>NC_086226.1:1926323-3126323 GCF_035770615.1 Melospiza melodia melodia
CCTTCCTTCCCTGCCAGCCAGGGCTTGGAAAGAGCTCGAAATTGTTCAAAATCCCACGGCAGTTTTGAGAGGTAACTGTGACTGACTTATGTAACTGGTCCATTTTCCTTGGGTTTGCCACCCCGACCCTCCTTCATCGGGGGGAGTTGAAGGGTAGGAGAACATTGCAAGGCTGCGTGTTCCTTAAAGAGAAGGGGAGTTCTGCAGGCTGCTCCTCAACCAGTCTAATTATTAATTGGTTTTCATTAGAAAGGGGAGCCTTAAAAATGGGTGTTAATAAACAACAATTCAAATCTTGCTGCAATTTCCCCTATTTTATTTTCTGATCTTTGCTTTGCCGGACAGTTTCAGAAAAAATCAGGCTGGAAATGGTGAGCCAAGTTTCCTTTATTTACTCTTAAATCTATTTTCAGGGCAACTCTGCAAATACTGCAATTGCTGTAGATTTAAAATACTTTATAGAGGGTTGAAAACAGCTCAGCTTTTACTGTGCAGCAGACTGGACGGTTGTGTAGTCTTAGCTGGGAAAAGTTGAAAGTACTGGATCCAGAATTTAACTTACTTTAAATTTTATTAGGGACATATTTAAAAAAAAACCCCAAAGAAGTTAAAAGTTGGCAAGATGAGGTCTCAGATGTGGGATCCAGAACTGCATATTAATACTTAAGATTGTGTATAAATACTTGGGTCTGCATGATAGACAAATCTGCAGACGGACTCTAGGACTGCATCTTTATTTCTCTCATTTCTCATCTGTTAAGATTAAGTACCTCCTAAAATCTCTTCTAATTATTAAAAAAGTTTAGTCATTGTTGAATATCTTTATTTATTGCAATTTTCTTAATGTTAGGTGTGTTTTGCTCATTTTTAAAGCCTCATCTTCTGGAATCTGGTGAGCATATTACCATCCATTTAAATCACATCAAGAATTTGAAATTTTCTACCTTTTGTGCTTCTAAAATAAAATCATGGAATAGTTCTCAGATGTATGAATAAGGTTCAGACCAAAAGCCAACAGATTCCTTATCTTTTTTAAATATTTCAGTATCTTATGTTGGTAATGCCTAGGTTTGTGAGTATTTAGTTTGAAATCCTGAAACTCCTTTTCCTCTCTATCTGTTAGTACTTCAATGCGGGTGTTTTTTAATCAGATGTTCGTGTTTTAAACTTTAAATGGATGTTACAAATGAGAATTTATCTGGGCATAAAAAAGAACTAGTTTGTTTTAAATTCAAATCACTTTTGGGGGCAAATTGCCATTTGAAACTCCAGATTTTTTAAGACATTTATCAGCCCTGGTGCACAAAAACACTTAAAAAAATGCTTATTGAGTTTCCTAAAGCAGGCATATTTTGCCAAATCCTGAATACCCTATTGATTATTCCCCCCTGAAAGTGGCATGAATATGCAGGATGCATGAATATTTTCAGTAAGTTTAGAATTTCTTCAGGACATACGCAAGAGCTCCGCGTATCTCTTAGAGCGAATCTTTAATCTCAGATGCAGAGGGAGCCTCTGGAGTGCTGAAAGTCTGCTGGTTCACATCTGCCTACATTTTAAAAAATGGATATAAATGTATATATCTAAATATATTTATATCCAGAAGACAGCAGCAACTTTTTGCTGTGGTCTTTGTGTCTGCAGACAGCGCTTCTCTCCAGCTGAAGATATTACTGGATGTTTAAGCTGGAGTGCTGTGGGCTTCACAGTATCAGGGGTGAGATGCAGAGCTTTTGGCAGATGTGGTGGGCTCTGCAAAGCACAGTGGTTGTCCAGGAATAGCAGGGATGAAGTGGACACAGAGAAAGAGGAGATGGTTTTACATAACATGGTCTGAAACCGCAGGTGTGGTCAGAGTTGTGGAGAGCACAAGCTGGGGACCAGTTGCAGGGCATAGATCTGGGAGAAATGAATTATATTCCCAGACTATCCATGCTCTGTGCTGGACAAATCAGCACTTTGAGGTAGCTAAGTTGTCTGGGACTGCGTGGAATTTTTTTAGCTGCTTTTCAGAAAGCATCCTGAGTGCTTCCCAGGGAAGGATTGCAGGAGGTGGCAGAGCATGAAGGGGTAACCTGGCTATGTCTGGCTTGTTTGGTTTTTGGTTGGTTTTTTTTTTTTACAGTGAGGGCAAAGTGCATTTCTTTTGAGGAGGATAGGTTCAGAAATGTTAAAAATCCAGATGTTAAAAATTCAAGTCTTAAGCTGCTCCAGTAGACATAGAGCTGATAAAATGGCGGCACCGCAGGAGCTGAGGTGGTGCCAGTGTCCAACCCTGAGGCCTCTGTTTTTCACAGCGCCAATTTTTTGGGCAATTTTGAGGTGTCCTTCATGGGTGGGTGTTCACACTCCAAGTAAAGAAAGCCATTTATACCTTTATTCCAGAAAAACAATGTCTGTGCCCCTGATCTTGTGGGGAAGAGCAGAGGCACCCAAAGCTTTTGCCGAGGCCTTTTAAGTGGCCTGCAAATATTTCATCCACTTTCCCCTTATCCAAGAGGCACAGTTTGATTTTCCTGAACAAACTGAAATAGCCTTTCCTAAAGGAAATCTCCGTGTCCATACAGACAGGGTGGCACAGCTTTCAGTCCTGCTGCTCTAAATGGTGTAAGTTTGTGAGCAGACAAGGCCCAGGAGAGTTATGGTGGAGCTATTAGGAGGGGAAGTGATTTTTTCTTAGACTGATTAAAATTCTTTGGGCTTTCTGTTTGTTTGTTTTTAAACACCTATTTAGCTTTTAATTAACATTTAAGAGAAGGGAAGCTGGTTAAATATTCAATACCTCCTCCCTTTCAATTAAGGTAGAACAGTACACAACGCGTGATGAGGCCTCTGGGAAGTATGGAAAAATGGAGAAGAGCAGGCTCCTGATTATAATTTTCAGGGGGACAGGAAAGGTGAAACCCATCTGATTATTACTGCTGTTAACAACAATAATGTTGAGATTTATTTTTTTTTAACATCAGAAAGCAGTTTAGAAATGCAATTATTCTTTAAAACCGTATGTCCTGTCTTTGGCCTTTAAATACCTCAGTTTTTCCACTCCCATTCTTTACTTATTTCAGGTGCAAGCATGGAGGATTTTCTAATAGGCCTTTTTCAGTAGCTTAGTAGGGAGGCTGCAGATGCTGGGG
The DNA here is from genome assembly GCF_035770615.1 of Melospiza melodia melodia. Lineage (NCBI taxonomy): Eukaryota > Metazoa > Chordata > Aves > Passeriformes > Passerellidae > Melospiza > Melospiza melodia. The sequence continues at coordinate 1,929,458 of NC_086226.1, forward strand.
AAGTTATTCTTCATGCTACATGCCCTTATCTTCATTTTGATGCAGTTCTTTCTGTCCCAGCGAGTCAGCAGCTTCAAACCCTGCAGCCCTGGGAGCTCAACCAAGCAAGGGATTATTGTCACCATACTCCAGTCTCTTCCCCTTTCCCTTCCTTCTCCTTGAAAAATCCAGTAACGTTCTGTCTGTGAGCTGGTTATCCCACAAAATTGCACATAAAGCACACAGAAAAGGGTACTTCAATGGAAAAAATGGGTTTGGAATATGCTAGTATTTGTAATTCAGCAAATTCATCTTTCCTGTACTTAAATTTCTCCCTTTTGATTTAGTGTACCCTAATTTATCTGACAAAATATTTTGTTTTGATGGCCATCCAGTTTAAAAAAGGATCATGCTTGCTAAAAGAATCCCTCAACAAACCCATATTACATTGTGGAAACCCCTGAAACCACTGCCCAAAAGGTGATATATTTTTAAGCTTGCTATATCTTCTACTGTGGTGAGACAACTCACCTGTGGAAAATACTTTATTTTCACCAAATATCCCACAAAAATGATTTTTTTTTTTTTTTGTTTAAATCACCACGTTACATAAATGAGTTTTTAAAATGGAATTGCTGGCACCAGATAGCAGTTGTGTAAATGTTTTTTCCTGAATGAGTGATTGCTTTTTGGCTTTTTTTTTAAGGATTGAAGAGAGTGGAGATGCTAAAATGCAGAGCTATTGGATAGGTTTCATATGCTATAACTTCAAGGTTTACTGGATATAGGATTGCATTGATTTTTAAAAACAGAAAAAAATGTTTTGCAAAAAGATTTCTGACTGCATCTATTGCAAGACATTCCAATTCAGCTTTAAAATTAGCCTATTGTGATGACACAATAATTTTTAAAGTAACTGTTGTATGTTGTCCAATGACCTATTCAGTGCTATGGATTTTTATTTTAAAAAAAAGCAAAATGAAACGAAACATCAAAACCCAAGGTATTTTCTTCATGAACCTCTCTTCTAACTGCATAAGCATATGAATATATTTATATATATGTCTCTTGTAATTACTTATCAGTCAAGTTAACGATGTGTATTTACTGGCTGGACTAAAACAAGAATTAATCCAATTAGTTCAATAATTGGTTATTTACCAAATATTTTCTTAATTATTGAGAGTCCATTTCTACTTCAGCTATAAATAACAGAAATTCTCCCATCAATTTCAGCTTAAGTAGTATTTCATTATTTTTAGAAAAGTTTTTCATAGCTTTTATAGAAGCTATTCATAGAAATCACAGGATAAAATTTGCAGTTGCAGAGGATAGTGAAGTAACACCTTTTGTCAGAAGGTTCAGCTCCAAGTCAAACCGTCATTCAGGTGAACTTCACAACTTGTGATTTTTTAATTTTTTTAAAATTTAATTCAATTTGTAGACAAAAAAATAAAAAGGCTGAAGGAAGTAGCATGCATGTGTCTGGAAATAGCAAAATTCTGTTACATGGAAAATTCTGCGCTGTAATATGATTAAAAGTTGATGTGAGCAACCTAAGACAATTGAGTCCCTCAATTGGCTGACCTGGGAGCTGTATCCTTTATATGCAAATACCACTAATGTCAATTTTATCTCAGCTGGATGTAAATTATATCCAGTTGCAGCACACCCATGCCATGGAGCCCTGGAAGGTGATAAAGCTGGAGAGCTGATGAAGGCAGAAAGGCATTTTTCCTGTGGAGTTTGGAACAGGGTCCTGCCCAGATGGAGAGCACGAGCTTCCCGTTGAGAGGAGATGAGACTGTAGAGAAAGATCTTCCCTTTTCTCTGCCTGCTCCCCGATGTTCTCTGATAAGAGTATCTTCAAGAGAGGGGTTAGGGGGAAAGGAGGAATCAGCTCAGCAAGAAGAATATCAAGGAGACATCAGCTATTGCCTGCAAGAGGCCATGCTGTAGGCAGATACTTCACTGAACTAGGGAAAATATGAATTCACAAATATTTGTGCTATGCACCCAGAAGTTTGTAGATAAACCTCGATCTTACCTTTTCTTTATATTTTAGCCCCTTTTTTTCCTCTCCAGATTCTCTGAAGAGGATGCATAGTAAGGACGGCACTGACGAAAAGCAAAATCAGTAAATCAATAACTTTTTTTCTTTCTCTTTTTTAAGGAGAACACACACAAGAAACCAATTCACCTCATTCTCTGAAGAAGGATGTGGAAAATATGGGGAAAGGTAAAATAAATAAGGGCCTCTTACATTATAAAACTGCTCTTTGTTTTAATAGAATATGAGGATAATAGGGGGCACTTTTGTTCTGCGCCATATTTTAAGCTTGTCAAGTAACATATGAATAATATATGGACCTTTGGGTGGATATAATTGAGATTAATGCATATATATCAATCAATACATGACACTGTAATATAATACTTTAAAATAATATATTACATTGATTTATATTCATGGCTTTCTGCACAAAATCTATGGTAGGTCTATGCAACACTTTTTTTCTTTTTTTTTTAATAAGCGCTAAAATATTTTGTCTTAGAGTAATGAATTGCTCTGCAACTGTTCTTTCAAGAATTATTTATACAGATTATCAAAACCACTTTTTCTCTTTGTTAGAGGAACTCCAGAAGGTTCTGTTTGAGCAGATCGACCTGCGGAGGAGGCTGGAACAGGAATTCCAGGTGTTGAAAGGAAACGCGTCGTTCCCAGTCTTCAGTAAGACACAAAATCTGTGGTTTTGGTGTTGTGCGTGTTTGTGGTTGGTTGCTGCCGGGCTGATAAAATGAGACAGGCTCTCAGTTGTGCTGCTATGATCTCGGGCTTGGTTCTGCTGAGTCCAGGCTGGGCAGGGCTTGGAGCAAGCTGGGATGGTGGGAGGTGTCCCCGGGGCTGGAATGAAGTGATTTTTAAGGTCCCTTTCAACCCCTGCTGTGGCTTTGCAGCTGCCCAAGCAGGTCTTTTGTAGGGAAAACACAAAGCTGGATGTTTGTTTTGGTGTGCATCCTACTAGTTTTGATAGCATTGATTACAGTGAGTGCACAGAAACACATCTGGGTCCTCATGGGGTACGGTGAAGTTGGTGTCTCAGCCAACATCCCACAGGGGCTTCTGAAGACAAGATACTTAATCCTTGTTTTCAGGAGGTTCCTAATACTTATTTTCAGGAGGTTCCAGCAGATGCTGGAGAATTGATCTGGTGTTTTTAAGGAGCAGAAATTCCTGCTTGGATTTTTCCCGTTGGGAAAGGCCATTTGAGATGGCCCTTCTACCACGGCCTCTGAGCAGGGTGCTGCTGCTCAGGGTGATGGAATGTGCAGGGCACATCTCAAATAAAACAAAATGGGCACTGAGCAGGGTTTTTCTGAAGCTGGCAGAAGGCTGGGCTGATTGTGCAGAGATGTGGAAAAAGACCCCTTGGGTGGGATCTCCCAAACGACACTGGAGCAGCGGCAACAGCCGAAAGATTCTTCCAGGAGAATTCCCACCTACATCAGGATGATCCCACAGAAAAAGAGGGAACACAGACAGCATTTTCCTATTGTTCAAAGAAAATATGCTTGTCCCCTTTCTGTAGCATCAGATAGGTATGTTTAGGAGAGCAAGGAAGTGTGAGGAATCTGGGAATGACTCCATCTTTAGCCCGAATATTGAAATATGTAGACAGCTCCATAAATAAAGAAGAGTTACTTGACATGATACAGATATTAATGAAAGGAGCATAACCTCATCCTTCAGAATAAATCCAGTCATTACTTGGGTTTGGGAGTGAGGTAATTTTCACATAATTCGTGGGGATCAAAACACTGCTGTGTGGTATTGGCGAAATGGCATCTTGGACTTTTGCCATTCAAGTCTCTTATTTATCCTTTTGTTCTTCTACAGTAAAATTAATGCTCTGTCTTTGCCATGTAAATAAACAATGCAATTAAACCACATGAAATACAATTCAAATAAAATAAAAGAACAAGTATGGCCGACCAAGGAAGTGGTGACTGCTGTATGCTGGCTTGAAAAATATGTGGTTTCAATGTACCACAAAGTAGTGGTCAATTTTCTTCAGGATTAAAATAGAAAACAGATAATGTGCTATAAACCAAACCTACAAGTGACCGTAAAGCCTATTTACAGATTTAGATTTACCAAAAAAACCCACCCCTCCTCCACGTGTAATAAAACAAGGAAAAAAGAAAAAAATTACTTTTGTAAAGCAAATCTGTGTAAATCCATGTTGAGGGTGATTTGTCCTCTGTTGCATTGTGTGTTCTAGCATAAGAGAAGGGGCTGTTCTAGGCTCTTGCTGTTGGGCTGTTGCTTTAGGTTGGGTATTAGAATGGTATTGGTGTCTTGGGCAGGGAGAAGCCAGGCAGAGGAGTGTTTGGAGATCCAACTAAAGGAAAGTTGAGGTAAAATTTAAATTGTATTGAAAACTCATCCCTGTTTCAGCTGGGAGGCAACATGAGAGATGTGGAAGCAATGCTATTCTCTCTGGAAAACGTCAGGTTGCCTGCAGTGAGCTCTAGAGTCACCTCTTTGGGGTCTTCCACCTGGAACCGAGCACATTTGGGGTGCTCTACCTTCACAGCATCAAGCCACTGCTCACAACAGGGCTGTGCAGTAAATGGTGTTTGGTTTCAGAGTTCTCCTCTCGTTTAAATCACTGCTAAATGAGAACTGAGCTTATTTGCAAGCTCCCTAAGCAGTGCTATGCTACAGTTTTCTCTGTGGCCTCTTGATCCTGCTTGAAACACCGATTGTGATAATTTATAAAACAGCAAGACCTTGTATTTTTCACGTTGCTGTTGGGCTTGAAAGCTGCAGGTGAAATTTTCTTTTGCCTTTAAGGTCTCTCAATGCAGAGATCGCTCAAATTAAAAAAAAAATAAAAATAAAAAAAATTCAGATCACATGTAGAAAGTCAAAGTATTTGCTGTCCTGATAAAGATGCAGGCATCTCTGCATGGTGACAGTGAGCTCTTCTGGAGCCCTGCTCTGGTTTGTGCCCTCCGTGTCAGCTGCTCCGCGTTCTGTCCGTCTGCATTTTAAACAATGCGGCAATAAAACGGTGGAGACGCAGCCTGGGTACTTAAAGTATTTAATTTTGTGTTAAGAAAGCTATTTAAATATTCATATCTTTTCTCCTGGGTACTGCTTATGGCTTTGTCTGCCAGCGTTTGGACTCGGATAAATGCAGCCGGAAAAAAAACGCTGTCCCTACCATTAACACCCCATTTCCCTGTGAGCTTGGGCATTTGTTGTGCAGGGCTGAGCAAGATCCCCGAGCTGTTTGTTTGGAGAGGTGATGAGCCCATGAAGAGGCAGCTGGGAGGAAAGCATTGAGGGGAAAAAGGAAAATTTCTCCTTAAAGCCAACTCAGAGTGGAGCTGGAGGACCTCAGTTGCAATTATCATTGCGACTTTAGCGACCAGGACAGGAGGCAGTTACCTTTTCATACTTTTGTGGGGGGCTAGGGAAAGAGGAATTTATTTTTGTTGGCTTATTTTTCTGATCGAGTCGGAGTAGAGGGAATAGGCTTAACAGTTCTGTGGGAATTTATTGGAAACCTGAAGAACTTCATTGAGATAATGCCACCGTGTCCTTTTCAATGTTGTTGTGCTGCACTCCTGAGGGCTTCTGTTTGCCAAAATTTCCTGCTCTTTCCCTGCCTCCTTTTCTTTTAAACAACAGCTTCATTATTTAGAGGGGACAAAGTTCTTTTTTGAGAGGGGGACAGAGCTCTGCCCCCTTGTTATTTCTTCCAGGACAGGCTCCTTGCTTGAATCAAAATGATAGTGGCTGGGATGGGTTTTCTTTCCTCTTCCATTTAACAGCCCATCCTTGCACCCTGACTTCCATCAGGCAGCTCTTGGAGTCCCCTGTTTCTTGTCAGCAGTTTTGTTTATATTCCCCTTTTTCCCACCCACCAACAGGAGTGTTAAGGAGCACAAGAGCATCAGTTAGTCTTCTAACAAATGAAGTTTGTCCGAATTAGTTGTTTAGGAGGAAAATCAGGGAAGGGGAATCTACCGGAGCAGGAAGGCCGGCCTGTGCTGTAACCCAGCTGCCCAGGATCTCTCTTTCAAAGACTTTCTCCCTTCCAGATTCCCCGTCACCCTTTAAGGAGCTTCAGTTTTGTTCAAAGCCGTCAGCACGATGCTACAAACCACAAATCAAACCCCGCATCCTTGAACGCTTTCTCCTCTCACACGCTGGACATCGCTGCTGGTGTCAACAGATTTATGCCAAAGCAAAGAGAAGCAGCTCCTGCTCTTCTCTTCATGGCCTGAAAAAGTTTGACTAATGACTGCAGAGCCTTGCCCGTGCAGGAAAATAGCTGGGGATAAATGCTAGCAACACAAAGTTAGCATCCTACATTTTCTGCTGGGGGAGGTAGTGAAATCTAACTTTTCCGCATTTTTTCTGGTGTCAGTGGTGTCTCCTATTAGACACATATTTATTAGGCATGTGTTTTAATTGAGTGAAGGACTTTTGCAGTGCTTTGCGATGCCTCAGTAGTGACTGGGCTTGATTTTTAGCTTAGCTTGGTGTCAATACTGCCGTGTGGTCTCTGTTTCAATTATTGCACTTTTTTCCCTCTCATACAGACAATTTTCAAGATCAAATGAAGCGGGAGCTGGCGTACAGAGAAGAAATGGTGCAGCAGCTACAAATCGTAAGTTTACTTTCTCTGATAAAAATGTCTTAGGCTGCTGCATTGTGTTTTTTAAGCTTACACCTCAAATTTTTCCTTTCTGAGCCATGTTGATGCATCAGTACCGAGCTCCTATTGCCTTACATTTAGCAAGAGGTAAACACGCAGTTCTCAGCTGGTTTGGAGCCTAATTACCTGGAGATTTACTTTCATACAGTAACCAGATGTGTCTTCATGTTTCAACTAAACAAAATGTGTCGACTCGACAAGGAGAGGTGCTTCTGCAGAGAGGAGGAGTGAATCAGTAAACTTTGAGCAGTTAAACGTTTCTGCCTAGGGATTCTGCTCAATCCCTGCCTCCCACCAGAAAATAAACCTTAGGATGTGTCTTTTTCTCATTTCAGACACTAGAAGAAGTGCTTAACTCAGCAGTAAAGGATCAAGTTGCCAAAACACAGTTCAGTGCAGGCACACGTTACTGTTGGGTCTCTTGCTTGTTATTTTAAAACCAAGAGGGATTTTGCCTGTGTGCTAGTGCAGCTCTGGATCATCACATCCAGCTGTGTTGTTTTGAAAAGTTGACGTCCTTAATCTGGTGCAAGCAAAGGGGCTGGAGCATGGGAAGCTGTTCCACACTCAAATAAATGAATGCTTAGTGTGGTTTCAAGAGCAGTGCATGGTGGGGCTGTCAGCTAATGCTTGCTGTGCTGATGCTTTCTCTGTGATCGGTCTGACATTGCTGAATGGGGTTTTCTTTTTGGGGCAATCTTGGAAATATCCCAATTTCTCTGAATCAGCCCCGTGCTCCCCCATTTAAATTCTCCTCCTGCTCGTCACGGGGCAGAGAAGGCATTGCCCAGCCTCCTGGTACTGTCATTTTCTAATTGATGGGTTAGGACATCAAAGTAAATTTGAAGGCCAGGATTGTCAGACTGGTGCTGCGATGTTTAGAAGCATTTAGGACTGGCCTTATTTTTAGAGCTGCCGAGCATCCACGCGCCCCGTTCCTGCTGACTGCAGAGATTTCAATGAGACATGGAGGGTGTTTGAAAGAGGCTGTTTGCAGAGGAAACTCAGGTCCAGAATATCTCTGGGTGTTTTTTTGCAGCTGGTCTGCACTCTTTTCCTTTAGTGTGCCCAGTTGTTACTGTGTCCCCCTTTGTGTCCCGACGACAGGCAGGAAGTTTTACTTGAGACGTGAATTTTATTGTCACGGAAAATTCTAATTAGGATGCCATCCTGAAAAGCACTTCCTCTGCTGCTTTGGGCTTGGGGCAGGTGACCAGCTGGATTTCCTGCTGCAAAGAACTTCTGAGCACAAAGTTTGTGGGCCCACCCCAGTCCTTATCTCTTGTGTCAGCTGAACTTGGAGCTGGCTAACTCTGCCTCGCAGGGAGAGAATGGATCACCTCTGCCACTCACCTTGTGGCCCTGTGGTGAAGTTGTTTGTGGAACAGGATATCCCAGACCCCCAAGCAAGCCAGCTGTGGTGGTTTTCCTGATTTCCTTGGTCAGGAAAATAAATATGATCAAGTAATTCACACCCTTTTCACCTACTGACTTGTGCTATGGACGGACTAAGAGTCATTTAATCATTTAACAGAGCTGAATGTACTTACAGAGAATATTTTCAACATTTAATGTGCTGCACCAACAACTCAGGACTTCTTCCCTCACTACAGATGCCTTAATTTAATTATTACTAATGAAAATGTTGTTGAATCACCAGTAAGTCTTCATGCTTATATTTGTGGGGCAGGTTGTGATCAGTGAGACTGATAAAAAGATGTTTGTATGAAAAACTGAGAGACTCCTGCAAATAACGAGTGTGTTTGCCAAAATGGGTGCAGAAATCTTCAGAGATGTCTTGGCTGATAACTGAAATGGAGTCAGCACTTTTGAGATGATAATCCCAGCAGTGGCTTTAATTCATTCATGGGAATATATCTTGTATGTTTATATCTAGAATTAAGATTAATGAACTGAATGTGGTAATGATAGAACTACTTTGGCCTTCCAGGGTTATTGCATGGATGAACTGGTACAGAATACACAAAAGCTTTTGATTTTGTGTTTAATTGCTGTTGTTGTTCTGTTTTGAAATGGCACTTTTAGGTGCTTTTTTTTTTTTTGTACCTGAGATGCTGCACTACTACTTTGACAGGGCTTTAACTTAATTTTCTTGTTAACATAGAAGTACAAAGAGAAAAGCAGAAGCGCTTCATACATACTGAAATCATAGTTTTACTTAGATCTTCATAGGTGTATGCTTCTGTAGTACTAAGCTCAAAATTTATTGATGTAACTAGTCACAGAATGGGACTTAATTGCTTTAAAAAATTATTTTACAAAAAATACAGATGCCTAAAATCAAGGGGTTTTTTTTATCTCTTCTCACTGCTGAAGATATACAACTTAAATTAATCCTTCCTGAATATTCCTGGAAAGATTTAAGAGCATTGTGGATGTGGCACTTGAGGACACAGATTAGTGTGGGCCGGGCAGTGCAAGTGAAATGGTTGGATTTGAATATCTTGGAGAACTTTTCCAACCAAAACGATTCTGTCATCCCCTGATCCCCTGCAACTGTGGGTACCAGAGAGAGGTTTTTCCAGAACGATCATTTCACTCACCCTGAACTGAGCAATCAGACACTAAAATAAATTAACCCAGTGTGTTCGCTGTTTCGGAAAAGTCCGTAACACAAGCCGAAAGCGATAACGGGAAAAAAAATCAACCAATCCTGATTACATTTGAAAACTTCCCAGCGCCAACACTCGCTGCAGACTGATGTGAAGCTCGTGCCCTGCACGGGCCGTGACGCTTTTTGTCCCGTTTTTTTGGGGAGATTCTTCCCCGTTTTGGGAGCGGTCGGTGGCAGCGCGGCCCGCGGGTGCCCTCTGCCGCCCGCCGGCCGCCACTGCAGCGCTGACTCCGCGCCCAGTTTGAGCCGGGCTTAAATTAAAGCGGGGCTGGATCAGCGGCCCCCGCTGCTCCTGCTGCTCTGCCCGAGCCAGAATTCAGAAATAACAATATTCCATGGCTTCCTGAAAGCCGGGAGTAAGGCTCAGATCGCTGGGAAAACGCTGGGGAAAAGCTCTGTTCTTTTACATCTTCACTGGCGGGATTTGGGCTCTTTGCAGGCAGCCTGGCTGGGGCAGCAGGCTGGTGTGTGGCCATTAGTTTTGATGGGAATCACAGAATGAGTAAGGCTGCGAGTGGCCGCTGGAGGTCCCCTTGTCCAAGCTCCCTGCTGGAGTGGAGGCCCGCCGAGCACATTGCTCAGAGCAGCTCTCCAGGCTGGTTTTGATCACCCCCAGTGAGGAAGGCTCCACAGCCTCTCCATGCAGACTGTTCCAGCAAGGAATTTCTTCCTGATGTCCAGGTGGAATTTCCTGTGTTTCAGTTTTCAGAGTTTTCCGAGTGTCTGAAGCAGCTACCAGGAAGATTTGCAACCTGCATGTGCCAGGGTCTTGGCCAAATGCTAGGAAACAACCAATCATCATATTTAACAAGAAAATGGATCTTACACTCCCTGAATGCATTTTTCTCTTCCTCATCTGGCAAAGTGCTGCCTCCCAAATTGGCTGAGTACAGGGTGTGCATGAGGGGATCATATATAAAATGTGGATTTTGCATGTGCATCCTGTTGTGCCGCGGAAGGTTTAAACTGGATATTAGGAAAAAATTCTTCACTGTCAAGCTGTTCAGGGCAGAGGTGGTGTCCCCATCTTTGGAGGGGTTTAAAGGCTGTGTGGATGTGGCACTTGGGGACATGGCTCAGTGGTGAGCTGGGCTTTGGTGGCATGGTTGGACTCAATTATCTTAGAGATCTTTTTGAACCAAATGATTCTGAGATTCTGAGGGTCATCTGGCTTTTGTTAATGAGTTGTAGAGAAAGGGCCAGAGAGGAGGAACTGCTCTGCAGGATGGGGGAAATTCAGACATCACACACGTGGTGCAGCCTTAGAAGAGCTCACCTGCCTTTAGAGTTTTTAGTTTCTGTCCAGTGAGACCAGAACTCATCTGCTGGGACAGCCCAGCACCATAACCAAGTACCAAGTCACTCTGCCTGAGACTCTGCATCTGTCTGATATGGTCCTCTGAGCAACTGTGTTAGTGGAACAGACATTAAAACCATGAACTTTCTTCCAGCTGCCTGGTGAGAGAAAAAGATCAGAAGCAGCACTGCCAGCATTATGATTTCCATCCTTTAATGTTTTCATGAACCTCTGTCAAACATGGCCACAGGAAAGTAGAACACCAAGCAGGAAATTTAAGCCTCCTGCAAATTGAAGAGCTCTTCTTAATTCTCCCTCAGAGGTGCCTTACAAGTAGTTTGTGGGTTCTCAGTGGTGACCTGTCCATCAGGGAAAGCTCAGGTGGTGTTCATCACCCATGGTGGTTGGGTCATTGGGTGATGATCAATCCCACTGATTTTACATTGGGGTAAAAGGTGACAGATTTTTGAGGTGTGTTAGAAATGCGAAACACTCAGGCAGGCCTTTGTCTTTCCAGATTAAGTGAAAAATGATGGTTTGGTTTTGTTTGGGATATTTTAATTAGGTTATGCTCCCACGAACTGAATTCTTCCTTACCAGCCTCACTTCAGGCTGATAATAACGTTCAGAGCTCAGAACTGGATCCATCTGGAACTGCTCTGTGTTTTACGAATTTCTGCTCTCAGTGCTCCTTTAAATCAACTCTGTTCTTCAGAGTCAGGCAATAAAATAAATCAGGAACTATCTCTCTGCAAAACTGATTTCCATCTCTGCATCATCTTTCACCCTGATCCTTAGAGATTGACAAGGCATATTTAAAAGAAGGGAGGAAAAAAAAAAATCCACCATGTGGTTAATGTTGGTAAATCTTCAGAGCCATGAGAGCCTGTCCCTCTGGGTTGCACTGTAATTCAGAAGAGCACCATTCTAATTCCTGGTTTACACTGCTTATGGAAAGCTTTTGTACAACTCATGTATTCATTTTCCAAACAAGAAGCACCCACGTTTCTGCGAGGGGAGATGTGGGTTCTCAAAAGCAGGAAATGGGAAACGGCAGTGCTTCAGTGCCATTTGTGATTTCTGTGCTTGGCCTCAAGTGGTGCAGCTCAGATGATTGACCTTGCAGGGAATGCAAACAGTTGTTCAGCAGAATGGCTCTCGGGTTTCTTGAGTGGCATCTTGTGCTGAAGTGCCTGCTCACAGGCACACAGATAATGACAGGTGAAAGAACATTTCTGGAACGCTGTGTCCTGTGTCCTCAAAAGGCTCATCCCTGATTGTGTACAGGAAAGTGAGCTCTTTTCACCTGAATTTTATTTCTTGCTGTCAGTTTTTTGGTTGGTTTTCTTTTGGTTTTGCGTTTTTTTTTCAAAGACAGGCGAGCAAAACTTGTACCCTGACACCACATGTGGATATGCCTTGGGTGGATAGGAGGGAGCTATGCCTCTTTCTCCAGTAAATTCAAATGTTAAAGAAAAGGATGCCTTGTAGAAATTTAAGCAGAAAGCTTCCTTTCCTTTAGAATCTGCAGAAATTCGCATAAAAAACGGGTGTGGATGTGCAGGGAGCCACAAGCCAGCCTCAGCTGCTGCATGAGTGCAAAATATTTTTTCTAGGCAACAGAAGGCAGGGTGATGTAAAATCATGTACCTCAGCAGAGATGGGATGCAGAGATGAAGCCTCTGAAAGAGGATGGTGAAATTTCTTTAATATCTGAGTGTGTAAACAAGGATCAGACAGGAACTTGAGAAATTACTCCCCAATCCTATGCACTGCCTGTGCCTTGGTTGAGTCATGGGGCAGGCTCCAGGCTTGCTGAGTGGGCTCCTTCCAGGTGGAATAAATGGAAATGTGCTCCAGGAATGCACAGGGGACTGTGCTCCAGTTCCTAATGGGTACCAGGACTAAAATGGATTCAGCCTGTAGGAAAAAGGACTCGGTGTCCATATTGCATTTTTATTGGAGTTTCCCTTCACATCTGCTTTCATTGTGTTTCCCACCAATGTGGACCTGGTAATGAAAACTGGTTTTTTGCTGCTTAAAACCCAACTAACTGCCTTCACTTTTATTATTTCTGCACACCTTTTGAAAAGGGCCACCTTTGTGCCAGGAGGAGCCCTAAATCCTCTTCCACCACAGCATCAGAGTTACTGAATGCTCTGACAACGACAGAAATAGAAGCTGACATTGTAGGTGATTTAACTCATGGAGAAAGCACTCATTTCCCTGTTGAACACCCACCTCTCCCACTGCCATCAATTGCCAGGAGATCAGGTAAAACAACACACGTTAGAAAGATGCCAAATATAGCGGAGAAGTGGATTAAGAACAGTTAATTTCTGACAGAATGTACCCCGCTGTATTATCTAGGTCAGTACAGCCTGGGAGATGTCCTACATAATTTGTGGCCATGCAAACCCACGTTGGCCTTCGTGGGTGGGAGAGAGGCAGGAATCAGCTGGCGAGGCACCACAGGTCCCAGCTGGAACGTGCTGATTCTTTCTGGGCACTTTGCTTGTGGCTCCCTTTTGCGTCCAGACCATGGCCAAAGGTGATCAGGGAAGCAGCTTCTCTGCACCCCCTCTCTGCTGCAGCTTGGGAAGGAGTTTTGCAGCCTTTGCAAGCTCCCTGTCCTGAAGGCAGCTGTGCATGGGGACATGGTGGAGGGGACAGCTCTGCTTCTTGGGGAGGGATCTGGCCACAAAATTCCTGATTCCTGTTATCTTCTGTCAGGGAAAGGGATTATGAGAGTAGTCAGACAAAACACCTGGAATCTTGTGTGTTGTGCTCATCAGTGGTTTGTGCACACACATTTCCCCTTTCCAGGGCAGTGCAGGGGGAAGCAGCAGGCCCCTGTGAAAGGTTTCTGCTTTCATTCAGCCACAGACACTGCTCCTTCCTGGTGCTGCTGCTTTCAGCCAGACTGACCTCCTTCCCCAAGACATGAAAGGGTTATGTCTAAGCTTCAAAAGCCCCTCTCTCTCCTCTCATCCCGACCCTTCCCTCCTCTTTTTCCTGGTTAAGGTAGGCAGGGATGGATAGGTCTCTCTGTCTTTGCAGGCACTATGCTTTACCCCAGCCCAGAGGCACAATGGCTGGGCACAATTCGCACAAACATCCTCATAATGGATGGGCATAGTGTATTTAAAATAATTATGGGCATAATGTATTTAAAATCAAAACAGGGATGTACAGGAACATGTGGGGTCAGTGGATACAGATGTAAATTCACTGTGTGTGGGGCAGGTTGCTTGAACTCTCTGCATTTGCCCATCTGTTCCTTCTGCTGTTTGTGCAGGTTAAGGCCTTGATCCTGACTTCAGGTGACAGAATTGACATCTTGCAGTGACATACTTGACATTATTTGTGAGCATATTCTGGAGTGCCTGGCAGCAGAAGCAGGTCAGCTCAGTGTGCAGCAGCACCTAGGAGTGCAGCGACACAGGATTTTTTGATCTCCGAGCCTGAATTCCTCCAGCAGTCCCTCCAAAAGTCATCATCAAAGAACTTGTAGCCAGTTGGATTCCCAGCTATGGGGAAATCTCAGAGCAATTTAGTTTTGTTGCATTCTAAAGGCCCAGCACTGAGGAAGAGCAGCTCTGTAATGTATTCCCTCTGGCCAATGAGCACATCATCCCACTTTGTTTCTAAATATAACAGTGTTCCCTAATATGCCCATGTTCTCTGTTTTTCTTTAATTATTTGTTCCACTTCAGTGGCTTCCCTTCAGATTGGTGCAAGTTGGAGATAACTATTATGAACTTCCTAATTAGGGGGATATAAATACACGAAGTCTCATGCTCCCAACCTGCTGTATTGTGGCTGTGCAGGGATCAGTGTGCATCGCCTCATCTGCCACAGACAGCTGACTTTTTATGATCTCACAGGTGGCTTTATCCTTTGTCAGCCTCTGATAAAAACGCAGCATCTGAATGCATCTTTTACACTGATTTTTAAGATTCTATCTGTTGTTTTAACTCTGGCCATTTTTTATTTTATTTCTGCTTCAACCTCCCTGAGGTTTCATAAAGAGTTGAACCTTTGTATTTAAGGTGTTGTTTCCTACAATTCCTCCCCATTTTCAGGAAGGAAAACAAAACCTTTCATTTACAGGGATTTCCAGCTTGGGTGTTTCCTTAGCCAAACCTTGGCTTGAGCAGTGTCTCTGTTTCTGTGTCATTCCAGATTCCCTATGCAGCAAGCTTGATCAGGAAAGAAAAGCTCGGTGCACACCTCAGCAAAAGCTAAAGGTGAGCTTGTGAGAAAGAGACTTCATTCCACTTGACCTGGCTGCCTGTGTTCCCCTGCAGCCATTGCAGGAATTAAGAGGATCATTCTGTTATTTGATGTGCCTGGTTCTGGTCCCAAAGCCCTCTCTGTGCTACAGTCTAAAGCTGATAAATCACACGTGGCACGAATTACAAGGCTTCTCTGGGGTGGGATGCAGTGCTGGGAGCTGACCTATGGGTCCTGCAGTGACAGGACAAAGGCTTCAAAGTGGGAGTAGCTTTAAATTAAATCTTAAAGAAGATTTAAATTCAATATTAGGAAGAAATCCTTCCCTGGAAGGGTGGGCAGGCCCTGCACAGGGTGCCCAGAGCAGCTGTGGCTGCCCCTGGATCCCTGGCAGTGCCCCAGGCCAGGCTGGATGGGGCTTGGAGCAGCCTGGGACAGTGGGAGCTGTCCCTGACCATGGCAGGGGCAGGATGAGGAGATGTTTAAGGTTCTTTTCAACCCAAACCATTCCGTGCCTCTAACTGCCTGAGCTTGTGCTTCTCCTGACCCTGAAATGTGTCATCAAGGTCAATGTACCTTCAGTGGAAGGAGGGAAATACCTTGGCATTCAGAGTGCAAAAACAAAATGTTCACACTCCATGTAGGGAGGAGTTTTTCTGCCCTTAATGGAACTGCTTTAGCTCCAGGAAAAAGCAGTGCATCAGCATATTTTGGTAGTCTCACAGAACCCCCTGACTGTGGTTCTGAAGCTCAGTGTCCTACAGAAGGTAATTATGCCAAGGTGCAGGGCCTTCCCAAACCAAACACTACATTTTTCAGGACTGTGAATTAGAAGGGTTCATTTAGTAGAAACACCTCCATCATCAGTGGCCTGAGAGATTCCAGTTTTGGGTGCTGAAGTTTTAACACTTAAATTATATTCTCTTGGGTTTTTTCCTGGTAAAACAAGAAGATTAGGGATTGGAGACAGATGCCAAAAGCTGGTAGCCCTGCTGCTGTGTTATGCCACAAAATCTGGCTTGTGCATTCACTAAAAAAATCTCTGAGGAGAAGTAGGGGGATTAGAAAAAGAAGAGCTACTCATACACAGAGATCTCAGTAATGCGCAAAACAGAGGTGTTCAAGAGGGTATCTAAGAAGGGCTTGATAGGAGAGATGATGGAGGTTTGCCTGGGCTGTAGAAGAAGCAGATTCTTAAAAACAAAAGCAGTAGGAGTAAGCACAGAGTAACCAGAGAGCCACGATCTGTGGCCCAGAGCTCTGCCCCTGAGATAGGAGATTATTCTGAGCACCGAGATGGTCTCTGCTGGCTTTGTGCACACTTCCCTACTGACTGCCAGCGTTTTCCAGTCAGCAACCTGAGCGCTGATTTAAAACAAACTCAGCAGCATTTACAACCCGAGTAAAAACAGCCGGTCAGGAGCAGCAGGTCCTGCCCCAGTGCCGCATCTGCGGCGCTGGATGCCCAATAAAAATCTGCCTGAGGATGGCAGCACCGGAGGAGAGGAGCAGCTTGCTCCCATCACCGGGCTTCCAGCAGCTCCCAGTCCCTGCAGGGGCGGTGCTGGGAGCGAGCATCCATTCCCTTCGGCGAGGGCGGGAGGGATGGACGCGCTCCTCACGCTGCCTCTGCCCGCATCCCCGCGGACGTCGGGGATGTCTCCACGCAGCCCCGGTGCTTTTGGAAGATTTGCTGTTGCTTAAGCGCTAAGCTGAGCCAGCCAGGCAGAGAACCACGGCTCTGCTCTTCAGAAGCTGTTTTGTGTCCTTGATGTGCCAAGACGGAAAAGTCTCCTCAAGAGGAACCGTATTTGCACATCCCCGCCCTCGCGTTCGCACATCCCTGCCCTCGCAGCGCTCCCAGGGGTTTCCAGCTCTCTGTTTGGCAGAGCAACCCCTCAGTTGCTGCCCTGAGCCCCCTCTGCTCCTCCCCACAGCAGATCTGGCTGCGTTTAATCGCGCTGCAGTCAGTCAAAGTTTGCACTGCATCTTTATTGACAGTATTTCCACGCGGACCCACAGGCACTCAGTGGGTTATGCCACAAAGTCTGGCTTGTGGGTTCACCAAAAAAAATCCCCGAGGAGAAGTAGGGGGAATTAGAAAAAGAAGAGCTGCTCCTACACAGAGATCTCAGAAATGCACAAAATAGAGGTATTCGAGAGAGTATCTAAGAAGGGCTTGATAGGAAAGATAATGGAGGTTTGCCTGGGCTGTAGAAGAAGCAGGTTCTTAAAAATAAAATTAGTAGGAGTGAGTACAGAGTAACCCGATAACCATGATCAAAGTGTCAAAGTCTCAGGGGATGCTGCTAGAGCAGGTGACCCACGTGTGTGTCCCTTTCCCAAGGGTTGTAAATAAATGTCATAATTCTGTCACTGTCTCAAACTTTGGCCTAATGTTGATAATACTTTCTCTCTCTCTCTCTTTCTCCCTCTCTTTTTTATTTTTTTTTCTACTCCCAGAAGCACAGGAGCTTTTGCAGCTGTTACCTTATAAGTTATAACCCAGTCAGAAACCTGACTTGTATATAGACTGTGAAATGGAAGTGTTTGGGGATCTAAATAAAAAAAAATCAGGTTCCTCTGAACCTAAGGACAAGTGACCTCATAGTATCATGGACAACCATGTCAAATAGAATGTAGCAGCCATTTATTAGTAAACACAAAACAACAAAAAAAAATGCCTGTCCTTGATATTTTTCTTTTTTTTTTTTTTTTTTGGTGGTACCAAAGTTTAAGTCTTTGTGTTTTTAGAAGGACTATTGAGCTTGATAGAGAAAAAAAAATGCTTTTGAATCGTGCAGATAAGCTGTGAAAGGAACTGCTGGTCCTTTCAATGCCACAGGCACTGACAACACCTGCCAGCTCACCTTTTGCTTTGGAATAGTGATTGTTTTATGGAAGGGAATGAACGTCTCACCAGATGGGCCAGAACCACGTTTGGATGGACGGGTGGACAGACGGACGGACGGACGGATGGAGCAGCGTTAGCCATACACAGTGCTTTTTAAAAGCAGTCTGGAGATTCTCACACCCCTCTCCCTCGTCCCTTCCCCCCCCACTCTGGTATTTTGCCTGCTGTATGAATTACGATTGTACTCCTCTGGAAATATTTTACAATTTAATATTGAGTGTAATTAAGAATATAATCACTGTTATCAAAAAAAGGTATTTAACTCTGTTGTAGTTTCTTTATCATTCATGTGGATAAAAAGTCTATAATAAAAAAAAAAAAAAAAAGAAAAGTATGAGATAATAGTTGAGCTTCCCTGTAATTTAATGTCATGCTTAGTCCACTGAAGAAAACAACTGGGAAATCTATCCCCTTTTTAGAAGTATTTTAATTCACAAAAAACATGCTGAAGAGTTTCATGGTGGAAATTTCTGCCTCTGGTTATTTTGAAAACGCTCAGAAGAAGCAGATTTAGTACAATTTCGGGACGTGCCTTGTGGATCCACAGAAACAAAGGCCGTCAGTTGATTTTGTAGACTGCACCCGTATTCCCCCAGGTCTTTCCTTGGTGACCTGCACCACCCTGGTTGTCAGGGCTTTCCTGAGAGAATCCACCTCCCTGCTGAAAGGATTGGTCCCAAACACAAAGCATCTCCCACGCCAGGACAGCACCACCAGCAGCCAAAAGTGTTTTCAGCCATGCCCAGCAGAGCTGCTCCCTCAGTATTCCCAGAATATTCCTGCGAGATTAAATCTCTCCCAGTATTCCCAGCAAATTCCTGTGAGATTAAATCTCTCCCAGTATTCCCAGCAAATTCCTGCGAGATTAAATCTCTCCCAGTATTCCCAGCAAATTCCTGTGAGATTAAATCTCTCCCAATATTCCCAGCAAATTCCTGTGAGATTAAATCTCTCCAGTATTCCCAGCAAATTCCTGTGAGATTAAATCTCTCCCAGTATTCCCAGAATATTCCTGTGAGATTAAATCTCTCCCAGTATTCCCAGCAAATTCCTGTGAGATTAAATCTCTCCCAGTATTCCCAGCAAATTCCTGCGAGATTAAATCTCTCCCAGTATTCCCAGCAAATTCCTGTGAGATTAAATCTCTCCCAGTATTCCCAGAATATTCCTGCGAGATTAAATCTCTCCAGTATTCCCAGCAAATTCCTGTGAGATTAAATCTCTCCCAATATTCCCAGCAAATTCCTGTGAGATTAAATCTCTCCCAGTATTCCCAGCAAATTCCTGTGAGATTAAATCTCTCCCAGTATTCCCAGCAAATTCCTGCGAGATTAAATCTCTCCCAATATTCCCAGCAAATTCCCGTGACATTAAATCTCTCCCAGTATTCCCAGCAAATTCCTGTGAGATTAAATCTCTCCCAATATTCCCAGCAAATTCCTGTGAGATTAAATCTCTCCCAGTATTCCCAGCAAATTCCTGTGAGATTAAATCTCTCCCAGTATTCCCAGCAAATTCCTGCGAGATTAAATCTCTCCCAGTATTTCAGAATATTCCTGTGAGATTAAATCTCTCCAGTATTCCCAGCAAATTCCTGTGAGATTAAATCTCTCCCAGTATTCCCAGCAAATTCCTGTGAGATTAAATCTCTCCCAGTATTCCCAGCAAATTCCTGCGAGATTAAATCTCTCCCAGTATTCCCAGCAAATTCCTGTGAGATTAGCTCACCTGGCTTCGCAGTCCCTTGGTGCAGCTGGCAGGGCTGGCAGGCAGGGCAGGGAGGGCACAGCCTGTTTTCCTGCCCTGCCCTGCACAGTTTGCTCTGGAGTTAGGTGAGCTGACAGAGCTCACGGAACCAACAGAATTATGGCTTTTTGTGGCGTGGGAAAAAAAAAAAAAAAAAATACAAAACAAACAAAAACAGCAAAACCACCAGAAAAGCTGGGCCCGGGCAGCTCAGTTTTCACCTGTACCAGTAGCCTGTTCCCAGGAACGAAGGAAATCATATACTCTGTGAAAGCACACCAGCAATTAGAGATATGTTCCCAGAATATTGTTTTAGCTACTAATGATTTACTGCTTATGGGTTTTCTGACCTAGACATGATGTCGTGCTTTAGTAACCCTCAATGGATATTTTTTTTCTTCCATGAACACAACCAGCGATTTTTTAAGACCCAGGCACGGTTTTAGCAGATTACAGCATCCTGTGGCAATAAACTCCACTGCTTAAATACAGCTTGTGGGGAAAAAAGAGAAAACCAGTTCTGATCATTGGAGCTGCCAAATTTAGCCTCATTTTATGCCCTGGGCTTCTTGTACTGGATGAGACAAATTGTTGACTAGTGGCCATCCCTGTCCGTTTTCCTCATGTCTGACATGATTTCATAGCATCTATCAAGCCTTTTTGGCTGTCTTTTTTTCCAGATTAAGTTGTAGTCATCTCTCCAACATGAGCAGCCCCATAGCTCTGTAGACCTTCTGTTTCTTTTCCAAATCATGTCCTGCATCCTTTATGAGATGCAGAACTAGCTGCACTTGGGAATACTCAGGGTACAGGATACTCTACAGATTATTGCACACAGCCACACTGTGCTGCTTTCTGTGATGAATGAACCCAGCTGCAGGGTGGTGGTAAAATCTCTCACCACTATGGATCAAAAGTTTTGCCCAGACATAAAGCAACACCGCTGCTCAATAAGAAATTGCCTCCCTAATGGCTTCTGAGTGCCAGAGCTCCTGGATGTGGTCAGGCATGCAGAGCAGCCCTGGCTGTCCCTCACCATTTGAGAACCAGGCCCTGGAGCAGACGCAAAGCACCCAAAGCAGATTTATTTGTTTTCTGCTCCAGCTCAGGCTGTCGTGTTCCCCAGGGCCTTTCCAGAGCCCAGCTGTGTGTGCTGGTGCAGTTGTGCAGCTGTGCATTAAATGCACGGCTCACACGAATTAACAGGCTACAAATGCACTTCAAACTGAGCACTCAGACTGGAAATGTCCAATTTCCACTTGGTTATTTATGCCCATCAGGAAATGGAAGCACCATTTGCCTGGCTGGTAGCTGATTCACAGACCACAATGCAAAGGCTGTGATGGAACATGTATCTCAGAACTAAGCATGAATGAGGTGTTTTGAATTAAAAAATAATTCCTCACGCTGATAAAGGTCAAGAACGTGATTCTAGAAAACAAATAAAGGAAGGCCTCCACCTAAACAAATCACTTTGGTAAATATCCATGAAAGCTCCTAATCACCAGTTGCTTTTTGTTTGCTTTCCTCTTGCGGCAAAAGCTTGTACACATTAAAGTGAAAAGGATCCCATTAAACACTGTTGTGTTTCACCAACTCAACCTTTCCACCACAAATAAAAGTTTAAAACAAAAAGGATACTGGGAGATTTTCCCAGGAGCTGGTATGGTTGTATTTGCAGCACGCATACCCTGTGTCTGCACAAACTGATTTGCACTCAGCTGCCTCTCTGCAGTGCCTTGGCAGGGCTGTGTTGGAGCCCATCCCAGCGTGGCTGAGGGGGTCACATAAAATTTTGGTGGCACCTTGGATGTTGCCAGCCTGAGCTGGAAGGTGGCAGTGCCGTGGATGTGGCTGCAGCTCCCCAGGGCCCCGTGGGGACTCTCCCAGGCACTGTTAATCTGCTCACGCACAGAGCAGCCCTGCTGCTGCCCTTAGCACAACACCAATGACGTGTTGGTGTGGAGAGCAAACACTCAGCTTTTCTAACGTGTGACGTGCAGCTTGTCAACACCCTGAGGAAACCTGCGCAAGAGACCAAACATCGCCTGCACAGCCGCTATCGCAGCAGAGGCAAAGGGGAGCAGCAGCCCCACGGTTTGGGCCTTCTGGACACCAAAACCCCCTGAGTATGGCAAAACCCACTGCACACTCAGCTGTGGGTTGAATTTCCAAGTGGAATGAGAGTATTGCTTGTTACCCCACAGCTGTGTGTCCATGAGCTGCCCACAGCACCTCCCAGGTGGGCTCTGTGCTCCAGCTGTGCTGGTGCTTCTCCAGGACCCAGGGCTGGCAGTGTTGGCTTCTGACACGATTTAGCACAGCTGTTTCTGTTGGTGGAGAAGTGCACCAAGCAAAAGCATGAAGATATGTGCTTTCCCTTATTCCAGGAAATGGGAACAGGGCTTCTCTCAGGGCCAAAATTTCATGTGCCTTCAAGCTATCTCTCTCAAAGACCCTTTCTGCCTTTTGCTGGCCTCGCTGTAAAATGGAAGGTGCAATCTGCACAATTCTGGACTGGATTGGGTTGGAAGGGATCTTAAAGCTCATCCAGTTCCACCCCCTGCCATAAGCAAAGACATTTTCTACTGGTTTCTGCTGCTCCCAGCCACATCCAGCCTGGCCTTGAGAGTCATTAACAAGTTTTCTGAGAGCAGACAGCACATCTGACCATTTACTGCTTTTGAGATTGATCACATTGATGAATAAATACCTTGGAATAAATAACTTGATGGTTATTAAAGAAGGTATCTCTGACAGAATAGGTTTCTTCAAGGTGTTAGAGTAAAGATCAAGAAGTTTTGTCTGAGCTGGGTATGGCAAGCAGGATAAGGCTTGCTTATTAATAGGAAAAAAAAATTGCTACATCTTTTCTTTTGTAATACTGATTAAGTAAGTCCCAGTGCCTTTTAGAGTTCAGATTTCCTTGGGGTTATTTTTCCTATTCCATAATTTTTATGTGGTGTAAAACCTCGAGGCAACTGTGCCAAAATTTGGTATAAATTTTGCAATTTATACAAAAAAAAATTTACAAAAATTTATACCAAAAAATTGTACAAAAAATAGCTCCTCTTCAGATAACCTGTGTTTTTCAGAGTGCATCACTGAGGAATTAACAAAAACAAAGTGAAGGGTTTTCTCTGAGCCTCCATGATAAAACTTTCACCCTGCTGGCTTTTAAAGCAGAATCACTCTGCTCAGAAAAGCTCTTGGGAGAGCTCCTGTAGGACATATCTCTGTTTTCCTATCACCTCCTATAGCTTTCCTTTCCTCCAGCAGGTTTTGTCCTTGGGGTTTATGCCCAGATGAGCATGGCAGGGGGCTGGAGCAAGATGGGCTTTAAGATCCCTTCCAACCCATATGATTCTGTGATTCTATAATTCTAGATGCATTTTGACACTGTTTTACCCAGCCGCCTCAGATTATTCAGTACAAATTTGAGAGGACGTTACTCTTCATTACAAGTAATATATTATCCTTGATGCACACCCCTCACATGTGAAATTTTTGATCCCCAGAGTGGTAGCCAAGCATTCACTATTAAATCCCAGGGCAGGTTAAGGACCTGCAGTGGTGCAGAGGAGCTCTGTCCTCGCACCCAGCTCTCATCCTGGCGGCCTGTGGTGTGTGCCTCTGTGGCCTTGAGCACTCTTGGCTGCCTCTCCTGCCCTCCCTGGGGCTGCTGTTATCTGTGCTGGCAGCTCTCGGGGCTGGAACTGCACCCAGGCCACGTGAGATAAGGTGTTCCTCCTCCACCACAGCTCCCCGCGCTGTGGTCTCGAGCTTCGCCGCAAAACTGAGCTTGGGGTGAGGTGACACCAGGATAAAAAAGAAAAAAAAAAAAGGATATTTATTCGCATATTAATTTTTTTAAAAATAAGACTATTCCTTCAGGAATATTGATAGCATCCATTGCTTTTTTCCCCCCTTATTGTCTCTGAAAGTTCAATAAAAGTGAATTTCTATTCCCAAGAGAAGAACACGTCCAGTTGCTTCCACCACATCTTCACACTGGGCATGCACAAGACATGTGGATCCACCATGCAGATGGTCAGAGGCTTTCAAGGGTGAGGTCTGCTGTGTATTTAGCAGCTTTTTCTTTAGAAACACTGGTCTGGATACCAGAGAAATCAGCAGAGATTCCCATTAACTTCAGTGACCTTTGATCAGACTCAAAAATCACAAATGGGTTCCACAAAGCAATCTCAGCTCTGATTTGATCTTTCCCTTTGCTTGATAAAGAAGGAAAGTGCTGGCACCTGCCTGAATACAAAGTCCTGCCTGTGCAGGAGCTCTTTTGTGGCTTGTTCAGGCTCAAAGCCAAACACAAGTCCGGTGATTCCCTGCAGGAGGGAGAGAAGGCTCATACAGACCAGGCCTCCTCCTCTCTGGATGACACAAAATACAGAGTGGATTTGTGGCTTAAACAGAAAAAAATATCTGCATATGTCTGCAAGGCTGCTCTTTGCTGTTCACCTCTCTGTAAAATCCATTTAATGTTGTTAATTCGCTGTTTTATTGAGCCACAGAGGAAAATTCACAGTTGTGGTCGAATAGACTTTTAGTTGACGGTGAACTCTTTAGAATTCTCCAGACTGTGGATGCCTGAAACCCTTCCAAACAATCTCCAGGGGACTCGGAGAGGTGCTTGGGTCCTGTTTGTTACCGTGACGTGAGAGGAGCTGGACTTGCTGTGCACCTGTTTGTCTAGGCACAGCAGAAAAACCAGCCTATCTCCATTGTTTTGAAATACCTGCCAATACGGATTTCATTAATGTTTTCTTTGTGCCTGCATTAACGAAGGAAGGGTCTCCGCCCTGGAGCACCACTCCCTATGTGCCCACAGAGCAGAGGCAAGCCGCAGCCTGCGCGGAGATAACTCGGGGCAGCTGCCAGCTCAGCCCCAGCCTGGCACAGGGAGGCGGGGCTCCTGCAGGGCACAGAGCCGGGCAGGTCTGCCTCCCTCGCTGAGGCATGGGAAGGTCTCGGGAATTCTGCTGCTCAGAGTGACCCGAGGTGTGTTAGAAAGTCTCTTTTCCAGCCTGGTTGTTGAAGAAGGAGTCAGAGCTCTCTTCTCTTCTCTTCTCTCTCTTCTCTTCTCTTCTCTTCTCTTCTCTTCTCTTCTCTTCTCTTCTCTCTTCTCTTCTCTTCTCTTCTCTTCTCTTCTCTTTCTCTTCTCTTCTCTTCTCTTCTCTTCTCTCTCTTCTCTTCTCTTCTCTTCTCTTCTCTTCTCTTCTCTTCTCTTCTCTTCTCTTCTCTCTCTTCTTCTCTTCTCTTCTTCTCTCTTCTCTTCTCTTCTCTCTCTCTCTTCTCTCTCCTCTCCTCTCCTCTCCTCTCCTCTCCTCTCCTCTTCCTCTCCTCTCCTCTCCTCTCTCTCCTCTCCTCTCCTCTCCTCTCCTCTCCTCTCCTCTCCTCTCCTCTCCTCTCTCCTCTCCTCTCCTCTCCTCTCCTCTCCTCTCCTCTCCTCTCCTCCTCTCCTCTCCTCTCCTCTCCTCTCCTCTCCTCTCCTCTCCTCTCCTCTCCTCTCCTCTCTCCTCTCCTCTCCTCTCCTCTCCTCTCCTCTCTCTCCTCTCCTCTCCTCTCCTCTCCTCTCCTCTCCTCTCCTCTCCTCTCCTCTCCTCTCCTCTCCTCTCCTCATCCTCTCCTCTCTCCTCTCCTCTCCTCTCCTCTCTCTCCTCTCCTCTCCTCTCCTCTCCTCTTCCTCTCCTCTCCTCTCCTCTCCTCTCCTCTCTTAAACCAATCCAAAAGCGCCAACATCACAGCAGAAGATGGAGGCTAAGAAGAAGAAGAAGAAGGAGAAAGGCTGGACAGGCACAGATTCCTCCAACTTGCCTCCTGCACCCCCATTCTAAAAACCCCAAAAATCTGTTTTTCACCCCGTGATAAATTCACTATCATTCTACTCAAACTCTCTTGACTTGTAATTCTTCAAATAAAGGTTGGTAATTTCTTTTTCCATGGGTCAAATCAAAGTCACAGATGTCTTGGGCTCCGTGCCAAGGTCAAGCCATCCAGGACAGCCACAGGATGGCTTTGCTGGAGGGGATCATGCACATCAGAGGGGTCCCCTGCCCTGTGGGAGCCCTGTCAGGCCCCAGGGTGGAGCCTCCTGCTCCACCAGAAAGGCTGTGGAAATAATTGCTTATCCAAAGGATGGTGAGTAAAGCCTCTGTTTGATCCACCTCCACACTTTATTGATTGTCTAAACACGGAAGAGATTACCCTGCCCTATAAAAGCCACGGAGAGAAGGAAGCAATCAACAGAGGCAAATGAAGTGAGCAATTAGTCTGAAACCCTTCGGACCAGCTTTACTTTCAGGCGAGGTTTGAGCAGTGTGATGCTGACACAAGGATCTTCAGCAATCACAAGGTAATCCACAAATTTGTAATCTAATTCTGCTTTAGATTCTAATTTCCTTGGTGTATTTTCTTGATTTCTTTTTAAGCACAAGGGTGACACTGAGGTTTTCCTTAGCACATCTTACAGATGGGACAAAACGATTTGGTGTCTTGGGGGATTGGAGGACTCTCTAGTAAGAAAGTTGATTTTCCATTCTCAGTAACACTCAGCCCACCCAGCTCTCCCTGGGGAGAGGGAGAATTTCTCCAGGGGAATCTTCACACAACATCTGGAGCAGATTCTGGGCTGACATTTCATTTTACTCACATGCACTGATGGACAAGAGGCAAAGCCTGTGGCAGATCACTTAGCTACAGCTTCTGGAGGCAGTATAAAGAAAAGGCTCTGTGTCCTGGGGCAAATTGGCCAGGATTAGATAAAAGTATCAGCTAGATGTGTCAGAGAGTGTTGTTGGTGTTGTTGGATTGTTTGTCCATGCCAAAATTCCATTCCAGGCAGTGCCCAAGGCCAGTCTGGACAGGGCTTGGAGCAGCCTGGGACAGTGGAAGGTGTCCCTGCCCATGGCAGGGGTGGCACTGGATGGGCTCTAAGGTCCCTTGCAACCCAAACCATCCTGGGATTCTGTGATTCTGTAAAGATTAGAAGCCATGGAGTAAAATGAAGTCAAACTCAAGACAGTGGAAGCCTTAACAGAAGCATTCAGGGTTTTTGAGTTGGATTAACCTCTGTCTTTTGGATCTATCCCCTTGCTTTAATCTCCAGTTAAAGATAATTCACATTAGAGATAGTGAAACACTCAGGTGTAATAAAGGAATCTGAACTAAATGTGCTGGTTTTGAACATTAGGCTGGGATCTGATTGTCTCTTTGCCTAATTTTTCAGGATGGCCCATGCTGGTGACGATGATTTGTACAACTCTGTGGTCGTCCAGGAAGAAGGTGTTTTACTCTCCTGTTTGTTTCCATCAGCATTTAAAATCAGTTTTGCAGCGTGGTGACACTGCTGAGTGTGTTACCAAGTCTGTCAGGTTATGGACACAGGGTGTTGAGTGGGCTCAGAAGGAGTGGATGAATCAGACACACATGTTAGACATGATTCTGTTGGGGTTTAGGGTGGGAAGAATGGTGGAGCTGAAGGGAGGAGCTGCAGCAGAAAAGAGTGGGAGCCTTGGAGGCAGGGATGCAAGCCACTGTTCATTTCTTTAAGTTTGGAATTATATAGAAGAGTAAAAAAAGGACGGAAACAGATTGAAAAGGGTGGAAGTGGATGGAAAATGCTGGCTAGACAGGCAGTAAGGTTCAGGATCCTGCTTTAATATAAATGGGTGGATAATATATGAAATGCCTTTTGGTCTAACAGTGCAGGGCAGACTTTCCCACCCAGAAATCCACAGGGCTGCCTTTCAGTCTCAGTCCTGAAAAGCAGTTTTGATTTGCTCTTTGGTAGATAAAGACACACAAGTTATTACACACAATTTATTTAAACGGAGCTGTGAGATTTTGAAGAAAAACTGGTTCAGAAACACCCCTCTAATACAGAGCTGGTCACCCCCAGCTCTAATTTCCTTGGTGTATTTTCTTGATTTCTTTTTAAGCACAAGGGTGACACTGAGGTTTTCCTTAGCACATCTTACAGATGGGACAAAAAGATTTGGTGTCTTGGGGGGTTGGAGGACTCTCTAGTAAGAAAGTTGATTTTCCATTCTCAGTAACACTCAGCCCACCCAGCTCTCCCCGGGGAGAGGGAGAATTTCTCCAAGGGAATCTTCACACAACATCTGGAGCAGATTCTGGGCCTCATGGTTTGAGCAGGAGGACTGTCAGTATTTTCAGCCTGTAGCAACCTGTGATTTCACAGGAGGCTGCGTTCCCTGAAGCTGTTTGTTGGCAAAACTCACCTGTGGTTTCTCTTCAAGGCTCACCACCCTCCACCTATGCCATTGTCATGGTGTCCCTCAGTGGAGGCCTCCTGCTGCTGGTTGCCTTCAGCATGGCAGTAAGCGTTCTCCGGAGGTGAGTGTCAGGGCAGGTGAGGGAAACCAGGCTTGCCATGGGAATGTGTGCAGGGATGAACTCCTGCCCCAGCCAAGAGTCATCATCAGCCTGCCAAGCCCTAGTGGGGCTTCCTGGGGTCTTCCCAGGCTCCTTCCTCAGCCTGGAGCTGGATGGGAAAGCAGTGGCTGGAGAATCACCAGGGTGGGTGCTTGGTAATAGCAATTTGGGGCAATGACATTGGGTTTGCTTTATATCTGGTCCAAATTCTCCCCACCTCCATATATATATATATATATATATATATATATATATATACACATTTTATATACATATATATATATGTGTCTATATCTATATCTGTACCTATATCTGTACCTATGTGGTGTATGTATATATATGTGTGTGTGTATAGATCTATATCTGTATCTATATCTATATCTATATCTATATCTATATCTATATCTATATCTATATCTATATCTATATCATCTATATCATCTATATCATCTATATCATCTATATCATCTATATCATCTATATCATCTATATCTATATCTATATCTATATCTATATCTATATCTATATCTATATCTATATCATCTGTATCTGTACCTATATCTATACCTATGTATATATAATATATGTTTATATATCTGTACCTATATCTATACCTATGTGTATGTATGTATGTCTATATCCATACCTTTATCTATATCTATACCTAAGTGTGTATATCTATATCTATATCTGTATCTATATCTATACCTTTATCTATACCTTTATCTATATCCATACCTATATCTGTATCTGCATACCTCCATGTATAGATATATAGATTTATACATACATAGGTGTAATTTTATAGATATGCATTTAAATTTTATAGAGGAGAATCAAGACACCCAAAACCCCTGATTCCTCACTAATGCCAAAATTCTCATTGTTTTCAATCACCTGAACTCACTAAAAGAGGCAATTTCCTAGTGGCATCTATTTCTATAAAGAGAGGGTAAATCATATGTTTTGAGGAGTCTCTTCAAGCAAAAAAAAATTTGTTCGGTTTTAGTTTGAATGCATCTAGCCAAATGAAGCAGGGTGACGAGGTCACAAGGATGTGGTTTTATAAAGGGCAGGAGATTAGGGAAAAAAGGAATATGTCACCTCCATGATTAATTAAATCAGCTCTGCCCCGGCTATCAGTTCTGTGCTGCCATAAATTACATTCTGTTATTAACTGACTTGGCTTCAACAGCTCCTCATGCTGATCAGACACCCAGTTATTTGTATTTCCTCCATTTCTGTTGTGCAGGCGTTGCACATCGAATTATTCCTCCAAAAGACCTCAGAACACCTGTGGTGGTGGAAAAAGTTACAGTGGCAAACTGCAGCTCTGACAGGATTTCAACAGTGGATTTGACTGGCCCAATGTGCATAAATTACACTTCTTACAAGCAAAATGCGTGCCCAGCCGCAGTCTGCCACCTCTGAAGAGACAATTTCCATTTTTGATGCTCCTCCTTTGACAGCATCCCCCAATTCAGCACCAGAACAATGACAGCCCGCAGCTTCTTCCATTTGCAGCTTCCTTCTGGAGAGAAAAGGGGATAAAGGACTCAGGGGATGTGTGCTAGCTGAGAGGATGGACTGACATGCTGCACTCCATTTTCTCCACCAAAGTGCTGGACTGTGAACTCATACCACAAAAAGTATTAGAAAATGCAGGAAAATTGAGTTTTTTAATGGAAGTGGAGAAAAAGCGCAGACACACGTATCTTTTCTCTGTGACGCTGCTGTGTTAAAAATTTACTGCAGAGATTTACGTCTTTTTTCATATTGCCTCTCTTCTGTGGGGTGAGTCATGGGGAAAAAAACACAGGAGGGGAAATTCTGGTTATTTTTACAAAGATTTCCCAATGCCTCTGACTCACTCAGAATCCAGGCCTTATGCTGAGACCTAACCTTGTGCACACATGGCTCCCTATTATCTGCGTGACTCCAGCCTGCTAACGCTGGCATTATTGGACAGGATGCAGCCTGCAGAGCCTCAGGGCTGTGATTTGGTTTTCACCCACCCACTTTTACAGCCTGGAGAGAGAGAGACCATCTATTCATCTCTAAGCTGAGTGCTTTTGGGGCACTGATGACGTCTGGTGTGACACCAGCTCGCCTGGCTGTCCTCCTCATTCAGGGGGGTGGCTCCAGGGATCAGGCTGGGCTGGCATCTGGCTCCAAGGGGGATCAGTGTGATCCCTGGATCTGGCCAGCCTGTTCCAGCTTCATGCCCTTTGCTAGCTGCCTTTGGGAGCCCCTGGGCTGCAGCCTGTGAGATTCCTCTTTCTCCAGGCTTGGATGGGGCCACTGTCCCCTGGGGAAGCTGCTGGTGGACGGCCTGGCCCACTGGGACACAGCAGGACACCAAAATCCTCATGTCACCTCCTCTACATAACACTTATCAAAAGAGAGACTTGGGCCAGGCACAGGCAGGTGAGGCCGCCTCACCAAATCCGCATTTCATAACCCTGAGGGAAAATCTGTGCCACAAACGGGATCAGACTTCAGCCACCACTGTGGCTCCTCGTGCTTGTCCCCAAAAGGGCTCATTGAGTGACTTTTATGTTAGCTGAGGTGGAAGCCAGGCCTGATTCCAAAGCTGCAGCCACCCCTGGTCCTTTGATGTTGGCTGTAGTCCCACTCAGAATGTTTCCACTGGCACCATTTTCCCTGGTCCAACAGGAAAACAAACCCATGCCTGGTGGATCCCTGGTGGCAAACACCAACTCTGTGCCTGCAGGAGTTTGTGCCCCCTGGGTCTCCCTCCCTCTTTCCATGTAGTGAGCTGCTCCTGCCTGTCCTCTGCTGCTGCAGCAGCCTCAGGACACCCTGCTCTTCGCTCTCTTTAACCCCCCTGCCTTTTCTTCATGCTGCTCACTGCACAGAGACTAAATCCCCCACCTTTCAGAATTCATGGAGCTGTTTCCTCATCCTCTAAATCCCTCCCTAAGACTCTCTGCTGCCTCCATGCCTGAAAATCCTGCCCGTCTGTCAGCAGTGAGGCAGGGCTAAGCAGAGACTTGTAATTCCCTGAAAAAAATCCATTTGTTTCCTTGCTGCCCCCGCTCCCCACGTTGGCCTGCTTTAGATATCCACTGTCTTCCATCTCAGACATGGATTGGAAAATCCCTATGCCTGCCTCTGAAAAATATCTGCATGGCACCGAGCATGACAGGATTTGGGTCTGGACTGGTGTATTCCAGTGCAAAAGCAAGACAAACAGTGCAATAATAATGGAACGATGTCGTGCCACAGAGATGATCTTTAAGCTCCCCTCCAGCTCAAACCATTCCCTGATTCTATGGCCATTCTGTACTCTTGGTGGTGGCAAGATAAGGAACAGCATGTGTGTGTGTGTGTGTGTCTGTTTCTGTGTCTGTGAGAGAGAGAGAACCAGGCAACAAATGACACTTAAAGGCTGTTATGGTTACCGAGTCAGGTAACTTAGGGAAAACAGCATCGATAAATTTAGGTGTAAATCCAGGAGTTGTGTATGGTTTTCCATCTTGTTCCTCAATCCCCAGGCAGTCCTTTTGTGCATGAAGCCCTATTAATGTCCTCTCAAATCCCAGGAAGGCTGTCAGGTTGTGTTTTTGGAGGGATGGCTGTTCTCAAACAAGCAAGGGCAGGGGTGACCCATGAGTCACGGATAAGGAAAGGATCTTTTCTGTGCACAGCTGCTGACAGGTGAGCACCAGACACACATTCTCCCACATGTACAGAATCTTACTGCATTCCCAGCTTTGGTGGTTTAAAAAAAAAAAAAAAAAACCCATCTGGATATTAAACCAGTCACTCAATTTGTGCTTACCAGGGACGTGTTGCATCAGTCGGATGCACCATTAACTTTACAGCCTTCGACAGTGCTATAGGTGCGATGAGTGAGGGATGACAAAGGCTTTAGTCTAACTGTGAAATTTAGCTATTGGATTTATTTATAGCACCTGGCCGAGACACAGAACCTAATTTTTTTCACCTACGCAAAGTATTTCAGGTAATGAAGTTAACTCATAGTAGGAGTTGGTAAAAAATCTGCCACCAACAAAATGCATTTCTTCACTTCTTGGGATCGTTGGGCCCAATTTCCAGACTTTTCTGGGCCCCCAAAATTTTCTCACTGATGTGTATCTGGGTATGTACAGTGCCCGAAGGAGGAAATGGTTAAAGCCAGTTCAGAAAATAAAGTCAGAAGATGGTGGCAAGTGAGGTGAAGGGTATATGACCTGAAGTCATAGGTTTTCCTTTGTCCTGGTATTTTCTCATCAGGATTAAACTCAGTTAACCCCCAAATCTCCCACGCCAGCAAGCTGGGTTCTCATTAAGTGTAGGGGACAGTGAGACCCGGGCAGATGTGCTCTGCCTGACGATATTGAACGAGAAACTGAGAGTGAAAAACACCAGTGCCTTCACAATACTTCACCAGCCTCAAGTTTAATCCTTTGACATCTGTAAGGTGGTTTAAAACTCTCCTTTATGGTGATTGAATGCACCCTGCAGATGACACCAGGGGAATTTACTGTACTGAAACACGACACCTTAATGAAACAAAAAAAAAAAAGCCCCTTTCCTTCTAATGCAAGCAACTTTATCTGGTTTTCCCTTCAACCACGTAACATGATTCAGAGATAAGACTCCTGTGGTTGCTAAGTTGCCATGATGGATTTCATTAAGGGGAAAATCATGTCAAGTTTATGTCAGCTTGATGGCAGCTGCTCTTTCGAAATACATCTTAATTATGGGTAAAAATACTAAGCCATAACTTGTGTACTTATTGCAAAAACCTCGTTTTGTTTTTTTTTTTCAGGGCCATAACTCTAAGCATTAGCTCTTCACTGAGGTTAGCATTTATTTATTTATAGCTTGTGTACCGTAAGGAGGTAGCCCAGGAAATGCTACTTGATCATGGTGATTATAAGATATCTGTGTTAGTGAGCCCCATATTCATCTGTATTTAATTATAGAATCACTGCCAGAATGCCCTAAGTTATGTCTGAGGACAAAAAGACAGCTCTGTTTGTGAGACCATCACATGTCACCACTCAGAACTTCTTAAAAATTTGTAGTGACCTTTGGGATTAAATTTTTCAGGCCAATATTGACTTTCCCTGCCTGTATGGAGTTTGATATAATCTTTCAAGAAAAGCTTTTTTTTTATTTTTTGTTTTGATATTTACAGATAGAAAAAGGTTATTTGAATTATAAAGCCCTGCAAATTTGGGGCAGAAAGGGGGAGTGGGAACCGGGCAATTAGAAATGGCTCCATTTCAAAATGTTAAAATGGTGGGTTTTAGAAGTTTTGCAGTTATAGCAAATTTTAAAACCTAGATGAGAAATAGAGAAGCTGTGCTGGAGCTCCTGAGCCTGCAAGTGTGTGCTCACATGTGCCACTACACTCAAGTGTTCCCTCTAACCGCTGGCTTATGAAGTTAATCATACACAAGAGAGTTTTCAGAACCAAAGCATCTGGGAAAAACAATGAGTTTTCATGTAAGTAAACACTTCAGTACAGGCTTCAAAAATATTGAGCTCGCTGCAACTGCAAGAGATGTTCTAGTCATTACCTGAATTGAGACTATATTCCTTTTTTGAGGCTGAAATGACACTTTTGACCAGATGACAGAACTCTGATGAACATCCTTGATTCTCTATCTCAATTGTACAATAGCAGTAATTTTGGGAGTAAATTGTAAATTGTGGTTCTGGTGGCGGGGTGCTTTATTCCAGTATTAAAATGTGATGTTATTTAATAGTAGTGACTATTAAGATGTACAATATTGTGACACTGACTGTACCAGAGTGGGTGTTTTGGGAAGGAAAGATGAACACAAGAAGAAGCTGAGGTGTGGGTTTCTTCTCAGCTGATTCACTTGGTGTCTGAGCATCTATCGATTACATACTCATGACAATTTATTAATTGAAGTATCAGGTCATCACTTGCTGCTGATCTTCACACAGAGCATGGGGATGCAATATTGACAGGTGGTGAATAATTTGTCCAGACTGTGCCAGAAGTCTGTGGCAGGGCAGGGAATCGAGATGGGGTCTCTGCACCCCACCACACTGAGCACAAGGCTCAAACCATTCCCTGATTCCCTGATTCTATGATTCAATGGATTCGCCTCCATTGCAGCAGAGGGCTCCAATAACCAACACCACAAAGGGATCGTGCAGATCACTGTGCCCTGATTGAGTCATAAAAGCACCAACCATCCGAGTTAAGGGGCTCGGGTACTGTGAGATTACGGGGAAATAAAATCAGGGAGGGTTCTGCAAATCCCCCCCTTCAGCCAATGGGACTGAAAGAGGCAAAGGGGAAAAAATGTCTATTTGTGCATCAATAACTACACTGGGATAACTGTGTAACTACAGTACAGGGATAAGTGTGTAACTACAGCAGTTATAACAGGGGATACAGTATCCCTGAGCTCCAGTTGTGGTTATTTTGTAATTTGACTGGAGAAGCAGTGATCAATCCGCTATAAAAGGTAATTGTTTTCTTTTGGAGTGTGCTTTGGATTATGTGCTGGATAAACAGCATCTGGGATCTGGGCTGACTTCCTGCGAGAAACCTCAGTCAGGACAGGAGGAAAACCAATGTGCTGAGAAAACACACAGAAAAACCCCGCTGTCCATAAGGATAAATATAAGTATAAACTCATGTATTTTTTCATGCGCAGTGTTTATGTTTTTTATTAATTTCTACTTGTGTTGGGTTGCTGATGAGGGATGGCCACGGGGCTGCCCCATGCCGGGCAGTGTCTCCCTGCTGCCAGCAGACACCACGTTACCACGTCACCGACGGAGGAGGAGGAGGATGAGGATGAGCCTTACTCCCGCTCCAATCCAAAGGCCACTTGCTGCACGGCGAGCGGAGCCGCCCACGTCACAGCCTGCGCTGTGAGGACCATGGGGCTCCGAGAGATCCACGGACCTGGGAGATCCACGGCGCTCCGAAGGACCCGCGGACCTGAGAAAACCACGGGGCTCCGAGGGATCCATGGACCCGGGGGATCCACGGATCCGATGGACCCAAGGGGCTCCGAGGAACCCATGTGGAGGCGAGGGATCCATGGCCACGAGGGATCCACAGGGCTCCACGGGCTCCATGGACACGAGGGATCCATGGACCCAATGAACCCAAGAGGCTCTGACAGATCAATGGACCCAAGGGATCCAGAGGTCTCTGAACGACCAATGGACCCAAGGGATCCACGGGGTTCCAAGGGATCCATGGACTGAAGGCATTCACGGATCCAACGGACCCAAGGGGTTCTGATGGAACCACAGGGCTCCGAGGCATCCATGAACCTGAGGGATCCACGGTCCCAACAGACCCAAGGAGCTCCGAGGGACCCGCGGGGTTCTGAGGGGTCCACGGACTCAAGGGCTCCACGGGGCTCCAAAGGATCCATGGGCGCGAGGGATCCACGGATCCAATGGACCCAACGGGCTCCATGGGACCCACGGGGCTCCGAGAGATCCACGGACTCGAGGGATCCACAGGCATCCAAGTGATCCATTGACCAGAGGGATCCATAGATCCAGCGGACTCAAGAGGCTGCCAGGAATCCCCGGGGCGCCGAGGGATCCACGGGGCTCTGCGAGGTCCGCGGGTTCGGCCGGACCCGAGGGGCTCCGAGGGGCTCCGAGGGGTTCGGGGTCCCGAGGGATGCGCGGGGGAACCCGGACTCGAGCGCGGCTGCTGGAGCCGGCGGCCACGCCCCCCCCGACCACGCCCCGTAGGGCGGGCACGGCGCGGCCGGGAGGCCACGCCTCCACAAACCACACCGCGCCCCATTGGGCCGGGCTCATCAAGCCGCGCCCCATATTTGTCCCGCCCCATAAAGCCACGCCCCCTCCCTGCGCCCCAAACGCGCGGCAGCCGCGGAGAGGCCACGCCCCGCCCCAGCCCTTGAGTGAGGCCCCGCCCTCAGGCTCCGCCCCTCCCGGCCGCGAGCGAGGCCCCGCCCCCCGCCCCGCCACGTCTCTCTCGGGCGCCGCTCCCGTTGCCGCTGCCGGTGCCACTCCCGGGGTCGCCCCGCTCCGCCCCGCCGGGCCATGGCGTTCACGCTCTACTCGCTGCTGCAGGCCTCGCTCCTCATCGTCAACGCCGTGGCCGTGCTGCACGAGGAGCGCTTCCTCCGCCACGGTGAGCCGGGAGGGCCGCCCGGCCTGGGGGGGTGGACGCGGTGGCCGCGGCCCCGCCGCCGCTCCCTGCCGGTGGGAGCAGCAGCGCACGGGGGAGGGCTTTGGGAATCGGGGTGGGTTTGGGCTTTGGGGATGAATTCCCAGCCGCTTTCGTCGTACCTTTCTCTCTTCTTTGTTTTTCTTTTTTTTTTTTTCCCCCTATAATTGTCCTTTTTATCCTGTTCATTTTTAACTGTTTCGCGGCCCTTCGTGCCGCGCCTCGGAGTGGTTGGTGTCGTACAAAGGTTTCCTTTTTCTTGCCGTGCCTGGCTCTTGATGAGATGGCGACTCTCGGTCCGTGGGATTCCCGGGGCTGGGCATCCTCGCCCTTCAAAAGAAGCCAAAGCCCTGCAAAAGAGAGAAAATCCACCGACAAAGATCTGCAAAGCCGTGGGGGGAAATAAAAAAGGCCAACGATCCACGGTTTCCGAGTTCATTCGTGTGGAGAATCCTGACTTCTCCACGTCAGGCTGAGCCAGGATTGTTGGCAGGAGTGCAGCAGGGCATCCCTTTCCCCTGCTGGATTTGTTTCAAGGGATCTCCTCGGTTTGGGTTTGGGCTTTTCTTTGGCTCTCCTGACGAGCAGCTGCAGTTAAAAACGGGAGATGTGGGTACTAGTGGGATGGGTGAAGCCACTTGTCAGCCTCGTGAGACTTGGGAATATAGTTCCAGGCTCATCCCAGTGGGAAGCAGCAGCTGGCAAGGCTGGTCAGGAAGAGGACTCACCCCCCACCCTCGGTTTGGTGCCAGGGAGGCGAGAAAGGGAGAACAAAAATCACTTAAAAGTGGCCTTTGGAGAAAGAAATGCACAGCTTGGGCAGTGGAGCTTGGTGTATTGAGAGCTGCTCCTTGCTGTGCTCCTTCCCAAAATGGTAAGGGCTGCAGCCAGCAGGTTTTAAAAATCCCTGGACACATCCCTGGTCCCATCATGCTGTGTCTGGGCATCGTAAAACTTCAGGGCTTCTGCTACACTCAGAAAAATTCCCAATTCTTTTTCCTCAAAAGTTCTAGCTTTTTTTTTTTTACAGCAGTTGCAAAAATCATCACCCCGATTTTGGAATTTGTGCTGGCTGTTCTTCTCTCGTGTGGCCCCATTTTCAGTGCTGAAGCATCACCATTTCACATCTTGCAGTTATTTGCTATTTTGTTTTCAGTACTGTGAACAGATTGCACTTGGTTTAGGGTTTATTTTCACAGCTGTTTTATTTTTTAAGCTCAGATGAACTCACCTGTTAGTCTGGGCACGCAGGGAACAGTGGTGTATTAAAAAGGTGAGGGTTTTCTTTACAGAAACATGGATTTACCATCGCTTAATGTGAGGTTTAACAGTTTCAGCTTACTGTATAAAAATATGCTTGTGAAATGAGGCTAATTGGGCTGTCTATCTGTGTTAGTATAAACTACACTCAGGATAGATTGCTTGCTAAAATTGTAGCATTTGTTGTGTGGTTTTGGGGTTTTTTTCCTAAAGTGTGTGTCTGTTTTTATGTGACCCAGTTGGCTGGGGAAGCGACCAAGGGATTGGAGGATTTGGAGAGGAACCAGGAATTAAAGCACAGCTGACTAACCTCATTCGATCAATACGAACCGTTATGAGAGGTAAGGGCACAATATTTACTGTTATCATTATGATTATGATGATTACTATTACAATCTGTAATGTCTTGTTTCTGCACTAATCTGTACTTCATCCGGGCCTGGACTCTCTGTGAGAGGGTGCAGGCCTCACCTAAAGTGCCCTAATTCTGGTAAAAGTGCAAAAACACTCTCTGGCTCGCTCTGGCTTGTGTTTCTCCTGTGGAGCTTTTGCCTCTCCTTGGGGTTTGGCAGCTGGGAGGAAGTTTGGTGATCAACCAAAGTGTGCAATTAGTGTCAATCACTTTGTCTAAATCCAACTTTATGGCAAGTACCTGTGAGGGAAATGTAATTCTGGGATTTCTGAAAGGCAAGCGAGGCTTACATGCCTCAGAAGATGGGGAGAAACATAGAATAGAAACTTAATTTGCAAGTTACTGATAGTTCTTCATTATGAAGGACACCAAAAATTCATTTTGTAGATGATGGTAGAGAGGGAGTAACAAATCTTAACCTGTCTTGCCTATCACTGAGTAAAACCCAAAACATTTATTCTAAAGCACAACAAAGCCAAGGACATAAGCTGAATTTTAGATTGTTTACTTACATTTGGAGAAAGAGTTACTTGTGTTGAAGTTAAAGCAGAACTAAAGGCTCTGGGTTAAAGTTAAAACATGCTGTGGAAAAAATACTTCTGCTGTATGTCCTTGAGCTTGACTCCTTCCACTGGCTCCCACTTTACATAGGAAAATTAAATGTATTTCTAAAATTTTGACTGGTTCTGCTCCTCCTCTCACCGTTATATGAAGCTCCGTCATTTTGTGATGTGGAAAGCAGAATTTTCACTGTTAATTTCCCATTTTTCCCCATCTTTAGTGCCACTAATAGCCCTGAACTCCATCACAATCGTTCTCCTCCTGCTGTTTGGTTGAAGACACCCCGTGGAAACCCTTTGGACATCCAAAGAAGCCAGTTGCTGACCACCACTGCTCTGAGTTCCCTGGGATCCAGCACGGTTTAGCTGTCAATCTGACATTCAACTTAAAATAGTAAAAGATACTATTTCTATTTATCCCATTTCCTAATGTTCCCTTGCAGTTTCATTAAGCAGGATCACGGGATCAATGCAACAACGCTGCAAACACATTGGACTGTGACCAGTTCTGTTGCTGCCTGTTCATAGTGTTGATTAATTATTAGAGTAAATGTCATAGGATGTTGCAGTGACTGGCAATGGGATGCAGCTTTTAAATGCTTTGTTACTCAGGGATGAATTTCCTTCAGTACGCTCTCCAATTTGTTTTTAAATTGAGAAAAACAACAATGTGTTTGTTTCCATTTCAATTACTACCATGGAACTGTTCATGAGAACATGAATTAGGCTCTGACAGCATGTCATAAAGAATACTTGTTATAAAGGTTTGAAGTCCAGCTGTGATATGGAGGGAGATAAAATCAGCTGGGTAAAGTTCCTGATTCAGGTTAGCATTGAAAGCTGGATTTTTCTGCTTTGATTGGGGATTTTTGTCTTCAAATCAGTATATCATACTGATGGTAAAGTCAGTATGTAGAAAATGGGTATTTTTCATACTGATGGTAAAGTCAGTATGTAGAAAATGGGTGCAATTGCAGTGCAAAATTCAAAGAAAAAAAATTAAAAATTAATTAAAAAAAAAAAAAAGCTGTACCTAAAGCTGAGTAACTCTGTGTTAACTTTGGGGATATTAGTGATTAGTATTTGTTACTTTTCTGTCAAGAATTGTTATTACACTTTTTAAAATATGTATTAAACTCTGCGTGGTGATCACTGTGGTCAAAGTGGGGAACCACTTTGCATTCTGAGCTTCCTGGGAAACGTGGGAGGGGAATACCATGGGAGGTGAATACCCTGTGCTTTGCAAACGTATTTCTTTGGGAAAACCCCGAATTTGCAGCCTCTTCTGTTACTGCTCCTTCCCCTGCCCTCCATCATCATCATCATCATCATTTGTTAAATTAACAGCTTTGAAAGTGCAACTGTGTGTGTGACTTTGCAGTTCTGTGGAAGAGAATGCTCCTAATTGCTTTCCTACCGGTCTTGTCTCAATTAAGACTGCTGAGTTAGGTCTGAAAAGGTGATTCTCATTGTCATGGTTTGGGCCTGGCAGAGAGCCAGTGCCCCCTTGAGAATACCCTCTCCCTGGTGTCTGCTGTGAGATGTGACCAGGAATAAGCAAAGCAGGCTCCAGCTTAAACATAAAGAAAACTTTATTACCTAAACTACAATAAAAGAAGGAAAAAATTGAAAACCTTACAAAAAAACACTTTCCTCCTCCCCACCACCAAAAATTTCCCAATCCGATACATTTCCCCAAGTCACCAACTGCCCAGTCTGGCACCACCCTATAGAATACTCAAACTTCAGTCCATGAAGAGGAGAGGAGTCTTTCTTGCACCATAGGCTTCCCCTGGAAACACGCTGAAACCTCGTGTGCTTCCATGTCACTCAGCACCCCCTGGAAAATCCTTTTGCCATTGTGACATCTTCCTTCCATGCCCAGTGCTCTCACCACTGTGCATGGACCAGAGCTGCTTCTAGGGTTGTCTTTTAAGGATGCCTTGTCTCACTCCAAAAAGGCACAGTCTCTGCTTTGGGACATCTGTCCCCCCCATTTTTTTCCAACCCCCTGGGGCCGAGGGGTCCCCACAATGAACCCTCCTGGTTCTGAGGCACTGCCTCCCCCTAAGTGCAGTCTCTGTGTCACAGGAATAAAACTGAGTCTGTGGCTACACAAGAAAAGTCCAGCCAAAAGGCCACTCCAATCATCTCTCCCCACTCAGCCAGGCTTCTCCACGTCCCTCGGGCCTAGTTCTTGGTTATCTCATTTCCTATCTTTCTTCTTATTCAGCTCCGAGGAGGATCAGCATTTTTGCAAGGTCCCAATCATGTAAGAAAAAGAGTTAAACATTTCAGCCTCTGTCTGTCCCGGAGCTCCGGCACTCCCACACTCGCTGCTGCTCCGGCCAAACCCCACTGGCCACACCAGGTGCCAATATCAAAATCCGAGCACCCATTGGTTTGACCGCAGCATCCCAGAATTCCCACTTCTTCCTGGTCAAACCACCACACTCATGTATCTTTATAGAGAAGTTAGAATCCTTCATCTGTTCTGCTAAAGTGCTTGACTTTAAATTAAAGAGGGGAGGCCAAGGGAAACCTGGAAGTTTCATTATTTAAAGCAGCTTAGCCAATCATCTTTTCTCCCAATGTCTTGATGACTAAAGCATATGCTCTTGTATATGAAGAAGAATCTGTAAAACATGTAAATGCATATTATGTGATCTTCAATCACAGGTTTTTGCAGAGTAAAGGACATCCAGGAGGAGAGGTTTATGTTGTTTCCTTTTTTCTTGTGATTTTTGTAAATAAATCCTGAATTTCCAAGTTAAGCACTCTCTTTCCCAACTGTCTCTCTCTCTCTGTCTGTGTACAGTGGGGATATCTCAAAACTCTGCTCCATTCTGTTCCAAACACCAGAGTTACTGCTCTTTTAAGAAACGTGTAACTTTTTCCTCATCGCTGTGGCATGTGGCAATACCATCTCTGCTGTGGAGCTGTATTTTGGTTTATGTAGCAAACCCAATGAGACGTGGCAATGCTGTCCTGAGGCAGAACAGGATCTTCAGGATCCCTGTATGTTAAAACCTGTGGATCTGTTAGAAGTAATTTCTCTGTGATGATCTTTGTGTCAGTCAGAGGTGACGAGGGTACAGCCTCGAGCCTCAGCTGTTCTCACAGATCTGTCTTTGGTGGAAGCAGGGCAATGTGTGTGTGGAACGTTTTGTATTCCTATGAAATTTTTTTGGAAAGAGAAGCGGCGTAACCCCATTTCTGCATCCAGACTTATTTCGTTCTTACTGAAATAAGGGCCAGCACTAAAGACTGCAAGCAGCAGCTTTAAAATAACATGGGTGAAAAGTGATGTTCTTCTTGCTGTGCTTCCAAAGGCGCTGCGGGCACACGGGCAGGGAGAAGGAGCAGCGGGAATCCCGCACTGGAGGCAAAACTGGGACGAGCTTCACCTGACAGGTGAAAAGTCGGGATTCAAAGTGGGGCAGCATCTGAGGATCAGGTGTGCAGGGAATGAGCAGGGAGTGCAGGGACAGCCAGGGAATAACCACACTGCTGCTGTCCCATCGCGTGGCTTCCAGCAGCTCTGGAACAGCGCCGCAGCTGAAACTGCGAAAAACAAGGAACATGCAACATAAAGTTATTATGTGTCTATGCATCCTAGTAATAGCTTGTAAAACTATATATAAAATTAATGCGTTTGTAGGTTAAAATTCATGTTACAAAATATATAAACTGATACAAATGTGGAATTATAAATATAGGTTTAAAAACATATTCATTATAGATATAATAAGTGGATTATGATATAATAATATATATTATATTATCACTATGGACATATTATGGATTTAATTTAAAACATTACATTGTAGATATATAATGGGAATAATTTCTTCCAAGTATCCAATATATATATATATATGTGTGTATGTATTTATATATATATATATATATATATATATATATATATATATATATGTATGTATTTATATATAAATATATACTAGTTACCGTGGAGATATTATGGGTATAATATATCCATATATGGATATGATAACATTTTTATAACGTGTATATATATATATATGTATAAATATAACAATATTGATATATGAATACATTATTATGTATGATATCCATACCGGGCATAATATATCCATAATATAGAGATTAAAAACATATAGAGATTAAAAAAAATAGTTTATGGATATCCATAGTGCATGGCTATGGATACAAACATGTCCATATAGGATATAAGGGATATAATTTACATGATTTATGATCATAGCCACATAGGGTATGATTACATATTACATACATAGGATAAAGAGGCTGTAACAGGTATATCAATAGGGATATAATGCATAGAACGGGTGTAATTTATATAATTTTTAACCATACCCATGTCACGGTGCGCCCTCAGGGCCCTGCGGGCTGCCCCCCGCGCTGCCTGTCGCGGCTGCCGGACGCCGACTGGCGACAGGCTCGCTGCGGGCTGAGGTCGGTATTTATTTATGGCAATAATCGTTACACTCTGTTTATTATTTGCCGCGCTGGCGGCGGGCGGGCCCGGCGCGGGGATGGGCGGGCGCGGCTCCGCCAGGACCCCGCGGGCGGCGGGCAGAGCGCGGCGGCGGCGGCGGCGGGAACAGGTCAGTGCCAGGGGAGCCGCGCTGGCTGCTCCCCCCTCTCCTTCGCGTGGGCGCGTCCACCGCCTTCGGCCGCGAACGGGCGGGCGGAACCATCGGCGTCAGGGAAAGGGGAGCCCACCGCGGTCGGGACTCCCCCGGTAGGGAATGGGCCAGCCCCTGTGTTTGTTGTGAGCTGGCGGGAAGGGGCGGTACCATCCCCGAGAGACGGGGGATTTGGGGGACGGGAGGACGCACCTCTGCCGTCCCCGTCCTTCCACCGAGGGACCTATATAACCACATATATCTCTAGAATATATCACATATATCTCTATAGAATATATGCCTCTTTCCCTTAGGTTGTGTCTTGTGTTCCTCGTGTCCTTGTCCCAGAGACCGGGGCTGGGGTGTCCCTTTGTCCTGACAAGGTGAGTTTTCCTTGGGATGTGATTAGGAAAACTGAGGTTCTGGAGGCTTTTTAGAACTTCTTGGCAGTCCATGAGCTTTTTCCTTAAAATCAGGGTGTGCTGAAAATGGCTCTGCTGATAACTTCCATATTTCCCAAATAAATGGACTGTGAACAGCAGAACCGATGGAAATGTAGGGTAAAAATAAAATAGTAACAGTAAAATAAAAACAGTAACAGTAGTAATAATAGTGATGATAATAATAATGATAGCAGCAATTTCCATTGAAATTGATGAAGCTTCTTAAGGAGTTCTGTTTTCAGATGTGTGTCTTTAGCATTTAACTTTGGCTTTAACAGTAAGAGAAGTATTTTTATTTATTTTCTTATTGCAGAGAACCAGCAGGAATAACGGTAGTGGAACATCAAAGTTTCCTGTTGTGTGTGTGTGTGCGCGCGCGCCACGTACCT
The DNA here is from genome assembly GCF_035770615.1 of Melospiza melodia melodia. NCBI lineage: Eukaryota > Metazoa > Chordata > Aves > Passeriformes > Passerellidae > Melospiza > Melospiza melodia. Next base: position 1,973,285 of record NC_086226.1, read on the forward strand.
GCGACCCCAGGCCACAAGACCATTTATAAAAATGTCTGCAAAGATAAAACTGACAGAAATCTATTAGGACAGGTTCCAGTCATAGTGGTGACTACTTTGTGTGCTTTTTTAAAAGTACAGACATACTACATGCTGTATGTAACCAAACTAGCTGAGCACAAAATTCTGGTCACTCATAGGGTTGGCAGATCCCAGAGAGGTTTGGTAGAAAGGGACCTCAAAGCTTATCCCATCCCGCCCCGTGCCATGGGCAGGGACATCTTCCACTATCCCAGGCTGCTCCAAGCCCCATCCAGCCTGGCCTTAGGCACTGCCAGGGATCCAGGGGCAGCCCCAGCTGCTCTGGGCACCCTGGGGCAGGGCCTGCCCACCCTCCCAGCCAGCAATTCCTAATTCCCAATGTGCCAGAATCTGTGCCTGCCCTCTGGCAGTGGGAGCCATTGCCTGGGTGCTGTCCTTCCATCACTTGGAAATTGTCCCTTAGGTACTGAAAAGCCAAATTCAGATCACCCCAAAGCTTTTCTTCTATAATCCCTACTCTCTCGGCCTTCTCAGATTGTTCTTGTGTAATAAAGAGGAGAAAATCTTGCTGTCTTGGATGTTTTCTGAGAAACAGCTCCTCAGACTTGTTCATAGAGTAAAATGCAGGGCTCGCAGCCCAAATGAGTGGGAAGTGTTTGTTTCTGGAGACAGATCTTTAACCAAGGGACTCTAACATCACCTCTCTGTTCACCTGGTGCCTTTACCCTTCAAATCCTGGCTTTTATTTTGGGCTGAATACGTGGAACCAGAAAAACTGCCCCTTTTGCAAGAGTGCGGAGTGACCCTTTGTGGTGCTGGATTTGCCTAAGCCCTGAGAGCTTCCTGGCTAAAAATCTGAAAAAATCCTGACTGAGCTGCCTCAGAGTGGCTGCGGTATGGGCTGCATCACTCTTAACAAAAAACAAAATCAACAATTTCCACTTTGGCTGAGCATTTTGAGCTTTACAGCCAAAATGCAGCTTTAGAGATGCACTTTAGAGCACTGTGTCTTTATTTTCACTGTTGGTGTCGGCGGGACTTGCTGAGGCCTTGCGCCAGCAATCCCAGGCCTAATGGCCCTCTCTCTCCCCAGAACCCTTGAGTCCTTCAGACAACTTTATTTTATTTTGATGCATTTAAAGAACAAACAGCACCCGATTTCCACAGAGTCTTTGTGAGGAAAAACACCCCACTCCATATCAGTTATGTGGGTTTTTTTAACTCCCCAGCAGTCCCAGGTGCCTCGGCCTGTCCCCGGGCGCGATGGCGGCGCGGCGCGCGCTGAAGGCCGTGCTGGTGGATCTCAATGGCACCCTCCACATCGAGGACACAGCTGTGCCCGGCGCCCAGGAGGCCCTCAAAAGGCAAGTTTCCCCTCTCTTCTGGGTTTGCTCTGGGAGGTTGTGTCAATGCTGTTTGCACAAAGGGGTGGGTGAGTGGGGTGAGCACGTGGCCGAATCCTTTGCGCTGTGTTCGTGCCAGGAGAGCTCGGCAAAGGGTGGACAGAGATACTGGTGTCACCTGAGCCCCTGCTGCTTTCCTCAGTGGCTCTTCCTGTGTTTTTTGAGCCTTTTCTAGACATAAAACCCCCAATATTCAGGGTGTCTCCACTGATTCACAGGTGAGACAGCCACAGCTGAAGTTGAGTTCTGGTGAATTACCCCAAAATCAGTTCAGCTGAGCTGTTCCTCAGGGCTCTGATTGTCAAATCTTTTAGATCTGTGCTGAGATAAAGTGGTATAACAGAAAAGCTTGGTCTAGGGAGCAAGGCAGCCTCTGCAGCGTTTTAATTTCATTCAGACAAGGCTTTTCTTGGTTATTACTGTTTTTAAAGTTTCTTTCTGCTAGGTAGGTAACCTCATTTCTTTTTACTTTTGTAGGAATTTCAACACATTAATAAACAGGGCAGTCAAATTAACTCTTTCTCTTTTGGTTAAAGAGTGCCTAAAGACACTGAGGCACAGCAAAGTGATTTATTCCAGCCAGGTCAGTGGTGAAATAGGACACACATTCCCAGGAATATTTGTGGTGTTGCAAGAGAAGACATCTTGCAATGGATGAGGAAAAATCCCAGAGTGATAGGTGATATTGTGGTGAATGAAGGGGGACACTTTAGGATTCTGGGGCAGTAAGGATTAATCAGGATATAGGAGCAGAACTGAATTCTCTACAGGAGCTGAATGGGCTGCTAAGGGTTTTATACAGCTGGACTGTAGCTCAGAGGAAAAGTTCACAGAGGCATGAAAAAGCTGCATTTCCCGCAGGTAATGCTGTGCAAGTTATTATGTCCTTAAGATGTAAAACTGCAAGGAAGTAAAAACTGCTGAAACATTGGGTACTCCTTCATTGCCCTTTCACTCACTATACTGTTTCCTGCTGCAGGGAGAAATGAGAGTCGATGTTCCTGAAATTCCATATAATATATGTGTGCTGTCACAGGTATGGAGGGCGGGTGGCAGAAAAAACAGCCAGGTCTTTTGGCTCAGAGGTTTGGCAAAAATTATTATCCCACTCTCTTTTCTGCCAGTCCACATCCCTCTCCTTCCCAAAGAGAAGCTGGAAGGAATGGCATGCAGCTTGCTTAGGGAAAAAATGGAGAGGTGCCTATTTTAGGGTTACTACATTCACAGTGGCCTATTGAGGTACAGAGGGAAAAATCATAATATTTTTTATTTTATCATCAACCAGAGGACTCTTTTCAGCTCATACATGTGAATGGTCAGTGTAAAACAAGAGATAGAAGAAAGTGGCAGGAGAAAGCAAGTCTCCAACTTTATTCTGATGTTCTCCACACAGTCCTGATGCCTGTGTTTGTTCCTATAGCAACAGAGAAAGTGATGGTGGGGGAATAATTAAAGGGAATGCTGTTGAAACTGTCACTTAAAATTATTTGATTGTTTGGCAGCATTTACTGTCAGCACAGGGCAATAATGTGGTTTTATGTGATACTGGTGTTCCTCAGGAAAGGGGGAAATGGCTGCAGAAGCTGGCATAAAACCACCACCAAGGTAACACAGGCTCCTGGAGCCTCCTGAACGAGCCACAGCTGCTGGGAAATTCACCCAGCAGTGGAGTTCAATATATTAATTCAGCAACAAGCTTATTTTGATCAAGAAGCAGGACTGTCTTATTTATTGTGTAGTTTGAATAAAAAGGTTTTTTCAGAATAGTTATCATGGATGTGCTGGCTGCTGCTGTGAGGAGGGAGCTGCAATCACAGTTTTCCTAAGGAATCTTTGTGGTAGGGGAGGGAGAGGAAGGGAGGATGACTTCTCTTGGTCTGGGGGGTGTAATTCTTGCTGTCTGTTCCACATCATACAAATTTTAGTGTGGCACCAGTCACGTGTGCTCTTTGCATCTGTCTCAGAATCTCTGCTGGTCAGAGTGACCCCAAGATGCGTTAGAAAGTCTCTTTTCCCAGCCTGGCATAACTCTTCAGTTCTTGTTCTCAAGGTTGTTTATTGTTTCTTATCTATAAAATTCTTTCTCCAACCTGCTGAGGTCTGTCTGGCAGGTCGGGTTGTGGCACACTGCCCAACCTTGGGGTAGTGTTATCTTCTTATACTAAAAACTACATGTACACTATTTACAATAACTTCCCAATATCACCTGTGTTAGACAGTGAGCTTCTACTCTAAACCAATCTAAAAGTGCCAACATCCCCCCAGAAGAGGGAGGCTAGGAAGAAGAAGGAAAAGGACAAGGCACGCCCAAATTTCTGCATCTTGGGACCCTGAGCCTCCATTCTAAACATCTCAAAAATCTTATTTTTCACCCTGTGGTGAATTCACTATCATTCTACCTAAACTTTCATGGCTTGTAAATCCTCATACAAGGTTGTTTTTTTTTTTTCCATGGGTCAAGATCAAAGTCACAGGTGTCTTGGGCCCTGTGCCAAGGTCTCTGATCCCCCTGGGCAGGGCTTCGAGAAGAAGAATTTCCTGGTTTCTGGTACATGTGCAGCCCTTGGGGCTGTCTTTAGCCCCAGAGAGAAGCAGAGGTGTGGGAACAGGAGGAGCCTGTGTCCAGTTTGCCCCTGTGTCCCCCCCAGGCTGCGCGGTGCCCCGCTGACCGTGCGGTTCGTGACCAACACCACCAAGGAGAGCAAGAGGGACCTGCTGGAGCGGCTGACGCGCCTGGGCTTCGACATCGCCGAGCACGAGATCTTCACCTCCCTGACAGCAGCCAGGAACCTCCTGGAGCAGCAGCAGGTGCGGCCCCTGCTCCTGGTGGATGACAAGGCCCTGCCTGATTTCACAGGTGAGGTGCTCAGGAAGCAGCTAATTAGTGAACGGCAATTAACGAGACGTTGTGCTCTCGATCGTCTACAGACCACCAGCCATGGTGGAGCCTAAATGTGGAATGCTGCAGGGTCATAAAGGTCCTTTCTTCATTTTAAATCAAACATCAAACAGCCTGAAGTTGTGTCTACTTGAGGAGCAGTGGGAATGGCAGCCAAGGCCTTCAGATAGTCAGGAATTCAGGTAAAACTCAGTGCTTTCCATTCATTTCCAGTGTAAAATATGAAGTAGTAGTTATCACGAGGTTATTGGTGCTTTATTGGACCTACCAGTGCTGATTTTTTTTTGTAGCAAAGATGTGTCAACTTGTGCAATACCTGACTTCCAGCAGAAGTTTTACTCATAAAGAGCTGAAAAAACTGTGTGTAGGCACACACAGCAGGCTGTTTCTTTGTTAATGGATTATTATTAAATGCAAAATCTTCAGACAATTATTGCTGATCTTATATTTAACATTTAGGTTTCACCCCATGTACTTAGATACCTTCACTGGTGACAGAAGGTTCATCAGGCTGAGTCCTCCAAACTGTCATCCCTAAGGATTTGGTTAAGATCTGCTTTGCTAACAGATGCTCCCATTTCCCTCCCTCAGTAATCAAGGGAGCAGAAAAGGATGTGTTCTCACTTGGACATCAAGAGTAGCAAAAATACCCACATTTTTAACATACTTAGAGTTGAAAACTGTATACTGTACACTCAAAATTTCTTATTTAAAGTCAAGGCAAGCAGAAGTTTGGATGGGTTGCCTTGCCCTTGCCTTACAAACTGAAATATTTTGGCTGTGTAATTTAAGTAGGTTGTAATCTTGCCAGGCTCTAGGAGTTTTCTGTTAAATTTTGGTGCCATAGTCTGGTCAAAAAATTCAGGGCTGTCAATGTTCAGGAGAAAAACCTCTGTGAGAGCAGTGAAACCTGGTAATCTGTTCTACCTAACAGCATATTCAGAGAAATGTGCCCCCAGCAATATTTGTGCTCCAGGAAGGCTTTCTTGGGTGAGAAACAGCAGAGGCAGCAGCTCTTTCACTGACAGCATTTAAATCAGCTCAGTCTCCATGGTTTTGGGATCTTTCCATCAGTTTTTCAGGAGCTGATGCTAATTTTGCACAGTCACAGGTAACTTGGGGTCACATTGGTGCATCATCTGTATTGCTGGGGTCTGGAGTGAGTTGTTTGATTTGTTTTTTCTGCAAGGGCTTTGGCTCACATATCCTCAGTGCTGCTTTTTGGAACATGTAAGTACAGTGGAGAGTGCTTTAAATTCCAGTTAATGGCTGCTATTGAGCCGTTCTTGGCTAATCTCTCTGTTAAAGCTGGGCACAGGCAGATGAAGGAATCCTTTCCTGGTTTAAGGGATCAGATGCTTCTGGGCGATGTCACAAACCCACCGTGGCACCTCTGAGTGGATGTTCTGCTGGCTGAGCACCTGAGGGACATGCAGCAGGAGGCCTGAGCCAGCCAGGAGCTCTGGTGGTGCTGCTGAAGGTGCAGAGGGTGTGTCTGAAGGTGGAACAAAATCCTCAGCTGATAACATGCCACTAGTGAAACCCTCCTGCTGGCGCTACTCTGCTTCCACTGCTGCTTCTGTCCAGGGGTGGGACTGCAGTGGAGCTGTTCCCAATGGCACTAAACCACCTTGAAAAAAACCTTCCAGAAAAGCCCAAATTTATCTAGGGTAACAGCTTTTGGGCCATGTTGCAGTACTGTCTTTATTGTCAGAATGGAACAACAGTCAGTAGAATTTCCTGTGGCTAGACGGAGTAGAAAAACTGGATGGGATTCACTTGAATTCCTGCTTTACTGTCTTACAAAGCACATAAATGTATGTAGAGAGGGGTTCTCAGATGGCAGGCAGTCATTCAGTTAAGAGAGGGATTTTTGTGTCCTGCTGCATTTCAGTGGGAGCAGTAGCAGAATCATCCCACAGCTGCTGTTAAGACTGTCCAGATCCTAGAGGATGGAACAGTCTGGATAGACCAGCACCTTTCCCACAGATGCTTTCTTCATCTGTAAAAGACATAAAAGCAGTCTCTGTGCTTTGACTGTGTCAGAAAATGCTTGGTTTTGCCTTAAAGTGATTAAATGCACTTTGCTGACTGTGGGCTGCTAAGTGTGAATGAAATCCTGTCTTTCCTAGGGATTGGCACAGATAACCCCAATGCTGTGGTGGTGGGACTGGCTCCTGAGCACTTCCACTACGAGATGATGAACAAAGCCTTTCGGTAAGGCAGCCCCTGGCAGGGGCTGGAGGGGGATTCTTTCTGGGAATAAAAGAGTGGTAGGAATATCACACACTGTGCAGCTTGTGAGGGAGCCACTAACCCTGTGGGATTTGGGTTCTCCACCAGGAACCTGAGGCAGTCCAGACCTCATTTCTACAGCTTTCAGGCTAAATAATGCAGAAGTGCAGTCACAGCTGTCACTGAGGGGAAAAGTTAGCAATTCATCAAGGGGAAATACACAAAACTAGGGATGTGGGGAAGCATTCTCAGAATTAATTGGGTTGGAAAAGACCCCCATCCCATTGAGTCCAACCTGTGACCAATCCCCACTGTGTCACCAGCCCAGAGCATTGAGTGCCACGTCCAGGCCTTCCTTGGACACCTCCAGGGCATCTCCTTCCAATACCTGGCCAGCCTTTCCCTGGGGAAATTCCTCCTCATGTCCAACCTGTACCTGCCCTGACACAGCCTGAAGCTGTTTCTTCTTCTCCAAGAGGAGAGGCAGATTCTGTGTTCAAAGCTCAGCCTTCAGAGCCTGTGTGCTGTAGGGAAGGAATCTGGTGTTTAGGGCAGATTATTCCTTACCTGCCTAATGCAGGATATCCAACAGTATCTTCTGTTCAGGAGTGACCAGCACAACCTGTTGGGCCAGGTGGGCTGTGGAGCTGATCTTGAGTGTTTTATTTTTAATGCTCTTTTTGCCTCTAGGCTGAGGGGTAAGTCAGAGCCACACTCCATCTGTGACCATCCATGAGTGCAGAACCATGCGTTCTTCTCACTGGTTCTGGCTTGACTCCACACTATATTTTAACTTGAAAAGCCTCTTCAGCTTTCAGACTCTGGATGTGAGCCTGTAGGTGAGCATAGCCCTGGTGATGCGTGGAATGAGCCCTTCCCCATCTTTGCTCACTGGATGGGGGCTACCATGGTTCTGCACCTTGAAATCCAGTGAAAACCCTCATACCAAACGCCTTAACCCGTCTTTAAAACATAAAATTAGAAGAGGGAGTATCAGTTACTGCCCACCAGTGTCTTAGGGAGGTTTCTTGGAGTGAGAGGCCAATGCTGTCCTCATCTGCTGCCAGTTCTGTGTTACATCAACAGATGTTGACCCAAACTGACCCTGTCTGCCTGGTTAGTAAGCCTTGCCAAAGGCATTGATTTTGGAATTTTACTTTGGGTCATTAGTGGACTCTTAATTTCACAACTGCATGAGCTTAACCTGTTCACTATCCCAGTGCTTACATCAATTGATTTGTATTTCTGTCCTAAATATATTAATTGTTGAATAATATCCATCGTTTGCTTCGGGCTGAAGAACAAAACACTTTAAAAAAAAGCCAGGATGGGTTCTGTCTGGCCTGTAACACCTCACTGATTTGTTCTGGGTGTTTCCCCCCATTCTCTATGGGGGATAAACTTTTGCTGGTGTCAGTTCTGTTAGGCCTGATGGAAACACTGGGCACAGGCACATTCTCTTCTTGTCGAGCCTTGCCCTATTCCTTCCCCTTTACTGCTCAATAATTAAGTCACTTGGGATTTGCATTGAAAATGGAATTGCATCGGGATTGCAGAACTCTGAGGTGAATCTGATTAAATGCAGATATCTAAGCGCAGGTTCCTGCGCCTGTGCTGGTGATCTGCGCTCTGGAGGGATAAGAGAGGCACTTCAGGGCATTTTTTTACCTAATAGTGCTTAAAATAGGGCAGTTGAACTGTGCCCTAGGAGTGCTTTTTTCCTCTGCACCAACTGTGAGGAGTCCAGGCTGACTAATTATGTGGCAGGCAACTATTCCATTGACACCCAACATTAACTTAGGTAAATCTAACCCAACACGAGTCCCAAAACGAGATATGCAGAGTCTGGCCGTTCTCCAGGCACCACTTGAAATGGCTGAGACTAAATTTCTCTTCCTTTATAAGTGGGATTTTGATGCCATGTTTGAAAGAATTCTCTCAGGTGAGATCTCTCCTGCAAACTGCTGAACATAGTGGTTGTGGTGATGCTGTCAAATTAAATTTTTCTGTGTCCTAAAGGCATCCTCCCATCATGAACCATGTCTGGCTGCTCACAGAAACACAACCCAGCTCTCTTCTTGTTCAGCTTGCTTTGGAATGCATTGATTCAATAGGAGTGTTTTGCGATAATTAAGTGAAATGAAATATCATTTATGCCCTGCTCAGAGCTTCCAGACTGCTCTGCAGACATCCTCCTAGGAGAATCCAGCTCACCTCAGCCAGCCTCCTACAACAGGGGCAAAGCAAGACTTTGTTTTCTTAAAGGCTTTTGTTTTTTTTGTTTTTTTTTTTTTTTTTTTTTTTGTTTTGTTTTGTTTTGTAAATCAGGGGTAGAGGGGAAAGTGAATCCTCCTTTCTGCCCTGAGAGTAACAGCTGATGTTTTACACTGGTGTGATAAAGATTGGAATGACCTGCATTACCTGGAGAAAGTGTAAAATCAAAGGGAAGATGTTTGGCAGTGCAGAAGGCAGTTCAGTGCTTGTTGCACTGAAACTTGGGAGGGGAGGACTGCAATAATTGCTGTGCTTGGTGCACCAGGAGCATTCCTGTAGTGCAGCACCTACACAGCTTCCCTTTGCTGCAGGACAGGGGGATGCAGTGTCTGCTGCAATGAAAATCTGCAGAGCACATAACAGAAATAAGTTGCAGGTTCTGTGGAATCGAGCCTGCTCAAACTCCCAGGGTAAACAGGGAAATTCAGAGGGACATGAATGCCTCAAATGGCTTTGAGCTTTTTTTAATGCAGCTTGTTACTGTAATTCCTTCAGTGCTAAAATATAAAGGTCAAATTATTCATCCTGTACTTGTAAGAAATTGTTCCCTGTGAGGGTGGGCAGGCCCTGGCCCAGGGTGCCCAGAGCAGCTGCGGCTGCCCCTGGATCCCTGGCAGTGTCCCAGGCCAGGCTGGATGGGGCTGGGAGCAGCCTGGGACAGTGGGAGCTGTCCCTGCCCATGGCAGGGGTGGAATGAGATTAACTTTAAAGTCCCTTCCAACCCAAACCATTCTGGGATTGTGTGAAAGCCTCTTGAGGCCTTCAGTTGTAAATATACTTCCTTTAATATAATTTTTGTGCTCTCTTCTTCATTCATTCATTCATTTTTTAGGTTGATTTTGGAGGGGGCGCCTCTCATAGCGATCCACAAAGCCAGGTATTTCAAGAAGAAGGATGGCCTGTGTCTGGGACCTGGACCTTTTGTGACAGGGCTGGAGTATGCAACAGACACCAAAGCCACCGTGGTGGGGAAGCCAGAGAAGACTTTCTTCCTGGAGGCTCTGCGGGGCACGGGCTGTGCCCCCGAGGAGGCCGTCATGATTGGAGACGTACGTGGGCACAACCTCAAAGGGGGCTCCAGAGCATGGAACTGTCATTTCTAGAGAGAAAACAGAGCTGGGGAAGGACCCAGGAGCAGCTGAGGGAGCTGGGCAGGGGCTGAGCCTGGAGCAAAGGAGACTCAGGGGGGCCCTTGTGGCTCTGCACAGCTCCTGACAGGAGGGGACAGCCGGGAGGTCGGGCTGTGCTCCAGGGAACAGGGACAGGAGCAGAGGGAACGGCCTCAGGCTGGGCATGGGGAAGTTTAGATGAGATATTAGAGAAAAATTCTTCATGAAATAAGACTTTGAGCACTGGCACAGGCTGCCTAGAGCATTGGTGGAGTCCCCATCCCTGGAGGGGTTTAAAAGCTGTGTGCATGTGTGGGACATGGGTCACTGGTGGCCTGCACAGTGCTGGGGGAAGGGTTGGCCTCAATGGTCTTAGAAGGCCTTTCCAACTTAAACAATTCCTTGAAAGTTCACGGGATTTAGTGTGTAATCCATGGGGTTTTCTCTCTTACTTCAGTCACTATTTGATCAGGCAGAGAGCACACACAAAACCACTCCTGTGACAGTGTGACCGATGGGGTAGCTGAAAGATCTGACTCTGTGTCCCTGCTTTTAAGTGATGTGCAAAGCAGAGACGGTTATGGAAGTGTCTGTGCCCACTAACCCCTGCTCTCCTGCTGTGTCCCAGGACTGCAGGGATGATGTTGGTGGTGCCCAGCAGGCAGGCATGCGTGGGATTTTGGTAAGGACAGGTAAGTACTCAATGGATTGATCATTTCAGGAGACAGTGGTGCCTTCAGTGGTCTCACTGTGTGCCCAGAAGTGAAGGAACTCTGAGCCCTGGGGCCAGCCCCCACCTTCCACATCCCTGCTGGGGTGGGCCAGAGGCAACTTGTCAAGCAGAACATTGTGACAGCAGGGCTAGAGCACAGCACAGACCACAGCTGATGGCAGGCTGACCAAAGCCATGGATGGGGACTGCTGCTCTTTTAGGTGTGAATTTTTGCTCTGACTCAAAAATCCAGAGCAGTAATCACAGAACAGAGGGAGCTGTTACTGTCACACCTTAGATTGCCAAAATCAGTCACAGCAATGTAACTTCTGATCGTGCAGGAGCTCTGGTGACATTCCTTAACAATTACAAATGTAATTTTGCTTTGTATGGAAGTGGAACCTGGAGGGATTGACAGGTATTGTTTGTGTTGTTGATGGACCCATGGACTGGGAAAGGTCTCTTTGAGGTGGCAGCTGCTCATGCCACACAGTGTGACATGTTGAAAATGAAGGGAAGTTATCCGGCTTTTCTTGAGAAGAGTCTTCAGAGAGGTGCTCTTCATCAGGAACTGTCGTAATAGAACAGGGAGTATTGGGTTCAAAATGAAAGACATGAAATTTAGGTTAGAGATTTTAGGAAGGGGGAAAAAAAAGGAGTTTGGTAAACTAACTTTGTGTTAATCTGTTACAGGTAAATACCGTCCAGCAGATGAAAACAAAATTAACCCGGCTCCCTACTTGACCTGTGAGAATTTCCCAGAGGCAGTGGAACATATCCTGAAGCAGATGTTGTGAGAAAGGGAACAGGTAGCTTGAAGAAACATCTGTTTCAAACAATTTCCTTCATACTTGCTTCAAAAATTAAGTCTCAAGATCAGTGCATGCGTGGCATCCACCAGAAACCACCCTGGGCTGTGAGGGGCAGGGGATCCATGTGGGCCCAGCACAGGCACACACACAGGGCAGTGTTTCCTTATTTCCACTTTTCAAAGAATACCTGATGAAAAGTGCCATCAGGAAAGTGTCACCTTCTGCAGAATAAGCTAAACTGAAAACATGCACTGAAAACACTCGAGTAAACAAAGCTCAGACAGAGCCTTAGAGCTCAGTGGCCTGTAGTGATTTCACTGATGGCTCTGCTCTGCTCTGACTCAAAGGTAGAGATTATGCTCATTTAGAAGTGACTCTTAAATGAAAATATCACCATTGCTTAATAATAACTACTGTGGCTGTCTTTCATTAGAGATCCTATTATTTGCTTTTCAAATTTTACATAAAATTAAAAACTGTCAGCATTTTACAGATGTTTTAATTAGATCCTGTTATTAAAAAGAATGATACAGAAACAAAACTCTGGTATTAAATGCCTTAGAGACTGTGACTTTTTAAAATTAGTCTTCAGCAGGGTCCTATTAATGCTACAGTTGCAAAATTTCACTTTTGTTGGGGATTTTTTTGTTTCTTTTTAATGTTATGGAAAAAATCCTTCACAAGCCATGGGGAGAGATTCCACTTTTTACAGTTGGTTAGCAGAGCTGTAAAATGAAATTTAATTCTGTAGCGTGCAATGCTTTTCCTATGTACTACATCCCCCAATATGAACCAACTTTGTAATGATGGTAAATGGCTTTTCTGGTCCATTTGCAAACTGTAATAATCAAAGTCCTTTACAGTTGTTTTACAGTGCTCCTGTGTGTTAAATTATTAGATTGTAATTATGCATTACTGGAGTATTAACCTTATTGAAAATACAGTTTTGTGTTAATGAGCCATGCTCGTTCTTGTTAAACAAAACCATGGTGATGAATGAACTCCTCACATGTGACAGTGTCTCTCTGCAGCCTCCCTTGGTGGGTGGTTACTACGTTCAGATTTAGACTATGCCAGGAACAGAATGGGTGGATGGAGGAGATTTTGCAGTACAAACTCAAGAATAAATCACAGAATCTCAGAATCATTTAGGCTGGAAAAGTTACCTAAGATCATCGAGTCCAACCATTCCCCAGCACAGCCAAGGCCAGCAGTGACCCACATCCACAGGTGCCACATCCATATGGCTTTTAAATCCCTCCAGGGATGGGGACTGCACCACTGCCCTGGGCAGCTGTCCCAGGCCTGGACAATCTTTCCCAGGAAAAAATAATTCCAAATATCCAACCTGAACCTCCCCTGGTGCAACTTGAGGTTGTTTCCTCTCATCGTGACGCTTTCTGCCTGGGACAAGAGACCTCTGAGGAACAGAAGCCATCTTTAGATAGTGTCTGTGGGCCCTCGTACTGCCAGCTTCAGTTTTGCATAAATTCACACGTCTGGGTTTTGTGCCAGCCATTCTGAACCTGTTGGTTTCTGCTTGGAAGGATGGATGTGAGGGAGGTCTGTGGCCTAGGGTCACAGTTAGGTACAGGAGGTGGGAGATGTACCAGCAAAATCCTGTGAAGGTATTTCCCTTGGAGACTTCCAATAATGTGTGACTGATGCAGGAATAAAAGGGACTGTCAGTGCCTCAGAGGTCCTGGAATGTGCTGGAAAGTTTGCACAACCCTGGTGCTTGGAATGCAGACACACACAGCCCAAGGAAAACTGAGAACTGCATGGAGGGGAAGTGTATTGGTGAGCAAGGAGGAGGGTGAGAGAGGGCAGTGATGGGACCTGGACCCTGAAAAAATGACAAAAAATGAAAAAATGTTGGAATTTCTGATGGGAAGAGTGCAGGACACGTGGCAGTGCTAGCTGCACCTGGCCATGTGTGTGAGCAGGGGAACATTTGGCACAGCCTGCACAGCTGCCTGCAGCACCCACGGGCAGGGCAGGCTGGCACGCCTGGGAAAGGCCTGCAGCATCCCTCCAGGGAGGACAGGCTGCGGGAGCTGGGGCCGTGCAGGGCTGTGAGAGGGCCGCAGCCCCGGCTGTCCCTGTGTCTGTCCCCGTGTGCAGGGAGGGACAGAGCAGGGCCCAGGCGCCGCTCCAGGCCCAGCAATGCCACCAGAGCCACGGGCAGGGACTGAGCCCAGCAATTCCCCTGCGCAGGAGGCACAAAAACAGAGACCAGACAGGGCTGGAGTCTCCCTCACCAGGGATATTCCAGAGCCCTCTGGACACAATGCTGTGCCCTGTGCTCTGGGATGGCCCTGCTGGAGCAGGGATGTGGCACCAGCTGTGATCCCCTCTGGTCCCTTCCAGCCTGACCCATGCTGGCGTTCTGCGATTCTGCTTTATGGCTGGCTGCAAACCAGCATTGGGTAGCCGCCAATTTAGTTAATTATCCTAAATTTGCTGATTTTCTGCAGTTTTTCTCTAATTCCTTGCCTTTTTCACTTTGGCAATACCCCAAACCAGTGGTACAATAACATGCTTCAAGGCTTTGAACTCAGCTGAAAATAGTGACAAACTAGCCAAATTTACATGCCCTGCTAATTTCACTGAAAACTCCTATTTTGTGTTTCATTAAGAAGGGTGCAGGTCTCTGCTGGGAAAGCTACACTGACTGTGATGTTCTACAGAGTGTCCGAAATGGAGAATTAACACTAATTGTCTATCTGCTTTTAAACTTTGCTCCAGTTCTACCAAAATCTGTCATGAATAAAGACTGAGAATCAATCAATCAATCAATCAATCTTTTAAGTCTTTATACATAAAATTAAGGCTGCAGGCTTTGTTGCATAGGATTGTGCCATCACACTAACTCCAAGAACTTTTTTGAATAACAACTAACCACCACCCCTTTACCCACCCCTGCATTTTGAAAGTAAAGATTTCCCTCTGACACTTGTCACTGCATTTTGTTCCTTGAAACAAGAGCACTTCCTTCCCCATCAACATTTGACCCTTTGGAGGCCAGTTTGGATGGCAAATGGCTTGGAGGTTTTTGATTTCTCCTGTCAGACAGACTCAAATTCCCTCTGCCAGTCTGTGTACTTCTGGCTCAGATTCTTTGCTGATGGCTTGGTGTGGGTGATCACATCCAGGAAATCTGCGGTTGTGATTGTGTCCAGCTGGATCGTGGGCAAGTTACTGTTACCTGAAGACAAGAAAATTGAAAAAATCCTGTTACTATAACCAAAAGACACTTTTTAATATCCATGCCTAGTCCAACACTTAGTGTAGGAAAACAACAGACTAAATGTAGTGAGATAAATAAAAAATTGCATTTATGCTGAGAGCACAGATAGTGACAGCTTTAAAAGAAGCCCTGATTTTTAGAAATTTTACAGGGTTTGGAACAGTAGATTTTAACACTTTCCCAGGCAGATATCAGAGCTCCACCTGCTGGAGTTAGAATGTTCTTTCCAAGAGTTACAGCAGGATATCAGCATTTCCCAGGCCAGATTCTCTGCTTAGAGCTGAGGTACCTGGCTGATGATTTTCCAGAGCATCGAAAATTTTTCTCACTGGTCTCATGGCTGCCTCCTTGCACACGAGTTTTATGTCTGAGCCAGAGTATCCATTTGTTTCCTGTGAGGGGATGAGAATGATACATTACAGTTCATGAATCAGACATAAATGGAATTTGCAGGCATATATATTGTGTATGTATTTATATAAATATTTGTGAAGTCTCTTGCTGTCTGAAATACACATCTATATACACACAGAAACACACACAATTTTTTTTTTTGTACTGTCCCCTCAAATTCAGTAGCTTCTTATCCTTTGCATGCCTGCAACATCTCATAGGACCAAGAAAAATACTGGGTATTTTCTTACTAAATGACAGCTTTCTGTAAGGGAAATAAAACCCACCTTTCTGAGTCCATCCTCAGCTTTGCAGTTAATAAAATAAATGTATTCCCTTATGAGCCCAGAACTGAGCAGTATTGTCTCTCTAAACAGATGTAAGAATCTCAGCTGGGTAAAGTAAAATATTTAAGGGCTGGGACCTTGAGCAACCTGAGCTAATTGAAGGTGCTCCTGCTTACTGCTGGAAGTTGGAACAAGATTATCTCTGAAGTCCCTTACAGCCCAAACCATTCTAGGATTCTGTTTCCGAAGAATCCAGGATGTGACAAAGGGCTACACGAAGGAAGCTGGGGTACCTAGTGAATCTCTTCGCTGCCAAATGCTCTTTTCTGCCACATCAGTGGAGCTGTGACAAACCCTCCCTTCACAATTAACTGTTCATTACCCTGATGAATTGGAAATGCTCCCAGCTTGGTGAGAGCAGTGATAAAATCTGCTGTTGCTGGATGTCTCCCTGTATTTAAGGCTGAAAAGCTGGGCTGGCAGAGAGGGCCAGCACACACCGTGTTGCACGCAGAGCTGCGCGATGATGGCAATTTCCACTTGTCTCTGTGTGTGTGTCTGTGTGTGTCTCTATGTGTCTCTGTGTGTCTGTTTCTGTGTGTGTGTGTGTGTCTCTGTGTGTGTGTGTGTCTATGTGTGTGTGTGTGTGTCTATGTCTCTGTCTCTGTGTGTGGGTCTATGTGTGTCCGTGTCTGTGTGTGTGTGTGTCTGTGTCTCTGTGTGTCTCTGTGTGTGTCTATGTGTCTGTTTCTCTGTGTCTGTGTGTCTGTGTGTCTGTGTGTCTGTTTCTCTGTGTCTGTGTGTCTCTGTGTGTCTGTGTGTGTCTCTGTCTGTGTGTGTGTCTATGTCTCTGTCTCTGTCTCTGTGTGTGTGTCTATGTCTGTGTCCGTGTGTGTCTGTGTGTGTGTGTGTCTGTGTGTGTGTGTGTCTGTGTGTGTCTGTGTGTGTCTCTGTCTGTGTCTCCGTGTGTCTCCGTGTGTGTGTGTGTGTCTATGTCTGTGTCTGTGTCTCTGTGTGTGTGTCTGTGTGTGTGTGTCTCTGTCTGTGTCAGTGTGTGTGTGTCTCCGTGTGTGTGTGTGTGTCTATGTCTATGCGTCTGTGTCTCTGTGTGTGTGTCTGTGTGTGTGTGTCTCTGTCTGTGTCAGTGTGTGTGTGTCTCTGTGTGTGTCTGTGTGTGTCTCCGTGTGTGTGTGTGCCGTGCCCAGCGCCAGGTCCCACCAGTGCCGCTCTCGCTGGTTCCCAGGTGAGCTGAGGAGGTGCCCAGCTGCCTGTGTGGCAGTGCCTGCACGCTGAGATGCTGTCCCAGCCCACCCGGCTCAGCAGGCTGTAGTCCAGCTCCGCCCGGAGCTTGACGCCGCCGCTGTTGCTCAGAGGGGGCAGCCAGTGCTGGATCATCACCCGCCGCGCCTCCTCGCTCGGCAGGTCCACCAGGATCCTCTTCTCCAGCCGCCGCAGCATGGCAGAGTCCAGCTCCCTGCAAGCACAGGACAACAGGCAGCGTCTCAGCGTGGAGACCTGGCTTTGACAGCAACACCCTCCCCTAGCTGTGCCAAAAGAGAAAAAGGGTTAATTATCCAGAGTATTCCTGTTCAGTGATATGCTACTTGTGATAGCAATGCTAACAATAACAATCAGAAGTTGCAATTTCCATCCTTTGCCCTGGTACTCATCTGCAGCATGTCTCATCAGCAACATCATCTCCCTTTCCCCCTCTGCTATTAAGGAGTCACTACAAATTGTCTGTCTGGGGCACTCTCAGGACTAATTAATTGCTACTTAGTAAGGGATGTTCAGTAGGTATAAAATCCAGACTGAAGGTCTTGGATGCCAGACCGTGTATCATGGCAGAACAGGACACCAAACTGAGACTCCTCCTGCAATACAAATTATAAATAATTGTTTATATTATTTATATTTTGTTTAAGTTTGTTTTATTTTTATTTATATTTTCATAATTATAAATAAAGAGCCACAAAGGACATTATCCTTATGAAAAATATGTGCAGGATGAACATACTGGATAAATGTGTCAGTGAGCCAAAAACTCTGATTCCGTCAACATTAAGACTGGTTATGATATTTTGTCTAAAAAAGAGATAAGAAAAACGTCCTGTACCAGTCTTTCTCTACTGGCCCCATTCAGTCACAGACACATTATTCCAGTTTAAAATATTATTTAGTCCTTATACCTGGCAAGAAAATCTCGTCCAGGGGAAACCCACTTCAAAGTTTCTTGTACAGACAGAAGAACAGAAGCTCTAAGCATCATTTCCACCTGTGCTGGCACAAAGAACCAGCTGCTGGAGGATTCTACCTGCAACCTGGGACTGCAGATACACTTAAATCTGCCCCATCTCCAATTCCCTGGGTGAAATATTTTTCCCAGCAAGGTCAATTTTAAAGCAACAAATGGAGTTTCTTCTTTCCTTCTAAAAGGAAACTCCCTTTTAGTTCACAGGGAGTTCAAAGCCAGCTCAAGATGGATTTGTAGCCCAACACCAGAGCTGATTTCTGTTACCTTTGGTGACTTGTCCTTATTTTTTTAATACCAAGTGTTTCTATGGCACGACACATGATAAAAAAAAAAAAAAAAAAAAAACAAAACAAAAAAACCAAACAACAACAACAACAAAAAAACCACCAACCAAAAACGGGCTCCCAAATCCCCACACAAGTGGCTGCCCAATCTTAGCATGCTTGGCTGTCAGCTCTGCAGGAACAGAAGTGTCCCTCTCCCCACAGTGTCATGGTGTGGGAGACCTTGTTCCTCGTACACTGATCCAAACAATGAACACAAAAATCAGAAAACCAGGAGCCCAGAGGATAACAGGAATTCACTCAGATCCACCCTTGTGCTTGTAATCAAGGCCTCAGAAGTAAATACCAGGATTTGTTAATCAACAGCTGTTGCTATATTGACAATATTATTATTGCTATATTGATATTAGTATTTTTATGCTGCTTCAGGTGCTGTCCAATGTTCAGTGCAATGTCTCTCGCAGAGGGTCCCACCCAGCACAGACAAAGAACCATGTTAGTCTCCTTTCATCTTCCAAATGTATTTTTCAGCTCAGCTTCTTAAAATTGCCTTGCTTGGCTGGAAATAATTACTCTGGCTGAAAACCCTTTGCTGTTACTTAGCCATATTAATACTCACATTAACATCATCTGTGTAAAGAGGGCAGAAGTTCTCAGGGTTTTAGAGGTGCCCACACAGGTACTCTAAAAAGCCTTTGCAGGTGAAGGACAACCACAGCCAGCCTCTGCAAATAGTCTGCACATCCCCCAAATGACATTTTCCATCACTCCTCCTGCTTCAGGCCCCCAAGAACACAGACTCATGAGCACCCTTAGCCATGTTCTGTAAGTAAGTCTCCAACAGAAGTCTGTTGGAGCTGTGGCCCAGAGGAGCTGTGCCAGAGGAGCTGTGCCACAGCTGCTCTGTGGCTGTGCCATCCCCAGAGTGTTCAAAACCAGGGTGCTTGAACAACCTCGTCAGTGGAAGATGCAAGTGGCAGGAGAGCAGAACTAGATGTGCTCTAAAGTGTCTGCCAACCCAAACCACTCATTCTGTGATTCTCTGATTCTGTGATTCTGTTTATCCAGAAGGTTACGCTGACCTGTTGGCTGAAGAGGGAAATAAAGAAACAATGTTTTTGTTATCTTGAGTGTTTAGGTTGTTGCTGAATTGTTTTGTCAGTGATCAGATGCAAGGTTAAGTGACATTAACCAGAGCAGAATACAAAGCACTGAGCCAACCTAAATATTCTCTGAAACAACAGCCAATGGGAGTACTGAGAGATGCTCATGAAAAGATAAACAAAGCTCTACAAATCCATAAGATGGATGACTTTTTGCAATTAACATTAGGAGGCATCACAGATTCACAAAATGGTTTGGGTTGAAAGGTAAGAATCTATCTGTGTGCACCACAACTTCACCCATCCTGAGGGTAAGGGTGAGAAGAAAACAGCACTGCAATGAAAACTGAATTAAATGTGCTGATACACTAGGAAACATTCACTCCATGATTAAGGATCTCTTTATTCCTTCACAAACAAGGCCTATATTTTATTTAATGACATTCAACCATTTCAACAAGTAATTTGTTAACAGAAATGCCTTGCAGATGAGCAGCAGAAAGCAGGGCTGGGCAGCAAGCACAGGCTGAAGAGGAAGATCAATAGCTGCAGTGCAGCTTAGGACACTGTAAAGAGCTTTGTTTAGGCTTCTTTTCATTCTTCTAAAAGCAGCTTGGTACCAATTATTTTTTTCCCTGATCAATAAATATCTATGTTAAACAAATCTCTTGAAATCCAGCTTAACAACAAATGTTTGCAAGAGCACAGGGCAGTGCTGTGAAGCCACAGCTTAGGTTGCAGTAGGCCTTTTGAAATTTTGTTGTGAAATATTCCTGTGGAGATGAAGTCTAGGTCTGACAGTAGGAGCTAAATGTCCTAATGCTCATAAAAATAATCTGTAAATATATAGTTGGGATCCTAAAAGAGGTTTAAAACCTGCTGACCTCTCTGGAGGCAGATAATCCCAAATTCCTCAAGGCTGGAGAACCCCAGTGATGTGACAGCTCAGGCTTTCACCAGGCTTTCCATCCTCCTCAAACACCTTTCTAAGCATTCACCCAGCCCCTTCTTTAAGCATTTTCTCTGTGGTAGGAACATTTCCACCAGACAAGAGAGAAAGTCCAAAAGGAAGTTCTAAAGTCTCAGGTATAAAACTTTCAAAAGTGAAACCCCAGCTGCCACTCTTGTTCCGACATGGACTTGACTGCTTTCTTTCAGGGCAGGTCCCTCAAAAGAGAAACCTTTTTGTTTTTTCTCAACCTTTAAAAAAGGCTGTCATTTTGGATGCTTCAAGGAAGCAATTTTGCAGAAATTAGAACTTGAGTATTTAAAAATAATCAAAAATCAAATACATAAAATACTTAAAACTGAATTCTGTGTATTTTACACAACTTCCCAGAAAGCTTATTGATTGTATAAGGCAGATATAGGGTAAAAAAACACATGCAAAAATCACTCTGCATGTATAATTATCTCACAGGATAATTTAAGAGACCACAGGTGCAATGCACTGCTCAGAGCTTCTTCTGAAAGGGCAACCATTCTGCAATAATGTAAACATTTATATGTATTACTGACAGAGAGATAAATGTATCAATACTGTATTAATTCTCTTTCAAACTTAACTGTCCACACAGAGAGCAGTTATTTTTTTCAGCATTTTCTTATACAACTGGAACACAATTAAATCTCATTCAGCTCAGTTCCTTTTATACAGATATTGTAACAAAATGGGGAGGATTTTGCACTGATTTAAATTCATGAGTTTGTCCAAGACATAAATCCCTGAAACCAACATACAGACTTTGCTATTATGGCTATAAAAAAAAAGACCATTGTGGCTCTGTACTCACACTTCTGGGCCAGAGTAGGGACCAGCCTAACTTAGTACAGCTAACTTCTATGCAAATTTTAGGTGCTCACACAGCCATTCTTCTATTTAAAGAGCCTGAAAACCCTGGACAAGACAAGCTAGGCTTACCTGCCACACGGGACTGATTGAAAATATTACCTTTGAGCCTCAATTCTCAGGCAAAAGCTCCACTTCTGTTGTTTAATTCTACCTGCCTGTTCCCTAGACCTTTTCAGCCAGGCCTGACAAAAAGGGGATCAGCTGACAAGAGGAATAAAATATTACCACAGACTTTGTGAGAGAACATTTGGTGATATGCACAACCAAAATGTGCATTTGTATGTTCAAATAATACATGATCTAGGACTTGAGACTTTTTTTAAGTACTTAAAATGAAGCAGCTGTTGTTACACACCCAGTGACATTCAAGACACTCCCAACAGTCTGCTGATCACAACCCTGAGCTCTCCAGTCACAAAGAGAGGCTTTTCCAACATTTGTCCCCATGGTAACTTTGTAAGATTCAGCCAGAAATCACTGATGTTGAAAAACAATCCATGAAGCCTGTGTCTTTGTGGGTACAGAGCCCTCTCTGGCTCCCAGCTGGTTTTAGGTGGCCTGCTCTGTGTCTGTCACACTGCAGAGCTGGGCAGGTGTCATATCATGAAACAAAGCACCTCTAAGCCAAATTTCTAGTTTTGCCACTTGAAATGCTGCTGAACTGCTGCTCACATGAGGTCATTCCATGAACACCCCCCACTGGGGTCCAACAAACGACTCCCAGACCATGGCTTGAAGTTCTTTGGAAATAGGACTGCTGTCTTCTCCTGTTCTGACCCAGGTGAGAAGGAAACAGACCCACTGCTCTCCATGTGAGAGGGGAACAGACCCACTGCTCTCCATGTGAGAGGGAACAGACTCACTTAGCTCCATGTGAGAGAGGAACAGACCCACTGCTCTCCATGTGAGAGGGGAACAGACCCACTGCTCTCCATGTGAGAGGGAACAGACTCACTGCTCTCCATGTGAGAGGGAACAGACCCACTGCTCTCCATGTGAGAGGGGAACAGACCCACTGCTCTCCATGTGACAGAGGAACAGACCCACTGCTCTCCACGTGAGAGGGAACAGACCCACTGCTCTCCATGTGAGAGGGAACAGACCCACTGCTCTCCATGTGAGAGGGAACAGACCCACTGCTCTCCATGTGAGAGGGGAACAGACCCACTGCTCTCCACGTGAGAGGGAAACAGACTCACTTAGCTCCATGTGCCCTTAGGGAGAAGGGTATCCACAAAGACCTCAGTGCTGTGAGGATCAGCAGCTCCTCTCCTGAGCATCCACAGTCGTTACACTACAAATGTTACCTCCCTTCCTTATCCTCTCCAACTTGTCTTGTTCCCAATACACATCCTGCCCAGCTCAATGAAATTCCACAGTTCCAATCTTAAACTGTTTTTTCTTCTATACTAAATTCTGTTGAAAAAACTGAAGAATTTTGTCCCTCAACTTTTCAAAGTCACATTTGATACTAATAAAATCCAACATTCCTATTTATGGAGTATCCTTCTAAGCACCAGATGTTTTAAGCACCTTACAGTTCCAGGCTGAAAACCCTTCTTAGCTTAAACATAGTAAATAACTTGCCTATAGTCAAATACTCCATTTTAAATATTAGCAGCTGGTACAACCAGCATATGTTGACTTTATTATGGATTATTCTCATGTGACACAAATAGCAAGAATTGAAGAGTTTAAAAGTAGAAGCTCAAAATTAATCTTTAAATGCTTTAACCAAATATCAAGGCTTTTTCTGCAGAAGTCTAAATAAAATCTTTATCTGTGCTTAGAAGCTCATGAAAATGTATTCAAAATGTACTCTCTGGATCTCTTACCATGGCAGATTGGAAGCTGCTAAAACAAATACAAGATCATCAGATCGGGCCAAGCCATCCATCTGCACCAGTAATTCTGTTTTCATCCGCCGACTTCCTTCGTGCTCACCACTACCAAGATTCAGAGAAATGGTATTTGCTCAGTGCATTAATCATCTTTATTTATACAGTGTCATTCACAGCAACTGAGCCCTTGTCACAGTTTTGCCCCAGTTCAAAGCATGATTAAGCTCCATTAGCTAACATCTAAGCATTAAAATCAAGCTTTCTAATGATTACTTAAATGGACTCTTTTCAGTGCATTAAAGCAAGGAGAATTCACTATTACTGAATCCAAAGAAAATATTTATTTGGTTTTTTTCTTCATGTTAATCTCCATGCAAGACCAACATTTACTGCAAAATAGCTAGGGCTCCAATTGAGTGACTGACTGATTGATTGATCTACAGCAGGGAATTCTTACAATGTGATAGCTGCCATTAAATAACTGGTACACCTATCTCTTCAGGGTAGCATTTTGCTGTGACTGAATCTGAAGTGGCCACAAGAAAATAAAACTACTACTGAATTCAACATTTTGCAAAATGTTCTATCAAAAGAAAACAGAAAAATACACCACACTGATATGAATTTAGAAAGTGGCAGAGACCACACAGAAAGGATCCTTCTTCCAAAAAGGAGAACTTAAGCAAAGTGCTAAGAACTCTGGCCCCAATACAGGTAATCTGTTTTGCAGAAAACCAGCTGGAACTCTCGGTTCCAGATGTGAAGCTCTTGGAAACTCCTGGATCAAGCCCAGGGAAAACATCAGGACCTTAGATGGTAAGGGCTGCAGTTCAGGTTTAATGACTTATTTCTGCAAAGGCATTCAAACATCAATGCCAAGTCAGTATTTAATAAGTACCTGTAAAAATAAGTACAGCATCGAGGACAAAAGTCCTTATTAGAATATATAACCCAGTGATGTTAATGAGAGCTTTTAAATATACACATGAAGGACAAATTTGGCTAAACATTTGCATCTAAGTGAGAATGACTAGAAGTAGCATCTTTGTCCCATCACAATAGGACATACTCTATTTACAAACAGTAAGCATACAATATAGACATACAATATAATACATATAAAGTGATCATGTAATTCACTGCACATAAATGATAATAAAATCCCCTGTAACAGGTTCCTAATGGTTGTAACAATATTTTTATATTTCTCTGGCTTCTTTCCCATCCCTAACCTTTTTTTAATGTGTTTTTAACTAAAAATTGTCTTGAACCTTGGATTCAAGTAACAACATACTCCCAGTCCTGCAATGGGGAGTCCTGACAATGCCACCAAAATCTGTCACTAATGGAAATGCCACTCCACTGTGTACACTCCCTATTACTCTGCTCTGCCTATGTTCTAAGTGCCACAAAATAAGCTGCTTCTTACTTACCTCTAACAATTCACGTGTTGTTTCCCTCACAACTGCCCTTTATTTCCATTTCAAATCCCTTTAAAGTACAGCACACCTGGTTATAAAGCCCTGCGCCTCTCTCCTTCTTGCTGTCCCTGTAGCCCCTTGCTAATTCTCACAGAAGCTCTCTTGCTTCTCTGCCGTGACTGACACAAGCACTGCACCTCTCCCTTTAATCCCAAAGTGGTCCCACCAGTTACCCAGGAACAGTGCCTCTCTGACTCATAACTGACTCCAGCTCATCCAGGAAAATTGTGGAAGGAGCGTGGTACCGGGCGAGCTCAAACAACACCTGCCAGAGAGAACAGTAAATGTGAAAGAGAAATTGACACAAGAAGGCACTAAAGTGAACTGGCATGGAAGACAAATTAACAGCACCCACATCCCAGGGGATATCTGCTGGAAAAAAGCTCTGGCCAGGCTGAGGGTCCCTGAATCCTCTCAAAATCTGAGAGGTTTGTAAAGGAGATATAAAGAACACAGCCTTGTAATCCTGTCTTTATGTGTAAATCTTTCTGTCTAAATCCTATCAGAGTACCCTGAGAATAATGGGATAGAAGAAAATGATCCATCAGAGGATTCTGGGAACTCCTAAATTGTTACTGAGATTAAACATGTGCCTTTTGTTGTTGCTCCATTTGTACTTTTTTTTTTTTAATAAGGATTTGAGGAAAAAAAATGCAGGTCAGCTGAAGCATAATGAAAGAAAATGCACTGATTCTTTTGATAAAAATCAAGCACTCATTTTTTTTCATGATCAAAACAAACATAAATTCCTTGAACAATCACAATTTAAAAAATGGACTGAAAGCTGAAACAAAAAATGTGGATCTGCTCTTCGGAGAATGAAGCTTCATCTAATTTTCCGTAAACATGGAGAGGCCTGTGTTAGGAGTAAGAAAACACTGTCAGTTCTTCTTGAGTAAAGTGGCTTTTGAGTTTTTAGATAAGTATCAGTAACAGTATATTAGTCCGGCACTTTTAAATCTGAACACTTGAAAAAATCAAATTTTAAAAGATACTTTTATTTTTCATCACTTTGAGCATGAAACACAGGGTTTAAGCCACTTGCCCAGAGTAAGAAGTAGACCATGACCAGTATACAATTTTACTAGAAATATAACGTATAAAATACATAAAATAAATAATATATGAAATACAGAACTACCATGTAGAACAAAGCAAAACAGGATGAGAGGATGTGCCTCCAAATGACCACAAACCCCATATATACTTCCCCTTCATCAGGCACATGTGAATTTAGGATATAAATTCACACAATACTTTTCTTAGAGCTCTCCTGATCAACAACCTTACTTCATTTTTTGATTCTGCTGTAACTTTAATTAAGGGTAAAAAGCCACAAATTCAATATAAATGCATGTGCTGCAGCATGTTCACAAAAACTTTCTGTATCATGGTGGCAGAAACCAGATTGTCCCCACACACTCCTGCCAGAAAAGAAAATTCCAGGAAGCTACTGAGACAGATGTCAAGAGAATCAGTAAGAGAAAAAGGGAATGTCAGGAGAAAAATATGCAATTTTAAAGGACAAAGGAGGCAGGACAAGTAAGTGTGCTGCAGCCATTGCCTACATTTCAAGAGAGACAAACAATACAGTTTCCAGAGAACAGTTTGCTGTGGTTATTTTTTCCAAGAGCTCTGCATTTACCTGAAGTGCAGCTCAAGAGATGAGGGTAAGGCAGGTTAAGGGCTTGTGGATTTCCACTGAGCTAGTGGATGTTATGGAGAGATTCAGATGGGCAAAGATGCTGCACATGAACCCCTGAACCTTTTGTACCACAGCTGAGCCATGCTAGTTTATACACAAAAATGCATTTATCCACTTGCCAGCAAACTACCTTTCTTGAAACAACATTACATCTGCACTTGACTGGAAGATGTTTGTGACAAGGGAGTTCTTTGCCCATTTCGTGCCACAATGAACAGTTAGGAATTTGGGGATCTAAATTACATTTTGCAGGGTGCCTAGGAGCCAACCTCTGCAAAATGGATGTGAAGTGCTCTGAAGAGGTCACTAAGCACACACTAGTTTGGAACTCTGATGCTCTGACTCCTGATCAGGCAGTCAAAGATCTTTGCTGCCTGCAGAACATCTGCTCCATCTTACATTACAGAACTGAAGTCCCACAGACAGAATCCATTACGAGATGTCTACAGAAGTGATGTTATTCCTGCTTTCAAAACTAGGTATAATCAAAGTCATGTCTAAATTCAGGAAAGATTATGAGTACCAGAGGAACACTTGTCTCCAGTGCTGTGCTGAACCCAAGTTCTTTAAGGGGGAATGTGATGTTTGCTAAAGTATAATGTATGAGAGAGGAATTCTTACCCGGACAAGTTTTTCTGAATCGCCCCTCCATTTGCTGACAATGGTGGATGCTGATATGTTGAAAAAGGTTGTATTGCATTCTGTGGCAACAGCCTTAGCAAGCAAAGTTTTTCCAGTACCTACAAACAACAGTGTTTGAGAAAATCACTCTGCAAAGGAATAAAATGTGAATGTTTGAATAAATCTCCCTCATCCTACTACCACTCAGGTAAAACCAGTAAAAAACTCATAGGATGGTTTGGATTGAAAGGGACCTTTAAATGTCATTGAGTCCAACACCCTGCAATGGGCAGGGACAACTTCCACTGTCCCAGGCTGCTCCAAGCCCCATCCAGCCTGGCCTGGGGCACTGCCAGGGATCCAGGGGCAGCCACAGCTGCTCTGGGCACCCTGGGCCAGGGCCTGCCCACCCTCCCAGCCAGCAATTCCTAATTCCCAATGTGCCAGAATCTGTGCCTGCCCTCTGGCAGTGGGAGCCATTGCCTGGGTGCTGTCCCTGCCTGCCTTGTCCCCAGGGGCTGTGCAGCTCTCCTGGAGCCCCTGGAGGCCCTGGCAGGGGCTCTGAGGTGTCCCTGGAGCTTCTCTGGTGCAGCTGAACAGCCCCAGCTGGGCCAGGCTGGCTCCAGAGCAGAGGGGCTCCAGCCCTCAGAATATTTTGTGGCCCTTTCAGGACTGTCTGGAGAAACTCAGGTAATACAGAACTGCAAATGCAGATTCTCCAAACCTGAGGTAGTGCATGCTGAATGGTCAGATGCCTTCTGTGGCACGAACACCTAAACATTCACAGAACAAATGGATTTCATTGCAGAGAGAGGCTTTGCAACCTGACTCAGGTGGTCCTTGTGCCCTCTGCCCCCTTCCAGCCACATCCTGGTGTCAAAGGGGGGGCAATGGGAGCAGGGAAGCCGCACCAACAAGTAAAATACGCAGCTAGAAGAAGGCAAAGCTTCCACCCCATTCCCAAAACAACCCCTAAAAGCAGAAGAAAGGAAGGACATTTTTTACTAAGGAGCTAAACCCATGGCAGATTTATTGACATATCATAGGATCATGCCAATCTTGATTAAAATGGTCCAAGCTGAGTAAAACAGAGATCTGAGTTTTCATTCCCCTGAATTCTTAGTGTAAGTACTGTCTCTGGAAGATTCCACTATAAAAATAGCCAAGGCTCACAAGAAAGGGCAGGTTTGAGTGTCAGAGATGTACACAACCATCCAACATTCTCTCCTTTTAATTTACGTACAGAACATGCTATTTTTTAACAATCTGATCTAATTAACATTGATGATTTATCCACAGGACAAAATAAGAAGCAGCGACTAACACAGAGATGTGGTAAAAAGCTCTCCATACCTGGTGGTCCATAGAGCAACAATCCTTTCCAAGGGGACAGAATGCCAGTAAACAGCTCTGGATACTGAAGGAAAGTAATTTAGGGATTAAAAATGTATCATCGAAAACAAACTGCAAGGGATTGTGGTCCTCACCTTCACTGCTCCTAGCACATTCAAGAAACATTAGAAGTTTGAAGAGAGGCACAAAACAATGCCAAAACAATGTGACATGTATGATCTGAGTACTGAGAAAAATGCTGTGTTTATTATTTGAAATCTGCTTTCAATGTTGTTTTTTTTTTCAAGTGCAATTGATGTGACATTCTCTTCTGTAAATAATTTTTCATGGAAATAATATAGGTCAAACCCAGCTCTTCTTACAATGCCAAAGGTGCCAAAGAATTGGACCTAACTCATACAGTAATTATATTGAAAGGTAATTTTCCTGTAGAAGAATGCAGGTGCCATTTCAGATGGAACAGGAATAGTTCTGTCATGAAACAGGAACACCAACAGCCCTAACACAAATGCCTACCAAGGCACAGCAATACTGAGAACTCTGAAACACCACTCTAACTGCAAGGAAACAAGCCCAACGCTGGTTTTGTCAAAGCTATTTAGCACCTTACCTTTATGGGGTAAACAACTGCTTCCTTGACCAGCCTTTTAGCTGCATCCAGCCCTATAATATCATCCCACTTCACGTTTGGCTTATGGAGATAAATGTCCTGCAACACACATCACATCTTGTTAGCAAAACTCCTTCTGCAGTCGGATAATGACTCTGGCAAAGTAAAAGGATCGACTCGGGGATAAAATAGTGGTGCTGTTAAGTGATACAGGCTGTGTTATTTAACCCTAGGTACCAGGCACCTCCCAGGAGGGAAGCACACACAGCAATCACTTCCCCTCCAGGCCCCAGTTTCCCTAATGTATTCCTAGCAAATGTAGATGCTGAGCAGATCTTTCTCAGATCTGTTTTCTGTTAGTTTGATTTAGGAACCAACCAACATATCAAGAGCAATTGGGATAAGACAGTTCACCAGCCCTAATATTTTGTCTCTACTGCTGCAAGTTATTGGATGTTTAAAAAAAGAAGCAAAAGTAATCATAGTGACACATTGGTTCAAGTTTACACCACCAATGAACTTCAGTAATTCAAATTACATCTGAATCTTTGAGCTGAAATACCTTCTGAGCCTCACTCATCAGTGAATTTTTCTTCCCTATTTTAAACATGTTCATTTTATAGTCACAAGTTCCACAGCTCAACCATGTGCAATGTGAAAATATTTTCTTTTTTTTAAAACTGGATGCTTAGTAACTTTATGGCTGCACCTATTACTTACATTATTACTTATTATGTTATTACCTATTATTTATGTAATTTCTTGTGTTGTAATAACAGTGAAAAAATTCTATGTACTCCACTCTATGCAAGATTTTATATGCTGCAAGAAAAGCTGTGAAAAACTCTGCAACAGGAAGAAATTTTCCCCCTAAGAATCTATCAAAAGATAGATGGCAATTAGTCTATGCTCTGAAACACTCACTATATTAATTTCATTTAATTCATTCAGCTTCCCAAATCTTCTATGAATCTTTCCATTTGCCTTTATAATATTTTGTGACTTCGTGTTCCAGGGGCTAATTGCAAAAAATATCACATCCTCAGTACAAATATTCAGGATAAATTCTGCTCTCCAACAAAAATAGTCCACATAGGCTGGAAAAAAATTATGTGGTTGCATCCAAGGGGAAAAGTTAATACAATTAGAAAAAATTATTTATATAGAATAGGTTATACTTTCCCTGTCTATTAACAGTGAATTAAGATGAATCAGATTTCTGCCATTAAGTAGAGACTTACATAACTGTTTCCAAATTAAATTAGATTGTGTTATGAAATAGATATAACATGCTATTTATTTGTATTGATTTATACAGTGTTGATTACCATAGCAACTAGGAACATACCATAATGGAGCACAATTCAAAAAACACACTATAACAAATGGAAAGCAATTTTTTATTGCTTTTTCTGTTAATGTAGCAGCAAGAACAACATTATTTTAAAGGTCTACCATAAATAAAAGACCAGATAGGAATTGAAACAAGTGAAAATTTTCTTACTTTAAGGTTGGAAATTTCCTAAGACATTTATTAAGTTCTACTAAATGCCAAATACAAAACTTGTGGACCAAGAATTTGGGCCGTACACAGATTTAAAAATCAGTCAGCAAAAGTCTTCCATGATTTTTAGAAAGATGATTTTAATCAGGTTTGCCCAAGGTGTTACCACTCATGATATTTATATCCAGAAACTCACAACACTACCAAACACTGTGGTGCTGAGAATCCTTTCTGATGAGTGACTCATCCGAAAGTGGTGCATGCTAAGCATTTGTGTTTCCTGTAGCCACACATCCCCAGTGGACCAGGGCTTGTTTGTCAGGCTACACCTCAGCCCAGGAGTGAAATGAATGCTGCTGACAAGGCTGTGCTTCCCTCCAGGGGTCAAGCTGCCCATTCTGGAGGAATCCCCAAGTCTGCCCTGGGACATGGTGCATTACTGATGCTGCTCTGGCAGTGCTGGGATGAGGGTACTGCTTGCAGAGCTCACAGCAACAGCATCTCTCCACTGCACCACTGAGAATGCACAGGGAGTGCAAATCCTTTGTGCACAGGATGCACAAAGCAAGGCTCAGGGCAAGTTCTAACCCAATGGCCCTGGACTGTCCTGTGACACAGCCCCAGGGCAGGGCCTGTCCCTGTGCCGGCCCTGCTGAGGCAGCTCCAGTGCTGGGGACAGCTCTGGGCCCTCAGCACAGGAGAGACACCGAGGGGCTGGAGCGTGTCCAGGGCAGGGAACGGAGCTGGGAAGGGGCTGGAGCCCCAGGAGAGGCTGAGGGAGCTGGGAAGGGGCTGAGCCTGGAGCAAAGGAGGCTCAGGGGGGCCCTTGTGGCTCTGCACAGCTCCTGACAGGAGGGGACAGCCAGGGGGGGTCGGGCTGTGCTCCAGGGAACAGGGACAGGAGCAGAGGGAATGGCCTCAGGCTGGGCATGGGGAGGCTCAGGATGTACCTCAGGAGCAATTCCTTCATGGAAAGGTTTATCAAGCCTTGGCACAGCTGCTCAGGGTGTGGTGGAATCCTCATCCCTGCAGTTTAAAAGCCATGTTGATGTGGCACTTGGGGACACGGGTTAGTGATGGCCTTGGCAGTGCTGACCTGATGACCTTAGATGGCTTTTCCAACCTAAATGATTCTCTGATTCTAAACCATGCGGGGATACCAGGGTCTAACAGTAATTTTGGTAGATGCTATCTAGTAGATACATTCAGAACGGAGATATTGCTGTGATACTGGCACACTGCCCACAGTGACTACAGCCCTGTGCCTGGAATGGAACTGCACCCAAAGGGTGGAATCAAGGTTTCTCCCATCATCTGATCACAGCTAGATAAAACATTAGATAATAGTTAGTTTTAGCTAATATATTTAAATCTCTTTTTCCAGTGAAGTATTGCACTTTTTTGTGTAGCAAAAAGGAAATCCACGACAGTTTGCACAGCATGATTAAATTGCCTGTTCCCCATTAGAAATGAATGGACTTAATTATTTCCTCCCACTGTGCATCAGAAAGAAACATCATTACATGTAAAGAGATGACTTGTTGGGGAGCTATGCAGAGGGAAAAATAACTTGCACTATCAGTGACAGTAAAAAGAAGCAAACAGCATTCCCACATGACAAAGGTAACCAACATCTCTCTACAACTGATATGGAGAGCGGCTCTTACTTTGTTCACAACCACTGCAAGTTCTCTCATCTCACCAGTCATGCCAGTAAAAGCACTAAGAGGTTTCAATAATCGTTCCTAAAAGAGAAAAACATAGGTTCTTGTCAGACTGCAAGTATTTTTAGACAAACTATTATATAATTTTTTAGTTGTAGTAATATCAACTTTTAAGGTTGCAGAAATATGTGTAATAATACAAATTTTAAAGAAAACCATATTTGCAGTGTCATTTTCCTCTGACAGAATCTAACCCTAATCAACATTAAAATGAGCAGCTCTCTTATTGCACTTAAAGTCCTAAATACAACCTACATAGACTAAGAGGAGTGAAAAATGTAACTGTAGATCACAGTTTTGCCACATTCTCTTTCTGGATAGTTTCTTCCAGTGTAGCAAGTAACCAGGCAGACAAGCACCATGAAAGCTGGAAGCACTATCTGAGAAATTCCGGCTTGTGTGTGGAGTGTTTACAGAAAATTTATCTCCTACATCAAAATTCTATTGTAGAGACATACTGAGCTGAAAGGAACCAGGATTTCACTCCCAGAAGTTCTGCAAGTGTCTGCAATTATTTTTTCATATTAAGGCCTCCTTTTTATTTGTTGCCTTTCATATTCAGAATAAACAACCACTATCAAGTATGGCTGTCCCTTCAAGGAGGAAATACACCTCTCAGAAATCCAAGGCCTTTTTTAGCACTTGGGAACAAAACCAACATTGTTACAGTACT
Source organism: Melospiza melodia melodia (assembly GCF_035770615.1). NCBI lineage: Eukaryota > Metazoa > Chordata > Aves > Passeriformes > Passerellidae > Melospiza > Melospiza melodia. Next base: position 2,005,685 of record NC_086226.1, read on the forward strand.
TTGTTTTGCTCCTGGTTGTGCAAAACTCAAGTTCATATTCATTGGATGGAAATACGAACAGAAACACTTACTGATGGATCTGGATCACAATTAAGGCTGTTCAAGGGAATTCCATCTGGTGGCACTCTGACAGCATCCTGAATCATCTTGCGGTAGTCAATTATTTGGCCCTAAAGGAGAAAAATGTTGCTGTAGGCTTTACCATGGTGGTAGCACTACTCTTAAAAATACACTGGACCAAATTTTGCTTGCAATTACAGCAGTGTGTTTCCTTACTGCATATACAGTCCTAGCTATGGCAAAAATTTACCCCAAAAACTGTGGTATCAATGGGGATAGAACACACAACTCAGTCAATTCAATAATTTAACTGCAGAGCCTTTTATTACCTCATTCAGGAATTCAAAATTTATAGTCAGTCTTAGTTATTTACCACTGGGCTTTAAAAAAATAAATATTCCTCTCTGAGTATGTTTGAAATAGTATTTAAAGCAAAAAGTGCCTCCTATGCAAAGAATTAATTTTTTTAATACAAAATTATAAAACGGACTATTCAGCTGACTATACAGAAACATTTTTATATAAAAATGGAGAAAAAACCCTACCATTTGATATTTTTTAAAACCTCTGTGCTTTTTTTTTCCACATACATATTTCTCTGAGAAACCACATACCAGGTTTCCACCAACCTTTCTTGGGTGAGAGCTGTCTCCTCCAGTTTTGCCGATTCCTGAGATGCTTAAGCCAAAATCAGATTGATCCAGAGTATCTGCACCATCACTATTCTAAAGAGAAATGACTTTTAAAACAGATGTATTGCCAAGTAAATGGATTGAAGGTATTATGTGATAGGTATCATTCCCTCTCTTCACAGAGGCCCAGATGAAGTTCCAAGAGAAATATTGATCATTTAAACACCACGGTAGATTTAACTGGACTTCACCTAACTGGTGACAGCAGTGAAAGCCACAGCTCTGGAGCTCAGCAGTGAAGTTATTCCATGTACTGAACAGAAAACTGCATTTTACATAAGAAGCAGCTCTTATGCACAATGGAAATGACAGGCCAAGTAAAAGGCACAGCATGTCACCTCAGAAATGAGGAGCTATTTTAGGAGCTATTTTAGTAACTTCACAGCATTTACTGCTGTAAAATCCAAAAGGCAAAGTTTTGCAGTATTTTTAGGGGTAGCAATAGGTCAGAGAAGAGTTCCTCTGGATGCAGAAATATAGCCAGGCCCTTAAAAAAAGGTTGCAATAGACACAGTGCTTGCCCACCAACCTGCTGTTCCTGTCCACCCTCTGTACAGGGATGATAATAAAGTCGATTTCACAGTAATCTCACCAAAATGAGATTCTCAAACCTAAACATTACAGACCCAAATTACTCCCTGAGTCTCAAACAACTTATGCACTGTGAAGATGCTTACAACTGATACCACTTCATCCTTTATTTGTTTGTTCTGTTTTCTGGCGCTCAAGAATGACTATATTGGTATTAATGGAAAAAACCTCTGTTTGCTTTTACTATAGGTTGGATTATATAACTCCTTTTCCTCTAATTTTTGCCTGTGACTGCCCCCAAACTCATGGCCAGAAATTCTCTCAAGGTCTTGCACCTATAATCCTTAAATGACAAAATCAGTCAAACCCATTAGTTGCACAATTATTAATTGCGCAACTCCCATCCTCTTGCTGCCTACAGACTTCCCAGACAAAATCCCATTAATTTCAACTGTACTGCTGCCAAGATAGAGCATGTTTAAACCTGTCTGGGGCTCTCCTTGGTGGAGGATTTAGGTTCTGCTGTACTCCCAGCTGAAGTTTTTGATACTGATCGTTGCACTGTCTGTTGTTTGACCCTTGGTACATTCAGAGAAGAAGCTGCTGTCCTAGAATAAAGAAAAAAAAAGCAAGACTTCCATGACTTTTTTTTTCTTCAAAATACCAAAAGACCCAAAGCTTCCAAATAAAGCAGCTTTAGGCTAACTTTGCTTCCACTGAAGTGATGGTGTTAATCTCAATCACAGCAGAGTTCAATGCTTACTTTTTTCAAACACCCCCTCGCCACTTTACCCACACTGCAGAAGCTCTGTAAATTGTCTGCCTCTCCATTTGGGAAACAAGTCTCTAATTTCCTCCAGCACATACAGAAAAAATGCACCACACAGTCAGGAGCATGGCTCTAGGCTTTGGTGCTCCTCTGGTGTCACAGCATTATCTTAACCACGGTGCATATTTGCTTTTACTACGAAAATTTTCTGCCCAGAAAAACACCCCACACATATATCTCACCTTCTTGCTCTTCCTCCACTTCTCAGCTGTTGTTTATTTTCTGCTGAGGCAAAATTAATATTAAAATGGAAAATAATTAAGGATCTAAAAAGGGCAATTTGAACCTTTTTCCCCCTTTAAAAATATTTTTAAGCACGCAATAATGACTTTGGAAATAATAATGCATAAACAAGAACAGCATATAAGCACTGCAAGCTTGCAAAAACTTAGTGAAAACAAACTGGTGTTGGTGAGAGTGCTTTTGCTTCAAGCTTCTTACATTTTAGCTCATTCAGTCTTAGGTTTCTCTGCTTACATTTTAAAACCAGTATCATATTCACAGTAAAATGGACACCATCAGAAATTAGATTAAGTACAATAATTTAATATAGCACACAGAATGCTTATTTAATGTTATTTAATGCTAATAATTTTTTCGTTGCTGAATTGGGAAATATGAATTTGCCTTACTCCTCTGAAGAGGAATCAAGTTCAACATAACAAGACAGAACAAATGTCACATTGCAATAGTGGTTATCAAGCTACGTTATCTTTCGCATTATTATCATTTTAAACAACTTCTGTCAAAGGAGAGCTTCTTTTTCACAAAATGTCCAACTTGCAAAGCCCAGATGTGAACTCATAAAGCCAAGGATTTGTATGATGCTACCAGCATGCCCCTGGTTGCTCCAAAACACCTCTCCTGTAAGTACAATGCTCTTGCACTCATGATTCTACACAATGAAATAATCCTTCCCAAACAGTTATTTCCCTGAAGGAGCTTGGGAACATGGTGAGTTTAGGGGCAGCAGAGCCCATGGAGCAACCTGTAATCTTGTGGGTGTATCTACAACATTTCCAACTCATTGGAAATGAGCATGGAAATGACCAACCTGTTACTGTAGGACTTGCCAAGAATGGTGCAAAGAATTCAGTTGGAAGGAACACCACACCAAGGGTTTTATTTAGATATCCAAGTCTGGCAACAGGCACAATTAAGGCATGGTGAAAACTACGTGTAGTGCAGGAGAAGAGGCTGCTTGTGCTTTAGGGAAAAAGGATGATGCCTCCCTGCCAGCATGGTCACAAATCTGAGCTTAGGTAATGGCAGACTACTCCACGCCTGAGAAGCTTTACTGACCAAAAAATGCATAATGAGAGCTTTTAAGTGTCCAAGAGTGGCTTTTTGGGAATTCTTTTTTACTTAGATCATGGATTCAGTCTTGCCTACTGCTCTGACTATGATGTGAAAAAATGCTTTATAATATTTTTTCACTCTTGCCTCGTAACAAATCCTTTTTGTTATGTCCTGCAGGGCTGTTCTTCCTCTTTGTATCAACAGCAATCAATAGGGTTCTAGATGTACTTGCCTTTTTCAAGCAAATTTCAGGAAAAATCCAATTACTAAACCCTTTAATTTGGAAAAAACCTCTAAGACCATCCAGTCCAATCACTCCCCAACCCCTGAAGTGGCCACCATTGATCCATGTCCCCAAGTGCCACATCTACACGTGTTTTGAACCCTTTCAGGGATATTGCTCCATCACTTCCTTGAGCAGCCTGTGCCAGGGCTTGACAACCCTTTTCATCAGGAAATTTTCCCTAATGTCTAATCCAAACTTAGATCCTTCAAGTTTTTTATCACTTACTCTCATACAGTTGTTATTATGGCTTCTCCAAATTACATTTTGTGCTCAAGTGCAAAACCATTCAGGGTCATAACAGAATGCTCATATTCTGATTTGCCTCATTCTGTATCGTTCATCCACTATTCTCTAACCATGAGAAGAAAGTGAATAAATATATCTCTGCCATTATGCTTTGTGCTTAGCTGACATTTTCCAATACCAAAGCAGCTTTCAAAAGACAGAAAAATGCCACCTTCTAGGTCCTTAATATAAAAGAAAGAAGAAAAAACAGAAGGGCTCAAAGCCACCTCTTTTAATTCTGGTGTCTTGTGTGCTAGAACTTCAGATGTGTAACTGTACATTAAATTGAACATTACATTAACCTGAACATTAAATGCTGACATAATGTCAGGGCTGTGAGCATAGCAGGGAAATAAACATTTTAGACTTTGGAAACAAAAGCTTTCTTTTTGGAACAAAGCCACATACCAGTGTCCAGGACCTTTTTGGTAATTTTAGGATACTTTTGAAATTTTACAAAATAGTAGCTTTCATATTCCATCAATATTGTCTCAAGATCAATGTTGTCACAAACTTCAAAGCCACGTAAACCTAATTTTGTCTCTTGTTCCAAAGCATTTGCAGCATCAACATATCTGGCAATTTAAAAACAAAACAAACAAGGATCAAAAAGCTGAGAGTCATCATCTTACTCTGATTTCTGAAAGAAGCAGCAAACAATGGCACTAGTAAGCATACGGTATCTTTAACCTGTCCACAGTCCTATTTTCATAGAAGTATAAACTCTAATTTTAATAAGCTTTGTTGGTGGATCTAAAGTATTTTAAATTATATAGAGATTTTTTGTTTCAGAAACTGAAACAATTTAGCAAAGTAAACTGTGAGGACACCTCATAGTAGTTTGCCACTTCCTCACATTAACCCCAAGGCCCCACTGTCCATTCAGCCAACAGAGGACAGAGAGATGCAGTACAGCAGGTCAGACACACACAGTCCCACAAGGGTAGAGCAATATTATTTAAAAAACATACCCTTTCTCCATTAAATAATGCAAAATTAGAATGAGGAGATTTTTCCGACGAGCTTCTGTTCGCATCTCCTCCTGTGAATTAAGACAGAACTCTAGATCAAATGTAATATTCTCTTTATTGCTGTTAGCAACATCTAAATGTAGCCTCTGGAAACAAACAAATTAACACAACAGCATGTAAGAACTGTAAAACAACTCACTGTTAATAAACACAAGGAAAGTGGTTTTCAATCTAATTTTTCTTACACATTATCAGGGCTACTGGATGGGTAGAAACCTTTTCCTAGAGAAGAGAAAATTATTTTAGGGTTGAACAAGTAACTTACTTCCCTTACTATGGCTATGGCTCACAGCATGTTCAGACTGCTGTGAATTTCAGGGCAGGACTCTTGCAGACCTGAATGCTTCAGGGACTGTGCAAGGAAACCTTGTGCTCCATCCTGTCTGTGTCCTTCCCTTGCAACCTGAAACCTGTTCTCTGAGTGCCTGGAGAAGGGGGCTAGCGAACAGGTCTGGGATCTGCATGACTCTACTACAAGGACCAGCTCTAACACTTGCTGACACCTCCCATTTCATAGCCCTTGATGTATAAACACAACAAATGAAACACGGTCACTGGAAAAATTAGTATATTGGGATAACATGAAACTTGCACGATTTTCACACAGGACTGACCAAAATCAGGACTCAACATGAAGAAATTCAATAGAGAGTCAGTCCCATGGATGTCTTGGCACAGACTGGAGAACCCAAAGTCATTCACAAATGGTTCAGCAATAAAAATAAGGCAGCATAAAACATCCTTTTCTTCACCCAGTGAAGCTTCAGCGGAGAGAGTATCAGATGCAATTTCAGGGAGAGGAAAAGGCACAGTGGAAACAGAATCATGGAGGATGGTGGAATTAAGCCTTACTCTGATGAAACATGCCACATATGCTCAGTGTCTGTAGAGAACTTCTGAGATTCTTCGGTCATAACAGAAGGTGCTACAATGAAAGCTCTAGAAATCAGCACATTGCCTTTGGTCTGCTTCACTGGGACTTGAAACTGTGACCACAGGGGAAGTAGGTATGGCCAAACACACATTTAGGTAAATTAATGACTTCCCTTCTCTTTTAGGTTGGGAGGCATTGGGAGTTGGACTCGATGATCCTCATGTGTCCCCTCCAACTTGAGGTATTGTGTCCTTCCTCTGATTTGGTGATTACTTGTGAGGACCCAGTGTGAACAGGAAGGAGTGGCACTTAATGGACGGGGAAAGAGCAATGATCTCTGTTGACTGCACAGCACACACACATCCCTGATCACATTGCACAGTAAAGCTACACAGGCTCCTGCTTCCGGCCCCCGTTTCCCTCTCTTCTATCCCAAATGAGCAGCATCCCCATCCACCCGCAAGGAAAAGCCCAGCCCAAGTGTCACCCACTGCCTGCAGTGACAAATGAGATTTCTGTCCTCTTCCCACTGCAGACAGAGCCCCACCACCTGTACCAAGGACTTGGGCTGCTCTCTGCCCGTGCCTGGCACACAAAGATGCCAACAAACTACTACTGATCAAGGCTGATGTTTTTAAACCCCCCAGGATAAACCCCCAAAAGAAATATTTATACATAACAACCATTACTTTATTCTTTCTGGTCTCTTGGAAGAGAGAGCAACCATAGCAGACTTCCAATAGTAGAGAATCACTCATTACAAAAATCAAAGGTGTTTTTTGGGTGGTGCAAAACCAATTTACCTCTTTATACGCCACTCCTTTGCAAGGTTAGACCTCCCTCTGCTCTGCACACAGCACTGGGTATCACATGGCATTCCACTGCTAATTTCAACACTTGAGATAGCATCATCAGCTTCTGTTTTATTTTAAAATAAAATCTGACAGCCTGTAAAATGTACTGGATAGAACTGGGAAAAAGTATCGCAGTCCAGCAGATATTTCCTGGGACGTTTGCTTCAGTCGTGGGGCCATCTAGTGTCACGACTAAGGAAGAGCTGGGGTTTGCTCTTAACGTTTCCTGCAGTCAGAGTGAATTGGCATTTCACACATTGCAAATAAGATTTGTAAAATGTTCATTCTGGTTTTCTAGAATGAAGGCTAAAACTGGCTGGGGAAAAGGGAAAAAAACATAACCCCTTTCTACCTTTGATATCCTCTTGAGAACGTGTTTCCAAAAGAAGTTACAATACCACTTCAGTGGTGGTACAAAGATAATTTTTCTGAATCATTCTGGGGAGAAAGGAGTGCTGTGTAAATGTTTTGTAGATTGGTAACTCTTGTATGAAGCAGAATGGTTCCTGGGAGGTGCTGCAACAAGAAATGAAGCAATTCTGAGAATTGCCATGAGCAAACAGAGAACACACACACACACTGAGATGACTTTTTTCCTTCTCAATCTTTTGATATTGATGCTTGGAAAACATTTTGAATTGTTGCCTTTTTACCGTTTCTCCTGTATGACCTGAAATTCCAAAACACATCTGGAGATGCAAGAAGGAAGCTGGAGTCATCACTTGCTGAGAATCCCACCTGTACATCCTTTAAAATGCAACTGCTCCTGAAGGTTTATGCTGCGAAAGATTAACTGTCGTGTTCCCTAATGTATCAAAGGGCAAGGTTACAGCTACCTCTGAATATTTAAAATACAGTATGCAAACAGCCTGGCCACCACAGAAGACAAACACATCAAGTGTTTCATGGAATAAACGTGGATATTCTGACAAGAGAGGAATTACCTCTGCCTGATGGACTGACAGGATGCATGATCCATGGTTGGAACTTCCCTTGAAAAGAATTTGTGTTCTGGCATGTCATCTGCTGCTGTTCATCCCCTTTTGTTACTTCTTTAAAAAGCACTTTAAATTCTAGTATAAATAGTGATTGGCAGCATCTCAAATAATTTAAGTACAGGCTTGCTTTGGGGGTAGGATAGCATTGTGTCTATGTGTGAGCCACCTACTTCAGCCTTGACACAGCAATGTTCCTCTGGCTGTGCTGACCAAACAGAAGGAAAAATGAACCTTTACATCCTAAAAGAGCCCCATCTAAAAATGAGAAGAGAGTTTAGACTGAGAGGTTAATTCTGTCTTTAACCTTTTTTAAGAAGAGTGCAAACAGCAATGGCTGATTTTGAGAATCAGATGTGTCCAAAGAAAATTAACTAAGCTGTTAATCAGTTAATCAAGTGACAACGACTTGTATTAGGTTGGACTGAAAAACAGAACCGAGGTATGTCTTGTAACTCAGTTCTGTGAGAGCTCTATAAACCAAAGAAAAACCAAGGACCTTTCAACATGCACCTGCTGCCAAGTCACTAATCTGGTGAACCAGTGGCATACGGATTATTGCCTGACCAGCCCCACCAATCCCTTTCCTGCATTTCACCATTATTTTTCACCATTATTTTAGCATGCACCCTTTCCAGAAGGCAGATGAGCCTCTGTGTCAGTGCCAACAGAAGCTTTATCTGTCCCCTTAAAAGAGCTCTGTGCCTGCCCTGGTCTGCTGTCCTGAGCCCCAGTTTGTCCTCTAGGACTGACCCACTGCACTTATGTCCATAAAAACCTCCCTGCCACAATCCAGGCAGACACTAACACTGCCCAAGGCTTCTACTGTGCTTAGGGAGGAAATGGCAAATCTTACACAGCATGAAAAAACAGGAGTACTTACAAGTGCAAAGTTACTTAAAATTCAGTTTAGCTTTATAGTGATCTAGCCTTCCTGTTTAATTAGTATTTAGAATTGCATGTTGCTTATAGCCACTGGTATTTCAATAGATGTTTAAATGTTTAAAGTTTAATAAGCTTCCATTCTTAAAAGAAAAGAAAAACATATGTAATTAAATTTTCAATTACTATAGGGGGTTTTGGTGTCCATGAAATTAATAAAACCTTAAGGCACTTAAATATGATCTTGTTTTAAAAACCAAATAGTTGAGCACTTAACTAATTAGCTTCAACACTTATAGTGTTATTTTCTTTATTTCTAGCTTAACAAAAGAGTGGCACACATTCCTTTTTTTGAGTCATTTTGAATTAAACTCTAATAGAGTTGTGCATCTTAGGTGCAATTGTTTGTTTAGTAATTTCCACACCTTTCACTAAAATGCATTTACATTCAAGTAAATGAATGAACCAAGTCTCTTGTGCAATTTCCTGAAACTAATGGGCCTACTAAAAGATTAATTTAACTCTAACATTTCATTATCATTTGACCCTATATATTCTGCATGAATTTTGCATGTTTGTTGGGATGAAAAATAAAGAGCTACAAGAGTAAGTTATCATCTGGGGAGCCTGGGAATAAGAACTGCTCTGCTTTAGTGCATGCACTCTAAGGGCAAACAACTGGGGCAGTCAGGATGTGTTCAGAAAGACCTCTGATTAGGAACTCAGACAAGAGGCAGCCAGGTGGCTGTGCAACCACATAGGGAAAGCACTAACTGTAATGCCCCCTTCCCTCTTTGTCTTTGGGATCCCAGGATGCTGACAAACATGGAGTTCCTCAAAATCAAGCACCATGGCCTGATGGGCTCCCCTAGTTTTCCTCCTCCCTCCCTCCCTCCCTCCCCCCACCACCCTGTATTCCCACAGCTTTGCATTCCCCGTAGCCCTTTGGATATCTGCACACTTGACAGGCTTTTCAGAAGGCTGAATGTTCAGTTCTTGTTTGGCTTGCTGACCGCACTTTCTGAGAAACACAAGCAGAAAATGGAACTGGTGAGTTTTAAACAATGTATAACTTGGCTGCCATTGAATACAATTTCCCAGGACAAAGAAAGGGCGCTTTGCCCTCCTCTCTCCTCCAAATAATATGAGGCTGCTGCAAACAATAGAGTTGCCAAAGTTTTTCAAGGATTACAATGAGCTTTCATAATTAAAGACATACACTGAGCTCACCATAGAACTTATGACTGGGAACAAGAAGGAAAAAATCCACTTGGCAGCTTCAGGTGGCTCTTCATGTCACTAATCAAAAAAAGAGGCTCCAAACTTCTGCTCTTCTGAGAAACACAAACTACTCCCTCATCTCTGTACCCAAAATATTGACTGCTACCTTCAAAAGGCTATGGAGAAGCCAGTTTAGCAAGAGCAAATCAAACCAAATCCTGTGGCACAGCTAACAGAGCTCTTGAGCTCCAGTTCTCAATCCCACAAATGTTTCTGCATTTAGTATCCAGCACCATCTTTGGGACAAAGGCCATGCAAATCCCCACTGGTGAAGTTAAAAATCAGGTCCCCTTTTCTCCTCTCCTCCTGCACGTTGATGCTGTTTCAATACCAACACCTTCAGGCTCCATTTGCAGTGGTTCAGATCTGAATTCACTTCAGGGCTCAGAAGGAGACCATGCTAGAGGATCCCTTTCCTAGGTAAACATATCTATCCTATTAACACTTCCTGAGGAGAGAAAATTGAGGGGCAGGCACCAATCTCTTCTCTCTGGTGACCAGTGACATGATCCAAGGGAATTTCACAGAACTGGGTCAGGGGAGTTTTAGGCTGGATAGAAAGAAAAGGTTTTTCCCCCAGAGGGTGGTCAGGCACTCAACAGGCTCCCCGAGGAGTAGTGCAAGGCTGCCAGAGCTCCAGGAGTGTTTTGACAATGCTCTCAAGAACATGGTGTGAGTTTTGGGCTGTGCTGTGCAAGGCCAAGAGGAAGAACGTGATGATCCTTGTGGGTATCTTCCAGCCCAGAACATTCTATGATTCTACAAGAAGTTGATGTAACATCTAAAGCTCTGTCTCAGGGGTCCTCCCAAAACACCTCTTTTGTGAAAAATCCTGTACTTCTCATTCTTAAGTAATAAGAGGGACTGGTGTATGCATGCACAGCATCCAACAGCTGTATGGGAAAGGCTTTTAGCAGTCTCTCTCCCTCTGGTGTAATTTAACCAGCAGATGGAAGCAAAAGAACAGGTTATGAAATTCAGCAAAAATCTTGCTATGTTGCTGTTTCTTGGCTTTCTAGAGCAAGAAGCATAGAATCATTGAATTACAAGATGGTTTGGATTGGAAGGGATCTGAAGACCATCCAATTCCAAACCCTGCCATGGCCAGGGGCACATTCCGTTATCCCAGCTTGCTCCAAGCCCCGTCCAACCCGACCTGGGGATGAGGCAATACAGCTGTGACTTCTTTTTTCCTCGTTTCTTTTTGAAAAAAAATAACGAATGGAGGAAGGGTATGGACTGTCTCCTTTGGCCGTGCCTATGGCTCCAGAACCATGTAGAGCGGGGCTGCGAGGGATCCACACCAACCCCGGCCCCTCGGGCCCAACCCCATCCCCGCCGCCATGACAACACCAACCCCCCCGCGCATGCGCAGAGCGCCCGCTCCCCGTTGACAAGGCAACCGCGACGCGCAACCGCGCACCCCGTCCGTTCTCACCGCTTCCCTCGCCTGGTGGGTGGTTTTCAGCGCCTGGCAGGCGAGCTCCATGGCGGCAAGGGGTGCCGCCGGGAATGTTCCCGGGAACGCCGCCGGGAATAGCGCACCGAGCGCCCGGACCCGCACCCCGCCGACCCCCGAGGGGGACAGGCGCGCCCCGCCTCCCCAGCGCAGCCAATCGGAACGTCGGAAGGTGAAAGATTGACTGAAAACCTGCCCAATCACGAGTAGAGGAGCGTGAGTGGAAGGCGGCGCTGGCCAATGGGGGCCGGGCTCCCCTGTGTGGTGCAGGGCGGTTAGGCGGGGGCCGCGGCTGAGGAGACGGAGCCCTAAACAATCCAAAACTACCCAGAACAAGCCAAACCAACATAAATGAAGCCAAATCAACCCAAAATATGCCAATCCAAGCCAAACCAACCCCAGACAAGCCAAACCAAACCAAACCATGCCTATCCAACCAAAGCCCACCCCAAACAAGCCAAATGAAGCCAAAGCAATGAGCACAGCCCATCTCACTCCATTGTTGGACATATCCAGCTCGCCCACACAGCTGAGGTGTGCCTGATAAGCAGCAGAGTGCAGTTTGCCGTTCACATCAAGGGACATTAAAATGGAGATCACCGCTGTGAGGGAGCACAGGGCTGTGAGAAATGCTCTCCTTAGAGCACAGCTTGGCTCCCTGGTTGCTGCAGCCTCCTGGGGTTCAGGGTGTGAATTATTCGAGAGGTGAATTGTGCCTGTTGGATGTGGTCCAGCTTCAGTCCAGCTGGAGGAGAACTCATGATCAGGCGAGATAAAACCTAAAGCTCAGTCTCAGGAAATCTACCAAAACTCCTCTTGCATGAGGAATCCTATGCTTTTCTCACACAGTGGGAAGATGAATTGATGGACATATGCACAGCTTTGTGGAAAGGGCTTTTGTTATCCCTGTTCCCAAATCCGACAGCTTCTCAGTTCTCAGGGTAATGACCAGGTTCCCACACCATGGAACACAGCCTGGTCTAATGGAAGGTGCCCCTGACCACAACAGGGAGATGAAACTGGATGAGTTTTAAGGTCCCTTCCAACCCAAAACATTCTGGGACTCTATATTACACTTGCTTGTCATCGCAGGCCTCCAGCTGAGTAATAATTAGCATTGACTCCGTGATTCTCAGAAGGCTGAGCAATCATTTTATTATACTATACTTATTAAGAAACCCATTGCCCTTATAGACAGCCATGATATAGGTGGGCCCAACGGGTCCTTCAGTCAAAACACCATCACCATTGGCCATCAAGAAATCACCCTTTGGTAAACAAATCTCCATAACACATTCCACATGTTCACAACAGCGTGTGGAGCAAGTGAAGATAAGAATTGTCTATAATTCTTGTCTCTGATCTTCTCACAGCCTTTCCCAGCACAAGGCCTGGGAAAGTTGTGTATTGCTTTCTGTGGTCAGAGAGCTGCTGCCACACTTGCTTAGCATCAAATCCTCAAAAATATGTTTTTTCCAGACATCCAGATCTTCCAAAAATACTCCTCAGTATAACTGTCAATACTCCATTATGGCTTTGTCCTTTTGGTGTCACTCTGTTCCCACTCTGGAATGTTTCTCCAGCCCTTTTCTAAAACATTCCCAATCTGGTACATACACAGGCTGCAGTGCATGTTCACAGCTCAGTAGCTGTGCTGTAAATGTATATACATTCATCCTCTCAAGGATGCATATTAATACACTTTTAAAATTACATTTGTCCCATAAGTTTTTTCAAAGTGGATCAGACTGATGTTTTACTAACTAAATTAGGTCCCCTCCTATTAGAATGTGTGCTTAGTTTTGTGGCCTTAATGTGGTAGTAGAGTGGTAATGCATTTGTTTTTCCATTGCCATGGACTTCTTTTTTTATGGCTCTGAAAGAGAAATTCCTGCAATTGAAGTCAGAATTCAAACCATCCCAGGTTCGTCACTGTTGGGAGAATAGCCTGGGTTCAGGGCTGTGCTTGACTGGAGGGTTCTCCACCATTACTGCTAAAGGAGTAATGCTACCTTAATATGTGGTTTCCTATAGTTTTGATGGATAAAGAGAACTCTTCAAATCCTTTGAACAAAAGTTGAGAGTAGTTTTCAGAAAAACTGTCCATAGACGCAACTGCTCACCCACAGTCAGGGAGGCTGTGTTTAAGACTGAAATCCAGGCCTATGTCAATAGACATAATTTAATAAAAATAATAATGATCAAGTAAGCAACTTCAAAACAAAATTAAAACATTTTGCTGTTAGTCCTATTACCAAAATATAGGTGTATTACTGTGGTATGTTAGGCAAAATTAATATTTCATTATCAAAACTGATTAGAATATATATATTAATATATGAATATATTATGTTTCTAATTTTCTAAACTTTAATATATCTATTGTCAATGAAGTTATATATAACTATATTCATCATGTCCCTTTGTTGCCTTTGTCCCAAACTGGAAATGAAACTTGGGATCATTTTAGTAAGGAGGTAGGTAATATAAAAAAGGATCTTTAATGAAGGCCTTCAGGGGCAGTTATGGAAAGATGTCCACAAAAGCCCACTCCCCCCCCAGGGGTGAGTGCATTTTTATAGGTTTTAGGAAATTAGCATAATTGATAAAAGCACCAGTTAGGAGGACAAGTGGTGATGCAGCTCCCCCCCAGGCCAAGCCCCTTCTCTGCAGTCCCCCCTTCAGCACTGGCTGTACTTTGCCCATGAAAATGTGTCTCAAAGTCTGTTCTCAGCCTTGGCTCCCAGGAAAAGCCAAGATAGCAGCGAGCCTTGTGTCTCCCGGGGCTTGGAGCTCTGGAATTTATTTTGTCCTTCTGCTTAGGGAAAGGCCATGAAACCTACTGGGAAAACTAGCTACTAGTAGAATAAATGACAGAGTTACAAATAGGTGTGTGAAGAATGCAGAGAACATGTAAAAGAAAAAAAGGCAAAAGCCAAACAGCATCACCTTGACAGAAGATTATGTCCCATCCAAACTGTTTTGTCAAACAGCTGCATAGAAAATGCAGATACACTGCAGACACATAAATTATTTCTTTCCAATAAGCAGACTCAGAGAACCACAGGATAGTTGGGGTTGGAAGGGACTTTGAAGACCATTCAGTTCCAATGCCCTGCCTTGGACAGGGACACCTTCGACTAGCCCAGGTTACTCCAAGCCCTGTCCAACCTGAGTATCCAACTTAGATTATTTTGTCTTATAGCCAGAGCACACATATTTTTTGTTAGCAGCATGATTAAGGGTGTTTTTCAGGCTCTCTGCTTTGACAGCTCTAGACCTCACACAAGAGGGTTGTAGGCACTGACCACCACTTAAATATTTTTGCCATTCACTTATAATGTTACCTTAAAAAGTACATGACTGTGGGATACAAGAGATGATGGTGAAGCTTAAGGCTGACCTCATAAAATTCCTTCCTTTAAGCACAGTACACACAAAACAAATCTACTTTCCACCCAGTCGCCCCAGCCCTGCCTGCAGTTCACACTCTGTAGTTTATTAGCAGCTGGTTAAGCAACACAGGAGGGGTTTGATGAGGTATAATGCTGATAAAAGCAATTGTTGCAGTCCTGCGAGCAGCTGTAGAGTGATTTTGTTTGTTGTTTTGGGCTTTTTTTTTTTTTTTATTTTGGTTTTTTTTTTTTTAACGGCAGTGTTTGTGGCAGGCTGGGAGGGTTTATTTGGACGTTCAGATATCTTTCTGTAGTTAACACAGCTGCGGGAACAGGCAGTGCTTATATAGACATACTGTGCATAGCACTAGAATACTAGAAAAGGTTGAAACCAGGTGGGGCTTTTTTCCCCTAATAAGCCTCAATTTAGGGGGTAGGTTGCTTAGCACCTATAGGCTCGTTACCTTAATTAGAGCCTACTGGGGAAGACAAAAACCCCAGTGACTAATTCAGTGATGTTTCTGGGAGATAGTATGCACTAGCTGCCTGGAGGAAGGTCTCCTCCTCCAATGGCTCATGCTGGGCCAAGTTTAAACATTAATGCAGAAAATGCCCAAGAGAAGAGCCTGGGAACTGATTCAGGAGCTGCAGCAGTAGGTTTACTGAGAAGGAGGAGAAGAAGAAAGCGGCATTGGAGATGGAGGTCCAAGAAGATGCAGAAGATTCAGGTCCCAAAAGAATTTCTTACACTTTAGTTAGGTTTCTTAAAAGTTTGGTGGAAAGAGCAATATTGGGAATGTTGAATTTTAGCAAAGATGACTTGGTAGCTGTGGAGCGTAAGCCTGAAGGTGATGTGTTTGTGAGAAGTTATGATAAAACAGCAGGATTTTGAAGAACTAGAAAAAATTTGAGGAGAACCAAAAGTCCTTTTTTTTTTTTTTTTTTACAGATAGGGCCCCAGAGATGTGTAGTAGAAAGGCTGTGAGGGAAAGGTGGAGGAAAACAAGATAGGATGGAGGAACACTTCAGTAAAATATTATGGAAAGCTACTATATAAACTCTTGTTATCATATGCATGTGAGATAGATAAAAATTTTACCCCCACAAATACTGGGGATAAGATGATTGTAATTGTTAAAAGATGTGGTTATGAAGTCAGAAGTGAGTGTACACTAGAAAAGAGCCGCCTGGCTCTGATGTGAGCTTCAACACTGATGTCCTTCCCGGTGTGTTTGAAGGAAGGAACAATTGAGGTTTTGTTAAAAGAACAAAAGAAGGCTTTGGTCTGGTCATGCTTTAATGATCTAAGGGAGTCTAACCTACTGCTTGCCCCTTTAGTCTGGTATTGAATTGGAGGGGAAAATAAGCATTTGATGGACTTAGGATTTGAACTCATGCAGTGGTGTGGCAGATGGCATGTTTTATTAGCCTGTTGATTCTGGTTTTGACTAACAGAAGGGGTTTGAAATTAATGAAGTCCTTATGTTTAAGTCTTCAGGGAAAGGGGTGTCATAGAACCAAGCACAAAAGCTATTAGTGCAGAGGACTAGGTATCTGTGCCTGTAGTGGAAAACTTCAGCACATTTAAGGGTTTATCTTGGAGTAAATAGTACATAAAAAGGAAAGAGTGTCTCAACAAGCTGTTGCAAAATTACAACAAATTATGTTAGTTATTGAGTTCCTTGGTGTCCAGGTCTTACAGCAGCATTAAGTGCTCATAGGTAGTGTGTATGGCACAGGGATCAGTATCCTCTAGAAAAGGTCAGCTGTTTGTTCCCAAAATTACCTGCCAGCACCGCTCCTCGCAGAGCCTGCTGCTGGCATGGCATGTCCCTTGGCCTGTAAGTTACTGTTGTAGTTGCTGCTCTGGATGTGTCAGTCGTGCAAAACTAGCTGCCTTTTGTTTAATGCAAGCAAATATGTTTTGCATTTCAGGCCTCTTTTTCTTTTCCAGTGTCTATCTTCTTGTTTGGGTTGTGCTGGCTGCTTGCCTGTTTGTTGGCTGAGTCTTTCCTGTTTCTTATTGCAATAAATCGGTTGTTTGGTTTTACAGCCAAGATGCTGATGAAACTGAATATTGTGAGTAGGTAATTATTGTGACTAGGTAATGATCTCTGGCTGCTTTTGAAAACAATATTCTCGGCTGCACCTCGATGTTTATTTTTCTGTAAATGTCTCAACATTTACATTCCTTACAGCAGGAAACCCATTATCCAGTTTTTGAAGCTTACTGCTGGTGACATTTTCCCTTCATTTTTTATTACTAAAACGTGCTGCATCATCATTATAACACAAATTATGAGTGCTCTTGATTGGGTGGATAAACTGGGCTGTAAAATCACAAGATTTCTATTTAATCCACTTCAATTGCAAACTGGAATATGTTCTATTTATTTTATTCTATGATTTGCTGGTTTGGTTGGTTTTTCTTTTTTATTTTTGTTTGGTTGGTTTTTAATAGAACAACTTAGTTAAAGAGTGGAGTTTTAATTCTGCAGGGGAAGAAACATGGCAGTGGTGCCCAGCGACTGAATGAAGAGCAATGGCCACAACTGAAATACAGGAAATTTCACTTCAGCATGAAGAATAACTTTATGTTGAAGGTGGCATAGCTCTGGTAAAGGGGTTCCGGTGAGGTCGGGCAGTGTCCCTCTGTGAGACATTTCACACCCACCTGGATTTCCTATGCTACCTGCTCTGTTTGACTCTGCCTTGTCAGGGGTGTGGTCTAGGTGATCTCCAGAGATCATCTTTATTTTGTGATTCTGTGATCCTTCCGGGATCATTTCCAAAGCCACTTGAATTCTTCACACCCTGGAGCTGCTGCAGGAGCACCGTGTAATTGGGGCCGGTACCTACCGGCCTGTGTGTATGCAGCTGGACTAGTTTTCCCTCTCAGTTCCTAGTCTGTACCACCGCAGTTTTCCCTCAGGGTTGCCAGTGTGTCGGTACCCCTCTAGCCCAGTTTCCCCTCAGGGTTCCCCGTGTGTCAGTATCACTGTAGCCCAGTTTCCCCTGAGGTAGGGCTCCCGGTGTGTCAGTACCCCTCTAGCCCAGTTTCCCCTCAGGGTTCCTGGTGTGTCTGTACCACTCTAGCCCAGTTTCCCCTCAGGGTTCCCGGTGTGTCTGTACCACTCTAGCCCAGTTTCCCCGCAGGGTTCTCGGTGTGTCAGTATCACTGTAGCCCACTTTACCCCCAGGGTTCCCGGTGTGTATCACTCCAGCCCAGTTTCCCCCCAGGGATCCTGTTGTGTCAGTATCACTGTAGCCCAGTTTCCCCAGAGGGTTCCCGGTGTGTCAGTATCACTGTAGCCCAGTTTCCTCTGAGGGTTCCTGCGGTGTCTGTGCCCCTCTAGCCCAGTTTCCTCTGAGGGTTCCTGCGCTGTCTGTGCCCCTCTAGCCCAGTTTCCCCTGAGGTCCCCCCGCCCCTCCCTGCCGCCCTTCCCGCCGGACCGCCCTCCCCGTCACGTGCCGGGAGCGCGCTCCGGGTGCACGATGATGGTGGCGGTGGCGCCCGGCGGCGGGTAGAAAATGGCGGATTTCGAGGAGCTGCGGGTGAGGAGGAAGGAGGGAGAGAGGTGGCTGCGGGGCAAGATGTCGGTGCTGGGGGGCCCGCGCCATCCGCGGAGTGAGAGGGAGGGAGGAAGGGAAGGAGCGGGCCCGCCGCGACTTCCCGGGAGTCGGCGGGTCTGCCTGAGGAGACCCTCCCTGTCAATGCCGGGTTCCCCATCCCCGCCGCGCGGGTTCTGCTGCTGCTGCCGCCGGGGAGGTTCTTCGCGCTCCTCCCGACATTTTAAAAGCCATCTCGGCTCTGCCGAGCGGCCCCAGGGCTCGAACGGCTCCTGCTGGGCCCCGCGCTCCGTGCGGCTGAAGGGAGGGCGGTGAATAACCGCCGGGCTGTTAAAAATGCTGATAGTTGTGGAATCTCTGGAAATCCGTGGACCGCTTTCCATCCGGGAAAGCTGTGCTTGCCCAGCGTGAAACCCAGAGCCTCTTTTCAGACTTGTTTTATCTTCGGTTCATTATCTTTCATATTGCCATGGTGGACTCTATGTAGCAGATTTGTCGGTGTGGGTGTGTGCGTGCGTGTCCTTTCATTTTGTTAAGGTGTGTACACAAAGAGCTGACTGCATAGTTGCTGCTTTTCCTGCTATTTCCTGAACAATCCGCTGTTACCTTTGTGTGGAAGGAGGAGGTTGTCTTTCAGCAGCGTCCACAGCTGCAGAAGTGGAATTCTGCGTGCAGGCCGCTCCCCCCCACCTGGACTTTGTTACAGGAGGGATAAAAGCCAGTTAAATAGGAACCCCTGTGAGCTGGGCTTTAGTGGAGAGGAAGAGCTGGTGTTGGTGAGACCAGTGCGAAATGTGCTGCAGCCGCCAGAGAATTTCCCGTGCTGAGGCTTCTTCCAGCACTAACACTGGTAGTGCAACTGACGAGCTCACTTATGAAAATATAGTGGAAAGAACGGAGTTTCTTTGTCTGAGGACAACAGTGCTCTGTCTCAGTTTTAGGTTTAGGAATTGTTGGCTTATTTTTTTTTTTTGTACGTCAGCCTTGTGTTTTTGGGGTTTTTTTCCCCCTTTAAATGTGTTTGTGTTTACAGATTTTCTTGCTCGGTGTCCTTACCCATTCTCACCCTCATTCCAAGGTGTCTCAAAGGGTTTGGCTGAAGCCCTAGTGTAAACTTCGCACCAGTGGTGACTCTTCTTTTAGGTCTTCCTCTCCAGTCTTGAGGTGGAGTTATGATCTGTCTCTCCCAAAGCACTGGAATCACTTACCTAGATATCCATAAGTATTGATAGTTTCCCTCAGGGCATTAGGTTCCTGAATACCTTTAAAATTGACAGGAAACTTGAGGTGCATAGATAGATGTAATGCAGGAAGTATGGAGGGGAAAGGGAACTATGTTTCAGACCGACTGCAGGGCTGCCCTTTCATCACTCAAGAAGTGCCACTAGTTTAAAAAAATTAATTCTGAAGATATATCTTTTGATATTCCTGTTAATCTTATTTGTAAACTGGAGTGCTTGCGAGATGAGTCTGTTAGCCTGCAGCTTCTCTAAATGTTCAGCATCGGTGTGATAATAATTCATGGCCTGTTGTGGGAAAGCTCTAGGTAATTTTTGGAAGAGAATGTTATTGTCTGCCTCATGTCTGCCAGGCCATAGGTGATTTTTTCCTTTTTTCTTTTTGCATTTGAGGATGCATTTGAATGTGTCTGCTTGAATATTTGGTTTTGAGGCTTAAATTTTTTTTTCAGACAACCAAATCTTCCTGCTTTTGACCAAAGATAAGAGAGATTCCCCTACCCCCAGTAGATTTTGTGAATTGACCTTTAGGTGTGATCTGAAATGGCTGCTTTATAGATTAACCTACTGAATGTTTTTATGGCAGTATTGTTTGCTGCTCTCTTGTTGATTGCAGTTTCCTGTAGTATATAATCTCTACCTGCTTTATAAAAGGCCACTTGGGCCATTTTGAGAGTGGAATTTATTTTAGTAATTGGTTAAGGACTGTCTAAAGGCAGGAGATCAGAGTTCTCTCTTAAACCCTGTTTCTTGAGGGAAACAAGCAGGCACACCTGTGTTGGTGTGGGGTTTTTTTTTGTGTGGTTTTTGGTAGGTTGGTTAGGGTTTTTTAGTGTGAGGGTTTTTGTTTTTTTTTTTTCCTGGGCAAAGGAGCATTTTGATATTTGTTAGGACTATTGCTGGTATCCTCTGTATCTTCACAGAAAAAGTTCTGTGGAGTTGGGAGCCAAAAGTTATAACTGAGAGGCTGTAGTGAAAGAAACCAGACTTAAGGAAACCTGCTGTTACATCAGGCCTTTTGAAAATCTTCAGTTTTGTTAAAGGATTTGCTACTTTTCGAGATATTGGTGAAAATGTCTGGTCTGAGGCTTACCCTTCCAGACCATGTGGTTAAGCTTTTATTAGCTTGGAGTGTTTATTGATTTCTGTAGATTACTGGTTTCTGGAGGCTTTGGGAGTGGCTGAGAAGATGGGGAGAGCACCACCACAGTGTCTAGTTATAGTTTTGAGGTACCATTTCCAGAGCTGCTGTTCGCAGATGTGTTTTTAAACCTGGCTCATACCTTTCCCCATAATCCCCTCTCTGGAGCAGCCCAGTAAATGATGAAGGAATTGCTCAGGCGCAGGCGGATGTGGAACAGAATCATCAGCCTGTTGTGGGGGCCAGAGATGACGAGCAGACACATTTTTGAGCAGAATTGGCCCAGAAGTGGGGAACTACAGCTCCTTCTGAGAGCCATCTGTGAGGCAACAATTCCAGCTCCCAGCAGATTCTGAACTCACCAGGATTTAGCTTGAAGCTTGTTGAATCTCGGCAAAATACTGCACATAAGAGGATCAGTTACATATTATTTAGTATTCTTGCGTCCCCTGCGTTTCTGCTGGCGTCCTGACTCTAAAATTGAAACAAAAAATGTGGAGTGCATGCAGTCTTTGAAACAGATCTCTAGTTTAGGTGGCAGTATCAGTCTCACAGTTTGTGTTCAGTCACGTTTTGAAGTAATTTGTTAGCGTCATCTCTGTGGGGCAAAAAAGAAGGCTCTTTATAGGCAAATGGCTCTGCCTGTGCCAAAACTAGTCTGTGACACTTGTGATCAGTTTCATAGCCATTGTGGAAGATAACTCATTTTGTTGAGAAGAAATGGAAGAGTGTTAGTATATCCTTTCTGGCAGGAGAGATTGAATAAAATTTACTGGAAAATCATGTTTATAAATGCTGGAAGTAGGTCCCACTTTTACTTTTTGTGATTGCACACCCAGTACTGAAGACACACGATTCAAATGGGAGGAGAAATGTTGTTTGGATAGCATATTAAAATACAGAAGTTGAAGTCTCATACATTGGATCTCTTGTTCTTGCCAGACTTGGTGCCTTTCCACTTCACTTGCTTTATTTTTCCAGTCTGGAAGAAGGCTGTAAGTGACTGCCTCACATTTACCAGGTGAAGCAGTGCTTAGTGTTAAATTGCTAATAAGAAAATGCTGAGGGCTGTTTTCATGTGTCCTCCTCAAGGTCATTGACAAACACTGTTTTATTTTATCTGTGTTAAATATAATTTTATTGTCTATGCCGACCAGTTTATGTTTTTGATGTAGAAATCAAATTCCGCATCATGATCTTGGTTAAACTTAAGGTGGTGAACAGAATGGATGTGAGAAGTTGCTGTTGGTGCTGTTATGATCCTTAGGCTGCAGTTAAATTGAGTGTATTAAATAACATAAATGCTGATAAAATACTCCTAATAGCCTGTGATACTTTGGTCAGAATTTCGTACCTGCACAAAGTTCTTGCATGCCCCATAGATTCACAGTCACTATTCTAGATCACTAAGGTTTGTTGAGACACCTTAAAAGTTTGTTTATGTAAAATCATTAACAATTAACTGATTGTGCTGAGGTACAGTGCTGGGGAAAGGAAGGAGATAATGAGTTTTTGGATACTCTAAAAAAGAAGCTGCAATGAAATGGCCAAGCTTTGTTTTGAATGTCTTAAATATTTGTGTTTGTTTAACTTAGGATTTTTGCTGTTCTTAAGTGCATGCAACTTTGGAGCTAATTCCTAATAAAGAGCCAGGCTAGAGTCTATGCAGAGGAAAATCTCCATAATGCTGTGGATGTGGTGGTTATGATTTGCATTGACTCTGGTTTCCTTTAGAGCTGCTTTTGCTTTCCTGTACTACTGACACAGATTTCAATAATGGCATCTTCATTTTTCCTTGTGACTTGCATTTCTTTAGCTATGTTTATATCTGTTTGAGAAAACATTTCCGCTCAGCAGAGAGATCTTCGGCTGTCCCAGGACACAAGTTGTTTTTCCTCGCCATCATTACCCATTTCTAGCCTGCTGTAAGTCAGCATGGATGCAGACCTGCTGCCAGAGATGTCACAAATGTGCTGCTCTGCTGAATGTCCATGAAGGGGCTTAAAGTCAGGAGAGAGGATTTGTGGAGCCTGTCCTTGGTGTGTCCCTTCTGTAGAGAGCATCCAGGCACTTTGGGGATTATCTGGAAGGCAGTGGGGCTGAAGCAGAGCTCTCAGGGGCAAGCTGACCAGCCCTTCTGAGCAGGCTGGATTGCTTCTGGGCTGCAGGTGTCCAGCTGGCAGCTCAGGCAGGACTTGCCTTAAAGCCACAGTTGTTATTGCTTATTGTAGGGCGTGTGTCAAGAAATAAACAAATTAAACAGTTTTGTTTAATGCAAGGCATTTTCAGTTACCTTGCACTGATCTCTCTCTCTCTCTCTCTCTTTACATATATATATATAAAAGGAGAGAGAGATGTAGAGTGACTGTTAATATTGCAGGGGAGTGTGGAGAATCACACAAGGTCTTGTTTGGAGAGGTGTTTGATCCCTTACTTAGCCTTGAAACACGCCTGCCCCTTAATTTCAGTGGCATGTCAGCATTTCCTGGGCTCCTTAACATCATCCTCCCAGGGAAATTAATGCCATTCCAGATACACCTACGGCTTAATGCTTTAGAACAGTGTTTCTGCTGATGAATCATGGTTGGTAAAGTTTAACTGTAAGAAACAAAAAAACCTATGAAGCTTCTTATAACCTTCAAGTATGAATTTCAGGGGGAAAAAATTTCTGGAATATGACAGTGCTTGAATTAGCCAGTCTGATTTCCTTAAATTTCTGTCAAACTACTTTGTGTTCATGGAGTAGTGTTAAAACTAAAATGGCTTTGGTTTTGTGTTAAAAAAGTGCTTTTTATTGGGCTGTGCAGCTGTAAAGAACTTCTCTTAAGAGAAAATGTCATCTACATGACACAACTTGAATGTCTAATCGTAATTGAGTGATGTGAAAAGCATATTAATAACAAGGCTGCAGTCTTCCGCAATATGCTGGAAAACCAAAAGAAAGTAACTTGATAAGGGTTTGTTGGAAGCAGTGTCTGCCTTGCACCATGATTTTATAAATATTCTCAGACATACATCCCTATAAAGTTTATTGATGATAATGAATGTCCACTCTATATTTGTAAATGGAATAGCAAGATAAGTACAGAATCATAGGTTTGGAATAGATGGGACCTTAAAGCTTCACTCCCATGGGCAGGGACAGCTCCCACTGTCCCAGGCTGCTCCCAGGCCCATCCAGCCTGGCCTGGGGCACTGCCAGGGATCCAGGGGCAGCCACAGCTGCTCTGGGCACCCTGGGCCAGGGCCTGCCCACCCTCCCAGCCAGCAATTCCTAATTCCCAATGTGCCAGAATCTGTGCCTGCCCTCTGGCAGTGGGAGCCATTGCCTGGGTGCTGTCCCTGCCTGCCTTGTCCCCAGGGGCTGTGCAGCTCTCCTGGAGCCCCTGGAGGCCCTGGCCGATGTTTGTTGTTGCCTTAAAGGGAAAATAGAAACGGGTTTAGAGGGAAAGTGTTGTAAATGCTATTGCTTAGATACTCCTGTAAACTTCTCTTTTTGCAAGTCTTCTTTCTAAAGCCTGTCTAAGATTTTAACATTGATGGACAAAAACAGTGTTTATTTTTCATACTTGAAAGCATTTTTAATGTGGGCGTTAATTTAAAATTTTGATGACTCTGGTATTGAAGCCAGGCTGTGTCTTCTAGTAAAATGAAATCCATCTTATAACAAAGTGCTAGTTTGTGAAATTTTTTTTGTATGAAATGTTAGCTGTGTTGAGGCGTGACTGACTGCACATTTCACCTTGATTAACTTGCAGGAATGCACAGAAGGCAGCAGGCAGGGTAGTAGACAGTATTTTGCAATACATGCATGCTGTTTCCATAATCTCTGTGTAAAGGATTATTTTACTCATTTGCATTGCGATTATGGAATCCAGCGTTGTGCTTTCTGCCTGCATCTGAAATAAAGGAGCTGGCGTTGCTATCAAGCTTATGCAGTTATCTACAGAAGCATGCAACATGAAGTTTTCTGTAAATTCATGAATACTAGTATTATCTTTTAACACAGTTTCTCTTTTATGTCATAACTATAAAGCCGTTACAGTATTTCAAGCCATTTTTTATGAATGTTGGAACACTTTCTTTTTATCACTGTTTGACTGAGTGCAAGGAAAAGTAGAAGGGGAGTCCTGGGTGGAAACTAATATTCTCTATCTTGTTTTGTTGTTGAGGGAAATTGCTGGGATGAAATTAAGGTAACATCTGCTGTTGGTTTCTTCAGAAGTCTGGGTGAGCCACTCAGTGGCTCCCATGACTTTTTGCTGGGTGCTGTGTCCACGGTGCATTTATAGACAGGGTGTTGGGGGAATACCTGTGTGAAAGCCACTGTGTTATCTCTGCTCGGAGCAGCTTCTTGGTAGAAGAGTCACTGGATCCAAATGGGCTGTCTGGAAATGTTGAAAATCAGGGGCTGAAATGCAATAACCTTGTCTCATCAATGATGAGGAAAGGGTGTGCCAGGTGGGGTTTCTGCCATACTGTTTTAGATGGTCATTTTGATTTGCATAAATAGTGTGGCCCTTGAGAAGGCAGGTCCTGGCTACTTCTCTGCTGTGTTTTAATGGCACAACAAGTAGCCAGTGACTTGGACTTGGGACTGCATGTGCGCATACCTGGGTCAGTGTGTGCCCAGCTGGACAAGGTGCCCATGGTGTCCCAGCCAGGCTGTGACACAGCCCCAGGGCAGGGCCCGTCCCTGTGCCGGCCCTGCTGAGGCAGCTCCAGTGCTGGGGACAGCTCTGGGCCCTCAGCACAGGAGAGACACCGAGGGGCTGGAGCGTGTCCAGGGCAGGGAACGGAGCTGGGAAGGGGCTGGAGCCCCAGGAGAGGTTGAGGGAAGTTGGGCTCTGCTCTCATGTAACAAGGGATGGGACAAGATTAAATGGCCTCAATTTATTCTAGTGGAGGTCTGGATTTGATACTGGGGAAAATTTCTTGACCAAGGCTGTTGTCCTGCCCTGCGCAAGTTTCCCAGGGCGGTGGAGGAGTCCCCATCTTGGAAAATTTAAAAGCAACGTGGATGTGGCATTTAGGGACATGGGTTAAGGGTGGCCTTGGCAGTGCTGGAGCAATGGTTGTTCTTCATTATCTTGGAGGTTTTTTTTCCAACCTAAATGATTCTGTGATTTTAAGTTCAGTTTTCATCTGATACAATTCACTGGTCTTACTGCCAAAAGATTTTTCACAATATTAAAAAGAGAATGGGGAACAGGCCAGGGACACAGGGAGGATTTTGACTTTATTGGTGGCTGACTCAGTGTTTTGGCAAAAATTGTGTTAAAACTTCAGCTGAGATCAGGTCTGTCAGAACATGAGTATTAACTTTGTATAGTAAGGACCTGGAAGGTAAAGGCAAAGCATTGTTTTGAGTTGTGTCTCTTTTTGAAATGAACGCCCAAAGTTTTAGTAAGAGTCCAGATGCACTTCTGAACTGTTTTTAAAAATATGTGTGATCCCAGATGTCTGCTCTTTCATACCTTCTGTTAGCCCCTTAACTCCAGGGCTTGAGTCTGGAGTTGTCATGGTGCAGCAGCACAGATTGGAGGCAGGTGTTCTTTCACCTTTAAAAACTTAATCTCCTTGCTATGATGAAGGGGTCCCTAAGAAGTGGGAAGGAAGTTGGTTAGAAGTATTCCGGACAACTTTGTACCTCTGAAATGGAGGTATAAAGTGCTCACAAAAATGAGAGATGATGCATCTGTGCAAAGTTAATTGTTGGTAGCAGTGGAGCACAAGATTGTTTCCTTTTGTATAGTGAGCTCTTTTTTTTTAAATTTCTATTTTCAGAAACAGTAGGATTCTGAGGATTGCACTGTGAAGTTAAAAAAATTAGTCTTCCAAAACTCACGGTGGTAACCAAGTAAATAGTATTATTTGCTTTGAAGATACCTTTGTGACGCTTGATGCCAGAATGTGATCTGAAAAGGAGGGGGAGTTTTTTGTGACATTTGAGGAATCAATTATGTTGTTTGTGTGTCATACTGTATGCCACAGTATGCAATACATAATGTAGCTTTTAAGAACTGTCCTCCTTGCTGTGTGCATATCTTTCAGCAATGAAATCTGATATGCCTATCTCTCTTTGTGCTTGCTTTAACAGTGTCCAAAATAAAGGGAGTTTCACAATAAACTGTTCAGAAATTAAGAAATAAAATAATGAAGTCCTTAAAATGGGTTTGAAGACAGGTGATGATACTGATTCACTTGATTTTTTTGTTTGGTATTTTGCTTCACAAAGTGAGACAGATTCTTTGTGGTACAGCTTGTGCTGTGAATTTAAGATTTTGTTGTTGCTATTGTTTGAGTGTGGAAACAAATCTTTCATGGGCAAACTCAACCTGCATCCTGGACGCTTTGTTTCTTCATTTTAAACTAACTGTGCTTTTATGTTCTGTGAAGGTGTGGGCAGTACCCATAACCAAGTAACAAGTTGTCAGGTTAAGTGATGAAAGATGCCGCACCACACTCCTTGAAAAGGCCTCCTTGGGGTGCTGTGGGCTCACCTGTGCTTTCCTCTCTCTCCCTTTCAGAATATGGTATCAAGTTTTCGCGTTTCTGAACTGCAAGTGCTGCTGGGATTTGCCGGACGTAATAAAAGTGGTCGCAAACATGACCTCCTGATGAGGGCACTGCACTTACTGAAGAGCGGCTGCAGCCCAGCGGTTCAGATCAAGATCCGAGAGCTCTATAGGCGCCGGTACCCGCGGACCAGCGAGGCACTGTCGGATTTGTCGGCTATAAGACCCGCAGCGTCCAGCTTGGACAGCAGCTCCTCTCCGGTGGAGCCTGACTTGGCTGTCGCGGGCATTCACCCACTCCCTTCCACGTCAGTCACGCCTCAGTCTCCGTCCCCGCCTGTCAGTTCTGTGCTCCTCCAGGACACTAAGCCCCACTTTGAGATGCAGCAGCCATCTCCTCCGATTCCACCTGTTCACCCTGACGTTCAGCTGAAAAGATTGCCTTTCTACGATGTGCTCGATGTGCTCATTAAACCCACGAGTCTAGGTAAGTGTTTAATACCTCTGCAGCTTGCTTAATTCATTAAATAAGCTTTGCTTCTAACAGTACTGAGCCCAGATTTCAGTGGGTTTTTGCAGCTGGGACAAAACAAAACTCCTTTCCTTTTATATCTTCACCTTTTCTTTTTCTTTACCGTTTTTCCCAAAAGTGCAAAACCACACTTCAGAAAATAGTTTTCTGTTATAAAAGTAATATGATTAAAGACTTCTTTCTTTTGAATATTAAAGAGAAGAGCAGGGTTATTCAGTTGGAAGGTACCTACTATGGTCAACCAACTGTCTAACCAAAAGTTAGACAATAATAGTTAAGGGCGTTATCCAAATTCCTCTTAAACACTGACAGCTGACAGCACTGACTGCTTTTCCTTGGGTTTGACCGCTCTCTTTGTAACAAAATGTTTCTTAATACCTAGTCTGAACGCCCACTTTTTGGCTGAAAGATTTGGACCTGAAGTTTCTGCTTAGTTCAAATGAGGAACAATTTTGTGAGGAGTAATAGAAAAAGGATTTCAGGGTCAGTAATTTACAAGTTGCAACAGGGTAAAGAGAATGAGTTCATTGGTTTGCTGCTTTACCCTTATCTCACAGTACTTCTGCAGGCTCTGAGATCTGGCACTGCAATAGACACTTGGTGCTGCAGTGTTCGGTGTTGTGCTCAGAGTAGTGAAGTTTGTCAGCCTGAAAGTTGTTGCAGTACTGTATGTTGTAATATGGAGTGGACGTTGTCTTCCAAATAACCTGAAATCAGCTTTATCTTCCCCTCAGTCTCGAAAATTTTGAATTATTTGGAGCTAAATCTTCTGTCTTGAAATTCAGTCAGTCTTACCTTACATGTCAAAAAATGTTCCCTCTTTAGTAACATATTTATAAAATAAGTTTGCATCCTCTTAAACAATTTCGTTTCTTAACTGATCACAAAGTCATTTAGGCTGTGACTTGTAACTCAGTGATCGATGAACTGATCATCTGCCATCCTCCAGTACCTAAAGCAGAAAACTTTATCAACAAACAGTAATTACAGTGCCTATTGTCACTTCTCTTTGTGCATAGTGACACTCATTTTTCTTGTGCATTTGAGAGTTAAGTATTTAAATAACAGTTTAGTCAGAGAACTAGGAATATAGTCCACCTCACTGCTTCATGCTTGAGAAGGGATTAGTGTGGTATTCCTTTGCGCTAACATGAGAGCCCAGGTGTAAGTGTGGGGTTTAGTTTTAACCCACACCAAATTAAATAACAAAATACTTCTGCTGTCTTTTTTGCTCAAGTATTATTCTTAAGTGCTGAAGTATTCTTATAGGTATTCTTATGTGCTCAAGTATTATTCTTAGGTAACCAATGTGCTCTGTGATGTTTGAGTGCATACATGCACACTGTATCTGTTTGGAATTGCTCGAGGAACTTGGTGTGTGTTTGCTCCACCTGGGTTCCTTTTAATGTTTGCCGCCTTCTTGTGTGGCTTTTTTCTGGGTATAGAAACAATCTTCCCGGAATGTCACAGTGCACAAGACAGTCCAACTCTTCCAAATTTGACTGGTTTAGTTGTGCTGTTTTTTGATTTGTTGCTTAGATTAGGCATGTCCAATTTAAAATAAGCGGCAGCTCCCTGCTGCTTATTTTAAATTGGACATGCCTAATCTGCCTTTATTTCAGGTCAAAATTTTTAACTTCTCGTCAATTTTAAAGGAAGTAAGAAAGTGACATGTGCCTACTGTGGACTTTAAATATGAAAATATTGCCAATTCCCATCACTGACAGACAATTTATATTCATAGATACAATGTGAACATTGTATTTCTTTATTTTTTTGTCAGATGCAACTAAAGGGTAACTCCAGACATGAAGTCTAGCTGGCTTCTCTGGCTTGAGGGGTTGTGGTCCATCACTTCTTCTCCCAAGACTTTGTTACCTGTGTAGCTGTTTATGAATTTTCCAGCTGTCCATTAAGAACTTCTGGTGCACATGTTCTTCCTGTGGTACCTTACAGTAGTTGTTGGCATCTCTATGGTATTCCTTTTGTCAGGTATCCAATGAAATACTTTGTTGTGTATTTGTTTGAACCTTCCTCCTTTGGGAGAAAGGATTGTAGCACAGTTTGTCAAGCTGCTTCAGTACTGAAGTGTAATGTGATGTTAAACCATCTGAATGTAGTTTAATGAAAGATTTGTTCCATTGTTTTTTTTATTAACAGTTACATGCAGTTCAACCACCATTTGGGTGACTTAATGCCTTGTTCCAGATCCTGTTTTAATCAACGGCTTTAATCACCATGGTTCAACCTCTTTTGTGTCTTTTTTTCTTCTTCTAGTACAGAGCAGTATTCAGAGGTTCCAGGAGAAGTTTTTTATCTTTGCTTTAACACCACAGCAGGTCAGAGAAATCTGTATTTCCAGGTAAGAATTAAGAGTGTTGTATAGTGTAGGTAAATCTCTACACAATTTCAGGAGAAAGTGTGAGGTTTTGGTTCACCAAATGCATCACTTATTCAGCCGATGCAGAATGATAATTCTCACTGAAGTTACTCTTGAGTTTGTATCTCTTCTGTTTTCTTCAGGAACAACTGTGCACAGAATTTGTGTGCATTTTGTGAAAATTGTAGTCTGTTAAAGAATTAACAATTACTCAGTTCCGAATAATGCCATTGTTTAGAGAGGTGGGAAGCTTCCCTCCATTTCTCCTGGCTGTAGGAATGGAAGCCTGCTTTTCTGTTTTTGCCCAGGCTTGATGTTGTAAACTATGAAAATTCAGGGGTGCTTTTTCATCCCTGGCAGCGTCCAACTTGACTGTTGCTATGAACTTTTGATGGAGGATGCTGATCCTGAAGTTCTGTGTAACTTGGGAGTAGTTAAACAGAAATGTCAGTTGTAAGGTGCTCATAGCTCAATAAAACAAAAACAAGAGCAAAGTTTAATGTTGTGGCAGTTGTTTCTCTGTATGGCTGCAATATGAGTCCTGCTAAGTGGGTACTTCTCTTTTTCTTTCTCATTGTCACAGGGACTTTTTGCCTGGAGGCAGGAGAGATTACACAGTCCAAGTTCAGCTAAGGTACGTTTTGTGCAGTGTTCTCTGAAAACTTAATTGGCTGATGGATGTTTGTGGGGACACTTGAAAATGATGCTTTCTCTTTCTATGGATACAGGCTATGCCTAGCAGAGACAAGCTGCCCTCAAGAGGATCATTATCCTAATAGTTTGTGCATTAAAGTAAATGGGAAGCTGTCCCCGTTGCCAGTAAGTATGTATGTATGTATTTGTGGCTTCTTGGTGACTTGTGGAGTGTGTATGTGTTTTTCTGTAGTGTTAGCTTGCCAAAACGGTCGAGCTGTTTGTTATCACTCAGATTTCTCTAATGTTAGGCATGGAGTTTGTACATTTGCTGTGTGAGATAGCCATTACTGCTGTTAATAATCTTACAGCCACTGCACGGACTAAATGTGATTAAGGCCCCTACAGCAAACCTTGTCTTTTGCTGTTAATGTAACTAAATAATTCAAAACCAATGTGGTGTCTGCATGGAGAATCCTCCTCACACCTGCTCAGACTCAGTTTATATGAGGATGGTAGCCCTTGCTGTGTGGGCTGCCTGTATTTGTGAGAGGCTTGAGTTCCTTCTAGTTCTGAGGTAATGGCCTCAGCCTCTCGTGTGCCACTTGTGCACTGCTCTGCCTCTGTCTGCTTAGAGCACAGTTTATTATGGGGATGAAGAATAGACACGTTTTAGGGTTCCTAGCACATTGCTGATACTGTATCAGAACGCTGTTCGCAGTCGCACTTCAGGAGTGTCTGATGTTGCAGAAATTAGTACATAGTCACCACAGGGTCATCTGGAGCCTTGGGTATGGACAGAAAGGGAAAAGCTCTCTCATTCTCAAAACATTTCTGGAATAGGTTTCTCTCTTCTTTCAATAGGACAGAGAGAAACTCTTGCACAACCCATTCAGAAATACTTCTTGAGGCTATAAAGTGTGGTAAAAGTCATGGAACAGAGGGTTTTTTCAGTAGGTTTGGAAAGTGGGTTTTTTTGGTGGGTTTGGAAGGATACCATGTGGAGAGAGAAGGTGTGAAACCTCTTTTTCAGATTGTTTTTGGTGTCTTAGACGTATTGTCCTGTACCCTCCCTCTTCCCATATGCAACTGTGACTGCTTTTTTCAAATTTTGCCTCTGCTCAGCTTAAATGAGACTCCTTAGATTCTCTTCCTCCTATTTCAGTCTTCAGGTTATAAAAGGTTTCTTTTTCATGTTTTCTGATCAGTGTTTTTTGCAAATGCTGGTTACATTCTGTGTGATAACTTTGAGGATTACAGCAAAAAAGAATTCAGTCTGATGTTGTCTTTTGGACATCAGTGTCAACTGATTCTCAGTCTTGTTAATATAGGTTACACCCTGCTGTGCTCTCCATTTTGTGTGTAAGGTGTCACAGTTGTAGCAGAAACTACTACTAATCTTGGATTATTGCTTAGTTTGGAGACTTAAATCCTCTAGGTTCTTCCTGCACATGATAAGATGATTTTTTAATCTGTTCAGCTGAACCTTAGCTGCGAAAATGAATAAATCACTATTGCCTTGGCAACTTCCCCTCCTCATTCACTATGAGCTGAATGACAAATAGAGTCTCAGTCTGAGTGCTTCTGTAGACGTTTTTTGCTCTCTCTCTGCATCATTGGGCACTTCCTTTCTGTAGCAGGAAGTGTAAGGTAACTTCTTTGCCTCAAAGACCACTGTTTTCCACTGCAGTAGTGTTAGTTAGTTAACCTCTGATGCCAGCTTTTTTTGCCCACCTGCACGGTGCATAAGTGAACTTCTGTCTTTGCCTGGTAGGGCAGTTCACACCTCTGCAGAAAAAACTATTCTGTGAATTATTCTTGGTCTGTAAGTTATTCTTGGTCATCTCCTTGCTTGCAATCCTTACCAGAAGCTTCACAGCAATGCTGCCTGTGTGCCAGTGCTGCATGGGATTGTGTTTATGTGAACATCATGTTTCCTTGTATCCTGCATTAGTGTCACTGGGAAAAGCCAGATAAATGGGCAGTTATGCTTTCTCCTGATGAATTTCCTTGCTGTAGCAGATGATACCTGCCTTGGGTAGTGTGGTTCTTTGAAGAACCATGGAAGACTTCAAGACCCCAATAATATTGCCACTAGAGTTGGCAGCCTGCCTAAACAGTGCCAGGCCAGCAGAAAGCTCCTGAAAGGACAGGAAGAGAAGGTTCCAAATTGTTGTAGGAGTATGAGCGTGAATCTGTTCTCAAGAATAAGCTCTGTGGAAGAAAACACTAAAAGCTTTGCTGAAGCAAATCGTGCGCTGCAGAGTCTGTCTCTGGAAAAGAAAAACAAGGGAAGTGTAAGAGAACTTGCATTCACTCTCTTCTGAAATAATTCTGTGTTTTAAATGTGAAATTGTCACCACTTCCCATATGTCTGTTCCCTCTGTGTTTGGAATAAAGCCCTCATGGCATACTGGGCTAGTGAGTAGAAAAGGCTGTTTATATATATAATATTTTTTTATTATTATTATTGTTTTTATTTCCAGACTCAGCATCTTTCAAGGTAACTCCTTCACCAAACACTAGGTTGTGAATTTGTATTTCTCTGGTTAAATAAATACTTTTTTTTTTTCCTCAGCATATCCTTTCTGGGTGAGTTTTTTGTTTAAAACAACATGGTCTGGAAATTCATCAGTACTGCCTGTGCAAGAGGCAGAGCTGCACGTGTGGCATCCTTCATGTGCAGGATGAGTTTGAGCTGAGTGGCTGCAGGCTGGCTGTGAGCTCAGAGCAGGGCTTCTCAGGGTGGCTCTGTCAGACTGGCTTGTTGTCATCGTGACAGATGCAGGGTGAGAGGAATAAGCTGCAGGCTTATTGTGTGACGAGGGTGTTGGAACTGCATGATCTTTAAGGTCACTTCCATCCCAAACCCTCTGATTCCATGATATCTTAAATACAGCTGGTACTCCATGTGCAGTCCTTCTTCAGGGACCTTGGCAGGGGGCAGGTGACACCTGTTGCTAATGAGGCAAAGTAGTCACTGAGGTGATGTGGAGCTCTTGGAACAAGGTTTAATTGTTTCCTAATCAGTGAAGCGTTTTCAGTGTGTGAAACACTGAGTTTAGTCTTCATTACTTGCTCTGTTTGTCACTAAGGCTGTGACCTTATGATGTTTCACTCTGTTTTAGTAGGACATGGGGAGAAGGAGGACAGAACATCCACATGACCTTTCACTCTTCCAGTGAACTTACCTGGACCCAAACTGTGTTCTCTTTCACCTTTCCAGTGCTTCTGTAAAACCCTTTTAAAACAACAAATGCCTTACAACTGTGTTTGTCTCTGCTGATGTACTGTGAAAGTCTGATATTTTTCAGAATAAATGCTAGCTTTGCTCTCCGGCCTAGACAGCCTCTAAGTTTGCCTGCTTCTCATAGATCTGTTTGAAACTAACAAGTATGTGTCAGCAGTTTCAGAGTACGCTGGGTAACACATCCATTGTCCTTTTTTCCCATAGGGATATGCTCCACCACCAAAAAATGGAATTGAACAGAAGCGACCTGGACGTCCCTTGAATATCACTTCTCTAGTTAGGCTGTCATCAGCAGTGCCAAACCAGATTTCTATCTCTTGGGCTTCTGAAATTGGAAAGGTAACTTGCATGTTCTGTAGGATGTGGGAAGTCATCTAAATAGCCTGTTGGAGCAGTCCTGCTCCCCTGCTGCCTGGTGTGGCTGGCAAGTGTTTTTTGTTAGATGCCTGAGCTTACTATCAGTGCCAGGAAACAAAGTTTGCTCTAGAACTGTGGTAGTTTTCAGCAACACATGTGGGATTTACATACAGATGGAAAGATTTTCTTACAGCCTTCACATTCAAAAGTCTCCTTTTAGAGTTTGCCTGAAATGCATGTCAAAAATAACAAACTCTTTTTGTGGTGTGAATAGTAAATCCCCCTGTAGATTTATTAAGGAAAGAGAAGGAGAGTGCAAGGAATTTTTGACTCCATCCTAGGTTTAAATAACTGTTGCAGCAGCCTTTCAGCTGTTGTCAAGAACTATTTATTCCTTATCTGTGACTGTTTGTGTTAATTCTGGATGCAGTTATCAAAGTAGTTTGCTCTACAAGGTTTTATTCAAAATCAAATTCTCTGGACTAAAAATACCACATATTTCAAAGAGACTCCAGTATAAGCTTTTATATTAAAATTTTAAAAAGAAATAGGATTGAAAGGTAATGTTCAAAAAATAAATAAAGGGCAGTGCTGACATCAAAGGATGATTTTCTAGAACCAGGATGGAGATGAAGATCTGAGCCATTGCTTCCCAGTCAGAGCACAGAATCTTAAAATGGCTCCAGTCCTGTGTGTGGTCTTGGCCTCTCATGCTGAGGCCTGCTAGCTTTCCTCCCTGTATTGCCAAAATATACTCTGATGGAAGCAGATGACTCGGAATGCTTGGACATCCTCCCCTTGGCCTGAGAAGTGAAGTGAGTCTATGGTTTAGTGCTGATGCCAGAATTTGCTGCTTTTCATCCTCAAAGTGAGACCCTGGGGAGCAGCACGTGTCACAAAAGGGCTTGTTGGCATGGACCGGGCTGATACTGGAGGGCTGCTGAGCCAAGGGGGCATAAACCCCTCAGTGCTGGGCGGTCTTGAGCCTCTAGAATCCTCTCTGTAAGGCAACAGTTGGTCGTTCTTTAAGGAAAAAACAAAAGTTCTAGGTTTCTTAGTGGTTTCATGTACAATTAGAATGCTTTATCTGCTGCTCTAGGTAAGAGGAGGTTTTCCTACAGG
Source organism: Melospiza melodia melodia (assembly GCF_035770615.1). Lineage (NCBI taxonomy): Eukaryota > Metazoa > Chordata > Aves > Passeriformes > Passerellidae > Melospiza > Melospiza melodia. Next base: position 2,041,179 of record NC_086226.1, read on the forward strand.
TGGTAAAGGAGGAGCAGGGCTGTAGGAGTTGTTTGAAGTTCCTGTGCAGTGCCCAGGCAGTGCAGGAGCCATAGGAAGATGACTGACAGGCGGTGGAAATAAGAGGTCACGAGTTGTTCTTATAACACAGATGAAACCATTATTATCCTGCAGCACTGGGGCTTGCAGACTTTTCATTAGTGACCTAGAAGTGGGAGTGAACAGTGAACAAAAGAAGCTGACAAGTGGTGTGAGTTAGGGAGGAGTAGAAAATGCTGGGGAACGGGGCCAGGCTCAGTGGAACAGACATGGTGTAACAAGGCTGGGCTTAGGAGTACAGAACAAGCTAAAGAAAAGGTACAAAGAAACTGGGGCAGCTCTGTACCATCTGAAGCTGTTGTTTATAACATAAAGACCTTTTGTCACGTAATTCTTTGAGCTCCCCACTGACACTGGAAAAAAGGGGACAATAAAGGAGACAAAATGTGAGAAATTCTTAAAAGATTACATGTATGAAATGTGTCGCATATGTTCTTTCCAGGAGGAGAATTCAGATTGTCTCTTGGTTGTGAAATTACCTTTTAGTTCAGTCATAACTGGAGTAGGATAATTAGACCTCACTGGCCAGAGAATTTTGGCAGAATGTTGGACCTCCACAGAATTGAAGTTGTCTGTCAATGCTCTTAATAATTACCGATGAAGCAAAAAGTCACATTTTTGTTTTAACTATATGCTACAACAAGTGTAAATAGTCATCTATTGTCATAGTGGGAGTACTATACGAAATAAACATTTAATCTTTAATCTTTCTTTTTTGTAGAATTACTCCATGTCTGTGTATCTGGTTCGCCAGCTCACCTCAGCTATGCTTTTGCAGAGGTTAAAAATGAAAGGTATCAGAAATCCTGATCATTCCAGAGCACTAAGTAAGTAATCAACTTGCCTGTCTATACTTTTGGAGGGTGATTAGTGGCTCTTTAAATCTAGAATTAGTAATACAGGAGAGATTTGCTGTTTTTTGAGAATGAAGTCCATGCCTAGCGTTTCTCAGGTTTCCCTTGGCTGTTGGTGAGGCAACACACTCCTTTTCAGTGGGGGTTTCTAGGAAGCATACCCAGAGATCCCATCTGAAATGTGGTTATGGGAATGCCACAAGCACTCCTTACTGTGCTGGGCTGTGAGGTGCAGCTAGACGTCCTGAGTTCTTTTCACCTGTACCTCATTCACTCATAATGGTTTATTTATCTCTTGACATGTCGAGTTGAGTTTGCTCTGTGAACATCAGATGTTAAAACATTTGCTACTTGCTTATAAGTAATGAAACTGTTGTTTATGAACTAGATTAATATTTTTAGATAGCTGAAAAAAAAGTGCATGTACTACTGAATCAAGGTTAGCATTTGAAATAATGACCTCTATGTATAACTTCTTTATTTATTTTAATAGTTAAAGAAAAACTAACTGCAGATCCTGATAGTGAGATTGCCACAACCAGTCTGCGGGTCTCTCTGATGTGTCCTGTAAGTATGGCTGGAAATTTCCAGATAACATTCATATTTTCATCTGTAGTGTAGAATTGGGCTGCTTTTCAAAGGCCTTGCTTTAGAAACCTCACTTGTTTTGTATTTTATCAGCAAGCTAAGATAAAATAGCGGGGAGAAGCAGCAGTAACCCAGCTGTGGTTTAGGACTGGATGCCTCAGCTGTGATGCACTGAGTCGAGCTGCTGCTTGTGTACAGTGAGGCCTGTAGAGGGATTAATCTCCTATATTGACATGCTGAGGCTAATCAGTCAGGCTGACAGAATAATTAAAGGGTGGAATGTTAATTAAAACCTCTTATCTCCTCATCTTTGTGGCTTTGCCTGTACTGCAGATACAGAATCAAGCAAAAAAACAGGCGATCACCTTATAACAAGGTAATGCTGCCTTGGAGGCTCTCTTCCCAGGAAGAACTTGGTCATTCTGAGTGTAACGAGTACCTGGAGCTCAGGAAAACGCCTGAAGTACCGGGTTAAAAGAAAATTATAGAAGAATCAACTTCACCTGATTGTTTAATAAAAATAAATTCTTCCAAGTAATGTTGTTTCAGGTCCATTAAAAGTGTTCCTGACTGTTATCAGTGTGTTGAGGCCTTGGAGCATGGCTTAATTTTTCCTTTAGGAGCACTGTGTGGGTGCTGTGATGGAGTGAACTTACTTACAGCACCCTTAGCCCCAGGCACTTGTGTAGTGAGCAGCAAGAGTTGTTTCACCAAGTGCCTCTGGATTCATTGTTAACCATTCAGGCCTGTTTCTCTGTCTTCTGTTCTGACACCCTTCAAATGCATCTCCTGCAGCTGGGAAAAATGAGACTGACAATCCCATGCCGGGCAGTGACCTGCACACACCTGCAATGTTTCGATGCTGCTCTTTATCTTCAAATGAATGAGAAGAAGCCTACCTGGATCTGCCCTGTCTGTGACAAAAAGGCAGCTTACGAGAGCCTAATACTAGATGGGTAAGAGACTGGCTTTGCAGATTACACAATTACTTAAAATCTTTCATTATGTACTCAGTAGCTGCTTTTGTGACTTGAAGTTAGCCATTTAGTACTATTTTTGGTCAAAATACTTCAGACTGGAGGAGCCATTAGATTCCATTAGTTTCTCTTCCCATAGTGACCTATGTAAGTTTATGTCCTAAGTGCACCATCAAACTCCTGAGTCTCAGTGTATTTCTTCTGGAGAAATACAAATGCAGCATAAAAGGACAGGTCTTCCTTTCACATGTCTCTATCCCTGAAAGGTGTTAACTTCAAAATGTAACTTCTAACTCATAACAATTGCATAACTTGGTTCAAGAGGTGATGTATTCTGCTTCAGAATGGAAATCTGTGCATTGCAGTAGTGTTGAAGTGAATTATGGATGGGTTGGGATAATCTTATTTTCTGCTATCTGAAAAAGGCAGTAATTACAGGTTTTCAGATTAAGAGGAACTATGGGGAAAGGAGACACAATGGGTAGAAGGTGATCATAATTATCTCTTTATTCATGTCTCCTTTTCACTTAGAATAAAAATGTAAATTAGAATCAAAAGTGAAACTTTATTTTTTCAGCCTCTTTATGGAAATCCTTAATGAATGTTCTGATGTGGATGAGATAAAATTCCAGGAAGATGGCTCCTGGTGCCCCATGAGGCCAAAGAAGGAAGCTGTGAAAGTGTCAAGTCAACAGTGCAGCAAAATAGAAAGTATGTACATCTGGGTACTCATTACAAACCAGGACAAAATCTTGGAGAATTAGTTGTAGCTTGGATAATGCGTGTGGATGTTGGTGTTTGTTTTGTAGAGGGCTTACTACTACTAATCCTCTTGGAATTTAAGCTAGAAAAGAAAGGGTTGTATCTCTAAGAGTGCATTTTTTGTCTTTGTCTTTGCTCTTTATAATAGCAGTTAAGAAAATGAAAGGTTGCTTTTGTTTTACATCCTTAAAATGATAAGTGAAAACAAAAGTTTGTTCTTTAATAGTCTCAATGTGACACAGAAGAGTCACAAAGCAGGTACTGGGGCAAAATATTATTTGTAATGGCCAGGTGATCGATTATACAGGATCTGGGTTCCTGGTTCTCTTGCAAATAGAAACTGCTGACATCACCATCTTTTGGAGAACAATGGTGTTTTATTTTCTTCTTCAGGTTCCAGTGTTGTTAGCAAACCATGTTCCGTGACAGTGGCCAGTGAGGTAAACAAGAAGAAGGTTGATGTTATCGACTTGACAGTAGAAAGCTCTTCTGATGAAGAAGAAGATCCTCCAGCCAAAAGGAACTGCATATTTATGTCTGAAATACACGGGAGCCCAACCAAAGGGTTTGTCAATTTTAAAGTTAGTTGTTATTCTGTAATGTCTCAGCTAAACTGATCTGTAGCGAAATGTACTTGGAATCCAGCTCTGCTCTTGCAGAGGAGATTGTCTAGGCCTCTCCTGTAGAAGGTTGTATTGATGCAGTAACTTTGTACAGGCAAAACACTATTAAATAGATTTTCACTTCACAAAAAAACTTTTTTTTTGCGCTGACTGTTGCTGTGTTTGCAGGGATACTTCTCCATAGAAAAGGACTAAGCTAGTGGGCAGTGTTCTCCTGAGAAAGTAGATTATGCCAAGTGGAGGAACTTCATGCATTCTTGCTGAGTTAGTGTCATCTTAAAGGCTTTTCTCTTGCTGTCTTCAGTATCCTCTATCTAATCTGCTCTGGTGCCCAGGGAACGAGACTGTGTTGTGTGTTTCATCCATCCTGTCAGTCTTGCAAGGGAGCCACTTTTCTGTTTTGAATCAAGATGAGCTTTTCCTCCATCTCTCTGTTAAATTTTGGAATGTCTTGGATGCTGTTGTTGGCTGTGGTCATCAGTCAGTCCTGCACCTTGATTAGCGCAACCAATGACTTCCCAAGTCTTTTGGCAACTCCTCCATCTTTGTAGTCAGGCCTGACTTTGGCACTGGCTTGACCACCTTCTCTGCTGCTGTGCCCTTCTGTCTGTCCAGACCTCCTGTCTGTCCTGATCTGTGCACCTCAGCTTGGGTGCTGCTTGTGGCTCCCCTGTTTCTGCTCTTGGCCCGTGGGGCACCCCAGACCTGCAGGGAGTGAGGGCCACTGGCCAGGCTCACCAACACTCACTGCTCCAAGCTCAGCTTTCAGTACTGGCTCATCAGTTAGTGTTGCTGCCTGCATGAGGTGTGTGTCTGTGTCTCTCTGTGTAGTGGCTTATGACCTGTTGTAAAATAATAATAATAATAATAATAAACCCAATCCCCTTCTGTTTTGAAGGTTCCCCTTCTGTTTCAGAAGTAATGAGCAGGTGTGGTGAGTCTCTAGTCCACAGGAATGTCTGTGTGGTCCTTGATGAGCAAGTAGTTGGTCATCTTCAACCACTTTCAGCAGTGATGCTGCAATGCTGTTGCTTTTTTGTGAGGATTGTGGAGGAGTCCTTCTGCAAGAGACTCTTCCTCACTTTTACAAGAAAGTGTAGCTACAAATACATCTCTTAATGAAGTTTCAGAAGGCACCAAGACTTCCTTCCGTGCTCCTATGGTTGGAGATGGCTACGTGCAACTGTAATTGTAGGAGGACTGACTTTTCTCTCTATGACCCATGTATTTTCCTTGCTTTTTGGGTATGAATATGGCATATTTTTATTCTTCAAATCCAGATCAATGTCAGGCTTTTGGGATATAGCTTATCTCCTTTAAACAGTGTTGTCTGAATGCTAGTTTTGGGAAAACTGGGGTGTCTTCTTAGAGGAAGCAACAATACATGCTGAAGTGTGAGAGGTGCCTGAGAAGGGAGGGTCTGAAATCCAAGGTTCTGACATTAGAAGTAGGTCAACAGGTAGGAGTGTGGGAAGGAAGATGAGTGGATTGCACTAAAGGCTGGAGGGAGCGATGCAGAGCATGTGGGAGCAGAATTCTGTGTATTTCCACCTGACTTGGAGTTCATGAACTGTTCTGTGCACGTGGCTGGTGCCTGGGCACCTGTGGCAGTGTTTGTAACAATGCTGCCAAGAGAGCAGGCAGCGTGAGGGGAAGCAGAAGAGTTGTAACATGCTCCTTGAGCGCTGAACTGGAGGCTGTGAGTAAAGGCAGACTTGTATTTAACTCCCACCTGTGCAATCTGTGTCATCCTGTGGGGCAGGATAATGGTCAGTTGTGCCCTTGGTGAAACAGGTAGGCACTGAGCAGCAGTTCTGTGGAGAAATCAGATGGAACACTCTCCTGGCTCTGGTCACCTTTACATCCCTCTGTGGGTGCTCACAGACACCCCTTTGTCTTTGACTGTTGCCAATGACTCCAGCACTGTACTTTGTTTTAATGCCAACTTGCTCTTATGTCACAGCTGCTGTTGAGAGCCAAGATACGGTCATGTTATTATGAAGACTGTTATGAAAAAGGAAATTAGAGTGGAGTACTGTGTAGTGAGTAGCCACGCTGTAGTTGTGTTGTCGCACGGTGACTTGTGAATGAGAGTGCACAGCAGTGCATGGTTTCCCTTGTGCAACTAACAGCCAGGTTGTTTGTAATTTCCCATGCTGTTTGAAACAGGGTTCTCATGTATCAGCCATCTACTGCCAGAGTGCCCAGCGTGACGACGGTCGATGCTGCTGCTATTCCTCCTTCATTAACAGACTACCCAGTACCATTCCATCACCCACCAATATCCAGTATTTCATCAGACTTGCCAGGTAGGTGCTGAGTGTTTTTCATGTATGTTCTGACGGCAGTATTAATTTGTGGGGTGGGTAGAAATTGGAAGAATTTATTAACTCTTTGTTTTTGTTTTTAATGGAACAAGTCTATATGCAGTATGGCACTGATGGGATGTCCGGACAAGCCCAGTACAGGCTGTCTGCCCATTTTCAGATTGCAATTTGCAGCAGTGATGTGACAAGCACTGCTTTTGGGGTACAAACTGGCACTTGGGCATGGCAGCCAGAAACTGCTCTTGCTGTGCTCAGCCAGACTTTTTGTAAACATCTGGTGGTTATGTGTTGTAGATGCGAGGGAGAGTAGTTGCTTGTTTTAGTTACTAGAGGTGTGAGGGTGCTAACTCATCCCAGCCCTCAGTGTAGTTACTCTGCTAGCTGATTGTAGTGGTGCTCTGTCTAGACTGTATGAAAAAGGTTAAGGTGAGCTACAATCTGTGAGCTGACCTCTATTGACTTTCTTTACCTAGACATACCCTAAATGCCTATGATGTATTCTTCAACACTGCTGCTAAATATCAGACAAAAGGTGGGGATACTGATTGTTTTCTATCCTGGCTCCTTGAAAAGCGCAATGTGTAAAGGGACTCTGGGGGTTCTCTTGGCCGGCTGTAACAAACCCAGAGCACAGGAAGTAGTGACTTGTGGTGACGGGTGTCACTTTGGCCTCCTGTTCTTCCCTTTCCCCGCTCCATTGCCTGTCTCCATTCCTCCCCTGCACATCTCTGGGTTTTTTCCTCTTCTTTCAGCACCAGTTTGGCAATGAGATGGATATCATTCCCCTTGTTTCTCTGTCCATCTTGGCTCCCTTACTGCTCCCTCCCTCCACTTCTCCCTTGTTAAGAAATCAGTTGTCTTCTGAAATTGGATAGGAGAATAAGCTGAGAGAACAGAAGTCTAGAACTGTTGTTCAGCACTTACCAACTGAAGTTCTAGAACTTGCACAGTCAAAAGAAGCTGTCAGTTCTGTAAATGCAACTGACTTTTTAAATCTCCTTCAAAATTTTTCTCTCATGGAGAAGAGGAGGAGAGATGTCACAGGCCAGAAGAGATTTGGAGGTGAGGGGAGTGGGAGGGAGTATATCATTTCTTTCTGTTGACATAGCAAACACAAGGCCAATATTTATTAAAAAAAAAAAACCAAAAAAAACCAAAAAATGCGGTAATTTCTCATTGGTTTTATAATTCTAAACATCTTGCCCTAAATGCTTACACGCAAATGGTGTTTAAGATGGACACTAGTTGTCACTGGTCTTGGAGGATATACATTGAACTACTTGTAGTTTCCTCTTCTTCATTCCTTTTATTTGTCTAGACACAAAACGGGGATGATATTAGAAATGTTTCCTTATTGGCTGCCCGTGGGTGGAGGAAGAGACCTGCTGCTTGTTTTTGGACTTGTGCATGTTGTGACTTTACTTCATTCCAGCATCTTTAATGTGATGACACTCTTCATGTCCCAGTTTGGCCAAGTCAGGTACAATATGCAGTGAAACTTGCATTAATGAACCAACAGCTCCAAATGGCAACCTCCATCTAAGCAACCACATTGAACCACCCTGCAGTATTCAGTGAATAATACATCATTATGTCATCCTCATTATTAAAAAGAGCCACTTGTACTAGATAATTCGTTTTGCTGCTGCCTGAAGTAGTCGTTGAGAGTGGTGTCACAGTGGTATATTCCATTTAGAAACTCTGTATGAATTGCAAAGCCTGTTCTACAACCACAAAAAAAAATCCTTAAATTTGTTGTGTGTGAATAAAGGAGAGACTTGTCTACTTATCATCCTTCTCTTCTTCCTAGGTCTGGATTTTCTTTCGCTAATCCCAGTTGATTCACAGGTATGTTTCTGATCTGTTGTGGGGTCAATTTCCAAGCCTGATTTTGCGATGTTGTGCTCCAGTAATTGTCAGGGTGCCGTCATCCAAACTGTGTTTGCCATTCACTTGCTTAGACCTAACCAAAGTCTAGGAAAACCTAGCAAGAGCTAGTAATGAATGTGCATTAAACAGGATTCAGCTTTTCCATGATGAATCCAGGCCTGGAAGCTCATTCCTTACTGATAGTGTGCCTTTTTAAAGTAAATATGTGCTCAGCACTAACTTGAATATACCAGAGTGTATTTGAGGCCCTGGCATAGGCTGCACAGAGCAGCTATGGCTGCCCCATCCCTGGAATTGTCCAGGTTGGATGGAGCTTGGAGCAACCTGGGGTACTGGAAGGTGTCCCTACCCATGGCAAGGGATGGAATGAGATGAGTTTTAGGGTTCTTCCAACGCAAACCATTCTGGAGTAGAAAAAGGGGGAGGTGAGGGAGGAGGCCGGTGGCTGCCGTCCCCGCTCGGTCGCTGCTCCGCAGAGCTGCGGTTCTCGCTGTGGTCCCGTCGCGTGGGGAAGATGTATCTTCAGAGCATACATTTCCCTCGTGCAGTTAGTCTCTTCACTCTTCATTGTTTGTTTCAAGCAGTACTGTCCTCCTATGTTTTTGGATAGTCTCACCTCAACCTTAACAAGCAGCACGCCTGGCAGCATCATCACCTCCACCAGCCACCACGAGAGCAGCACGCACGTTAGCTCCTCGGGCCGGGCCGAGGCCGGCGTCATCACCAGCAGCGGCGGCGGCGGCGGCAGCGCGCCCGACATCATCTCCCTGGACTGACCCTCGGGGCGCCACGGACCCCGCAGGCATTGCACACAGCTGCTGCTGCTGCTCCTCTTCCCCCCACCCGGAATTCCAGCGCCTCGGAGCTCACGCTGATATTTATTGAAAGGATTTCCCCCCCTGGGAGAGTGGGGTGAATTTCGCTGATGCTCGGAAGAGAAGCGATAGGATGGTTTTTGGTTGGACTTGTTGTTTTTCTTTCTCCTGCTCGTTGAATAGATGGTATAGAAAAGGCCCTTTTGAGAATACATGTTCAAGCTCTTAGTTTGTTCTGGGGATACTGACTTCTGTTGTGTGGATTCCACAAGTGCTTTTTAATTTTGTTGTAAAATACAGCAATAATGTAAAAACAAATGAGTTTTTTTTTTAATAAAGAAAAGCACTTACTTGCTCTAGAACAGCAGTTAGGAAAAAGGTGCAGAAGTATAGGAATTAGTGAATTTGTAATATTTTCACTGGGGCCTGTAATAAACTTCATTAGGAGAATGAAGCTTTGAATAGCCATGACATGTGATTTATGTCTTGTTACCCACCTCCCCCTTACCTGGGGACACATAGAAAGCCTCTATAAATGGAGTTGTTGGGGTTTTTTTTCCTAGTTTCATGTTCCAAATGCAACAAGAGCCTAAGCTGTGACCTCTTCCTCTTTTATGTTCTTTCAGCTAGGAAGGGGACAGAATATCTATGCAAACCCTGTATCACACAGTCTCTGTGCTGCCATGTTATAATTGGGACACCTTGCCACCACCAAAAACTCCCGGTATCCCATGGAATGTACAGCTCCTTTCTGTGGCAGCCATAAGGAGATGAAATGGGAAAGACTTCCTCCAGTGCAGGAGTGTTTTCTAGGATCTCCTGATTATGGTTTCTGTCTCCTCAGCAGCTGCTGTATTCCATGTGGACTGTAAAGGGAGCCTTGGCTTTTTAGGAAATAGAAGCCATAGGTGCACAGTGTCCCCACCTAATTTTGAATTGTGTGTTTAGGGCTTAATGATGCTTTGCCCCACATTTCCTGGCCTCCTGGTTGTTGCTTTTCTACTTGAAAGGGAACAATTTCCCCGTTGTACTCCTCTGATGACCGTGCTGCTTTGTTAGTGTGTACGCGGTGTCTGCCCACACACACCTGGGGATAACCTCAGCAGTACTGTATGTGGAAGAGGTTACAGACTAGGAAAACCAAGTCATTTCCATGGAGCTGGAATAATGGTATTGTCTATGTATGCTGAAATAACAGCTTTCTCAAGTGTTGCGTTTCTGTTCAGTAACTGTATTTGAAATTATTCCTTCCCTAATGACCAGATCTTACTTTTTTTGCTAATTTTTTGTTCCTTTTTTCTTACCTCTTTAGTTGGATGTCTGGTGCTTTTTGCCTTCCAGTACTGTTACAGTATTTGAACCAAGTACATGGATGAGGTATATTGAAACAGAATGTTTTGTAATTTTTGTCTGCCCTGTACCCCTACCTTTAATGCTGCATTATTGTTCCTTATTGCCTTTTTTGTATGATTTTTCACGCAGTCTTGAGTTCACATGTTGGTCTTAATAGTGCCCCAATCTTTCTTTTCTTTTTTCTTATCAGTTTAATATTTTGTACCTGTTAAGGGTCAGTTTTTAGCATGATTTATTTCCAATAAAACCGTGCTTGTTACAAAGTTTTTCTTGATGGCCTGCAGCAGATCAGTGCTTTCTGCATCACCATTGCACGTCGACTTGACCTGTAAGTAGAGTGTGGAAAGAGGTTCCAAGAGTAATTCTGAATAAAAGTTTGAAACTGGTCTCTGCTGAAAATGGTGTTTGTGCTCTTAATGTCAAACTCGAGCGTGGCTGAACTGTCTGAGGGGATGAGAACATCTTGCACGTGCATCAGGAAGGTGAAGTTAGGACAAGTGTCCTTAGGATGTGCTCTAAACCACTCAGGGTGTAATAAAGTACAGCTGCAATTTTGTAAATTACAGTGCCCCATGTAGCAGGCAGTAATTGGGCTGAGGCAAGGTTGTGTTCTTCAAACCTTGCAGAGCCATGACAGCAACAGTGCAAGCTGAAGACATTTCAGCCTGGATTGTCCTTTTGCGCGTGCTTTTCCTGCAGTGCCAGTTAAGTACAAGGCTTGTGTAACCCCTGAATCCTTTAGCTCTGCTGCAGATGAGGGTGTACCAAGGTGTCAGAGCAGTGCAGTGTCCCCTTCCATCCTCCTGCTTCCACAAGGGAACAAGGAATTTGTTGGGATGGGTGGGGAGGGGCTCAGCCAAACTGGCCAGTGTAGCTAGATGTGGCTTTGGTTTCTTTCCCTTTCAGCAAATCCTAAAGCACATCAGAATGTCTATCCAAGAACTTCCAACAAGAAAAAGTTTGGAGAAAAGGTTAGATAGGGTCTTTGCCTGTTTGTTTCTGCTGTGTGAGTTGATGGTTGCTGCCTTGGGTGGACTGTATCAAATACACATTTGAGCCAGGGCAGAAGGGCAGTAAAGCTGGTGAGGTTAACACACAAATTTCCCCCTCCGTACAGATAGCAGCATGCTGTGAAAGCCTTGCTCCACACACTGGTCTCCTTCCCCTCACCCATTCACTGCCATGATTTTCTCTGCAGTGTCTGGAAGGGAGCTAGCTGCTAAAATTCTAGTGACAGGAAGGCTCTACGTTCTTAAAGGCTCAGCCCGAACTGGCTCCTGTGAGCAGCAGCGAAAGGAGGCGCTTGCCAGGTTAAAAATAATTGCAGTCTAGGCAAACTGTACAGAACACCATTAGTCCTGGGTGGCTTTTTTTTAAAGTAGGCTTTTGACACAGGCAGGAGTGTCAAACAGGCAACGACACCGATAACATACAGGCAACAACAACCACATAAGTCAAATTTGGGTGTCATTTTTGGGTTTTTTTTAATTAGGTGATCATGTCATCACCGCACTTTGTTAGCACTGTGTGTATTCAATGTGTCAATCTAAAAATTTTCCATTTCCTTCCTGGTTTCAAGAGGAAACTGTCAGGACAAAACTAGGCAGTTTTGGGCAAAACTGGGCATCACATGCTATGAAACAGATGTGATTACAACTTACCTAGGAAGTTATCCAGAGTTGGAACAAAGTCCTTGAAGCCTTTGCCTTTACCTGTTTCAGTCACAACTTGCCAGGGATCTTCATGCAGAATCTGCCAATGATCAAAGATGCACTGGAAAAACCTGGCTGCCAGTGTTGGATCTCAAACTGGCAGTAAAATCCAGTGGGAAGGAAAAAAAAATAAATTTAAAAGGGATGGGCCAGCTAGAGGAAAAAATAGGACTGGCTTATTGTGAGTTTTTGCATAGACAAAACCCTAGAACACCCTGATGGTAGCTAGGAAACAGCTCCTTTCCAATTAATTCTTTGAAGCAGGTAAAAGTGAGGCCAACTCCCACTTGCAGAAGGCTCTCACGTGACCAAGTTAATTGGCAATAAAAAGTCAAAAATTCAGTTCAGACAGACAAAATGGGACATGGAGAAAAAGCTGTTTCTCTTGTCACAGGAGCTGACCTGGTCAGCTTGAGCTCCTTAGGCTCTTACAAGCACCCAGAAGTGTTAATTCAGTGTTCAGAAGCAGCCAAGGTGAGAAATGGAGTGCTTGCACCTGCCAGCAAGGGAACAGGACACAAAACAATATGTGCAGTGACAGCCTGTCCTTCATCACGAACATGTGCAGTGTGGCTCTATTATTGTCACAGCAATTACTGCAGAGAAGGTTCCAGAAGGGGAACAGGAACAAAGCCCTCGACACACTCTGCCAGGCTCGGGCCCTCCAGTGTGGGAAAGGCAGCAGCTACAGAGGGCTAAAAATCAAACCTGGGAAAAAACCTCCTAAATACTCAAAACCAGCCACGCAAGTATGTAGACTATTACTTCAAGAAGTTAGATTGCCAGTTTAGACTTTATAAGTTGGCCATCTCTCATTTCACCACTGATTACTTAAGCAGGCATCACACTGATGCTTTGAAAGGAGCCACTTCCGAAATAAAACATGGCATTTCTTGCAGTTTTTCCGTGTGAGGAGTTCCAAATGTGCCCCCCTGAAACCTCCCCATGCCGCGGGACGCTCCAGGACTGCATTTTTAAAAGGGAGGAGTGAAATGGGACTCGCAAACAAAGCACAGTACCAGAGGAAGGGCTCTGTTACACTGAAAATTATTTCAGTGGCAGCATAAGAAATATCACATTATTTTAAAGGTAGCTTAAGGATTGGCAAGGGGGCGTCCTGTCATGGAAGCTCTTTTGGCTGGCACGGTGTTCTCCTTTTAAAGCTTCAAATTTCTACTAAATTTTCTGTTCTATTCTGCTGCTGGTGGTGACCAGCTCTTCCTCCCAGGCTTGCTGCAAAGGAAAATCTTTGCTTAAAATGATGGAAGCCCAACCTGAAAAGAAAAAGTCTGAGTGTGCAGGAGCTGCCACATCTTTCTGGCACCCTCTGCTGGCACCAAAGCCTGGAGGAGCTGGCTGCCAGGAAAAAAGGAGTAAATTATCTGAACTGGAGATGCTCTGAACTGAGGATGTACAGGACAAGCTGCCTGACAAATACTGTACCAAAATAACCATCAACTTGGCTTAGAAATATCTCTACAGCTGCAAAACTCCACTGCTCTGCCAGGATAGGTCTCAGGAGTCACAGAGGTGGAAAATATTCCCCATTTTGCTCTTTTGTCCTTGCACTCACATCCTTCAGCCCCGATGGCCAAGACAATTTTTAAGCAGCTGGGCTGGTATATTGCCCGCCCACCACCCAGCACTGGGGTCTGGAATTAATTTTTAAAGCAGGTTTTAAATCTTCGGATTGCTTTTAAGATAGTTAAGACAAATTGGTATGTGAAAAGCTGGGCTCAGTGATAAACAAATACTTTTAGGATGGAATGTGTTTTCCAGGCTTTTTGTGGAAAAAATTAATTTACTAAGAAAATCCAGTTATTCAAAGGCCAGAAGTTAATGTTTAAGCAGTTCAAAAAGAGTTTATTTTAAAAACCCTGCTCTTTCTGGTTTTTTGGCTACCTATTGCTTGGTATCCTAAAGGTATAGTGACATAAAGAAAGGAGAGAAGTTGTCTCCAAATAGTAACTTCCCCTGAGGAAAGGTAATTTATAAAGAACAATTTACCTAGGCACCTACATTTTGCTATTTCCATTTAACCTTTTCATAACTTTAGAATAAAAAGCCTCCAGAATCACAGAATAAGGATGGTTTGGGTGGGAAAGGACCTTCAAGTCCATCCAGCGCCACCCCCATCCATGGGCAGGGACAGCTCCCACTGTCCCAGGCTGCTCCCAGCCCCATCCAGCCTGGCCTGGGGCACTGCCAGGGATCCAGGGGCAGCCACAGCTGCTCTGGGCACCCTGGGCCAGGGCCTGCCCACCCTCCCAGCCAGCAATTCCTAATTCCCAATGTGCCAGAATCTGTGCCTGCCCTCTGGCAGTGGGAGCCATTGCCTGGGTGCTGTCCCTGCCTGCCTTGTCCCCAGGGGCTGTGCAGCTCTCCTGGAGCCCCTGGAGGCCCTGGCAGGGGCTCTGAGGTGTCCCTGGAGCTTCTCTGGTGCAGCTGAACAGCCCCAGCTGGGCCAGGCTGGCTCCAGAGCAGAGGGGCTCCAGCCCTGGCAGCAGCTCCGTGGCCTCCTCTGGACTCATTCCAGCAGCTCCAGGTGTTATGTTGGGTGCCATAGAGGTGAACACAGGAATCCAGGTGGGAATGCTGAGTCCAGCCCCTCTCCAAGTTTCTGCATCACTGCATCAAAGACACTGTTCAGTGTTCAGCATCAGAACAGACCTATTGTGGTTTCCTGGAAGTGAATGTGAAAACACATTTAGGCTGGCTATTGCATCTCTTGTTTTGTCATAGCTGGGTTTACAGCTGGGTTTGATGATCTCAAGGGTCTCTTCCTCCTCAGATGATTGAATGATTTGGCAATCACAGGCCCAAGTACAGGCTGGGTACAGAATGGATCAAGAGCAGCCCTGGGAGAAGGAGCTGGGGGTGCTGTGGGTGAGAGCTGGGCCTGCCCCAGCCTGAACCCCCTGCCCTGGGCTGATCCCCAGCGTGGGCAGCAGGGCAGGGGGATCCTGCCCCTGTGCCCCTGGGCTCAGGTGAGAGCCCACCTGCAGAGCTGCCCCAGCCCCGGCTCCAGCAGCACAAGGAGCTGGAGCTGCTGCAGCCAGTGCAGAGGAGGCCACGGAGCTGCTGCCAGGGCTGGAGCCCCTCTGCTCTGGAGCCAGCCTGGCCCAGCTGGGGCTGTTGAGCTGCACCAGAGAAGCTCCAGGGACACCTCAGAGCCCCTGCCAGGGCCTCCAGGGGCTCCAGGAGAGCTGCACAGCCCCTGGGGACAAGGCAGGCAGGGACAGCACCCAGGCAATGGCTCCCACTGCCAGAGGGCAGGCACAGATTCTGGCACATTGGGAATTAGGAATTGCTGGCTGGGAGGGTGGGCAGGCCCTGGCCCAGGGTGCCCAGAGCAGCTGTGGCTGCCCCTGGATCCCTGGCAGTGCCCCAGGCCAGGCTGCATGGGGCTTGGAGCAGCCTGGGATGGTGGAAGGTGTCCCTGCCCATGGCAGGGGGTGGAATGGGATGAGCTTTAAGGTCCCTTCTGACCCAAACTACTCTGGGATTAGAGGAGAGCTCTGTCTCCTTTACAAAAAAATTAGGTGAGCTAGAATTTAATCCTAGCATGCCTCCATCATATTCCTGCTGATCTCAACCATGCATTCTCTGAGTCTAAATTAAATACAATTTAGTTTCCCACACATCAGCATCCAGCATATAAAGATGTAAGCCAAACTTTGTGTGGTACCCCAAGGCTTTTTTGTTCTTGTTTTCTCTTTGCAATACTCTGTTCAACAGTGCCAAATTACTAATTATAACACAGAACATAATCTAAATCCATTTTTGGCAGTTTTGCTCATGTGTGCAGGAGGAGTGTTATATTTTTGACAGCCCTTGGTATTGTGGGGATATTATTTTTTTTTTTCCCAAAGCAGCTTCACTGTCAGGTGGCCCCTCACCTTCACTGTCAGGTGCACTGTGGTGCTTTTTTTGCTGGTGCAGGGCAGGGTAGGTGAATGATGATCAGCAGGGAGCCATCAGCACATCATGCATGGCCTAGGGAATCCAAAATTCACACTGGAATTTAAGCTTGTTTCAACAAACTTAGCAACAAACATCAAAATAAACATCTTGGATTCCATGCAGAAGGCCTCACCTAGGGATTAATTTCAATTAAATTCAATTTAATTCTATTCAATTCAAAAAGTCATGGCAGCCATTTGAGTTTTCCTTGTGTCTACTTAAATCCTTTAAAGTAAAGCTATGAGTAAAATACTTATTCAGAACAAGTGATTTGGACACAACTCTATGTTTGAATTGCTAAAAACCATCTCTCATTGCATTCTGTGTTTCCTTGGGCTGGTGGCTTACATTCCAGCCAAAGGTTGGGATCTTGGATTTTGTTAAGGTCCTAAAAAAAGGCCATTAAAGCACCTTCAAAACAGTACTATACAGTGCTAAAAAGGAAAAGGTCCATGCATAGCCATATTTTATGGTTGCCTTTTCCATATAGAGAATATTAAAAATAAACCCAAATGTTTTATTAAATCACTAGTCACAGTGATGTGTTAGGATTTCCCTTCTCCAGTGAAGATTTAAAGAAATTTACACATCCCCTGGAAACCCTTTTCCTGTGGGTTTTAACAAACCTGAGGAGAACGTGAGTTACAAAGGGAACTAGTCAGTTTCTTAATTTTCCCTTCTCTTAGCATTCGGAGCTGCACAGAAAGTGCTGACGTGCTTCCAGGCATTGCTCTTCCAGGGGCTGACTGGAATTCAATCTTTTTGGGTACACTGGAATCCGTGAGGGCCCGCAGAAATCTCATTTTGACTGCACAGACACAGCATTTGTATCAGCATTGCACTGACACTGACACCTTGAGAAGAGGCGGGGAGGCAGCGCTGGTGTCTCTTTCTAGTAGGAAATAAAAAATTCCCTCTTTTCCTAGACCAGGTGTGTGCTTTGTGTGCTGCACCATGCTCACATCCTGTTATCTCCCTGGCAGATCCAGTGCAGTACATTCCCAGCACATTATTTCAGATTGCGGCATTCCTGACACACAAATTTGGCACTGACCAGGTTGTAAAAGGACAATTGGATATGTTATTGCAGGTAACAGACTGTATAACAGACTGCTCATATTCTTCTTCTGTCCCACATTTTTCACGCTGTTCTTTTTTTTCTAATATGTACGGAAAGCATGGACCTATTTAAAAGAAGGTTGGATGTCCTAAGGGTTAACCTGTTAAACTGAAAAAAACAAAAAAGTCTATGCTTACTGTCTTGCAATCAAATCAAGAAAAACAGTGTTTTACCTTAAAGACAGGATCGAGAACTAGCTGACAGAATGTCCTCAGCAACTTCTTTCCATCTGGGCTAGAGGCTGATTTGCTGAGTTTTCCAATTGCTGGATCAAAATATCTGAAGAAGATGTTTATTTTGACTCATCCAGTTTGAACTCGCGGAGTATCCACTTCCCCTGCAAATTTCCACTCAGTTACTTTTAAAAGAAAGCTTTGCAAACTTTCACATTTAAGCAGAGATTCAAATAACAGAAGGTGGCTCATTTCAGTATAGAATAACTGCTAGAAGTCTGCGGAGGCAAAGGATGGCTTTTTTGGTAATTTAGCCCTTTGATTTATTGACTGATTGATTGATTTTACTATAAACACTCATTTTTCCACGTTGGACAGAGTTTGGAACAACCTGGTCCAGTGGGAGTGTCCCTGCC
Source organism: Melospiza melodia melodia (assembly GCF_035770615.1). Taxonomy (NCBI): domain Eukaryota; kingdom Metazoa; phylum Chordata; class Aves; order Passeriformes; family Passerellidae; genus Melospiza; species Melospiza melodia. Next base: position 2,058,830 of record NC_086226.1, read on the forward strand.
CTTGGCAAGGGGTTGGAATAGATGACTTTTAAGGTCTCTTCCTACCCAAACCATTCTGAGATTCATTAATTTCTTGTCTTTTACAGGGAAATAGGCACTTAAAGTAACTTTGCTGTCCAGAATTCTCCTAGTCCACCCTGTTACCTGTAACTGCCTCTTGAAGCCTTGCTAAAATAATTTAGAAAGAGAAATCCTGGAGGAACCTGTGAGCTACCCGAGTCAGGGTAGGCCAATTTATTATAAGGCACCAAAAGACAAGTAAATACATTGAACTTTCACACTTGTATAAATCATTCTGTTAACAGCAAGCTGTGTACACAGCAAGTAATAGCAAGTTGATTTCAACAATTTCAGGTATATTAAATTCACAAAAATACTCAGTGGAATCATAAGACTGTGTTTGGTCCATAATCTTGTGTTTGTACATTGATTTTACCTGCGCGGGCCAATGAAATAATCCAGGTTCTGAAGCTGTGATGGCGACTCCTTTCTCTCTGCTCTTGCAGAGAAGCGAAGGCACGCTCGGAATACCCGCACGACAGCGAATTTCCCGTCTCAGTGTCGCGGTTAAACACTCAGATGTTTAAATATTCTCGTTGCAGGAGTTCCAAACTCCCTGCAGGGGCTGCCTGTGGGAGCTTAGCTCAGCAGAAGCGCTTGTACGCGCCGCTGGCATCCTCAGAGTGTCACTGTGGTACCTCAGCATGCATCCGTGTGCAGCCTCCCCTCTGCCTCCCCTCCGCCCCAGAGCCCTCTCACCGTCTCTTCTGCTTCATTCCAAGCAGGAGTTTCCTTCCACACGGCGGGAATATTTATAGCAAGGGTTAAATTGAGACTTGAGAAATGCATCTGTAAGGCTCCGAGTAGGATCTGGGGGGATTACAGCTTTGTGGTGAGTGTTAATTGAATTGTTGGTGAACTTTCTCTGGCATTTGGAATGGAGGTGGCTCGCTCCTGCCACACAGAGGGAACTGGCCTGACTTTGGGGTGGCTGAGATCCATGGAATAAAAGAATCAGAGTAAAATCCTTAGCTCAGAGACCTTTGTTTCAGTAACTGGGTATGCTGCAGTCAATTTTAGCCTTAAAACAAGCCAGTATGGGAGAATTCCATCTGAACAAAGGGAAACAGAGCACAAAACTGGTGACAAAGTTGGTCTTGTACCTCTTTGCTGAAAACAAATAGTATCTGAACCAGCACAGTTCTGACAACTCCTCACCTTAACAGCTAGACCACCACAGAAAACTTCCAATTGACTTTGCTTTTTTATTTTACAGTCCTCATCTGCAACACAGGAAATACAGTTTGTCTTTCTGTCCAACTATGCTTCCAGAGGTATCCAGCACATTATCATATAATTACTGACAGAAAAACAGAGACTTACATCTTCAGATCAGAACAGAGCAAGTTAAATATCCCCTCAGTCAGGAATAGCAGAAAGGCCACGTTTCTTGTTGTGCAAGTGACAGAAGCAGCAAAAAGAATGATCCATTTTGTTCATCATCAGTATGAGTTTGATGTGTTCTGCAGTAGCCTGTCACAAAGCTGTCTCTGTCTGTACACAAACCCCTTAATAAAATACAACCACAATTAAAAATGGTATTATATATGGGCAAGACATCTAATCTGCTTGAGAAGAGTGGTGAGAGGGAAAGTCAAACTGGTACCAAATAATTTTCAGTTGTCTGTACTTCTCTAATGGAAGGAGAATAGAGACAGGCACCTCCACTCTCCAGGATTTTGCTGAAAGATCAACTTTATTTCCTGCATTTCTTCATTCCTACAAACATATATTTACTCTATATTCAACCCACAGGTTGGGTATGAAGCGCTACAATCTCCTAAGAGAGAGGAAAGGCCATGGGCTAAAATTCATGTCAGAATTCATATCATTCAAAGTTAAACTGTTAGAGAAACAAGCTTCCCCCATCACTTGTGAAATTTTTTCCCCTTTAGAAGATAAAAGTAAAACACACACAGTTCTTTCCAGCAGAAGAGCATGTTTACCTGAAACAGCCAGTCACAACAGGGGCACCATCAGCGACAGGAGGCTGCTGTGAATTCAGAGAAGAAATTGACAGTTCCTGGGAAGCCAATTAAGTTAATAAGAAAACTCAAACCATCCCTGAACTGTCTGATGAAGGTCAAGGTGCTCTCTGAGAGTTTACAATTCCCAGAAATTGCCCTGTAAGAGTAGAAAATAAAAACAATGAATTAATAATGTTTCATTTTGTGCTGATTTTATGTTTCATTGGTTGGGCAATTACTGTGCCAACAGTTATGGTGCCAGTGCTTCTCAATATACTTTAATATTTCAATTCCTGAAGTTATTAGGATCTAAAACTCTGGGTTTTTGTAATTAATTTTTATTCTTATTCAAAACCAACACCCTAACCTTATAGTCAGCATGACATCTCTGTGAGACACTTGTAGAGCAATGCTCCAATTCACTTTAAAATTTATTAACTTTAAAACTTTGCAGTTGCAGACTTCAAATATAGAGGAAATAACAAGGCACAGCCCTCTAGAGTAAGAAATCCATGAAAAATGAAGGATACTACAAAGAAACTCTCCAAAAGCATCTTCCTCCATACTGAGGAGCAGGTGGGAATGGTCAGTGGGTACCACATAAAAGCTCAGCCCCAAAACTGCTGAGATTTCACTCTGAGGACTGTGAGCTTCTGTTCTGTAGTGCAGAGCTTGAGGCACATGTCAAGTTAAAAAAGATCTGGCAAGAGGCAAGGCTTTCAGCAGAGCCCTCTTCTGTCTTCAGGTTTTAAAGAAAAAGACAGGAAGAGAAGATACAATCAGAATTTACGTAGATTGAATTATGACACACTTTTCTTGCTCTTTTTCTGCATCTGTGAATCAGATTCCTCAAGCTCTGGCTGAAGAAATCATGCTCTGCACACCAAGGAGTCTGACAAGGTTGATTTGTTCTGCTCTACTGTGAAATTCACCCTGAGGAGGGAGGAAAAAAATAATGAAAAATCAGCTATTGCTTTCTTTCAAAGTATACAAATGACACGAAGTTTTAAATTTTTACTGTCGTTAAATTCACAACCTAAAGAGGAAATGAGGTTGCTCGTGATTTTAAGCTCAGCATTACAAACATCCATTCACATTTTTGTCTTGTTTGTGCGAGTACAAAGAGCGGAGGCACAACTTAAAATAAATCCCTGGTTCTGTACCACGAAATGTCAACCAGCACAGAAAACGAGGAGCCCACTTGCAGAGAGACGGAACAGCTCGTCCCTTCCAAATGCTCCACATGGAGGGTTTGGTGCTCGCGGCTGAGAGCTGCAGCTCTCTCTCTCTCTCTCTGCAGAGCTCCATCCTTCTCCTCCGCTCCGCTCCCACCCCGGCTCCTCGCCGCGCCAAGCCCTGCTCCCTCTCCACATCCCCATCCCCAGCATCCCAGGTGAGCCCAGCCTCCAGCACACCCTCCTGGCTCTCTCTTCCCTTTGGGGACAAAACCACCAAGTCCAGAAACTGGTGGTCCAACTCAGACGAAAACCTCTTAAATAATTAATAGGCCAAGAGCAGAATTTTCAGAGCCCCTTTCACAAATTTCCCCTGAAAGAAATAGTTCTTATTTCCATAACTCTTCTATCTCTTGCTAAGAGCACCTCCCCTCTTCCAGCTTGTAAAAAAAAGAAAGGAAAGAAGAAATCTTGGCCCCCTAGAAGTGCTGGTATTTATCTGTTAAGCACATTAGACACCTTAGCAAAGGTAGGTGAGATGTTTCTAATCTTGGCCTGTCTCAGTCTGTCACAAGCACCTTTAATTGGTTATTCCTGCAAATCCTCTTAATGCAGGAAGCGCTTCAGAGGGACAGGGAAAAGGACAGGAGTGGGAGGGAAAAATTATAGGGAATAGCAAACAAACAAGCACAGAAATCCCATGTTGCAGCAGTAGTTTGTACTTGTTGATCAAGGGAAGAAAAATGCCCCATAAGAAACACCTAAATAGGCTCCTTGTCTGAGCTGGAGTCACAAATGACTGAAAAATCAAATTAAACACGCTTTTCTACTGCTACACCAACAGAAGTTTCCAACACAGCTGGAGTGCTAATGAGCACATCTTCCTCCAAGGATAAGATATTAATTTAAAATATCAACCAGCCAAGCTCAAAATATAATTAAATGTAAGAGACAAAACAGGATTATTTTGTGCATAGACAGATACACTGCAGAAATAAATTACTGCATGTTCTCTTACTAACTTTGGATCTTTAGTTCCATTTTTTTAATTGTATGTTTTCTCAGAAATTGGTTCTCATTAAAATAGTCAAGTTCTGTTTGGAAATGAGAAATATCTGAGCAGCAGCTTGGCCTCTTCACCCAAAAATGTGTTATTTCCCCACAGTCCTTTTCATTTATAGTTTCTTTCCCACGTAAAAGTCTGTAGAAAACAACCAACCAACCTCTCCCTCTTTTGCCACCAAGAGAAACTTAGTATAAAGAAGACAATTTTTACTGTACGTTTACACTTTTGTCAGTGATCCACTTCATATGAAAGTACCTCATTTCTGAATTTGATTCACTGGGTTATTTTTCAGCTTAATAAAGAAACAATTGTATTCCTTTTCCATAAAGTTCCACAGTGTCCTTGCATCCAAAGTCTCACTCACAGTAACACTTACATACTTCTGAACTTCTTTGAACTATTTATTTCTTCTCTTTCTTTTCCATTTACAGATGGCACCACTTTTCTACTTTTATAATTTTCCCTGTTTATTAAGTTGTGCTGTGCTAAAATAATATAAAATCAAGACTCTTAGCTAGAATTATGTATAGTTCCATAAGTATGCTATGTACACTTGTTTCACAATGCAAATAAATACCTAAGTGTTGAAAAATGCTCTCTACCTGCTCTTTGTTCTTCCTAATTTTACACTTTGGTGATGGTGCAGCTGAAATTTGTGCCAGATAAATATTTAGCTAGCAAAGATAATTGCATTTTTTCCATTTGCTTTAAGTTTCCACCACATTTATTTGCATAGGCCACACTGTGGTTTTCTTTTGGGACAAGGAACAGAGATGGCCACAGCTGTTTATTTTTATTTCATATTTTAAGCCTTCTATAAATGTCCATTTGCACTAATTCTAAATATAAACATCATGAGCATGTAATTTCAACAGGGCTGGTTGTTATCCTGTGGCAGGAACTTCAGGATTATGTATCAATAAATGCTGTCCACTTCCAAACATTTTATTTACCACTTCATTTACACAAATTCCAGAACAGGCCTGGGTATGTGTGCTGCTCTGCAAGAGAGAAAAGCACAGTTTTTTTGGTCTTAAATACAATTGAGAACACATATTCAGATTAAAAATTATCAGCGACTTTAATTTTAAATTATTCTAATTGAAGAGAATTTTACAGAATTTCTGTTCTGCTGTGTCAGTCAGGAACCAGATCAAAGATATCTTGCCATGAGATTCTTGCTGCAGAGGGAATAAGATCCTTAACCAGCAAGCAAGAAATAATTGAGGTGAAAGTAGTATCTGTAAAAAGGAGAAATATTACCACTTTATTAAAAACAGAACTTCACTTTTTTTTTTTCCAAAACTCCCAAGTTTCATGGCCAGAATGGGCAGAAAATTACCTTCCTTCCTTGTAACTTCTATCTGACATTGTTTGGTTATCTCACATTGCAGTGCTGCCTCCAGACTGGACTTCTTCTGCAAGGCATCTCTTTCTCTTAAAGATGTTGAAATTCTTATTGTATTGAACAATTACATGCTTCACCTCAGAAATAAATATCCTGAAAGCCAAAGAAAAATGAAAACGCTTACAAAAGCTGACATGGGTAACTAGAATGTCCATTTCAATAAAAAGTAACATTAATACAAGGAAAGACTACAAGAATTTGAGAAAAAAAAATTAAGAAGGGAAAGAATTTTAATAGCATTAATTCTCAAGAAATGCAAAGGTGTGAAAGCATCTGTTTTTCCACTGGTTCACTAGAATAAAAAAAAAGCTCAGAGTGAGCGAAACATATTACAAGAACTGCAGTGATTTAAAAGAATCATAAAATCCCAGAATGGTTTGGGTTGAAAAGGACCTTAAAGCTCATCCAGGGCCACCCCCTGCCATGGGCAGGGACACCTTCCACTGTCCCAGGCTGCTCCTGGGACAACCTGGCCTTGGACACTTCCAGGGATCCAGGGGCAGCCACAGCTGCTCTGTTCAGCATGGACTGACAGTGGGACAGAGCTTTCCTTTGCTTTTAGTTAGTTTTTAGTTAGCTGAGGCAGAGAAGTTCCCTGGACTGTGGTTTTTCTTTTTCTTGGAAGTTTCTCACACCTGCTCTGGACTGAAAACCCAGAAGAACACCAGGAGGTCACACCTGCGGCCCACTGGAGCCTGGGACACAGCACTTTCCAGCACAGGAGGGACTGATGAGAGACTGAGCAAGCTGAGCTACACCCCACAAAAAGGACTTTCTAAATTTGCCATCTCTTCAGAACAGCAAGAGGCTTTGCTGTTTAATATTAATTTTTTATGCTTGTAAATACTTTGCTTGCTAAATAATCAGTTTTTTCCACTTTTCTCCAAGGAAATATTTTACCAAACCTGTTGAGGGACAAGCCACTTGCATCTGCTTTCTAGAGAGATCCCTTTGGAAATTTCCTCCCAAATTTGCCCTAAACCAGGAAAAGAGCCTTTCCCTGTATCCCTGACACAACTCCATGCTGTGGTGTTCCAAGGGCCCCCTCTTGCCGTGGGTTTTCCCTCTGAGGATGTTTAGTTTTGATTCCTGGCTTGGAGCAGGTAGTCAGTGCCATAACCCCCCCATTAGTTACCTTTAAAAATGAGTTAAATGACTGATCAGCTCTCTGTTGGAATGCAGGGATGACACCAAGTCCCATTAAAAATAACTCGCTGTCATGGAAGGCACTAAAGTAATAACAGCACTTCACGTTTCTAATACAGACTTTCATCCAAAAACGCCTTTTAGAAATATTGGGTAATTAAATTGTCAAGCGCAGAGTGAGTGTGTGAATGGCTTCACTGAAAAGCTCCAACTTCAGGGACCAAGCTAAGGGAACATTTATACAGGAATACATCCTAAGAGCTGAAGGTCAGGAAAGATGAATATCAAATCAAGCCCATTATTACATACGGAGGGCTATGGGTGGGATATATGGTTGTATCAACCCTACAGAATGAAAGGTCCATTTTTAAAAGGACCTGTCAGCCTTGGGCATGGAAAAATGCTGCTGTAGCTTTCCACAGATCTGCCAAAGGAGAACTTGCAAGACTTGGCTCAACTGGATGAAGCTTAACACGATTACATATGTTTAAGATAACAAAATACCAAGAGTACACATTCAGAGGGTGTCAGAGCATGGGAATGTGGAAATTCTGGCCTCCAGCATCAGAATTTTTTTTTAATTAAACAGCAATTTCAGTGGTCATAAATGCTCAGCCTGAAGCTCAAAATTACATGTTGCCTCAAGGGCATTGTTCATTTTATTAGAAAGCAGGTATTAGTTGCACCGTGCTCCTCAAAGCAGAGGAGCCATAACAGAGGAAAAGCTGGATCTGAGAGCTTCAAACTTTCCTTGGCCAGACAATTAACAACTTCACGTTGAGCAGGCTGTAAGCCCAGTGTGTTTGATGCCTTGTCAGCACCTGTACTCAAGACAAAATTATCTAAATAACCAAAGCCCTTTACTTGCCAAGAAAGAGAAGGACTCTTTTGCTCATCTCCTTCTCCTGGACAAGAGGAAATGTTCACAAGGCACTTCTCTGCCAAGCCTTTCCTGCCCAAAGGCACATTTTTCTTTCAGCTTATCTTCAAGGGGTTATGAAGCAGATATGAAATAGCTTCCTTTAAACAAGCAGGTTGTGTCACAGCAGAGGGAAAGCGCTGTTGTTTTGTTCTGAAGAGCTGAGCAGCACTTGTGAGGGCCCTGCTTGTGCAGTCTGAACGTCAGCTCTGTGCACAGTTCTTTGTCAGCACGAAGAGTTCTTTCTGAAGACTTGATGTCTGGTAACAAAACCAGCTTTTCCTTGGGTCTGTGTGCATTTAAGTACACAATTTTTGGACCATTTTGCTGAGCTGGTGCTCAAACACAGTCCTGTACATATAACTGAAATTTATTTTCCTCTGCCTTTTATTCCTTTCCAATTTATGCCAATCTGTGCAGGAAAACAAAGCTCAGAGAAGTGTTGAAATTTTCCAAGTTAACAGGTTCCTGGAAAAAACCACACAGTGTACACTGGCATGCCATTTTCATGGGCATTTTATTCTTCGTATGACCTCAAATCCATTTAAAAATGACAGCTCTTCCACAAACTGTCTTTCAGCATGTTACTTACCTACAAAAACCTTCTTACAGGCACTAACCATTCCTCTTCCCACATTTTTTTTTTGCTAGAAGCATGGTCTTTTGTGTTTCTGGAGCAATTACTGTCCTTATTCTCTCCTCCACAGCATCGCCTTCAGCCCTGGATGTGGAGAGTGCTGTACTGAACCCCCTCCTGGCTGTATCTTCAATCAATATAATCATGTAAATTGTTCCTGAAGAATGAAAGAGCTGTGTGCAATTCAGCACACATTTTAAAGGCAGAAGGGAAATTGAAGAGACATTATTTTTGTGCTTGCCTTCTGCCAGACTTGATTTCTTTAATATGCTGGGGTTTGCTTAGGAGGAGAGTCTAAAATGATTCTGGGTAAGTGATCAATTGTTCTGTGTTTAGAGCACTGTAAATAAGAGCAGGCCAGCAGTTCTGGAGGATTGGAAAATGTTGAAAAGAGAGGTTTGTCAAAGGGTAGCTGAGGCTTCATGAGAAGAAGCTGGTTCAAACTGCACCTAGTATTTTATCACCATTGTACAGAGGGTACAAAGACCCAGAGCCCTTATTCAGTAACACATATTGGAACAATTAAAAAATTGCTTGCCTGTTACCCCATGTGTGGCAGGATACGCCATGATGGGTCAGGGGGAGCCATTTCCTGTGTCCAGTGCTTCTCAGAGTTTTAATCCATTTTCACTTACCCTGTTTTGCCCTGGATCCACCCTTTCTCATTCATATATTCAGATTTTTCCTCTGCGTTTCATTTTGGTCTAGGTTCGACTTTCTATTAATTTCAGATAGATAGGTTTGCCTTGCTTTGTAGTGCATGGAGTACTTGGTTTTCCATGCCTTGTCTATTCAAATAAATTTTGGTAACATTCAGTGGCTTGGAGGATGGGTGTTTCTGAAGTTTATTGGTACATGGGCTTGTGTGGACAGGCAGGACCCTCCCTGGCTATCACCCAGAGTAGCCAAGCAGAAGACAACTCAATTATCATTACTCTGCAGTTTCCACATCGGTGCTGCCTCAGATCTTGAGAATTCCAAGTACATCTGAAGAGCTCAAGCCTGCCTTCACCTGCTTGTGCACAAGTCATGAAAAGTTCAAATCTGAACCGTCCCTGGATAAAAATGGCACAGCTTTAGCTTAAAACATATTTTATTCTGTAAATCAATGCATTGACTAAAATATTTTCTCATTTGCAGTATTTTCTCATTTGCATTATTTAAGCCCTGCAGTTAGTCAAGATCAATCTGCAGCCTATTTGTTTTATTTACCAACTGCATTTCTCTATACCTACCACTAACAGCTCTGAGGGATCTTCTGAAGACAGAGGGTCTGATCCACATTTCAGTATAGTACCTGTTTGTATTTCTAGTAATGATGATTGAGAACTAAAAACTTATAATTTTATAACACCTAAAGTCAATCTACAACAAAATATTTTACTGTTGTAAGATACCTGATGGGGGCAACAGCTTCTCTTCAGCTGGTAATTCACATACTGTCAGGGAGCAATCCTGCATGTTTCTCATCAAGGAAGTGCTGTCTCTCAAAATACTCAAATTATTTATCTCAAAAATACCCAAAATAATATTGTAAATCTTCTGCCTTACAACACCTCTGTGAGAATAAAAGCCTGTGATGGATAAATTCATGGGAATAAAAATGTACCTGACCAACACAGTGTTAGAAAATCTGCACAACTGATGCCAGTAAAAGAACAAAGCAGAAAATGTCTAAAATGTTTGATTTTCAGGAGTGGGAAAAGAAAATTGTGTTAGTTGTAAGTTGAAGTTGTTTTGCTTAATAATCTTTGAAAAACAGATAATTTAAACCCCGAGTATTTGGACTTTTCCAGGGTAGCACTGAAAGTTTCCCTAATATGTTGCCATAGTCTTTTTTTTTTTTTTTTTCCTTTTTGGAAATCTGTTACCTCAAGCAGCCTATGTGTTTGAACCTCTGAGCATGGAACTTAAATTAATCTTGATAATCAGGTTATAGAGTTATAGATTGAGTGTGACCTTAACTTTTCTTTCCCTAGCAAAGGCTTTTTCCTAACAGCACACCAGTCCTTTAAAGGTATTAATCAAAAAGCTGGTGACTTATTTTGCTGGGTTTTTTTGATGAACCTTTTTTTTTTTTTAAATTATGCATTGGCAACAGTCAAGCAATTTCCTTGGATTTTGCCTTCACTTCAGAATCACCTCTGTCCACCTCACAAAATATGAGGCATTTGACAGGGATATCTTCCTTGGAGGCCTTACTTAGGGATGAAGAGGGCAGGCACTTCAGGAAGGCGTTTCAGCTTCTTGCTTGCCTCTGATGTGTTGTGACTGAATGACAAGAAGGATGTGCCACATGATATTACTTCTGTTCCTTCACTGGATGCTGTGTGAGAACATCTGATATTAATTTTAACACATAAAAGCAGCACATATGATCTTGAAAAGGGCTGCATTTATTCAGTTCTCCTTAAATCAGTGGGATTGCTCTTGTCATTTTAAGCAGTTTGCCCCCAAATGACTGTTTTTGAAAAGCTGTAAGAAAAAGAGTGCTAAGCAAAGATAATTATGTGTAAATTTGAAATGGACTGTGTGATCATTTGTGCTAGTGAAACACACTTGCTTGTCTGCCTGGACCAAATGAATGAGTAGGTAACTCATCCAAGCTTATTTAGAGTTTAGGGCTGGCCTCATTAAAAGGCATCTCACTACATTTGGGAAATAAATGGAAGACATTACTGAAAATTTACATAATTTCTTTGCCAAAAGGTCCCTGCTTGTGAATGAAATTAACAATGCTTCCTTATCTTAAAATAATTTATTATTATAATATATTTTTCAATTATGTATGATTATTGTTAATTATAATATTCAATATAGTGAAAGGGATGTAGAAGTAGTTCTATGTTATCAAAGATTCAAAAGGGATACATTTTAGTGTTCATTCAATTCTGGTTTCAAAAGACAGTGGAAAAGAAGAGAAAGCACAAGGAATTAAGTGCTATTCTGCTTCAGGAAAGATGCGGGCAGGTTTTCTACAATGTATTAAATAAGGGCCACCACTCAGCCTTTGGTATATTGGGAACATCTGCCAAATTGCAGTGGGAAGGTCACACCCGTTTATTGGGAGCAGGATGTATCCTATGATGGATTGAAAGGAGTGGTGTGGGCCAAAATGGCTGGGCAGGGAGCCTGTCCTGAGCAAGGCCCATCAGGGCTCAGCAGGCATCCAGGGTGCTCCACCAGGAATGAGCAGTCATGGGGAAGCCCTCGTGCACAGGGCTGGAAGTATCCAAGGAATTCGTGAGTCTTTTTTTTCAGGAAATGAAGAGATTAAGAGTGAAAGCTCTCAGCCTGAGCCAGGCCCAGCAGCCATGTTCCCTCAGCTCAGAAAGGCCTGGAGGGGCTGGAGCGTGTCCAGGGCAAGGAACGGAGCTGGGAAGGGGCTGGAGCCCCAGGAGAGGCTGAGGGAGCTGGAAAGGGGCTGAGCCTGGAGCAAAGGAGGCTCAGGGGGGCCCTTGTGGCTCTGCACAGCTCCTGACAGGAGGGGACAGCCGGGGGGGTCGGGCTGTGCTCCAGGGGACAGGGACAGGAGCAGAGGGAACGGCCTCAGGCCGGGCCAGGGCAGGCTCAGGTTGGACATCAAGAGGAATTCCTTTATGAAAGTGTTGTTGAACATTGGAAGGAGATGCCCAGGGAGGTGTTGGAGTCCCCGTTCCTGGAGGTGTCCAAGGAAGGCCTGGACATCTCTGGGCTGGTGACAAGGTGGGCATTGGACACAGCTGGGACTCCATGGTCTTGGAGGTCTTCACCAACCTGAATGATTCTGTGACTCAGTGATAAAACCACTGTGACCACTTTAAAATCTGTGATGGAAGAGTAGTCACCTGGAAGCCCAGCTGGATCAGCTGCCTGGGGCAATCTCTGGTCACAGCCTGTTAAGGCAGATGTGCCCCTTTGAGGCAGGGGATGTCACAGGGCTAAGTTTGGGGTGGCCAGAGGAAGGGCAACCTCCCTAAAGAGAGGTGGAACAACCTTCAGAATTATATTAATCAAGGCTGGTGAAATAAATACAGAGTTTCACCATATTCCTCTCATACCCAGTGGTGGTATGGGGTGGTGAGACTTGTAATAATCAATTTTATGCAGGTTTTCCTTTTAAATATAGCCCTCTTCTAGCAGAAGTGATCAACATACCTCTTTCAGAGCTACTGTGAAAGGCGGTGGAAAGCATTACTGCTACAGTAAAATCCCTGTTAAAATATTTCTACTTACCCGAGTGATGAGAAGGTAGTTATAAGAGCTTTTTGTGTGGTTTCTTATTCTTACATCTTTAAACATAACTACTGCTTCCCTTGCCCAGCAGCAGTCATGAGTAGGTTCCTGTAATGCTGAATGTTCTCTCAGTAAAAAATGGCATTTTAAGACTGACTGTAATTAGGGATAAAAGTGACTCTTGCTGGGCTGAATGTTTGCTCCTGGTCAGTTCTTTACAAAGCAGTGTTTTTCATTTCATAAGCAGAAGGATGGTTTTTGTAAGGTCACACTTCCAGGACAATTTTTAGCATCTCTGCCATAACTGTGAGGTACCAGGTTTCTGCAGAGAAGGCAATTTTGTCAGTGATGCATAAGACAAAGTAGTATCCAAGCCATGCCTTCAAATTTTCATTTGGTCATAATACCAACAGGCCAATGGACCTGTTTTTGTCATTAGTGGGAAGAGATAGGAAGATTTTTCTCATCCTTGGGCTGAGCATGTTTCATAATCAAATGTTCCTTTAAAGCTGGGAAATGACATTAACATTAGGAAAATAAAAAAAGAAAAAGGAACATTTTCTCTCCTAGGTACTGCCATATGTCTTTCCAGGTGGAAATACAACAGGGTGCAGTAAGGCAAGGATCGTGCAGGGCCCCTGTTGTGCTTGGCTGTTGGAAAGCATATGGTGCAATAATGTTCCAGCTCTGACTGTGAATTTTCCTTCTCTTGTCTTCTCTGGCAAATATGACTGTTCTGATGTGTGTTCAGCTTTTCTGTTTGTGGCTAGGTATAGTGTGCTCCTCCATCTTCAAACCTACCTGTGAGATCAGATTCCACTTCAGAGAAAACCCCAGAAGAAAAAGAGAAAATGTATGAAAATTTTTCTCACTAGTTGTTTGAACCAATTTTACAATGTTGAAGAGTTTGCAGAGGCTTGGATTTCACCAGCCTTAATGAAGATTTTTGGATGCTGAAATCCCAGGAGAAGGAACCTTTCCCCATCTTGAAAGAAAACAATGCTGGTCCTCAGGCAGTTTTTATGCCCTTGCAATAACACTGACCTGCAGCTGGCTTGGTCTTATTGTTTCCTTCCTCCGTTTGGAGTTGATTGCTTGGGAAGTATTGCATTTTGGAATTTATTGTTTGTTGTTCAAGTTTCTCAGCACACTCCTCAGGCTGTGATGATGCTGCTGAAGTTTTAGCACCGCCTGAGTGCCTGCCATCCTGCTCCCCTCCGCTTGGCCAGGCATGCCAAGAACTGCACAGAGGGCTGCTGCATCCCCAGGCCCTGAATTCCTGTGGGATGTGGTGAAGTGCTTTGGACAAGTGTGTGATCAGAGATTATGGCAAAAAGCAGAAGCAGTTGTATTTGTTTCAGTCTCATACCTCAGTGTCAGGTCACTGCACTGTACAGTTTCTGAGGAAGGCTGCTGCTCGTGGCTTCTGAGGAAAAAGGCATTAATCTTGGGCATGTGGCACTTTTGAAATAAGAAACTCATGCAAGGAAGTTCATCTGGAATCATGAGCAGTTTAATGACTGCCTTCTACTCTGAAGATGGAGGGGGCTACATCTCTCCAAAAATTATCTCTAGAGCTCCTACTTCTATTGTAACTGTGGGTATTTCCATTGAGCAGTCCTTTTTAAAAATCATATTAGGCTACTGTCCTCTGTGATTTCTGTCTGCAGGAAATCCCTTGGAGCAAAATGAACTTCTCACAAAGTTCCCTGCATGGAGGATGTTTCTACACTAGGTTTCCACCCTGTGGTACCCAAACATTTAGAAGCCTCAAGATATGTTTGGCAGCAGGGCTGAAAGGAAATTGTGGATGCCTATTTGGGCAAGGCTGTAACTGCCAGCTTTGCAGTGTGGTTGCAGAATGGCTGTGACAGGCCTAAAATGCTGAGTTGTTCACTATACTCCTAAAAACTAGCTGTGCCTCCATCTCGCTTCTTCCTTTACTTCTCTTACCTTACCTCCTTTGTGCCTGTTGTCCCTAGGGGATGAAAATGTGCATTAATGCACACTGACTCAAACTCACAAAACAAGTAGAGATGCAAAGCAAATACTCTGCAGATTCTCCTATGGATTGCAATCCAAGTTGCACTTCCAGGCAGTGACTTGTGAGTGCCACCCCTTGCCAGTGGAGCACATGGAGCACCCACCAGATTGTTTATCTGCCCTGCTGCTGTCGTGCCTCTGTATGCTGGTTGAAGAATTTGGGTTTCATCATCATCATCATCATCATCATCATCATCATCATCATCATCATCATCATCATCATCATCATCATCATCGCCATGTTCTTGACAGAAAGCTTTATTTTATTTCTCAAATGCTGAGCAGAGCAGAGCTGGCAGTGTCTATGACAACGTCATTTGTGGCATTAGAGGCAAAGTGGAAGCATCATCTTGCTTTCCCAGTGCGTGCTCTATTAGCACTCTCCATGTCCTGACTGTTTATTGTATTTTGTTTTTTAATGTTTTTTCTCTGGGGTCAGGGTGCTGCTCCACAACCAGAGCAAAAGAAGGCAGCAAGGTTTTCTGAAGGTGACACTGGACACTGCTGTGTTGATAACAATATCCCTTGGAAGCAGTAGGATCTCATCTTCTCCCTGCTCAGAAGCAGCAGATCTCTTCAGTAGCCTGTGCACGCACATTTACAGCATTTCTGAAGCCAAAGCCTTTTGATCTGCTTTGTTTCCTTGGGATTAAACTCTCTATGAGTTCTCACTCCTGAGATACTCAGTTTGAACTTGCCACTTCTCCTTGATCCTCAGGACTGGGTGAAAACGTTGTTCTCACTTTTTTTTACTGCCTTTTCTGTGTGAGGAAACAAAATTTTATTCCTCCTATTCCTGTATATCCCATTGAATCCTGCAAATATATCTGATCTGAGAGTTCTGAAAGCTGGAATATGGTACAGCCATTAATTTCACTCAGTTAGAGTCCAGATTTAGTGGTGGATTTAAACAGAGCGAGTTGTTCAGAGCTTGGAAAAAACATTCTCCAGCTGCTTTTTAAGTCAAGTAAACTGCTAAATTACTACAGAATTGCAAAGGTCTGGTACAGAATTGTACAAAGGGTGTAGTCCTGCAATGTAACTTCTCTTCCACAATCTTATCTGCATGAATGTCTGTAATCAAGCTCACACATTCATCCAGCTTTAAAACTTCAAACGCGATTTGCGGTGCAAAACATGATGTAGAGTTGATGAGGCAGGGACATTTCTCCAGAAGTCATCAGCAATCTGCTGTGAGTGCTCAGTCTCACTGCAGATCTGCACCCGAGGCCTTTTGCAGGAGCAGAAAACTGCTTTGTGCAGTGTGTTAAACAAACAGCAGCAGTCAGTCCCGGCCTCAATCAGATATTAAGCTAATAACCCAGAAAATTTTAACCTGTGTTGTGTTGCCACTGTACACACCTGTGTGACTCCAAACAAGTGATTGTTTGAATCAAGTTGCTCATGAGGAGGTTTGCAGGATTACCCTGTAGATTCAGCATTTAACTAAAAATTATGCAAGTAATTTAAAAAGTTGCATGGATTTAAAATTTTAGGTTTTGAATCACGTTATTTTGAGAGAAATAATCCCCTTTAAATGTGGTGTAAACGTTTCTTAGGAGTATAAAAATAAAGTCTGATAGAAGAAATGCTCCTTTGAGAAGTTTTATTGACTCCAGGGGATTTCAGTCCCACTGGAGTAACTGAGAGATCTGTTTCTAGAAAAGGAAAGAAAGAGGCTTCCCTCCACACAAACAGCTGTCTCTTGTCACATAAGAGAGAAAAGCTGCAAGAAATGGGGCATCAAGCACAGAGCGAATAAAACTGTTCATTCTCTGCAAACATCCCTTGCAAAGTCTGGAGCATAGGAGGGTTTTCCAGCTCATGATGCAAGAGCCGTGGGCTGGGCTGAGACTTGACATCAGGAGGAAGCTGAAATCCAGCATTGGTGGAAGCTGCCCGTGATGCAGAGGTGAGGGCTGGATCCGGCTCGGCAATCCGGCAGGGAAGAGGCGCACATCCCGGGATCCAAAGAGCCAGAGAAGCAGGAGGAGCCCGTGAGTGGCGCTGGAGGAGAAACACAGAGAAAGGGGCAGCCTGGCAAAACAGGAGGGCAGCCACAGCGTGTGTGGAAGGTAAATAAGCAGCCACAGTAAAAGAAGGGGCAGTTTGATTGCAAAGCGCCAGGTTGCTGCTGCTCTCCTGGTCTGGCTGGGTTTCTTGCAGAGGGTGTGCGCTGCTCTCTCTGCTCGGCACGTTCCTGATCCATTCCCACGAGTTTCACGGGAAACCTGGCTCCACAGCCATCTGCATTGATCTGAAAGCCGGGTTAAAAACTGTGAGTCAACTCCAAGCACAGAGAAATTAAGTTTTTTCAAATGGTAATTTTTCTCTCTAAAGCAAAATACCCTTGTTATGTCAGGAAGTGGGAGTTCAGAGGCAGGCACGGCACATCTGTAAGATGCATGCGTGCTATGGGAGGGGGAACTGAAAGCTAAAGATCTCTTGCAATTACGTGCAGAACTTCACCGTGGACTTTAGATTGCTTCCTTTAGATGTGCTAGCAAGCTGCTAACACCTGCAGGTAACTGAGTTGCCAAAAAAAGCCTCGGAGTACTTGAATAATTCTAATAATAGTTTCATATATTAAGAGAATGGTGTGAAATTGTAGAAGTAGGAAATAAAAAGGGATCATAATGGAGACTGGCTGTGTGATGAAGTGTAAACAAATCAGAAGTCAAATTAAGTCCTATTTAATCTGACTCAGAGCTGATTTGCCTCAACATGATTTCTGTGGGGTTGTAGGGTGTTTTCTCCTGTGCTACCTAAATAGAATTTGAGCACTGTGCAGATGCTGCCAAGTTAATGAAAGAAATGTTCATTTGAGCACGAGCATGAGTTTTCAGGGATGAGTGCTCAAGGTGTTCGCTGAGGCTGCAGGTCATGCAGCACCCCATCAAACCGAATATCAGGCAGGTGATCCCGTGTGGGGTGGAGATGGCAGGAAAAGGAACCCGTGTCTTGGCACCTGACCCCACAAATGTGACACAGGTTGTGTCCTTGGACAGAGATTTAAGATATTGTTCTCTGGTTTCAAGTACATCTGTTATCTAGGACCTATTATCCACTTTCCCCCAGTTTGCTGGGAGATTGCAGTGATAAATCTCTCCATCACGCGCAGGGGAGGCTGATAGCAGCACTGCACCTCTCTGCCATTACACGCTCTAATTGCACGCAAGGTTTTCAGGGGTGCAGAGACGTCGTGGAACAGAGAGAAAGACAAAAGCAAAGATTAAAAAAAAAAAACAACCCCAAAACCAAGATGGACCAGGAGCAGATCAGATAAAACACAACAGAGAAAATGCAGCTTGTTTCACGGACAGAAAGAGAATACTCAGCTCTGCCTGCAAGTGTGTCAAAAGCCACAAACAGAGGCTGCAGTAATTGCAATTAATTGCACTCCAGAGGCATGATGCAGCACCCACGGCCTATTACAGCTTTATTTTGAAGAACAAAATTACTCCCCAGCCACCCACTGCCCTGTGCTCAGCACTGTTTGCCAGGAGGGTTATGCACACAGCTCCCTTCTCAAAAGACTTTTCCACAGGTATACCAGTTTAAAGGATTTGATGGACTAATTATTTGTATTATTTTAAATCAACAGTAACCAAACAAGTAGATTTTTTTGCTCAAAAATTATCCAAATTTCAGACACAGACCAAATAAGCTTGCTTTAAAGTCAATGTACAGAAAGATCTAAACCTGTTTCTAGAATAATTCTGATATTTCTAGAGCATATCAATATGTGTATGAATCATGGTTTTGAAAGACTGCAACTTTTTTAGATTAAGCTGTTTACAGAACAAAGGGATTTTTGACCACCAGTCTTAGTTTCCTCCAAATGTAAATCTCTGTTTTTACAGAGTGATTTTATTCTTGGCTATTATTATGTTTACTTTAATATGAACTTATTTTTAGGAGTTAACTTCATATTTCAGGCATAAGTGTTTTTTAAAGTATTGAAAACCGGCAGTGTTTTCTTGTCAGAAAAAAATGACGAAATGGGAATAGTCAGTATTTGCATTTATACAGCATCTTCCCTCACAGGATATGGAAGTGCTTTGAAAATTCCAAGTTGCCCAGGATGAAAAGGTTTTGTGGTAGCTACAGATCTATCACTAACTACAGTGAATGCAATGAAGTAGGTGCCCCCAGGAGCCTCAGAACTCCAGGATTTACATGGAAACAAACCTTGGAAAACTGGAAAACAGCCTGTCTCATTAAATAAGTCAACTGTTCACTCTCTGACCCTTGGTAGGAGGCTTTGGATGGCACCTGTGGAGCCACGCATGAAGAGGGACAAGCTCAAGTTGTTGCAAAGTTCCCAGACAGCTCTAGTCTAACTGTGTAGAGCTTCTAAAGACCATATTGTTATAGGATTGAATTAGAATAACCTCCTTTTTTTTTGTGGGGTTTGATGAATTTACGTCTACCTCATTTTCAGAACAGCTCTTACTTGGAAACTATTTTTTAAATTGGTGTGTGGGAGGCTTGCTAGGTCACTGAAAATGACAGACTAGAGGTGTAATCAATAGTTCATTTCTGGGAAAGAGTGAGCAAAAGGAGGTGATGCAGGGCAGTTGAATTACTCTAATAGGATTCAGAGTCACAGAACAAGAAAATAACTTTTTATTGCGTTTGCCCATCATTATCAGTTCTAACTTTTAGTGCTCATTTATTAACTTTCCAACTATTTCCCAAAGAAACAGGATGTAATTGCCTTACAAAACTCTCAAGAATGTGATTCTTGCTATTTGGGTATTAGGACATGCTGTAAAATATTTAAATTTATTGATTATAACTCAATGCAGTCTCTATGAGGAAAATTAGCTTTAATTAGTACAAAAATCCCACCTCACTAATGTTCTCACTGAGTCTCTCTGGGTCTTACCAGCAAGGATGTGGAGCCATCGAGGAGCTTTCTGCTCCCTTTTCAAGAAGAGGAAGAGAGGGACAACTTCTGAAGTGAAATCTCACACTAATGTCTTTGACCTTTAATGTCTGAAATTCTGGTGTGACAAGTTTAAATGCTAATAATATTTTTGGTGTTTTTAGCTACTTGTGTAGTTTCAGCAAAATGCCACTTTTTGAACCTCTAAGACTGGGCAGATGATAATTTCTGGTTTGTGAACTCAGTTATATATATCCCAGCTTGAGATCTGAGAAGGAAATAGCTGTTGGCCTGTTTTTCCTGGCAATGTGAGAACTGTGTGCTCAGTTATCAGTTCTGTTTTGCTGCTGCTCCTGTCAATATCTTGTAAGTGATTTTGCAAGTAAAAATGATGTGTGACCATCTTAGTTGGAGGGAATGTATGTTCCATGTGATCCTGGCAAGCTCTCAATATTTTGTAGCTCCCGAACTATCAAATGCTATCTTTAAAAGAACTTTCTTATTTTTTTCAGTTATACTCATTTTGCAGTTAATTCTAAAATTCTATTAGTTTAAATATTTAAATTCTGATCTATTTTTCAGTGTCCTAGTAAGGGACTTTTGTTGAGCAATGGTCTGTCCTTGCTTAAGTAATGTAATTTATGACATTTCAAACATGCAACATTCTGTTCTGAAAAGTACCATGTTTTAGTGGATGTATATGCTTGTACTTATTGATGTAAAGGTAACCATAAATGAAGAACCTCAAGTTCTTCATAAGAAGTTCTTCACAGACTCAAGTTCTTCATAAACTAAGAACCTCATAACTAAATTTTAGATAGCTAAATTTTGGAAATAAGACCAACAGCTGGTGAAATTTTCTTAGCATGGGCAACTTCCTAGACCTGCAGCTGAAACTGATACCCTTCCCAGCATGAGGCAGCTAATGAGAAAAATATCAGTTTCAAAGAGCAGATTCAAAGCAGGGCAGATGCCTGTCCGCTTCACACTCAGTAGATCTGTTTGGCAAGAAGGTTTTATTCTTAATGATGAAACCAAAAAACACTGCTGTGTTATATCTTGGAGTAATTCACAGCTTCTGGTGGCCTATGCTCCTGAAGTAAAATCACCAAAAAAACCCAGGATTGTTGTTATTTGCAAAAAAGATTGAGCTTAGCACAAGTGACATGACTCCTACTCCTTTTTCACCTAAGCTTTTTGATGTCTCTCAAGGCTGGAACAGAATGAGAGACATTATAAGTAAGGTAAATTAATATCTGCACTTTTCAATATCTGACCAAAACAAAAAGGGTTTACTTAGGCCTGAAAGGAAATGGTCCTAGACTACAGCAGATTTTCTGGGCCACAAATCAAACCAGTTTTTATATTATTTTTTTTCACTGAAAAATAGATAGATAAATGGGTAGATGGAAAGGAAAGGAAAGGAAAGGAAAGGAAAGGAAAGGAAAGGAAAGGAAAGGAAAGGAAAGGAAAGGAAAGGAAAGGAAAGGAAAGGGAAAAGGAAAGGGAAAAGGAAAGGGAAAAGGAAAGGGAAAAGGAAAGGGAAAAGGAAAGGGAAAAGGAAAGGGAAAAGGAAAGGGAAAAGGAAAGGGAAAAGGAAAGGGAAAAGGAAAGGGAAAAGGAAAGGGAAAAGGAAAGGGAAAAGGAAAGGGAAAAGGAAAGGGAAAAGGAAAGGGAAAAGGAAAGGGAAAAGGAAAGGGAAAAGGAAAGGGAAAAGGAAAGGGAAAAGGAAAGGGAAAAGGAAAGGGAAAAGGAAAGGGAAAAGGAAAGGGAAAAGGAAAGGGAAAAGGAAAGGGAAAAGGAAAGGAAAATCCATCCTGAGAAAATTTACTACAGTTTTGTGAAATTTCAAGGCAAATTTATTAAGTGGATGCATTCATTCAACATTACAAGAGGCTGCTAAGGTGAAACTGTGGAATTTCCTTGGAGATACCCAGACCTTCACTGGAAAAGGCTCTGAGCAAACTGCCACAGTTTCAGGGTGGGTCTTCTCCAGATGGCACTGAGTGGGAATAGAGGATCACCAAATGTTCCTGCCTTCCAAGAACTGTCCCTGTCTGTGGCAGGGGTGGATTCAGATGGGAAGGAGTTCCTGTCTGTGAGGGTGGGCAGGCCCTGGCCCAGGGTGCCCAGAGCAGCTGTGGCTGCCCCTGGATCCCTGGCAGTGTCCCAGGCCAGGCTGGATGGGGCTGGGAGCAGCCTGGGACAGTGGGAGCTGTCCCTGACCATGGCACAGGGTGGTACTGCATAAGCTTTAAGGTCACTTCCCACCCAAACCATTCTGAGATCCTGTGATGAGCTCAGAGTTCCAGCTTCTTTACAAAAACTAAGTGACTAAGCTAGAATATCCTCCCAACATTTCATCTAAATCATTCATCTTTTGGGTTAAAACCGTTCTTCTTGTCCTTGTAAAAAAAATTGCTCTCCATCTCTTTTATCAGCCCCTCCCCTGCAGGCCCTGGCAGGGGCTCTGAGGTGTCCCTGGAGCTTCTCTGGTGCAGCTGAACAGCCCCAGCTGTGCCAGGCTGGCTCCAGAGCAGAGGGGCTCCAGCCCTGGCAGCAGCTCCTTGGCCTCCTCTGCACTGGCTGCAGCAGCTCCAGCTCCTTGTGCTGCTGGAGCCAGGGCTGGGGCAGCTCTGCAGGTGGGCTCTCACCTGAGCCCAGGGGCACAGGGGCAGGATCCCCTCCCTCAACCTTTTGTCATATCTGAAAGGATAATTTAAGCAGTTTCTGGAGTGAGTGGGGCTGATGAGCACACCCAAGGGCTGAATTGCCTGACTAGCTGCCTTAAAAAGCAACTTTTCCAGAGATGCCTGTTCTCCTCTGCTGTTTATAGCATGTGTTTTCTGAACAGCTTTTCTACAGATCTATCACTGAGAGAGAGCTAATATTCTATCAAACAAACTCTGGCTTTTATGCACTACAGTCATGTTCTGTACAGGCCCAGGGCACATTTCAAGCTGGACTTAATTTTTTATAAATCTTGGTTCAGAAAAAGCATAGAACATATCCTTAATTATATGTACATGTAATATACAATTATATTGTATATAATAATAATGATATAAGGATAGAGCATTAATCATATTTTTTATTTGCCACTTTTAATATAATATGCCTTTTCTTTTAAAGTCTTTCTGCATAATGTGACATCCAGAAAACTGTTTTCCACCTATTTGCAGTAAACAGAGAAGAGAGCAATGAGAGGTAAAGCAATCTGGTGCCTGAACTCTGGAAGGTGAACATGTGAAGAGAGGACATTGGGATCGTGAACTGTAGGATCTGAGTATGTTTCTTTGGTTTGTTGGTTTTTGTTCTTTTTTGTTTTGTCTTTGTTTTGTTTTGTGGTTTTTGTTTTGGTTTTGGCATTTTTGGGTTTTTTTGTTTGTTTGTTTGGGGTTTTTTTTGGTTTTTTTTTTTTTTTTTTTGAAATGCAATTTTTTTGTATAATGTATTATTTGGAGCTTAGATATTTGAGTGAATAGAAATTGCATTACTATCTTCTGTTAAGAACTATCAGAGTAAAACAAAAATAGTAGTTCTCATTAATCTACATATGGGACATTCTGTTGGTTCACAGAGAAACCATTAAGGTAGGATTTGAAGAAAACAAATGAAAAAATATAATGAAGCAGAGTTGGAGGCAAAATCTCTTATAGAAACCTCTGAGGGTAAGTGAGTAACCCTAAATACTATCTGGATTTGAGGTGGAGGTTCTCATTATTGATTGTGAACCTAAGAATTCAGCCTAATAGAATGCAGAGTATTAAATGATACAAAGTAATTTTAGAGATGTGACGTAGTGTTTTCAGCCTACATAATACTTTAATCCTCAGACCTACTATTCTAAAAGTATCAGCTGGTGTTAATCAGGAATGCTCACAGCAGGGATTGAAATGGCCAGTTCACTCCTTTTTTTTCCAATCAAATTCTGCTCTCAGCCCCACTGCTGTCCTGTGTACTTGTGAAGGTAGGATTCGGTACATCATTTGATCTTCTTTTTGACTGCAAGCCAAATGAAAAACTGTATTTGACTCGCCTGCTGTACAAGCTGGTTAGATTTCCCTTTAGATATTCACTAGCCTGTATAAACCCAACCATTTTATAGGTGCTTTAGAATGTGTTTTCAGTGTGTTTTTAAGGGATCTGGACAAAGCTGAGTCATTCATTATTCCTAGCCTTGTCCTGTGTTGGAGTGGTTCCATAGGATGGGGGATTTTTCAGTCTGGCTGAAAAATCTGGGTTTGTGCCTCTGACTCCAGGTACCCTCCTGCCCTCTTCCAGCTTTTCCCTCTGAGTTTTCCTTATGCAGGGCAGGAGAGACCGTGCTGGGATTCTGACTTAGTCCCTCCTGGGGAAGGCAGGAAGGCAGGCAGTGTGTCACTTGCTGAGTGACTCAATTTTGACATCACTGTCTTTAGGTACATCTCTTTGGTGACTAAAATGAGGCACACCATCTTTCCTGAGTCAGGTGAACTCTTTCCCTGAGGCTGTAAGGAGCTGCCTAAGTGTGAAGACAAGCAGAGTCCTCGCCTCTCCCAACAGCTTGGCTCTGCTTTTGCTCATAATAAATTACTTTCCAGACTCTGAGAAAGATCTATTGCCTCTGAATGTGAGGCCAGCACTTGGGCAATTCTCACAGTCAGTGGCTGTGAGTTGTTGTGTGAGCCCTTTCCCAGTCAGACAATGAGTTTTCTGTCTTATTTTGCTGGAAGGGAACAAATAATAATAACTTGCCAGGGTCGACCATTGCATGACCACACTAAAGGTCTTTCACCCCAAAGATGGACTGAAAGCCTCATAAGCCTGATACCAGTTCTGGATGCTGAAAGTTTGCCCAGCTGGACCTGGTGTGTCACAGGATCCCAGAATCCCAGACTGGATAAGTTTGGAAGGGACCAGAGGGAGTCAATCTGGTGCCACAGCCCTGCTCCAGCAGGATCATCCCACAACACAGGGCACAGGATTGTATCCAGAAGGGTCTGGAATATCCCCTGGGAGGGAGACTCTACACCCTCTCTATTTCAGGGCTTGGACACTGCCCAGGGCAGAAGTTTTGCCTCCTGTGCAGGAAAATTGCTGGGCTCAGGCCCTGCCCGTGGATCTGGTGGCATTGCTGGGCCTGGAGCAGATCCTGGGCTCTGCTCTGACCCTCCCTGCACACAGGGACAGCCAGGGACACCCAGGGACACACTGGGACACCCAGGGCTGAGGGTGCCTCTCAGCTGGGGCTCCTCCCCAGGCTGAACAGCCCCAGCTCCCTCAGTGTTTCCTCACAGGAGATGCTCCAGTCCCTCCATTACCTGTGTCACCCACCTATGGACCTACTCCAGGAGCTCTCTTTGCAAGGATGAAGTGAGGGACACCTCTGGCTGCCCATTTTCCTGTGCTGGCATATCTCTTTCTGACCCATATAAAAAACCTCCACTGCACACTGGCATGCCCTGAAATTCCCAGGGGATGATGTGCAGTTTTCCATGTGCAGGGATGCTGGGTGGACAAGCAGGAGCTGCAGTGCAATAGACTTTTGCAATGGGAAAGGTTCATAACCACAGTGTTGTTGCAAAGGTTTTTAGTAATGGAATATTATGGGTGAATTTTCTGTCCCCTCTGTCTAGATGATATTTCATTTATGATCAGAGATCCTTGCTTTTCAAGAGTTGATTCCTTTCCAGCTCACGGCTGAAGACTTAAAAAATAAAGTTCACATCTTGTTAGCGTATTGTCATTTTGAGAACTCATCCTTCTGAAACCCAGGGTTATAATTTTGCCTGAATCTCACATTGTATAATAGGGAAGAGTTTGTGCCCTTCAGAGTGGCCTTAAATAGCAGTAGCACAAAGAAAGCGATCAGATGCCATTAGCAGCCTTCTGTTGGATTAATGGCCAGCAAAATCTGGTGAAGATGCCTGGAGCTTTCTAGCATCACTGTTGTGACTTTGTACACAATTGCCCACGAGCAGCTACACAGCATCCAGCTCTGTTACTCAACATCCAGCCCAGCACAGCACAGTCCCCCACGCATCCCTCCCCACTGCCTTCCCAAGGGAATGCAGTGCCTCTCCCGAGGGGACACGGCGAGGCAGAAGCTCTCCTGTGCTTGAAATCCTCCATCTCAACATGGCTCTTGGGCTTTCTGTCCTGCACACTCGTGTGACTCTTCTTTATCCTCCTGCCTGCTTGAGCTGGACTGGCTTGGCTGGAGAACCAGCCTGTGGTGTGCAAAAATTGAGAGATGCGATGCGATGCTGTCCGAAGATTTCAGCGGGGCTTGCTTGAGAATGCCACAAGCCACATTTTCAGGCCATCACTTTGCAAGCACTTTCAGCTCACAGAAAGCAGCACTGCTGCCAAAAGCATCCAGCCTTCTCACCCCTTCATCTCCAAATTCCAGTGTAGCATCCCTTCTCCTGATTTTGGGTCTGTCTGTTTCTTGGGCAGCTGAGCCATCTGACAACTAACCTTTAAAATTCTTTTCCTGCTGGGCTTATTCTAAACTGGATTGCCTCTCAGTTAATGATGGAAAACCCATGCAAACACTAATGCTGTGCAAGATGAGGAGCAGTGCAACAACAAACATAGGTGGCTGAGAGCAGGACAGGTTTGATTTTCCATTGGTATTCCAGTTTAAGCCAGGTTGTAGTGCTTGTAGCGATGCAGCTTCATGTTTCCTTCATTAAAAAGCCAGTCTGCCCTGGCACACCACGAATTTTTCCATCAAATAATGTAGTCTGGAACAGCTAGTTAGAGCTGTTTGAGAAAGTGGTAGTTTTTTAAATTTTATTTTTAATTAGACCAGATGCTGCACTTTCATTAAACAACTCTGCAGATGTAGGAGAATCAAACAAAACCCTATCTGCACCTAAAATATAGTATTATTATATAATTCAGTCTCTTCCAGAGTCAGAAGATGCTGTTTCACCCCGGGGTAACTTGCAAGCAAGTGCACAGACCAGGCTGCAGAGGCAGAAATTGTGAGGGGAGGAGGAGAGGCCTTTGACAACCTCCCCAAGCTGGGAGGCAAAGGTCAGAGAGGGGAAGGGAGCTGCTGTACTTTGGATGTTCAACTTGTCAGAGTTTGTTTAGTGAAAAAAACAGGAATATTTCCCAAAGCTCCTCTTCTGGGCACATCTGTTATTTTTTCAGTAAATGAACTGAAATAACAAAGGGGGAGGAAAGTTAACTCCCTAACATCACACATGGAGAAGGAGTTATCCCTTTCTCGTTATCAGATTCTGATTGTGTTGGGGGGAAATGTCAGCCCCTAGTCCACCCTGAACAAAGAGATTCCCAACAGCAAGTTCAGAAGAGGATGATATCATGGGACCTTTGCAAACCAGGATCTGACCAGCTCCTGGGAATGTGTCTTTGATACTGATGTAACTCATCTTTAACTTGAACAGGATTTTCAGGAGGAAACACAGATTTTTTTGTAGTGATAGTTTGGCTGGAAATCCCTATTACCTTCCTTTCTTACCTCTCACCAAGCACCTGTAAAAGACTGGAGCCCAAGCAAAATACATGTGGGGTTTGAGGCACCAACACCACCAGGTGTTCAGCTCCACCAGGCCTGAAACAGGAAAGGGAGCAGGGAAAACAGGACAACGTCACTTGGAGGGGAGCAGAAACTCATCTGCACCAAAAAATGTCTCCTAAAGACCACAGTCTCTCTTCTGTACTCTCTGCCAATTGTGCTTGATTAATCAGATTTCTGTGGGGGTGTTTTCTTTCGCTCCATTCCTAACAGCATATTTTTCCATAAGTGATCTGAATCTTGTTGCAGATAGCTCGTTGCCTGTGAGATCATGACTCTTCCAAACAGTTGCAATATTTTGCTCTCAGAAACTAAGAAAATTCTGGTTGAAAAACATCCCATCAGTACAATGGCCAGGGCATTGGTCCCACAAAGGTGTTTGTTCTTTTAAAAGTAATCAGTGTGAGCTTTCTTCCCTACCAAAAAGGTTGGAGGGAGAGTTAATCTGGCCTTGCTCCTGAGGAGCTGGCTGAAGATTTCCTGCTGGAGTCTGAGATAGTTTCAGACCAGGGAGCATTTCTGTGCCACACACCTGTGCCAACATCTCCCCCACCTCGGCACAGACAGCTGCAGCAGAAAGCCCCATCCACTCTGGGGAAAACACATTTTACAGTAGCATCCCATCCCCCAGCCAAATGGGATCAAGCTGAGGCAGCTGCAGTCCAGGTCCCATGAGGAATACTACAAAAAGTGCAATTAAAATAATTAGTTAATGCCTTTTTATCCGGGATGGTAACAAATAGGGAAAAGAGCTTGAAATAGCTATTCTACATATCAGTCCAGTATGGTATTGGATGCTTCCCAGGATTGCTCTAAGCTTTCCCCAGGGCTTTAAAAGCTTGTGGGTAGTGCTTGGCCGCTTGCTGGATTAAAGATCTCTATTACTGATGGTAACAGGGGTAGGTTAAAGCTGCTTGAGCAGTAGATTTTGCTGTGAGAACAAAAAAAGTGAGTCTGAGTTTATAATAAAGTGATTTAGATTGCCATTCCTCCCTAGGAAATCAAGATTGCTTCCCATTGATTTAAACATGTACTGGCTTAAGCTCTTGATTAAGCAAAATTTGCCCAATGATTCAACTTTATGGGGGATGCACAAACAAAAAAATACATGGCCAAACACATCCGTGGCACAACTCAGTGAAATGTGGCATTTACCCAGCTGTTAGCTGCTTGTTGTTTGAGGATTTCTCTGCTAGCCTTCAAATGGTGCAATAAATGAAGATTTCTTTTGCAGGCATTCTTTTCCTGAAGTGTTCAAGGCAAATAAAGCACTGTACCAGGAACTTCAGCCCCAGCAACCTGTATTTGTTATTGCCACAGCAGGTGATATTTATTCTGCAGCCAAGTGAGATGGCCGAAGGGTGAAATATAACCTAGAAATCAGGGCAGAGTCTCTTAATAATCTTTAGATCCTCTGATTTCACTCTGAGATTTCATCCAGGGGCCAAATTATGCAAACATTAGGTTTTTTTCATTTTATATTCCTATCGTCATTCCCTGCCATCCCTGTGGGGTAACCTGCAGGTCAGGCATCTTATTGAAGAACATGAAAATACAGAATAATACTGAATAATAAATGCTTCAGGTCCTGCAAGCTCTCCCTGTGTCCCACCTCCGTGGCAGATGAATACAGAATAGCTGAGCTGAGGGAAGTCTGGGTAGCTCACACAGTGATTTTGAGGTGTTCATATGCAGTCTGTGAAGCTGCCAATGATCTTAATCTTTGCATGGATCATCAGAGCAGATTTTGAAGCTCACTAAGCACTTTGGTTTTTGGCAGCGTGGTCCAAAAGCTACCTTCTATATAACTGGGCATTTCCTTTTCATAGTTTCAGATTATTTCCTTTTTATAGTTTCAAATTATTTGATTTTTCTTGCTTTTAAAATTATTTCAGTTCTAGGCGACCTGTTATTTTAAAGTATCTGATTCTCTTATGTTGTATGGAAATATAACTCCCCCCATCTCCTCATTCCAGACCCTTTTTTGATATCACTGAGGGGGAAGAAGAACCCAAGGTTTGCTTTGTTTTCCTTTTGTCTGTGAGTGGAGGGTTAACAGCAGAAGAGGGAAGAAGGGTTAGCAAAGGGGAGTGCTAGTCATGTGGACAGAATGCCAGCAGCAAAGCTGGCACATGTTGTTCCATTCACATGGAAGTATGTTTTATTCATTTTGTGATGATCATCTACAGTAGCTATGGGAGAGAAACAAGAGGACCAGGGTAAAAGTGGAAATCTGGGTAAAATTCTCTGTAGCTTTGTCCCCCTTTGGTGGTAGGTGGTTGCAGGAAGTGTGATTTTCTGTGACATTTTCCCTGGATTTAAGACTGACACTTTGAGTGGATTAAATATTAAGGGGAAAACAATCATAGCTCACTTCCTGATGTTATTTTCCTGATGTTATTTTCCTGATATCAGCTTGTTTCCATGCTGTTTTCACACTTGGCCCTCTTGTCATCCCACTTGCAGCTGAAATGGTCATCCTAAGCTCCTGCTATACTCAGGAAAGGAAAAGGTGTTTCTGGGGTGTGACTCATTTGACGTATCTTTGGGATACTCTGGGATTCAAAGAGCTCTTATTCTCCACGGAGCATGTTGACTAAATCCCAGCTAAGTGCCTGGAGGGTTTTGGTGAGTGTAGGCACATTCACTGGTGGTGGGAGTTAGACTCATCTCTCTTCAGTGCTGGTAACATCAAGATTTCTTGTTTTCCAAGAGCTGTGCGTGATACTTGCGCATCTTCAGCAGGCATGTCAAGGAATTGGGGATGTGATTGCGTAGGGAAGTGGATCCTGTGCTCAGTCAGGTGGATCCTGCTCTTGCTAGAGCGAGATCTTAGGACCTTACTGGCAAAATGATATGTTAAAAGGCAGCAGAGATTTTTTTGTTGCTGTTTTTTTTTGGTTTTTTGCCTGTGGAAAGTTGTCCTTGGTCCTTCTGCAGTAGACCTGCAAGGCCAAGAAATGCTCTGGCTGCTGGTTCGGAAATGAGGGAAGAGGTGCTGAGGAGGGCAAAGACGCCCACCTGCGCTGCATGTGAGCTGACTGGGTGGCAGATGACTCCTCCCCAGCCTGCAGCAGTCACAGCTCGGGTGCTGGGAGCAGCATGCCATCACAGAAATCCCCTCTTGCCTTGCCAAGCCGGCCTGGAGTCCCCAGCACTGTGGTGCAGCTCTGCCTAAATTCAGGGAGGAAGCCTGGTAGAACATGGAGCTGAGCCCAAACCTACAGCTAATTAGGAATGATAGTTAGGGTTGCTGTCCCCTCTCCAATGAAGATAAGGATGGACTTGGTATTTTAGCCTGCTGAGAGGGAGTTTAGGGTTTTACATTAAAATAAGACAGGATAGTTCTGCAAAAGCAGCAAAATCATTAGCGATTCTTTAATTGAAGCTTTGACATATAATATTAATAACCTATTAAAGCCAATGGGGTGTGAAACATTTGGAACTGTAGCTTGAAATCACGTTGGATGGATATTGAGCTGTGACTTTTTGTAGCTGTGTAACTCTTCACTAGCTGCTGGGGAGATAAAACTGCTAACAGGAACACATTAATTTCTGGAGCACAGACATGTTGTGATGGGAGAGTGGAGACTGCAAGGACAGACAGTGGGTACAAAATGCAGAGTTAATGGCTTTTCTGCGTATTTTAGGGGAGGTGATGTGCTGGTTCCAGGCAGCAGCTGGTGAACTCAGGCCTGGAGCTCTGCATAGAGAACTGGTCAGGACTTGCAGGGATTTTCCAGGTGTGTATCCCAGGGCAAGGTGTGTATTCCTGTGGAGCTGGTGACTGTCTCAGCTAAGGTGATGTGTCACAGCGCAGCGTTTGTTGTGAAAACACTGATTTTTGCAGTGCCAGCTGGTTCTGCTTCATCAACTGGAAGGAGAAGTGCTGAGGAAAAAAGTTTGTCCTTCCTTTGTCCAGAGCAGAAGAATGCTGAGTGTACAGATCTGAGCTGCAGCTTCCTTGGATTTCCAAGCCAAACCTTCAGTGATACCCAAGGCGAGGGGCCCGCACCTGAGCATGAGCTGCCAGAGGGAAGCAAGCTGATGACTCTGCCATAGCTCCCTCCTGCACTGGAAGGACTTAATTTTAATATTATTTTGTGTTTGACATGGTCCTTTTTTCCAGTTGGGAAAAGAAAACAGAAAACCTCTACCTGGAATAGTGTATTGTGAGGGATGGCTCCAAATGAGGAAAAGCAAGAGCAACCAGGAGGCTAGAAATCTGTAAATTAAAAAGGGGTAAGGGACATTCTTCATACACCCTTCCCACTTTGCTTTTAATTCCCTTACCTGGTAAAGCTTAGAGCAAAAGTTGAATCGGTTTATAATGACAGTGTGCAACACTTTAGGATATATCCTCCTTAATATCTTTGTCTTTGGCACAGTGAAAAAAAAAAAAAAAGAACAACTTATTGTGATTATTGCCCCTCTTATTAAACAAATATTTTGTCTCTGATTCCAGCGAGCAAAGGTGAAGCCACAGTGTTGTTCTTGTTTGCCAGCTGCTTCCATGCCCTGCAAGGACCTACAAACAGTACGAGATTTGGTTTCTGTTGTCACATCAATTGTCAGAGCTCTCCTCACCAATTAAGAAACTTTTGAAGCTCTGAAACCTTCAGTGTGAATGTGGCACTGTGGTTCAAATTCTCAAGCGCAGCAAAAGAGAAATTTAGATTTGGGCAGTCCGTATCTGTGAAAGGGAACCATGATAACAACAGAAAATGCAGATCTAAAATGCAGACACAGTATTTAATTTTAACTGATCATGAAAAGAAGCAGCAAGCCAGTGGAGGAATATTTTCACTGGTGACTTTTCACTGTTTAATGTTTCAATACACTGAATTACATTTGGAAGTCATAAGCATTGAAGAATACTTTGTAGACTCTGAGCCCAAACAGTGGTTTTACTGTGCTTGAACACTTGGTTTATCTTCCTCCTTTACCCAGGTCCAAAGCCATTCTCTCTCACTGCCAGCAGCCCCTTTCTTGCTGGTGTTTGCTCTTGTGGGTAATATTTATTATCATTTGATATTTATTATCATTGAAACTGAAATTGTAATTCAGAGAATGCTCTACCAAGAGTAATTCGTTCCCAGGAGGACCTTTTAGCTACACAGTAACATGAAAGCATCAAAATGCCAGAAGAACATTATAAAAATGAACTGTCCTGGTGCTAAAATAAGCTTTAATTGATTGAGAATTGCACTGAGCCTGACAATCTGAACCATTTATTATTATTTTTCTTTCAAGCTTCAGCTACATGTGATTTAGAGTGACTGAATTATAGTTCCCACATACCTTCCTACCCACAGTGCGTGAAAGAAAACCCACGCACAAATTTCTTAGCTCCAGAGGAGCTGCTGGATACACCTGGAAGAAAATAAAAAAGCTGATTGAAAGTGATGTTTAAATAAAGGTGATGCTGATGGGAACATTCTGAAAAAAAAAAAAACCCCAGCCCTATTCTGGCTGAATGCCATGCTGTGCTGCCCTCTCCTCATCCCCACTCTTCTGGGGATTGTCTCTCCCTGTCAAAGGCATTTCCACAATATCTGCCTGCACAGCACTGGATCCTGTAGGCCGTATGGTGTTGGATGTTAATATTGGCTGTGGATAAATTACCATTCTGTCTTCCCCATTTTAGGTTCTTAGAGACAATAAATGCATCCAGTTGAGTGTACTCGGCTATTTAAATGAACATCTGTTGCAGGGTCTCCAGCAAGAGATCAATACCACCACCAAAGATCGTGGATAAAAACTGAAAATTTTCTGACTGATGGATGTACTGGTGGTCCTGTTATAGAAAGAAATATGTGGAATACAGCACTGGAAGTAGCTGGAAGTAGCTTTTGTCAACAGGGTCATCATAAATCATAGAATCACAATTTGGGTTGGAAAGAACCCTAAGGACCATCTTGTTCCAACCCCTGCCATCAGCAGGGACACCTTCCACTATCCCAGCCTGAGTTTAAGGTCTCACTCTAATCACAGCCCTGGACAAATTCACTTGCAGCCAAGAGCCAAACAAGGATTTCCATTTAACTCCCAACATCCTAAGGGGAGGAAGATGCTTACATACAGTTTTGGCTGCGGCCCTCCATCCCCCTGCCCATGCCAGCACTGCCTGTAACAGGGCTGTAAAAGGCCAAGATGCTGGCAGAGGTCAGGGGTGATCCAGGCCCTGCCTCTGGTCGGAGCTTATCCCTCCGGGTGGCTGGTGCTGCCCTTGAGACTCTCAAGCTTCTCTGGCAGCAAAATGGACCATTGTTGTCTTGGTTTTGCACTTGTTTGTAAGCCGAGCCGTTTCCATGCTACCAAACATGACTTCCAAATTGCAATTCCTGCTGCCTGCCAAAGGGGCTAATAAATCCCACTGTCACCTTTCCTTCTTGCCTGGGTAAATTACAAATGCCGGTGGCAGGAGCTGACTCAGCTGATGCCTGGCTGCAGTGTCTGACTGTTCCAGGAATGTTCTTTATTTGTTACCCTAACACAGGAAAGCACGACCCAGGGATTTATGGCAGATCACAGATCCAAAGGAAGGAGTTTGAAAATGCCACCAGCTTTATTAATAGCCACCTCTGTGGCCACTTTTCAGGTCAGAACGGAGACTGTGCAGGGCTTAAAATCTGAATCCACACTGCCCCAGGAGGGGCAGAAAGGTGTGTCTGGTCACAATGCTGTAAGGGTAGAGGTGTCTCTCTTCCAGGTTCCTTGTCCAGGTTCCAGTGGGCATTTCCAGAGTGCCAGAAGAGCAAAATGAAATATGCCTCATGAATAATGGGGATTTTTGAAGACCACAAAAGCCAGATGGATATTTTTTTTTAATTAATAATTTTTGTCATGGACTAGCATGAATTATTTAAAAAATCATGATGTGTCTGAATACATACTGGCTTTGGCTAGAGGAGTAGCTCAGGTGAAGTAGCAGTTAGACTAGTGGATACTAATGTGTGTAGCCAGCATTGTAATTAGTGCTGTTGGAGGGCATAATGAGGAATGGCTCAAAACCTGAATGTCTGGCTTTCTTGAAAGGTCATGGGAACTAAAGCTGATGGTTAATTCAAGAGGAATATACTTAATTCCTCTGAATACAAAATCACTGCAGAACTGAGATAAAAAGTTACCCTTGTAACTTTTTCTAAATGATTTTTCTATAATAGGTCTCTTTTACATCTTGATCATAAAAGCAATGTAAAAATTTGAAGGTTTTAATTAGGTGATAGTTCAGAGGAAAAGTTTCATTTTCACGTTTACATCCATTCTTTAATGTGGATTAATGCCACTCACTGACAGAGCAAAACGTATTCCAAAATCTGATGTGCTCTCTCTGTGAATTAATATGCCATATTGCATATTTTTAAAAATATTTGAGATTAACCTTTTCACTTTTTCTGTAAAAATGTACTGCTGAAATAGTGAAGTAATTATTAATTGTGGTTTTCAGCATTAGATAACGTGTAATCCTTACTCTGGTCATGGGAAATATTTGTTCATTGTGATGTTACTACTGGAATATTTTCATCCAAAAGAAATACCAATCTTTCAACACCCATTAAAGTGAGTGCTACTAATTCCAGTACTTTCCTTTGGGAGGTTTTAAAGGTGGTTTTGGAGAACTGGGTGGGAGTTATGACTTGTTTGGAACAGAGGCAGGATCACATTTCTTATTTGAGAGCAACTGCTGGCCATGGAAACCCTTTGACCCCTCTGTTGGCTCTGCCAACATCTCAGTCCCCTTGAGTTGTTGCTAAACCCAGGGCTCTCATGCAGTGCTCCAAAATCAAACTAATGTTTATTATTGATGATTCCTGTAAATGAATCAGGGTCCTGTTTCTTTTTCTCTGCAGAGAGGCTGGGCTTCCACTGTTCTCAGTTTCTTCCAGCTGGGGCCATGAGCCTGAATAGGACCATAACAATCACACTTAACTTCCTTTGTTTTCTAGGAACATGGAAATACCTCTGGGAAAGCAGAGATGTCCTCAGCTCTGAGTTTTGCATTTTGCTGTATATTTTAGCAGGCTCTGCTATAAGGAACTGTCAACAGTAAATGTACAGCACTGCAGCCAAGGCAGCCTCTGCAGAGCTTCCTGCCAGGAGACCTTATTCCTTTGAGGCAGACATCATTCCTTTCCCAACAGAGACGATGTCATCAGGGTAAAAAAGGGATATTTTATACACTGGGTCATTTTTTCCCCCATAATGGAGCACTATGTGACCCCTAATTGGAGAAAAATTGGTCATGATTTAAGAGATGATGTAATGTGTATCCAGTGTACAGGCCATATGTTGTGTTCAGGACATGTCCTCTAATTCAGCTGTCTCCACAGGTGGGAGCCTGGTGCCAAATTGGCCACTGTCATCTCCACGTGGCTGAACCCAACTCAGAAGAAAATAAATGTTTACATCTTAGCTGGATCCTTTCAGCTTCCTTCTCTTTCTCAGTTTAAGACATATGGATTTGTGGCAGTGATGGGGGACTAGACATTGTGTTAAGCGCTCGATTATGCTAATACATTCATGTTTTATATCTGCAAAAGAATTAATATTGATAAGCATATGTTTATGAGTTTCGTGTTCAGCAGAACCTTCCAGCCATATACCTATGTGCCAGCTCTTTGCAAAATCAGGGATCTAGCAGTTTACACAAGCATTGTGGAAACTGTAAATAGCCACGATTTAATTTTAATTTAGGGGGGAAAATGAGGTGTAAAAAATGTTCTCCTCAAACTGTTTACCACCCATAGTATTCTGCAATGCTGGCTGGGGAGTTCTTTGGTCTGAATAACAGCCATGAAGAGTGGCTGAGCAGGCAGGAATAAAAAAAATCCTGAAGGGGAACGTTTTACCCTGAACCTGTATGATTCTGTGAGTTAACATGTTCAGTTAAGTGTTCTTTGGTTAAACAACCAAGAGACAGATCTGCTGTCCCAGACACCAAATACCCTTGCTTTCAGCTGAAATTAGGATGCATGATCAGTCAAACATTGATTCAAATGACAGGTTCAGTGAAAGATACTTAAAAAAATATCCCAATCAGGCCTGCCTATCAAAAATGAATTTTTCTAGTTCATTTGCATTAAAAAATAAACTGCATTTCAGCAGGAAAGGCTGTGTATTGTACTTTCAACAGAGAGAGAGAGAGGAACTTAGTGCCTCCAGAAGAGAAGTAGAGTCTGACCCCTACCAGATTTTGTCCTCTTGCCAATTCATCTTTCCTCAAATAGAGCTTCAGTAGCATGGTCTTGTCTTCTTTGTCTTTGAAATTTAATGCTAGCTTATTTTTAAAAAAAATGAATAAATTCAAACCTGCTTCATTGGGCCCCAAGGGCAAATGATGAGCTCCCATTGGAGGGTGTCACTGTAAGGAGCATGTTTGTGTTTGTGTTAGAGCACTCAGAGTCTCACTGCTCAGGCTGGAGGAGTTTCTTGTGACAGATTATCTCTGGTGATATTTAGCAAGCAGCTCACATGCAACAAATAAAGGCCAGACACGTGTAAGCAGTAAGTAAGAGTGACTGCTTCTGGCAGCTTCATATTAAGATCCATTTTGCCAGATTTGCTTTAGATTTTGAAGTCTGTGCTCCAAGAATGGATGCAGGAATACCCGTTCTGAGCTTGTGTCTGTTGTGCTGGAAATGTTATTAAAGCAGCTGGATGCAGCACTTGGGGGCATGGGTGAATGTGGACCTGTCAGTGTTGGGGGAATGGTTGGGCTCAAGGCTCTTAGAGGGCTTTTCCAATCCTTCTCAGACTCTGGAGGGGATCTGTTGTTGTCTGCTGCTTGTTCAAGTGCAGGGTGTAAAATTATTATAAAAAAAATATTTTTTTTTCTCTGCAGAGGCCTGATGCTTTAAAGGAGGCCTGCAGTTTACAAGTCAAACTCTCAAAGGGCCCCAGGAATGAGTGCTGACACTGCTCATTCAGCACTTCTTCTGCAGTCTCAGACTGTTTCACTCACAATAAATATTGCAGGCAACCTTGAGCATCCTATGAAAATTTGTCAATAGACATTCTGTTTCTCTGTGCTTGCACGGAGCTGGTCTGCTTCCAGTTGTGCAGTGTTGTTGTTGTACTGGGCTGAGGGCAGCAAACAGATTTCTTTTGCATGTGACGTCGGGAATGATGCCTGTGCAAGCTCTGGCACGGAAAACCTCTCCTATTTTTTGTAGATACCTTTGTACTTTGGGTCTGCAGCTCTCCTGCTCGTAGGTCTCTCAGGTGCTGCATCTTCTGGCCAGTCCTGATATAGCAGAGAATGATGAGAGGACACAGAAAATCAAAGACTGACAGAATACATGGGCTGTTTGCTGCAGCTCAGGCTCACCATCACTCCAGGAGAAAGAGCTTCTGCTAGGCTCAGGAATTTGGTGCATTACTGCACAGATCTCGAGGGGAAAAAAAATCATTTTGAATGGAGGGCAGTAAAAGTAGAAAAGCTGAAAGTGTTTTCACCAAAACCTAGGTGACATAGGAATCTGCAAAATAAGTTTCACACCTACAGAAAATCATAGGAAGCCAAATTCTACTCTCTGATAATTTGCTGTTATTGTAAAATGACTCCCAGAGCAACTGAGGCAAATTTCTCTGAGTTTTCAAAGCTATCAGTAGAAATCAAACAGTTCAAATCATTAAGTAAATTTTCCTTCACTTCTGAACTTATTGGCCTTGACTAAGCTGCTGCATACAGATCTGCCAGTGCAGTGTCTTGTGGGGTCTCAGACTGGGAATTTTGATGGCTGTGCAGCTTTTCCTATTCCTGAGAGGGTTTTTGGTAGATCCATCTAGATGGTTCAGTTCCTATATGGAAACAGTCTCATATAATGTGAGCTTGTAGAACTGATCATTTAAAGAATAAATATTTGCCCCCCAGAGCTGATGGCTTTTATTTGACCCCAGAGCTGATGGCTTTGACAATAGGGAATCAAACTACTTTTTGTGTTTAGCTTGAAGTCCCCTGGTGTATGTATTATTCCCAGTGCAGTGCATCCCACTGAGTTATTTCTCTATCCTAAATATTGGGTTTTTTTTCCTTTTTTATGGAAGACCCTGAATGACAAGATAGTAGAAGAGTGTTTCCAAGGAAGTATCAGTATGTCCTTGCCCTCTACCCCTGCTTTTCCCTGGATAATCTTTGATGAGGCTTGGGGTCCCCACTGTATTTATAAGCAAGGTGATAATGGAAGCATTTAGCAGGGTTCAGAAATAGAGGTGTGGGATTTGTGAGAGGCACTGAGGCAGGACACACCAGGGGCTGGGTCCCTGAACCTTCTCTGCAAAGTTAGTTGTGTCTAAAATGCTGCTCTCCAGCGTGCAGGAGTTCAGGGTGACCAGCATCACACCTTAAACACTTGTGTGACTTTTACTACTCAAAATCAAGTAAGGTAAAGCCTGCTTTAGCCATTATCTGTCTTGGCTAAATTGCTGTAGGGCATGCTGAGGACTAGCCCTGTCTTTAAGGATTGTGTTGAAAGGGTTGCACAAAGTTACCTTTGGCCCTTCTTCACAAGGAGCACGAGTTACAGCTGAAACAAAATCCATGAACACTCTGTTTGCTGCTCCACACAGCTGGGCTGCTGGCACACTAGAGCAATTTGCATACGCTGATTTAACTGTTGGAAAAATCTATTCACACAAAAATCTTCTATTCTCTTAGACAAAGGATTTCCCCCCCCCCCTCATTTTGTTGTCAAAATCGTTTTCCCATCTGTTATTGGGGCAAAACAACCTCCTAGTCTGGATGTTTCATTCATGGATAAAGCTTTCATTGGAACTTGTTTTAGGGTTGGGTTTGACTTTGCTCCCAGAGAAATGAGCAACAAAACTCTCTGTGAGCTGAACTGAGCCTCTCCTGAAAATGAGGGGGTTTTAGAGGAGTTACGATGGCTGTGGACAAGGTCTTGTTGCTCTGCCCTTTCAAAAGGGAACTGTGTCTAGCGGAGGAACAATCAGAATATTTGTCTCTTTAAATGAATGGTTCTTAGAGCCTGCACTGAGAGGCAGGCTCCCTCTCTGCGGCTGTGAGGCTACTCAGAGCCTCCAATAAATCAGCATGCAGGCAGGGAGAGCTCTGTCCTTGAAGGGATGCACAGTGACCTTGCTCATGCTTCCTCTGGTGGAATAGGGGAAACAGAGGAGCCCAAATAGTGAGCAGAGTGGCACCGAAGGCTCTGCATTCTGCATGCAAATGCCACAGCACGGGAGCCACGGCACGGACGGCGTGCTGCTGCACAGAATGCAGCTTTCCTGCTAGCCTGACCAGACTGCTGCTGCTGCTGAGCTGCTTTTTCCCCTTTTTTTTTTTTTTTTTTCCCCTGCAGGGTTCTGAATGAAATCCTCATGATTGTTGCATGCTTGTTCAATAATAGCAAGCCCCAGTCACGTCTCCTTGCGAGCACATTTGGTCGGAATCACTGAGCAGAAGCAGAGAGGAGCTGACGACTATGTGCTTCCAACGCAGGTTGCCGGAGCCCCGTGTTTGCCATTGGCTGCAGTTCCCCGGTCTGTGTGCAGCTTCCCCCATCTGGAATATGAAAATGGGATTGAAGTAGATAATTGCTAGCAGCGGGTTTTCAAGAGAGGCTTAGAGGGAACAGAATGCCTCTCACACAGCACAGGCTGCCTGCGCTGAGAGAGCTCTGAGAGATGATTTTAGATGTTACCCACGTCTGAATCTCCTGGAAACTTTGCCATGGAAGCAAGCCATTGCGCACAGTCCTGGAGCTAACATCCAAAAGGGGCAAGGAAGGGGCAGCAGGGCCAAACAATGGGATACCTTGTCCTTGGATTGCTCACAGAAAAGCCAGCAGGCATTCCCCTCCAGCCCCCAGCAAAAAGGGCATGAAGGTGGCAATGAACTGAATTTTACCCGGCGAAGCTTCCGTGGCTTTTCAGAAGGATGGGATACACTGACCCTTCATCAAGCCGGGATTTGCTGGGAAACAGAACTTTGTTCTTCATCTTCATCTGCGCCTTTGCCGTGGTCACCTTGCTGCAGCAGATCCTCTACGGGAGGAACTATCTCAAGAGGTAAGGGGGGATCAGAGGGAATAGGAAAAGTTGTCTGATCAGGCTGAGGGGAGAGGGAGCCCCAGGCAGACCATTACAGCAGTTCAAACCACGTCTCAGTGTTTTGCTGATGATAACAGTATCTTGTCAGTTCTGGGAAGGTGTATCCAGCATCTGTAATGTTTGTTAGGTTGAGTGCAGGAGAGGGTTAGGCAGAATATAATGTTTTGTGAGTTCCCTGGGTTATGTTTAAGTCCTCAGCTGCGGCAAAAATATGGGTTTGTATTCAACTTAAACAGACTCGTGCCATCTGAGTATTTGCCCCTTACAAGGCTCCCACTCTGTGTAAGTTCAGGCTGAAATGGCTCGAGATGTTGAATTGAAGTAGCATGTTCATTGCTGAAACTTCAATGTCTTTAGAAACAAACATGCAGATGCAGTTCCTAAAATCAATATTAGTGTTCCAGATAACCGAGAGAGCACTTTATTTTTGCACTGCTGTGTTCTCAGGAATAGCTGCTGAGACTGCCTCGCTGTGGAGCACATCACTCTTTGATCTGAAAATGCTCTTTTCACAGCAAACACCGAGGGGGCTCTATAAATGTTTAACCTTGACCCATGCGGAGTTTATTTTACTTAAACCTAGTTTGAGAAGTTACAGCTCGCATGATTTTATGAAGATGAATGTTTCCCTTACATGCTTTGAGGTAAGTGTTTCAGTTGTGTAGGCAGCTGCTGTGGAATTTTTTACTGGAATTGAGCTGCATTCTGCCAGGAGAGATAAATGGTTTTGTTCTTGCCTTGCTTGCAACTCATGGAGTTGTTTGCCCTGTGCCAAGAGCAAGCAAAATGCTGGCAAATCAGCCAACATTTCTCTCTGGGAGGGAAAAGCAAGCATGATATTAATATGTTTAGACAGGGGTGTTGTTTATCCACAGAGCAATTTGTGTGCCTTGTGTAGCACAAGGCCTTGTCTGGGGGACTCTGATTTTTTTGGGCACCTCAGCTCCAGAAAGACGTGACTTCCTCAGCTAGAAGAAGCGAGAAGGAGCAGAAGTGTAGAAAACATGGGGGGTTTTGGCTTGGAGAAAACTGAGGGGAAAAAGGATAACTGACTTGAAATAGCCAAATTAAATCTTAGAAGAAAATAAGCAATAAGTGCCTCTCTCTAAACACTCACAAAGTGCTAAAATGTTGTAGCAGGAAAGATTTGGATTTAATCATGACGGGGAACTTTTAAAGAAAATAATTACCTGAGGAGGTATAAAATCTCCACATTTGGGGAGCTTCAGGAACCTGGTAGGTAGACAAGGGTAGAGTGTTAAGAACATGACTTTATGGCCAGGTCAAGGCCTCATTTTGTCTTATTTTCTCAGTTTTTTCCATTTATCCTGGAGGCCTGGCAGTCCTACCAATCCTTGCTTTTCCCAGTCAAAATTACTGTAACGGGGTTTGAGAGAAGAAAGTACACACTGAAATTAAAAATGTCACAGTAAAGATAAAATTATGAAAAGATGCAACCAAAAACTCTTCCACTGAGTGATCTCTGGGGCCTGCCTCTGTCCTGCTTCATGCCCTGAGAACCTCTCCTGTCATCATCAGGGAATGAAAAAAGGCTGATGTCCAATTCCTGGGATTGCAAGGAGAAAGTCTGGTTCTGAGCCCTCTGCCATCAAAGAGTCTCAAGTAGGGAGATGAGCATATATTTTGTCACTTGGACTGGAAAATATTACTTTTCTGTTTTTTTTTTTTTTTAACTCCAGCTTGCAATGATTTGTTTCTTTTAGTTTCTTCTTCTTTTTTTTTTTTTTTTTTTTTTTTTTTTTTTTTTTTAATTAACCATGTGAAAATAGTCTCATAAAGAGCTCTGCTAACTCAGTGCAGGGAAAAAAAAAGCACCTCAGCTCCTTTCTGCTGGGAACTGGCAGTTCCCCTCTTCCATGGAAATAGAAATGCAGGATGTGGCTGCAAGTTTTTGGTGACAGAAATGTGATTTAATCAGCGTCCTGCATTGTTACCACAACGTTATTATGAAGGTACCTTTTTTTTTTCCAGCTTTCCTTTCCCTCCCTCTCCCTTAACACCCTGCATTACCTTCTGGTGAGCATTCCAGGGCAGCCTGATTGCCAGCGAGGGGCAGCTGTAACCTTTAATTACTCCTGCACTTCACAAACCTCCTGTGTTAAGCCCCCTGCTAGAAGCTGATTCCGGCTGTGAGGCTCCTTGGACGTGTTTTGACTTGTACCTGGTGCTTTTGGAGAGGCTCCTCGGAGAGGGGAAGCGGGGTGTTTATATCCCTGGTGCCACTTGCCAAGCTGGAGCTTGGGGACACAGCCTTTTACTCTCTGGGATTCCATGTGCTGCTTGCTTGGGATGCCTTTGCCTGCATCCCAGCACCTGCAGCAACAGCAGGCCCCATGGCCTCCTCCCAAGGCAGCAGGAAGAAATTCCCCCGTGTATTTGGAGAAATTGCCCTAAAGTACTATTTCAGTAAGTGTACAGTGCTTTTAAGTCTAAATATAACACCAGGGTGGCTCATTTCTCTGCAAGAAGGTGGTGGAAATGGGTAAAGGCCATCAAGGCAGGGAAGTGTGACCTGAAACAAGCAGCTTGGGCACAATGCAGGTGACAGCAGAGACACAGGACTGGTCCCAAAGAGCAGAGTGGAGAAAGGTACCCTTTTCTGGGAGAAAGATGGGGAAGCTTGCTGTGTGCCATGCCACTTACCCATACCAGCAGGGAATGGGCTGGTTTGATGGCCGTGAAATCCCACCTGAGGCTGTCCATGGAGGCTCAGGATCCTGCATTTGCCCGTGGCCATGTTCCCAGAGCATCTGTGGGGGTGGCAGGACAGGAAAGGATGCTCCCGGAGATAAACTCTGCTCAGGGAAATTTGATAAGGGGCCCAGCCTCAGGTCAGAGTTCTCCCTTTACCCTTATGGGATGTTAATGAGCTCCTGGCATTGCTGGAAGAAGGGGACAGCGTAGGGATTGAATTTCTAGGCATTCACACATTTTTCACCCACTGTGTAATGTTCCCCACTCCTTCCTTTGCAGTTTTATGCAGTGTCATTGGAAAGCAGAGTCCTGTCCCCCTTCTTTTTTGCCCTTTTTCAGTTTTCTCCCAGGTGGGATGGGTGTGGGTGCTCTCATCAAGGCCAGGGCCTCATCCCTGCAGTTGCAGCTGAAGTTCTCTAACAGGAGAGTCAAACCACAAGCTGCAGAAATGGCATCGGGAAGCTCTGGTCTCTGCAGCTTCTGATCCCCAGTAAAAAGGATGATGAAATGAGATATAATTAAGAGACTTTAATACCGATCTCTGGGGTAATTATTTTTATTTTAGGATTAATGTGATGATTAAAAATCCACTGCATTGATCTGCTAAAGTAGGTTAAATGCTGTGGTCTTCTGCTTAAATCCAGAGCTGCCTCTTGCTTTTGTATTGACTCATCTTTCCAATGCTCGCCTTTCAGCTGAATTTTCTTTTGAATCAGATGCTCAGCTGAGGGCTGGCCTTTTTTTTGTCAGCTCTTGTTTGGCCAGCAGGGAATAATCCTGGATTACATTAGGAAACTGCCACTACAGTAAAAAAATGTTGAAATCTGTCTTCATCTCCCAACCTGTAGCATGGGAGAGATCAATAGGACAGTCCTTCCCTTTGGCAAGGGAAAGATATCAGAGCAATACTTTGCTATATACCAATATTCTGTTGGCAGGAAATTCACTAAATTCTGGGTATTTTAAGAGACTCACTTCTGCACACTGAAGAATGTCATGTGAAGAAGGGAATCTGCACCTTTGAAACTCCTTTTATTCAGCTGAGTTAGGAGAACACATTTCCAAAACTATTAAAGACCCTAAACAAA
Source organism: Melospiza melodia melodia (assembly GCF_035770615.1). Lineage (NCBI taxonomy): Eukaryota > Metazoa > Chordata > Aves > Passeriformes > Passerellidae > Melospiza > Melospiza melodia. The sequence continues at coordinate 2,102,768 of NC_086226.1, forward strand.
TACTACCCCAGGGCCTGCCAGAGGGTAAAAAAAGATTGCAAAGAATCATACAGCAAGATTCAGCAAACCTTCCCATGCAGGCAGCCTGTATGATTTGGAAGCTTTGTATCTTCTAAATGAGAATAAAACATCACTCTTATGTATGTGTGCCCTCTTATTAATATCTGAATCTCATGACTTGAGGTAAATCCACCATTTTTTAATATCTTAGGCAGCTTTTACTCAGCACTTGCAAATCAATTCCCAGGCATCCTTACTTCTTTCCTTACCATGTAAGATTATCTGTGATCACTGCATGGACTAAAGGAATAAACCCAGGGAAGATGAACCTGAATTGCACATTTCATCTGTACCCTAAATTCATGTCATTCCTACAGCAGGGACAGCAGGAGCTGCAAATGGGGACATGGAGGCTACGTGTGGCCCAAGTTGTATTTTGTCCTAAAATGTTTTTTTTTTTGCCCTAACTCCAGCCAGCTCAGGTCAGCTGAGAGCTCCTGCCCCATCTCTGGCACATGCTCCTCTGGCCAGCTCATAACACCCTGTGAAAGTGCTAGCCATAACCTAGGACCATCTATTCCCGTGTTAAAACTCTCCTGCCATTGAAATATCTTCCCCAAAAGGCGTAATCTGAAGGTCACCTAGTGAGTCATCTCTCTCTGGTCACACTGCTCTGTGCTTCCAGCTCTAACCAGAGGGAATTACTACTCCACAGAAATTACATGTATCCTGTGAGTCATCTGGATGAATCCCTGACAAGGTGCTGGGAGGTCTTGGGTTTGGGAAGCTTTCTTCAGAGAAGAGTGCTGGAAACTTCAGAACAAAGCAAAGTCTTCAAACAATATAGAACACCAAAAAATATGTGTTTACAGGATATGGACATCACCTTAAAGTGGCCGGATCTAGTTGAGCACAGCAGGAGAAGCTGAGACTCATGCTGTTCCTGCTACAGGGCACTCCCAAGGCCATTTCATGGAGTGCAGGCATCCCTGCTGGCAATGGGATGGAGGGGGCAGAACCAACAGGGAGCTGATAGATTAATTCAGCTGTCTCCAAAGTCATGGGCTCACAGAATCACCGAATGGTTTGGGTTGGAAGGGACCTTAAAGCCCATCCAGTGCCACCCCTGCCATGGGCAGGGACACCTCCCACTGTCCCAGGCTGCTCCCAGCCCCATCCAGCCTGGCCTGGGGCACTGCCAGGGATCCAGGGGCAGCCACAGCTGCTCTGGGCACCCTGGGCCACCGCTCTGACAGGGGACAATTTAACATCTACCCTAAATTCACCCTTTGTCAATTTGAGGCCATTGCCCCTTGTCCTGTCACTCCAGGCCCTTGTAAATAGTCCCACTCCATCTTCCTTGTTGTCTCCCTTCATGTGCTGAGAGGCCACCCCAAAGCTTCTCTTTTCCAGGCTGAACAGCCCCAGTCCTCTCAGCCTTTTCTCTCAGCAGAGCTGCTCCATCCCTCTGATGATCCTGGTGGCTTCCTCTGGACTGGCTCCAACAGGTTGATGTTCCTCCATCCAGAGGCTGGATGCAGTCACCCCTTCCCATTTGTCACCCCATTCCCTTTCCCACTGCTACTGTTGGTTGCTTTAGGCAATTCTCCTGAATCCAACAATTTTTCCTTCTATACTTAAAGGTTTGGGGATTTTTAACCATGATTTTAATTTGCTTTTAAAGGAGACCATCTAATGGCTGAAATTTTAGAGTGTGAGGAAATGTTATTTCCTGTCCTGTGCTCCCTGGCAGTGATCCCCATGGCCCTGATGCAGAAAACCAGCAGGGTTTATATCCCTGCTCCCTCTATGCTGTATTTCCAGCATTGTTTTGTTCCACCTCTGCTGTTGAGATGGCAAAACCACCTGCTGGTCTGGCCTGTGGATTGCCAGTCCTTCTCCACTCTTGAGATGACAGTCAATTAAGTTAATGAGCATCCTTTATTTCAGTGTTTTACATGTGCAAATTCCACTATCCAAGCGTGTCACTCCCTGGTGTGTCACACCATGGTCCTTCCTGACCTCATGTCATGAGGGATGTGTCCTACACGGTGGCCTTTGGACACTTGTCCCTTTTATTGTGGCTTTGGACACCCAGCAGCTCCTAGGCCAGTGTCCACAAGCCCACCCTGTGGCTGGTTTGAATTGTGCTGGGCTGTAGGAGCTCTCCAGAAACTTTTTGCCCTGGAGCAGTGGATTATAGGTGTCCTGCCTGCTAGCCAAAAAGTGGCCATTGTCCCTACTCATTAATACAGAGAAAATTAAATCCTGATTCTAATTCATGTAGTACCCAGCAGCAGCTTCCTTTAGTCTACTTTGTTCTGTGAAGATCTAGGCCTCCTTCCATCCAAGCAAACAAAATTCTTGTGTATTTGGCTGAATATCTGGGTTAAATCCTCATTTTACACAGACCTGTTGCCTTGGTATGACAAAGTAATGGCTGAGTTTTGCCAATGCCCAGCATTCAACACCTTTTCACCCAACATGATTTAACTGCTGAGACATCTCTCTTAGAGAAGAAATGCCATCAATTTGTTTTATGATGTTTTGAAAATAATTACCTGCTTGGCCTCTTTGTGTGTGGGCAGGTACAAAGGTCAGTCTTGCCTTCATTTGTGAAAAGCCAAACCCAGAACTCTGGGTGAAGCCATTTGTGAAAAGCCAAACCCAGAAACCTGTGTTCCCATTTTGGGTTGTGATCCACCCATGCTCCCCACCTGGGATGGATCACAGCCTTGACCACGAACCTCTGTGGCCAATGTTGATCACCTGCTGCCTTGGTCCTTTAATTTTGACCCTGCTGGAGTTTCCTGATGGTTCTTACACTTGCTGGATTTGCTTCAGCCATAATCACTGCGCAAAGCTTTGTATTTTCTTACTTCCACTGTGCTTCATTCTTACCCTTGATTGCTTTTTCATTTCATTTCTCAATTTTTAATTCAAGTGTATTCATTGCTCAGCAGTCCATGTCTCCCTCAGGCAAATTGTGGACTTAACCTCTCATTTCTTTGAGGCATGCTTGCCCTCTGTTGCTTGCATCCATTTTGCTTTTCCATCAGCCCTGCAGATAGTTGATGTCCTTTCACATCCATTTTATTTGGATGGGTTTATGCTTTAGTTCTCAGGGTGAATGCCTTAAAAGCAGCCTCTGTCATTGGTCTGGCATTTTCTATCAGAGCAAATACAGCCAAAGCTGGGCTTTTGTAAGCCCTAACTGAACATCTTAGGCTGTAAATATTTTGGAAGGGTTGCCTAAGTGGCAGGAGAAGACTGTGCCATCCACCTCTGTGATGGAGAGAGAGAATATGTGCTACCCCTGTGCCTGGCACTGGGTACACCCTCACTGACTGTGAATGCATTTTTCTCCTTGTCTTCAGCCTGAGCCCTCAGGGCACTGTGGGGACACTTGACCTGATGCTGAATATATTGGTGCTGGAAGCTTGAGATGCAGTGCAATTATTTTAGTCAGATCTCTTGTGGTGTGGTGAGATTTGGAACCCACACTGCATCAGGCATCTACCATCTCAAATGTGAGAATTTGCTGGTATCTTAAAACATTTGAGATTCCCTGTATCTGTGCTCAGGGCTTGGTTGTGTTGGTTGATTTTTTTTTTTTTCTTTTCTTGAAAACTACATCCCTCACTATAATTTCATTCTGTTGTTGGTTTTGTCCTGTCCCTCAGTATTACAAATCAGGATATTTAAATTATGAATAATTATAATTGTGAATAATTATTGCTAATAAGTTTGATAAAGGTTATCTATTACTCCTTGGATGTTTCTCTTCCAGCCACAGATGAGAAAAGGTAAGACTGTAAAGGTTTGGAAGGTATCCTTGGATATTCTTGATGTCCTGGTCAACATTAGATCCAGTTTAAGCCAACCATTTGAATGTGTTTTTTCCTTCCTGGGAAGTCCTTTTAGACCAAGTTTTTTCAGATACTGCTTGTGAGTATCTGATGCAAGATTTAACCCAAATGTGAAACGTGCTACATGAAACAAAACCTTTTTTCTGTGTAATAATGGTTATAATCCAGAAGCTTCCCACCTATGTTTCCAATTTTGCTTTTTGCACTAGTCAAAATATACTCCTCCACCATTTTAATACTATTATTTCCCTCTAACATAAAGAGCCAAAGTTTTCCCTGGTATAATTCTGTAAGGCCAAGAGTGTGGTGAAACCAGATGTGCACCTTTCCTATATTGTCCATCCATATTTTGTGTTTTGTGGGGCTCATGTTATTTAATTTCTTCCTTTTGCTCTGAATATACCATTCCTGCTCTTCCACTTATTTTCATACAATTTTCAAAGCCTTTTAATAATCTTGTCCCTGTGAGATGGTAAGTGATGAGCTCAGTAATTACCCACTGTCAGTCTATCTACAGAGCTGTAGGTCACTGAGACAAAGGTTGATCTCTATTAAAGCAGTGAGCAGAAGAATGTAAGTGCTTGTAGCAGGACTAAAACTTGCATTTTGCTAATTTCTCTGGAGAAATAAGTATTTCTCTAAACTGGGCTGGTCAAATTCAATGCTTCTTCCACCGAAAGATATGAATTTTTTAATGGACTCACATTAGAAGGAGAGCATATTGCTCAAGTCCTTGAGATGGCCCCAGGAATGTTTTATTTATTTGTGCCTTGCCTGGCACGGTTATGGACCTGGATTACAGGTATTACCTGACACAGCACAGGTGAATTGGACCTGGACTACTGCTGCAGGCAGATTCTTTCTCTTTCTTTTTCCTTCTTTCCTTCTTTCCTTCCTTCCTTCCTTCCTTCCTTCCTTCCTTCCTTCCTTCCTTCCTTCCTTCCTTCCTTCCTTCCTTCCTTCCTTCCTTCCTTCCTTCCTTCCTTCCTTCCTTCCTTCCTTCCTTCCTTCCTTCCTTCCTTCCTTCCTTCCTTCCTTCCTTCCTTCCTTCCTTCCTTCCTTCCTTCCTTCCTTCCTTCCTTCCTTCCTTCCTTCCTTCCTTCCTTCCTTCCTTCCTTCCTTCCTTCCTTCCTTCCTTCCTTCCTTCCTTCCTTCCTTCCTTCCTCCCTCCCTTCCCTTCCTTCTCTTCCTTCTCTTCCTTCCTTCTCTTCCTTCCGCCCCTTCTTTCTCTCTCTCTCTTTCTTTCTCTCCTCTGTCCTGCATCTTTTAACTTGTTGTGCCTTGCATATTTATTTCAAAATTGATTGGGGTGTTTAAAGTAATATTTAACTAATCAAGTAGGCATTTGCCTTGTTCTTGTCACCTGGCTTTGTTATCTTCAGGGACTAAGTCTGACCCTTTTGTCAGGGAAGGGGTTTTGAGCATAGGCTGGTCCGACTGGGCACTGCTGGGCTGGGTCTGATCCCAGTGTCTCACTGTTCACTGCGGTGACTTTAGTCCTTTACTCCTTTTAGGCCCCTCTGATATCTTTTCAAGCTCAGTGTAATTAATTTTGCTTTTTCTGGCCTGTGCAAAAATGAAAAGGGGTCCTTGGTTTTGCTCCAAACCTCTTCTTGCTGCTGTCTCTGCTGGCTGCTGTGCTTCTCCTCACCTGTGCAGCAGTCTGTCACACTGAGACTCCTGATATTCCCCTCACCCAAGCTCCTCCAGCTCCCTGATCCATTTTAGTGAGTGCTTCCAGTCCCTCTCATCTGCAGGTCACTCATGCATACCACGGCTTTAGTTTTATTTTCCGTACACCCTGTGGACACAGTGAGTCATAGTTTCCTTATTTTGCGGAAAGAAGGAACTGGATCTCTGGCAAGATTAACCATCTGACTTTCCAGCACCTCTGTGACACCCCTGCTAACAGGCTAAGGGCACCACTTTCCATTTTCAAAGACAGCAATGATCATTTAACACTAAAGGCTTCAGTTCCTCCCCCTCAAGGGCACACGAATTACAAAACAGGGAAACTGAGGTACAGTGAAATTGATTTTCCAGTGACTTTAGGAAGCCTTTACATGGCCTGGGCTGTCGATCATCAGGACAGAGGCTGGATATGGCTTCTATATCTGAGAAGTGTATATGGCTTCTAGCAGAAACAGGATTATAAAATTACTAATGATGTATATGGAATTAATGAATGTACTATTTGCTAATAACTTCAACAGGAGCTGAAGTCACAAAACCTGGATGTCCTGTCACTTCCTAATGGGTTCTTTGTTAGGGAGAGTGCATACAGAGAAGGGATGTGAGAACTGCTGGAAAGCAAGAGCAGGAGAAGTGAAGACAAATAATAGAGGGAGCTCAGAAAGACAAAAAATTTGCCTTGTTCTTGGGGATATCCATATCTTCCTTCCCTTCCTCTGCTTCTCCTTCCTTGCCCATCTGTGCAGGCCAGCAAGCTGAGTCAGGTTTTGGCTTAGCTTCACCATTAGAAAATAACATTCATTTCTGCCTGGTTTTTGCTTGGGCTTGGATTTAGCCTGCCTGTGGTGGATGCCAAATGAGGATAGTTGTAGCTGTCACCTTTTAGACGTGAGTGGAAGTCTCCCGCTGCCTGGGATTAAATGGGATGAACCGGTGGTATTTGGGGAATAATTGTGGCAGGAGTGGCAGGTGATGGCCCCACTGGCACTGATGGCTCCTCTGTCACCCAGAGGTGCTGATGACTGTGCCGCCTGCACCAAGCTGCTCTTGTGCCTGGGAAGCACATGGATCTCTCCTGAGCAGGTTCTGCTGCACACACAGTCGTGGACAGTGCCCAGACACGACCTCCAGCTGTGCTTGGAGACTTTTGGGTCTCCTTCTTTCAGCAGCTCCCTTTATACACCCTGCCTTCCGGTTTGAAGTGGGTTTTCACCTTTCCTTTCCTTTTCAGAAGGACAATAGGCCCTGCTGAGGGGGGATCTCAGTGTGGCAGCAGCACGGGTGCAAAGCTTCTCCCTGCAATTCATCCGCTTGCTCGTTCTTGCCTTGTAGTTCAAAACACTCATAATTATCTGACATCCTCTGCTATTAAAACCTCTGCTTGTGTAGGAGTTGTTTTTTGTTTGGATTGCAGCAACAGGCTTTCAGTCTTTGCTTCCTGCTGCTTCCTAACAGCCGGTTTTGACAAGCCCTTCAGAGTCACTGCTGCTTTGTTAATTTTCTGGCTTTTCACCCCCTCCTCCTATTATTACTTTACACTGATGTTTATTTGACCACACACTGATTCAACACTTACAGTTACCAATTAGGATCAAAATATTGCTTTGACATTTACCTGAAACTCAAGGCCTCTGTTGCTAAGGCATCCAACTTCATGGAGTTTCTGCAATGCGAGGCAGAGCATTGCTCACACTTTTGTTTGTTAGGGATAAGTCTTGTGATTAATGGTATCCATAACTGACGTACATCTTCCTTGATGAACAATTTGCTTACATTCATGGGCAAAACGAAGCATCTCTGCACTGAGAGGGTTTCTGGTTATTGCACCTTTTATGAATTCTTTCCTTGCCGTCATCAGCATCACACGCTGGGGACACATCCCAATTTTAGAAGTTGTTATATTAGGGCAAATTGAGCAAATGGCAAAGTTCCACTTGACAATCATTGGCAACAATTCCAAGCTTCCACTTAGCTTTTCTTTCTTTCCTTTTTTTTTTCCTTTTCTCTTTTTCTTTCCCCTTTTCTCTCTTTTTCCTTTTTTTCTTTTTTTTTTTTGTTTGAACTGTTTGACACAAGCTATGTAAATTACATAGTAGGCCTTGATGTCTCAGTCATTTCCTCAGCTTTCCTCACCTTCTTTTAATCTTTCCTTACCCTCCCTTTTGCTCTGATGCTTTTTCTCTTCCTTTTCTGTGTGTCTGTGCTCTGTGTGCTTTTATATTGCAATTCTGATTCACAGAACCTTAATTTGTTTACCTGTTTAAATGCAGTTACTGCTGAGAGTGAACAGGGTAGAATTTGACTCAAATAGAATGCCAAAGAAATACACTGATGAAGCAGCTCAAGTCTCTTTTCTGTTTTCTCAGGCTGTTTGCACATTTGGCCAGACAATTTTTTACGGATGCTTACAACTCAAACCTGAGAGGATTAGAAAATTTTGTATTTCAAAAATTAAATTCTCCCAACTCAAGGCTGATTGAAATCAATGGTAAAGCTCTCAGTAATCCTGTTAGAAACAGAATTAATTCAGTGTTTTTAAATGTCTCATCCTTGGTATCTACTCAGTCCTAATACCACAAACCATTATTTATGGAAGTAGTTCTTACTGTGAGAAAGAGATTTATTGCACCACCTCTGGAAAAAATGCAGAGCAGCAGCTTGGTCTTACTCTTGCAGACTTACAGTGAGACACACAGCTCTGTAAGCTGTGAAAAGTTTCTTTGGTGGGGTGTTTTGTGCATTTATAAGTCTGTATTCTGTTAATCCCTGGAGTACCTGTTGGAAGAAGAGCCCTGTGTGGTCTGGCTGGCTCAGGGCTGGACACTTAACTTTAATCTGACCCTAAGCTCAGCTCACAGCTCTGTCCTTAACCACAGAGAGGTGTCGTACCCAGATCCCTCCCTGGATATTTTTGTACCTCCATTAGATCCCCACCCTGCCACTTCAAAGCTAACTATTTCAAGCTGGTCATCATAAGGCATATCTGCCATTCCTCAGGGTTAGTCTTGCAATCTCCCCTTGGATCTTACCCAAAATGAGAATGTCCTTTACACTTTGTGCTTCTGCTGCAGTGCACGCCCTTCCCCAAAACCAGCTTGATGAAAGGAGGGCATTAAAAAGTGATTTTACGATTTGTTTTGCTTGATGGACAGATTCACCCCCCTCCACTCTGAAACATTTACTTAGATTTCCTTTCAGCTGTTACATACAGAGTAAAGACACACAGACAGGGAAGGGACTTTACTGCATGTTTTAATTCTTCATTTAATCTGCCTGAATATTGGCTATGCTGTAGAAGAGTTCACCTCTGGAGGACACACCAAGACCAGCCATTTATCTGGATTAATGCTCTCTATTTCAATTTGCAAGCAAATATTGAAGTCCCAAATAGTGAATTTAAATCCAATTAAAAGGCACAATTCCAGCTTGGTTTTCCCACACTTCTACCCTCTCTCCCAATGTATCATTCAGTGATGCCTTTAACAATTAAAAGATATTTTTAAGGCCATATACTTAAATGTCTTTTACAAAGATATATATTTGAAGAAACCATGGTTCTATACCAGTTAGTGTGGTAAAAAATGTGTAAGACTGTGGTATATGGGACAGAACCACAAGCATTTATTTCAACAAGCCTCAAAGTGAAGGTGTCCAAGTAATTTTCTTATGTTTTCTTCACACACCAATATTCGATTCATAAATTTTACCTTGGGCCGGTCAGCTGAATAAAAACGAAAGTTATGGGGCTGCCTGACAATCCAGAACACTGCATTACCCAATGGCTATTACAGCATAATGTATTCACACTTGGACATTAATCATGGAATCACAGGGTGGTTTGGGCAGGAAGGAAACTTTAGCCTCATCCAGTGCCACCTCCTGCCATGGGCAGGGGGAGGTTCCACTATTCCAGGTGGCTCCAAGCCCCATCCAGCCTGGCCTTAAACACTTCCAGGGATCCAGGGGCAGCCACAGCCAGGGATCTGGCAGGGAACCCCCAGATGCCCAAACCCTGGGACCCTCAGCCAGCGAGTCGCAAACCCTGCGGGGCTGGTGAGAGACCAGCCGGGCTCAGAGCAGCCTTTGGGGCGGTGTTCACCCACCCAAGACAGCGCCAGGGGCGAACACCAGCTCGCGTGTCCTCACCTGCATCCATCGGGATTCAGTTCAGAGCCGCAATCGTCTCCTCACGACAAAGCAGCATCAGGCTGGGCTCCAAGGAGCGGGGGTTAAACGGGGCTGAAGAGAAAGAGACTGCAAGGGTTTCACAGAGTCACAGAATGCTTTGGGTGGGAAGGACCTTAAGATCATCCAGTCACACCCCCTGCCATGGGCAGGGACAGCTCCCACTGTCCCAGGCTGCTCCAAGCCCCATCCAGCCTGGCCTGGGGCACTGCCAGGGATCCAGGGGCAGCCACAGCTGCTCTGGGCACCCTGGGCCAGGGCCTGCCCACCCTCCCAGCCAGCAATTCCTAATTCCCAATGTGCCAGAATCTGTGCCTGCCCTCTGGCAGTGGGAGCCATTGCCTGGGTGCTGTCCCTGCCTGCCTTGTCCCCAGGGGCTGTGCAGCTCTCCTGGAGCCCCTGGAGGCCCTGGCAGGGGCTCTGAGGTGTCCCTGGAGCTTCTCTGGTGCAGCTGAACAGCCCCAGCTGGGCCAGGCTGGCTCCAGAGCAGAGGGGCTCCAGCCCTGGCAGCAGCTCTGTGGCCTCCTCTGGATTCCCTGCAGCAGCTCCAGCTCCTTGTGCTGCTGGAGCCGGGGCTGGGGCAGCTCTGCAGGTGGGCTCTCACCTGAGCCCAGGGGCACAGGGGCAGGATCCCCCTGCCCTGCTGCCCACGCTGGGGATCAGCCCAGGGCAGGGGGTTCAGGCTGGGGCAGGCCCAGCTCTCACCCACAGCACCCCCAGCTCCTTCTCCCAGGGCTGCTGCCTCTGCTCAGCCCCAGCCTGGGTTCATCCCATGGGCTGCCCTCATCCAGGTGCAGCTCCAGCACTTGGCCTTGTTAAACCTCACAAGATTCCCTTGGGCATTTTTTAACACCCCATGTTGTTCCTTCTTAATTCCCTATGCTGATGATTGCTCCAATTAGACAGGAGGATGGATGTGGCCAGAGAGATTCACCATCCCTTGTCATAAGCCTGGTGACCAGCAAAGCTATCGGGGTCCTGGATGCCCTTTGTTTTGGATAAAGCCTGCTGGCAGATTGCTTCCTGGCTGTCCCCACACAGCCCAACTGGGAAGTTAACTTTCAGTATTGGCAGCACCAAATGTTTGCAACTCAGCTTGACGGGCTTCTGAAATAATGAAATAGGGTTAAAAAGGAGAAGTTTAAAAATAACAATCCGCAAGATCCTTCTTCATTGGCTTCTGAGATAAGAGAAGGGTTTTGGCTTGTGTTGTCCAATATTTCCCCAGCATTTTTAAATTTCTACCCTGCTACTGGTGTAGTTTCCAGAAGACTGCAAGCCTCATGGGGGTTGGAACAAATCTGTGAAAGTTTGGAAAACAGGGGCTTGTGGTGATTGCATTTATGCATTGGCTTTAAGAAAATGCCATCTTACCAAACAGGCAAAATAAGCACTGTGTTATGACTTTAATAGAGACGTCACAAAATGACACATCCTTTGCTAGCAAAGCCAGCAAATCAGAGGAACGACCCAGTGCCCAACACATTTAGCAACGCCTATAGATGTAAAACTGAAGTTTGGAGCTTTTACTTCTTTGGCCCTGTGGTTTCCCATGTCTCCAGCTTTTTGCCCTTATCTTTGGAGAATGAAATTTCCTCCTCCTCATAGATGTGTGCTGTTTATGAACACAGATAACTACTGGCCTTCAAATTTGTGTGGGGAACCTGGTATTGTTTTCATCCAACGACTTGCAGAGTCTATGGGAAGTAAATATTATTTGTTTACCCTAATAAGGTGATATCTTGTTGCGCTTGGTACCTTTTAATTGCTTTTGATGAATGTGTCATAGTCACATGTGTATGTTAATAAATAGGACATGAGAACTCATGCTGATAGACTTGACCTAATGAATGATATCAAATATCAACTGCCTCGTTTTCTTGCTAGAGGGCTGCAGTTTAGCTGGCAGAATGGAGAGGAATTGGCAAATTGGACCGGCACCTTTAATTTCACGGATGACGGAGCAGTGAAGAGTGGCAGTGACACAGGCACCAGGTACCAACACCCGAGGGAATGGCTGTAGAGATCTCTCTCTCCTTGTGTGAACCACAAATGTGAGCACAGGCTGTATGAAAAATGAGACCTGCAGTGTGCTTTGGCTGCCTGGCACTGCTCCCCACAGTACAGAAGACGTCAGGGATGCCCAAGCACTGTGCTGCTTTCCCCCTTGCAGGCCTTGGGGACATTTTGGAATGTGCCATAAGCATCCATTAAGTCTGCAGGAGGGTGGTTTCTATGTTCTGTCCTCTCCTGTTTCCCTACCAATGCTGTGTGTCAAGGTGTGGCAGTATGGGAGAATGGGATTTCAGCAGAAAATGTCCCAACATAACACTGCTGGTGCATACAGAGCACACTGGGGAATGTGGTCTTTAGAATAAAACATGTATTCCATGAAAACATAGCTTAATTTAAATTCTTTTCAGGGCCTAGCAGGGGAAAAGTGTTCTGTCAAGATAAGGCTGGAGTATTTCCTTTATTTACAGTATTTGGCAACATGAGAAGCACTGATGTGCTGCTGCACTCTTTGTACTTCCGGGTTTGACATGGGCTCAGGTGTCTGCAGGGTCATGAGCAGAGTCAGAAAACTGGCAGCAGTTGTGCCTAGAGAACTCCACAGCTATCCCAGGCCATCTGCACAAATCCAGGCACAGGCACAGGGTGGATATTTGGGCTCTCTTCCTGGAACACCGGTTACAGGAGTAGTTAAAAATCCTGAGTCATGTGTAGCATCGAGTGCAATAAGCAGCAGGGAAATCTTAGAAAGAGCTGTAAAATAAAGAAAAAACCAAAAACAATTAAAAGAACCTTACACTTAGTACTTGTGTATAAACAAAACACTGGGTAAATTGCCCATTTTATTTTAAATATCATCATTTTGTAACCGTACACCACTGCATCTGTGGAGCTGATAGCACTTCAAAGGCAAGCAGAAGTTGCAGAGTCTAACCTGCCAGAAATCATCGTGTCACTGAGCCACAGCAATGCTGCAGTTCCTGTTCAGGCTCTTGCTGTAATGTGATCCTGTGAGTGCTGCCTGCTGCTCTGCTGGTTGGCTTTGTAAAGGTTCTTTATGAGAACAACCATCCTCCACTGCAGTTTTTCTCTTAGAGCAGGGGGGAAAAGGATTCATGTGTATATGTGTTGGTGTGTGTATATATCTTCCTCTCTTGTTGCCTTTTCAGTATCTGCATATATAATCTGTATTTACAAAGTCTTCAGTTTAGGCGCTTGGCGTATAAAAGAACTCAGTGAGACACAAAGACACACATCATCTTGAAGGCATGAGAAAATAAACAAATATAGATTTCCTCCTCTAGACACCTTTGACAGAGGCAATTGAACCATCATTGATTGCATGACAGGGAACCAAAAGCCTTGAATACAAAAGACAGAGTCGTGAGGGGCGGAGCCACAGTGCTGCTCTCAGTCTCTTCAGCCTCTTCAAAGACAAACAGGTTCAAGGTGCAAGGGGTTTTTACACAAACAAACCACACAAGCTAGATATAAACAGGACAAAGTCATAATATCAATGAAGAAAAAATGTGTATTTCAAAGCCTGTGTTATGTGATATGTCAGTGACTGTATCTCCGCTGCCCAGGCTCCCCAGGGATGGGCACAGCCCCGAGGCTGCCAGAGCTCCAGGAGCCTTTGGACAGCGCTGCCAGGGATGCACAGGGTGGGATTGTTGGGGTCTGTGCAGGGCAGGAGCTGGGCTGGTGATCCTGGTGGGTCTCTTCCATCTCAAGACATTCTGGGGTTCTGTGTTACTGGCGGTGGAGCTGAAAGCTTTTTCAGTCAGGGATAAGTCTACCTGCAACATATTTCGCATCTAAGTGTGCTAGAGATATTATTTATCCTTTTGTATGGAACCTGGGAATATAGGAAAATAAAAAAAAGTACTTTGTAAGTGTGGAGATGAGACTGTGTGGTGACTACTGCAGAGCTGTGTCAAAATTGTTTACTATTTACATTTGATCACCTTTCTGACTGTGTTGTCACCAGACATCTCCTGAGAGTCTTAATCTGACACTCAACTTTATGCTGTTGTTGTAAAATGGAAACAAGTCTTCCTTTAATGAATAATTCTTTCCACTGAATGGAAAACTTGCAGACTACATTTCACAGAACTGATTTTATTTGTATATATTTACAGGACTCCAGAGAGATGTCTGAAGTGCACAAAACTAATTGTATGTCAACATAAGCACACAGAATACCTTTTCACTGCATAGCTCTGCAGTTTGCTGTGCCACCACCTTCTTGTAAAAGATTTAGTGTTTAAAGATATTAATTGAAATAGATGTGAATATCATTTCCATTCACTTGTACCATTTATATATATAAAGACATATGTTTATTCATGCATGTGTGGTATCAACTTGAACATATTCTAGAACTACTCTTTATCTTTTAATTACATAACCTAATACAGGGTGTAGAGATGCTGACAACTCATCCTGTAGGAGTGAAGGTTTAGATCAAAATGAAGGACTTCCAAAGCAAAAGCACGCAGAAAGAATGAGTGCATTAGAATTGCAAGTCAGCCAGACTTAATGAGAATAGTGGCCTTAGAGAAACCAATGAGCAGTGAAGATTAAACACTGCATGAAAATGATTAAGTAAGAAAGATATTAATATTATTGTGTTATGTGATTTCAGTAAACATTGAGGCACGCCTTAGATAAAATCACGCAATATTTTGGAAGGGACATTAAAGCCCATCCAGTGCCATTCCCCTGCCATGGACCCAGACACTTCCCACTATCCTTGATTGTTTCTAGCCCCATCCAGCCTGGCCTGGGGCACTGCCAGGGATCCAGGGGCAGCCACAGCTGCTCTGGGCACCCTGGGCCAGGGCCTGCCCACCCTCCCAGCCAGCAATTCCTAATTCCCAATGTGCCAGAATCTGTGCCTGCCCTCTGGCAGTGGGAGCCATTGCCTGGGTGCTGTCCCTGCCTGCCTTGTCCCCAGGGGCTGTGCAGCTCTCCTGGAGCCCCTGGAGGCCCTGGCAGGGGCTCTGAGGTGTCCCTGGAGCTTCTCTGGTGCAGCTGAACAGCCCCAGCTGGGCCAGGCTGGCTCCAGAGCAGAGGGGCTCCAGCCCTCTGATGTCTGAAGTCTGAAACCAAACACATTTCTCACACTGATCCCTGCTCTGACAGCTCTGCTGAGCTGGGGTAACTCAGCTAACCCAGGTTTTCATCACAGTGCTTAAAGACAGTTCTTCAGACTGTGTAGAAGCAGTCCATGGAAATAAAATCCTGTGTCATGTATGTGGTGCAACCAAGAGTGTGGATCCCCTTTGTGTCACCTAACACTGCTCTGGGCAGGCACTTGACAGATCCCAATTTGCTGGGCCTTTTTGGGCACCAGAGTCTTCATTTCATTATGTTGCTGAAGGCCTCCTAGGTGTCAAGGAAATAGTGATTACTAACAAGAAGTAAAAGTGAAGCACAGGAGCTCCACAAAATCCATAGGGATTTCAACCAAAGGAGGACTACCCACACAGATGCAATAACAACCAGTTGTTGAACACTGGCTTATTTTTGATTCTTGTGCATCACCCATTACTCATATTTCTATCTTTTGCATTTTACTTTGTGCTAAGCATTGTTAAACCTTAGAGCATCCCTGTGGAGAATCAGATCAAGGGTTTTATCTAGTGCTGGTTATGACAAGTGATATACACAACCCCTTCCCAGAGCCCTGATTCTTCTGCTCTCCTTTTAATATATTTTCCAACTTACTGGAATTGTGAGTCTTCACGCTTAAGTAATTTTTCACTGGCAAGAAGCTGCCTTAATGACAGGATGACTTGTCTGCCATATGAGTTGGTTTATGGTGTTTCCTTCAGTCAACTGGAGCTGCAGATAAAATTCAATGTAAAATTCTGTGATAAAACTGCAGAAACCTTTGGTGGGTGAGAGGAGATCTTACTTTAAGGCCTGTCAATCTGCACACTGAATTCTCTAGCATGACAAATCTGAAGCTTTGTCTTGTCCCCACTGGCTACAAAGTAAAGAGTAGAATCAATTTGATTTGTCAAATACATGTTTCACAGAAGTGAATATAAGGACTTAGGATTTTGCTTAAGTCACCTTGCTGAGTTCTTCATACAAGGATCTTAAAATCTAAAAATGACAAAAAAAAAAAAAAAAAAGGCAGATGCTTGCAATAAGCTAAAATGTGGGGTTTAAGATGTCATTGATGCATAAGGGTTGTCATGAATGTTGCTGTATCTTCTAGGTGGGTGGTCATATGGGTAACAACATCAGCAGATTATTTCAGTCAGAGTGAATGGGAAAGGGCTTGATTAAAACACCCAAGAACCAGTTTATTAAAAATCTGAGAATTTTGAAATTAAATTGGGAAAACAGGGCTTCCTGCAGCACACTCCACTGCTGCTTGTCAAGAGACAGCATTGGTTTGACACAGCAAAAGACAAGAAGCACCAACATGTCCCTGAAACTCAAATCCAATGCAATCTCCAATAAATCATTCACACACAGAGCGCAGTGGGAACACCTCTAAATGAGGATGGGTGTCAGCCTGGCTCAGAGAGGGCCTGGGAAGCACAGGGGGTGGTGGTGCTGATGGGCTGCAAGGTGGGCTTATCTCCAGGGAGAAGCAGGAGGCAGCCTGGACTTTGCTGTGCCATTTAGGGCTGTTTCTGCTGGAGCTCCTGCTGCTACACCCACGCCTGCTGCAGTGGAGCTGTGTTCTGCAACTTACTGTGGTGCTGTGCTAGGCTGAAACCATGGAGAGAAAGCCTTGTGTCCCAAATCAGTGAGCAGATGGGAAGGGAACAACGTGCCTTTGGCAGGAGGGGATGTTTGGTCAATTCCCATTGCTAATGAGGCAATGAGCAGCAGAGCCAAGCAATTCCAAGTGATCTGTGTGTGGAGACTTGGAGATGAGATGGGAGATCATAATGAAGATGGCAGTGAGCAGCCAGTGACAGTTTGCCAGGAGCTTCCATGGTTGTGATGAAAAATATATCCTCAGGGCATCACAGCCATCATCTTGACTGCACAGATAGGGTGTGTGATACCTGTGGAGTCATGGTCAGAAAAAGAATCCAGAAAAGGAGCTACTCCAACTAGAAAAAAATTGTGCACTTTCTACTTTTCTGGGGATGTTCAGTGAGCTATACAAGAAAAGCCTTTAAAGGACAAAAATATAAAAGCCACTCCTCCTCTGAAGAAGATCAAACTTATGGATTTATGGCTGGTTCATGGAAGCACTTTTGGTTTTTTGAAAGCAAAAATTTTAATTTGGAAAACAGGCGCAATATCATGGTCCTTGTCTTGATGGATGGACCTATCTAAAATCATCTATTATGAAACCCCAGGAAAGCTTACAACTCTGTAAGACCAAACATACAAAAATATCCAAAGTGAATGACCAGTGGGTTCATGAATCTATAATCTCAGCTACAAGAATCTCCTGGAAAACCTAAACCCCTGTACAAGAATTCCACATCCTGAGTTTTAGTTACTTTGATTCTTCTAGAAAGACAACTAATCTTGAACTAAGCATGCCACTTCTATCTTTAGCTTCCAGGCACTGAATACTGTTTTTCCTTGCTATACTGCATTGAAAACCTTCCTGCCACTGGTAATTGCTTCCTGGTGCAGTATCTCCTTATTCAGTCACCATATGTTTAGATTAAGCTTCACACGCCTCTCATAATATTTTAGAATCCAGAAAATTTCTGCAAGTCCTTTTGTAACTCTCGCCAGTGTCTCAAATCTTCCCCAAAGATGAAATGTCAGAAGTGGATGCAGTAATTCATAAGAGCTATTACTACATGATACATACAGAGATAAATGACCATTTTATCTTGCTTGTATTTTAAATTTTTTTACATGACACAGCTCATGGTGGCATATTTTGCTCCCACCTACAGAGACATACTGGAAGTTCATGATCAGTTAGACATCTAAGGCATTAGAGATGAAAATGGTACAGGGTTTAAACCAGTATTGCCAGTGACATTGTCATCAGCACGAGGTAGGCAGGAGGAATGTGAACCGCCTTTCTTAATATTTGTTGTCCCCCGAGATGAGACAATCAAATAGTCTCATGAAGCTGTGCAAAAGAAGCCTGATGCTTCTCCAGTCTCCTCTGTTGAACCCACAGCTCTTCCTCTCTCAGTTCAGCCTTTCAGGCATCATCCTGTTGTGGACAGTTTGACTCAGGCTCTCAAATAGCAGAAACAGCACAAGCAGCAATGTGATTTTTCTTCTTTTTTTTTTTTTTTTTTTTTTTTTTTTTTTTTTTTTTTTGTGCCACAGTCCTAGTGAAGTGAAGTTTAAGTTACTCTAAGAGCATCAAAGATTCCTGCTTCCCTTGCCACATCTACATCAGCTCCTTCACCTGCTGAACAGGGATCATCCCTTCCCAATGGGACAAAATAGTCTTGGGAGAACAGGCCATGCAAAGTGGTAGGATGCTTTTATTAAGGGAGAAAAAACCCTGAATTCATGTAAAGCCCTTAAACCCTTTGACCAAATCTTGTGGGTTTTGATGTTGTCACATAGAAGCATTAAGAGAAGCAAAGGCCAGAGGGATTTGGTCTCTCACAATGGGCTCTGATGAAGTCAACACCTACTGTGCTCTATTCCAGATGAATTGTCCAGGGCCTCTAGAGCTGTGGTAGGCTCCACCCCAGCTCTATTTTTGCTCCAGGGACCTGAAGGTTCCATGCAGACTTTGCCAGATGCTGTGAGTCCCCTGTGCTTTGGGGAATGTGTGCTCTGGCACACTTGGAGCGTTCCTGAGTAAGGAAGGTGAATCTCGACCCAAGGTTGGCCATGGATCTGCCCATAGTGATGAACACAGGCACTGCTAATTGGACAGCACTCTTAATAAGCATTTAGTAGAAGCCTGCAGGGCTTGGTTCTTTTATTCTCATTTCTTAGTCACTGGATAATGTATATTTTTGGAAAGATCTTTGTTTTTCCTGCAGGGTGGGTGGAATCCTTCCTGCCATGCTCTGCGGTCTCGCCGTGCAAGTGCTGCAGCCTCACTGCAGGCAGGGTTGGGAACTGGCACTTCAGGAGTGAGCAGAATGAATGGGAAGGCAGCTTCAGAAAATGATCCTGCTTAAAAGATGCCTGACCATTGCAGTAAATTATACTTTTAAACCTTTGTTCAGTATATCAGACAAAATCAGTGTCTCAACCCAAGTGTTGCTTGAAGGCAGGATTGAAGTCTCGGACTTTTTAATTCGTGTAGTGTGATCAAGAAAAGCTTACTTCTGATCAAAGCAGGAGCTGCCCAGCTGCAGATGATCAAAGACCTAAGTGTTAGCTGATGTACTGAGAAACCAAATGTGTCTCTCACTAGCGAGCTCAGTAGGCAGCTCAGCTGGAGGTGAGGTTGCAATGGGGGACGTGAAGGTTAGAAAAGAAGAAAGTTTCAGTCAGTCAAAAATGGAAAATTACAGAGTGAACAGCATCTAATTCCTGGGTACTCAGTGCAGTGGGCTGTAAAAAAATAGTGCTCTCTGAGCACTGTGTGGTGTTCAGGCATAGAATTTGACCCTGGAAAAGTGTTGTGGGTTTGAAAGCTACAACTGACGTGAGCAGACACAGAGCAGGGAGAGGTGTGTAGCACCCAGTGCCCCGGGAAAGCACAATCCTACATACAACTGAGCTGTTTGCTATAATTCATTTGCAGTTGTGTTCTTAAGGTAAAGAATCATGAATTCTTGTATTGGTTTACCTGTAGAGTTTGACCTTTAAAGGGATTTATGTTTCGTCAGGGGCAGTGGAAAAATGCAGGGAGAGGACATTATGGTGGTGACAGATCAACTCTGTTTTATGGATAATAAAACTTGACTGTCATTCTTTTAAAGCCAAAGCACAGACCTTTTCTGTAGCAAAAGGAGTAAGTAGTATAGTCAGGTTTGTCACTTGTCACTAATCCAGAACATAAATCAAAATAAACTGAACTACATCCTTGTTTCTTAGCTGGAGATCAGACTGAGGAGGATGATGGGGAGGACAGTTTCCATTTGTGCTAATTAAGCTTTCTGACAGGCAAATGTATCTTCGTTCACAGGGAACTACATGTTTTGGAGTGGGAGTTAATAGGCAGGAAGAGCTCTCAGAGACCAGGGAGTGGGTGAGACTGATGCTTCCTCTGGGAAAGTGTGGGGGCCTGATCTCCAAACACTCCCTGCAGGTCCAGACCCTTGCAGGATGAGGACGTGGGTTTAAAGGACATCTCTGGAGCTGAGGGAACCCATGGCCCTTGTGCTAGGGCCTGGTGTTGTGCAAAAGCTGCACTCTAGGAAAGCACAATGTGAAGCATTTCTGTGGGAAGAGGTTGTCCAGTGCTCTGGGGAACAGCCTCTGCTAATATCCTGTAATATCTGCAGCAGGAGGAATCACTGTGAAGCAAATAAAAAGCATGAATACTCCTGGGAGAAAGAGAGAAACTCTTTTTTTTCCCTGAGTCTATTGACCAGCCACTGTCTTGAAAAACTCCCACTGCTGTTGCAGCACCATTATTATGGGCAGCTGATGTGCAGAAGCATCCACAGCATTTCAACTCAGGAGGGTTCAGTGGCTGTCTGTCTGCTCCAGAGAGGTTCAGGCTGAGGAAGGACAGCCCAAAGGATGTTTATTCAATAGCTTGGCATCACTGAGCTCACTTCAGCCAAACTGACCCCATGGCCAGCAGCATTTCCTCCCCTCTCTGTGCAGAATGACATTGCCATTGTTGTCCCCTGCCTTTGCTGCATGTGTCCCATCAGCAATGTGTCATCCAGCCCGTCCCATGGATCCTCCCTCTGCCCTTCCATGGGGTGCTAAATGGTGAATTCAGTGCTGCCAGTGGCTCTGTTGGGAAAGCTGAAGCTGTTGTGAGGGTAGAGATTTGCAGGACTGTGCTTTTTCAATCTATAGGCTCATGGAATAGCTCTGCTGGAAACGCAGTGTTGCCTCATGGATTGATTTCCTTTCAGATCCAGAAGTGGTTTATTTTTGACCCAATCCTTTCCTTCTTAACCTTCTGCTGCTGTGGTAACACATCCTTTTTCATTTCTATTTTTGGTTTGTGGATTGAGTAAACAGGCAACGATCAAAGGGAATGGCTGGGACACAGGAAATTTCATCTCCATTCCATAAAATGACATCTTTGACTCCAATGCCACAGGCTGAAGGCAGCTTTCCTGTGCTGTGGTGCTCCCACGTGACTGCATGTGCTGTTCAACATCTGAGCTGCTGCTCTCTAACCTAGCAGCACAGCCAGAAGTGCGCAGGAAAGATAAAAATAAATGTTAATCTAGATTTTTGCTCTGCTTATCTGTCCTGAGGCACATTCAAGGCACTGAAATGAAGTGTTGGGAGGCAGGTGAGGATGAGGCTGATAGGATTGCTCACTCCTGCACACCCTGAGTGGCAGGAGGGGTGTGTGAGGTGCTGAATGTTGTGTGGGGGTGTTTATCTGCCCCTTGTCACTGTGTAGAACGTGCACATCCAGGGTGCCAGCATTGCCTTACTCAAAGAGCCAAAGAAAAGGATTGCTTCTGAAAAAGACAGTCAGAAAAACGATTATTTCAGAGGATTAAAATGTTGTCTGTACTGGCAGCCAGAGGGTACTCCTTCAGCCCTGGAACATTCTGTGAATTTTCTGTGAACTCTAAGAAATTCTCTGGTGCTGTCTAAAGAGAGATTTTGGTTTAGTTTGGGGAGGTTACCTTGAGTACATCCACGCAGGTCTTTGGTCTGGAGCAAGCAGGTGGGCTCTAAATCCAAATCCAGTTGAAGCCTCTTCCACAAGTTTTTCAGCTCCAGCTCAACAAGACAAGCCCATGGGAGATGCGCCAGGGCAGTGGATCTCAGCCTCTCCTTAGCAAATGCTGAATGTCCAGGCATCGCAGACATCTTTTTGTGAAAATCCTTTCTTAGGATTTTTCCTGCTGAAGCTAAGAAGTTTCAGCAACATAATATAAACAATGATTATCTGCTGCTGTAGAATGCAACAAGTGCATCTGTGATTGGCCCACCTTAGATGTTTATAATTAATGGCCAATTAAGGGCTGCGCTATCTCGGACAGAGAGAGCTGCCTTTTGTTATCATTCTTTTTTTTTTCTATTCTTAGCTAGCCTTCTGAGAGGAAACCTTTCCTTCTATTCTTTTTAGTATACTTATAATGTAATATATATATATCATAAAATAATAAATCAAGCCTTCTGAACATGGAGTAAACATCCTCATCTCTTGCCCCATCCAAGAACCCCTGTGAACACTGTCACATCCCAGTGAATAATTCAGCTGGAAGGAGACTTTGAGCCTTTTGGTGAGATGAAGATTCATGTTAGGTCTCCATTCAACAGTCTTTTCATAGAGTTCTTACTGATCTTGGAATCCTTTAATTGCATATTTTCTTCTACAAAACTTATAAAAAAATACATGTTTGTTGCCTTGAAGTCTATACAAATACATTTACAAATTGCCACATTTTTTGAGGATGAGCTATTGGGTTCTTCTTTATTAGGATTTTTTTTTTTTTGTTCTCCTGCCACCTTTTAAGCATGGGCTTCCTCCTTTCAGTCTCAAGGCTTGTGCTTCTCACTGGATCACAGAAATGTTTGGTTTGGGGTTTGACAAAGCTGAGGTGGTGAAAACCTCAGGGAGAGGTGAAGGAGACATTTTTCTAAAGCAGCACTTGACAGAAGGACAGAAATATTCCCTGTTGAAAGCAAATTGCTTTGGGAGTCTCTTGGACTTTTTCCAGTTACACACGGGTCAAACATGAATTTTGATACTATTTTGCAATGACACAAACCTCAAATATTTCCTTTCCAATGATGGATTGAATGAAGCTTTTCCACAAATCTTATCTTATATTTCTCATTGAAGATTCAAAAATTGAGTTCTTGGAGTTACAACCTCATGAATACCAGGATTTTAAATGATCCATCAAAAGAGCTTTCCCTAGTCTTGTTCATAGTACCTATTCCTCAGGTCACCTTCTCTCAGTTTTTCATTATCCTCTCAAGTGTTTCATGGGTATGTGCAGGTCTTAGGCATTAGGTTTTAATACAGACTTGTAATGATTAGGAGTGAAACTAATGCAGAGCTTGGTTTAAATCCAAAATCTTGTTTGTCATTTCAATGCAGACTCATTGAGTTCACTTGTCAGCCTGGGCTTTTTCTTTTCCCTAGCATGAGTAGCTACCATTGTGGTTTTCTTCCCCTTCAGCCCAGTGATTAAGGTAAAGAAATTAGCCAATAAATTAATTATTTCTCTCTATATTTTAATAAAGAATATCACTCTTATTTCTCCTGTGTCTGAGCATTCAAATCCTTTTGTTCTCAAATTACTTTTTCTAGAATATAATCCCTGTTTCCACTCACTTCCAAATAGACCAAAACAGTAAATCCCAGTGAAAAGCTCAGTTGCTCAGGAGCTATGGAATAGCCTCCACAGATGGCATACCATCTCTAGCACTTTTATGGTATTGTTTTTTCCAACCCAGCACAGTCAGGCACTCCAAAGATGGGAACAGTGTCCCTTAAATGATCGGTGCTTTTGCCCTGGCTTTCAGTTCCAGCTGCCAAGTGCTGACTGCTGGAAAAGGTAGCTGGTCCTTGTTGTTGCCTCAAGATAGGTGACCTCCTGTAGGAATGGACAAACTGGGCATGGGAGACTGTTCCAGGACCAGCAGGGACATCTGTGCTTTCCTGTGAAGGAACAAGCTGCCTAGGGGCCAGGCAGTGCAGCCTCAAGTTAGGAAAAAATCATAAATGACAACTTTCAGCAAAATTCTGTTGATGTGCAAGAGAATTATTCTAGCCTAAACCTTATTTACGATGTCTTTTCTTGTCCTTCCCCAGGTATTTTGAGTTTTATGAAGGGCCTTTGGAGTACAACTCTACAAAATGCCTGGAATTAAGGCAGGACATCATCGAGGTGAAGGTCTTGTCTATGTAAGTATGAGCTAAATGCAAAAAGTAGAAGTACTTAGCAATAAAAGCATTGCTAAAAGTGTTACTTCTGAGGCAGGATGGAATGGTGTCTTACAATGACACTGCCAAAAGGCTCAAGAGGTGACATCAGCAGGGATCTCAGAAGGGATCTCTAGCCTTCTCTTACCTGTGCAAGCAGTGTTTGAATTTGATCTGAGCTCCATTTACAGAACATGGAAGCTTTTCCCATACATTGAGGCATTTTGGTCAGGCCCAGAATTATTGTTGAGAATTCAATACAGTGTTTGTAATATCATATTTGCAGTACTTGAAGGGCAAGAACAGCCAGACTGACTCATGCAAGTGTCCAGCTTAAGGCTCTTTCATTGGCAGTGGCCAGTAGTGAAGGCTGAGAAAGGAAGAAAATGTTCAGCCCTTCCTGATAATAAATACTGGCATCGGGGCTTGTGGACTGGTAGAAGGAGTCCAGAGTGGAGTAATCAGAGTAGACCTTTCTATTAATTTGTTTAGATATTTTCTGAGCCCATTTGTGTTTCTGACCTTTTCAAACAGCAGAGAGTTTCACAAGTCAAAACACCTCAGTGAAAAGGTAAGAAAATATGATTCTGGGAAACAATAAAATATCTCTAAATTGTGTTTTGTGGTCCAGTAAGTATGTTAGGAAACCAATGAGTTGAATGAGATGTTTATGTCAAGCTACAGCAAGGGAACTGGGTGAAAAAAGTGAGTTTGCCAGTACGACAGTGCACAGCTGGGTGATTTTAGTGTTGCCTTTTTGCATTTTTCAGCATTTCACTGAATGTGGAGTTTAGGTGCTTCGATTATGCCTACTCCCTCACCACATCTAAAGCCAATGGTTTATTAATGTGGCAGGCAATGCACAGGGTCTGAAAATTGCCCTGGGAATGTAACTTCAAAATGCAGCTCCACACATGCACAACATTGAGCAGCCAGGGCTACAGAAAATAGAATTTGTTGCTCCAGGTCTGCACGAATCTGAGCACGCCTCCCTGCCTGCCTGTGTGCACAGCAGAATGTAGGTTATGTCCTTGCCTCCTGCACTGGATGAAGGGTACACGAGTAACACACTTTGCACGGCTTGCTGACTCGCAGTGCTTAAAAATAAAAGGGAGGGGTGAGAATGTCACACTTCCCCAGTGTTCTGCTGAAGATCAGGAGCTCTGATATGCCTTTTTAATTTTTGCATGCACAGAGAATTCCTCATTTTTCTTCATCTTACCCAGTGGCCCAAGGAAGGTAGTGGATTCCTGCTCAGCTAGATATGAGTTACCCTAAATTCTACAGTAGATGCTGTTTGACATTAAACTCTTCTACTCTGCTGGTCTCTTCTGATGTTCTTGATTCAAATGTGCTATGTTTCCCAAGTCAGCCCTTATGGTAATGGAAGATTTCCAAGTTAATGTGCTCTGGTGGGCTACAGAAAGTACAATATGACCTAATTCCTTCCTGCAACTTCCTCAGCCTGGGAAATGCTCGGTTTTACTCACATTAAATATATAATTATCTTAAAAGTCTATGCTTTATTCAAACATTAAAAGCCCTCAAGCCTGAAAAGAACTCATTAAGACCTATCAATCTAGCAGAAATCACAGGCTTCCAAATTTCCTAGCCAGATTATACAGTTGCTTCCTACCTCCAGATATTTGCAAAGCCTTCATTATCTCTGTTGTCCAAACGCACCAGAATATGTGCGAACTTCAGTGAGGAACTTCTTGGAATTGGTGATATCATCAAAAAATGAGTCATCCTCTATCAGCCTAGTTGAAATAGGAGTGGGGATTTTTATTTTTTTTTTTAATGTGACTACAGGTGTACTGATTAGCAGAGGAGGAGGTAGAGATCGTTATGTAAAGAGCTGTTCATTTCTTTTCATTTCCCCTTACCATCACAGACTCTTATCCCTACACGTGAGCTTATAAATTGTTCATAAAATAAATTTACCCACAATGTTGTGCTGTAGGATCTCACAGTTCAAGTTAACCTCACCAAAATGCAGCTTTAGTTGGCCAAATTAATCCTCTTTTCCAATACTCCCCTCCTGGGCCCTTCTGCTGGGTGCACCTTTTCCCCAAAACCCAGCTGATTGAAATTAATTTGCTTCCCAGCAGATTTTGGTAGAGCAGCTGCTTCTTGCTCAATATTGCATTTTTTTTATCCTGAAAAAAACAGTCAAAGCCTATCAGGGAGAAGAAATCAGTCCCAAACATCAGTTCTTGCATTCACTGGGCTTGGAGTGGCTATGTCTGAGCAGAAAAAGGAAGAAAAATTATAAATTTTGTACTGTTGAGACTGGCTGATTTGTCCCATCAATTTGCATGGTATTCTATCTGCAGCTGTTTTAGGAAATTAAGCCCTTGTAATAAACTTAATTTTTCTTTTTTTATATATTTTAGGGTGAAACAAACTGAATTGTTTGACAGATGGAAGAGCCTACAGATGTGCAAATGGGAGATGAATGTCACAGAAGCCAATTTATTCAAGTAAGAATGTCTCACATTAATGAGACTGGGTAAAATCTACTTTAGTTTGAGTTTAGCTTCTTGCAGAGATCAAAATTTCACATGGTTACCAAGAGTAAGCATGACAACATTTGGAATACCATGCTTTTGAATAAATGTGGACTTTTCCTCCTACTTTAAAGAAAACAACTCAGCAATAAGATTTCTGGCAGGTGGAACAGTCTTCCAGGAAAGGCAAGGAATTTGATGTGGGAAAGACTTCCATATGTTATTTGGGCAGCAGTGGGGATGGAGATGAGATTTAATGGCTGCCCCTAACACATCAGCCTAACTCTCTGGCTTGGAATGGTAATACCACTGGTGATAGTGCAAATTTGGCCTACAAAATACTCAAAATACTTGATTTCTTCTGGGTGTTTTAGGTACTGTCAGCCCTTGGTTATGACTTTCTCTGGTTGTTTGGTTTTTTTTTGGTAATGGCTTCTCAGCTCTTACTCACAGATTATCTACATATTTTTTTTCTGGTCTTCAGAGACCTCTCAGTTAATTTCTGTAGTGCTCTGTCTTTCTTCATGTAACTTCTCTGCTCCATGATCCTCTCAAGACACAGCTTTTGGAACTGGCCTTGTGAAGGCAGCAGTGGATTGAAGCCAAACCAGTTTTTGAATGTTATATATTGATATATTCCAGTGCCATATTTGAGTAGGTTTTGAGAAAATAAACTATTTCAGGGTAAGTGCTGTAGACTGGAGTCTGCAAGTCACTGGTACAATCCAGAGACGTTGTTTGTAATAAGGCCCCCAGCTTTATCTCAAATTCTCTTGCATGATTCCAGGAAATAGCTGTCAGGAGTTAATGAGAGAGTGTGAGAATGCATGTGCTGACTTAGTCATTGACATCTTTAAAAATAACATTGTTAGTCTCAGACTCATAGCAGTTTCTCCAATGTGATCTCCACACCTAAGTTTTTTTAGGTGTTTGGGTTTTGTTTGGTTTTTTTTTCCCCTGCATTTTTCCTGGAAATTACTTGGTAGGCAATTATCAGAGCCTGTTTTGAAGAGGAGAGTCATTCAGGATTGCAGCTCATTATTTTAAAAACAGCTGGAGTGAGAGGAGTAATGATTGTGCCCAGAGAGAAAGCAGCACTTTGAGGTATGGAAAGGAGCCCCTTGAGCTTTGGAGGCCAGAGCAGAGATGGGAGCAATGAGAAAGGAGTTTCCAAAGACCACCAGGAGGACCATCAGTCTATCTCAGGCCACCAACACCAGCACATTAAACAAAGAACCCCTCTCCACCCTGTGCACTGAGAGAAAACAGAGATGAGGGACTCCTGTCACTGCTTCTACCTGCCTGACTGATATATCACTGCTCCAGGAACCCTCACTGGCACCCAGATGCAAACATAATCTCTGTCAGCTGGTCTCAGGAGCAACAGTAGTGCTTGCAATTAAAAAGAAGAAAATGTGTAAAGCCTGTTTCATCTGTGTTCAGTGGGGCAGAGACATCAGTGTGTGGGGTTGTGGGGAAGCTGCTGTCCCTAACAGCAAATCAAGGTCTCTGAGTTTGGAGGCTGTTAGGAGGAGGATGAAATGTGTAACCCTTACAGCTGTGGGATTTTGAGCTTTGCCATTCCAGTCCCATCATGTGGATGAGGAGAATCCAGCAGATTTAAATGGCAGCTCCTTGAGCAGCAGAGAGGGATGAAGGGCAAAAATCACAATAAAGTTTGTATGTAAAGACTAAGGAAAGCAGTTTCCTTGAGAATCTTCTTCCATCAGATATCAGGCATTCACAAAATGTGCATGTGTGCCTCTGTGCCTCTGGAAAACCAGCTGGACATTAAGGAAAAACATCTCTTCCCATTCCTTAAGGAGCAGCCAATGAAGAGGTTTTTCTCATATCCAAACTATAACAATTCAATTCCTTGAATCTGTTTGTAATTGTTTTTGCTGTTGAACGTTATTCATTGACTTTTTCAGTCTCATTTGCTGCCTTGATCTGGTCATTTTGTGCCATCCTGCATGAGTCAAGTATATGAGAGTAATTGGACATCACTGAAATGTTTGCATAATTCTCTATTTGCTTTCTGGTGCTTGTAATAAAACCCATAAAGAAGACAGGCTTATTCTTCCAACTGAGAATATGAGGCCACACACCCCAGAGGCAAGGCATTTAATCTGGGTTATTTGAGAGCCATCTGGCTTTGCCTTCATGCTCATACATTTGCTATGACATGGATTTTTCACTAAAGGTATCAAACACATTGACTGGGAAATATACCATCTCTGGAATAAGGGTGAGCAGAAGTCAGGGCTTCCAGTGCCACCAGTGAAAGAAGAAAAGTATCCAGGGCAGGATGGGGAAAGGGAATCTTATTCACAAAGCTGCTTTTCCTATCTACATTTCATGTATGGGAGGGTGTTTCATTTTTGGGGTATTGGTTGTTGTTTTTTTTGGGTTTGGATTGAAGGTATTTGAGATGGTAGTTTATGTTTGGATTTAAGTCTTCATTTTTTTTTTATTATAAAACAGTTTCATTACTGTGAGTTTGGCAGCTTTTCATTAGAAGGCAGAAAATGGTTAACGATCTTTTGTTACAAGGTTTTTCAGGACTAAATATTTAATTAAGAATTTACACTTAGATTATTTTTTTCTCTTAACTTAATAATTGATTCTAAAAAGTTTGTAATGTGTATTTTTTTGGCTAATTACAAAATGTTACTTAAACTTACGAAGAAGAAGGAAGAAGAAGCATGAAGACACTTAGGACGACACTTTGTGGTTTTTATTTTGCTTCCATCTACAACATACAAAAAATTTTTTAACTTACATTTTTTACTAAGTGATACACCATTTCCTATACTTTATTTTACACTTATGTGGATTTCAGTCTATTTTGAAGTCTAGGAAACTTTTTCTATGAATGAGGGTTAAAGTTAGTGCTACCTTGGGGGTTAGGACACTTTGAGTAGACAGAGAAATATTTTTGGTGGTTTGGGTTTCTACAATGCAAAACACAGCAAAGAGATCAGACCTGAATGTTTTTTCTCTCTTACTCTGAATCCCATATTTGGGATTTTATGCAAAAATATTTTGATCATTAGTCAGAGGATTTTGAGTTTTAGGCATGACCAGTTTGCCTGGCGCCAAACTCTTGGGGCCACATCACCTCCCTGATGCACACATGTGCAAGGCCAAGGGCAAAATTAAGATTTTTGAAGTTTTTTTTTTTGTTGCAGCCAAAGTGTGCTGTGCTCCACAGCAGTCTGTCAGGTGGGGCAGTGTCTTTGGTATTGCTGTGTTCAAATACTGCCCTGCCACATTTCCATGTCTCCAGAGGGACTCTTGAACCCCTACATTTCCTGCCCAGTGATGAGTGTATAATTCATAAAATGGTGAAGATCTCGAAAGCAGAGAGGGACTAATTCACTGATGTGGTTTTGCCAGGATATGGGAGGCAGAAGCTCATCTCTGGGGCTTGAGCAGGGCAGAATCTGCACATGAGTTTCCCACGTGCAATTCCCATGAATTTGCGCATGATTTTCCATCTTCCCCTAGAAGAGACAAGTGTAGGTATCTAATTTACTCTTTTTTCTTTTTGTTTTGCCACAGTTTTCTCAATCAAAGAAAATTTCACCAAATCTGAAGTTTTCTGAGTGAAAATCCATCAAACCACCATTTTACCCATCCAAGAGCTAAAAACATTTTTTTGGTGAAAAATACCTTGTTAGGAGCAACAGTAATTGCAAATCCTGTGTCATGCCATCATCTCCTTGTTCTTATTTCTTTTTCTTTTCACAGGTCTACTCTGTCAAGGTGTTGCAATGCCCCATCCTTTCTGTTCACCACCCAGAAAAATACTCCCTTGGGAACTAAACTGAAATATGAAGTGGATACGAGTGGAATCTTTCATATCAACCAAGAAATCTTCAAAATGTTTCCAAAGGTGCCTCTGCCCACTTGCAGGATCAGCTTCACTGTACTTGCTGCATTAGGCACTATCCTATAGCCAAGCATTTAGCACTTGTTTGACATTTCTACAGAATTCATTCACTGCTTATATTTGATATGAAAATCTTTATTTTTTTAATGTGATATTTTAGGTGATTATTCTGTTTTCTGGCGTCATCTGCAAAATATACACATACACATCCATCCATATGTATATGTATATGTATATGTATATGTATATGTATATGTATATGTATATGTATATGTATATGTATATGTATATGTATATGTATGTGTATGTGTATATGATATATAGATATAGATATAGATATAGATATAGATATAGATATAGATATAGATATAGATATAGATACATATAGATACATATATATGTAATTTCCTGCAGAATATTGCTGACTTAGGAGCAAAGTGGATAATGAAATAAGAAAGCTAAATAAAAGAGACACTGATTTATCAGAACTCTTTCAAAGTATAATATTCACATAGAGTAAATCCAACATTTGAGGGTAGGTCTGATTTTCTTTTTGGCATGATTATTTTATAATTCATATTCACAATGATTATTTTTATACTTATTTCCGTTTGCAGATTATCTGTAAACAGGCTTCATAATTTTTAAATGTATTCATCGTAATGATTATTCAAAGCCTTTCCAGCAAATAACACTTGACCTCCAGGAGTGTTCAAGGTTATAATCAGTGGGCAATTCCCTCTGCACAGAATGACTGATGAGCAGGAATGGGCTGATGTGGCTGCAGATTTATCACAGGGCTCACCCCTTCAATTTACACAGAATACTTGGAGGGGGTGGCTGAAACTGATCCCTTTTGAAAAGCCAGACACCAATATTCAGGTTAAGTACTTAGAATCTGTGCCGTTGAACCCGTCCTTCAGGGTCACACCACATCTAATCCTTTGGCTTTCTGAGCACTGCTGAGAGGAAGGGAAGTGCTGTTATCTGAATGTGCACGTGGGGAGCTGGGGCAGAAGCAGGGAAAGGCTGGGATCCAGGAAAGCACTTTGGCATCTGGAGACGTGCAAAGAATGGGTACGTCTAAATCCAGGACTATTATCCTCAGAACCCTGCCTGGTTAGGCAAATGAGTGCATCAAAGTCTGAACACCTGAGATCTGCTAGGTTTGTCCTGGATGATCAGGATGCTGTGAAGGCATCATTGCATGCCAAAATGCCTTTGGGAGTCACTGGGCAGTGACCAAAGCCACCCTCTGCATGGGAGTACGGCTGTAGCCTCTCACATGTAGGAAATAAAGGGCTGAAAACACAGAAGCAATGCTGCAGGGGCAAGAGCTTTGTGCTAAGCATGGACACCTGGCTTCTGATTTCCCTTCCAGGGCTGCCAAGGGACTGTGTGTTAAGAAATCACTGCATAAAGCACAGACAGCTCCATATTTCCTCTCTGTTAGACAGCTGCTGCTTTTCTCAGACAGGTGTAATTGCATGCCCTTTTTGCCTCATGGCTTATGGATGCCGTGGAAAGATCCTGGGAATAATCACCCAGAAATGTCAAGCCATTCTTGCATCCCTCTGTAGTTTGCAGCGTGAGATTATTGATAAAATATGTATGTACCAAAAACGAGCACTCTCATGCTTATGTAAGCACATCCCTACATATTCATAAGGTGTAGCATGGCTCAGTTCTTCGTCACAGCCCTCTCACCCTAACAGCCCAGTTTGTTCTCAGGATGTGATTTTCACTCTCTGGCTCCAGCAGCAGCTGCATCTCTGTGTGTGAAGGCGGGATTTTTCCCAAAGATTACAGGAGAAAATTGTGGATTGCATCATCCACAAGTTCATAAAGGTGCCTGACCAAAGGCAGTGCTGGTAGTGCAAATGCTAATTAATAATCATTAATACTATCAGTACAATTACTGGTAAGCAATGAAATTTGGGCTGCTTTCTGTGACATGCTGTCTGACAGACTTCTTGGGTTTTACTGGCTGCCCTGGAGCTCTGTG
The DNA here is from genome assembly GCF_035770615.1 of Melospiza melodia melodia. Taxonomy (NCBI): domain Eukaryota; kingdom Metazoa; phylum Chordata; class Aves; order Passeriformes; family Passerellidae; genus Melospiza; species Melospiza melodia. The sequence continues at coordinate 2,134,887 of NC_086226.1, forward strand.
TGCAGCCTTCCCAAAAGCAGGACACCAGAACCTCAGGAGCCAGCAGTTTGCAGGCGGCCCAGAAAAGAGCTACACTAATTCATGGTTTGTGCCCTCACATGGAAATCAAAGGGGAAAGAAAATGTCTGAAATTATTCCTTATGTTATTGAACCTGGGGAAAAATGATAGGTTATTTGGGTTTGTTGCCTGTGCCATTTGGGTTTGTTGCCTGTGCCATCTCTAACTGCACAGCAAAATATCCATCGCTTTGTGTAAAGGGAATATTGCACCCCAGAACCAGTGTCAACATCCTGTGGTTAATGCAGCAAGGTGCAGCTGCAGAGGAAAAAAAAAAAAACAACAAAGGAAGAAGTGAAAAAGGGGGGTTGTTGTGTCCATGTTTTGGGGTCTTTAACTGTTTCCTTGCCGTGCTGCTGCAGGACATGCCGTACCACCGCTCCCAGTTCAAGAGGTGTGCAGTGGTTGGGAATGGAGGAATTCTGAAGAACAGCAGATGTGGCCGGGAGATTGACAGTGCAGACTTCGTGTTTCGGTAACCACCACGGCTCCATTTTCCTCTTTTATTTTTGCCTTTTCCAATGACAAATGGAACGTTGAGAAGCTATTCTCTCTCGCATGGAAACATGACATTTGCTAAATTGGCTGTGTCAAGCCTACTTCTTGCACAAAAAGCTGGTTTTCAAAAAAAACCCCAAAACAACAACAAAAAAAACCCACCCCAAAACATCTTTCTTCATAATATTTTTTTTTAATTAAGCTTTGAGGAATTACTTCTCCCAAACTCCGTGGGGTTAATCACTGACTTATTGGCAAAGTCTGATGCCCTCTCCCTGCCACTGAGGTTATGGATTTATCCTTCTATGGATATTACGCTATAAGCAGTGTCCTATGAACCTGGGCATAATTTTCTGGGGCAGATCTGAGCCAGAGGTACAACCTCTATTAAGTGACAAGCAGCCTGGTCAGATGCTAATAGCTCACAGCTGATGTGCCTCAGAGGTGTGTTTCTGGACTAGTGCAGAGCTCAGGTGCTCAATAACAGGATTTACTGTAATCAATAATCTATCCAGGGCTTCCAAAGTCACCAGAATAACTTTAAAGGTTAAGTGTCTTCACTGCTCCTCACTATATGTGGAATTACCCAGGTTTTGCATAAACTGGGATGTCCCACGATGAGTGTCCCTGGATAAGAGAGTCTAGCAGCAATTTTATAATCCTTAATATATATGAGAAAGATTTTTTTTTTTTGGTTATTCATATGCATGACTAATCCCTCTCTAAATCCTGTTAAGCTCTTTGCCTGGGTCATGGCATATGACCGCTAGCTCACAGATTCATGACTTGCTCTCTAGAAAAGAAAAATCTCTTTATTTCAGTTGGCCTATTTTCTGATCTTGGGTATGTTGTTGTCAGTTTAGAATAACCATGCATAAAGCAATTAATTTCTCTGACTTCACACCAGCAAAAATTAGATCAGATTTTGATTCAGTGCAGTCTTAATTCAACTTGACATCATATGAGAAAATTTTACATTCAGGATTTATTATTTTCAGACTCCTGTGTCTGCCTCCTATTGCAACTTTACAGAAAATTATTATCTTAGTTTTCAATGAAAAAAAAGTCTGTGAGAAAGTCTAGGCTTCACATAACTTCTTTCTTAAAAGCTTAGTGTATTCCATTTGCATTAAATAATTACTGTAGATTCGCTGCTGTTGTGTTGGATCACAACCATAAGTATGGATGAAAGGAGCAGCCCATGTGACACACGGAGATTGCAAGCTCTTAAGCAGAAGCTGAAATATGTCTGGGAAATTTATCATTTATCTTTAAGGACTTTTAGTAGAGTTCCTCTTCTACCACTGCTACTCTTCCTTGAATGGTACCAAAACTGGTGAAAAAAAAAGGAGATTATTACAGAACTTAGAAACTGGGTTGCATTTCAATGGAGGTTTAGTCAGAACTGGAATATGAAAAAATATATCAGTGCCAAAGAAACCGCTGGTTCACCATCTCCAAATTGTGGATTATGCAAAAAGATGTGCCAGTGTTTTAAAACTCAAGGTCTTGCTGGCATCAGTTTTAAAGTAAAGCTTGTGTTCAAGATCAGGTCTGAGCACATCTGCTTTCCAGTCCACCAAACTATCAGGAATCATCATCTTGGCCACCAGTGAAATTTTATAAAACATTTCACAAGTGTTTCTGGAGCCCTGATTACATTCAGCAATACTTTCATGACACTTGGGGAAATCTTTTCTTGTGGCCAGCAGCATGCAGCCAGGATTGTTCTGTGAAGTAAATTCTGAAAGCAATCAGTTATAGTACAATAGAATATATAAAATACACACCAGGGTTGCATATACCAGTAGTTATTGTCTGTCTCCATCTACTGGCCAGAGGGGACCTCTGTGAATTTAGAGATGGGACTGCTCTTGGTGAGGATGAGTTTTTGGAGTCTTGTGACAGAAGTACAGTTTGTCCAGATTAGACCATTTTTATAAGGCATTATCATTATCTTAAAAAAATTCAGTCACTCTTAATCCTGGTGTGAATTTTCTGTTCAGAAACATTGAAGCTGATTATCTGAAAACCCTTCTCAAATATTATCTAATAAGCACAGTGCCCAGTGCTAGGTGGTGCTGGGGGTGCCCAAACACTTGAGTTGTATGACCCAGCAGAAGGAAGTCCTAGAAATGGCATTGTCTATGAAAAGGATAACCAAAACCAATTCTCTGGCCATATAAAGATGGACTATCTGTGAGGTGGATGTGAACCTTTTGAGTGTTAGAAGGACTTTAGAGGAATTTTGTGCATTCTTCTGCTCCCCAAGCTGTCCTCTCTCTTTGACTGAGAAATTTTCCTGTCAGCTGAACTGTGGTATTGTGAAAACAGTAAGCATCTCTTACCTTAAATCCCATCACAGTTTTTGCTCAGCCCTGTCCTTCAGAAATAAGGACAGCTTTGAAAATTAGGCACAGCAGTATTTTTGAGATGAGGGGGGCCTTAACAGTGATGGTTTTAATTGAGGCTTGCAGGTCACTTCAAAAAGCTTTCAAAGTGTCACTCAGTGCCTAACTCTAGCTTAAACTGAGTGTAAAACCAGTTGCCAGACCACACATTTTATCCCTGAAAACACATGCTGAAGGTTTTTTTCAGCTGGATTTCCTTTGGAAGGAAAGACAGCGTGATAACTTGTGAGTGTGCATTTCAGTAACTTCAGCATCTCTTGAGAGATACTCTAAATTTTGTGAGATGATGTATCTAGGACAAGGCCAAGGTGAATGGAGGCTGGGCAAAGTCAAGTCTTGCAAATCTCACAAGTTTGCTTCCAATAACTATGGTGAACTTGTAGAGTCAGAATTGCTGCTATTAAACCATGTTGGGAGATGCTTATAAATGGAAAAGGAAATGAAGCAGATAGTTTGGGATTAATTAGGTCTGGATTGATTTCTCTCTTGTGGAACATTTCCCCTAAATTCTCCTGGGTATAAACCGAAGCATCTTAAAGGCAGTGTTTTAGATATAGTTTATTAATTATTGAATGCATCTCAGCTACTGCTCAGCAAGCCTTTGATTTTATAGGCTGATTGGCCTTGCAGCTTCAATTCATTTTGCATCCTAAACTGCCAGAGTAAATAGGTAAATTGCTGTTAAGGAGGCAAAATGAGCCTTGGCTACACCTGCAAAGAGAAGTCATCTCTCACAGGTGAGGGAACAAGAAAAGTCCTCGCACAGCCCTCAAGAACTTGTTAGATTATTGCAAAGTTTGGGCATCAGCATGTTTAGATACAATTTTAAATTCTCACTCTGCTTCTACATTTGTTGCTTGGCAGAAATGCTTAAATAAATTTTATTTACTGGTCCTGAAAAGGTGAAATAAATTTTTGAACTTTCTTACTGATTTCTCTTTTTTATAGATGCAATTTGCCTCCTATATCTGAGAAATACTTCATGGACGTTGGGGTGAAGACAGATGTCGTGACTGTCAATCCCAGTATAATCACTGAGAGGTTATTTCTGGTTTTTTGTATTTTCATTTTTCTTGATTTCCCAAATCTACCTTAAATGTAATTCTGTTACACAGAATTTTTTACCAAACCCTACTTTATACCATCACTATGAATCATACATTTCATTCTGACTTGAATAAGTAACAAGTTGTAGAAATGTGTTAAACACTTAATCCTGCACTTTGATGATGGAAAATGGAAAGGCAATGAGCTAAAATTAAATTAAAACAACAGAGCCATCCTTCCCCTGCTCTGCTTGCAAGTCCCAGTCAAACATCTTAGAAACATTCAGGGTGAAAGAAACTGGATCTCACCCGAAATGCTGAAGTCACAGAATCAGAGTCATCAACTTTGGGAAACTAAGATCATCAAGTAAATAAAGTAACACATTGTCACATATTTTAAAGAAATGCCAGTGAAACTTTACTGTAGACAGGATTGACTAGGTGATTTTAATTTTAAATTTGTAAATGCCCTAATGCTACGTAGTGACACTTTTGGGACCATAAGGCTCATTATTGCTTTCCTTTCTCAAAGGAGGGGGATATTTTTCTTTCCTCAAGCAACATAAAATAATTTGTTTGACTTTGGATTTCTTTTAAAAATGTTACAGTAAGACATTTTAAGCACTTGCTAGCTTTGGTGTTGGCCACTTTTTTATACAGCCCTGCACTGCATGGTGCACTGAGGAGGGTCCTCGACAGGAGAGTCGGCTGAGTAACAACAATCATACCAATGTTGTTCTACATTGCTACATATTGTTCTCCTTTATTCACCAACTTTGGCATATTTATTCCTTTCTATACGTTGTCTCACACCACTAGTGCTTGATGCTCATTGGTTAAGCAACTATAGTTGCACATACATGTTAATTACTGATGGGTTGTCACACCTATAAGCATCTTTAGTTAAGGTGTGCCAAATTAAGAGTTTCCCACAATGTGCTTGGCATCTAGTCACATCTTGGCACAATGCTCATTCTTCCTTGTTGGATCCATTCGAGGTCAGTACATGGTCTGTCTTGTTATGAGGACAGTACATGGTCTATCTTGTCCTGAAGACAGCACATGGTCTTCAAAGTAACTCTGTAGTCTGAAGGCCAGGGTTGTCCATGGAGGAGTACAGCATGGCCTTGTTCTGCTAAAAATCCTTCTACAGTGCACCACGTAGCTTGGAAAAATTACGTACTTCTAATAATACCATGAGAAGCGAGACACCATCAGTAATGGCCACAGGGTTATTATGAAGTTATTATGATTTTTTTTTTAATTTTTTAAAAACAAATTTTTTAAAATGTTATATTTTTAATAGTTTTTTCAGAAGTATGTCATTTCTACCCTACATTTCATGCTGATGCTGTATCTACAAATCTAAGTACATTCCCATTGATAACGGGAAGCCATCAATGGGAAGAATCATCTCAATTATCCCTGTGTCAGAAGTATTTCAGTAAAAGCCCATTGTGGGGGGTTTCTTGCTGGGAATGTGCCGACCATCACTGTCGTGGTTTGAGAAGAAGTAAGTTTTCTGGGATATGAAGTGGTCAAGCCAATAGGTGTTCAGATTTCCAACAGTGTTTCCTCAGGAAGCCTATGGCACAAGAGGGACTCCTCTCCTCTTGATGAACTGAGAATTGATTATCTAAAGAGTAGTGACGGACGGAGTTGGTAATTTAAGAGATAGATGTATTAGAAATTTGGTGGGGGGAGGAGGAAATGTTTTAGAAGGCTTTCATTTTTCCCTGTGTGTTTCTTTTTACACATAGTTGTAGTTTAGTTAATAAAGTTTTCCTTTCTTTATTTCTGAGTAGGGGCCTGCTTTGCTTATTCCTGCTCACATCTCACAGCAGACAGCAGAAAGAATGTATTTTCATGGGGGCGCTGGCTTTGTGCCAGCGTCAAACCATGGCAATCGCTCCCACCCTCTCCCCTGCAGATTCCACAAGCTGGAGAAGTGGAGGAAGCCCTTCTACGACGTGCTGCAGGTGTACGAGAACGCCTCCGTGCTGCTGCCGGCCTTCTACAACACGCGCAACACGGACGTGTCCATCCGCGTCAAGTACGTGCTGGACGACTTCGAGTCGCAGCAGGCCGTCTACTACTTCCACCCCCAGTATCTCATCAACGTCTCGCGCTACTGGCTCGGCCAGGGCGTGCGGGCCAAGCGGGTCAGCACCGGGCTGATCCTGGTGACTGCGGCCCTGGAGCTCTGCGAGGAGGTGCACCTCTTCGGCTTCTGGGCCTTCCCCATGAACCCCTCAGGGATTTTTATAACTCACCACTACTACGACAACGTGAAGCCTCGCCCCGGCTTCCACGCGATGCCCTCGGAGATATTCAACTTCCTCCACATGCACAGCAAGGGGATCCTGCGGGTTCACACGGGGACCTGCAGCTGACAGGGGACACTGCCAGAGTGTGGCGTGAGCTCGATGGCCTGTGTATGGTGGAGGAGGTTTTGTTACACCCCGAGATTATGCAATAATTGTTTGATATAAAGTTCCTCAAGGCGTTGCATCCCATAAGATCTAGGACACCAGCATCTTTCCTGCTAGCAGAGTTGGGTCCGTAACAGTGTAGGAGAAGCAAAACTCCTGTGCCCCAGGGTACACCCTGTCCTGGAAAGCAAGTCAGATAAGAAGCACATTTACAATACATTTAGAGATAAATAGAGCACATTAATATAGTTATCATTTCACTATGGAGAAAAGCACCAAACTTTTGAGGAAAAACAGAGGTGGAGAATTTTAGCATAGATTATATGACTTTACATAGGTTTCTGAATCGAGTACCTTGGGGTATTGCCAGATGTTATTGAACACTCTGTTCTCTGGCCTTTAGATTTTTGAAAATACTCTTCAGCGTTATAGCTTAATGGGGATATATAACTTAAAATCTTTGTTCTGTAATGTCACAAAGTGTTGATCAAAAATAGCAGATAGTTGTGTTAGAAATAAACAAAATCACTTTATGAATTTTTTCAACCAAGATAGAACAGAACGTTGAACTCCCATTCACAGCAACAGGTAACTGTGTGAATCATGTTGTGATATTGTTTTAGAGATTGTTTCTTCCTTCTTGCGCCTGCCATTTCTGTTCTCCTCTGCTGACTGTGCTTCCTTTCTCCCTGTCTGTGATGCTTTCCTTCTGGCTAACACATGGCAATGTGTGCACTTCCTCCCACAGCCACCATCTCAGCATCACATTGGAGTCCTTGCTGAAGAAACAAGCTCCTTCACAAGGTTTTCTTGAGATGAAGAGCAAGGGGATTACATAGTTATATTTTACAAGTTGATTTTTTTGTTCAGCATAAGATAGAAAAAAAATAATTTCCTCGTTGATTTTTATTAAAGACTTTGTAAAAGTATCTGAATGTTGATTCACTGTTGTACAGGTTGAGTTAACATTTTCAGGTATCTGTAATATGTTAATGTCAGGAAATGAAGTTAAAATTCAGAGAAGTTATTTTGTGGCTTAGATTATGATGCTTATTTTAAAATTATGCATCTTGAAATGTCAAATGTCTTAATGTGGCATTTTTGTATATTGAGAATGTTATTAGGATAGTGAAAGGGCTGGTGGTGTATTCTTTAAATGTCATCAATGTAGCTCTACCAGGTATGCCAAGCCTAATTTTTCACCTGCTACAGTTGACAAAATCCTGGAGCAGAAAAGGTGCCAGAAGTTGCTGGAGTTTATTTTGTTGTAGTAGGCTACTGGTAATTGCTCTTTCATACTGGTATGACTGCATACACAGGAGGTGAGGTTTGCTATTCCAGCTGTGCTGGCATAGCTAAATGAACAGAGTTTCCCTGTCTAAGTTCTTAGTCTGAAGCACTAGGGCTGTTGCCTTGTCTTGTCTTATGTAGATTGCAAGATCTTTGATCAAGGACTTGAAGTTTAAAATTCTGTATGAGGGATATTTTATTTTTGTGGGGGGCTGGCGGGGAGAGGGTTTAAATCCAAATATGGACTTGGATTTTGACTTTGTAATGCATGAATGCACAAAGCTTCTTTTAAAAGCCTCTGTGCTATGCTGAGAGCTGTGCAAGTTGCTCACACTACAGATAAAATGAATCACAAAGAAAGTGAAAGCACGTTGGTCACCACTTCAAAAGTCCCTGCTGGCCAGCAGTGACCTGGGTGGTATGTGAGAGTGCATTTTATTTACACTGCGCTCTTGAGGTTTGATTGCCTTAGAAGCAACCCATGTCCTTGATGAAGGTGTCAGAACTCTCCTGGGAAACACCAGCCAGGGGCAGGTGAAGGACCAGTGCTTAAGCTTAATGTATTATTTGTGGTGATGATGTGTTTTAGGTCTTAGAGTTACACTGTGTGTTATTGAGCACCCCCTCATATTGTCTACCTGTGAAATAGGCAGCACCCCCATCAACCTGCAGGTGAAATGGTTTCCTTGACTCAATATGCAAAAGAGATCTTTGTCTTTGCTGTGTTCTGTAAATTTGTGTGCAAAGGGCTTTGACAATGAAGTGCTGTGATGAAAGTGCTATTTAGAGAACAATGTGACACTGCAGGTTGGCCGTCTCGCTGTGCATTGAGTTATTATGATAACAGTAATGACACTGAAGCTGGTACTTGGAGCCCTTACTCCTTATTCTGCCTGAGTTTGGGGCTAGTAGTGGCTTCAGGTTTGCTTTGCTGCTGCTGCTCTGCTAAGGTTACCTTCTTTAGTAAGAGATTTTTCTTTACTGTGGTGATGGAAGCGAACAAAATCAACTGAAAGGAGTCTGATACGTTGCAAAAGGCACTTCAAAAAAGATGGGAAAGCACTTGAGAAGCATCCATATGCTGATAGAAATAGTGCAAATCCCTCTTTTTCGTTGCAAGAAATCCTTTTGGACAGACAAAAGTATAAGCAAAACTGCATTTACAGTTAATCTGTAAATACAGAGTCACAGACATTTCCTTTCCATTGTTTGCTTCATATAAATCAGCAATGTAAATTCACTGTAATAAGTGCAGTGTTACTGTGCTTAGATTTTGATTGCTTATAAATCTATAGCTACTATATTTTTTTAATGATTTTAAGAAGTGTGTGCAGGTTACTTGCACATATGTACCAAAGGCCCAATCTTGCCACATTTATCTGAAAAGAGCCCCCATTAAGGTGGGTGGGTATTTTATTTGTGTAGGGACTGCAGAAACAGGCCCAGATATTTCTGTGAAGGTGTACATAGCTGTACAGTTAAGGAGTGATTAGCAAGCCAGAAAGATTATTAATGAAATATATATAAAATAATCCTTGTGATGAAACACATGTTGCAACATGTTCACTTTCTGATTAATTTTTCAGGTGTTGCTCAAAAAATGATTGCAAAACTATGGCATTTGTCAGAAATGTCATATGTAGAAGGGCTTTTGCAGAAAGAAGGATCCTCCTTGGTTTCTGCCATCATTCTTTTGTGTGCTGAGCATAAGAAAATATTCTTTTGACATCAATCATTTGTCTGAGTTTGGGGCTGCTTTTGTTTTCCCTTCTCCCACAAGGTCTAAGCTCCAAATGTCCAATCTTAACCTCTGAACAATGGGATAGATGAGTGATAAGAAGTGACTGTCAGGTGTGTTTCCTGCAAGTAAAGGATGTGTGTAGCACGTTGTGCTTTCCCAGAAAAATCCCCCCCACCAATAATTCTGATCTGTGCATGAAGAAAGGCTGTCAGCTGTCTGGTACCACATCCTGAGCTTGAGCTGTAATCTCAGCTCTGCTGCTGAGGATATGAAGCCTGAGACAGGCAGAGAGAAAATGTTATGGTTTAATCCCCAATCCCTCACATTATTTAGGAGAATCCCTTAAGAAGTTCCTGATACTGCACACACTAGCAAGGCAAGTTGAGTTGGAAATGATAACTGGGATTGCTTTGACTTTATTGTCGGGTCAACAGAGGAGGCTTATGAATCTGCCAGTGCTGTCATCAAAGGGAAGGAAGTATTTAGCTGGAATAGTTTAGCTGATTGCTTTTGATTCATGAAATCCAACTTTGCTGTTGGACAGAATGGCTTCAATGGCGATAGGGCCATTATAATATTTTAGCATATTTCCTGTGATTGCAGCAGAGTTGTCAAAGCCAGCTCATGAATTGCAAAAGGGAGAGCCATGCCATGGCAGCAGCAGCTCCTTCTGCTGCTATCTCAAGGAGGAGAGGCACCGTGCTGAGCAGGTCTGTGGTCTCCTTGAGAAACAATGTCAAGGGAATACAGGAGGCTGCAAGCACAGCTCTGCTCCAGAGCCTTTAGTGCCCTGGAATAACACGGCAGAGAGAACAGGAGAAGTTTCACAGCTTGCAGCAATCAGGGGTGGCTCCTGCAGCCCTTGAAAAATCCACCCTCTTGCAGGCTCGGCTGACGATGAATTAAAGGTGACTCGGGATGGCCAGATGTAGTGGATGGAAGGAAATCAGCTCCAAGAATAGTCCCCTCTGTGGGTGTTTGGTGAATCAGTGGCAGGGCTGCTCCTGCTTGGAGGCAGAGCGCTGGTGCTGACGCAGCTGCGTGGGTGCTCAGCCCTCCCTGGCAGCGAGGAGCAAACCCTGCTGTGGCTGGGGGGAAACCGAGGTGGGGAGGCTGGGAATCTGTCCTTTCTCATCTTCTGGCATGTCCACTTGTCTGCCAGGGTAGTGAATGTGAAATGCTATGAAATGGGCCTTTTCCCCCACCTCACTCGCGTTTGAGTGTGCAGAGAGCCTTGGAGCTTTCACAAGTATAGGAAAAAGGAAACAGCAAAATTCGGCAGTCCCTAAAGGGCCAAGCTCCCTGGGAAATTCTAGAGTGAGCTGAGGTTCCAGGAATAAGGAGGTCAGTATATATGCTTAGGGCCTTTGCAAAACCCAGTGAAGTGTGTGGAAATTTTGTGTGCTCCAGAAATGGGCCTTGATCATTGGCAAAATGAGGCAGCCTCTTTTTCCCCCCCTTCACTTGATTTCAGATACACTTTTTTCATATGCTTTAGATACAGTGCAGGAGCAATACTATGTTTTTAATGGTGTGAGTAAAGAACAAGCTTCTCTGGAAGCAGAAGTGTTGTGACTGTCACTCTCCCTTCCAGATTTCATCAATTCATCCTTTCAAGCTCATCTATGCAAAGCATTTCATTGTGGTGGTGTAAATCCTACATGAGCCCCCTGTACCTGGCAGTATGTGTGTGAACCACAGGCCTCAGGAAAAGAGGGTTTTTTTCTGCTTGCTTTAAAATACCAGTATGGAATTTGTCAGTGATATGAATGTGTTGAAGGCAGGATGCAGCCCACTACCTTTAAAGCCACCACAACATTCACATTTGGGTTCAGCAGAAAGAGAATTCAGGCCTTACATCAGTGCTTGTAAGCCAAGCCAATAACCTGCATCTCCCAAAAAACCCACCCAGATTATTATCATTTTGTGTCTTGTTATCATCCTGTCCAATGTGTGTGAGCCTGCTTGTCATCCCGTGTTGTCTGCATGGTATTAAAAATAAAAAGAAAAAAAAAAAACAAAACTGATTCTATTCAATGAAATTGTACTTAAGTGCTTTTAAAAATAAACTTAAGAGAAATCCAAATGTACGAGAGGCATTGGGTTGAGGGAGCCTGGGTCCCAGGCTGTCAGCACCTCCAGTGCTCCCCAAAGCCCTGAGCACCCAAGAAGCATCAGAAATGAGGGACTGGGCCACAGTGGGAAGCTTGAAGTAAGACAAATCTGCCTCAGTGCTTCAAGGATTGAAAGATGTAAATATGTTACCAATGTGTCTGACTTTCTATTTAGAAGCCATAGATGTTCTCAGTGTTTGATCTTTGGGTAAGCTGATGTACATTTTTGACTGTACTAATCACTGTAAAATGTGTTAGCATGTAAAGCAGTGACAAATTAAGCCAGAAAAATCAGATATTGCATTGGCTTTATCTTGAGAAGTTTGCTGTACCTGAAACTGCCTGATGGACCAAGACACTGAAGTATCTCCAGTGCTCCCTACAGCTTGTGAAGACTCTGGTTATTGCCTTCTTATCAGTGTGGAACAGGCAGAATTAATCCCTATTTGTTGGCATTGTGTGACACACACTTAGGTGTGCATTCGAGCCTGTCCCCTTAGAGATGAGGAGAGGGAGAAAAATCCCTTCCCTCTCTGAGACAGGACAAAAATTTGGTGACTTTTCTTCATTTCTGGGCCCTCCTGCTGCCAGCCATGAGGTTCCTGATCAAACCTCTGCATTGAGCCCATGTAAATTTACTGAGCAACTGCTGCCTGTTGAGTATTTCCCTGGTTTTCACCTGGTGGGAAACAAATGCTTATTTTGGGAATACTGGAGTAAAACTTTGTGTCTTCATTGAAGGGGAGCTTGGGCTGTGACAAAAATAAAGCTGTTTCATGTTTGTTGTTTCTGTAAGGCAGTGGCAGGGAGGGTGGAGAAATCCATGCAGGGTTCATGTTGGTTTTATGATGATGTTAATCTCTTGTGTCCTTTGGCTGACCTTTATTTTGTCGACCTTACACCTTGTAATTTTGGCTTATTATTGTTTCTGTAGCTGTACTATGGTTGTGATAGAAAGCCTATCAATTGCTGTAAGCCATAACTAGAACAGTAATCAGGGGGTTTGGGGTTTGTTTTTTTTTTCTGTTTTTTTTTTTTTTTGGTCTGTGTCACTGTGTTTGAAAGATGATTTAATTCTATTGAATAAACAAATCACTTTAACAGTTTTGTGGGAAAGGCAATCTTTGGGCCTCTTATTGTGCCTTCACACTGATTTTGTATTTTCTGCTGTTCTGTGTCCCTGAACAGGGGGAGTTGGAAGCTCAGCTGGTAGAAATTGATTCACAAAACTAGAGAATGTCACTGTAGAATTATATGATGATAGAGCATCATTTATATATATATATATATATATATATAAAAGTATACTTAGAGTTATGCAGCCATAAAAACTGAGAATTTGGTATTTTGATCACTGAATATTCAGTATATGTTCTGGACTGTTGTCTTCAAAATATCTAGACACAGTAAGGTAATTTATTACTGCAAGTAGCAAACTGTGCAGAGACAGCCTTTGCAAAGCCTCTGCAATCCCTGGGATTTGCCTGCTTACACCTTCCTAACAGCTCTGTCCTTTACTGTCTTCATCCTTCATAGAAAATCATCGTTTTTGGATCTGGTCTGTCTTATTCAGCCTCAGTCTTTCAAGCTTACACTTCCATCAATATTCTCAGAGAATTAAAACATAGATGTAAAAATATTTGTGGTAATGCATGATAGCAGATGAAACAACCATCTATTTTTTGAAACTGGGTATTTTCCCAATTGCCATTCTATTGTTCCTCGATTATAAACTGAAATGGAAGTACGTAACAGAAATAATACAATCTGGGTATTAGTGCTGGTATAAGGAGAATGTAAATGACTTTGAAGATGCAGAGCTGTGGTGAATGCTGGAGGAATCAGCCCTCATTCTTGCTGACATTAAAACTGATGGATGTACTTCCTTCCCCCAGATGCTTGTGATTATTGTTAGTGATTATTCAATCAAGGAGAGGAAGCATGTGGAGAGGGAAAAATGAATAGACAAATTGACACTGGATGATATAATTTCTGTCTATCACGCTGCAAATTGCTCGGCTAAGCAAGCAATCAAAGAATGGTTAATTTCCTAAAGCCTGCTGCATCCGTCATTTTCCTCAGTGGCATTTGCAGCCTTGGCTCCCAGAAAGTCTCCATAAAAAGCCAGAGTGAATTACAGAGATGTTTCACCACAGTCTGACAGTGCCCAGAAGTGGGCACTTAGGGAAAGAGCAGAAGAAACAGGGGAAATAATAAATGGCCCTTCTGCTGGTATTCCCTCAGACTGGTATTGACAGCTTGTATTTTTGGCCTCGGCAGTGCTGTGTGGTACTGAGTGTCAGATTTCAGCTCTGTGTTCATGATGAAGTGGTTCCTCCTGCTCTTATGAGCTCCCAAGAGTGCCCAGCAAGATGTTTTTGGATTGTAGGCCCTGCCAGATGGAGCCAGGGCAGGTACTGACCTTCCTCTTCCCAGCACAAGCATCACAGGGAGCACCTCTTGGAATGAAAGTTTTATGAATTTCTATTTATCTTCTGCTTCCCTTTTTTTTGTTTCTTTTTTATTTTTTTTTTTTTTTTTTCCCTAGCACTGCTGACTCAAATCTGCTCCTGGATGGTGAAATGTTAGAGGTCAGGTAATTTTATCACTTAGTTGTTTTCTCTCTCTACATCTTTTAGTCATCTTTTCATCATCCAATGGATCTGGCTAGAAGAATAAACATTTTAATCCATAAAGAGACTACTGTCCATCACAGAGAGGTAAAATACTACATTAAGTCTGTGTAAGTGCTGCCACTCTTTTAGGTGGAGAAGATGCTGTTTGCAAGGATGTCAGCACTAAAGCTGCCCATGAGGAGGGTTTCAGGACTCCCGCTTACTTTTTTCTAAACCTTTAAACTTTTGATTCAGCATGTTCAGGTTTTAACCCTGAGCTGAGAGCATGAGCATTTTGTTGAAGGTGAATATAGACTTCTGTAGACCTCAGAGACAACAATGGAACCTCTGAGTTGTGAGAGGTCCTTGCTGTTGGGGCAGCTGGTCCCATGGTGGAATGACAAGAGGGTCTTGGAATTCCACTGAATTCCTGGGATTCAGTTCTGCCTTTTGAGACCCCCAGAATTAAGGACCAGTGAATTAAGGGCCTTCCAGACACAAGATACAAGGTGCTCTGCCAGGCCTGAGAGAGCGTGACAAAATTCATCCACAAAAACCAGGTTTCACATAGTTTTATTGCATCTTTAGAAACAATAAGGGCTAAAATCCACCATTTTCTCTTCATGGAGCATCTTCTGTTTCTTTTTGGAAGGAATAGATTTTGTCAGCCATACAAACAGCCCCACTGTCAGTTTCAGAAGTCTTTCTGCCTTGCTGGGCTGAGAGTCAGGTTTTGGAGAGTGAAGTTCACCCTACCCCCAGACAAGGTGAGTGAAATGCCATCGAGGTGTCTGAGCTGATGTCTGGAGCTTCACGTGAGCATTTTCATTTGCTGAGTGGCACTTGGCAAAGCCATGGTCTGCACTCAGGTCAGGCAGGCAAATGCCTTTCAGGCACTGGAAGTTAATCTTGGTGACATCTGTATTTCTAAGCACGTTATTTCCCTTGACAAGTGCTGAGGCACTGAGGGAGCCTGATAATTTTGCAAATAATTTGCCATCTTTACTGCTCAACACAGACACCAGCAGGAGATAAAATGAAATCCTGAGTCCCTAATGCCCTGCTCTTTGGAGGTTTCCATGAGTATGTGGTGCAGGATGATAAATATGGGATACGTGTCCCTTCCCTCTGAAAAGATTAATTAAATTTTTGACTTCCCATCTAGGTGTTTCATGAAGTGCTGTGTGCTCAGAATGGGTTTTGGGGATTTTTGTTTCAGATCTGTCTCCCCAATCACGTCTTTAATAAATCTCTCACAATTTTTTCCTTTGTGTGGCAACTCTGGGGAAGGATTTGTAATAGTGATGAATTTCAATTTCTCCTTACCTCAAAACTGATTGAATAGGCTCTTTGGATGATGGTGAGAATGGGAATTAACCACCCTGAGATATTTCCCTTTGTCCTTGGTGGACACTCAGTCACTTGTGCAGAACTACTGAGTCCAGATCGTTGAACATGTACATTCCCCTCTCTCCCAATGAGATTTGGGTGTTCAGCCACAACCTCTTGAAGAGAATATGGGAATATAGAATTACTGTTGGAAAATACCTTTAATATCACAAATTCCTGCCATCAACTCAGCACCAACACCACGTTCACTACAAACCACATCCTCAGGTGTCACACACACATTTTTAGAGCATTTCCAGGCATGGTGACTCCACCACTTCCCTGGGTGCTCTGTCCTGATCCTTTAACACCCTTGTCATGAAGCATTTTTTCAAAGTACCCAGTCTAATCATCTAAATATCTTAGTGCAGGTTGCTACATTCACCAGCTCCTTTCTCCTATTTTAGTGGGATGAGTCTCACTGCTTCTCTTGCCTTTTTCTGGGAAATCTTGTTTGCATTCTCTACAAGGTAGTATGGATGTGTTTCTGCCAGAATGCATTACTCAAGAAAATCTTTGGTTGCAGCAATCTCAAGGCTGCTGTTTGTGGTCTGAGGGAATCTTCCTGCTGCCTTTTCTTCCCAGAAGCAGAAGGGAGACAGGAGGATTGGACAGAAGCTCTGCACATCACTCTGCACCACTCTCAGACCAGCCCCAGAACCAGGCCTGTCTGACCTCACTCAGAAGATGCATTTTTTCATGTATTTATTTTTCTCCTTAGCACTCACAGTTTCATGGCTCTTTGGTCTTTCTTGCCTTGCAACCTTTCACAGTGAGTTGTACACAGCAAGGCAGGTGTTTGGAACAGAGGGGTATCCCTGGATTTTCCATTTTTATGGAGCAGAGGCCCTCCCATTGCTTCAAGGCTGGCTGTGGCAGCAGTACATGAGCCACTGCTATATGTGGTGGCAAATATCACGGAATCATAGGATAAATTGGGTTGGAAGGGGCCTAAAGCTCATCCATTCCACCCGCTAACATGGGCAGGGACACCTTCCACTGTCCCAGGTTGTTCCAAGCCCTGTCCAACCTGGCCTGGGGCACTTTCAGGGATGGAACAGCCACAGCTCCTGTCTTGGTTTGGAAAGACAGGAGTCTGCTAAAGAAGGCAGGAGCCTCCCCTGATATGGAAAATGTAAACCCCGTCACTCAAAATTGCTTATAAATTTTAAATTAAGGGGCTCTCAGGCGAAATAATATGGGAGCAGGAAATAACAGTTCTTTAACAGGGGAAAGAAAAAGATAAAATAAACAATGCAGTAAACTAAAACAGCACTGACAGAGTCAGAACACAACCTGACACCCTGTGGGTCAGGGTGTTTGCAGCAGTCCCATTGGAATTGTGGCTCAGCCCTCCTGCAGTGTCAGGGGTGGCTCTGTTGGAGCAGGGATCCTGTAGAAAGGTGCAGCCTCTTCCCCTGAAGATCCAGTGGAAGAAGAGGCAGCTGCTGTTCCTCTGGGAATCCAATGGAGAAGTCGTGCTGGTGTTCCAGAATCTCCAGATTATATCCAGGTAGGAATGCTTGGCTCCTCCCCCTGGGCAGAGCATCTCCCAATGGGATGCTGTAGGTCTTATCAGCCATGCAGTAACATTCAATAGCCTGTTATCAGCAGATATCCCCCTGGAGGGAGAATTGGTTGTGGAAGAGATAAGGAAAACTGCCCACTGAACAGCAGACAGCTGCCACACAGATGGGAATAGAACACAATTTGCTTGGCAATCCAGGACAGCTCCCCTGGGCACCCTGTGCCAGGGCCTCCCCACTCTCATAGGGAAGAATTTATTCCCAATATCCCACCTCCCCCTGCCCTCTGGCAGTTTCAGTCTTGCTCTCTGCCTTGGTTGAAATTCAGTGCCAGGGATGAAAGGGTGAGACTGACAGACACTGACAGGGCCCTTACACAATGTGCTCTGTAAGAAATCACACCAGCAGCCACTACTTACCCCAAATATTAAACCCAAATAGGTCTGCAGATGTTTTGCCAGGCAGATGCTAAATTTTGTCACAGAGGAGAGAGTGATAAGACACGTACAAATGCAGCTCCATGGCTCTCCGAAGAAAGCGGCATGTATTTGCATTTTTATAAGCTCTTATCATTAAATGTTTTGGGTGAGTTTTCAACCAGCTCACCAGATGCTGACTGTCCTCAGCAGGGTCTTTAATGCACCAGCTGTGTGTCTTTATGCACAGATCATTTCCATCTCCTCTGCTGAGTATTTTTGGCCACCCCTAGTGCAAAGTTTTGCTAAGTATTGCTAAGCTGTTGCTTGAAAAATGTATTTTTATGATTAGGAAAATGTTATAGCTGCAAGAGCAAAAGATTTGATTTCTGGGGATTAATTAACCTTTATGTTAACAACTTTTTCATCTATTAGCCTTTTGATTTTTAATTCTATATGCACAACCAACAGGAAAAAGCAAACAAGATGCACTCACTCAGCAATCAAATATGACATTAAAATAGTTTGGCCCTACCTCCTTATCCTAAGCAAGATTATTTTTGTTAAAAACTATTGGGTTTTGTTACATAATTTTATAGCATGATCATGGCTATTTAAGGGAGCTTGCTATGAAGGACAGCTCATTGTAATCCATCCATAAATCACACAGGCTTGGATGGGCCTGGTTGAGTTGTTAACCTTGACTCTCGCTTTTTAGGTCTAATCATACCCTTTGCACAAGAAAACCAAATCTGGCTCATCTCTCAGTGTCACGTTTCATCGTTTTTGAGTGAAAAATGAACTTTCTGCCAAGAGGAGAGCTCAGCCTAGCTTTTTCTAAAGCTGCTGTCAAGATCCTGCTTGTTGAACAATTGAGGCACAACCCCAGTGTGAAAAGAGCCTGGCAAATGCAGGGGTGAAAGCCTTTCCCTTTGTCCATTGATTTCCAGCAGCCTGGGGAGCACAGCTGTGTGCTGTTCACATTCTCCATTTTCATGTGGAAAACCAGGGACTGGGAGAAGTTGAGTCTGTGCCTCCTGCAAATTCAAAGCAACAATTCTTAGTGTGAAACGAATCTCTCCTAAGTTCAGGCGTGCCCGGTGTAGAGCCAACATGTAAGCTCCTTGCCAAGGCTCTGTTTAGCAGAAATACAGCCCAGATTTATCAGTTTAGGCCAGGATTAGGTGTTGTTCCCTACAAAATGCAGTTTTCCTGACCACCATCCTGCCTTTGTCCTCCCTCCTCTGCACCAGCCTGGAGGCACCAGAGCTAAATGGAGATGTCATCCCACACGTTTCCAGGGCCAAAGTTGGGCATTGCTCTTTCTGAAAGATGAAGAGATCTGCTTAAAAAAATAAAATAAAATAAAATAAAATAAAATAAAATAAAATAAAATAAAATAAAATAAAATAAAATAAAATAAAATAAAATAAAATAAAATAAAACAAAATAAAATAAAATAAAATAAAATAAAATTGGGCTGATCCTAAGGTTGGAGTGGATTTGCATAACTCCAGAGGGAGTGAACATCCAGCTGATCTGTGAGGCTGTAATTTAGGAAGGGCCTCCATCCCCACAGACCCAGCTTGTGTTGCAGAGCAGTTTGTGCTCATGATATGGGCTCTGATATTGGGATGTAATTGCTTTTCTAATATCCATGTATTATTTACACCATGCTACTGTTGCAAACTCCTTCTGACTCCGGGTCTGTTGTTGCTCTAATGTATTTATTGGAGCAATGCAAGGTCAGGCTAACCTCCACTGCTTGTCTGTAAATGACCCAGCAGAAACCAATAGTTTTAGAGCTGGAACATCAGTGTAAGTGAGACACAAATCAGGACCCTGAAGTATTAATTTACTTTATTGCCATATCTTCATAGACTGTTATTTAGTGCTTAACTATTAACTATTAATGTTGCTGCTTTATTTATTGCACAGAGGTATGTCTTAAGTGTTTCCTGGGTATCTTTTCAGGAGAAGGGCGTCAAGGGAAAACAGATCAAGACAGGCATATCAAAGATGATTGGAGTGGGACAGCATTTGTCTTCAAATTCTACCTAGAATTGGTTAATATCTTTGCAAACTACAGTCCAGAATTCAAAATATATATAAACGTGACCCTGCAGAAAATATTTCAGATTATTCTGATTTTTTTCAACATGAAATTACAGACTAGAATGGGCTGAGGGGAGTGTGAGGGTTTTGTTGGCTTAAAACCTAACTCAAAATATCAATGTAGTCAGCTCTGCCATGCAAAGAGCAGCACAGGAAAATGTCATGCAGAGGCATTCCCAGACACAGCTCATAGCTTGCCCTGCTCATATTTGAGGGGGGAATGTTCCTGCTCACCACCTACTCATTTCTTTCCTTTCTCTGAGCATCTTGTCCCTGCCTTTACCTTCAAGGACATATCCTTAAGTGTTCCCCATCTCCACCTGCGCTCACCATGGAGCCCTAAGGCACCCAGCGGCAATTGCCTCTCAGAATCATGATCTGATTGTCAGATAATGGCTTGCTGATGCTCCTGTGGGGTGGAAGCTGCTCAAAACCCCCCCAGTTCTGGCTGTGCGAGATATTTTGTGGTGCCAGAACCCTCCCACAGCACTGGTGTGCCCATCAGCGAGATGCTGGGCCACCTCTCCTGGCTGTGCAGGATGGCTCCTCGTGGCCATTCCCTCAAAGCCAAGCAGAAACTCTGCCTTCAACAGCAAAATATCTCAGAAATGGTCCCCAAGACACTCAGCTGAGCTGGGTTTTGTGTAAATGAGGCACATTGCTCTGCTCTTTGCTGAATTCCACAGCTCCAGTTGACAATGGCCTCACTCCTTCTGTGATGGAACACCCTCTTCACCCCACCAATACCCCTGCCTGGTTTGAATAATAGTAGCTCACGTATTTTTATGCTTTTCTGTCTTTTTGAGGAGTTTTCTCTGGTGTTAAATATATATACAGGAGATGTAACTGCTGCCAGATCAAAGGGACACCAAATAAACCACATGAAAAATTATAAAAACTTCACAAGCACAAATTTTATTATTTAATGAGGATGTTAATGAAGCACCTGAGTAGCAGTTTTTCCTCTTGCTATCACAGTCAATGAGACTGATATGAAAAACACCTAAAAAAACAAAACCCAACCGGACTCAAAGGACAGCTGCCAGATAGGAAATCCAGGAGGAGAAGGATGAGGTGGGCAGGCTGGCACTGGTATCATGTGCTTGGGAGCTGCTCCATATGCTTGGAGCAGATTTGCATCTAAAGGAATGGAAAAACCTTTTCCTTCATATTGATTATTCCTGTGTTTTGGTTTTTCCCCCCACATCTTTCACATATGCTGGGTTTCCAGTTGATAAGCTCTGGCTCATTTATTCACCTTTCAGCAAACCTCCTTGACTCTTTTTCCCTGCCCAGCACTTGAATCAGCCCACACCTTCTTTAGCTGATTAAGTTATTTTCCACTTCACAGTTTGTTTATTCCCTAACAGACTAACTTGCAAATATATGAGAGCTGGCGCATTTTCATTCCTTGAAAAAGTAGTCAGTAATCAGAAAAAGAATTCATGTTAGTTCTCTCTACTTACAAAACCCACAGTGCAATATATCTTATTATTTATTAACTCCAAAGTCTGACTCAGACTGACTCTTTCAGTATGTCTCCCACCACCCCCATAAAATACTCTTTACATTGGAAATAATGAGCTTTGAACTTCTGACACAAAAGGTCTCCAACACTTTGTTCCCTCAGCTCTCTGAAGCAGCTGAGTTCACTAACCAGCTCCATTAGTTGTTTCAAGCTCTGTCCTTTTGAATTTACCAAAGCCAGCAAAGCAAAGACCACTTCAGTATGTGCTCACCTGAACACAGGCACAGAGCACTGGGCCAGGCAAACAGAAATGGTGCCTAAATTCAGATATTTCTCTGAGGGATGGTGTGCTGCAGGGTGAACACCGTGGTTGGTGTTGTGGGCTGGCAGTGCCACCCCAGCTAAGGCTTGAGCACCTTGAGACCCCCCAACACCCCCTGTGACAGGGCTGGTAGGTTTAATGCCTTCAAAGTCACACATCAAACCTCAAAGTTTGCTCTTTCAGAGAGACCCAGTGATGTATCCTTTTGTTGGTGGCCAGATCTTCTCAAGAGCAGCTCTGTGATTATGCAGCGTTTTAATTACAGCGAAAACTATTTGTTTTACAATAGAAAGTGCAGCTGGTGAGTTGTGACCTGAGGAAGAGCAGCAGATGGTGTCCTCCACGCAGGGTTTCTCCAGCACATTTTCCTAAGAATTCCTGCTCTGACCTGATTTTCTCCCGACTGCAAAGCAGCAGTGACCTGCCCTTTGGTCAGGAGTACAAGCTGGCCATGGTGTACAGCTCTCCCTAGCCGTCCTTTGTTCCTTTTCCCGAGCAGAAAATGCTGGGGAAAGAGGGAGGGAATCTGTGCTGAGGTCTGCATGCTGAAAAGCACAAAAAACCTGTAAGGTCCATTTGTCTTCAGAACTGAATATCCTCAGTTAAATAGGATTGACTCCGTCAAACAAACCCGGTCTGTGCCTTGAGAAGGGGATTTGACTCTTCTTTGATGTTGAAAGTCAGAAACTGCAGGTTTTCTCCACCTTTGTACAAGGGGATAAAATGGATCTACTCTCTATTGTATGGAGAAAGGCAAAGTGAATTAAGTGGGAATTCTTGGGTGAACCTGCAATGGCTGAATTAGCAGACAATTCTTTTTCTTATCATTATTATTATCAATAACAACAACAACAGTAAATAATGATAATAATGTAAATGTTAATGTTAACAACAACAACAAAACAACAATGTTAATATTACTATTACTATTACTATTACTATTAATAATAATAATAATAATAATAATAATAATAATAATAATAATAATAATAATAATAATAATAATAATAATAATAATAATAATTTGGCATAATTTCCTCGACATCTCTGAGAAGTCAATAGGTCCTTGCTGGCTTCATATTTTTTTAAAGCCCTCATTAACTCAGTCAGGGCTCCCAGCTGACTTTGGCATGTAAATACCCCGACTCCCTCCTGGCTGAACTCCTCTGCTGAAGGCACCTGAGACCTTGGGAAGAGCTTTTTCCTCTCTCAGGTGGCTCCATTCAGGAACCTGCACTCAGGAGCTGAAGGAGGGAACTGGCTCAGCACTACCAGAACAAGAGTGGGCACCATGTGGTTGGGGAAGAGGCTGCAGTCTGCTGGTAGGGCAGTGGTCTTCATTTTCTGTTTTTATTACCCCCAAATTTGTGAGTGCACAGATGCCCTTCCCCTCCAGCAAACGAGATGAAACAACATTCAGTTAGAATCAGAAGCTGTAATATGATTTTTGCTTTCCTGCTGTAATCAGAGAGAAAAAAAATACCTTCAGAGTGTTTTATCTCTATAAGGAGAAAGAAGAAATATGCAGAGAAAAAGCCTTCAGGCTGATGCAGCAAACTGCCATAATAGCTTCTGTTTACTTTGAGCCTAATACTGATATCTTGTAGACAGGTAAAAAAGCTACACTGGCACCCTTTCTTGTTTGTTTTGTTGCTTTTTTTCCTTTTTTTTTAACCCAAAATCTCAAACCTTATGTAATTTTTATATCATCCCCTGCAGGAGGAGACAGGTGACATCAAAAATGAGTGCTGCTGTTCTTTGGCACGGGTGGAAGGTGCCTGTAAGAGCATGCATAAATTGGGGTTAAGAGCAGTGGAGTGCCCTGTTCACTCCCTGCCATAGCTCCACTCTCAAAGGAGCTGAATTTACATAAGTTAATAATGAGGAACTAAAAACTTAAATGATGATTTGGTAGCTTATGATTATAATAAGCTTCTCCAAATCCATATGGCTGGGGGGGCATAGGTTAGGCTGCTGCAGCACGAGACAGGAGGCTTATTAATATTTTAAATGAAATAATGCAGACTTGAAGATTTGGGGTGGGGGAGAGGGGTTGCTGACCAGATGATCTTTAAAGGTCTTTTTTGACCCAAACAATTCAATGTCCTGACCCTGGCAATGAGGTTTGAACTGTATTGAAAATCTTGATGGCAAAATGGTAAACAGTCAGGAGATTTTGCTGCTTTATTTCTCTTTATTTGCACATGAGGTGGTGTGAAAGCAAATCTTCTCAAAAGACCAAAGACCAGTTACACTTTCACAGGCTCTTTATTAATTATATATTTTAATTATTCTGCTTTGTAGCATCACATGAAAGAAATTAGGGTCTTTCAAATAGATGCATGATTTCTCCTTATGTGTTGAAGATCATGTACAGCTGAAACCTGGAGCAGTTCCCTGTTCTTTGAGCAGCTTTAACCACAAAAATCCCTGTTTTGGACCCTGGGGTCTGAGGCTTAATTTTAAGCCTGTCTTGGGTGTGCTGCTGGACTGAGCCCAAGCAGGGAATGGAGGATGCCCAGTGAGGCATGGCCCTAATTACTGATCTCTGAGGCAGGGATTTTTGGGTGGGTTTTAAACATCTTGGAGACTGTTTTGATAAGGGATAAGGAGGGGGAGGTTTGTCCTCAGCTCTGCCCAAAGCCCCTGAGGAGTGCACAGGCTGCTCTTCTGGTGGCACTGGTGGCCTTTGTCTGAGGAAACTTTCTAAAAAACCTATTTAGGTGCACTTCTTTAGCCCTGGTGAAAACAGCACAAGATTTGTCTCAAGGTAGGACAATGAGAGTTGGGAAATTTGGCCTTGTGCAATTTCTTCGTGAAGGGAATAAAAATAAAATCCATGAATGCTTTCTGTACAAAGATCAGGATGGGAATTGGCTCTCAATCAGATATGCCTCCTAGATTATAGACACACATTAATAAAATTTCTCTCTACATGTCCTCTTGTAAAGGCACCCTTTATAAATGGGGGTCAGTTTGTTTGTTTTGCTTGGGGTTTTCTGTTTAGTTTTGGGTTTTGGTTGGTTGGTTTTTGGTTTTCTCTGTGTCAGGTTATTTCATCTGCTTTATATTGTGTGTCTGCTTTGATATTTCATGTCTTTGTTTTGTGTGCTGTGGCCCACTGCAAAGAGAGTGTTAGCTGGGCTGGATTACTTTTCTCCTTTCTGTTTGTCCTAGTGCTTCAGATACTTGTTTACAGTCTGTGTACTGTGCATATATATTTGCACATTACCCCAACTCTCCCTGCTCCTGCCATGGTGTCCTTTTCCCTTAGCAAATGGAAGTCACTGCCATCCTCCTCTTTGTTTTGGAGTTCGGCTGTGTAGCATCACAGTCATCACTTAGATGGATATTGAGGGTTGGTCCTGAGACAGTAATTTCAGAAATCTAATTTCAAAACTAACAGAGTGGAAAGAAAATCATCACCTGCTTGCTTCATGGTGGCTGCTGCTGCAACACAGAGCAGTGGGGAAGGGTTTGCTCTGGAGCAAAGGAGGCTCAGGGGTCTCATCACTCCCCACAGCTCCTGACAGGAGGGGACAGCTGTGGGGTCGGGCTGTGTTCCCAGGGAACAGGGGCAGGAGCAGAGGGAATGGCCTCAAATTGCACCAGGAGAGGTTTAGATGGGATATTTGGAAAAATTTCTTTAAGTATTGGAACTGATGGCCCAGGGCAGTGGTGGAGTCCCCATCCCTGGAGAGATTTAAAAGCCCTGTGGACGGGGCACTTGGGCACACGGGTCAGTGGTGGCCTTGGCAGAGCTGGGGGAATGGTTGGACTCAGTGATTGTGAATGATTCTGTGGTTTCTGCACTTGTGCTTCAGTGGGTAAAGTATTCCAGGGCTGGTGCAAACCCTTCTCAGGAGTGAAAACCTTCTGGGTGCGTTGGGGTTTGAGTTAGTTGTTTTTGGCTCTTGATCTATGTTTTACAAAATGGAAAAAAAAAAAAAATCCGTCTGCTGATCTGTCAGTACATGCAGTGACATAAAAAGCACGTCTACAAGTGTGAAAGCAAGTTAACCACCAACTCCTGCTGTGATGGGACTTGTACCTGTGGAAATAGAGTTCAAAGAATAATGGTGAAAAGCTTGGAAATATCCCTGAGGACAGAAAAATCAAACACCTGGGTTTTCCTCAGTGTGGTCTCTGTGCCAGTACCAGCCTGGGCACCCAAAGCCAGTCTGGCTTCAATTTAGCACTTGCCAATACAAAAGATGTTGTTGGAAGCTGAAACCAGAAGATGATTTCTGGGGAGGTGGTGAACCTTTATTGTAACTATGCTGAATTCTCCAGTTTTGGAAGCATTGTTTTTAAAACCCCCAAAATTCACCTGCAGGTATCAGTGTTGCCATCCAGTCCCACCAGTCTCAGGCTGATAAGCAGGACCAAGAATCACCAGACTAAATAGAGCTGTTTACCATGGGAAGTGTCAGTGTGAGTGGGTGCTAAACTTGGTTTTCCCTTCACCTGGGCTGTAACAGAATTTATTGGTGGTTTTGCAGAAAGGATCCAGCCAGGTCCTGAAGTGCTGCAACACTGACACAGGCTGCCCACAGAAGCTGCCCTGTCCCTGGGAGTTTCCAAATTCAGGTTGGATGAGATTTGGAGCAGCCTGGGATAGTGGAAGGTGTCTCTGCTCATGGCCCATATTCCCACCCAAACCATCCTGGGATTTTGTGACCTGAGGATTTGCTTCTTGCCCTCTATCACCGGAGGGAGAGCATTTGTGCAGCTGTGCTGGAGTCATCTGTGAACAAATAAAACAGAGGGAGCTGGGCAAAGGGGCTAAGGATTCATACAGGTACCTGGGGAGGGAGCTGGTGTTGTGCATTTAGGAGAGCTTTATTTGCATGTGCACAGCTACTTACAGGCATATTCAGATAAGGTGTGGGAAGCAGTGAGTCCTGCTGGAAATAACTAGATCAAGCCTGACAGCCTGAGAGTAAATCCGTGGCACAGACAGATAAGGGGTATTGGTGTTTCCTGTGTTAGGTCCGGATCCCTGTAACTCTGACAGCTTTTCTATTTTTTGTGTCAGCTTAATAGAAAGTTTTGTATTTATTTGCTGTTATCTGAGCAAGTTCAGCTGCAGTTATTTCACTTTTATCCTTTCCCAGACACACATACATACACGTGCACTCTTGTTTCTTGGCAGCTTGTAACAACGTCTCTAATCCTCTTTGGCAGAAATCTTTTAAACTAATTCTCTTAGCAAAAAAGGAAAAAATTAAAAAAGAAAAATTGGTGGTGATAATTTTACGGCTGATACAAGAAAAGAGGTGAACAAATATCTGAAAGAAGAAAGAAGTTTGGCCAGAAGTCGACTTTCACTACATCTTTAGAGTACTTTGTGTGCTGCAAAGCCCTAATACCTCTTCAAGATAAGGAGCATTGGGTGGGTGAGGATGGTATGATGAAAGATAGACAATGCTACCAGGGTGACTCAGAGATTTGGTGTGAATTAAAAGAGGAATAAACCCATTCAGCCTCTCTGTGTTTAAGCAGACTCAGAGGAACCACTTGAAATCCCATGTCAGAGTTTGGATAGGGCTTGTAGGATTCACAGCATTTCCAATCGGTAAAAGAACTGCAGAAGTGGTTTTTTTGTTTCCTTCTTAACATCAGGTCCTGGAAATTCTGCCTTGTTGTGAGCTTTCTGGGAACAATTAGTGTTAGAAAGGGTGAAAAATTAAGAGGACACAATTTTTGTACAGGATTGCAAAAACAAAACTTTGTTGGGGCATTTTTGTTTGTTTAGGGATTTTTTGTTTGTTTAGGGATTGTGTGTGCGTGTGGTCTTTACTGTTGTTGTTGGGGTCTTTGGGGTTGTTTTCTTATTTTTATTTTTTATTTCAATTTTAAAGGAAATAATGCCCCTGCAGCTCTGCCCCTGCTTTTAGAGCTCTCCATCCTCTCTGATGCCTCACGTGTAAGGTGTGCAGCTGTGGTTCATCGATGGCTGGTGCATTTTGCAACACCCAGAACTTGGGGGCTTTAGTGCAGTTGTGGCTGGTGACCCAATGACTGCTGAAGCAGGACATGTGATGGTGTCAGGACGTGTCCCCAGCTCGGCTGTGCTGACCTGGTGGCCATGCTCCTGCCCTTTTCCTGTTAGCCCTGTGTTGGGGAAGATGAAACGGGAAAGCCTCATAAATATGATTGCCTGGCAAAAGATTTTGAGAATACAGAAACTATAAGCGAGATTGAAATGAAAGCAAGCTTTGAGATCCCTTAGTTACAGAACAATGGGAAAACAATGGTGTGGCTGACTGAAGGTAATCCCCTTTTGATGGAGCAATACCCTAAGGGTCAGAGCAGACCCTACAGCTTGGCAGAAGGGGCCCAAAGAGGAGTTTTTAGGGTTTAAAATGTAACACAGTATAGTAATGTAGTGATTCTTATAGGTTGTATAGAAATGCTATAAGATTTGTATATTGTACTAGATTGGTTAGTGAGAAATAGAATATTCCACACAGAAGATGATTTATTGTATTGTAATGGGAACTTCGCTCTCTTAGCTCTCTTGCTTCTCGCCTTTTACTCTCTTACCCCTTTTACTCTTTTATGCTTTTACTCTCTCGCCCTCCCATCCTCTCTCCCCCTCTCTTCTCTGGGGCCTGCTCTGAGCTGTGTCTGGCAGCTCCCAGCAGGGCCCTGCACCCAGGCCCTGTGCAATAAACCCCAAATCCCAGCAGGGCCCTGCACCCAGGCCCTTTGCAATAAACCCCAAATCCCAGCAGGGCCCTGCACCCAAGCCCTTTGCAATAAACCCCAAATCCCAGCAGGGCCCTGCACCCAGGCCCTTTGCAATAAACCCCAAATCCCAGCAGGGCCCTGCACCCAGGCCCTGTGCAATAAACCCCAAATCCCAGCAGGGCCCTGCCCCCAGGCCCTTTGCAATAAACCCCAATCCCAGCAGGGCCCTGCACCCAGGCCCCGTGCAATAAACCCCAAATCCCAGCAGGGCCCTGCACCCAGGCCCTGTGCAATAAACCCCAAATCCCAGCAGGGCCCGGCACCCAGGCCCTGTGCAATAAACCCCAAATCCCAGCAGGGCCCTGCACCCAGGCCCTGTGCAATAAACCCCAAATCCCAGCAGGGTCCTGCTCCCAGGCCCTTTGCTTTAATAAACCCCAAGTTCCAAAAGGCCTCTGCACCCAGGCCCTTTGCAATAAACCCCAAATCCCAGCAGGGCCCTGCACCCAGGCCCTTTGCAATAAACCCCAAATCCCAGCAGGGCCCTGCACCCAGGCCCCGTGCAATAAACCCCAAATCCCAGCAGGGCCCTGCACCCAGGCCCCGTGCAATAAACCCCAAATCCCAGCAGGGCCCTGCACCCAGGCCCTTTGCAATAAACCCCAATCCCAGCAGGGCCCTGCACCCAGGCCCTTTGCAATGAACCCCAAATCCCAGCAGGGCCCTGCACCCAGGCCCTTTGCAATAAACCCCAAATCCCAGCAGGGTCCTGCTCCCAGGCCCTTTGCTTTAATAAACCCCAAGTTCCAAAAGGCCTCTGCACCCAGGCCCTTTGCAATAAACCCCAAGTTCCAAAAGGCCCCTGTACCCAGGCCCTTTGCAATAAACCCCAAGTTCCTGACCTGGCTGCAGAGATCTCTTG
Source organism: Melospiza melodia melodia (assembly GCF_035770615.1). NCBI lineage: Eukaryota > Metazoa > Chordata > Aves > Passeriformes > Passerellidae > Melospiza > Melospiza melodia. Next base: position 2,163,946 of record NC_086226.1, read on the forward strand.
TCTCTGTCCATCCCCACCATCCCACCTCCCATTGCTCCTACAGTCCTGTGTCCCTCCTGCCTGCACAGATCCTTTAGGATGAGGGCTTTCCCTCTCAGTGTGGTTTCTGCACTGCTCAGCACAGCAGGGACCCATTTCCAGCTGGGAACACTAATGCCACTGCAGGCTGACCATGAAATTACAAATAAAGGAAATTTTTCCCCTATTATCCCAGAAGAGAGGCTTCTCTGGCTGGGGCTATGCTGTTAACGAATGTTTTCAAATCTAAGGCAACATTTGCACCAGGGAAGTATTTAAGGTGTAGACCACAGATGTGTCTGGGCACTGCTGCCAGGAAATTTCTGTCCATGCAGCTGCTCCATCCCACAGGAGAGGAGGGTCAGGGGCAGCCAGGGAGGCTGAGCAATGTTTTGGCAAATTTTGAGGATGAAATCAATACAAGTTTCAGAGGTAATTTGGCAGCATCTGAAGACCTGAGTGCTTGAGCCCTTCTGGGGTTGTTGAATTAGATCTTTCTCTTTAAGTGAGCAGGACAAGGATAACTTGCAGGATTGGGATATTTTCTGCAAATTTCTGTGGACTGAACAGCACACTGGGGACCACAGGCTTTAATCATTGGTGGTCCTCTGGTCTCCAACACATGGATTTGATAGAGGAATTGGAGAAGTTTTTGCACAAAAGCTGTGGCTGCCCCATCCCTGCCAATGTCCAAGGTCAGGTTGGACAGGGCTTGGAGGAACCTGGGATAGTGAAATGTGTCCTTTCCCACACAAGACGGGTGAGCTTTAAGGTTCCTCCCAACCCAAACCATTCCAGGATTCTCTGAAATCTCTTAAAAGTTTAACTCCATTGAAGTTGGAGGATACTCATCAGGGTCTGTATATTTACTGCCATTACATCAATTATGGGTCTGAACTCTGAAAGCACTTATTCCTGCTGTCAAATGGCAACAGTGGCCATGGCTTCACTTGGCAGCAATAAATTCTCATTGGGATCACACAGTTTAATGGCTGTACTCAATGATCTTGGAGGCTTTTCCAAGCTCAATGGCTCTGCGGTTCCATGTTTGCATTAAATATTCAATGTACTTGGATTCAGAAGACAGTGCATAGGTTTAAAATTTAAAAAAAATTAAATGGTGTTCTTTAGTTGTGTAACTTTTAAGTAAACAGAGCTGTAGAAACATCTGCAAGCTTTGATTTTAATTTAATGTATAATAGCTTACATCATAATAAATGATGTTGTGTGATTTGGATGTAATTTCGAATTTGTCAGGAAGCTCGCAGCCAAATTGTTGAAGTTAATAGTAGTTCTGCAATCAACTTCACTGTGTGTCAAATCAGAGGAGCCATTATTGAATTTTAAAAGGCTAAATTACTGTGTTGTTTGTATTAAATCTTAATGCCATTTCGGATAACAGGAACACTTTCCCTTGGAGATATGTGCAGGATAGGGTTTCTGTTTCTGGATAGAGAAATCAAACATGGTTTCAGTGAAATTGCTTGAATTCCAATCTTAAAGGGTTTAGGTATATCCAAAAGTAATTTCAAACTTGTCCTAAAGGAAAGAATAAATTCCCCAGGTCAGATTTAGTGTTGGAGTACAGTGCTTTTTATGAATTAGGAGAACTTAGTAGTGCACTGCAATGATGGTGATTAGGGAAATTAATGTACTGAGGTGGCTTATCATTCAGAGGAGGGAAAAAATACATTTGCATTTCTTTAGGGATGGAAAAGGAAGGGGAGCTGCCCTGTACTTGCTTGCTTTGAGGCAGTCTTGCTTCCCCTGACTGGTGCTGGGTCCCTGGAAAGGAAAGGCTGTCACAGCCCAAGGTGAAAAAGGTCAACACTTGTACCAGGGAAAGGATGGGGAAATGGGACTCATTTGCTCATATTTCTGTCCCAGCTTTGCTAAATCAGCTTGGACAAGTGGCTGTCATAAATCCACTATCTCCACCCACCTCAAGCCCAAAATTATCTTTTCAAATGGTGGAAAAGCTTTTGGGCTAGGCTACTTTCTGTTGGGTTGGTTGGTTTTTAAGTTCTATGAGATGTTTGAAGAAACCAGAGCTCTTCCGGAACCTTCTCTTCTCCAGCATGATCACCCCAGCTGTCTGTCTCCAGAACAGAGGTACTCCAGCCCTTGGGGCTTTTTGGTGTCATCCTCTGGATACGCTCCAGTAAATTCATGTCACTCCCATGCTGAGGTTCCACAGAACTGGATGCACTATTTGTGTGAGGGCATGCTCACGATTTCCTGGTAGGTTTTTCTGCTGCCTGGTAGGTTTTTCTCTTCCACGATTTTTGTCTATCTGTGTGGTCCCCCAGCCCAGCAAAGCTTCTCACGTGCAGGAGCGCACTGGCCCATGGCATCCCTGCTCTGCTGGGAGAGCTTTCCCATCTCCTTCAGGCAGTGCATGGCAGCAATAGATATAATGGACTCATTTGGATAATTTAGTACTTGCTTAGTGTATCTGGTTTCTCCAGTGACACTCTGACGTTCATGCTTGACTTCCCCACCTCTCAGATAATAAATGAAAGAGGTTTCACCTTGTTGGCAGCACTGGCATTGGGCCCATTATCTTTCCTGACGTTGTGTACTCGAGAAATTAAATTACCTGGTTTCCTGGCTACCTCCCTAATGAATGCCATTAATTAATATGCTTTTCAAAGGAGGAGGTGTATTTATTCTTAATCCAAGGGAGAATCTCTTTCCTGGCCTGCCTATGAGCAGAGTGCTGAGGTGGGAGCAGGTCGGTCAGTTTGCCGGAGCCCTGCCCACATGGGTGCTCCCTAAACACACCCTTTGGCTCATAACTTGGTTTATAGTCAGGTTTTTTGCTGGAAGATCTAATCCCAAGAGCATGCAGGTTAATGAAAAGAATTATTAACTCTGCAGGGGGTAGATCAGTGCAGCAAAGATGTGCTGATCATGATGTAGTGAGAAGAAGGATGGAAATGCAGCCTGGTCCGTCGGTTGGAATTACCAGGAAAGTGTGGGCCTGGAGCCCTCTCTCCCTTTTTTCCCCCTTCAAATTTCCTCTCCCCAGTGGAAGTGGCAGCCCTGCATATGGATGGATATGGGGCTGTTGGCCTAAGCTGGGCAGAGGTGTGAAAAGCAAACAGCTTGGAGTTCAGGGGTGGCTTTGAATGTTCTTCTAGATGGAGCAAAATGACCTGAACTGAGGAGGAGGAAGATCAGGGCTGGGGCAGTGGGTGCCGGGATGGATGCAGTGCCCAAAACAGCACTGGAGTGAGAAGGGAGAAGCTGGGGAATGTTGGGCTGGGATGGTGCCTGGCCTCCCCCACAGACATCAGTTTAGACAGGGTGGTAAGGAATGAATTTATAAGGGTGCAAATTCCCCTTTGGAGCTGTCCCAGTGCCTGGGCAAGGGAGGAGTTGAGCAGGACCTGGAGCTGCAGCTGGTTCCTAGGGCTGTGCAGGAGCAGGCAGAGGGGCCCAGGACTCTGCAGGGAGGAGCAGCCACCCCCCAAATTCAGGCAGCAGGGATGTGCTGGATGTCCCTGGGAGAGAAGCAGAGTCCCTGTGATTGCTTAACCTGCTCGGAGCTTCAGCATTGATCAGTCCCAGTGGCTCAATTGATGCTTGAAATCTCAGCGTGGTCAATACCTCACAAAACAGAGGTCTCAGGGTTCTTCACCCCTGCTGCAGTGCCTGGAGGCAGCTGCTTTGCTCCTGGCATCCCTGGCACTTCTGCTGCTGCCTCTCGTTGTGACCTGCGGTGTTCCTCTTTGCTGGGAAAGAACATCATCCTTTGAAACACCTAAAGCTGAGATGAGTCACAGTCTTCTCAGGAAACGCTGGAATTTGTAGTCTTCTGGCAGAACAGCCACATCAGAAGGTTGTAGCAGGCAAGGAAGTAGGCTGATCCTTCCTGGGGAAACTTAAAATAACCCTGAGCAAGACAATGGAGGCTCCTGGGTGGGATGCTCAAGGACTTGGTACAGGAGGTGCTCAGAATAACTCTTCCCATGTTTGGTGGCTGGGATAACCTATATTATGATGAGACGGAAAAGATGGATTGCAGTCTTGGGGCTCAGTCTCCTATTCTCTTGGAATCAGCATGTTGGGCTGCTAGTCTTTAAGTAAAAAGTCTCTTCAGTAGGAAGCCAGGTGCAACACCAATAATTGCAGCTAATGCTTTAGATAGAGCTTCCTGCACAGCTGGTTTAAATAGAAATAATGTCCTTTAAGCTGTTTAGCTGATAGTTTTGTCCCTCCTGCACTGGAGTTTTACATGTGTACACTTGAAATTCCTGATCATCTTATCACTTACTTTCTTATCACCTTGCTAAAGGGCAGTTGAAGAAGCAGTTGAAAATATAATAAACCCCATTACCATTTTCTCATGTTGTTAAACTCCCTAGAAGAGGGTTTGGATCACATTCTTCCCAATGCCCTGTTGCACACTCCTTTGGTGACAGAGTTTGACTTCTCAGCTTCAAGGCCCCTCTGTTTAAGCAGAAAGTTTCAAATAGAGATATTTTTTTGAGCTTGTGTTTGCTGAGTACATGTACACTCGAGTTTTTAATCACAATCACAGTTCAATCTGGTTTTAATTGTTGTTAATGAATTCTTAGCAGTGCTTAAATCTCGTGAATTAAATGGATTTAAAACAACAACAACAACAAACAAAACAACACCTCTTTCATCCGACTTGTTCTTTTAAGTGTTCAGTTTCACACTAACTGCATTAAAATGCTTTTTTCCAGACTTGTGGAAAAAATAATTCTAAAATAAAAATAAGTCTAAAAATAAAAATAATTCTAAAATAATTTAAGATTTTGAATAAAAATTAGTGAATTATTGCACGCATAACTTGGATGTCAGCTGTGGGCATCAGGAGCAGATCCTGCATTTTTGGAAGAAGCCTTCAAACTGAAGGCACAGCAGCTCCAGAGAAAAGCAGATGAGGGCATCATACTCCTTGTTTCTATGGGAAGTCTCATCAGAGAGAAGACCTGTGCAAAATCATAAAATCATAGAATAGTTTGGGCTGGGAGGGACCTTAAAGCTGATCCCATCCAGCTGGAAGTCAGGGACACTTCCCACTATCCCAGGTTGCTCCAAGCTCCATCCAACCTGGTCTGGGACACTTCCAGGGATGGGGCAGCCACAGTAAGGAATTTCTCTCCAATTCCCAATCTAAATCCAGCCTAAACCTGCCCTTTTTCAGTTTATGGAGGCTGCATTGAGCTCGGGTCTCCTGCAGCTGCTGTGGCCCTGGAGCTGGACAGGTAACACTGCCTGAGTCATGGGAGGTGCAGTTGAGCTCCAGGGGTTGTTCTGGTGCCTGGGACAGTTCTGTGCTGTGAAGTCCAACAAACACCTGTGGTGAGGTGGATTTAAGATCCTAACTTCAATCACCTGTTCTTGAAAGATACAGGATGCACATATACAGTTTTTGGGGGTGTTTTTTCCGCGCAGAATCTGTTAAGAGCCTTCATGCCCTTTTGCCGTTTTCAAGGCTTTTTCTTACAACCTTGAGTGATGTAGTTTCCCTCATCCTGAGCTGGAGGTGGCTGTGGGAGCTGCTGGCTGGAGGCTTTTGAGGATTCCTTGGATTTCAGCATTTCCCTGCGGATGGATGCTGCGCTTCCCGGGGCTGCTGCTGCTCTCCATGGGATGCTCAACTCCTCGCTGCGTTTTGCCAGGAGACATTTCTCTCGGCAAAACCCCGTTCTACCAGCAGAGGCCGATATGCCCATGTGCTTGGAAGCAGCGAGCTCACACCAAACCCCAGGGATATTCTAAAACCCTTCCAGCCTGCCCGAGGTGTCTCTCTACCCCTGCGTCCCCGAACTGCCTCTCTCTGCACCCCTGCATCCCACAGAGGGGATCCCCCTGAGGGTTTTGTTATTTAATTAAAAAACAAAAATAAATAAATTTTTTAAAAAATTAAGAAAAAGTGGTGAGTAGCCAGGTGGAGTGGAAAAAAAAAAAAAAAAAAAAAAAAAGCCAAGCTGAAGGGAGGCACTGGGATTTGATTAAACCTGCCATGACTGCGCTGCAACACCAGGCAGCAGCTCCCACAACATCTCCTCTGCCCAGCCTGGGGGAACCTCCTGCACCACTCACCTGCATGGCAGAGAAATGAAACGTCTCAGCTAAAGAAATCTTTTGCTATTTGTTTATATGGTGGTAAACAAATTCATTTTCCTGAGGAGCGGGGGCTCTGTGAGTACATCTACAATAAGTGTGTGATGTGCTGGGCTGCAGGGAGCACTTCCAAGAAACTATCCAGAGATGGGGGTAGAGCCTGCTTTAATGCCAAGAATATGCACAGGAAAATAAAATATTCTGAAGCTGTTTGCCTGGTATTTCAGATGCCCTGGGCAGAGCATTGAGTGCTCCAAACTCACCCAAAGCTCTCATAACTGGAGGTCAAAGTTGCTCTTTTTATTCACATTACACCTCAACCTGAACCCACCATGGGTTTGCATAGGGGCAGCAAATTAAAACAGCTGGTTCATAAAACATCTGGGAAAGTGCTTTGCCTGTGCTTGACCTAAGCCTTGCTGTCTGCCCCTTGCACCCACTTTCTTTGCCTTCATCTCCATGGGCTGTGCTGGTCACCAAGAGAGCACTTAAAACATAGACCCGGCAGGCACACACTGACTTTATTTATTTATTTTTATTCACTTGTTTGTTTATTTATTTGTTTGTTTAGTTTTTGTTCTATTTATCAACTAGTTTATTTCTTTATTTAAATTTCCCTCCCAGACTGTGCAAGAAAAATGAGAAAACAATCTTCCTTAACCATAACTGCAGAGCAGCATGTACTGAAAAACAACTTGTGAAACAGGAGGATTCCCTGCATCTGCCTTGGGAAGGAGGGTGGGACAAATGTTTCTAAGGTTTCTTTGGGATGTGTCAGCTGTGTTGCATGGCACGTGGGTACAGGCATCTGGATTTTATCGTAATCAGTGCAAAACAGGAGTGACAGGGAAGAGAATGAGCTAAAGAAAAGGTGTGTTGATGCATTGCCTAATATTTAGGTGGTAATTTTTGTTATTAGTCATATAATTGCCTAATAATGGGTAATTCCAGGTTTAGCACTGGACAGGTTTCCACACTTTAGGGGAAAAAGTTTACAGGTGAGTCAGGATCTCAAAAAGACAGAATTTGACTTCTTTTACCCTACCAAATCTGTTATAATAGAAGAAGTCTCCCTGGAACATGGTGCTCTTCTGGGCTCTGGCCTGAGTCATTTTGGGAGGGAGGATTTGGGAGAATCTCTTGCAGAATGTGGAGTTTAAGTATAAACCCATATAAATACTGTTGACAGTTGTAACTAATGGTTCTCACCGATAGCTTGCTTGCTTTTCTGGTAGTTCTTTATGCACCAATAAATCCTATTGTTCCTCTCCCAGCTGTTATTCACAAAAAGTACAAAGGCGAGGTGGAGCGTTCTCGGCACTTTTCTTTTTAATTAAAATGAAATGACAGACAAAGGAGGAGTGTGGAGCAAAGCTGGATCAAGACATGGTAAATGTCTCTTCTCCCCCATCATTTCAGCCTGTTTGATAGAGGGGATTCATCTCTGGCTTGCACCTAAACTCCTGCTCTGCTGCGCCAGGACAAGGTGAAGTGTGAGGCTGGAGTTATCTCAGAGGGATGGTTCTCCCTGGCACAGCTGTCCTGCTGCTCCAGGGTGCCTTCAGTGCCTCAGATCATTCCTCATGACACAGGAGGCATTAATTGCAACATTTCTGCAAAGTAGCTGTGTTTTGTCCCTCTTTGGGGCTGCACCAGCCTGAGGCTGCTTCCAGATGTGCCACAAGCATCCTAAATCTAAATCTCTCAGTACAGGTGAAGAAAAAGGCATTTCTCCTATTCCAACAGCTCTGCTGTCAAAGTAATGTTTTTTTCTTTCTTGGTGAGGTTGGTTTAACATTGGCACAGGTTTACCAGAGCAGCTGTGGCTGCCCCTGGATCCCTGGCAGTGTCCAAGGCCAGGCTGGATGGGGCTTGGAGCACCCTGGGATAGTGAAAGGTGTCCCTGCCCATGGCAGGGGGTGGAACTGGATGAGTTTAAAAGTCCCTTACAAACCATTCTGTGACACTCAGCTCTCAACATTTTGCTGCATTGAGCTGGAGCTGTTCAGAGCAGCAGGTCCCAGGGACTCGATGTGGTGAAGTTTTTACCTAAAACATAACAAAGATAACATAACAAAGATATGAGCCTTGCTTCTCCATGCATTTTATTTTTCTGAAGGCATGTTTTTATTCTGTGCTGTGGATTTTTTTTTTTAATTTTTTTCTTGCTGGAGAGGGCTGGCTTCTCCACATCCAATGCCTAAATCCATCTCCCAGATTTCAGCTGCAATATTTACACCTGCAATTTCTGCTGTGTGCTGGTGGCTTTCCCTGAGAGGGGAAAGGCAACAGCCAGAAATGCACTGAGCTGCAGAGCATCTGTCTGGGAAAATGTGCTGCATCATCAAATATCCCTGCAGGATCCCTGGGATCCTTGGGACTGGTACCATCCACGTGCCTCAATGGTGCCTTTGGAGCAGAGTGCCCTTGGTGCCTGCTGGGACAATTGTTCCATGCCTGCTCTCAGAACTGACATGCAGAGATCTGCCTTTCTGCTGCTTCCCAGAAAATAAGGACCTGGAAATAATCAGGGTATTTCAGGCAGCTCCTGTGGTGCTGACATCCTGGGAGTTTGGCAAGTTGGAGCTGTATCATAAGGGACAACAGTGATAATTTTATTTCCTTTGTGGTTTTAAGAGCCTGGAAAAGCCATTCTCATGTGTGATCTCGAACCTGTGCTTTAACTTGGAAGCTCTCCCTGAATAATCCACTTTATGATCCTTAATAGAAAAGGATTTCACTCAGCAAACAGGGACCATTAAAATACAGTTGCTTTCTAAAATATTATCCACATGAAATTCTTGGAGATTGGTGCCAAACAACTGCTAAGGAGGGAGGGACTGACCCACAGCAACCCTGCAGCCTCTGGGCCTGGTGCTCTCCACCCTTTTATTCCCAGCCACTGCCACCCTGTGTGGGCTGCACATCAAAACATCTGTTCCTTGTGCTCCTGCCATCCTCTCCTTCCAGCTGGGCCATGGAAGCCCCCAGTTTTATCATGTACATGAAAGTTAAAATGTTTTAAATCATGTACATGAAAGACCCATCGTGGATGAAACCTCTGACTTACTGGCATGCATCATTAACCTGGGCAGCGCACCATCAAGGAAATCACATTTAATTTATCACTTGAGGAAGCTGTGGGCAGAGTTATCCCACAGACAGAGTGGGTGGTGCTGGAGGTTCTGCATCATCATCATCATCCTACAACCCTGCCATAAACCCAGCTCTTCCATTAATGGGATTTAAAGCCAGGCTGACTGCCCTGCCTGCTTTATGTGCACTTCATCTCCACTGGAGAAATTCTGTATGTTTTTTTCCAAACCACAGGTTTTTTTATTAAACTTAATTTTCTCTGATAAAGCCCATAACAGCACCTTTGAAGAAAAAAGAAGATATTATTTTTCCCCTTTTCTGTTCTCATTCTGTCAGACTTTAAATCATCAGCTCCTGACTGCAACTGAGATTGATCCAATCTCATGGTGTTTGTCCTTCCCTTATCTGCCATGAGAGCCTGCTGGAACCCAGGGCACAAGTGGGGTGTTGGGCACAGTTTATGCTGCAGTCCTGTGCTGTTACATCACTCATTTTCCCTCTCTCTCTTCTATCTCTCCTCAATATTTGCCCCTGGAAGCAGTCAGGTGGGCACACTTGTGCTTGTGCTGAGTTATTAATCTAAGTTTTGCTTCCATTTGGTTGGCCAACACAGGCAGCTGTCTGTGTATACAGCGCAATTTATTTATTTATTATCACTGTTTGGAGGTTCTGGAGCACGATAATGGGTTGGAGGAGTTGGGTGGAGGAGTAAATTGTTACTGCCATGACATCTCCATGCAGAGGTCCTGGGGGTGTTTGTCTTTACTGGTCACTGGTCAAAAGAAAAAAAAAAATCCATGTAAAGTTGAGACCACTGTTATCAGTAAGGTGATCCTGACACCATGAATAATGGAGAGGAAATACAGTCCAGTGAGATATGGTTGCTTGGTGGGTCTCCTTTTTCACCTGCCCATCTGTCTCATAACCACATGGCTGGGCCACGCTAAGTAATTTTTCATGAGGTTTCTGAAGCTGCTACATGCCATGAGGAGGAGAAATATCTTTGTTTTCCCCTGCCCTGGGCTGGCATATGAAGGACAAGAAGCGGCTTGACCACGTGCCCTCACCTGACCAATTTTCCAGGGAGTTACAGCCTTGATTGGCATGTCCTGATACCCTAGACCCAGATTGTCAACTGACCCTGAGGAGAGGCTGAGGCAGCTCTGAAAAAAGAGGAGAAAGTTCTCAGCACACACCAATGAATAAATAATAGTAAGGAAAAGGAGAGAAACCCCAAAGACAGGGAGAGGCAGAGGAGAGAGGAAGGGGCCTCAGTCGGGGAGGTGAAGGAAGGCAGGAAGAGGCAGAAGGAGAGGGGGGATAGGAAGGGACTCTGGGACACATCTGCACCGAGCCGGTGGGGAGGAAGGACATTGGGAAAGAAGGGCAGCCCAGCCCCAGGCAGGGAGAGGGTAACAGAAGGACTTTGGCAGCTGGAAAGGTGGCAGGAGATTAAGGCAAGCCCAGAGCGCTGAGAAAAGGGTTGGGGCGCAAAACAATGACATGAAAGAAAAGACTGAAAAGAACAAAACAGAAGAGGAGGAAGAGGAGGAGGAAGAGGAAGGGGAGGCAGTGAAAGAGGTAGCTGAGGAAGATGGGGAAGATGAAAGCCAGGAGAAAAAAAGCAAGAAGGAATCAAAGTCTGGGGATTCAGAGATTGATGGGGAGGTGAAGAAAAAGAAGAAGAAAAAATCCAAGAGAAGAGAGTATAGCAGTGAGGAGGAAGATGACTACGAGCGCAAAAAGAAAAAGAAGAAAAAAGGCAAAAAAGGCAAAGACAAGAAGAAGAAGAAGGGTGACAAGTCCAAGAAAGGAAAGATAGATGATAATTTTTTGGAGATGTATGAACAGGAGCTTCGGGACTATCATTCGGACTCCTCCAATGCCACGGAAGATGAATACAACAAAAAAAAAGGTCAGCTTAAACTTTCCCCATCTCCCCTCTTCAGCAGGCACTGTTGGCCCTTGTTGGGGTCCTTCCTGGGGTGCAGGCACTAGTTATTCCTACATGGGTCATATTTTTGTTAAATGTATTGTTAATTGTTTGAGGTGTCAGTGACAGGTTGTGTCCGTGTGAGCTTTTCTGTTTACGGAGCCGCTTTGCCGTGCGTGTGGCACTGCTGTAATTACATTCTCCTAATTAATATTTGCATTGTGGGGCTGTGCAGGAGCTGCAATCAGCAGGCTCCCCCTGTGCAAGCAGGATCCGTGGCAGAGGTGCGTGGTCCTGATCAAGCAGAAGCAGCAGGAGCGTGCTGGGGATTTCAGCAACCAGAGGGGTGGAACACTTAGGATTGATGTAGAAGCAGGAGGTCCAGCACACCAGACCTCTGGCTGTTTTAAAGCAACAAAATCAGCTGGGGAAACATCAATATTAGCCTCTAAACCTCAATACAGTGTTGTTGCAATAAGCAGACCACTTATTTCACAAGCAGACTGTACTTTGGTTCAATGCATGGTGAGCTGTGCCCAAAGGGGCATCAGAGGAGGTTTGGATTGGACACAAGTAAAAAATCCCCTCATGGAAAGGCTCATGAAGAGTGCCAAGGGCAGTGGTGCAGTCACCAATCCCTGGAAGGATTTAAAAGCCATGTGAATGTGCAATCTGGGGACATGGGTCAGCAGTGGCATTAGCTATGCTAGGGTATGGTTGGATTCAATGGTCTTGGAGGGCTTTTCCAGCCTGAAAGATTCTGTGATTCTGCTACTTAAGGCTTCAGGTGATTCACTCAGTTTCAGAACACCATGGTGTAGCTTTATGATACAAAGAATATAGATAGGAGGATGATAGGAGGATGCTCCCAAGCACAGTGAGGTTATCTCCTCGTCAGGGACGTGGGCAGCAAAGTGGTTGTGGATGCTGAGGGGTGGTACCAGGAACCAGCACCTGGATCCGGGCGTGCCTGGGGCAGGACACTTCACCTCCATCACTGCTGGCTCCCCACCAGTCCACGAGAGTCACAACATGTGCTGGGAGAGAGCTGGGCGTGCCTGAGCAGTGGGAAAGCACTCCACACTCCTGGGGTGGGTCTAGCTCCACCGCACTTGGGGGTTTCTATCGTGGTGACGAATGGCTGGGACAAGAAAAGTTGTCCCATTCCTCTGAAAAGAGGAAAAAAGTTGTTCCAGTCTTCTGAGAAGTGAGTACCTCACAGATACACTGTATTTAGCCCATGCACAAAACCTGCTTCATTTGTGGTGGCCCCAGAGGGGTAGGGAGGCTGTCCCACCTCATATTACATTTTTTTATATAGGTGAGCACTATTTAAATATAATTTATATAATATAATTATAATTATGTAATATAATTATATAATTTATGTTGTTTATGTATAAATTTATAATTTAAATTATAAATTATAAATTATAATTATACTATAAATTTATAATATTCATTATGTATTATATATAATTATTTATTAATATATTGTAATTATAATTACAATATTATATAATTACAATATATTATAATTACAATGTAATTATAATATATTGTAATTATAATTACAATTAAATTATAAACAATAATTTATATTTTATTATATAAATTATATATTATATTATATATAAATTCTATATAATTTATATAATATAATTATAATTATATAATTTCTCTGTGCTCTTCTGATATCAGATATTGGGAAGAAATTCTCAGCTCTGAGGGTGGGGAGGCCCTGGCACAGGGTGCCCAGAGAAGCTGTGGCCGCCCCATCCCTGGAAGTGTTCAAGTCTAGGCTGGACAGGATTTCAGCTATTCCCTTTACTGTGCATCATACTGCTATTCTTACTATTTTGAATTCAAAAAGCAGATTTTTTTTGTGTGACTTATTTGGAGGCTTCTGCCCCTTTTCTCCCCAAGGGCCACTGAGTGAAATGGCTGTGGCTGGCCAGGCTCTGGAGAATTGTGTGACCTCTGCAAAAGCCTCCCAGAAGCTTTGGGGATGTCAGCTGCCCTTGGTGCTGGTGAATATTCAGCAGAGATATATTTCAGTCTGCAAGCTGTGATTCCTTTTGCTGTAAAAAAGAAAAGAGAGATGTTATAAATGTTTTATAAGCAGGGAGTTAATGGTGCCTGTGTCATCTGACATCCTCTTTATCTTATTGTATAAGCAAACAAGAGAAGGGATCCCCCCATCAAGTTCAATCGATGACTGAAGAACAAGGCAAATCCAGCTCCTGGGGACAGGGAAACAAAAGATATCAAGTGACTGGGTGATAGTGTATCTGAGAAAATTAAAGCAGAGATAGCAGGTATTTTTAACTAAATTGCAGCTGTTGTCCATTCCTGTGATCATGGTGTTAATGAGATTGGTTATTTATTAATAAGTGTTTGCAAAGTTACTTCTACAGCAGAGTAAGGAAGCTACAGGGAGACTTTATTGTGGCTTTTCAATGTTTGCAGGGGACTTTAAGGAAAGCTGTAGAGAGGCTTTTTTACCAAGTGCTGCAGTCACATGATGGGGGGAATGGCTTTAAACTTACAGAGTAGGTTTGATGGAACATAAAGCAGAAATTACTCCTTGTGAGGGTGCTGAGGCCCTGGCACTGGTTTTCCAGAGCAGCTGTGGCTGCCCCATTCCTGGAAGTGTCCAAGGCCAGGCTGGATGGGGCTTGGAGCAACCTGGGACAGTGGAAGGTGTACCTGCCCATGGCAGGGGTGGGACAGGACTGTGACAGTGATCACAGGGGTCTCAGGCTGAGGGAAGAGATGAGGATCTGACTCCATGTTTCAGAAGTCTTGATTTATTATTTTATTATATATATTGTACTAAAACTATACTAAAAGAATAGAAGAAAGGATTTCATCAGAAGGCTAGCAAAGAATAGAAAAAGAATGATAACAGAAGATTGTGTCTGGGACAGAGAGTCCAAGCCAGCTGACTGTGATTGGCCATTATTTAGAAACAACCACATGAGACCAATCACAGATGCACCTGTTGCATTCCACAGCAGCAGATAACCACTGTTTACATTTTGTTCTTGAGGCCTCTCAGCTTCTCAGGAGGAAAAATCCTAAGGAAAGGATTTTTCATAACATGTGTCTGTGACACTGGATGAGCTTTAAGGTCCCTTCCAACCCAAACCGTCCAACAGTCTTGACTGCCAATAACACTGCAAATGTTTTGTGTAAGAAACATTTAATCAGAGGAATCAATGGCTGTTGGTATCCAGAGAGTGTTCACACAGCTCCCAGGCTGCCCAAACCACCATTAAAGCTTTTACAGGTAACAGATGCCTGAGGTTCACTCTTTCAGAGACAACTCTTTGGAGGAATTTACCTCCTTTTTTTTCCCCCATACCTTTCTCTTGATATCTCAGGTCTTGTCTGTGATAGGGAAGAGTGAGACTGGCATGATTATTTCTCCTCCCACTCACGTTTGTGGCCATAGAATTTTGAAGGAGGGGACGAAATGTCTCTATCTGTTTTTTGGGTGACTCCTGCCAAAGTCATGGATATCTCAGTGCTGCTAGGAAGAAAGAAAATGTTTCTCTTTCCAAGCATGGTTTCATGCCATTAAATGTGTTTTCCCTCTGGCTGAATCAGTAGCTGCCACTTTGGTGAGCCCAGGCCCAGACATGCACAGGGTGTGACAGATGGTGCAAAGCTCCTTCCTGTCCTGTGTCACAGCAAAATGCTGATGGCTCAGGAGAAATTCAAGGTTCCTTTTTTATATCACTTCAGAGAATACCAATCCATTTTTTGGAGGTCCTCATGATGGTAAATCACTCCATTTTTCTTTTCACTCCTCTTTTTTTTTCTTAACAAGTTTCAGATACAAATATTATGGATATTATTACGTGTATTATCAGTAAGTGGTGGAATCGCCATTGTGAACACCTTGAAGTGTTCAAAAAATGATGTGGATGTGGAACTTGGAGACATTGCTTGCTGGTGGGCTGGGCAGTGGCAGGGAATGGTTGGATTCAATGATCTTAGGGGCCTTTTCTAACCTGAGGAGCTCTGTGATTCTCTGCTGCTTTGTCCTTCTTCACAATGGGTCAAGCTGGACTTCAGTGATCTTAGCAGTATGAAAATCATAACATGAAGAAAGCTACTCAAAAATTGCATGTTTTTGTTAACGTGTTGCCTCAAATGGTGATGGAAGGGGGAGACAGCCCTTGTTGATTTGTAAATAGACACGCAAGCTGCTCATCACTTCCTTTGATGTGCGCCATTGGATTTATTGTGTTATGTTTATCACACCATACTCGTGAACCTGAAAAGGGCTACACAGAAAAAGCATTCAGGACGTGCTGAGTTTATTGCTAAGTTCTGTTTAATGCAGTCTGGCAGCTGTGGAGGAGTGCAAGCGCAGTGCTGTGGCCAGCCCTGTCCCTGCCCAGAGCTGCAGTGATGCCTTTGCAGACAATCGTCAGTTGCAGCATCACCTTGTGTGCACCCTGCACCCACGGATCTTCCCCAGCTGAGCCTTTGATTAATGTTCTGAGTCAGGACGAACAAGGACTCCTCTTTGGAAGACAGGTATTATTTTTACTCCTTGGCACTAAAATGAGCTTGGGTTTCAGGCATAAAACATTCTGAGGAGAGCTTTGTGCCAGTGGCAATTTGATGTCTCGCGTCCATTGGGAGATGCAAACTGTGCTGCTGAGAGAAGGGGGTTCTGAACACCCACTGGAGTTATGGATCTCATCTGCTTGCTCCCCAGCATCTCCCACAGCTGTGAATGACCACAGAAAATACGTATTTTGAAAAGTTTAGATTAGTTTTAATGTTTGTTAGGTGTTTGTGAGTACATGCCCGGAATAGAGAGGACTTTGGAACTATTTAATTGGGTCCTCCTAATTAAAGTAAATGAAGGGAGCCTACAAGAGAGCTGGAAAGGGACTATTTGCAAGAGCCTGGAATGACAGGACAATAGGGAATGACTTCATACTGAGAGAGGGTAGGTTTAGTGTCACCCTGATTTTTTAAAATTTTCTAAACCTTCTGATGTTTGCATTCTTGTAACAAACTTTCTCACACATTTTATGTAAATTAGTTATTGTTTTGCATTTTTTTATGGAGGAGGAAGAGAAATTTGATGGACTGTTGGTTTCTCCAGTGTCATTGAAGAGGTGTCACTTTTGGAAATCTATAAATGTTGGAGTCAGAAATTAAAAAGTCTCTTTTACCTTGAAAGAGCAGTGTATTCACGTTGTGTTATTTCATGTCCTGTAATAACAGTTTAGAGTTAGATGTTAGGAAGAAATTCTTCTCTGTGGAGGGGGTGAAACACAAGATCCCCCATCCCTGACAATGTACAAGGGCAGCCTGGATGGGGCTTGGAGCAACCTGGTCTAGTGAAAGGTGACCCTGCCCCTGTCAGGGAGCTTGGGACTCATCTGTCTTTAAGGTCATTTCCAACCCAGGCCATTCTATGATTCTATCAACTATCACAGAAATTCACTATTGTGTGACAGAACAAGCCAATACTAAATTAGTTGTGATACTGAAGTGTTGATTAGTTTCAGGAGCACTTAAAAATAACTTTTATGTTGGTGCTAAAAAGTCTTTGTGCCTGACTATTGGACACCCCTGCTACACACCTGTGTATTCCCACTGGAGAGCTGAAGTTGCCTGGAGGTGTCATGCTGGAACAGGGCCTTACAAATTGGAAATGAGTGATTAAAATGCTGGGAGAGGGGCTTTGAAAGGAATCACAGCAGCTCTTCGTAGCCCATAATGAGCCATCGACTTGCAGCAGGGATGTCACTAGTCACTGGTGTGGAAAATCAGTGTCATAAAGCAGATGAATGCAAATAAACCTTTTTGGAGCAAGCTCTTGCTGGTATCTGGAGGTTTGCAGATGTCACCTTTCCTTTGCAGGTGTGGGTTTGGCCAAGTGCAGGCACAGAGCTGGGGGGAGCAAGCACTTGTGCTCCCCCACCTCTCCTCTGCCAGGGCAGGACCCCAAACATATGCAGAATTCATTCTTGTTAGGCACACATGATCCGTTTGGGATGGCTCAGTCCAGCTGGCAGCCCCAAAAACAGCATCCAGGAGCAGCTGTGGGTGCCAGGCTGCCAAAGGCACGGCGCAGCTGATGTGAAACCCACACCCACGAGCAGCAGCCACAGCTCCCCAGCACTGCTGCTCTGCTCACACCCAAAACAATCAGCTCTGAATGGAGTGCTGAGCTCACTTTTATGGAGTTCAGTTTCATACCCTTGATTGCCTGTGGGTACCTTTTAGATTGAGTGTTTGAGTTTGGACTTGAATAGAAAATACCTGAGAGTTCCTGGAGAGGAGTTGAACGAGCTGGCACTGAGAATGGATGCTAAATGCACATCAGTATTCTCAGTCCTGGATCATCTAACCCCAGCCCAGGTATCCCACCAGTCTGGATTCAGTTTTCTATTCACTTATCTATACTTGATCACATTAGAATAATTCAAGACTATTTGGGGTTTTTACCTTTCCCTCTTCTGTTGTATCCCTCTTCCCTTTTCTCTTTCCTGCCTTAACAGCTGAGATTCCTTTGTCTTTAAAACATCCAATCTTTGCCTGGGTAGTTTTTCATTCTCTGGCTGCAGAAGGAGAACTGAGGAGATGTTTTTGCTCACAGGTACATCAGTTCCTCTAGCAGTACATCAAATTCCAAGTTTCAGGACTACATTTATATTTTAAGGATCATTAGTTTTGTTCCCATTTATACTTTGTTAAATATACATCTTCTAGGCCCTTTGTGAAGCTGTTTATCATCCTGTCCCTGGGAATTTGGACTAATATCTGAATACTGTTCCATTAAAACAGCAGAATTACATCCATCAGGATGGAAAGTCTGGGCAAAAAATAATACTGAGCTACAAGTGGCTAAGCACAGAGAGGGGAGCAGGGCAAACCAGTATTTTAATCCAGCCTGGGACAATCCTACAGCCTCAGGTGAGGTGGTTTATCCGGCTGAGCCCCAGGAAAGCCAAGAGTCATGGTGGGTTTGGTGTCAAGAGCCTCTGATCACTGCAGGGATGTGGTGTTTTACTGAGGGTTTGTTTTAGATGTCAAACTTGCAATCAGGATGTAAATTCCAGATTCACAACATGTTTTTGTCTGGTTAAGGCCTCCTCTTGGCTGACTATTGCTGCTCCAAGAAATATTTATTTATTTATTTATTTATTGCCAGTGCCTTGTGGGTGCAGCTATTTCTCCAGGCATTGTCAGGGCGGTTTTTCTTCCTTGCAACACAGTGACACAAATACCTGAATGGCAACACCTAAAGAAAGACTGAAAATAATAATTGTGGCTTTGGTTGATGGATTTACGTGCACTGCAAGACACGCTGGAGACATATCACCGAGGAGTTGTGCATTGTTTCTGTAATTGAATGTGACTGTTGGAAACCAGGTCTTTTTGGTACTTTGTTGCCTGATGTTCAGAAATGTTGTATTTTTCAGCATCAGTTTGGAGGTCTGCATTTTATAGACATCTGTATTGCAGTAGTATCTCAATCAGAATTTCACTCTGAACTGTAAGTGTTAATTGAGACATATTTGTAAAGAAGGCAGAAGTAGGAGGAAGAAAGACTAATTTTTTTTTAATATTTCTTTTTATGGTGCTATTTGAATAGTAGAAACTCTGTGCCATGACTACTTAAGTTGGGGAGTTGCTCTTTATTCCTAGAATCATAGAACCCTGGAATGGTTTGGGTTGGAAGGGACCTTGGAGGCTACATAATTCCAGTACCACCAGACCAGTTTGCTCCAAACCTCACCCAACACCCAACCCATAACAACATCTAACAGTGCTCATGTAAATATCAGTGACATGCATAACTTGTATTTATTACACAGGCACTGTTCTTCTATCAGGCATTGTTCCCTGCTTAGGCCAAGCACGAACATGAAACACAGCTAGAAATCAGCTCCAAATGAGCTGGTTCCTCACCCCAGAGCTGCCAAGGGTGCAGCGTCCCCTCGGGCTTGCAGCCAGTGTTCCTGCTGTGGCACGGCTGTCCCTGCTCATGGTGGCCTCACCTGCTGGTGGCTTTGCCAGCTGTTGACTCACCCAGTGGCTTTGCCAGCTGTTGACTCAGTGGCTTTGCCAGCTGTTGACTCAGTGGCTTTGCCAGCTGCTCCCTCCTGAACACATTCCTGTTGGATTCAGCGCCTCAGGCCAGGCAGTTTTGAAAGGCTGTTGATGTGGGTGTGTTTTTCTCTGTGTTTTGCTCTGTGAAAACAGCTCAGCCGTTCTCTGGAATAAAGGCTGTGAGAAATGTCTTGCCCTGCTCATGTCAGGGAACATCCAGCACCTGCAATGCCTCCAGGCCAGGGATGCTGGGCAGGAGTGGCCAATAAAAGAGTCTTTGGTGAAATTGCTCTTCCTCCTACCTGGGTATTGGGGTCAGGGCTGGCAGCAAGGAGAAGGTCTCTCCTTGGTCTTGGTTTTTCTCTGTCTAGGTGACTAGAAGAGGGTGGGATCTTGTTAGAGGCTGGTGGCATAGAGCATAAAGCCACAGAATGGTTTGGGTTGGAAGGGATCTTTAAGCGCATCCAGTGCCACCCCCTGCCATGTGCAGGGACAGCTCCCACTGTCCCAGGCTGCTCCAAGCCCCATCCAGCATGGCCTGGGGCACTGCCAGAGATCCAGGGGCAGCCACAGCTGCTCTGGGCACCCTGGGCCAGGGCCTGCCCACCCTCCCAGCCAGCAATTCCTAATTCCCAATATCCCATCCATCCCTGCCCTCTGGCAGTGGAAGCCATTCCCTGTGTCCTGTCAATCCAGGCTCTTGTCCACTGTCTCTCCCCACATTTTTAATAAGCTGCCTTCAGGTAATTGAAGGCTGCCAGAAAGCCACCCCAGACCCTTCTCTTCTCCAGGCTGAGCTCTCCCAGTGCCTTCAGCCTTTCCTCATAGGAGAGATGCTCCATCCCCCTAATCAGAGACATGACAGACAGCAGGGAATTACTTCCAGCTGCATTCTGCAGGCACGTCGCTCTACCGCAGACTTTGTTCAGTGCTGCAGATAAAATCGATTTCATATTTTACCCAGGCTGTGCTGCACACCTCCCATTGGACAGAAATTTCTAATGTTCTTGTCGATAGTGGTGACTCAGAGGCACCCCATGTCCTGGCAGGTCTTTCTTGCCTCCAAGAGACAATGAAAGAAATGGAACAGGTTTCTGTTGTGAGTGTCTGTCCCCCCTGAGGCACAGTGTTTTCCTCCAACACAATTTAAGCTTGAATAAAAAAGATGTTGATTGCTACACTAATTCTACTTTACTGTTCCAGCAAAGAACTAAGGTGGTTTTTCCTGGTAGTGTTCAGGCAAAAATACTCGTTTAAGTGGTAGCTGGAGCACCAGATGAATCGAGTTTGGCTTCCTACATTGCATGAGAATGAAATGTTAATTTTTACAATAGCTGATTAAGTAAAACACACTCCAAACCGTGACTACTCTGACTGTGACAACAGGCAGGACAGTTTTCAGCTTTGGATTTATATTTTAAGAGATAAATGATATATCAGAGCTTTGTGAGTACCAGCACTAAGTTTGCTTAGAAGAAAACCTTCCTTATTCATGTCCGTGACAAAGTCTCAAAATGCGAGATGCTATTAATTCTGCAATTCCTTGTATAAACTATGAATAGCAAAATGTGTAACAGTGTGCAGCCAGTCCAAATATTTGTGAAAAAAAATCCCTCTCTTCTGCTTTGAATAATTAATTTGGCATCCATGCCAGACTCAAAAGCTTCTTTCCACGAAGCATTTAAAGAGCAGGCAATCTCTCATAGAGTGTGAGGCCCAAATCTGCTCACAGTTCTGAGGTACAAATCCAAAGCCATTGTGCTCAAGTCAATGGAGTTAGTCAGGATTTGCTTCAGAGTGAATGAGAGGAGAATTTGACTCATTTTGTGTACGACAAGAGATTATTGCACAAATTGTGGCTCACTAAAAACAAACAGGCTGCAATTTAAAAGGCTGTTCTTTGTGGTGGGTAAAGGATGGTCCCGATTAAACTGCAGCCATCATAAGTATTTAACTGATGCGTTCACATGCAGAGAGCATTGTTTTGTCAAACACAACCTAAAACAGTCAGCACAGACCCTTAAAAACTTCCAAGTATTTTGCATAAATGTCAAGGTACTCTTCAGGTGCTCCAAGACAAACACACTCCAAAGTGTTTCAGGAGAAGCCAGAGTGATTGGTGCTTTGCATGAATCAACATGAAGTGAATATTGAGGATAATCAGTGAATTCCCAGCTGGAGGTGCAGCCAAGTGCAAACAGCCATTAGTGCTGCTGAGGTAAATGCATCCTGCCAAACAGAAGCATCTGAAGGTAGCTCTGAGAGCCACGGCTTCCAAGCAGCTGGTGTTGATTTGGGCTTATACTCAAGATGAGTCACAGAATCCCAGAGTGGCTCAGGCTGGGAGGCACCACAGTGGGTCCCCTGGTTCCATCTCCTTGTTCCAGCAGGGTCATGCCAGAGCACAGGGTACAGGATTTTGTCCATGGAATATCCCCGTGAGGGAGACTCCACACCCTCTCTGGTCTCTGTTTCAGCCCTTGATCACTGCACAGCAAACTTCTGTGACCGTGTTCACAGGGGTCTCAGGCTGAGGGAAGAGATGAGGATCTGACTCCGTGTTTCAGAAGGCTTGATTCATTATTTTATTATATATATTACATTAAAACTATACTAAAATAATAGAAGAAAGGATTTCATCAGAAGGCTAGCTAAGAATAGAATAGGAAAGAATGATAACAAAGGTTTGTGGCTCGGACTCTCTGTCCAAGCCAACTGGGCTGTGATTGGCCATTAATTAGAAACAACCACACGAGACCAATCACAGATGCACCTGTTGCATTCCACAGCAGCAGAAAACCATTGTTTACATTTTGTTCTTGAGGCCTCTCAGCTTCTTAGGAGAAAAAATCCCAAGGAAAGGATTTTTCATAAAAAATGTCTGCAACAAAATTCTTCCCCATGTTCAGATGGAGCTTCCTTCTGTTTCTCCTTGCTCCTCTCGTTCCATTGCTCTGCATTACTGAGAAGGGACTGGCCCATCCTCTGGCACATCCCCTCAGAAACCTGTGGGTTTTGCTTTCCTTCTCTCTTTCCCCAATTCCTCACTATCTCTTCTGTCTTATTTCACCTGCTTAATCATTCTAGTGGCACAACCCTAATTTTTTTTCCTCCAAGGGACAGTCTTGCTGGACAGAAATTAGGCACCAACTCAGTTCTTCATATTCACCTCATGAGAACGTGACCTGACAGGGCCTGCAGTCACTGCCACAACTGATGCTGAGCAGTCCCATGTTGTTGGAGTCAGAAAAACCTGAATTTATCAGCCAAAGCACTCTTCTGTCCTGGAAATATTCCTTTCTTGGGCCGCTAAGGGAAGTTTCCATGCTCTTGGCTGAAGTGTCCCAGTATGCACTTGTCAGTGTTTACAGTTTTACAGTAATTTTAGGAGTCATTTTGAAGAAAGTGTTTCTCTACTCTCATCATTGAATGGATGGATTTATATTAGCCAACTTCACATTTATCATCTCCTCCTGCAAGGCAAGGAAACGGGTGTGAGTGTTTCCAGCAGCGATGCAATGTAACTTGAAACTGATTTTATGCTGTCTGTATCCTGCACTTGAAATGGCCATTTCTGAATGCTTGTTTTCAACAAAGAAAGTACTGTCTGTAATTTCCTTTATTGAGCTTGTATTTGCCTGAGAAAAGCAGTAATGGGTTTGCAGTTGGTAGCAAATCAGCCCTGTTTAGCTTGCTGGAACTTTCACCAGCTTCTGAAGGCCTTGTGCAGGATAGCTGAGCAGTGGAGTCAGCTGGGGATTCAATATCTACCAGAGGAGATAAGTGAACTAAATTCCGCTTGATTGAGATAATATTTGGAACAAAAGAGCCTGTATCAGTAAGCATATTAAAGCTCTGTATTGACTCAGCCTGGCCTATTGGGAGAAAAGCAAGACTTGGAGACTGGGCTGAAAGTCAGTCATTCCCATACTAACACTGTGGGTTTCTGCAACTTGGCAGTGATCTGAGCACTTAGAATAGACTCACTCTGACCTTTAAGCAGGGTTGTTTGCCACCTAAATCAAGCACCCTGATGTAGGAGTGTTCCTGTGGGCAGAGGCCCATGCAGCATGATGATCACACTGGGGTCCAGGCCTTGCCCTGGTGGTCTCCCTCTGGGGCTCCGCTGCCCAGGGGCTGCCATAAACTTCATAAACTCAGCCAACATTGCTAGGAAAAGCAGTAAGGCATACTACAGAGTGATCTGGCTTGGAAGTGACCTTTAAGAATATTTAATTCCAAACCTCTGCCACGGGCAGGGAAACCCTCCAGTGGAGCAGGTTGCTCCAAACCCCACAGCAGCGTCTGAATGCTGGCTTCATGACCTGACCACTTGGGTGAAGACCTTTGGGAATCCTGCCTGAATGACCAGTGAAAGTATATGGAGACATGGGAATGTCATGATTTACATCTTATGTTAGACCAAGAAGGAAGTAGGGGCATCATGGGTGCAAAGAGAGGCCAAGAAGCCTCTGCCAAAGCACATCTCAGTCAGTTAAAACAGCAGGAACATGTAAAAGGAGTTGGTTTTTTACATCCCAGAAGCCAAAAGTTACTGCAAAGCTCTGAAGAGGCACCATGTAGGAAAGTCTTTGGTGAGCATTAGTGCCCATGATCCAGAAAATAATAATGCGGGTGAACCCTCCATGAGAACTAGGATCTTTTGAGTGATGGAGAGTATGAAAAACAGGGACTCAAAATTGAAAGATTAGAAATATCACGGAGCCATTCAAAAAGGAAGTAGGGAGCTTGATTGGAAGATGTATGAAATTTACAAGATACCTAGGAATTCAATTTCTGTATTTTCCTAATATTCTCTTTCAAAACTGGAGCACTGAAGTAGTAAACTTTATCCTTCTAACCTAGATGCCAACTTTGGTTAGATAACTTCCACAGATACCCTATTTCAAGTTTTAAGTTATTTCAGTTTTGTCATCCTAAATCACTAAATACAAGATGTTTATGCTTGGGATTTGCTAGCACTGGACATGTTCTTTCAAAGACAGAATATCCAATTATTCAGGAACAAACTTGAGGGTGGTTATGAAATGTCACTAACCTATAGTTTTTGTGGAACTATATCATGGGTGCTGTTCCCAGCAAAGGGGCTGGGGTACAAAATGTTTATCCCCACCCCAGCTCTGCCTTTTCTGTCTTCTGGGCCCTCAAAGTGCAAATATGACAGTTGTCAGGGTCTGAGAAAAAAATTATTGAAAAAAAATGCAAAGAAAAGAAACAATCCTGAATCTATACTGCTGAGCTTCCATGCCTTTGAAGGAAGTGGCTAAATAATCTGCATTTGTCTCCTGCCTTTTGCAGTAGCTGGCATCAATATTAGCATTAAACTTTAATTTTCTTCCTGCAAAGAAAATTATGGGCCCTGCATCCATGACATCACTGGAAATCTGGGACATCATGTATTTGCACAGCTGGCCATCCAGCTGTAGTGCTGGAAAAGAGGTGGCAGGGCTCCTTCCCCCTTCCAGCAGTGCACTGTAACATGTGTCAAATGCAGTGATGTGCTGATATCATCAACCCAAACCCTCCTGTTGTCCCTCAGTGCAAAGTGAATTAAAATGGTCTTAACCACAATGTATGCCTGGTAATGGCATGAGCTAATCAAGTAGGGCTCAGCACATCTGTCCTGGGAAAAACTACTCATCCACGTGCTGCCTGCCCACTGCAGTGCATGAAGGCTGATTTTGGGGCTGTGAACCTAAAGGGCAGCCCATCTACTCGGGCTGTCACTGTTTTCCAATTGTGAGACTCCCATTGCAGAAATCAGATGAGGGATTTTATTTTTATGGGAGGGGGGGAAATTGTGGCTTGGTGGTGGACATTATCTTAGACAATGTTCCTGTATCCCATCACCTCACTTGCTAGGGATTGAAAATTGATTGACAATGTCCCTGTATCCCATCACCTCTCTTGCTAGGGAGTAGATAATTTTCTACAACTTCAGCAAGGAAATTAAGATTGGTTGTATAGATGGGGTGATGTCAATGCCTGCACAGATGCAGCAGACCAGCTCAAGAAAATGAGTTCCACTTGATGGGCAGGTTTAGCATGGCAGACTCTGTTAAATGGACATATAACAAAAAAGTCCTAGCACTTCTCTAGCAGTGAAAGAAACTCACTAGAAAAACTGTCTGAGCTTTTGAAAGGTCTCTGGGAACTTACAGATTGTTGTGATGGCTCTTTTTTTCTCTTCTCACATGAAAAATGTCTGCATGCCAGACAAAGTTGAACATAACTTGACCTCACCCCTGAAAACCAGAACAGGGGCAAATTTTGCTTAGGCCCTGTGATGAAAGAGGAGACAATGCCTAAAGACCCTTTTTCCTAAAAAAGCTTGGAATCATGGAATCACTGAAGTTGGAAAAGCTCTCCAAGATCATCAAGGATCACCAAACTTTGACAAACACTAGCTGTGAGCTAGACCAGGCACGAAGCTTCCAGAGGGATGATGAGCTGTAGCTGCCACTTGGGCAGTGGCAAGCTGAGAGTGACAAATACTTCCACTGCACAGATAAGTCATAGTACTCTTTGAGATGATCAGGCATAAAGGGCTGGTCAGGATGAGCACAGCAACATCCTAAGGTGAGCCGACTGTTTCTGAAGCCGCAGCCCCGGCCTGCTAATGGTTAATGCAAACACCTTCTGTGTGAAAACACTGCTCATGTTTATTACTCATGTGCAGGCTGTGGATCCTGAAATAAACACTGGCAGGAGACCTTTCTCCTTTTTAATGCCTTTATTAAAAGTGATCAGCTCGGGTGGGGAGAACCAACGGGTCTGCACTAACCCCACCGCTGCTCCCAGGAGTGACTCAAGAGGAGGAAGAAGAAAGCAGCTTTGACTACTGGTCTGTGGGCAAAGCCAGGGGCTCTATCCTCATGAGAACGCTGGGAAATCCTTTACTTTTAGCTTTGAGTTCCTCTGTCTAGCCAGCATCTTTAGGTTAGTGTGAGGAGTAAAAAGGCCTTGGTGGGTACTAGATTCTGTTCCTCACATCTTGCCATCACCTTGATGCGCCAATTTTGTGTTGGCTCGTTGTTTTAGGGGTTTTTTGGCAAGGTTTGGTGAGGGGTCTCTCCTGTTGCATGCTGGTTCTGAGGTCATTTGCATGCTAACTCCGAGGTCTCCTCCTCTTCACCGTCCCGGGTGCCATCCTCCAGGAAGCAGCAGGGTGTCACTGGACAAAAGGGGAATTCTTAACCATCAGTGACAGGTGTTAACGAAAACAACAGATGATTGCAATAACAAACAGTTAGAACTCCACCCTGGCAGCAACTGGCCCAACCTAGTAACTCTGCAACCTTTTAAAAAAATGGGCAGCTGTTCTACTCATAACAGTTCCCATATTCTTCCCGGGGTTTTTTTGTTGGATTTTTTTTTTTTTTTTATCTCCTCTTCCTTTGAGCCTGTAAATGAAATACACCAGCCCAAGGGATGCTTAAAATGTTCCGAGCACAGATCACAACTTCCTGTATTTATTACAACAATGTCCCCTTTCCTGTCCTATTTATATTCATGGGAAGGTGAGATTAGGAAAATATTGCACTTTTTTTTTTTCTCAATGCAATAGAGCTGATGGAAATAAAGAATAGTTTTTAATCAGTTTTACATGAGCGCTCTGCATTTTGCTCTTTTGGTTGAAATGGTGATTACGTTTCTTTCTGATGATGTTTTGAGGGAAGAGTGTTATTGTGGAAGAACATTTGATGCTCAGAGCAGAGTTACAATATAGTTTTTGTGTCTTTTGAATAAATACAGAGTAGAATAGAATAGAGTCAAGAATTGAATAGAATAGAATAGAATTCTAGAATAGAACGGACTAGACTAGACTAGACTAGAATACAATACAATACAATACAATACAATACAATACATATGTGAATACAATAGATTAGTGATGTAGGGAGGGAGAGATGGACACTAATAAAAACATGTAACTGTTCTGATGCACCCATCAAGAGGGAATTTTTACAGCATTAGTTGTGAGAAATCCCATAGTTAGCAGTCAGTTTGTGCAGGATGAAATACTGAAAGTACAGCCTCTCCTCTAGCTGATAGGTCTGAGGTTGAGATGCCATCACTAGATCATGAACATCACGTTGTCTGAAGCCAGAAAGGGCCATCAGGGTGCATAGCTTGGCCACAGGCAAGGTTTTGTAATTTCTTCCAGTTCCTTCTCTGTCTAGCCAACCAAGACAAGTCCTTCAGTAAAGTAACCTGTTTTCAGGCCTCAAGTCTTGTTCTAACATCACTCATCATCCTAAGAAATGTATGTCTGACTACAGAATTATTGTTATTTCAATCTGTCTGACTCTGCCTTTTGGCCATTGGGTCTTCTGATGCCTCTTGAGTAAAAGGCACTTTTTAACTTGTGTGTCTCCCAAGAAGATGTGTGTGTGTGTAAATAAAGCTATCACTCAGTGTGCTGCTTGGAAAGATAAATAGATAGAGCTTTGAGACTCTGATTTAAGTGTTTTCTTACCTATTGCCAGGGGGGTTAGTTTGGGTATCAGGAAAGGCTCTTCCCCAGAGGGTGCTGGCACTGCCCAGGCTCCCCAGGGAATGGGCACAGCCCCGAGGCTGCCAGAGCTCCAGGAGTGCTTGGACAATGTTCCCTGGGATGCACAGGGTGGGATAATTGGGGTATCTGGACAGAGTCAGGAGCTGGACTTGATCATCCTTGTGGGTCCTGTGGGAGAGTGGAAAGATTGATGCCCTGTTGAGCGAGACTTTTTGGGGCCTTCCAGGTCTCTTCCAATTCAGGACACTCTGTGATTCTCCTCACAATTTACCATTTTGTCTTTGGTAAAATCTCCATAACAACCAAAATGCAAAATTCCTGGCTGTAGCGATGTCCCAGCTTCCATACAAATATCTTATCAGAGCAAACAGGAAAGCGTGCATTGCATTGACATGTGCATAAATGAAAAGTGGCTCAACAGCTTTAACACTTCACATAAATTCATCTGCTCTATGTAACACATCCTCACGCGTTGTGGTAGGGGAGGCAGCATGTTCACAGAGAAGTGTTTTATTTGCAGCAAAGTCCATCCTAACACAGTCCCTCTCTGCCCATGCAAAGTGTCTCCAGCAGTTTTGTTTGATGTGATGATCTTCAAGAGCTGGGTTCACTATGCCCTGTCCTAGAGATGGGTTGTTTTGGGCAGTGGGTGCATAGATTCATCTCTAGTTTGTGTTTACCAGCTCAGGTTTGGTGATGACTTGGATCTACAAAGGGTGAAGGCTCTCTCCTGTTGTCCTGATGTTTCTTTTCTCTTTCCACAGTGTACGAGGTGGTGACAGTGACAGGAGATGTCCGGGGAGCAGGAACCGACGCCAACGTCTTTGTCACTCTCTTTGGAGAGCACGGCATCACTCCCAAGACTCATCTCACCAGCAAGTACGTGTCTGAAAGGAAGTCTGTATCTCTGAGGCCTGCTCTTCAGGGACTGTGTTAAAGCATTTTTGATGAAACATAATATCATGCTGATGGATGTGGAGGGAATAAATCTATACAGTATTTTAAGATCACCAGGGAAATCTGAATTTTTGCCATTGCGTATTTCGTACCCAATCCGTCACAAACCTGCATTCCCTTCTGTAGGTGGAAATCCATGTTACATAAGGCTCATATTTGCAAGGTGTGGGGATATTTGCTTTTCTTAGAGCTTAATTTTGGAGCTCCCAAATTAGGAGCTGAGCATATTCATTGCTTGTTGAAGTGGGCATGATGGGCTGTATTCCCATGCCTAGATCCCACAGAGGTCTCCATGCTAGTCAGGTACAGACAGAAGCGTCCTTGAATGATTCTGAAGAGTAACTCAGTGGGTTTGAAGTAATGTTGATAGATAACCACCTACAACCAGCCATAGGAAATCTGAGGCAAGCAGAAATGGAAGAATTTAAGCTGACTCCTAATTTAGACTGCTTCCATCCTATCTGCTGTGTGCCTTGCTGCACACCACTGCAGTTGCACATCACTCTGGTGGCCCTGCTCTATTTTCCTCCAGCTGATGTCAACACCAGCCTATGGATGCATCTTCTCATTCCTTATCAGCATGTTGAACTTAGTGGGAGCCATATTTTATAAGAACCTATTAAGATGCTTTTGACTAAATAGCTTTTTTCCTTTTTTTTATTAAATTTTTTAATTTTTTTTTTTTTAATTTACAAAATGAGCATCAGGGTCAGCAGGTGCTCATTTCCCATGAAATCAACATGTACCAGCTCTGCATGTACTAATCTCCCCTTAGTCAGGCAATTGCACTAAGATAAATCAGAAATCCCTTCTCCAGAGGGTCTGGGAGAGGCTGTGTGTCTCTGTTCTTATTGTTTTGGTTTTCTTGAAAATGTGTTTCAGAATTATTAATCCTGTGCTAATGTCACACGGTAACTTCACATTTTCTCCATTTCTACAGCACCGACAAGAGGTACCTGCAGCTATTTTAAATTTTACCCTCAAAAGAGCTTCTCTTCCCAGTGAAACAACTCAAACATGAGAGTCTGTAAAGAAAATGATATGGGAATGGTAAAGAAAATACATGAAATTTCAGCCCTGTTTGCCATATTTCAAATTCAGAAACCAGAGCTAGGCGAAGGAGTTATATTATCCCAGAATTTCTAGAAACACCAGGGAGAGCTTCCTGATTGTATATTTTATGTCTATGTGAAATGCTTTGGTTTTTGTTGTGTGATTTTCATCCAGACATCCCATCAAACTGAGAAAGTGGAATGCCATTTTCTTTGATGTAACAGAGGAGGAAAACGAGGCAAGGAGCTAAAAGGGAACATGGTTCCATTGCAGGTCAGTGACAGAACTGGGAGCAGCAGCAGCAGCTCTGCTGGGGAAAGAGCTTGTAGCCTCCAAACCTGCCCTGTAGTATTTGGCAAAGCCATCAAAGCAACATCTGCTTTCCAGGGAGTTGTCCTGTGGTCAGCATTTACATAAACAGCCATTTCATTGGGTAAGCACTCGTCTGCTCGAGGCTATGGGAAGAACACAAATATTACCCTAAAAATCAATAAATAAACTCTATGCCCTTTAGAGAAGTCAAAATATGTCCATCAGCGGTGGCATTAAACATGCTGCTGGCTGTGCAGGTGGTCTTTGCTGGAACTTGGGTTAATGCCTCCTCTTTCCTCCTGCTCTCACCATTTTTATTTTGTGAAAAGGAAAAAGAAAGGACACACAGAGATTATTTTAGGTTGCAGCAGCAGCAGCTCCCTGAGCTTGTTTAAACCTGAATTAGCCTTTTGGGTTTGGTCCCTGATGCTGCAGTGAGCAGATGGCTGAGGTGTGGAAAGCAAGGATGAAAGGAGCCAACCTTGTGCAGTTCAGGGCTCTTGAAACTGATCCCATAGGAGGTGACCGCTAGAAATGCAACCACAGCTTTCCACTGGGGGTTTCCCAAACATCAGCAAAATTTCTGTGTCTCTAAGCAAAGTCTGGCACTTTACAGTGCTCCATCGAGGAACACTGAGAAAAAAAATCTAGTCTGAACCTAGGAGTGCCTTCAGACCTGCTTAATTGATAGTCTTGTCTCCTAATTATGAAGAAATAGTGAAATAGTCAGTTTGGCCCCCTCCTCACCCAAACTTGTTATGCAGCTTTGTGAATATGGCAAAAGGATGGAATCTCATGCATCTTTCAACTAAATGTTTACAAGAGTTCACTTATGACTGCAAATGCATGACATTTTATAGGTGTTTACATTTCCCCATGTACGACAGACAGCTAAAATATCATGCATTGCCTAAAGATGGTACTACCACTTCGCCTTCTGGTTAAAATGGGTTTTTTCCTGTTTCTTTCCCGACTGTGTGCTGGTAGTGAAAGACATGACTGTCCAGGTCTTTTTGTCATGGGCTGTAAGGGGGAAGACATGGCAAGCTAATGAGATGTCCTGTGTTTTTAACGTTGGGCAACAATACGGTAACTGTGAAAGACACAAATCTTTGCCATGACTGGTCAGGAAGAGCATCCATTCTGGAAGTGACAGCACTCAAAATCTGAGCCAAGAGCTGAGTTCCAAAGCGGGGGGCTACAAAAAATGACATGGAGTGACAGGACAAGGGGGAAACTGCTTAAAAATATCAGAGGGCAGGGTTAGGTGAATATTAGAAGGAAATTCTTTGGTATGAGGATGGTGAGGCCCAGAGAAGCAGGGGCAGGGATATTCCAGGCCAGGCTAGATGGGCTTGGAGCAACTTAGCATAGTGAAATGTGTCCCTGCCCATTGCAGGAGGTGCAATGAGATGGACTTTAAGGCCCCTAAGGTCCCTTCCAACACAAAAATCTTGTGATAATGTGATTTATTTTGGAAAAGAGGTTCAGGCAAGTAGTTGGGTGTGGCTTGGATGACTCCTCCTTTGCAGCCACTCTCTGCTGGTTTGGGGGGACTCTATCACTGGTGCTGGCAGAGTGCTGCTTGGGCCCAGAAGCTCTTGGCGAAATCCCACCTCAAAACCCAGCTCATGCAACTCTTCAGTTCCCCATCCGCCACCCTGCAGCAGGTACAGCTCAGCCAGAAGCTAAAAGCACCACCACAAATTAATTTCTTTCCATAGGCGCCATCACGGACACGTGGGTGAACACCAAGGCTTTGCTTGGTGACATTTTGACAGCTGTCCAAACTTTTCCCCCAGCTGTGAATTGATCCTCTGTGGTCCAACTCTGAGCAAAGAGTGCTCCACAGTATTTTACTTCTCCATTTTCACGTGCTTCCCACCAGGCTGAGGCTGGGGAAATAGTAAAGCACTCAGCTGGGAGTGCCACTGCTGGCTCATTCACAGTTTTTAGTCCAAATCCATCTTTTTCTCACTAGTGTAACTTTTCGGTGTTAGGCTTACTTGGTCCAGTTGAGGGCCACTGCAAATAATATCACAGAGAGGTTTTTACCTTGAGAAAAAAAAAAAAAAGAGGAAAGAGTTAAGAGAAGATTTAGCAGCTATGGCAATGTGGAATAAAGATGAAATAATTGGTGACAGCTGGCTTTCTACTGAACTTGACGACAATACAGAGGATTTTTTTAAAATTTCTGATGCTGAAGACAATTAATTGTCAGTCACTTGTACCTGATCTTGGGTGACTATACAGAGTTTTTCCTGTTCCTTAAGCCAGCAAATACATATGAATTGCAGAGTATGTACAGGGTAGTCTTTAGAAGATAGTAATGCTTGTAGCCTTAATACAGTTAAGGTAAAAGCCCAGTGGAAGAAGACCTGATTTTGTTATTTAACTTCTCTGGAATAAATTAATAAATACAGGAAAGAGAGCTTATTTACTCTGAGCAGTTAATATAGTAAGTTAGGAAGGGTTAGGCAGCTGATGCAGAAAGAGCAGTTCAGGTTAGGAAGGGAACAAACCCCAGGTGCAGAGAGGGAAGGATTCTCACCTTGGTGCCAAAGTGCTGCTTCAGTGAGGAGCTGTGATCCTTTTCCTTTAATGCCATGGGAGGTTTCCCATTTTACAGCTGTTTATGTATCTGACTGTGCCCTGATTTATGTCTGTACAGTTCTGCAGCGCTTTCAGTGCTCTCTAAAGGCTTAATGGTCTGGGACAGCATTAAGTAACAGCACATTTTGGAGTCCGTATTCACTTCTGAAAAAGAGGGAATTTTTTCCCTCTCTCTTGCTCAGCCTTACTAGACAGCCCATGTTTAGTATTTCAGGAATAAAATACCTGAGAGAGTGCTTAGACTGAGGTGTTGAACAACCTAAATATAAGAGTGGGTATAACTAGCATCTGTATAAATTATAATCCACCAGCAGCTATGAACACAACAGCTGGTGGTACAACTACAAGGAAGGTCAAGCCTTAGAGAGAAAAATAGGATTTTGCTTAAAATAGCCAGACTTTTAAGGGAATTCAGCTGTTAGACCCAGGTCCCTGCTGATCAAGTGTCAGCTGCATTTGTCAGACTGTAAAACCTGGCCACTTTTCCCCTTGGGATGAGAGTAAGGTGTATTCCTGGAACAAACTCAACCATTCTGTCTTGCTCAAAGCCCTGCCCCTATCCCAACTCATTAATGTCAGTCTTAAAAATGCCTGAGCTCATTCTCTTTGAAAATTTAAAAATATTTCTCCATGGCAAGGGGATGAAAGTTTTCAAATGACTAAAATTTACATCAATCTGGCAAAGTGAATGTAATTTAAAATGTTATTTAATACTGGGAAATACTGAGCAACCTGTGCACTGTTCTTGGTGGCACTGTTTGCTTTGCACACAGTTTCTCTAGAAAATAACAGCCAAACTGCAGATAACAAAGACATCCCCATGCACAGCAGTGGGGTTGGAAAGAAATTATCTTTAAGGTCCCTTCCAAACCAGGACATTCAATGATTCAATGATGTTATGATAAAGCATAGCTAAGATTATCTAAATTAAACACCACTACTTTATTTTGTTTATGCAAATCACACCACCAAAGATGAAAATATCTGATATTAAGATGATGCTGCTCCATGCAGTTCACAGTGAAAGAGCACTTACTCAGTGTCTGTAATTAAGGCTGTCTGAATCTGTACCTGGAATGCTTATGGATAAGGCAGAGCCTGAGTGTCCTCTGGCACTTTGTAAAGTTTTGGGGTGAATTCAGACTCAGAGGGTTTTGGCCTGGTGTTGGCTCCTGGCTGTCATCACTCTGCTACAGCCCTGAGCAATTCATCCCATCCAATTAAACCCTTTCAAGTGGGGCTGTTTTTTTCACCAACTTTTTCAGTGCCCGCTGAAGCAGGATTCATTCTGCTGGTTGATAATGTCCTTGGTACAGACACTGACAGTGGCTGTGCTTTTCTGCTGGTTTCTTTTCCATCTGGAGTGGTTTTGGACGTCTGCTGCCTCACGTGGTACTCCCAGCCACCTGCTGACTGATGCTGTCAGCTTCATGAAAACAGCCTTGGCTAAATATTTGCAGACCAAACTCCCTGGAGTATTTGTTGCTCCAAGGAGGAGGTTAATGATGCTGCTATTGGAGCTCTGTGCTAAGAGCTGCTCTGGTTTGAACATATGGGGGATTTTTTTTTTTTTTTTGTAGTTAGCTTTTACATGACAATGTCCTCTCTCCAGGAATGATCGATAGTGGATGTGTAGGAAGGGACAGAGGGATGAGGCCAACACATTGTCAGCATTTTTCCAATACCTTTTGCATCTTCTGGCAAGATGCCATCTTAGCCACAGGCCTGATAACACAGGTTCACACAGCCTGTAATGTGTATTAGACAACCTGAGGATGAGGGAAGCTGTCTGTACTTTCCAGCCAGGAAAACAACAGGGACAGACCAGTGCTCATCCCTGACACCTTTTCATGGCACCCTTACAGTTGATACTGGCTGAAGGGTGGAAGGGAAATGCTTCATGGAAACAGGACGTGAAGAGAGAACACTCTAGTAATTGCAAATATACGGGGAGAGGAGCAGGGTTCATTGTGTGGTTTTGGGAAGAAATTTCCTTCTTGTCCCTCTCAATTCAGCTCTGACACACATTAAACTCTGGGGACAGCTCTGGGCCCTCAGCACAAGGGAGACACCAAGGGGCTGGAGAGTGTCCAGGGCAGGGAACGGAGCTGGGAAGGGGCTGGAGCCCCAGGAGAGGCTGAGGGAGCTGGGAAGGGGCTGAGCCTGGAGCAAAGGAGGCTCAGGGGGGCCCTTGTGGCTCTGCACAGCTCCTGACAGGAGGGGCAGCCGGGGGGGTCGGGCTGTGCTCCAGGGAACAGGGACAGGAGCAGAGGGAACGCGGCCTCAGGCTGGGCATGGGGAGGTTATGATTGAATATTAGGGAAATTTTCTCCACCAAAAGAGCTGTCCAACTCCAGAACAGGCTACCCAGGGTCGTGGTGGCAGTCCCCAGGCCTGCAGGGTTTTAAAAGCCATGTGGATGTGGCACTTGGGGACATGGGTCAGCGGTGGCCCTGGCAGTGCTGTGGGAATGGTTGGACTCGATGTCCTTGAAGGGCTTCTCCAACCCAATGATTCCGTGGTTCTGTGGCATTCTACACTGCCCACCCATAGTGCATGAGAAACTCCGCTGACCTAGCAGGTGAACCAAGTAGCATTTGTTTTTTCCTAGAGAGTGGCAGCCTTTAGGATGGTTTGGGCTGTCTGACCTTCCGAAATCATCCCAAATACTCAGCTCCTCCAACTGCTGCTAAACATCCATGGCAGGAGCAGGCAGACCTGTGGGCAGCATTTCGGGGAGATGCAACCAAGAACTGACTCTCTCTAATGGTTTAATGGAGCATTTTAAAAATTTTGTTTGAACTGACATCCAGAATAACACTTTGTGCTTTGTGCAGCCCTTAATCCATGGCACTTCTGCTGGCAGCTCTGTGTGTACAAGGCATTTTCAGGTAAAACACCGAATGCAAAGGCAGTTTAAAGGATTGTTAAGCAGGGATTCAAAGCTAAATTGGCTTAGGTTACTCCATCACTGCTGAAGGTCATTATTTTTATGCCTCTGCTGTGATCAGTATCCAGGTTTTCTGTCTGTTCTTAAGAACTGACCTGTGAAAAGGGTGCTGTTAGCTGATCAAAAGGGAAGACTATTATCTAAAAAAACACTCAAAATTTCCATTTCAAATGTGACTTTTATTTAGGTGGTGGGTCAACTCTTTTTAATTCACCTTCATAAAAAAAAAATCTACTTGTACAAATGTTTGTTTTATGTACTTTTGCAAACAAAACTGCATTGTAGAGGCTTTCTGGTTATCATCCCATCAAGAACTGGCAAAACTCTCATGGCACTGGCTCTGTTGCCTGTGCCCATGGCCTGCAGAGGAGATGAATGCAGGGATTTAAAAATGCTATGCTTGAATATGTACCAGTTCTTGCAGACTTTTAGCAGCACCACTAACCCAACCAGGGAACAAAGTGTTCTGAAGGATTGTGCATTTGCAGAGCCACAAGCAGTGCAGCCTGCAGGCAATTACTCAGCTGAAAAAAAAATCTGAAAACAGCTACAGATTAAAAAAATTAAATTAAAAAAAAAATATAAGAATGTTGTATACTAGTCTTTGATGAAGCTTCTTGGATGTTTCTTACAAAGCAGTTGGGAAAAATGCTGCAATAGAATATGGAAAAAATAGAGCTCCTAGGACCAATCAAATATGTCAAAATAAACAAACCCAACCAAAACATATTTCTGGAGTTGCACTGGCCTGTTATTTCAGATTAATGACAGGCCTCCAGTGAAATTCAGAAGATCCTTATGGTCTAAAATCCCTGGGTTTGAACCCAGTCAAGCCTGAACATTGCAAATTTAGCGCTGCAATTTCCAAGTCATATTTTTCCTGCATTATTTGTCACCAGGGCTGTGCAAGACAGTGTGCCTCATTGTTTGGTGTAACAAGTTCCTTATGGTAATCTGGCTGTGAATGTCTCATCCTAGTCCTGGCCTGGACCAGACTCTGACACAGCCCAGCTGTAATTTCTCCTTTCCTTTCATTCTTTTCTTTCTTTAGCCAATATTTCAGTGTAGCCATTCACTGTGGGGTATTCCCTCACTCGCTCCCCACGCAGTGCTGGAAGGAAGGACAGGATTTTTCTTTCCCATTGATGCTGCAGATCCATCTCGAGGGAAGAGACTTGCCAGAACTCTTCCTACCCTTCGACAGCAAGACTTCCCAGGGGTTTGACTCCTGGGCTGTGTCACGTTTTCCAATGCTTCCCCAGGCTGCTTAGGGATGCACTGTGCATCTGCTCAGTGGGCACTTTGGGATGCCCTGCAGAAGGAGGTTGGCTCCCCAGCAAACGAGAGAGGCCAGGAGCGCCACAAACCAGCAGCCAGTGGGACTGGTGCACGGGGAGCTTTGGGCTGATTATTCTCACTTAATACTTGCATGACATCTCCGTAGCAGCCTGCAGCACTGCATCGATCCCCGAGCCAATGCGGGGAGAAGACGCTGTCATTACGATGCTCATTCAAGCCTGACAGACTAATTGCCTTGCACTCGCTGGCTGCTTTCACTCCCGCAGCCAGCCAGCCAGGCTGGGGGAGGCTGAGCCGGGATTAATTGCCTCTTGTCTTCGCGGCAAGGTTAACCATTTTAGCCTTTTCCTACGCTGGTGTTGCGCCTGGCACGGGGTCTGAAACAGCAGAATGGATGAGGAGGAGGAGGAGGAAGGCTGGGCATGGGTTTAGCAGAGCACAAAATGACCTGTAAGCAAGGCACATGCAGGTTCTTCAGCAGCGTGAAGAGCAGCAAGCAAAGCCAAACCCCCTTGCTGAGATTATTAATATTCATTAACTTTCTCTTGCAAACCGCTTGTCACCGTGGCTTTGGGCTGCTCCAGTGCTGTGGTTTCTTGTTCGTTTTAATACAACTTCTGGGTTTTGCTGTGTTTAATCATCCGTAGCCATGCTTAGCAGCCCAGGGGAAATGGGGGCCCATCAGGGAGGGCAGGTGGGAGAGGCTGTGTCTTCAGAGCTTTGCCTTGATGTTATTCATGGTGTTTTCGTGGAAAACACGAGCTCAGAAAAGGACAGAGCTGCTTGCCAAGGATGACGCTGCAGGCTAGAGGCAGAACTGGGAATTAAGTTCTACATCCCCTGACCTGGGCCAATAGACTTTATATTCTTGCACCTGTGAAATACAAACTGCACATTTAACACTTCCCCAAAAAATCAAACTACTTCCTGCCTACAATTGTTTTACTTGAAATGAGATGGAAATTGTAGGAGGAAGCACCAAATTTCGGTAGTTGTTTAAAAACGCGATGGGCGATGGGCCTGGAAAGTTGGATGTGGTTGGATGCTTTTATCTCTGGCTGAGTCCTGGGCAGATCTGTGGCCACGCAGGGAACTTGCTGGAGCCCTTGGCCCCACCACCAGGAGCAGGTCTGGATGGCAGGAGAGGACGTGTCTGGGAGTGGGACTCTGATACAAAAAGCGCATTGCATTTTCCCCAAAGCTTCTGGAAGAACTCTTGGAGTCTGAGAAGGAAAAAAAGTCTGCTGAATGTCAGTACCTAGAGCATCCAAAACCTGTCACTAGGGAGAGGGCAGTGAAAACTAGGTCCTTCCAGCATTAGGAATGACACTTCTTTATCCTTACACGCTAGCACTTGCGTGCCTGCTGTCAGGGCTGCTGGTTTTTCACCATTCCTTTTGATGCATGTGCATTGCAGGAGCAGCACGGCCTTTGAGAGGAGCAAAACAGATGTGTTCCGAGTGAAAACCAATAACGTCGGACAAATAAAGAAAATAAGGTACCTGCACAAAGCTGCTACCACAACACCTGCTCTGTGAGGTGCTAATAGGATGACAGGCTGTAGAGGTTTAAGCATTGCCATGTTTTATTCATTATTCCTTAACGTGCTCCGATCAAGGTGAAGTTAAGGGGTGGTAAAAGCTTGTTTACTGCCGAAGATTTGAACTGAAGTGTGAAATCACCTACGGTATTGCTTATAAGTATCCATGCTCCCCACCAAGAATTGTATTTCTGTCATATGCAATCACGGGGAAAGACGTTTAGGACTGTTTTTATGTCCCGATGGAGGTAAATGGGGTTTGCCATCCACTTTTGTTAACTTAGTGTAATGTAAATGATAATTATTATGTTTAACCACTGTCTGACTGACTGATAAAAAATTTAAAATTACTAAGTAGTACAAAGAAAGCTGGGAAGAGGTGGTTAAAACAATGCAAAGGAGAATAGAGCAGGAGGGGACTGGGTGGGAAGGGAGTCCCTTATGTTTTAGGTATGCAGTGCAAGGTGAATGAATGCATATGCTGAATGAATGAGGAGGTGTAGGTACGTTTGTGAGCAGATAAAAGATTCACACACTCACCTGTGATCTCTGCCCATATGGAAGGTTGTTATTTTTAATATACCCTGTAAAAGCACATAAGTTCCTTGAAAATCTTTGGATAGTCAGCCATAAATGGGAATTACGTGTACATACAGTTGCTCTAGCCTCGCCTAATAAATAATATTCCACAAAATTGTGGTGCTAGTAGCCATTCTTAGCCAGAATACTGAAACAGGGCTGTTCTTCCTCCAGGATTGAGCATGACAACACGGGGCTGAACGCGGGGTGGTTCCTGGACCGCGTCATCGTGACCGACATGAACAGACCTCACCTCCGCTTTTACTTCCCCTGCAACAACTGGCTGAGCAAGGAGGATGGGGATGGGCTCTACGTCAGAGACCTCATCGGCAGCCTGAATCCCATGGATGTGCCCAAAAGTAAGGTGTTTTTTAAAAAAAATATTACAAACAGCTTGGCTTTCTGGTGCCTTGTGGGAAAGGACAGGGTTGCTTTGAGATGATCTCATCGCATAAAAAGTAATTGTGTAGTCTAAGCTAATTTAAGTTTTCTTTATAGTCAGTGGAGAGAGATATAGGAAGATGCAAGATGACTCAAGAGGGTAATTTCTTCTTCCAGTGTTAGGTCTGATGTCCTAGGGTGGGATAAATCACTGTTTGGAGAAGCTCCACTCGTTCCTCGAGTACTGAGGGATCTGTGATGACAACATTAAATTAGATTGATGTAGATGAGAGGCACCCTACCCTGGAAGATGTAGCTGGTACCCTTGTGTGCTCCCCAGAGAGGCAGTGTGGTTGCAGTCCTGTCCATAGAGTTAAGTGTTTCCAGGCTCTGGTGATGTCCTGCAGGAAATTTCCACAGAGGACCCAACCCTTTCGCTGTAACTCTGTGCCAGTTTTGCTGTAACTCCACACTGGTGTTGCTGTATGTGGGCATGATACCCACACTGAGCTGGTGCCTGTTTTTTCAGCGTGGTTTTAAGCCAATGATGTTGAAATGAGGCTAGAACAGCTTGCACACCAGACATGTACTCCCAGATTGGTACCAGCGTGGCAGCCACACAGGGATGTATGGTGCATGAAACGTGAGTGATCAAGATGTGAAAGACGAGCCAGCAAACCAGCCTCAGGTGGGATGTCAGCACTCCATCTGCAAGTGCTAATGAGGAAACAGGGTTGTGTGTTCCTGATAGACTCACCAGGGCACTGCCCCTTTCTGGGAGCCTAATTTTGGGCATGGAAGGGAAGGCCATCAGCTACAGATCTGCAGGGAAACAGGTCTGTGTGGTTCAGTGCTAAAAAGAGGAAACTTGTGCTTTTGCCAGGATTGGATCTTATTGAGAATAATTAGTAGACCTCTTGCAATAGTGTTGCTGACATTATCACTTAGGAGCAATTGTCTGGTAAAACCAATTTATTGCCAGACTTAAGCAGTGTTGTGGGCATTGATAGATGCTCTAGAAGGGCAAAGTATTGTTATTTTTCTTGAGGTCATGTTAACAGTGAAAGAATACACTAAATTGACCCGGAATCGTTGAGTAATTTTGCACTGTTGAGATACAGCCTTCTAAAAGAGTGCTGGTATGTCGAATATGTAAGCATTAAAGGATGCTGCATGTGAGGTAGCATGCACAAATAATATCCATTGACAAGAAATGCATATTGTAGCATTTTAAAAATGCAGACATCCCCAGGGTGGCTGCCACAAGGGAATGAGATAACATCTGGAGACATTATCTGCCAAAAACCCACCCAGTTACTACTGGGGCTGTGTGTGCTGAAGTATCTTGCTGCTTTTTTAATCAAATTGATTTCTGAAATGGAGAATCTAAGGACACTCGAGGGGCAGAAGGGCTCTGGAGAAGGTGGTGTATGAGTCAAAGCAATGTACGATTAAGGAGAGGTTCCCTTGAGGAGGAAGTCAACCATTCAATCTTAATAGATCTTTAAAAGACACAACACCTTTTCCAAATTTATCATTGCCTCTGCCTGGGAGAAATGATTCAAGGGAACGTGTGTGATTTCCTACATCCTGTTCAACACCTGTCTCACAGCAGGAAAGGACTCGTGGGCTAAACCCTCAGCTGGTACAGGAGAGTGCAGCTCCAGTGAAATTTCTGGAGCCACTTTGCATCTCACAAGCAGAGCAGCCAGTCCCGAGCACTCGCTCTTCTGGAGAAGCGGCTCTGGGATATGGATGAACTGCTCTCCACGTGCTTGGCCCGGGATAAATATGAGTAAGACCATCTCCCGAGCGTGAAAGAAGAGATTTAGGCAGGCATTTGTCAGAAATGCATCGGCTCTCACCGCCTTTACCAGAGATAAAGCCCCGCTGCTGAGCAGGCCGGGCTGTGCGCGAAGGCGGGAGCTGGGCCGGGGCCAGAGGCACGGGTGAAGGGTTGGATGCTTTCCAGGTGGCAGGCCTGAATCCGTAAGAGGAGAGGGTTAGCTCAGCTATCTCAGGTTGCAGTTCCCCTTGAACCATAATTAATGAAAGATAAACATCCCCAGACTGCTGCGGTGAGCTGTCAGCTGCAAATGTAAATGTATCTGAATTAATATGCCTCCCTCCAGATCCGTAAAGATCTGAAATGAGATTGTGATATGATTTTTGTTGTACATACAAGTTGTTTGTCCTGAATTTGATTGGGTTTTAGGGCATTTTGTTTTTTCTTTCCAATGGATTAAATAGTGATGTTTACTCTTTGAGTATTAATATTTTCTAGGCCCCCAGATAATGAAAAATTATTTTTAAGTTTATGTAAGGAAAGATAAGTAATTCCCTCCTAAGTCTGTGTTCCCATTAGCAGTTCAGTGCCATATTCTTCTCCTTTCTAGTTATGTCTCTTCAATCACATCTTCAATCCATTTATTACTTCAGTTTTTCTTTGTAAACCACTCAGACACTGTTGTTGCCAAACTCAGCTTCATGCTTTGCTTTCATGCTCCATTTGCTGTCACAGTCAGGAATGTTTTTGGAGGGAATCAAACAAGTTTCCTCCAGGTTCCCTCTGCTGCAGCAGCCTCAGCTTTTGATCTTCTCCCAGAGAACTTTCCCGTCTTTGTCATGAGGATTTACCTTCCTCCTTTGAACTGGAGGTCACTGCTGGGACCTTCTCTGTGCTTTGTGTGAGAAGGATGTGGGCTTGAAAGAAATAAACTCCTTTTCTTTGTCATATTTTTGATTCATTGAAAAGGCACCTGAAGCCTATTTGAAGGGGGGGCTCTTGGTGCTTGTACCAAAACTGACTAAACTATGGGCAGACTTGGCCTCTTTCTTGGTGAGGAGCACAGGCCAGATAGAGAATTCCTGCAGACTGTGAGTTTTGGAGAGGTTAATTTTAAGGGGGAAAAAAAAGGGAGAATAATTTAAAAATGCAGAAAAAGATGTGTGGCAGAAAACCAGTCAACTATATATTTATATATGTATATATATGTACATATATATATGTGTGTGTGTGTGTGTGTGTGTAAATATATAAACATATATAAATATGTATGTATGGATGGATGGATGCATGTATATATAGTGGAAAAAATGGCCACACACACTGAAAACCCAAAAGAAGAGTACTTTTCATGATCCAAATAGAACTACCATGGACGTCTGACTTGGCAGTTGCAGACATCTGAGTGATTGCATTTACTTATCCGAATGAAATGCCTCCTGTCATGTTCCCTGTGGAATGCCACGTGTTTCTCAAGGAGAACAGGTTACATTGAAGTGTTCCTGCTTGAATGACCCTCTATTCCCTGTATTCACATCCATGGCATCATATGCCCACAGGCCTTTGACAGGGATAGTGTCACAGATTCTTATTTACCCAGCAGCTTCTATTGGCAGCCTGGATTAATTTACACTACAGGTATTAATTACAAGGGAGGCCCATTGTTCAGCTTTGTGCTGCTTCACTTGAGTTCATGAAGCCTCGGGATTGTGTGGCTGTGGCTGAGCCTTTGTGCAAGGGACAGGCTCAAAACTGGAGCCAGGTGCCGGTTTTCCTTTGAGTGCTGCCGGTTTTGGATCACTCTGAGGGTGTCTGATGTCCTGCCAAAGTGGTGGGGGTGCATTCATAACAGCTTGCAGCTGCACTGGGAGATCTACTGACCCCATGGAGGTGTAAAAGGACATGAAATTCAGGAGTCAGCTCATAGAATCACAGAATCCTTTATGTTGGAGAAGCCCTCCAGGATCACAGAGCCCAACAGTTTCCCCAGCACTGCTCAGTCCACATTGCCCCACGTCCCCAAGGGCCACATCCACATGGCTTTTGGACCCCTTCAGGGATGGGGACTCCCTGGACAGCTGTGCCAGTAACTGAAGTCCCCAGTCCCTTGTTTGATTCTTGCAGAATGGTCAGGAATTATTTGTACCACTCAGTGGACAGATCCCCATGTGCCCCACCCCACAGTGACTCTCCTTTGCCTGGACTTTGCCAACCTTTCCCTCATGGTCTTCATCCCTGCAGGTGGGACACCAAGGTTGTGTCTTCCTCCATCCCTATGTGTGATGAATAAAGCTTTTCATCACCTGGCTGGCAAGCAGGGAGCCCTGAGAGCTGGTCTTCATGTGGGTTGCAGGGTTTCTCAAGACATAATACCAAAACATACCTGCAAGGCTGAGTTTTGTCCAGATTCATAAAAGATGCTGAGGTTTGGTTGGGTTAGATGCCATGTTGTTTATCCAACAATAAACATCTTTGCTCAGGGGGTGACCACAGGCATTTAAGGCTACTCAGCTGCTTGAGGCTGGTCTGGGCTCTGTGCAGTGTAACCTCCAGTTATGCTCAGAAGAA
The DNA here is from genome assembly GCF_035770615.1 of Melospiza melodia melodia. Lineage (NCBI taxonomy): Eukaryota > Metazoa > Chordata > Aves > Passeriformes > Passerellidae > Melospiza > Melospiza melodia. The sequence continues at coordinate 2,207,763 of NC_086226.1, forward strand.
GGGAAATAGATATTGGCTGTTCCTGATTTCCCTTGAAACCTCTCGCTAATCAAACAATTCCCTGTACACGCTTTACTCTGAGAAAGCAGAATCATTCATTTGCAATGGGGATGTTCATTCACTTGGTCCTTAAAATTGTGCTCAAGAGCAGGGTGAGCTGAAAACTAATTCAGTCTCCTGTGCAATTCTATCTTATGCTAACCTGTCAAATTTTGGTCAAGGCTTTGCAACCTGCCTGTTGAAAATGAGGTTGAGAGCCAGGGACTGGTTTTCATCTGGCTTTTTGCCATCAGCACCCTGAAATTATTTAGGATTGGACATGACGGGTTATAAATGTGCTTGGGACAGCAGCTCGTGTCAAACTCTTTCAAGGCTGAATATTCCCAGTAGGACAGAATTGCATGTGTCACACCAAACTGAAGAACTACTTCAATCTCTACTATTTCTGGGTAAAGTTTAATCTTATTTGGTCTATTAATAATGAAAGTGAGGAGCACATTGCTGTGGCACACCTCGACCTTGAAGATGGAAGAGTTCCAACACAGCTACATTGTGTTTAATTTTTCCATATTTAAATGTGTTGAAAGTTGGCCATCTATTGCTATTCTTTGTTATTATTGTTGTTATATTTTAAAAAAAGAATCACAAGAGGAGAGCAAATATAGCTGTTCTTTATCTGGGGGTGGGTCTTTTACAGTCAGACACAACATTTCTGCTTTGCTAAAACAAGAAGCAGTTTTGAAAGGGAAAGTTGTTGGTTGTGTCAGTTCTGGCCTGATTTGGGGGTGATACATGGTGCACCTGAGAGTTTGCATGGATAAAGGGTAATGGCTGTGCAATCACAATGAGCAGCTGGGATTTGGATTCTAGTCAAGAGGTGAAATTAGAGTGGTGGAATTTCCCGGAGTGTTCATGCAGGCAGAAGGGGGCGTCTTGCCTTTAAAAACATTAGAGAAATGTCTACGAACAAGGCATTAACCTGCTCTAGGTATTCTCTGAGGTTTTCAGATCCACTATGACCTAAAACTCATGTATTTGAGCTGTGAATGTGAGCTTACTCCTTTGCTCTTTGGAGGATTCTTGGGTTAAGGCTTCACACTTCATTGTCCAGAGTTTTAGTGCTGGCTGTTGGCTGACTTGAAGGCTCATGAGCACTGACCTAGCTGTGACTTGAGGAAACATCTGGAGCAGCAGGTGCTGCTGCACATGATTCAGAAGCTAAATCCTCCCTTCCATCCTGGGATGTGCATGTCCTCGAGGGCTGGGCTGGATCAGAGCTGAAACTGTGGCCAATATTTCCCAATGATGTTAGAAGCTCAGGTAAGGAGCAGAATCTGGGGTGTGAGGCACCAGTTGATGATGCCCTGCCGGATTTGCAACCTCATTTTATAAAAGGTTGGGCTTGAAGGCCAGCATTGGTCCCTCATGGATGAGACTTTATCCCTGGAGGGATTTCAAAGCCATGTAGATGTGGCCCATGGGGACGTGAATCAATGGTGGCCTTGGCAGTGCTGGGGGAATGGTTGGACTCGATGGTCTTGGAGGCCTTTTCAAACCTACGTGACCCTTGGATTCCCCTGGGTTTTGTTTCAAAATGAGGTCACACAATTTCACGCTTTTGGAAACTTTCATGACGGGAAAAATGAAAAAAGATTATTTCTAAGGACGCAGAAGTTGAGGAAGAGGGAATGAAATATTAATATGTGTTATCTTCTCATCAAAATGCATCTTTATTTGCTCTGAAAGCTGGAAGTGTATAATCAGCACAGGAAAATGCAGATAAATATATTTATGAAATACATATGAGTTGTTTGCTTCTGAGTAATGGCAAGTGCCCTCTGTGTGCAGGATGAGGCCTTGCTGCATGGTGAAGCATTCAATAAACAGGGTGTGTAGAAGTAGTAATATCTTTTACCACCCATTTAAAACACTGAGAAAAAAAAAATTGTGATGCTACCTGGCATACTGAGCATCCAGAAATGTCTTTTCTTTTTGATCAAAAATGCTTCCTTTGTTCTAACAAGGACTTTACTTTCCCTGCAAACTTTGCCCAACTTATTGTCACTGTATCCAAAATGAGGGAGCTGCTGACATTCTACTTGTCACATCTTTTTTTTTTTTTTTTCCCTGTGTTTTTTTCTCTTTTTTTGGTTTATTTTTTTTTCTTTTCCTAAAGATAGGTAAAAGAAATGAGAAATGGAAATGTAGAAATAAAACGAAACACCAGTGACTTGAAAAATGCAAAAAAATACACTGAGTCATGAAAGGGGACAGAAAAAGGGATTTGTAATTCACAAAGAGAGAAAAGATTTTGGAGAGGCAAGAGTGTGTGGCTGGTAAATAGATCTCTGTGTACCCAATACCAAACAGAGAGTACAGCATGTTTTTGAAGACGTGTGATAATTTTGACTAATTATGTCTATATATGGAAATTAATTCAGCTTTCAGTTTTGAAATGAAGTAACTTTTTTTAAAAGTTCTGATCTATTCAAAGCAAGACTGAAGTACAGAGTTAACAATATGATTTTTGATAACACTGTAAATTTATTATTTATTTCACTCTTATTTCTCAGAAAATGTGTTTAAACCAAGAGGATATTCTCAACGATTTCTTCAATTTTGATAATAGCAGATGTGGTGAAAGCAGAAAAGAGATATTTCTTTTGTGAAATATTTGCCTTTTTTTTTTTTTATTTTAAATGGGCTCCCACCCTGGGGCTGAACTAATGAAAAATAATGATAAATCTTGGAGAATTACATGAACAAGGATTTCTGCACCGCTGTCACAAGGTGGGTTGCCATGTGCTAAGCTCCATGCCTCTGCAACTAAACCACCATTGTCTCCTGAGCAAGGTCATTTAAAGCTCACTTCAAAAAGTCATCATCACTTTGAAGTCACAGTAGGAACATCAGTTTAGCATATCCTACAAGCAAAGCCTCCTGCATGTGGTAGATTGCCTCTCACAGGCCCTGCAGAGGGATGATCCAGCCTGAATCCTAACACATTAACTGTTTGGGCGCGCGCCTTGCTTTCCTGTGAGAGCTGCAGGAAATGGAGGGGAATCTCTTGGTTTGTGGCCAGGGTGGGGAGGCCAAAGGGACTGGGTTCATCCTGGGAGGGGCATGAGCAGTGGCTGAGGGTGATGCAATACTACAGAGCAGCACAATCAGAGTCACAGAATACCCCGAGGCCACGCAGACCCCCAAGGAGCATCCAGTCCAAACCCTGGCCCTACACAGGACAGTGCAAGAATCCCACCCTGTGCCTGAGAGCATTGTCCAGATGCTCCTTGAATCCTTTCCTTTTCCCTCCTTGAGTGACAGCAATGATAACTCTCAGGAACACACTTTTGGAGAGCTCTTGTGAGATTAAAGGAGTGCTGAACCAGGGTCAAGGCAGCTCAAAGCATCTTTGGTGCTGCCTCCAGGGACAGGAACCCCAAAGCCTTGCAAAGGCTCCTCAGCATCTCTCCCCTGCTAACACCAGGTTTTGGCAGAGGTGCTCACAGCCAAAAGGAATGGAATCACAGAATGCTTTGGGCTGGAAGGAGCTTCTAAAGCTCAGCTATTCCAAGCCCCCACAGTGAGCAGTCACATTTGCAACTGGACCAAGTCACTCAGTGCTCTGCCAAATGCAAAACTCCTCCTTCTCCAGCACCCCCTGCTCCAGGCGTGCTTGTAAGCTGCATTTCCAGTTTGAACCCTTGGTTAAAGATACTGTTCCCCACTTCTGGAGGCACTGCTCATTAACAAATGTAGCTGTCAATCACCCTTGAAAGAGATTAATTATGTTTGAGCTCTAAACCAACCCTTAGAATTCAACACTGTTCTGAATGGGAGAAAAAAGAAGTCCTCTTTATCTGTGTGCCATTGCTTTGTGCAAGAGCAGGACCCAGTTTTGAGACAGAACTGGCTGCTGGTGAGCTCAGAGGAACCCCTCTGCTTTTACAGGGGTTGCTTTAGGCTCTAATCATATTTTGCTGTGCAAAGCTGTCTCTGGGGTCCCTGCTACTGTGCCACAAAGAGGTTTAATGGGTGGGCTGGGTGAGTTCTACTTTCATTTGTAGACACTCAGCTGCTGGATACACAGGACCAGCAGGACATCTCCAAGCAGAAGGTCACCAGAAGCTAATGCAGGAAGAGGTTATTTTATCCTGGTGGGATGAGCTCTCTGCCAGGACAAACAAGAACTAAATTCAAATGTTTGCTGTGAATCAAGTGTGTTGGGAGGCCAGGTCCCAGCTTTGTGCCCTGGCCATGGGCTGTCTGACATTTTAAGGATGCTCTGACCCAGAGCTCTGTCACTGAGGACCTTGCTGCCAGCAGTGGTATAAAGCAGCTTCCACTTTGACAAGTCAGTCCCTTCCATCAAGCAGAGGTTTTTTCAGACAGTTCCTGGTGGGCTGGATTGACTGACTCGATCTGACAGGCAGGAACCAAGGCATCTGGGTATTAAACCTCCATCCTGAGTTGGTGCAAGGCTGTGGCACACTCAGGGTGAAGCTGTACCTTGTCTGCAGGTCCAGGTGCCTGCCTCTCCCCCCAGCAACAATTCTTTCCACACTAACCACAAAAATATTCCTTTTCCAGCAGTAATTCAGAGATGGTAGCAGTGCCTCTGCCCTGTCCACCCAGCTCCTTTCCCCCAGCCCCTTCCCAAATCTGCCTGCTCAGTGCTGAGCAGCACAGGATGGATCTCCAGCACTGCAGCTCCTGGGAGCAGTGTGAAAACAGAGGGATAATTGCCAAGAGTTGCCTTATGAGAAGGATCCATCCCTGCCTACGGCTTGGTTCCTTGCTTTTAACCCCGTGTGCTTTGCCTGTGAGGGCTGTGACATTTCCCAGATATTGGATCCACAGCAGGTCAGGCGCATGGGAGGCAAGCACAGCTGGGAATTCACTGTGCCCTGCAGGAGGTGATAACCCCAGGTAATGAAACACAGTCAAATTGGTTTTCCTGCCCAAATCTCAGGCTTCTGCAGCAGGAAACTCAGCAGATTGTGCATAAACATACTATCTAATGCCCCAAATAATAGTAGATACAAAATTCCTTTAGGCGTTTCCATCCTAGGGTGCTTCAAGTGACCATGATATCATACTGCTAAATAAATGACATTAACAGATGAATACCACACGGCTGGGCAGTCAGCTGCAGGTTGCAGATGGCAGGATTTGTCTGGGATGTGTCCATGCATTTTCCATGGCTGGAGGCAGGACAGAGGCTGCACAAGAGCACCCAGGGGTGCTGGGTCTGGATGGAAATATTCTGGGCAGTGTATGGGGCTGATGCTGCATGCAGGGTGGGGATGACAGTGGGGACAGCCTGGATGGGAAAGCTGGGGGCTTGGAGAGCAGCAGCCCCGTGCCCTTCATCCCCCAGGATGTGTTGGGAGTGCATCACATTCACAGATAAAACCCTCTTGGCTCTCAGTGGAGAGAACCTGACTCCAGCCCACAGTGCAAAATTAACCTTTCCTCTTGTCTGTTGAAAGCTGAGGCTGAGTTAATCAGTAGCAGACAGGCTGATTGAATGCCACTCCTCTGCTAAATTAATGCAGTAGGGTCACATCAGTGCCACCCCACTGTCTCCCAGAGATGGCATCCTGGTAATGCCTTCAAATGCAGACACACAACTGTGAAGAAAGGGAAGGTGCTGTTACCACACAGGGCATTTACACTTGTGCATTGCAATGTGAAAGTGGAAAGACAAGAGAAAATAGCTACTGCTCTTCCTACTGATTTTTTTGTTGGCTGTTCTGCTCTTGGCATCTTGCAGTACGTGCCTCTGAAGCTGCTAATTTTGCTCCTAGGAAAGCTCCCCTCCCCGTGCCTGTGCTGCAGTGAGCCTGTGCACTGCTCGGTGGAAGCACAGCTTTTACATTAACATTTTGCATGTTCTCAGTGCTAGGAGAAGCATTCAGGAGGAAAAAAAAAAAAAAAAGATATCCAGGCAACATCTTGATCTGTGTTTCACTGATGAAGTCAGAGCCATGTATTTGGATTTAAAAAAATTAAAAAAAAAAAAAACTTTAAAAAAAAAAAAAAAAAGAAAAAAAAAAGCCAAGTGGGTATTTTTGAAAAGATGCTTCTGCCACGGGCTTAAAAAATAGGGAACAACATCCACCCATGATCAAAATGAAGAGTACTTGACTTATGGCAGATCTCTTCCTGGCTGCCGCGAGAGCTTTCTCTTGCATGCTTTTAGCAGCTGAATCCTCACTGTCTTTTTAAGAGGCAGCATCCCTTTCCATTTAAATTGCTCATCCACCATGTCACTCTGTAAGATGTGCTGATGTACGAAGAACAGAAGGACCCCTGAGCAGCATGAAGAGCTCCTCTCCTTGCTGCAGCTGAATGTCAAATTGCTTAGAGAGGGAGAAAGTGCTGGCAAAAATTCAGCATGGCTCAGGGCTTGCTTTCTGAAGATGGAGGAGCTGAAATTTTTTCTGAAAGCAGACCTAAGGGTCAGGTGTGGGGACAGGTTTGAGCATCCAATTTCAGAGTCGTTAAGAAGGAAAAAACCAATGAAAAGACCTTATGAGCACAGGCTAGGCATTGTTTGTGAAGCAGGAATGTGCTCTAACCTAAGTCAAGGACCTCTAATGCTCTTGAAGTAGTTTTGCCTACAGAAACACATCAACGTCGAAAAGAGCCATGCCAGGGCATGCCATACACCACAGCCATGCTCATATTAGAGGGGACAACATAAAACCCTCACAGCACAGTGCCCTGTGACTGCCACGAGTCCAAAGTGATGGCCCATCCCTGGCTCAGGAGCCAGCTCTGCCTCAGGGCTCCTCATGCTGACACTGAGAGCAGCACTGTGTGCCACAGAGCCCTTGAGACCCCTTGGTTTTCCAAGCAGGAGGTCAAAACATGTCATTCTGGACCTTAGATTGGAAATACAACCATGCTGAGGAACATTTAAAGGTTTTGGATCTAGCAAGTAATTTTACCAGCATTTTCCTTGCTGGCCAGATGTGCCCTAGCAGTAGACATGCAAGGTGCCCTTGCTGCACTGTGTTTGCTCACTTGCTTTTCATGGACTTGCTCTCTGCATGTCTTCCTTGATGCTCTGCATGCATTGAGACATCCCTCTGGGCTCAGAGTCTCTGTATCTCAGAGACATAAAGCCTTTTCCTGCAAGGGGAATGTAAGCTAAGCCACTGTAGCTTGTCCTTTTGAGGATCCTGTTATCCTGTCAGGTTCTTCTCGCTCCCAAAAAGTGGAGTGGAAAATTAACCACTGACATCAGATTAAATATTCTAGAGGAGGTGCAAGGAGCAAAGCTTCTTGGAAAATGTGATCTGTAATTAAAGACTGCAAGGTACAATGGGTCAGTTTTAGTTAGAGCAGCTTAGTGGCCAAGTAGGAGACATAAATTGCACCATCCCCACACTTTGCTAATGCAAATGAACACTTTTGGTGTTAGTGTCTCTCTAGCAGGTTGTTAGAGTTAAAGAGAATCATTAAGGCATTTTCTCCCCTGTCTGAGCCCAGCTCTGTTCTTCTCTTTCTTGTTATTTAGTATTTGTTGCAGTTTTATCATTATTATTTTATTTGCCGTGGCATGTTTTGCAATGAGGCGCCAGGGATGTCAGCTCGATTTTTAGCCTTTTCCCAGCACATTCATTAAACTGTGACAGGTGATTTTCCCTTCTGTTTGGGCTCTGCCCTTGCACTCCTCACCCTGGGAGCTGAGAGCGTCGTTGTAATTCAGGGGATGGTCCAACAGCCGCTCTTCTTCCCTTTGCTCTCACGTCCTCTGCCTCTGCGGGAGCACATGCACCAGGTCTCTGCTGTCTTCTGGAATAACTTTTAATATGCACTGATTATGGGGGAGGAGGCAGGGGATCTGTTCTGGGAGTGGTAACCCAGTGTTGGTGATGTTCCATGGCTCCTGAGAGAATCCATTTCTGTAGCTGGCTGGGAAGTGCAGAAAAGATTATGCCCTAACTTGGCGCTTGCCAAAGGGAAAAAGGGTTGCAAACAAAGAATCAGGGTTAATGGTTGGACTTGATGATCTTAGAGGTCTTTTTCAGCCTTAATTATTTCATGATTCTGTGGTGCAAGAAGTTCTATTTTTGCCAAGGATCTGTGTGTGAGGAGACTTGTGCATTTGACCCTTTCACAGAAGCAGCGTGCCCAGGACTCAGAAACACAGAAGTGACATTGCACAGGGTTCAGTAACAGGAACTCTGTCCAGGGCTTGTGTGACATCGTGCACTGCTCAGTAGCAGATTTTGCATTCATCTTCAACTCTTTTGTGCCTTGCTGCCTGCCTCCAAACACTCAGATTTTCACTGCAGATACAGCACAAGGTGTCTGTCATGGCTGTTTGCTTGGAGGTGGTCGGATGACTTTAGTGGCAGATTTTGAACGTTGCTCACATTTGGCTCAAATTTTGGCTCAAATAACGTCACACTGAAAATCATGGAAGCTTTTTCATTGATTCCAGAAGAAACTGAGGTCACTTTTGCTGTCCTTGGGAACCAAGTGGGCCCCACCCTGATCTGTCTGAAGAACTTGCTTCTCAAATTCACTGACATGATGTGTGTAATGTCCATGATGGGCCTCACCCACAGGGGTTTGGTGCCATAGATGATGTATCTCCACGGTGTTACAGCTCCTGAGTCTACTACTGTTTCCTCATTAAATAAAAAAGACTGGATGACTGATTTTTTTGTTGTTGTTCTTGGGGTTTTTTTGTTTTTTTTAAGGAAAGAGTGGCCATCTTCACACTTTTGTTTCAAGCAGTGTGGCTGACCTTTCAGAGACTCACAGAATGTTTTGGGTCCATCCAGTTCCACTCCCTGCCATGGGCAGGGACACTTTCCACTGGACCAGGTTTCTCAAAGCTCCATCCAACCTGGCCTTGGACATGCCCAGGGCTGGGGTGTCAACAACTCATAGCAATCTGTGCCAGTCCCTCACCACGCCCCCAGGAAAGAATTTCTTCCGTATATATTCAGTCTAAATTTCTCCTTTCTCAGTTTAAACCCTTTGTTCCTTGTTCTATCACTATGATATTATTTCCCAAAAATACTTGCTTGGTATAAACTAAACTTTCAAAATAGCTCCAGGACAGAACTGGGGTCAGGCCTGAGCTTGGGCAGACTCCATAACTCATCGATGTTTGGAAAAAGCAGAGCTGGTCCATAGGTCCTTTGTATCCACATCAAAATTTTCACTTTCTCTTCTATTTCACTCTTCAGTGCCAAGGCCAGGAACCAAGTGATCTGTCCTCCTGCCCTGGGCAGTGAATATGCAGTGTCAGAATCCTGCCTATGGATTTTATTCCTCTTGTGGAGAAGGGGGTCATTGTACCGAGAGCCACAGTTCAGGCCACGCTTTCAGGATAGCACCAGCACAGCCTGGATTGGTCTGTACTGTTGGGTTTTGCATCAAACCATTGAGTTATTAATGTACTGGGATTTTTGCCTCCCTCATTGCAGTCAACAAATACGTGGTCCGGGTTTTTACTGGTGAAGTCAGCGGCAGCGGAACAGATGCAGATGTCTTCATTAATATCTTCGGTGAGAAAGGAGACACAGGTATTCAAATGCAAATAATTTCCTAAAATATTTCCTCCTGCTCTGCAGGCCTGTGATCTGAACAACACACACACACGCGCACACACAGGCAATCTGGCAAAGGCAGAATGATTTGGCTGAGTGAAAGGCACAACAAATGGTGTGGGGGCCCTCACATCCACAGCCCCTGGAAGGTGCATCTGCAATGCAGCAGCTGTGGCTGGGCGTGGGCATGACCCAAGTTACCTGACATTGAAAAAAAGCAGATTCTGGGAAAAACACAGCATAAACCACCAGCAGAAAGCAGTGGAGAAAGTGCCAACCTACTGAAGGATCCAACACCAATAGTATTTACAGGGAATGCAGTGGGAGCCTTGTGTCTCATTTTCCAGGTACCTGGAGGGATAATGACATCCCTTCTCTGTGGCGGAGGTGATGGCTGAGCCTGCTCGGCCACTTGTAAAAATAATTTAGGCAAGGTTTATATTAGTTGGGTTTGAATAGCTTTTTTTAGAAATATTGTAATTATTTTTAAATGTAGATTGTACTGCAACAGTGGTCTGGAAACTTTAATTTTTTTAAAAATTAATTGAATAATATTAAAAGATGTGCCCAAACCAAGCTCTCTGGGCCATGAAGAGAAGTGGGTGGAGATTGCTGGAGATCCCTGTAACCAGGGAGCAAATATTCTCTCGCTTCTTCACTACATCTATCCTGTCAAATTCAAGAAATAATGATATGATGTCTGCCAAGTGTCCTTGAACAGATTATAAAACCTGGTGGATAGGGCTCACCCTTGATTAATCCTCCAGAGTTTCACAGGGGGATTCATCTGATCTCCCTGAAGACATCCCAAAGTGGGAGTCTGAATCTTAGCTGGGTGTCCAGGCATTCTGTCATATCCACACAGAGAAATAACACCCCTAGAGGATGATTCATCCTCTCTAAGGTAAGAGGGATGAGTTGCCCACTGACCTCTTTCTCAGCACTGGAGCCTTGGGTGGGTTTCATCCCACTCACAGCATCACACAGGCTGCAAACGGGGGAACAGCTTTAATACTTTTCATAAAGGCAAACCCCTGTGGGATCAGGAAAAAGCCAACAGCCCCGGCTGGGTCCTAATTTGAAAATAAATCCTTCCTCTCGGATACAGCAAAGAATTCTGTGTCCTGAAATGTCAGAATCTGCAGCTTGTGACCAAAGCCTTTCTTGAACAGTTTGGAGATTTTCAAAGACAGTAAAAATAAAAGGGAAATGTGGTGATATGAAAAAAAAAAATATTTAAGAGCCATCTGGATATATATATTTCTGAAAGCTCTGAGAGCTGCAAGTAACTGTGACATTAGAATGGAAATCCTGGTCTTTTGTGGGCTTGAGAAAAGGTACCTTTTTTATTAGAATAGAAAGTCCTCTGCCTTTACCTTGAATCCTGGGTGCAGAGAGCTGATATCTAGGGAATATTTGATTCAGTCAGTGGTGAGTTTCTGACATTCCTAAATATTCCTTCACTTACAAACATGCGTGTGCCAGTAACCCTTTCCTCCCTGGAGTTAATTTTTATTACTTATTTGCTTGGGGGGGATTTTTTTGTTTTGTTTTGTTTGGTTTTTTTTTTGTTGTGGGACTTGTTTGTTTTTCTTTTATTTTTACTTTTTCTTTGCTCATTCAGGTGTGAGGAAACTGGACAATGACAAAGACAACTTTGAAAAAGGAGCAGAAGACAAGTTCACGCTCGATGCCCCGAATCTGGGAAAATTAAGAAAAATTAATATTGGGCATAATAACAAGGGAGGCTCTGCTGGCTGGTTCCTTGCAAAGGTTAGTTACTCCTGAGACATTCAACATAAGCATCTCATGGGCTCAAAATATCTCACCCTCTCAGTGGTCTGGTAGCAAGAGATTTAAGAATAATTGCTGGTGATACAGGTTACTGAGAAGGACACAAATAATTTCATTCTCTTGGCTTAACTCATTACCACGACCATAAAAATACCAGAATCCAAGAGTTATCTGTTGGATCTGTTCACAGTGAAAATTTGCAGACTCATAGCTTGCCCAAATTTAAGTGATTTGTCATTGGCTCAGCAAAAGAGATATGTTTGCCACAAAGACCCTATTCTTCCATTTTCATTTTAATCTCCTGCTACAGGGTAGGAAGGTATTACAGCTTTTAGTATAATACTTGAAGGAATATTTTAAAAGGGGAAATCTGTGACTCTCTCTGGTCTCATTTTCTTTCCTCTGCTGATGTAGTTTAACACAGCTGGCTTTAATCCACAGAAGACCTGACCCCATATTTGTAAATCCTCAATAACAGGATAGTTCAATGTAATACAAATGCAAATATTAGCACATGCTTCTCCCCCACCACACAATGCAGGAAAAGTTACAATGCTGGCAGCCCATGAAAAATGTGGAAGTAAAAAACAGAGAGGTTGTGCTCAATGTCATAAATAGTGGGTGGGAAAAAACACAGAAACTCATTCTCACATCAGAGGTGTAATGACATAATTTTTGATGAGGTTGGTGAGGTTGCTCAAGTCCCAAAACCTGGTGTAGTGTCTACTTGCAGCTATCACACCAAACCTGTACTCTGCCACAAGCCGCCAGGATATTTAAGTAAATAAATAAAATGCAGCTTTGGCCTTGCAAATTCAGAGGGAAGGTTGGAGAACTGAGCTAAAATAGTTCTGTTGTTGTCTACTGGTTTTAGATTTTTTTTCTGTAATTTGTTTCAATACTTGGACACTCTAGTGTTGTCACTCCAGGATGAACCTGTTCTCATGTTTCCTGTGTTTTCAGAGTGGCTTAATACTCAGAGATGGTTTTCCACCTCTAAATGTAATAACAAACCCACTGAAAGGAACCCAAAGAGGATCAGTTGGTAGAGAGGCATTGGAGTGCTGCTATTTCTCCCAAACCTCATCTATTTTAGTCTCTAGCACTCCAGCTCTCTCATGCTGACAATCCCAGCCCTGGCAGACTCTGCTGTCTGTGTCTGTGGAGGTACAACAGGACTCAGGAGTGCTACAGGCAACAGCACGGTGTGGGATGAATGACAGGAGGGGAAGCTCTGTTTCCCAAAGAATGGTTTCATAAATCTATCAGAAAGGACAGGTTTCAGATTCTCCCTCACTGTTGAGAAAAGTGTCAAGGGCTTTCTATAGTGATTTTTTTCCCCCCTCTGAGACATAACCCACGCAGAGGAGTAGAGATTTTGATTTCTTCTCTTCTGACCGAAATCCTTTAATACTCTTCTCTGCTGGTTTAAAATACTACAGTAACTCTATGGCAGGATTCAGGAGTCCAGCAGAAGATATCTCAGCAGGAGATGCCGAGAACTAGTCTAATATTAAAGGGGAATATTGTTCCCCAGCTTGTTTCAGCAAAGTATCACAGAATTCTAGAACAATCTGGTTTGACAGGAGCCTTTAAGACCCTCCAGTCTCATCCCCTGCCATGGGCAGGGATATTTTCCACTAGCCCAGATTGCTCCAAGCTCCATCCAGCCTGGCCTTGAATCTTCCCAGGGATCCAGGGGCATCCCCAGCTGCTCTGGGCACCCTGGGCCAGGGCCTGCCCACCCTCCCAGCCAGCAATTCCTAATTCCCAATGTGCCAGAATCTGTGCCTGCCCTCTGGCAGTGGGAGCCATTGCCTGGGTGCTGTCCCTGCCTGCCTTGTCCCCAGGGGCTGTGCAGCTCTCCTGGAGCCCCTGGAGGCCCTGGCAGGGGCTCTGAGGTGTCCCTGGAGCTTCTCTGGTGCAGCTGAACAGCCCCAGCTGTGCCAGGCTGGCTCCAGAGCAGAGGGGCTCCAGCCCTGGCAGCAGCTCCGTGGCCTCCTCTGCACTGGCTGCAGCAGCTCCAGCTCCTTGTGCTGCTGGAGCCAGGGCTGGGGCAGCTCTGCAGGTGGGCTCTCACCTGAGCCCAGGGGCACAGGGGCAGGATCCCCCTGCCCTGCTGCCCACGCTGGGGATCAGCCCAGGGCAGGGGGTTCAGGCTGGGGCAGGCCCAGCTCTCACCCACAGCACCCCCAGCTCCTTCTCCCAGGGCTGCTCTTGATCCATTCTCTGTCCAGCCTGTCTTTGGATTGCCTCAGACCAGGTGCAGGACCCTGCACTTGGCCTTGTTAAACCTCATGATATTTGCACAGCTTCACCTCACTGTGGTCCAAATCCTTCCAAATTAGAAACTGTTTCCTGCCACAGGGTTTTAATGGGAGTGCCTTTTCAATGGTTCCACCCTGGAGTAAATGTCTGGGATCTAGTGATAGTACTGTGTCACACAGGCTCATCTGATGGTCTGGATTTGCCCTGAAATTCCTAGGCATTATTTTATAACAAAGCTCTAAAGCAGAGAGGGAGAACACAGCCTGTTCCCAAAGCAGAACAAAGAGCTGTCGTTCAGCTGATGGAGCAGTGTGGCCAGCACACAGGCTCTGGAGAGGAGGAACACAGGCCAGGCCAGCTGGTCTTGATAGCAGAGACATCTGGTCTCGTGCACCGCAAGAGATGCAGAGTGGGCTCACTGGATAAAAAAGAAAGAAAATAAAAAATCTGGGGGTTTACTCACTGATTGTCTGAAATTCTATCAGCACTAATTGGGGAGTGGAGTGGGATCTGCCGGAGCATTGAGTATGTTAATACCAAGTGAGAGAGTGTAAATTTTTAAGCTTCTGCTCCTCTGCCACCCCACTGTGTAAAACCTTTGCTTTTCCCATGCTGTTTTCCAACGTGGTGTCTCTTTTCTCTCAGGTGATCATTGAGGACATAGGCAATAAATGTGTGTACCAATTCCCAGTTGGACGCTGGTTCGCTTTAGATGAAGATGATGGGAAAATCCAGAGGGACATTCTTGTTGGGGGCACTGAAGCCACAGGTAAAATCATGGCCCAAATCCATGGTGGGAAATGGGAAATTAAGGCAATTAGCCAAGTTTTCTTTAGTAGATTGAATGCCTTATGCTCAGGGAGGCCTTATGCTCAGGGAGGCCTGCAGTGAAGCAGGCCCATATTGAAGGCCTGCAGTGAAGCATCTGCTGGTGGTAGGCTTTGTGTGAGGGTTCCTGAACTGCCAGCACATTTCCCACCTTTGTGCCTCACCTGTGAAGCTGTGCAGGACTTACGTGCTGGTTTATCATCTGGTGCACCTGGATAAGGGGCTGCTGGGCAGGGAATAAAAGATACAGCTTGTACTTCAATTCAGCAAATTGCTCACCAGCACTCAAACAAAGTGTTTGTTATTTCCAAAAGGACAAAATAGTGAATGTTGTACTTTGGTTTCTTGTCTGGGGAGCTAAACATCCTTTTACAAAACAAGAAACACAGTGCTGAGCCCTAAATCAGTCTTTTTTATTGTCTAATGTGGTTAAAGCAAAGACAACCAAAGTTTATGTTTCTGTTAAAAGAAACCTGGATGTTAAGTCCATAAAAGAACTTGTCACGAGGCAGAAGATTATTTGGATAGTGTCCTGCCTGTATTTATTTAATAGCACGAAGGCAAACACTGTGATGATGCATGTAACAACTGTTCTTTACTTCCTTGTATGGTCTTCAGCATCTGCAGTCCTTGTATTTCCCCCTGCACATCCATGAGTAAAGTGGTCTGGGTGCAGATCCCTCACTGCAGGATGCTTATGAGGGAAAATCAAGGGAAGAAACCAGAAATAAATGTAATTCAATCCCCAAAAGATTCCTTTTTCTTTTACCACTCATGACTGTATTTTGTTTTCCTGCTCTCTGGGATTTTGTTGAAGATACATCAACAGTAAAGCATGCTTAAGTACTTTTTAATGTAAATTTCAAAGGGAGAATTATTTGTAAGAGAGTGAGTTCTGATGCTTTTGCTTCATCCCAGGTCCCTATTGAAATTTCTGACTGATTTAATCAAAAAACTTGGCTTAGGCTCAACTATTTTCTACGTGCTCCTATAGTGTTTAGGTGTGTTTTTGATGCCATGAGACAGGTTTAAGATGTGCTTTTCTGTGAGGTAAGGCTTGTGGGAAGAAGTGTTTTCATTCTTAGACCAACAGTTGGAGATGGAAAAAAAAGCCCCAAGGACACTTTTATGTAAATAGGTTTCTTTACAGAGATACTTTTCTTTTTTCCAGCTGGGCTGGAAAACCAAACCTTTTTTGCTGAGATCTGTAGGTTCTCACTGTGACTGTGGAGGTCCTGATGGCTTCAGCACATTATAGGCTAAGAAACAAATAAACCCAAAGTTTTCAGAGTTTTGTGATATTGAAGATTTTGCTACCACTGTTTAAAGAAATACTTCTCCATCTTCTCAGCATTCTCTGACCTATTTGGTGCTTGGAATTTCTCAAAATCAAATTACATACATGCCAATTAATTTTTTTTAAACCTTTCTTCACCTAATCAGCGTCATGGAGTGAATAAAAAAGAATTTTTTTTTTCCCATCGGGCCATGGAATAGGGAGCTTGTCACCCCATGCCTGTTTCTCTTGGGCAGTCTGAAGGTAGATGTGCATTTCTCAGAATTATGTGTGGGTCAAAAACAAATGAAGCGTTGCACTGTGTGTAAGAGAGAAGCCAAAACAGACCACGGGAAATCAATAGAGTCTCCAATATAAATCCAATCAAAGCCACAGCTCCCAGACTCTTTTCCTCCCTTCTTTTTTCCCCCTAACCAAATTTCTGATTCCTCCAGGCATTGTGTACAACGTGGCTGTAGTGACCGGAGATATCAGGGGAGCCGGCACCAACTCCAAGATCCATGTAATCCTCCACGGCTCCAAAGGCCTGAAGAACAGCGGGAAGATTTTCCTGGAAGGAGGTGAATTTGAGCGTGCCAGGACAGATGTCTTCAACGTGGAGATCGCTGCCCTCCTCAGCCCTCTCAGCAGAGTCACCATTGGGCATGACAACTGTGGGGTCAGCTCTGGCTGGTTTTGTGAGAAGGTGAGGCTTAGTTACCATAAACTCATGGAATCATTCAGTTTGGAATGGTTCAGTTTGGAATGAGCTCATGGAGTACTACCACTGGGCCAACACTGCCAGGAGTTTTGCATGCAGGCAGCTGCTCCCCATTCAGAACCTGACCCCGACAGCCCAGACCAGCTCAAAAATAAATAAATAAGTCTGCTTTTTGTTTGGAAGGCAATATCCCCGGTTTAACAAGTCAATATTATACATCATACACGAGAGCAGCTGATTGCCTCAAAGGCACGTTAGATGCATAAGTCAATCACTCGCTAATTGGGTTGATTGCCCCTCTGCAGTCACAAAGACAGAGATTATTGTTTGCTCAGCTCCAAAAGCACCTTCAGATGTTTGCCCAAGGGGCCGGACAGAAATGCAGCCTTGGATTGTGCTGAGCGTTTCAAAGTTATCATCTATGCTCAGACTGCACTGAAGTTTCTAGATGCTGTTCTGGAGGCTCAGAAATAATAATAATATATTTCTTTTTTAAAAAGGGAAAAAACCAAACAAAAAAACCAACCAAACAACAAAAATACCCTATAGAAAGTGGCTGACCCCAGCTGCTACTGAGAGGCAGTGGAGAAATATGCAAAGTTGTTACTCAACGACTTATATTTCTTTGAGAAGAATTCTACACAGCAGTGGGGGAAGATGTTGGAAAATTATTCTAAGTTTAGTACATGGTGTGTGATCCCTATATCCGTGGGTAATGTTTGGTTTTGTACCATCCAGTGCTTAGTACACATGCCAGAGATTAATGTGGCCTTGTGTTAACTCCCTGCATCTGTGACTAATAAGTTTTGTGCCAGCTAACGCTTCCTTGTTTGCTTCCACAAGTGATTAATATGTACTGGTAGATATCTTAGTTTTGAGAGCAGAGGTGGAGTGCCAGAGCAAAGAATGATAAAGAAAAGTGCATCACAAGCTGGATACAGGAAAGAAGATTCAACAGAAGATCCAGGACCATAAGGAAATTTTGGGGAATGGGATGTTCTCAAATGACCACCAAAAATCCCCAAAAGACCCCTACTTGTATCTAAGTAACTTAATGGAAATAATAAGCATATATTCATGCATACAGGAAATGTAATGAATATGTGATAGAATGTGACAAATATGTATTAGTGCAATGTTTGCTCTGTTTGGTTGTTGCTCATGCTTTGAGGTGAAATTCCCACGAAACCAGCATCTTTAAGAAGTAATTTTGTCATTCCAACCCAGCAAATTTGTTGGAGAACTTATTTCCGAGCTTTTGGTGGCAACAGTAGATCATATACGAGGTCACCACGAGCGTGGAGATGAAGGCAGATGCCTACCCTCAAGCTATGAGGAAATTCAGTTTTCTTGGCAAGCAAAATCAGCTTGTGATGGATATGTTTGAAGGCTTTTTGTAGCCTGTGCTTTCTGCACAGCCCTGGTGTGGTGCAGGGCCTGTGCTGCACGCTGACTGCTGCAAACACCCTGCCTGCTGCCATTCCCTTCCCCTCCCAGTGTTTCACCTCTTCCTGCTTGACCCATTGTGATGTACTGCTGCAAAAACGGGAATAACAGAACAGATGAGTCGTAGCTGTACTCCAAACTGGGATTTGTGCAACCAGTCTGGTTCATATTGGTCCAGAAATGCTGATTTTGAGAGCAGGACCAAGACCTCCAGCTCTGTCTTTGCTCTGTTTGTTTAAGTTTACAGTGCCAAGCTCCTGTGGGCTGCCAGTAGCAGAGTATTCAAGCTCACTGTCCCAATCTCTTTTCCCAGGTGGTGGTTTACTGCCCGTTCACTGGGATTGAGCAGACCTTCCCATGTGGGAAGTGGCTGGATGAAGATGAAGGGGACGGCCTCATCGAGCGGGAGCTCTATGAAATGGTCTCTCTGCGCCAGAAAAGGCTGAAAAGTAGGTGCAAATGTCCAGGAGCCTCCTGTGCCCATCATCCCTCCTCCCACAGGCCTCATGCTCCTGAGTGTCCCCTCAGTGACACTCAGTGGGTATAGCCAGGGCCTAGGAGAGATTCAGGTGGGTTCAGTCACTGGATCACAGATTGCTCCAAGCCCCATCCAGCCTGGCCTGGGGCACTGCCAGGGATCCAGGGGCAGCCCCAGCTGCTCTGGGCACCCTGGGCCAGGGCCTGCCCACCCTCCCAGCCAGCAATTCCTAATTCCCAATGTGCCAGAATCTGTGCCTGCCCTCTGGCAGTGGGAGCCATTGCCTGGGTGCTGTCCCTGCCTGCCTTGTCCCCAGGGGCTGTGCAGCTCTCCTGGAGCCCCTGGAGGCCCTGGCAGGGGCTCTGAGGTGTCCCTGGAGCTTCTCTGGTGCAGCTGAACAGCCCCAGCTGTGCCAGGCTGGCTCCAGAGCAGAGGGGCTCCAGCCCTGGCAGCAGCTCCGTGGCCTCCTCTGCACTGGCTGCAGCAGCTCCACGTCCTTCTGATGGTGGGGCATGGGTGTCAGCTTTGAAAATATTGCTTTAGGGGAGTATAAAATTAAACTCCTAAATATTTTGAAGAATTATACTCATTTTCTTAAGGTCCACTGTGCTTGGGCTCCCTCAGACATCATCTTACCTTTGCAGACAAGCCAGGCCATGTTGCTTATCACTACAGAAGCAAACCATTCTTATTAGAGACAGGAACAAAAAAATACAACAAGGAGACAAACCTTGGTGGGGGAAGGGAGTGAAAACGAGAAATAAAACAAAACTCTTCCTTGTTGACTTCAGCAGTTTTTTATTCCTGACCTAGAGAAACGACAGGTCCCAGCCCCGTCCATGTGGCAGGTGCGTGCTGGATGCAGAGCCTTTTCTCTAGAGGGAGGCAATGGCTCACGTTTGCTGGGAGGAGCTGCTCCGTGCCGTGTGGGCATGTTCATCCATCCCCAAATTCTCCTGCTCCAGCCTGCTTCTGCACCGAGCCAAAAAATATCGCTGCTGCCCGGCCCGTGCCGGTGTGCCCATGTGTAAACAAAATATTTTAATTAGGATAATAGACGCGGTTTAATCCGAGAGTGCTTCGGGTGGGCTCCTGCTTAAACAGCAGTTCATTTGAATAAGCTTTATCTAAATGTTAGTCAGCGCTGTAACCACATTGCACCTCCTGCACTCGGTCCATTTAGCTAAAGCATCTGCAACCTTTAACCCCCTATTATCAGCCCTGATTGTTATTGACAGGCTAATTCCCTCAGCACTGCATTGCAGGAGATAGACACAGAGCATTAGCCTTGAGAAATCTGTGACCTTTAGCTGCCAGATTATAGAAGTGCAAGACTCGGAGTTAGAAAAGACCCATTATGTCATCCCTGCTATCTCCCTGTGCACACAGGACTGTCCCTTTCTGCAGAAATGATCAAAGCTGGCTTCAGCCCCACTTGGGGTATCCATGGTGAAACGTCTCCCAGCACAGCATCCAGAAGCTGCTCCCGCAGCAGATTGCAGCTCCATATGTAGCTTGTGTTTATTCTGTGGGTTTTTTATTCCCTCCTCTCCTTATCTGGAATGTTATCCTGGAAACTGTTGTGCCAGGGCTTGTCCTCCCTGTGCCCTGGGCTTTCGAGAATTTCCAAAGTGCCTGGATACCTCAGTGTGAAGGGATGGGATGCACCCAGCAAGCCCTGAGAGGAGGATGATGATGATGGGAATTTGGGAAGATGCCTGGCCTTCTCCAGCAGCCTCAGCCCTAGCTCAGCCACACCTCCCCTGCGTGGTTTCTCCCTGACAGCCCTCTATCAGCATTTAATCCTGGTACAAGGTCCCGTTTCCCCCTCCGTGCATGCTTCACTCCTCCTTTCCCTCAGCAAGGGGTCAGGGAGGCCAAAACACACAGATGAGGGCAGCCTTTGGTGTCTGAATTGCACTTGCAGCTTTCCCCAGGGACAACAGGCTTCTCCATCACATGCCATCCACAGATTTTGCTTCATTTCTGCTCTTCTAAAACTTGCTGGTGCTTTTCAGAGAGGAGTGGTCATGAATATTTTGTATATTATTAAAACAGGGGCAAAACTTTTTCTGAGAGATCCCTCTTCCCCTCCTATTTTTTTTTTTCAGTAGCTCTTGTCTCTTTTTTATACAGTCCAACACTGAGAAGACCAGTAAAAACCTAATTTATATGCATGCCATCATATTTTTATATTCCATTCTGGGCTCTGAAGGTCAAGCTGTGCTAGTGTGGGCTCGGGTGTACTGAAAGGGTTAGCAATTCTCTCATTAGGATTTGTTAATAATTCAGCTGGTGTCTGAGGGAGGAAAAAAAGCTGTTCCTTCTCCTGTAGGTGCAGCAAGGCCTGCAGAAGTGACACACATTATGGTCAATAAGGCATGCAGATGAGGGGCCATCTAGAGGAAATAATGGAACCCTTATATATGCAATATTCTGGTATGAAAACCAATGTAAAGTTGCGGCAGGTGGATTAGACTTATGGTTAAAATGTTGGAGGAAGACTTCAGATAAAAATCTTGCAAATTTGCCACAATCTTTGGGTATGTCATGTAGTATTAAAGAAAGTGTTAGCTGAAGATGTGTCAGATTTAGGTATTTAAATAATTCAAAACCTTTTGGAAAATATCTTTACACTGACTAAAGATATGGTACTTCTGAGTGTGTTTGTCCCACATGGTGCAGCCTCACTAGGGATGGATGCCTGAGTGGCCTTTGAGACAGACAGTTCTGCAAGAAGCATTTTTGGGATAATTAGTCCAGTCTTGGGAGGCTTTTTGTCTCAGGATGAGGTGATAGGGCGTCTGTGTCCAGACATAGATCAGACAAGCTTTTGGAGGTACCTGGAGCTGCATTGCACTGTGCACAAGTAACTGGACACTGACAAAAGAACAGAAGAATATTTCCCTGAATTTATGGTCTTTGGGGCTGGAGTTGTAGGTATTTGAGAAGTGAACTGAAACTACAGTGTTGGGTCACATCCCTGCACGACCCTGTTGGTAGAGCGTAACAAGAGAATATGGTTCGCCTGAAAAGAGGTTATTTATGTTTTTTCTCATTTTCTTTTAAATGAAATTGCAGATTCATGTTTCCAGTCTCATTCCTGAACATCATGCAGCAGCTGATTATGTTTGTGCAGAAAAGGATAAAAGGTCTTTGTCTTTCTTCATCCTACCCTCTCTACCTACCAGGGGAAGCAATGATAATTATGTTTTTCACCAGGTTGCCCTATAAAAATTACTTTTTAAAACAGGTATCTTTAACCTTTCTTTCTAGAAAACCCCTGGTCTCTGTGGATCTGGACAAGTGACATTAAAAATGCAGGAACAGACGCCACCATCTTCTTCCAGATTTATGGAGACAAAGGGAAGTCAGATGAGATGAAGCTAGACAACAATTCAGACAACTTTGAAACTGGACAGACTGACAAATTCATGGTATGAATCTTCTGCAAGTGGTAGATTTGGCTTGGTATTGTTTTCCAGGGGTTTAGCTTCAATCCTGGGCAGAAAATCACCAGTAAGAGATTTTTACTCTATTAGATCTTTCTAAAGTTGAGGTGAAGTCAGTCCATTTGGTGGTGATGCAAATTATTTACTTGCATATGGATGTAGCTTGTCTTTCCAAAACAGGGAATAGGCTGATATTTTTGACTTCTCTCTGATTTAGCTCTTAAAAGATGATGTTCAGAGGTGCCCTTTGTGTGTGTGCTTTTCTGACTTACAAAAATGGATGTTGCACCCTTTCTACCCATTTACAGATAGAGCTTCCTGATCTCGGCAACTTTTATAAGCTTCGGATATGGCACGAGAAGAGAAATCCCTTTGCTGGCTGGCATCTGAATAAGGTGAGGGGACAGTAAGGAAAGGTAGAGCTGGAAAATCAGGCTGATCACAGAGCTCTGCAGTGCCTGTCCTGGGTCACTGTGTTCCCCAGCTGGCAGCTGAGCTTCATGTGCAGGGCTCTGAGGTGCCTCCCTTGTCAGAAGACAAAATAAAATGATCTAAAGTTGCACTTGAGAAGGATTAGATTGAACATTAGGAAAAATTCCTTAATGGAAAAGGTTGTCCAGCCCTGGCAGAGCTGCCCAGGGCAGTGGTGGAGCCCCCATCCATTTGAAAGCCATGTGGATGTGGCCCTTGGGGGCATGGGGCAGTGTTGGGCCGGGCAGTGCTGGGAAAATGGTTGGACTTGATGATCCTGGAGGGCTTTTCCAACCCAAATGATTGTGTGATTTTGTGTGTGGTAAATGAGAGCAGTGGGGGGAGGCAGCTCCCAACAGCTTGGACTGGTGGTGAAAATCCCAATTTCCCACTCTTCCCATGTCAGACAACTGATGTACTCATCTCACTGCTACCAAGGGTTTCTTCCTTGCTCTTCAGAAGACTTCCTATTCTTAGACACCACTACTGTACAGAAAGGCAAACCCACTCCCTCTGTGGCTTATTTACAATGCCCATAAGAAAGAACCTGATTCCAGCAGAGATTGCACAGTGTAGCATCCCCTGCCCTGAAGTGCTGACAGCCCTGTGATGGGGGCTAAGCTCCTGCAGGCTGGAGGAGGCCACGGAGACTGTGCAGAGGAGAGCAGCCCTGTTCTGTGTGGGAGATGACAAGGGTGACCTGCTTGGTGTCCTTTGCTCTACCAGCATTGATTACAGTGCTATCACCCCTCATCTGGGTTGTCTGGACAGAAAATTCACCTCTAAGCTTTACCCCTGCTCCTCCTCGGCAGCTTGGATGGCACTCTCAGCTCTTAGCAAAACACACACCTTGCTCTGGATCTGTAAATAAGTGTGTTGATAAATCACAGTTTACCACTTAGAGCTTTTTCTGGGGCTCCTCTAATGTGCTTTGACAGATCCTGCTCTCCTGCATTGTCATGGAGCTGTGAAACTATCCACTGCCAACACCCATCTCCAGGGGTAGGAGGGCATCAAGTGCTGCTGTTGTCACCACATGGTGGGAGAAGGTGTCTGGCTGGCGTCTTTTATGACAAAGAAATTCCTGGTCAGACTTTGGGCCACTGCAATCATCCCTATTAGTTTGTTCACAGATGATAAGCAAGAATGTTTCTATTTTCCACAGCTGTATATTTGCCTGTGGTATCTTATTTTCCTGCAAAAAAAAAATTGTTCAGGAAGGAAAAGAACTTAGAGTGTGTCTAGGACTCCCTTTTGGCCAAACTGTCTAAGTAAACCTGATTAAGATGCAAGAGATGAATTTATGTTCTTCTTGATGGTTGGACTCATTTTAGGCCTTTTTCAAACTAAATGATTCTATGACTTTAGCAAAGTGAGTCTGTCCATACACACTCATTCTGATGTTTTCTGGGTGGATCAGGCTCATGGCACAGAAATCCCATCACTTCTGCACCCATTATAGCATCTAGGAAATTAGATTAAACCTGAATGATGCTTTGTTCCAGTCTTCCCACATTTCTTGCCTGGTTTGCTTCCTGCTGGGTCAGACTTCCATTCTCTATCACAAGAACCCAGAACAGCCACCCTGGTCAGGCCAAAAGTCCCTTGAGCCCAACATCCACTCTCTTGTGTCACATGAGTTTGTGGTTTTAGAAGCGTAAGAAAAAAGACAAGCATTTATGATACTTCCTCCTAACATTCTTTCAGGTTTTGACTATTTCCAGTTGGACACTTACTTCCTAAACTGACCTACCAAACAGAAAGCATTTAGCAGGTTTATTTTTCCAGTTAGTGGTTTGAAGTTTCCAGCCTCCCCTTGAACCTTAATAGCTTTTGGCAAGGACTTCACAGGCTGATTTTGTCTTTTTTGTTTTTTTGTTTTTGGTTTTTTGGTTTTTTTTTTGCTTAGAACTTTGTTTCACAGGTGTCACTTGATGCCTTGTATTTCTTGAGGCAGAAGAGCGAACATCTGATCCCTCTCTGCCTTCTTCATTGTCACCTGTGATTTTACAGACCTTCATCACACCCTTGCTTTAAACACTTCAACAGACCACTGCAGAGCCCCACCTCATTGGCTCATTACTCCTTTGGGAGCTACTGCAGATCTTTTTTCAGGGTTCCTGCAATTTTATTTTTAGTTTTTTCCCCCTCAATGCATTGATTCTCATCAGCAAGAACCCACAGCACAAGCCCCATCCCAGATTTGCTCCTTGGGGTTGTAGAGTGGCACACGGTGAGCCATTTGCAGAGCCCCAGAATCCCCCAAAAGTTCCTCAATGCCATGGAATGATTGGAGAAAGGAGGAGTGAAAAGCCACCAGTAGGGCAGACTTTTCTCCATGCGACACTACAGTGCACATCCTCGACGGTCTCGTTATTAATGTGTTTTATTTCTCTGTTGCTACCTAATCTTTCCTCCCTGGCAAAAAACCTGTCAGGATCTTGTTGCTTTTTTGCCTCTGAGCCTCTGAACTCATGCGGTGTTTTGGTTTAATGAAGGTAACTCTGCTGAAAACGCTGACAAAAGAAAAATACTCATTCAACTGCGGCCGCTGGCTAGATATAAATGAAGAGGACAATGAGATCGTGCGGGAGCTCCCCGCCGAGGGATCTCTGGTGACTGAAGTCATGCCAGGTGAGAGCCACGGGCTCCGTGCAGAGGCTTGCTTAGGACCTGAATAAAAAGAAAACCTCTTTGTGTGAGAGATGCACAGGCAGACTGATGCAATTCAATTAACTTCTCTTTCTGGCACTTTCTCTCTGCAGTATTTTCTGTGCGCATCATTAGCTGCATGAAGCTCGAGAAATCCCAGCCTTTTATTAATTTTTTTTTTTTTTTTTTGGGAGCAGATTTCTCTGTGGTGGGAAATGGGAGAGATCTGGCCACAGCACAATCATTTCCAGGGCTTGGGTTTTTTTTAAACTTGTGATTTCTTTTTTCCAGTCTCCCTTAAAATGTGAAATGCAAGGTTTGAGGAATATTCATGGAAAGCAAGCTTAGCTGAAATGCAGTCTAAAATTTGACAATCATATTTTGGGCTTTAAAGTTTTATTTAGTTATATGCAAATTCATGCAGCTGTATGTATAAATATATAGTAAGTTGCACAGCACAGTGGTTAGTGCATATGCCTCTTTCAGTATGTATGAGCAATCCAAACTGTTTATTCTTTTAATTGAACTGGAGATTTAATTAACGAAAGCTGCAGAACTTTGCCCTGGCTTCCAGGACTGGCCATTTCTGCCTTGACCTTGTGTCACAAGAATTAATTCTACTTAGAGGGAGAATTTAGAAGAGCAGAACATCTCAAGGTAGCTGGTGGGATTTTTCATCTTTCCACCAAAGCACCCACAGTCTGCAGACCTTGAGTCCCCCATTTTCTGAAATTTCTGGTTGTGACATTAGTGATCTGCATGCAGTGGAGCAGTTTCTCAGAAAAGGAAGAGTAATTGTAATTGCAGATGTTATTAAAATGTAAATAAACCGGGTTTTGAAATGTATTTTTAATCAGCTGTGGAGAGGGCAGCTCGAATCCTTGCTCAGGCACTTTCCTGTGTGGAGAATTTGTGCTGATCAGAGGTGAGATGCAGCATCTCCATGTTGGGCTTGCAGGAGGATTTTGGAGGGAGGGTGGAGAGCACTGCTTCTTGTCCCTTGCCCATGCTGGGGAAAGGGGTTCTCTCTCAAAAGCTGGTCTGTGGGCTGCCTCCATGTTCTGATATTTCTTCCTGGAAATCATTCACCAAATGGGATGGGAGGACAGAGAGGAGGGCATGGTCAGGGGAGGAAGGTGGCAGACTAAAATCCACCCAGAAAAACCATGTGATGACCTTGAAGGTGAAAAAAGCAGGCAAGACAACCCAGCCTCCTCCATAAATTTTGGACTCTCATAGGGATGATCTTGAGGGTCTTTTCCATCCTTTATGATGTGATGTTTTTCTGATTGTGTGATTATAACCGTCCCAAGGGGATTAGGCCAGCGGGGGCTGTCTTGTCCCATAAATACAACATTAACATGAACAGCCCATTCCTAGGGTCTCTGAGCACTTTTCCCTTTCTAACTCTTCATATCTGCCTGCCATGGCCCTGGATGCTGAAAATGTTGTTTTTCTCACACACACTGCAAGGTTCCTGACCCCCAGGGCCATCTTGGCAGTGGAGGTAGCAGGACAGGGACACTCCACTGCATGACGTTTTTCTTGAAAGGGCCAGGATTTTTATGTCCTCATTTGGAGGATTTTCATGGGTTCTCCCAATGCTTCAGGCCTTTCTATTTTAGCTTTCCCCCCCCCCGCTCCTTTTCCTAGTGGCGACATGAAAAGCATCCAAGTCAATACACCAGCAGAAGCACCAACTGGAAGAAGTACAAACACCTAAAGTTAACTACAAGCCTGTCAGAAAAGCAGTAAATTAAATAAAAAAAAAAAAAAAAAAAAAAAAGGCGTTTCTGGGGTAATTTCTGTGGTTTCTGTCTCCCCAGTGATCAAGTACCGCGTGAGGGTGAGCGGCAGTGGCACGGACGCCAACATCTTGGTGTTCCTCATTGTCTGCCTCATCATTCTGGGGTTGTTTCTGTGATTTCTGTCTTCTCACTGATCAAATACTTTGTGTGCCTCGTCATTTTGGGGTAATTTCTGTGGTTTCTGTCTGCCCAACGATCAAGTACCGCGTGACATTGTGCACGGGCATGGTGAGTGGCACGGACGCCAACGTCTTTGTGTGTCTCATCATGCTGGGGTCATTTCTGTACTTTCTGTCTCTCCAGTGATCATATACTTCATCTGCCTCATCATTCTGGGGTCGTTTCTGTGGTTTCTGTCTCCGTAGTGATCAAGTACCACGAGACAGTGTGCCCGGGCACCGTGAGCTGCAGTGGCACAGATGCCAATGTCTTGCTCTGCCTCATTGTCTGCCTCATCATTCTGGTGCTGCTTCTGTGATTTCTGTCTCCCCAGTGATCAAATACTTTGTCTGCCTCTCCGTTCTGGGGTAATTTCTGTGGTTTCTGTCTCCCCAGCGATCAAATACTGCATGACGGTGTGCATGGGCACGGTGAGAAGCATGGACACCAACATCTTCATGTACCTCATCATTCTGGGGTTGTTTCTGTGATTTCTATCTCCCCAGTGATCAAGTATACTGTGTGACGGTGTACACAGGCATGGTGAGCGGCACGGACATCAATGTCTTCATCTGCTCATCATTCTGGGGTCATTTAGGTGGTTTCTGTCTCCACAGTGATCAAATACTGCGTGACAGTGTGCATGGGCACGGTGAGCAGCACGGACACCAACATCTTTGTCTGCCTCACCATTCTGGGGTTGTTTCTGTGATTTCTGTCTCTCCAATGATCAAATACTTTGTGTGCCTCATCATTCTGGGGTCATTTATGTGATTTCTGTCTTCCCAGTGATCAAGTACCACGTGGTGGAGTGCATGGGCATGGTCAGCCGCATGGACGCCAATATCTTCATGTGCCTCATGATTCTGGGGTCATTTCTGTGGTTTCTGTCTTCTCAGTGATCAAATACTGCGTGACGATGTGCATGGGCACAGTGAGCGGCAGCAGCACGTACACCAACGTCTTCATCTGCCTCCTCATTCTGGGGTCATTTCTGTGGTTTCTGTCTCCCCAGTGATCAAATACCATGTGACGATGTGCACAGGAGCAGTGAGAAGCACAGACACCAATGTCTTCATGTGCCTCATCATTCTGGGGTCATTTCTGTGGTTTCTGTCTCCCCAGTGATCAAATACTTTGTGTGCCTCATCATTCTGGGGTCATTTCTGTGGTTTCTGTCTCTGCAGTGATCAAGTATCGTGTGACGGTGTGCACGGGCACGGTGAGTGGCAGTGGCACAGATGCCAACGTCTTCGTGTGCCTCATTGGTGACCAGGGGGACACGGGCGAACGCGTCCTCTACAACTGCATCAACACCGTCAATAAGTTTGAAAAAGGCAACGTAAGTTCGTGCAGCGGCGCCTCAACATGGTTTTTTTTGTAAATTAATTTCTTTTTTCTTGAATGTGTGTGTGTAAACTCAGGTGGTTTCCTTGCCAGCTCGGGCTAGGGAAGTGGGGAGAAATGAATCTTGCCGACAGAGCGTTGTAACAGGTTGCAGCTGGAGGGAGGCTTGGGTTGGGGACAGTGTGCCCTTGCTTGATGTGTCCTCATGAAAGAGTCTCTTGGTTTGCTCTCCCAGCTAAGTTCTGACTGCTGAAATTGCATCTTCAGATTGGGGAAGGCTTCCAGGAAATCTTCCAAGAATAAAAGAGAGCCTTTTCCCTTCCATCTAATATAGCAAAAATTTGGCTCCCTGGGGCAAAGGAAGAAAAAAGCATTTTATTTAATGTGCAAGTCAGAACCCAAAGCCTTACATTTTTCCTTTGTAATTCCTCCAGTCTCCCTCAACCAAGCTGCACTCAATTTTACGTCTTATTTTCAAACTGATTTTCAACATATTTTTGCCTGTCCATATCCAGAATGCAGGGGGGTGGAAATGGACTGAAATGAAGACAGCGCTTATTCCCTGGAAAGCTGGAGATAATGAAGAAGTCGAACAGTAGTTAAAGCCCTTGCAGCATTGGCAGTATCAGCAAGCAAATAGTTTGCTGATCTGATCTGTAGGGTCAAACTACTTAATATGTATCCAATTTTGGATCTCTAGGGTCCAACTTAGACTGGTAAATTGTAATCAATATCTCCAGAAGGAGATTTTGAGAATCCGATCAGAGAACTCTGCAGGTTTCCCATTTCTCGTGTCATTATTTGATTGAAGGTTCAGAGTGGAAAGAAAATGAAGATAAAAGGAGGTCACATTTTCAAAATAGACCACTGAATTTAGACTTCTGAAATATGCATTAGCAGTTTGAATTTGCCTTTGAGTGTCCAGAATTTCCAATTCTTCACTGAAATCACTGAGTTCTTCTGGACTTTAAAGGAACTTTCATCAAGTATTTCTTGTGCTTTTAAGATCTGTCTGTGGAAACGTGGCAGTGTGACAGTCCATTCTGCTTCTAAATCATGTATGTTTGCATAAATGGACTTTACAAACATCTCCCTTTTTTTGCCTATGCATTGATATTATAGATATTTTAGTTTTAAAAAGTAGATCCAAGCTGATCCATCCAAAGGATGGCATTTTGTCATTTGATGAAGCCTGTGTTTGTCAAAATGGTAGCAAAATGAGTAGTGTTTTGGTGCTGAAGATTGTTTCAGTGCCGTTCCAAAGAAAGATGCTTGGTTTGCAGAGAATACAAATATTTTAAACACAGATATTGGCTATTTTATGGGATGTTCCATCCTAGTCCAAGTCCAGGCTGGATGAGACTTGGATCCACTTGGTCTAGTGGAAGGTGTCCCTGCCCATGTCAGGCCCCTTTAAGGTCCGTTCCAACCCAAACCATTCTAGGGTTCTGAGATGACATTTAGTCACAAAAATAAGTTACAGGCTAACTTGCATGAAGGAGGATAAAAAGGGAAAAATAATTTTAGCAATCAAATTGCGATTAGTAGTATGCAGATGACATAAACCAAACTGGAGCCTTTTAGAGGAAAACTGCTCTCCTGGCACGAGGAGCTGAAAGCTGGTGAATGAATGGGAAGTTGTTTAAGAATTGATCCTGACACACTTAGAGCGCATATATTCAAGAGGCTGAATGAGTATATCTACACTGATTAACTCAGATGCCCTGTTAAAAAGAAATGTTGCTAAGTCAGTATGGTCTCTAATCTACAGCCACTTAAACCAATAGAACGTTGATTACCAATTTGGCTTAAAAAGTTTGCCTGCAGATGCAAACTAACAGCCTGTGTAGAAAGTAAGATTTAAAGATGCCTCTAAATTAAGTGTTTGCCCTGTTGTGGTTCCAGTTAGTTACTTACTCATTAATTTATATCAGCCATTAACAAGTAAGGTGAGCATCAGGACTAATGAATTAAATTATATTGACTTGGACTGAGTCAGTGAGGTTTTGATGCCTTAAATCCCCAATTCAGCAGTTTTGAGTGTGTAAGTAGCATTGACATGGGTAAGCCCATCACTAACACTTTAAGCAGTGGCAAAATGCTTAGCTGTCTTCATTCTAAAGGTGACTTTGGAGTCCTGAATGATGACATAATTATTATGTTATTTAATAATTTATATTATTTAATAATTTTCAGTATTTGCATAAACACTGCCTTGCCACCATGCTTCCTGGGAGCTAGCTGGATATATGCTACCACCACAAGTGCTTTTGGGACAGGAAGAACAACCAAAAGACAATGGTTTTCCATCTCTTAACTAAGCAAGGCATTTCATCCAGATGGCCACCAGAGCAGTCATGCCTCCTCGTTGGGCTACACACTGCAGATATGCTGTGTGTTTACACCCAGGATTTACCATGCCAGTGCCATGTGTGTGCATCTGTACATGGGCCACAGATACTTTTGCCTGGCCTGGTTCCCAGAGGAGTAACTCGCTCTCTTAATGCATTTCTCTTCCCTCATCCATCAGGGATTGTTGGTGCCAGTCAGCTCTTGGGTAACAGAGCTCTGATCTTAGGGGCCATCCCTCAAGCTAATCTCTAGGTTGGTTATTTGAGCCTATTTCCAGGAAAAAAAAAAAAAAAAAAAAGGAAAAAAGATAATAAATCCATGTCTCTTGTGTGGTATTGAGGGTATTTCTCTGCTGGGTTTGGTTCACAGCACCCTCCAAACACAACTCATGGAGCAGCTGGAAATATCCCTGTGCAGCTCTGCCCATGCTGGCATGCCAGGAAATTAAAGGGGTTTAAACTGTGCTGGTAGTCAATGCTGCCTGACTTTAGCACAGTGTAATGACTTTGAGCTGTGCCTCCAAACACCTCCATAGATTTGGTCTGGAGTGACCTGCTTCTTACTGCTCAGAAAGCTTATATCTGAGCAGGGGTTTGAACTTGGATTTCCTGCCTCTCTGTGTGAATTTCTTAATAATCAAATTCTCTTTTTTTACAGCTGTGGAGGGCGTGCAATGACATGGCAGATTTAAAATGCTGGTGGATCATATATTTACAAATCTAACCTTACACATCTAGCACAAATATTCTTTTTATTCTTTGGTAAATTCGTACTTTCTCCTTCATCTTGTCAAGAATTTTCTTGCAGCATGCTGATGATGTTGGTTTCATTGCAATAATAAATTTGAGTTGTTTGTGTGCTTTTAGGGAGAAATATTGCCTTACCTTTTTTATTCTCCTCCTCAAAGGCTGATGAATTCCTCATTGAAGCAGTAACGCTGAAGCAGGTGAGGAGGGTGAGGATAGGGCATGATGGCAAAGGAGGAAGCAGTGGCTGGTACCTTGCCAAAGTGATAGTGAGGGAAGAAGGACAGCCAGAAAGTGAGGCTGTGGAATTCCCCTGCTACAGGTACTGGAAACAATGCTTGCAAATTAAGTCTCTGTCTCTGCATTTGCCAGACTTTGAAGAGCCTAGCTGTTGGTCCATGACTGGAATTTTCTGAGCACAGCTTAATCCTTTTTATTTATTCATATGTTCATTTATTTTTTGCTAAGCCTGAAAGCAAAGAGTGTGTTTTGGGAGGTTTAAGATACAGTTAACTCCCCTCACCAAATGACCAGCAATCTGGATTGTGAATTCTCAGCAATTAGCTCAGTAATGCAGAGAATTTCCAAAAGACAAAAAGCAACCTTCCAGTACCACACCCAGTGTCACTGCAATTGCCTGCTGCAGAAACACACTCTGCAATCTGCTGGTGTTACTGCATGTAACGAGGTTCTGGTCCCTCACATGCACATCCCATCTTTCTCCCAGCAATGGGATGCTATTTTTGTGTTGGGAGCATGCAAAATTATTATGCTGCCATCTCGAGAGCTCCTTGCATGAGGGGAGATGCACATCTTGCAGACAGACAGTTTTAGGGCAGAGGGCTGTGGCTTACCCCTGTGGGTGAGTTATGAGTGTAGTCTTCTCTTCCCTAGACAATCCAGTGGCCAAAAGATATGTGCTGTACTGAGGCTGCCTGTGGGGAACAAGATGCATGATCTGTCCTGGCACTAACTGGGGTCTGCCTCAACACTGCAGCACAAACTAGAGAGAACTGGGTGAAAACATTAAAGATTAACTCCAGTGCAGTCCCACTCACCCTCTCAGGAATGTCCATCTTGTAGGAGGGACATCCAGTGAGCTCCATTTAACAACACCATGTACCTGTTCTAAAAAATCATCTCCCGGGGACAAGTGGAATCGTAAAGCTCAAACACAATTATTTTTAAATTGAAGACAAAGGTAAAGCCTCTAAGCTGGTTACTTGTCTCTTTGAAAGTGCTCCTCTATAATGAAGGGAGCCAAATACAAAGCAGGAGCCAGCCCCAGCCTCTTGGCATTGCTAAAGCCCCATCACATCAGAAAGCAAAGTCACTGTGGAGACAGCACAGAGCAGCAGACACAATGTCATCTTGGTTGCGAAAAGCAAGCCACTCTTTCCCTTCTCAGGGAACAAACAGCCGCATACTCATTGCTGCCTTTTGATCATATTTAACAACCATATGTTTTACTGAGTTAAGCAGGCAGGCTAGACAGGTTTTTCCTTGGACATGAAGTGTCCATGTGAAGGGCTGTTTTGCACAGGCTCCTCAGAGATATTTCTGTGTCTAACTCCATACAGCAGCTGGCTCATTTTAGAGATTTCCTTTTTGAATTGTATCCTTATGTGACTGCTAAACTGGGTGTCTTCCATCAGCTCAGAGTGACTCCCTTCCCCTTCAGTTTGCACCTCTTGATCACAAACACCAGCGGGCATTCCCCTCAGGCCAGGGATGGCAAAAGGACAGAGAGAAAAACCCAAGCTTTTATCCCCAAAAACATTCATGGTGTACCTTCAGGCTTCAGGTCACCAAGCGACGGAATTCCACTCTTCTTATCTTTCTAAATGTCTCCTTTCCCAAGTGACACCAGCGTTGCTCACCAGTGGCTCTATCTGCTGTCCTTGTGCCAGCATTATCTCTTTCCTCTCAGATTGAGGAGGTGACATGACTGATCGCCACCAAGCACAGGGACAGCTGCTCCCTCTCTCTCCCTTTGGTGCCCGTGTCTCCCGGGAGGCTGCGGCACCATCGCAGTGTACGGGTGTCGTCATGGACTCTGCAGAGATCTGAGGGCAAAGGTGCTCACCCACTGCATCCTCCAGGGGAGGGATAGACACTTCCATGGCCTGCAGCGTCTGGATGTTGCTCTCCACTCCTGTGGGCCAAGGACAGCTTTATGTCCTCGCTGCTTTGGCAGGAGCTCAGGGAGTCCTGTTCCATCCGCCTCTGCAGGGGCAAGAGGTTGGGAAAAGGGTTTTCCAAGAAGAGGAAATGCAAGTGATGTTTGTTAGACACTCCATCCAAGGGGTGCACCAGGGAAGATTCTCTTTCTGCTTGCTGTTGTTTGCTGCTTGTTGAGACATGTTATTCTCACTGCCTTTATCTCCAAGACTTGTTTAACTTCCACTCTTCCACACAGCACAATTGCATGGTCTGGAGAAAACACCTTTTGCTGCTGGGTTCATACTGAAAACTACTCCATTGACCTTGTTACACTCAGCTGCTCCTGTGAGACAGCTAGGGGACAAAATGCCTTCCAGCAGAAACATATCTCACCTGTGCAGAAAGCTCCAGAAACACATCTCACCTGTGCAGGAAGCTCCACAAGCTCCTTGCCCCTGTGCAAACCAGGCTGCAACACATGTGAGGAGCAGACACTCTATCAAAAAGCTGCCTAACAGCTTCCTCTCTAACTGGTATCTTTAACATACCCTTATAGATCTTCATTGCATAGAACTTGTTGAAGTCTCTCTGCTGTTGTTATTTACATATTTATATACACGACTATGTTTTGCCTTTTAATTTGAAATCTTTGCTGTGACTCCATAGGATCATCTATCATTTAGCAATCACAAGAGCTCTGTGAGAAGAACTATCTTTGTTGTCCAAGGGAGCCAGCAGAGATAAAGAGAAGCTAAGTGGATTAATTTTGAGTTTGTGTCAGATTCAGGAAGAGCACCGAGAAATAACGACTCCCAGGCCTGTGCTTTCAACTCTTTAAACAGTTGGCTTAAAGTCAGTGATTTTTAAAGTGGTCATTTGATCCGTGCTTGCAAGAAGTAAATGCAGGTTACTTCCACAGGTGTTATTTGCAGAATTACTAGTACATCACTTGGATGCAGTACTATTCCTCCCTTACGACCACATGGCATTATAATATCCATGCTTTTAGGAGCTGAATACTGAATCATTCAGTGGCATCACTGAACAGTTTATACCTTGTAGTACCTAGTGTGGTTTAGGTACGGTGATGATGAATAGTGCTGCAAAGCTCAAAATTAAAGGGAGTTCAACTTTTGCCTCAGAAATGGAGTCAAACTTTTTCCAAGACAAAACTGAGTTTTTCTGGAGTCATTTTCTCCTCAAAGCTTTCTGGAAGTCCAGGAATGGACTACCTGACAGGCTCTAAACCAACCTATTTTTTACAATATTTATATCCCAGAGAGAAATGAATTTTCAATCAGACAAAGTCATGAGTTCATGATAGGATAGAATTTTACATGCTATAAATCACTACAACTCCATTGAAATCTTCTGTGATACGTCATTAAATTTTTTTTCTAAGCATACGGCCCCACCATCCTAATTTGTCTCCAGCACAAGCATAAGGGAACATTGTTAATTCTCTGAAGAGCAACAGACCACAAATGGGATGATGCACTAGGAGACTCCTGCAAAAGAACATTTATTCAATCAAATGCCAAAAAATGTTCATCATACAAAGGAGCCAGAGAAACCTCCTTTTCTTGCCTAAAAATAAACTGAGATGTCTATCTCTTTTTACACATTTTTGTATATAGGTTATATTTAAAGGCACACACAAATACATATGTGCCTCTGAATCTAATGGATGTGCCAATCATTCTAATTGCACTCAAGCTGGGTTTCAAATGCCATAAATGATGTCATATTGCATTTTTTTCCAGTGGTCACCTGAATCTCTTATCCTCTAGAAATTCTGAAGTGGCTTTCATGTCATATTTCTGTCCTCTTTGAGTTATATTGGTCATAAAGCATCTCTTTAAACCAAGGATGTGACACAGGACACGGCTACACCCTTGTAAAATCCACAGTGGCATGTCAATTACATTCACTGAACTCATATAGAGCTCTGATAAAATAAAAGATTTTGACATGCCTTTTGTACCAGGGATATGATGGCAGTGCATTGAAATATTCTATTTTCTGCAGCCAGATGTGTCAATCCATTTGTGTTTGGGGTAAGACTATAAACCCCTGGTTTCAATCTGCTGCTCAGTGATATGCTGCTGGAATTACACTGAAGTGAAATTAGGATATTGATGCATATATAATGAAAGGAAGGGATGCAGGGCATTGCTCATCCAAATGTTCCCTCTGTCACTAATCTTCTCCAGAAAATAGTGCTGCTGCCACTCCTGGCTGTTCTCTTGGCTGAAACAGCACAAGGAGCTTTAAAGCCACCTCTGCTGATAAACCTCCCTCTCCCTCCTCCAGCAACCTCCCTCTTCCTCTTCCAGTCCAAGATATGCTCCTTCCCTTGCCATCACTATCTACCAACACTGGCAGAGGGAATTTCTTTATCTCAGGGTGTGTTCTGCTTTTCTGATTCACTTTTCTCCTCTGCCCTCACTGCTGGAGCAGTTAGCATTTGCTGTGCTGCACACAGAGATCTGTTTCTTGTGGGAGGTATTTTTACCCTGCCACCTCAGTGCAGGAGACATTCACTCAGATTTATCCCAGATACCCCTAAAACGTCAGCAGTGGCAAAGGTGACAGAAAACAGCAGCATGTCCACTGGCAACAGAAACAGCAGCTTGCAGGGCACAAAAAAGAGAAGGAAAAGAGTACAAGTGTGTCTACCTTGTGAGCTTCTGCCTTCCTGAAGTGGTCCTGGGGTGGTGGCTTGAATTTTGTGGGTCCTCCTAGTTAACATCCATGTACAGAGAAGCATCTTGACTTTTGGGATTACGTGATCCCCTAGCCATTGGATACCTGTCCAAGGATTTGAATCCTCAGCCAGCATCAAGAGCTACATAAGACAAAGGTATTAAGGACCAGTTTTAACAGGTAAAATAACCCCGTCCCACCCCAGCCCCAAACTATCAATAAGGGCTTCCTTTCTTAAGGCAACATGATGTCTTAGCATGCTCTTTTTGCAGTCTACCCTTGCTCAATTCTTGTCACCAGTTGATTGGTCTTCCTCATGGATTTTTCTGCTCCCACTACACCCCTCGGCCTCCTCTGAGGCACAACATCACATCAGATGCCCTCAGGTGGTGCTCGTGTGATCATCACATGTTCATGTGTTCTTCATCTTCATGCTGACCACCTGAGCTTTTAGTCCTGCACAGGACCACCTGCTTTACTGAGAGAAAGAGAAGAATTTGGGCAGAGTGCACACCCAACAACCTCCCAAAGCTTAGAGGGAAGCTGGGGCTGGAGATGTGTGTCTGTGTGCTGGGACTTCTGTGCACCCCTTTTGCATGAGAACACTGCTGCTCGTGCTTCCAGGCTGGCTCTAGCTCATGTTTGGATTTCTTTCCTGGTGCTGGGTTGTTGGGGGGTTTTTTGCATGGTTTCTTTGTGATTATTGTTTTCCTCTGGGTGGGAGGAGAGGGGAGAAGATTGAAAATGTAACATTCCTTCAGATGGATGAAGTGGAGACATACCATCCTGGGTCTTCCAAAATATCTGGTCCAACTGGTGACGACTTTGAACTGTGCTGGCTTTTAACCAGCGAGGTGCCTTAGGTTTGGTCCAACTCTCAGCAGCTCTCTTTGTCCATGTCCCCAAGTCCTGGTTCTGAGGGTCATTTTCAGGTTTCCATATGTGCTGACTCACTGTCAAGGTCAAAGAGGGAAACTCCCATGGGAGGTGAGCTCCCGTCCTTTTTGGCACACGGGTCAGCCGAGGACAATGTGTGTGTCACAGTGACTCCGTGGGAAGCTCACAGGGCACATGGGCTCCATGTGTTTGTGCAGGAGCAGCTGTGCTCCAGCGCGGCCACCTTTAAAAAGAAACCATTTCTGGGGATTTGTTTCTACTCCTTCTGCTTCTGGAGCCATTTAAATACTCTGCATGACCCGGCAGAGAGTGCTCATTTGTCCTTTTCTCGCCCCTGCTGGTTTGAAGCAGTATTTTTAGCTGCTGCAGATAGATGTGCACCTGGGAACAATGAGCATTCTGGGAACTGCTCCTGCTCTCGCAGCACCACTGTGGGAAACCTGACCCCAAACAGATGCTTACAGGAATACACTGAGTGCTGCAGCACCCTGGGTGGGGACAGGAAAGCGACAAACCTCTGCCAGGGCCCTGGTTGCTGTCATGCAGTGGTTGCTGTAGGGCACATGATGGGGTTGAGGCTGTGAATCCTTTACCCAGAGGCTGAAGGAGCAGCTCTGAAGGTTGCCAGGCTAGCAGTTAGTTCCCCTCTGTTTTGGCAGGGGAATTGTAGAGCGGGACTGAAGAGGAAACTTTTGGAAAGGGCATGTTGTGGTAGGATAAGGCAGAAATTATTTTAAGCTGCAGGAGGGCAGAGAAGTTAAATATTAAGAAGAAATTCTTTACTATCAGGGTGGTGAGGCCCTGGTTGCCCAGAGAAGCAGCGGCTGCCCCATCCCTGAAGAGTTCAAGCTCAGGCTGGATGGGGCTTGGAGACACCTGGGACAGGGGAAGGTCCCTGCCCATGGCAGGCAGTTGGAGCTGGGTGGTCTTCACTGTCCCTTCCAACCCAAACCATTCTATGATTCCATGACTTTCCTTTCAGATTTTTTTCCTTTGAGGTCATTCCACAGTTTGCTTTGTGCCCAGCTCCTCTTCTCAATTAGTCTAGTTGTATCTTTAGAGTTAAGAAACTTTGCAAATCCATCCTTTTTGCTGGTGCCAGCTGCCTGCACATATCCAGCCCTGAAAATGGGAATAACACAATTCATCCCCTCCCTTCAGTAGCAGAGGCTCCAAGTCTTTCTGGTCAATGAAGGTCAAATCTTTCATGACACTAAGACTGCTCGTTCACAGGAATAACTTGTGGTAGTGGAGTTTGTGCTTTTCAGACAGATGCACATCACAGCAGATGCTTGTTTGCTGCGAGCAGAGCTCTCACGGTCCCTCTTCTTGGGAAAATGGAGATTTAAAATGTGGCTGCCGTATGGTCTGGTCAAGTCCCTGCAAAGATAACAGAGATATAGAGCCCTCTAAAAATCTATTTTTGACTGTGGATATGGGCTATGTGTGAAGCCAATGTAGATTTTGAAAGGTCTAACAGGTGCTAATTATTCAAAGATAACTAACTTCTGTTTGTAAACCAGATGGCTTGACAAAAATGAGGATGATGGTCAGATTGTCCGAGAATTAGTGCCTGCTGGGGAGTCACCACTGCTGAAAAGTGAGTTTAGCTTGGAGAAAAAGGTCTGGGTTTGAGTTGTACATGGATGTGTTGATTTGTTTTATTCTTTTTAATAATTCTTGTCAGTTCCCAGTAAATCTACTGGGCCTTTTTTGCCATTCTTATGCAAGAAGTTGCAGTAGGTCATGCTGAGAGAAATGCCTCTGACTCTTAAATTCTAGTTTATAAATGGGAAAAGAACATAATTGCAACATTATATATGTAGAAAGAAAAGGTTTTTAAAGTTGTGATATGTTTAATAACTGCTTTCTTTTATATCTTTCCCTGAAGGATCTTGAATTGCCACTGTTGTAGAGTAAATGCCGTCAAATAATGGCATTCTCTGAAGAAAATAACAAAAAATATTATATTGTCCTTTTCTGGAGAACCAGGGCTCCAATGCTACAATTTTCCCTAGAAAATGGTGCTTGCACAGTGCAGGTTGTTGTGTTTAAAAAAATAAATAAAAAGAAGGTCAGAGTTATTGAATTAAATTGTTAAGTATAAAAATGGTGAAATAATCCCATTTGCCTAAGTGCAATTTTATGCCTTGGGTAATCATCTAACAGTGAGAGGGAGGCATACAGAATGTTTTATGCTTACCAGTGTACCTAGTGGATCTCTTCTTTTTTTGGTGAATAACTCCCAGGTGTGGCAGCTTCTCCAGCGTGTCCCTAAGATTCTGGACGCATGAATAGATGGCAAGGTCCTTTCTGTGTCTGTATCTGGAGCCTTCCTCCCCTGTCAGCTGCTAGAAGCCCATTGCCTGGCTGGGCACTGGCAGTGCCACTCACCTGTCTGTGTTTTGTGCATCAATCTTTCTCCAGATGTCAGTTATCACATCAGCGTGAAGACAGGAGATATCCCCGGTGCCAGCTCAGATTCCAGGGTTTTCATCAAACTCTACGGTGAAAAAGCAGACTCCAGCAAAGAGTTTCTCTTAGTCTCTGATAATGATCTAGGCAATTATTTTGAACGTAGTCGAGTGGATGAGTTTACTCTAGATATGATGGATATTGGAAAGGTAAGAATCAATTGCAGGTGGCTCTATACTTTGTGCAAGTGCCTGAATTCAGGAGCAAAATAACACTCCATATTGAAGGTGATGAAAGAGCCTTTGACATTCACACTGGATATTAAGAGACACATTTTACATAGATTTTACACCAGTGTATTGCGTATGCTGGCATGCGAGGAGTGTTTTAAGTCTGCAGTTAAATACATATATAAACTATTTACACAAACACGGTGGGAGAACACCGTGCCAGGGTAAGGAGACTGTTTTACATTAAGCAAATTCCGTTGTGTTGGGCTTTTCCCTGCCCTCTGGGTTTTTGTGTGCTTTTTCCAAAGATCAACCGAATTCTGATTGGGCACGATAACGTGGGTCTGCGGTCCGGCTGGTTCCTGGCCAGTGTCCAGATCACAGTTCCAGTCCAGGGAAGGCAGTACATGTTCCCCTGCAACCGCTGGCTGGACAAGGATGAGGCTGATGGCAAGGTGGAGGTGGAGGTCTACCCAAGTGAGATTTTGCCTATTGAGAAATGTAAGAGAACACATGCTGCTTTGAAGCTAGGGCTAAATGTGTAGTGCTCCCATCCTCAGGGCAAGGTCACCACTGTCTTAGACATCAAAACCAAAATAATTACCATTCCTATGGGCTTATATTTGTGAGGAAAGTAAAATATTCTCCTCATGTTTTCTGAAAAGAGGTGGAAAAACATTACAGAGATTTTCATCTCCATTTCCTGAGACCATATGAAAAATTTACACCTGGGCAGCGCAGCACAGCACAAGACAATGTGCTTCTTCACTGCAATATCAGTGGGTTCTTCTTTTTTCTACATTTATCTGCCCCAGTCCTTATTTCTCTTTATGCACCAGCACATGTCCCATCCTGTCTTTATTACTCTGTTTCCTGGAAAGGAGAAGCTGTTTGATAACTAAGTGCCAAATCCCTACTGGCCACTTGACTTTTATCAGTAGACCCATTTTATTTTAAGGCTGCAGTTAAAATCTGCTGTTGGGTCCTGAGAAAGAATGCTATGGTTTTCCCCTGCTCTCTGTACCTCCCTCCCTTGCACTGTGCTAAGGAGATCATTCAACCATTCTATAGCTAGTCCTGAAACAAAATTCCCTTTTAAGGCTGTGTTTTGCACCCCCCTGACACTGGCTAACACTTGTGAAAGGAAAACTATTAGGTTAGTCCTCAGTGAAGAGTTCTGTTATCTCACATTTAGTTTGGATAAGAGCAAATGGTTGGCTACGCGGACATTTGTTAAGACAAGGTAATTTAATTTTGAACCTGAGCCCCCAGGAATGTTGTTATCTGGGTTTCTCTGCTGATTTAATTGCTTTATTTTTGGAGCAGTGATAAACTATGAGGTGTCTGTAGTCACTGGAAACGTGCGAGCCGCAGGCACCAACGCCAACGTCTTCATGCAGATTTATGGCGAGACTGGCAAAACGGAATTGATCATCTTGGACAACAGATCCAACAACTTTGAAAGGGGAGCCACAGATATCTTCAAGGTATGATGGAGGCTGTCACTGCCACTTCTAAAATGGGAAAGAAATTATCAGCCAAAGTTCAGACATCAACAGAGTAACTGGCCAAAAAAGAAAATTTTTGAAAAGAATTCTTTTCAAGAAAATTGCAGGTCTGGCAGTGTCTACTGTCCTCTCTCCATAGTTTTGGAAGGCTTTTTTACTAGCAAAGATGTCATTGAAATTTATTATCAAATAGCAGCATTTGTTTAAAAATACTTTCAAAAGGATTTTAAAAGACTTCAAACTTTGGGCCTGGCAATAGCATGTTGCCCAAACTTCGGGCGGTGTGTTATTGCGAATTCTCATTGGTAGCTGGGGGAAAAATAAAACACCTTTGTATGAGAATATAAGGAATCCCAGGTTTGCCTGTGGTCACACACACCATTAACTACGGGTACAGATGTCAGCCCTGCAGAGTTTGCAGCTGTAATTCCTGAGAATGTGTGAATGCCCCATGGATTTTACAGTGCCTGTAACACTGTCCCAGCAGACACTGCACAGCCCTGACACTCAAGGACTGTGTGCACAGCTCAGTCCTCCAGGTATCAGGATGGTCAGAATTCAGAGCTTTTTAAAAATTCAGGTTTATACTGCAGAGCCCACACCTCTTTCTGAGCAGCCCAGCAGCAAAGGGAGTGTTTAGAGGGGTGAGGAACCTCCAACTTAACTCTAGGGAGTGAGCCAGGACTTGGATAATCCAGCAAGATAATCCTGGGTTGATGAGGCTGCCCAGCAAGCATGGATCACAACATGGTCAGGATCCTCTCCTTCGGGACCAATGTTCCCTTCTGCCTAGAGGAACCACAGTTTGCAGGACAGGAATGGCCCTAGCACCTGCCCTGATGTGGGATCAGAGCAAAGACAGCGTGCTCTGTCAGAGCCACATCCTTCTGTGGGGAAGGACAGACCAACTTCTGGACAGTGAAGCAGGGAGTGCAGGTGGGAGCAGGATTTAAGGCACATCTGCCACATGTGCTCATAGCAGTGCCAAAGTATTCCTGAGAATTTGCAGCCCCACAGAGGCTGGATCCACCTCAGCACAGTTAAGCTTGCAGCTAATTGCTGAAGCTGCCCTGAATCATCAAGACTGGGATATCCTTCCTGCTGTCAGGGGCCAAATGGAGGTGCCTTTGTCCACAGTTTCACCAGTTTTATACTGTGTGTTTTGAGATCAGTTCACCTCCTCCTGCATCATTTTCTTGCTTTACCGAATGGAGTTACTGATGTTTATCTATTTTTAATGAGTTTTTGGGGATTTGAAATGAATAGTACCTTATAAATGTTTGCTTTTTCAAAACTCTCTATAATTTTAAAATTAGGTTTCTCTGATTTTAAAGGAAATAAGCTTTCTAAAATTTATGAGTAAGAGCTATTAGCCAATATAAGATTTATAATAAAGCCATATGTACAGTGTTCTGTTTACATAGCTTTGCTTATATCCTCTCTCTGATATTTATTGCCAGATTTGAAAATTATGCCCATTTCTGTGATTTTTTTTTATAAGCATACAAGGCAGAAGCTCTAGAGCATTAATAAATAGATCGTCTATCTCTTTCACTATATGAATGTTTACAAAAAGACACAGGCAAAAATAAGATTCTGTGAGCTACGTGATAATAGGAAATGCCATCAGTCATGGACAAGGCATGCAGGATGATTACAGTAAATCTAAGAGTAAATCCGTGTTAGGATAGATACATTCTTTATGTCAGGACAGCAGGATCAATTTCAGTTTTCTGATAAGCATCTTGTGTGCAATTGATTTTGTTTTAATCTACAAAACGCTTCTAGACTAAAACCTTACATGCCAAGTGCCAGATTTCAGCCTGAAGCAAATGTTTGCAAGTTTTATAACATAAACACTGCATAACAGCATAAGCAATCATCAGAAACAAGTCATGGGCTGTTGAAGGATTGTGTGGAGTAAGATCTTCTATCCAACTTCATTAGGTAGTAATCCAGACAGATAATCTAAACCAAGAAGGTTTTGTGTCTGCTGTGCTGACTGGAGGGATGTAAATCTTCTTACTGATCAGCCTTCTGCCACTGAAGCACTGTAACCACCAGTGATTGTATCCTCTCTGCTCACCAGAACAGTGAGGAAATACTTCTCTAATTTTGCAGATGAGAAGGAGGGAGAAGGGCTCTCCAAACCCACAGTCTGTGTCAGAGATCGTGTTAAATGAGTTAACTGCCTTTTCACTACACCATTATTGCTTCTTGCTGGGTTCATATCCTGTGCTGAGTATGAAAGGCATCTTATTATTAATTTTCAAAATGCCTCATGTGCTGAGAATCTGTAGAAACCTGGTGTGGTATTATCACATATTCATCTTTAGCGACAACACGGAGACAATACAGGTAAGGAGAGCAATGAGGAAGTAGGGAGCCCAATAAATATGGATTTAGCTCCTCCCCTCACCATGGCTGCTCTGAATGTCTTCAGCTTAATCTGCTCAGATGAGATTTGTTGATGGGAAGTATGAAAGAGTAAAGCAGGATGGAAAGTGTAAACTTGCATTAGGAAATTGATTTTGTTCCTGCTTAGATATTTTGTGTGACGGAGGCCGTGCTTCTCCTTTTTAAGAACGCGCTTTATGAAATTAAGATTGTCTTCTATCCCTCTGGGTGCTGACTTTCCCTG
This sequence comes from Melospiza melodia melodia, assembly GCF_035770615.1. Lineage (NCBI taxonomy): Eukaryota > Metazoa > Chordata > Aves > Passeriformes > Passerellidae > Melospiza > Melospiza melodia. The sequence continues at coordinate 2,251,699 of NC_086226.1, forward strand.
GGTGGCAGAGAGAGGCTGCAGATGTTGGCAAGATTTACAAGATCCGCATAGGCCACGACGGGACAGGCATTGGGGACGGCTGGTTCCTGGAGAGCGTCACGCTGAAGCGCCTGGCCGCCAAAACAAAGGACTCTGATGAAGACACAAAGAAGAAGTCTGATGTGGAGAATGAGGAGACCAAGGAGGGAGAAGGAATGGATGTCTATACGTTTGTGGCACACCGCTGGCTGGCTAAGGACGAAGGGGATAAGGAGCTCGTGGTGGAGCTGGTGCCTGATGGAGAATCTGACCTGGAGGGTAAATAAATACCACAGGAAATCTGTAAGAGTGTCTGTGGGTGTGTGTGGGTGTGTGTATCCATCCAGCCTCTCCATGAAGGATGATAACCACATCTGGCAGAACCATTTATCCCCCAAAACAACCCCGCTGCCCCAGGCATGCCCTGGGTCTGTGGTGGGTCAAGCTAGGGAGGAAGAGGATGGTGGGTAAACTAAGGCAGAGCACGGAGGAGACAGCCTGAAATTGGAATATCCTAAAGGACTTCCACAGGATTCATCAAAGGTCATCTGGATCAACAGTCCCAGAAGGTCCCACTGCAACTGAGGGTTTAGCAAGATGTAACTGCTGTTATGGCCAAGGAGAGGGGCTGGAGGAAGGCAGAGCTGCTCATGTTTTAATATAGATGCCAACAAACTTCAGGCAAACTCTTTCTGTGCTGGCATTTCAGGGGTTACATACTTTTGTGGTGAGCCACAGGTTTGATGAAATACGGCCATTTCAGGGGTCCTTCTGACCTGCCTTTGCTATTTTACTTGCAGAAAATACGTATGAAGTCCGCGTCCTCACTGGGACTGTGTGGGGGGCTGGGACGGATGCTAATGTCTTCCTGAGCATCTATGGCATGGAAAGAGGAGACACGGGTGAGCGCCAGCTGAAAAGGTCAAATAACCTCAACAAGTTTGAGAAAGGACAGGTAATGCATGAACTCCACTCGCTCAAGCGAGAAGGAGCCTGGCAGGGCTCTGTCGGTTGATGTGCTGGCCGTTCAATACACTTTCTTCTCACTTCTTTCAAAAATGCTTTATTTCTGAAATGTATTATATAAAGGAAAATGCCTCAAAACATTTTACAGGGGAGATTCATTTGAATAATAAGCTGAACACCAATTCCATGTTGGAGCCACTTTCTGCGTCTGCTTCCTGTAAGCATTCTGGTAATAATGCCTCCTTTCAGGAATACTTAAAACTTACAAACTTTGAATTAATGTTGAAGAGTATTTTTGGGGAAGTTCAAGCATGTAGATATTTAGATGCAAAAACTATTCTAAATGTTCTACCCAACCAGCCAGGGAATAAAAGCAATATTACACAGTGTGCTGTAATTACATTATAATCCAATCCAATTAAACATCATCTCTTGTATGTTGAGTATTTGCTATAAAATGTTTATGAACAATTAACAAAAATCTACTGTTATAGCCAGGAGTTTTTCAAGGAGTAATTCTGAAGAACAAAAAATTATAGAAACAAAAAACAGCTGTGGAAAACTTGCAACCACAAAAAAAAGAGCCCTAAGGTTGTTAAATAAGCTGTTAGCTGTGATTTATGAGCTTGGCACTGGTGAAACTGCAACCTGCACATGGTTCTTCATTCAGTGGGAAGAGCTCCAAGCTGCAAATGTAATGCTCCTTACTCTGGGGAGTACAAACCCAAAGTCTACCAACATATTAATCACATTAAGATGTTTAAACTGTTATGATAACAAGGGCCATCCTGTCACACTAACACAGTTAATAAATAATCCTCTTGGTTGTGGTAAATGACAAAAGGAAGAAATTCTGAAATATTTGAAATAAAGCATATGGGCTGTATTTTGGCGCTGTCCCATGCAGAGCCAGGAGTTGGACTCAGTTGGACAAGTGATCCTTGTGGATCCCTTCCAACTGTGGATATTGGAAGATTCTACACAGAGGTGAGCAGGAGCATTTCCATGGAGTCAACATGGTTTTTGTCCGGTTCCAGATTCAATCTGTGGGAAAATGCTAAGCCTGAAAGTAATGATATTTAGCAGAGAGGTGTTAAACTTACAGGAAGCTGAAAATGGGATGAGGTAAAGAGAGGAATGAAGGGGAGAGCAGCTCCAGGGCTGTTACTGCCTTGTAGGAGCCAAACATGAGTGTGTTAATGGGAGACCTCAGAGCTCTGTAGTTATTTTCGTACACCCACACAAAGAGTACAAAGAGAACTTACAAATAGCTATGTTTTAATGGCAAAAAGGATGATTACCCTTGGCCATTTCTTTCCTCCTTTCTTGGAAACACAGTCATTTGCCTCTTGCCTCCTGTGCAGGTAGACGTGTTCACCATCAAAGCCATCGACCTGGGCGAGCTGAAGAAGCTGCGGATCCGCCACGATAACACTGGTACCAGACCCAGCTGGTTCCTGGAGAGGGTGGAGATTACTGACCTCAAGGAGAGCACCACGTGAGGAGCCTGTTGTGCCCTTTCCATGGGGTTGGAAAAGGGGCTGTGTTCTCAGGGGCCTGCAGAGCCATGGGGAGGCAGAGGAGATGCAGGAGGGCCTTGTTGGAGCTCCTCAGGGAATCGCCATCCTTTGGGAGCCTGGGCCCAGAGTGTGGGGCCATTCTGGGGTCCCCATGGCGGGGTTTGCTGTCCCAGCACCTCTGTAATTTGGGGACCAGCAGTGTTTGGAAGGCGGCCTCAGCTTTTTTCTGTTTCTCCTCATGGGACGGGCTCATCTCTCCCTCCTGGAGCAGAGGCTCCACTCAAGCTTTTCCCTTCTAGGCCTCACTTTGGAAGTCTCTGAGTTTTGTTTGCCCTTTCTACTTAATGCAAAGATCTGGGCCAAAAGCAAATTCTGATCTAAGCAAACTCTCATGATTTCCACAGACAGCTGGATGAGCAAAGAACGGGCTGTTCAAAACATGAAATATAGGCTTGCCTTCGAGCTGGAACTTGCTGGAAATCACACGCTTAAAAATTGCACAATGCTCTGATGGGTGGGACCACTCTTCAGGACAAGATGGGTTCAGTCTTCATAAACATAAAATGCCTGGGAGTCTGGAGGTCCTTCAAGTTACTGAACTCTTTCTGGGAGTGAAATTAAAATGAATCAACCATGTGGGGCTGGCAGCCCAGAAACAGCACTTAGCAGTATGTGCTCCCTAACCTATTTATGGATTCAGCTCCCACAACACCAGATCTCAAGGATGAAAACATATATATTGCTCAGCCTTGAGTAATCTTGTCGGGGTTTTTTGTTTTTTCCTTCAAGTAGCCTCTGATGTGTGCTTGTTTATATTTTTAAAACCTGTGAAGTCCTGTGTAAGCACCGGGTGCTGCTGTCATTTTGTAGGTATTACTTTCCATGCCAGCGGTGGTTGGCAGTGGAGGAAGATGACGGTCAGATTGCCAGGGAGCTGGTCCCAGTGGATGAAGCATTTGTAAAGAAAGATTCGGAAAATGAGGGCCAGTCCCCTGCAACTTTGGGCCTGGAACAGAAAGGTGCAATGTATATGTTGGCCTTGAATTTCTTCCAGTGTGGGGTTGGAAAGAAACCAGGTTATTAGTGCTGCTGAGGGCATTAGCAGTGAGCAGTAGCAGTTACGCACTGTGCTGGCAGTAATTTTGCCCCAAAATGAAATTTTCAGTCTTGAATGAAGTGTCAAGTGTGTGTCAGACTGTGAGGAGTGGACCCTCCTCATTTTTAGTTGCTTTAATCATCTTGCAAGATTGGACCCCAAGTGACAAAGCTTGGAAGATGGGTAATAGGTTCCGTCCTTGTTTTTGAACTGAAATGCATATTGGTTGCTAATATCTAAGGAATAAATCTCATTTATTTCACATCATGGACTGTAATGGTTAAATGTTCCAACATAAAACTGAGCAGAGAGGAAACATACCCAGAGAAAGAGAAGGGACCCAAATTTGTCTCATTCTCCATCTTGCTGCTTGTGTCTGTTGTCCTCCAAAACAACTTTGCCTCATTTGTATATAAATTTGCATTGTAACCACAGAGCAGTGACATATTCCTGGGTCACTGAGACACACTCAGCAAGCTGCTGAGTGCCCAATATTTTAACTTTTTTCTTTTGGAAAGATATGTCCAGCTAGGGAGGAAACATTCCATTTTGGAAATCTTGAGGTTATAGCAGCTGAGTGAGCACCATATTAGACTTTTCCATGAGATTTTTTTATTAGTTTACTTTCTAGATGATGGTGCAGTAGAAACATCCCTACTAATGCTGTTCTGAAAGGTGTTCTTGTGAATATGAACTGTATATGTCAATGTACACACTTTCCAGTATGTGTTATATGCACATGTATTATTTGATGCAAATGAAATAAAGGGGGGGGGGGGGGGTACGTGGATTTTTTAATTGAAATATTGCAGTCAGAGGCAGCTTTGAAGAGGGTTAGAGGTTCCCAGGAAGCAAATGGGAAGGCTTGAGCACATTTCTTATCTGTAGATATGCAGGCAATGTGCTGAGTGACTGGGGCAGTAGAAAATTCTGGAACCAGACAACCCAACTCACCTCAAGGACTACCAGAGCATAGGACAGGAATTAGAGATTACAGCATGGCTGTGATCAGTCAAAACAAAACTCAAACCAAGCATACATTTATGCAAGGAAGAGTAGAGTTAACTCCTGGCTGGACATCACACTCTTAAATTAAGATATTTTATCTGGCAGCTAAATCCACTACATACTCAGTGAAAGTGAAAACGGGGGACAAGAAGAATGCTGGGACAGATGCCAACGTTTTCATCATACTGTATGGAAGTAAAGATGATACAGGTATGGCTTCAAATGATGGTAAAGGAAAGCAGCTCTCTGTCTGACACCTGAAAAGACAGGTCATGGTTTCTTTTCATTTCCCCAATACCCATTTCTCACTCCTTTTAGAGTGACTGTGTTCTCGCAGTCGGTGCTCACGTCGTGGTAACTTGGAGCACAGCACCAGCTGCTGTAAATCACTGCCAAGCTTTGCGATGCTGATTTGCACCAGCTGCTGGTCTAAAGGTTTTAATTTCAATTATAGAAACAGCACAGTTGACTGGGACTACATTATTGAGCAGTGAATGCACTGGATGATTTGCTTTCCTCAGCAATGAATCAGCATGCTCCTGAAACCCAACCCTCCTCTGCCTCTTTGAGTGGCCCAGAAGTATTTAATCAGCTGATGAGCAAATCCTCTTGGAAGCAGCTGAGCTGTGTGTGCAGCGGCTGGGATGCCTGTGAGAGTGACAGGGAACTGATGGGTAGCACTGATTTCTTTAGCTGCGAGCACAGCACGACAACATCGTCCCTGTTGCACTGCCAGAGGATCATTCAAGGGAGGAATTCTGTATATTTTGGGTGTTGATACAGACTTGGGCTCAGAGGGAGGGACAAAGCTCAGATCTTGAGATGAAAAGCCAATTTTTGCATTTCAGCCCCTTCCCTCGTCCCACTGTTGACATTCCCAGAGGATTTGTTTCACATGCTGAACAATGTCCTTTTGCATCGCCACAACAGGGATAGTCAGCCTAAAGGCCTCAAAGTTTAACAAGAACAAATTTGAGCGTGGGAAGGTAGATGAGTTTACAGTGGAGTCTGTGGACATTGGAGACCTGAAAAAAATCAAGATAGGCCATGACAATAAAGGTAAGATAATCTGCACTGTAATGCAGTGTTTCTAGTGCACAGAGTGCATTGCTGTATAAAATAACCTGCCTCCAAGACCCCAAACGCAATTTACCTTTTGGTGACAGATCCTTGCTGTCACTTTGGCTGCTGCTGCTACTAACTTTGCTGCTGATTCCATTCCCCTGTGACATTAGGAGCTCAGTGGTGCCAACTTGCAGCTTTGCATCCTCTCCCTCTGCAAGTCTTTATAGTTCTGCAGCCACATCTTTAGTGAGATTTCACAGATACCACCACCAACCCCCCCCTTTTTTTTTTTTTTTTTGCATGGGACCCATAGGCTTGTTTCACTTCTTTATTATGTTCTTGGTGGTATTTTGATCATAAAGTCTTGGCTGCTTTTTAGACAGAATTCTGTGTATCTGCTACAAACAAGGAAGGCAGTGGAGCTATGCATGGATCTCTTCCCCTATGCGTCATTAAATGACAGGTTTATTGATAACTGCTCTGTATTATTACAGAGGCCAATTGATAAAAGTGATGCAGTAATTAGCATTTCCACGTGCACATCTTTAGCCTGACACTTATAGAAATGTGAAGCATTTTACCTCAATCCTGGGCAATTTCATCCAATGATCTTTAAGCCATATATTCTACATTCCCTTTGGCAAGAGACAGAAAGATTTATTTCTTGGCGGTCTGGCGTGCAGTGATTTATTTGCTGTTGTCTGCAAAGGCTTGGTGGGTTATTCACTGTTATCTTTGCACCACAGGTAATTCAACTGGCTGGTTTCTGGAATGGGTCGAGATTGATGCCCCATCCCTGGGACAGTGCCTCAAGTTTCCCTGTGGCCGCTGGCTGGATAAATCTGAGGATGATGGAGCCGTTGAGAGAATCATCTTCCCTGCAGAACTGCAGACAGTGGAGTACATCCCATGTGAGCAGAATGCCATTTCCCCAGGATACACCTGTCATTACAGAAGATTAAAATCTCACTATCTCATGCAGTTTTATAGGTTTCACCTCTCCCTCGAACTGGCTTTGGGAAATTTAAAAGTAGATCTCATGCCAGCTATTCAAATTACTACAAGAAGGTTCCACTGGGTGCTCTAGATTAACATTTACTGCGTTTGCCAAATCAGAGAATAATCAGAAGTCATGTGGATGTGGATGATTGTCTTTTTCTTCCTATTTCCCCATCCCCTCCAAGTCCTCTGCTCATTCCAAGCTGTCTTTCTTGTCTCCAGTTTCCCTTTGATCTTGCTCCATTCTAATATTGCCATTTCTGGTGCCAAAGCAGACACTGTGGTCTTGCTTCCAAGTCTCAGTTCTTCCAGTGCCTTTGGCATTGCACACTCTTCTCTTGCTGAAAGACCCTCTTCCAGAGTTTCTTTAGTGTGGTGCTTTTCTAAAAGTGTTGCACCAGTCTGCCTTTTTTAGCGTTCTCCAATTTTTCCTTACTCTTCACTCCCCTCCAAATTAATTTTTTGGGTAAACACTACCCCTACTCAGCTCCTTCTAAGTATAAACTCAAGTCTGCTATGGCAACTCAAACTCTTTAGTTCTGGAAACTTCTTTTCCTGCTTGCAGAATACTGAGTATCAGACACCATGGTTTTCTTGAAATAAATGAAATATTTTGCCTACTTTTTAGCCCTCTCCCTTCTCATTGCTTCCCTTTCTTAAGCATCTTTGACAGTGTGCAGAGTTCAGCCCTGGGACTGTATTTGACTTGTCCCTCTCTGATCTGCTTAATTTCAAGTGGCTGATGAATTTTGCTTACTGTCAGGGTACTGTCAGAACTGCCTTTTCCTAACATTGGGTTGGATGCCACAATGATGAGGGATGAGGTCTGACACCTAGGAGTTGATTGCCTGACAGGTTCTTCCCTGGTCATTCACAAGAAGAGCTAAAAAATTTCACACCGCGGCAGTTTCCCCTCTCATCCCCAGTGTATGCACTGAAGGTATCAAAAGGCTTATTGCCTGCAGTTCTTTATTTAGATATCAAAATTTAGAGCTGCCCAAACTCCCTTTCTCTGCCTCAGTTTCCTTTTTCACAAGTAGTTGTAGGAATAACCACAAGGAAGGCCATCAGCTGTTTTGCCTCCTTCTTTTTTGCTATGAAGACAGAGATTCATGTTGAAGGTCCCTCCCATGTTCAGATCCCTGCAGCCTGTAAGTTGAAATAATTTCTTCTCTGAAGATCTGCCATTGTCATGTCTTTGTGCTTCACCTATTCTTTGATCAAGGTATTTTTATTTCTCGTGTCTAACCTTCTTTATCCAAACTCTCTGGAGCAGAAGAAAGGGTTCCCTTTGCTCCCTTCTGCACTTTTGTCAGTCCAATGGAAGACAAAGTAAATTCACAGAATTGAAAGGGACCTTAAAAATCATCCAGTGCCACCCCATGCCATGAGCAGGGACAACTTCCACCATCCCAGGCTGCTCCCAGCCCCATCCAGCCTGGCCTGGGACACTGCCAGGGATCCAGGGGCAGCCACAGCTGCTCTGGGCACCCTGGGCCAGGGCCTGCCCACCCTCCCAGCCAGCAATTCCTAATTCCCAATGTGCCAGAATCTGTGCCTGCCCTCTGGCAGTGGGAGCCATTGCCTGGGTGCTGTCCCTGCCTGCCTTGTCCCCAGGGGCTGTGCAGCTCTCCTGGAGCCCCTGGAGGCCCTGGCAGGGGCTCTGAGGTGTCCCTGGAGCTTCTCTGGTGCAGCTGAACAGCCCCAGCTGTGCCAGGCTGGCTCCAGAGCTCAAGCTCTTGGAGCATCTCCATCGTCTCCTCTGGACTCCCTCCAGCAGCTCCATGTCCTCTTTAAGCTGGGCACCCTAGAGCTGGATGCAGTATTCCATTTCGTTGTATCAGAAAAAATAAACTGATTAATAGATGAAGTGATACCTTTTACAGGAGTGACTGTACCTCAGAGACTCAATACATGCATCCCTTCTGTTTTTTCCATGTTATCCCAATCAATACATATTTTGATGCAGATGTTGACTATATAATTTATTAATACTGAATATTTTAATGATGTAGGAGCTTCTGGCATGCTGTGCCTTTGAGCACATAGTTCGTGTTATCCTGATTTTTGTCAGCAGTCCACATCCAGCCTTTGGAAGCAGTCAGGACTCTCTGGCAAACATTTTGCACCAGGCCCGCTGTCAGCTTAGGCTTTTTCACCATTTGAACCATCCCCACTGTGCTGTTTACTACATTCTGGTTTCCTAGCAATTAACCTATGGGTTTCAGTTTGCCAGAGGTAACTAAACTGGCTTGATTTGTTTTATGATGACTCGTGCCAGAATTGTTTCACGATGAAAACATGTCATCCACAGTCCAATTAAAATCATCCCTGTGGGGATACAGCTTTAAAAGTGCCATGTAAATGAATTGGGCATCTGACAGCTGAAAGTTGTGCTGTTGGTGACCTTGTTAGGGCGCTGCTTTGCTGATTCAGTTCTAAGCTGATGTTAATATTCAAGCAACAAGAGCAAGTGCTACAGCCTTCAGCAGAGAGGATAATTTTTAATTCATAATGCATAGTGTGTGATTTTTGGTATGCAGGATTTTTTTCCCCCTCTTCTTACATTCTGGAGAAACTATTCCAGTTTACTTGCAGCACAGCACAGCAAATTTCATTGGGTTGGGCAGGAAGAATATTGAGTATCTCCAGGCTGACTCTCTGTAGAAGAAAACTTCTTCATCTGTGGCCTCCTGAGAGCTGTATTTAGAGAGCCTGAGCTTTTAATGGATGATTAGTGTCTTATATGGATAATCAGAGTTACTCCAACAGTAATAGAGGTGGTACTGAGAGATTTCTCCCTACCCTAACAGAGATGCTGACTCTGAAACACAGTGCAAGCTGCTGTAATGTAAAGATCAAAAACTACTGAAGATGTGGCAGAGTAGGAGGGTGAGAATGACAAGCTGACAAGACTGTAGTGAGGGATGGGAAAGAATGGAAGTTTTTTAGAGATGCATGGGAGAGAGATGGCCAGGAGCATATCGTGGCGTGGCAGAATCCTGGTGTTGAAGGCTGTGCCTGTGGGTAGTGGGACTGAGGGAAAGCCTCTTCCTGAGGCAGGAGAGGTCCCTGCAGAGCTGTTCAGTGATGCCCAAGCCTTATCTGGTGCTTTGATTTCAGAAAGGATTTAAAGGAGTTTGGGACAGGACACAGTTTGGGACAGGATACAGTTTGGCACACCTGACACCACATGTGCTCGTGACAGTGGAATGTCTGAATTGCCATCATGGTTATTTGATCATGGATTTGGGGAGTGATCCAGCTAATCCCAAGGAAAGTGCCTTCGTTCCTTGATTAAGTGTTTCTGCACTTTATTGACTTTATTGCTGACATCTGGAGATGCACACACCTTGATGAGCAGGCATCTAAACCTGTTTCTTACTCTGTGAGCTGAACACCATCTCACCTTGAAAACTGAGGATATATTCAGCAAGCCCATAGCAGAGCCAGGAGCAGAGCCCCTGTTCCCATATCCCTGGGTCAGCCTCATTCCTGAGCAAGTCTGAGTCATACTCCAGCAGGACTCAGGACTGAGAAGCTGTGAAGGTAGAATAGAACAAAAGGAGGCAGCACATCCTGAGGTCATGGGACATTCTGGAGAAACTACAGGAAAAGAATAGGGGAGTATTTATGGTCTTGAACATTACTGTTCTGCATTCACCATGGTTCTGAGTTGTAATTTAACCTGTTTGACTCAGAGTTTCAGGGAGGGTGGTACCAAGTGAAAAATGGAACAGAGGAATTATTAACTTTCTTGTGATGGATTTTTGTCATGTGTTTAGTAATGGAAATATTCGGACTTTTTTATCAATAAGACTATCCTGAATATTTTTCACTGCCTCCAGTTGTCTTAACTTCATCCATCTTCTTAAATGCTCGACAATTTGCAAATTCATGTTTTGCTTTAACTCTTGAGCTGTTGAAATAAATCTTGTTTCAGTAACTTTGGATGGCAAGTATACTGAATGTCGTATGATTAACCTAAAAACTCATTACATCAACTCAAATCAAGGTCAATTTGCTTTATAAAGAAAAGGAATTTCCTTATGAAAGGGAATTCCTTTGTATTCTCATAGGACGGACCAACTTGATAATTTAACTGACCGCAAGTGTATGATTGGTACCCTCTCCTCTTTCACTGTTGAGATTTATAACTCATTTTTTGTTTCACTAATTTTTTTTTTCCTTAGGGGCATTGCTGTGCTGGCTTCTAACTCCTTTTGGCTTGTTTCTGTTTTTTGTCATTTCCTAAACCAGTTGTTCCTTACGAGATCACAGTGTACACCAGTGATATTTTTGGAGCTGGCACGGATGCAGATGTCTTCATTGTTCTTTATGGAAGTGATGGGATTTGCACTCAGCAAAAATCCCTGTGCCTCAACAAGAGAGAGCAAAGGATGTATTTTGAAAGGAATTCAGTGAATCAGTTCATCGTGGAGGTAAGATTGAAGCATGGGGGGCATTGGGGAACATGCAGCGGTCAGCAATAGATACCCTTAGTCCTCTCTATTCTTGTACTGTGAAACCATCAAATTTATCTAATCAACAGAAAGTGCTTTAATAATGCCTGAGATGAGTCTTGCAAAGATATGGGAGGTCACAAAATGAGGAAGGTCATGTCAGCCCCTGCCTCTTCCTCCTCCTCACCTCCATTGGCACCAAGGATGAGTTTCCAGGCTCAGGAAGGGCCAGAGGTCATTTCCAAAGTGACAGTGAGAGTGGAAATCCTGACCAGGATGTGTCACCACTGCTCTGCTCCTCACTGGACTCACCCAGCTCAGTCTCTGCTGCTCTGCTCTGGGCTGGGGCAGCCTCACCTCGAGTGCTGAGGGCACTTTTGGGTGCCACAATATAAAAAAAGTCATTAAACTGTTAGAGAGCATCCAAAGAAAGCCACAGGGAGGTGATGGGCCTTGAGGAGAAGCTGTGTGAGGAGCAGCTGAGGGCACTGGGTCTGCTTAGCTGGAGGAGACTGAAGGGAGAAACCACCACAATTCCAGCATCCTCATGAGGGGAAGAGGAAGGGCAGACACTGATCCCTGCACTCTCATGGGCAGACAGGATTGAGGAAACAGCATGAAGGGGAAGTTTAGGTTGGGTATCAGGGAAAGGCTCTTCCCCAGAGGGTGCTGGCCCTGCCCAGGCTCCCCAGGGATGGGCACAGCCCCGAGGCTGCCAGAGCTCCAGGAGCCTTTGGACAGCGCTGCCAGGGATGACCAGGGTGGGATTGTTGGGGGTCTGTGCAGGGCAGGAGCTGGGCTGGGTGATCCTTGGGGGTCCCTATGATTCTGTGATTCTCTTGCAGTTTGCAATACTTAAAAGTATAATGCTTTTCATTCTGTATCCTCAGGCAGAGAAATCATTTCTTTGCTGTAGACAATGTGATTTTTGAATACCCGGGCTAACTTTTTGAAAGATCTCACCAAGTATTTCCTGAAGTGTTTGCACAACTGTATGCAAATAGTAAACCAGTGCACATCAAAGAGTGAGTTCATTTACATCCAGTTTTAAGCAATTCCTATTCACAGTATATTCCTATTGCTGAGGATTTGTAAGAGGCAAAAAACACAGCCAGACCTGCTCTGGCTTATCCTGTTGATGCTGCTCCATGCCCTTCCCTTCCCTTCTTCCTTGCTACAGCACCAACACTGACTTCACAGAGGCTTTTACATCTTCTCTCTATTTTGAGTCTGGTTTGTTTTTGTAATTGAAGGGAAATTTTAAACCAATTCTTAAAATACTTGCAGCCCACATTGTTGTTGCATGTCATGAATCATAAAATAAATCCCCAGTGTGATTCCTTTAAAACAAAGAATAAGACTTATTTCGGTGGAGTTTCCACACAATTTTTCATAGTAGACATTGCATTAATCCACAGGTATAAATCTTAAACCGAGTGTTCTGCTTAAGTCTTTATTACATAAGATTTATTTCAATTTTGGTGGAATCTGAAGCATCAGTACTTTTCTTAGATTAAGTGAGAGAAAATGCAGTGTGTTCTACCAATTTATAACATCACATTAACCTGTCCCCAAACTTCATTCTCAGTTCACCAGTTCCTCTTTCTGCAGGAGATGGGAACAAAGCAAAATATATTTTTCTTTCACCTGCTTGTGTAGGGCCATAATTTGGAGTTCAACAGACCTTGAAAACAATTTGGGGGGTTTCAGAAAACACAAACTGGGAATTGTCTGTTTGCTTTGTGGTTCTACCTCCCTCTATCATTTTGTATTTTGCAAAAGAGGCACAAAAGATTAGAGACTGCTCTTTGCTATGCTTCCAAGTGATGATTTGCTGGAGATGCCTGGAGCAGGGCAAAGCCCACTTCTTCTTTAACATGGATCTTGACTGCTCAAGCATCATTTTATTGCTACCTATTGATTAAAAGTCTCAGTGAAAGATGAGTATTTGGACAGGACAAAAGAGGGAAAATAATTTTTCCCTAACGCATACTTGTATGTATGTGTGTGAGTTTTAGAAATGAGTTTGGATAGTTTAATTATTTTGTGGTGAATCTTATGCTGTCTGAAGTTGGAGCAGGGCTGCTGGAGTCAAACCCAGTTTGTTCAGAGTGTGGATTCCTTGGGTAGTGCAGACCCACTGACCTATGGAGCCTTCTAAAACTATTGCTGTCTTTGCTTCTGTATGGCTGGGGAGAGAAGGGAGCAGTCTCCAGTGGTGCAAATGGATATGCTCCATTTTCTATCCAATAAAATCAGACTCTGAGGCCCCAAGGACAGAAGGACAGCTCAGTGTTCTACATGCAAAGGTCTGAAGCCAGCCTTGGGTATTTGAAGGCCAGCTACACAAAAGTTTGCACAGGAATAACCAAAAGCTAATACTTAGGAGCAAATTTCAATTTTTTCTGTTCAAGCCTTTGAAAGGGAAGTGAGTTAAAAGTAATGCACTAGTAACAAATTACTCAATTAATAAGGTGAGGCATAAAAACCCAGTAGCAACTTTGTAAGGTAATCATCCTGTTGGCTTTCTCAGAATGACATTGGATTCTGTGGCAGAAGAGGAGATAATATAAAATGCCAGGCTGTTTGTATAGAACTTTAACCTCAAAGTTATTCTTCCAGTTTTAAGAGAGTTCACACAAGTGTTTAAAAAAGAAAGTGATTTTTAAAAAGCAGTTTAAAATGCAGCTGCACTGCAGTTTCATAGAATCACAGAATCAATTAGGCTGGAAAAGACTTCTGAGATCATCAGGTCTGGCCTGGTCACCAGAGCAGAGCACTGAGGGCCACATCCCCTCATTCCTTTAATGCCTTCAGGGACAGTGGCTATACCACCCCCCTGGGCAGCCCATTTCAATGTCTAATCATTCTTTCTGTGACAAATTTCTTCCAAATGTCCAAACTAAACCTCCCCACAGCCTAGGACTCTGTCGTCGTCCTGTCCCTGTTCCCTGGAGCACAGCCCGACCCCCCCGGCTGTCCCCTCCTGTCAGGAGCTGTGCAGAGCCACAAGGGCCCCCCTGAGCCTCCTTTGCTCCAGGCTCAGCCCCTTCCCAGCTCCCTCAGCCTCTCCTCATCAGACCTGTGCTCCAGCCCCTTGCCCAGCTCCGTTCCCTGCCCTGGACTGTGGTATTGCACTAAATAGTTATTTAGTTGTTTTCACTGAGTGTTGGGAAAATATGTTATTGGGTCACGTGGATGTATATTCCACGTGTATATTCCCTCACATGGTTGCTCCCTCACCCCCCTGGTCTCTGTACCCCTGGTGGTCTGCCCAAGGGATGGTCCCTCCCCTCGCCCCTCCCCAGCGTTATCCCATCGCTCCAGCCCCTCAGTGTCCTCGTTGGCTTGAGGGATCCGGATCTGGAGGTAGCTCTCAAGGTGCTGCCTCACCAGTGCCAAGTACAGGGACAATTTCCAAGCCTTCATTCCCACTCATGCGGAGAAGCCTGAGATGAAGGATTGCTGCTGTGCAGCCAGGCCTTTCTCATATGGTGGGTAATTTGTGGTGAGCAAGGGTCTCTCAATTTTGGAGCAGAAGTCCAGGGAAAACTTTTAGCCAAAATGCAAATTAGGGCATAACTCCAGAGGAGGCCATGGAAATGCTGCCAGGGCTGGAGCCCCTCTGCTCTGGAGCCAGCCTGGCACAGCTGGGGCTGTTCAGCTGCACCAGAGAAGCTCCAGGGACACCTCAGAGCCCCTGCCAGGGCCTAAAAGGGACTTAATAAAAGAGGGTATGGGGCTTTTTATATAGGCAGATAGAACAAGGGTCAATGGTATTAAACTGACAGAGGGCAGAGTTAGATGGGATATTAGGAAGGAATTCTGCCCTGTGAGGGTGATGGAGCCCTGGCACAGGTTTTGCAGAGAAGCTGTGGTTGCTCCATCCCTGGAAGTGTTCAAGGATAGGGTTTGGAACACCCTGGTCTAATGGAAGGTGTCCCTGCCCATCATAGGAGGGCGGAACTGACTGATCTTTATGATCCCTTTGAACCAAACCTATTCTAGGATTTTACTTTATAATTCTACAATATATCAGCACTAACATTTTCTCCCCTGGGACTTCAAACAGCCTAGAAAAAGATGAAATAAGGTAGAGAAGTGGTGTCTGAAAAGCCGCCAGTTGTTCACACTCTAATATTTCCCTTTTTTAAATTTTTTGGGGGTTCTGCTTGTTTGGTTTTGTCTCGGGTTTGTTGTGTTGCTGAAATGGCTCCGGAGGTATTAAAGAGTCTTTTTTCCCAGCCCCGTGACTGAAGAAGAAGTCAGGATTCCTCAGCTCTGGTTCTCTGGTTCTCAAGGTCGTTTATTTTCTCTTATTTAATACATTCTCTTTCTGACCAGCTGAGGTCTGTCCAGTAGGTTGGGTTGAGACCCAGTGACCACCCTTGGAGTGGTGTTAGCATTTTATACTGAAAACTATGTGTACTTTATTTACAATAATTTTCCAATACCTATAACATATGTTAGACACTCTGTTTCTACTCTAAACCAATCCAGAAGTGTCACCTTCACAGCAGAAGATGAAGGACAAGAAGAAGAAGGAGAAAGACTGGACATGCCCAGATTCCTCCATCTTGCCTCTTGAACCCCTATTCTAAAAACCCCCAAATTATACTTTTTCACCCTGTGATAAATTAACTATCATTCTACTCAAACCCTTGTGGCTTGTAACTCTTTCCACAAAGTTGGTGATTGTTTCCATGGGTTAAAATCGAAGGCGCAGGTGTTTTTGACTCTGTGCCAAGGTCTCTGAGCCCCCTGCCAGGGTCTCGAGCAGTCAGAGGAATGTCCTGGGTTCTGACAGGTTTGGTGCTAGTTAGTTAGTTAGTTAGTTAGTTAGTTAGTCTGTTTGTTTGTTTGTTTGTTTGTTTGTTTGTTTGTTTGTTTGTTTGTTTGTTTGTTTGTTTGTTTCTCTGCAGCTGGAGGACGTTGGTGACATTATTGAAAAGATCCGCATCGGACACAACGGCGGAGGGCTGAACTCGGGGTGGCACTTGGACCGTGTGACGATCCGGAGGCTGCTGCCAAACGGGAAGGTAGGCTCTGAAATCCCTGCACATCCCCAGGAGCCACCATTTTCATCTCCCAGATTGCATCTCCTGTGTACAAAGTGTGATTAACAGTGAAAAACTGCTCCCTGAAGAGAAATGCGCTCTAAACTTGCTGGAGCCTGGGGATCTGGGGACAACAAACGCGTGTTATCATGTTTTGTTCTTCAAATGTTGATGATAAGGCACTGAAATAATTACTTTTTTTGGGGGGCTTCGTGTTTTCATGCATACTTCTGTTTTGAGGGATCACAGGGACGGGAGTGGAAAGTGGGCGTAGTATTTTAAAATAAAAAGTGTTGTTGCCAAACACGGACAAGGAACAATTTTGTCAGTCCCTTAATCCTGGAAGAAAGAAATGCCAGGAGCCAGTACAATTAAGGCAAGCAAAATGCCTCTCAGTGCAAATCTCTGAATCATGTTAAAAAATCAAGTTAGATGATAGGATTTTCTGCTGTTCATGTGAACAAGACTAACACAGTGCAGTCAGATTGGTCACCTTGGTCCTGTCCACATTAGAAAATGTCCCTCAGTCCTGCTTTCAGATGCTGGCTATAGCAACAGGGATGAATCTGGCTCTGGGGAGGTTCAAAAGAAAATCACCTCTTCAGGGCCAGCTCAGAATTGGAGCAGTAGCTGCATTGCAGAAGACCTGGACTCTTTCCCCTTATTCCAAAGGGATGTCAGCTTTTATCTCCCCTCAGGTCTGCCCACTCCTCAGGTGACTCCTAATGCCAAGATCAGTCATGGTGATCCCACTGCTCATCTTGTTTCCTCCTTCAAAATTTACAGGATATGTTTTATTCTCTTTGCTACACAATCAACTCCCAGGTCTTCTTCCTTGAACCCTGCTCACCATAGAATTGTTTCTGGGATTGTTTAGGTTGAAAAAGAACTCCAAGACCATAGAGTCCAACCATTCCCCCAGCACTGCCAAGGCCACCACTGACCCATGTCCCCAAGTGCCACATCCACATGGCTTTTAAATCTACAGGAATGGGGACTTTTCTACTGCCCTGGGCAGCTCTGCCAGGGCTGGGCAACCCTTTCTGGGAATAAATTTTTCCCAATATCCAGAGTAAATCTTCCCTGGTGCACCTTGAGGCTGTTTCCTCTCTTGCTGTCCCTTGTTCCCCATGAGAAGAGCCCAATCGCCACCTGACTCCAACCTCCTGTCAGGGAGTTGTGCAGAGTGAGAAAATCCCTCTCATTCTCCCATTTCCATCCTCCTGGACAAGCTTCTTCACAAGCCTCAGATTGCTCCTCTTTATCACCTTTTTGACAATCTGACATTATCAGATTCTGTGTATTGCCTAACCCTTGCTTAGGTTAATGAACAGGTATACAGTGTTTTCAGAGATGTTGTTGGTCACAAGCTGGAGAAGATAAAGAGAGGGGTGCCCAAATGTGTGGAAACCAAGGGAAAAGAGATTCCTGGGCTTCCTCTTTCTGCACTGGCCTTAAAATGAAAACTTTGGGAAGTGCCTGAGAGCTCTGTCTTGGGTGCTCCTCAGTTTGCCAAGAGAGGGTCCTGGGGCTGCACCCCCTCCTCAGCCACTGCAGCAGCTTTGAAGGGCAGGTGGGGGGGGAACCTGAGGAGGGAGGAAGGGAGAAAAGCCCTGAACAACTTGGGAATGGAGAGATTCACAGTTCTGCTGATCTTTTGATTATGGCATGGGAAAAAAAAAGAAGAAAGCAGCGCGCTGCATGATGCCGCTGATCAGCCGCAGGATATTATGACCTGCCACAGGATAGCAATATGCTGCCAGTGCTTCTAAAAGCTCTGCTACCTGATTAGACTGCTAAGATGTGTCTAGATGTATCTGTAGAGCTGCAAAAGAAAAAATGAGGTCAGCAACTTTTCAGATTAAATTGAAAGCACTTGGGTAGGAAACTAGGATTGTTGCGTGCTGAAAAAAAACGTCTTGGCATGCCAATTATAGTTGATAATTATATTTCATTTGTTACAACTTGGAGAAGGGGAAAAGCACTGACTTTTAGCACAGTATCATACCCTGCTCCTAGCTTAGGTCAGACTCAGACTCTAACAAATTCTGTTCAGGGCTGCAAGAGGACTTTATAGTTGGTAATATAAACCAGGGCACTTTACATTGCTTAAATATTAATACAATCACTAACAGGGAAACCCCAATAAAAACCGTGGCAATGACATGGTGATTATCAATAATGAGATAATTAACTCTTGCAGTAAGTGCACATTATGCCCCACTGTGCTGTCGCTCCAGTCCCTAGATATCTTGTTACCAAATAAACAGTGTTTGCATCAACGGCCCATACAGCCAGCAGTATGAATGTTCAGGAGCTGTTGAAAGCTTCAGTGAGGAATGTGACTGAAGTGGGATCTCTATCAGGAGGAGAGAGTTTCAGCTCTGAAGCATCGTTCTGGAAAGCCCTCTCTTCCCAGCCTGCAGGTGTGGAGATAAGCACTGTTCATCAGCGCGGCGTACAGTCAGATAATACAGGTGAAGTGGTCAGACAGCCAGTGCAGAAACGAGGAGGCAGGAATTATTAGGCACTGCATCCTGCTTGTGTAGCACAAATAATACTTGAAAGTAAAAGATGTGAAATCACCTGAAGTGCTGCCGGTTTCCTTTGACACCATTTTGTATGCCACGCTCCAAACCTCCTCCTGGAGTTAAACATCTCTGTCTGGGGTTAAACCGCAGCGCTGCGGGGAACGGCAGAGGGGAGGAGAAATGGGCTCTCATTAGCAGCAGAGGATTTGGGCTGTGTGCACTCCAAGTGTGATTCTGCTGCAGTCACACGAGCCCTTTGGAGGGGCTCTGCTCCCACAGACCGGCATCTCTGGGTGGTGACACTGTGACCTGCTCACTCCAGGCTGGCTGTGATCAGAGTGTTCATCTGCTCCTGCGTGCACAAGCTGTTCCTCCCCACTGATGGTGTCAGGGAGGGCAGGACCTGCAGTTCCAGGCTGTAGCACACAGTCACAACAATGTTCAGGACTGCTACAGTGAGATCTATTCCCTTCCCTTGCCGTGTATTAATATTTAATATTTAAATAGAGAAAGTAGTGAAGAAAGGGCCCTGTATTGGCTTGGTAAGTAATCACAGCAGGGTAATTAAGGTGGAAATTATTCATGAAGAGTGTCTACAAGAGAGCTGGAGAGGGATTTTGGGCAAGAGATGGAGGGACAGGACAAGGGAAAATGGCTTCAGATTGACAGAGGGCAGGGTATTAGATATTAGAAATAAATTCTTGAATGTGAGGGTGGGGATGCCCAGGTTTCTCAGAGCAGCTGTGGCTGCCCCTGGATCCCTGGCAGTGCCCAAGGCCAGGCTGGACAGGGCTTGGAGCAGCCTGGGACAGTGGAATGTGTCCCTGCCCATGACAGGGGCCTTGGAACCAGATGATCTTTAAGGTCCCCTCCAGCCCAAAAAAACCCCTCTGGGATGCTGTTAACCTCCACTGGTATGCTATATATGAAAGTGATGCCACACAGTATTCTGGAAAGAGCAGAAAGTCCCTGTGAAGGGTAAGAGATAAATTATGAGCTTGTCAGTAAAGAAAAGGACTTTTTTTCTGTATTTATTTACTGTGAGATTAAAACTAACTTCCTTATTTTATTTTATTTTGTTTTTTTTTGTTCAGACTTGTGGCCTCTGTGTCTTGCATGGTGGCTCATGCTCCTCTCTTCATGGAGTCTTAGCCTGGGGTGCCCAGCAGAAAAGCTGCCTGCATCTTGCCATCTTAAGGGAGGCCTTATGGGAGTCTGCTCTTAATGAATAGTCTGGGATTAATTTTGTTTACCAAGTGGAAAACACATGTTCTATTGTTTTTGTCTGTTTGATGATATAAATCATATTTGTTTCCACCAAAGTGAAGTCAAAACAAAAGATCAAAAATTAAATCATTATTTTTCTCCTCTTATTGCATGTATGGGAATTGCCTGGAACCCAGCTTGAGTCACTGAATTACCGGCAAAATCATGAAGTATTGAGCTCAGGGAAAAAAATAAAAGCCCTACTGACTTCAAAGAAAATGCTGCCTGAATAAGGGTTGAAGAGGAATTGCAGAGTCTCAGTAAAGCACAGCTTCAGCAGGAATGGTGCAGTCCTGGTTAGGAATTTACAAGTTTCAATACTGGGAAGGGCAGAGATCTGCTGGATCATGCAGCCACTCTCACACACCCACTGGGAATCCTGTTTTCTGCTGCATGCTCAGTGCTTCTTCTGAGAGCCCTCAGATGTCCTCTCTCTGGAGGAAATGCATTTCTGTGCACTCTTTTAGGTCTGCCTCTACACACTCGTGCACACATACATGAGTTGAAAATCCTTGCCTGTACATCTGAGTGTTTTCAAAGGGACATGCTAACATGTGTTCATGTTGTTTTGAAGAGATTTCCTCTGTCATGTTTACTCCAGGGCTCGGAAACTGTCACATTTCCATGTGAAAGATGGCTTGCAAAGTCTGAAGATGATGGTGAGACTGTCAGGGAACTGGTGCCATCTGATATCTTTACTGAAAAGCTCATGAAGGATGGGACACTCAAGCAAATAGAGGAAGAAGTTGAAGAACCTTTAGAAGGTAATATAATCCTAGGAGTAGGTAGAGATGACTTGTCTGATTTTTTGAAGGAAAACATTTGGATGTGTGGTTCAGTGCCATGCTGGTACCACTGTTCTCTTTCCCTTCCTGTTCTCTGCCTCTCTCACAACTGAGGCACTTCTGTGCAATAATGTCATTCTTTTCCTCTGGGGCTTTGAAGAACCTGTCACAGACACCCTTCCACACCCTAGTTTCCATATCTCCTCTGATGCCTAACAAAAAACTTGTCTTCCAGGCTGTGCTAACCTCTCTTCTTACATTTGCCCAATTTCACCTGTCCTGTGCACTCTGCCTCTTCCTTTCCCATCCTATGCGTCTAATTAATGCTCCTCTTTCCTCCTAAAGTAGTTTTGCCTGCTGCCCTTCAGGTACACATGCATAACCTTTAAAACCTGGGTCACTGCAGCCACCTTCACCTCATTAAAGTGCCTCCCAGGAGGAGAAAAAATTCTTGTTCAGCTCTGAGTTTATCGTACAAAGTGGTGACATTCGGTGTTTGGCTTTACTGGTAGCTGAAGCAAATTAAAAAGAACTGAAATTTCACCCCTAAGTCACCATATGGCCAGCTGCTTGTACCTCTTTTTCCTCTAGAAAAAGGATCTGCTTTTCTCACCCAGAGCTCATTATGTCCTTGAGAGAGGTCATGGACTTCCTCATCCTGAGCAGAGCAAAAGGAATTCAGCTGCCATTTTCATTCTCGGCTCTTGCATCTGGAAACAAGATGATTCAACTGAGAAAATAAGTTCTGTCACTGCTTCTTTTCTTTCAGAGTCTGACTTGCATTTGCTGTAGAACATTGTCAGGGTGGAATTAATGTGGATTGTTTTCCATTGCCAAGGGAAGAGGTGCTTTGCTGGAAGGAAGACTGGTGTCCTTCTTCCTGGTAGCTTATGGGAGATTTCTTTTCCTGCAGTTTCCCTACAAGCTAAGTGGGAAAGACTAAGTTTTCCCATTTAGTAATTGATTTTAAAATTGTCTTTAAAATCAGTTGTCTTTAATTGATTTTAAAGACAATTTTAAAAGCAATTACTGAGTGGTAAAACTGGCAAGGGTGTCCCAGAGTAGTGGTGGATGACCCATTTCTGGAGACATTTGAACTCAGGTTGGAGGAGGCTCTGATAAACCAGGTTTATTCCCTGTGGAGGTTGTCACTACCCATGGCAGGTGGGTTGGACAAGGTGGCCTTTAAAGGTCTCTTCCAACCCAAACAAACTGATGATTCAATGATCCTATGATATCTAGGTGCCTGCATGACATTTTCCTTAACTTGTTAATTTCTGTTGCTTTACCTTGGATCAGTTACCATTTGTTAATTAACCTACGTGACTCACTTTTCCTTCTGAAGGCAAAGCCTTGAAACAAGTTTTACAATCTACGGAATAGAATGTTTGGATTGTTGAAAGTTTCTCCTGGCATGGAGTTAGGGCTGAGTTTGGGAACTTCTGCTTTAGATATGAAATATCTGGGACACTCAATGTCTGTGAGTTCTCATACATCTTGGGCAGTGACATGGTGTAAATGACACTGATGGAAAATCAGCTCGTGGTATTCTGAGGATCATCTTTTTTTAATAATACGCTGTGTTTTAGTCCTCAAGGTCTCTAGAACCAGCAAGCAAAGGCCAAGGAGGGATGCATTGGCTGATTAGACAATATGCATTGCTTCCTTCATTACTAAATTAGCAGCTGCCCCTCAAATATGGAGCTGGAACTCTGTAGGACAAATGTGAGGAGGCAAACCAGAAAATCCAGCACTGCACATTGTCCTGGTGGATGTTCTCTGATCCATTTCTCAGAAAAATCAGTGGAAATCTTTCATGGATGACGAAGCAGAATAGGGTCTGTCTTACTGTGAAAGAAGAAAAAGACAATATAGCAATTTTCTTCAACACTGTTAACGTACACAGAATCCTAACTAAGACTTTGTGCCTCTTGCTCATTTGCATTGCCCTGGGATTTGCAGGGAGGCATTCTCCATGGCTCATATGCCACCAGGGTAATCAGAGACTTGTACAGACCCTCACTGTTTTCCTGGAGAGGATGCTTTCAGTAACTGTTTGTTTTCCCCATATAATTGGGAGAAGAGTACCAAAATAAAAATAGGAGTATTTAACAGGTTTAGTAAAGCACATTACTAAAGGCATGATGAGGTTTTATTGTCTCATCATTGAGCAAGCTAAAGAGAAAGGGTACTTAAACAGCACAGCTCCAGCCCTTCCTTAATTAAATACTCTCTCAGCAAAAGGACCCAGAAACCTGTTCTCTGTCTGTATGGGGAATTTGTAGAGATACATGCCATTAACTCCTGTAGTAATTGCACATCTGAATTCCCAGTCTTTGTTTATGGAAGATGGAGTATTAAGGATTCACAGCTCTGAGTGGCTTGTTCTCAGATCTGTGTCCCTGGAGCCTCTGTCTGAGAAGGTGCTGAGCTCCCTCACCTCTATCGACTTCCCATCCCATAATGGCCATAATGATTCTTTGCATTTTTAACCATGAGCTGTGTGATCAAAGCAACATACAGGCATTGATTAGCTGGAGAAAGGGAAAGTCAGCAAATGTTAGCCCAGGGATTCTCCAGTCTGTGGATTGGAGGCCTCAAAGAAAAACCACATGGGGTTTAATACCTCTACAAGTGATGAGCAGAAAACCTGGGGAACATTTTCTTAGGTAAATTCAGTGTCTAACAAGGATCTTAATATTTCATCTGACCAGAAACCATCTCTGTTTCTTTCTGCAGTTCACACCTACAAGATCAGCGTGTTCACTGGGGATATCTACGGTGCTGGGACAGATGCCAATGTCTTCCTAAATATCTACGGAGACATGGGGGACATGGGGGAGAGAAAACTCAGCAAATCCGAAACAAACTTCAACAAGTTTGAAAGAGGACAGGTACAAATGTGAAGGGTTAATGACACTTTCCGTTTCTCAGTCTTCAATCTGTCAAGTCAATGACTGCCTTTATAGGCTGAGTTTTCCTATGAGGGATGAATTGATTGATTCCATTTACCACATTCATTACCTCTTAAAATGCTTTGTATGGATTGTCAGCTGGGTATTACAGCTGACAGGCACTGCAGCAAACAGGCAGATGTTCCTATGAAGTCATTGATGGACAAATTATGAGCTTGGTCATGGAAACTGCTGGAGCTGTGAGCTGCAGATTCCCACAGTCCCTGTGCCACTAACTTGCATGTACACAGTACATGCTGGAATTCACCACAAAACTTGTTAAATTGATGGGACTTAAACTTCAGCTGTATCTGGGAAAGTAACACCAAAAGTGATGTCCTGTGGCCATCCCATGGGTCACTTGGATAAAACGGTGGCAAGGATTGACTTATCTGGATTGTTCATGCAAATCTAACTGGATTAGAAAGGGAAGTCTACTTAAAAATCTCCCAGGATTTCAATATTCTAACTGGTTGTAGAAGTGGTGTTTCTTGCAGCTCCCCTCCTAGCAGTAGCAGGCTTTAAAGCGTTTCCCTGAAGAACAGTTTTAGCTTACAGATATGCCTCAGTAGGCTTCTGCAAAGCTTTTAGCCAAATGCCATCCGGCAATATGGAATTTAAACATATGTGTTCTGTAGCCTCCCTTTTTTTGCTTTTTTCCTAGTAGATGGTCTGTTGAGAGTTTTGTTAACAGAATCCACTGCTCTTGAACACCCTGCAGGAGGACACGTTCACAATACAGGCTGTTGACCTTGGCATCATATACAAGATCAAGATTCGCCATGACAATAGCATGATCAGCCCTGACTGGTTTCTGGAGAAAGTGGAGATCCTGGATGAAACCACAGAGGAGTCATTCGTTTTCCTGTGCGAGCGCTGGCTCTCTAAAAAGAAAGAGGACAAAAAGATAGAGCGGACACTTTACGAGCAGGTACAGTTATGGCTCACAGCAGATTCCATAAAAAATAAAACTCTCATAAAAATAAAATTCTTGAATATCTGGTGGAAGTCCAAGGCAGCTCATTAGGGACTCAGAGGGCGTTTGGCTTATCCAAAATGAATTTCTGGTTTTCAAATGAGGGCTGAAATTAAGGCCACTCTCAGCCCATTATCACTAGCTCTGTAATTTGCAATTTCAGCAGAAAAATCAAGGAGTGAAAGTAAGAAACCCTTCAGATGAGAGTTCACTACCTTGCTGATACACAGCATTTCCCTGCTGCTGTCCTTGCCATGCCCACAAAGCAGGTGATTAGTGGGTCTCGCTATTCAAAGTCCTCCAGCCAGAGTGGTGGGTCCATTCACTTCATCCTCAGTTGGACTGGGTGGTTTATTTCTTTTCAGATGCCCATTCCACCACTGCCTGACATAAAAGCCAGGTCCCTCTGCTACCACTCAAAGCACCAAATGTTTTTTACTGAAGTGTCCTTTCTACTTGCACGCTCTCCATTGCTTATCAGCCTAGTGCAGCTAATTAGAATTCGAGGTACATGCTCTAATTAAAATTAGCAAACAAGATTAATAGACTTCTCTTACTTCTATACAGTGAGACATAATAAAGCAGCTGATTATAAGTTCATTTTATTTAAGGAGTCCACTTTGCAAAGTGCGCTGTAAGTGACGGTTACCACTAAAGTGATCATCAATGGAATTGTCCTGGACTCATCCTGAAGGCAGCAGAGTGGATGTAAGAGGAGTTACACCATGGATGAGTGTTGCCTTATGCTGCCTCATAAAACTGCAGCACACAACCCTGTCAGTGCTTCTGGACAGCCTTACCCTGTTGCTTATATCAATTCATAATGAGGAAAAACTAATCACTCAATTTTTTTATATTATTTGACGGTGTGCCTCACACTGTCAAATAATTATTTGACATTAGCCTCACATCTATTTTTTTACAAAAGCCTCACATTTGTTAGACAATGACACCAAATGCATTGTCAGTAACTCTTCAAACACAGCCAGTGTTTCACATCACTCAGATTTGCAGTACTCTGCCTCTTGTGATATTTGACCTGTACCTAATGAGCAGCCCTGGGAGAAGGAGCTGGGGGTGCTGTGGGTGAGAGCTGGGCCTGCCCCAGCCTGAACCCCCTGCCCTGGGCTGATCCCCAGCGTGGGCAGCAGGGCAGGGGGATCCTGCCCCTGTGCCCCTGAGCTCAGGTGAGAGCCCACCTGCAGAGCTGCCCCAGCCCTGGCTCCAGCAGCACAAGGAGCTGGAGCTGCTGCAGGGAATCCAGAGGCACCAACGTGATCAGAGGGATGGAGCAGCTCTGCTGAGAGAATTGGGATTGTTCATCTTGAGAAGAGGCAGCTTTGGGGTGACCCAACTGCAGCCTTCCAGTGCCTGAAGAGAGATGACAAGAAAAATGGAGAGAGACAATTTAAAAGGGCCTGGAGTGATGGGACAGGAGGGGTATGGGTTCAGATTGAAAGAGAGATGGTTTAGAGTTCATATTAGGAAAAATTCTTCCCTGTGAGGATGGGGAGGCCCTGAGGATACCCAGAGCAGCTGTGGCTGTCCCTGGATCCCTGGCAGTGTCCAAGGCCAGGTTGGATGGGGCTTGGAGCGACCTGGGATAGTTGAAGGTGTCCCTGCCCATGGGGAGTTGGAGCAAGATGACATTTAAGGTCCCTTCTGTGATCCTATGAGCTCTGGCACTGCTCCATTGATCTGAATTTCAGACAACCTCAGACAATTTCAGACAGGCAGCACAGAAAAGGTCACAACTCACAAGAATCTTATGTCTGTTATATTTTCTTTTAATGTAACACACATCCAAAACGGCCTGCCAGGGTTACCAATGAAGTAAATGAAAATCCACCAGTACAATACAAGTCACATTTATTCAAGCTACACTGACCAAAAAGGTACCTGGGGGACTAGAGGCATTTCTTCTCATGTCCTTGGAGGCACAAGGAAACAGGGGACACCACGAGAGTTCAGCCTCATTATTTTCCCAACCATTCCCCACCCAGAGCTACAATGGTGAGCGGAACAGCCTGGATGGAGCCTCGCTCAGTGTGTCCAGCCAGGACAGCAATGCCAACACGAAGGAGCCCAAAAAGTCCAGCCTGGTCAAGGCAGCAGAGGAAGGCTCGCGTGAGTGGCAGTGCCTGAGTGTTTGGTTGCATGCACCCCTGTGCTCCTGGCTTTCAGTGCTTAAGAAGCTGCGTTCATCCCACTGAAGAGCCAGGAGAGGCAGAACAATTACTTCTCTTCCCTTGTGCTGTGACTGCTTTGGGAAAGGCTGGATCAGGACTTGTGTTTCTGTGTTTGCAGTGCTTAAGAGGTTGTGTTCATCCTGCTGAAGAGCCAGGAGAAGCAGAACAATTACTTCTCTTTCTTTGTGCTGTGACTGCTTTGGGAAAGGCTGGATCAGGACTTGTGTTCCTGTGTTTGCTGCTTTTCCTACAGCTCTCTGACCTCAACAGTGGGATAAGTCATGAAATTCACAGAAAATCAAGTGTTTCCAAACTGTTTGTTTGACTCAATTGAGATGATGTTTCAAGATGAAATGTTATTTAATTTGAATTTAAATCTGATTTATTTTTAGAATTGGTTTAGGTTTCTTTTTCCTTGCCACACATAGTATGCATCACAACAGCTGTCCTGTGGGCCTAGTGGAGGGTGTCCCTGCCCATGGCAGGGGACTTGGAATGAGATGAACTTTAAGGACCCTTCCAACCTTGCTTTTCTATGATTCCATGATTTAGATACCCTTTTTATGACTACTTCGGCATTCCAGGACAATGTCTTATGAGCTAAATTGAAACTACACGAGGCCTTTTAGCTTTAGATTAAGATTTTAGATGTGTGATTACAATACTATGTTTTATTGACTGAGCAGCAGCTGCATCACAGTTACTGTCTGTCTATGTGCTTTTAATCCACAGCAAGTGCAAAATGATTAAATTTATCTTAAGCTTCCATGGTAAATGAAGTTAAAATTATGTCATTTTCATTAGGAGCTAAAGATAGCTCTCCAGGGGGACTCACACAGAGCCCAGAGGTGGTCACAGGGATGGTTTGCAGCTCCTCTGATGCCCAGTACCTTGAGGTGTGATACCTGGGTTGCACATCCCACACCTTTCACTTGGAGACAGATTTAATGCTGCACATTGCTAAACCTGGCCTGCAACCCATGTGTCTTGGGGCAGTCCTTCTTTTGCAATCCCACATTGTGTTCAAATAAAAAAAAAAGTTATTTCCATGTTCCTTCTGATATTACTTCTGTGCAGTGACAATGGATAACATCTGCCACGTTGGCATCCTGTGTAGTTTCACAAATAATGGGTGAAATATCATCATTTCCCAGGAGAGCTCCTCTCCAGCAGAGCTAGGAGAGCAGTTCCCATTGTCCCCATTGTGCCAGGGTCCTTGTTCCCCTGAGCCCTGGAGCCTGTCATCACCACTGTCTCTGCTCAGTGACATGGCCCCGTTAAGGAAGCTGCTTCCTGAAGGAATGTCAGATTTCCTGAAGGAATGTCGGATAAGATGGACTGGGTGAGCCAGGCAGCCACCTTCCCAGTGGGATAAGAAGCCAGCTCAGCTGGTTCACTCAGGAACAGGGATTTGGCTGGGAAAGGGAGGGAATTTTGTCACTCAGCCCAGTCCTGACTGTGCTGAGATCAATCTGGCAAATGCCTCCGAGGGGCAGGAGGTGCAGGATGTGAGGATGGAGCTCAGGGAAAAGTCCTCTTGGCTAGGATGCGGCTGGAATCTGAACTGGAAACCTTCTCCCATGCTGGAGATGGCATGGATGGATCCCTAAGGAAACCCACACTCCTGAGAGGGGAACACATGGCCTCAAGCAGCCTGAACCCTGTGCTGGCACTCAAGGACAAGGGGAGATGGGCTGGAGGACCTGGGGTGTCCTGCTGTGGCCGTTTGCTGCAGGTTTTGCTTTCTCCTGTGTTTGAAAAAGGGGTAATAGGAGTCCCAGATAAAGGGGGAGAGAACAGAGAGGGAAGATAAACTAATTTAGGGATCCATTTTTCCAGTTTTCAGAGGAAAGAACAGCAAAGGATGTTTCCTGCCTTCTGATAGTAAGCTACTCTGGATCTCTGTGTCCATTATTTAAAGTGGGAAATTATAGCTACTCAAAGTTCTCATTTCTTTTTTATAGGTGCTTCAAGTACCTTGGGTTAAGGATCACCTAGAAATGCTGGTAGTTCTCTGAACCTAGTCTGTCACAGCAGAACAGGACAAAACCCATATGGAAGAAAATGTCCCTATTCAAAATATACTTTATTTTAAAGTCTGGAGATGTCCTAAACATGACCCCTTAATATATTCTTATAAAATCTACCTTGACTACAACTAAACCCCTTTCCTGCTAAATGCATCATTGTGGTGATATACCCACTAGAATGTAAATTATACCATAAATGGGAGAATAAATCTTGCCTAATCATCATCTCATTTTATGTTGTTACATAAAATCCTCAAATTGGGGCTGAACGAATCTTTTTGGGTTCTGCTCTGTCCAGAGGTAAGGACAGATTTGTTCAGCATGAATTTATGCCTTCTCTGATGTTGCAAAAGTATTCTGAGTCTGATGTGAAGTGTACATATTTTCTAGTACAAACCCCACCTCAAAAATGTTGCTAGTCATCATAAAGCAAAATTAGATGTCAATCTTGGGTAATTTGAAAACCAGCCAAATTTTTTTTGTCAACTTACAAACTTTTTTATTTTTAATCAGAAGAGTGATGATGAAGCCAGGCTGCTTCGAGTCTGTGACGAAGCAAGTTTCAGAGCTCTGAGTCTTGTCAGAACTGTTTGAACAGCCCTGCACAAATGTTCTGAGAAATCAAACGAGTATTCAGCGACCAATTCTGCACCGCCTGCTCGGCTTACCCAAATGAGCTTTTGGAAAGCCCTTGAAAAGCAGTCTGGCACTTCCTCCCTTTTAACAGCTGAACTGAAATTTCTGAAAACCACAGAAAAACCACCTCCTCTTTTACCAAGCCTTGCCCTGAAGGTTTTCCCCCCAACCAAAATGGTTATGCAACACACAGACATATTGAGCAACTTACCTTTAATACAATGAACTGTTCTCTTCTGTCTGGGTTTGTACAGGGACGCTGAAACCATGAGCTGCCCCATAGATCACAGCAATCCTTGAATGAAGCACAAAGGAGAGCATTTGTGGTTGTTCTGGGACATTCAGTCAGTGATGGCTTACCTTGGAGTCAGCACAGATTTATTTGTCTTTATTGAATGGGGAGTGTAAGATCACTTTGGCCTAATAGCCTGTTTAAGATTTAGGTGCTCAGACTCATCTTCAGGAAGGTCTCTTGGTGTCAATAAGGATTCAGCCCTTCTGCTGTTCTGTCATGCATATAGGGAGAAATCTGGACTTACAGCCTCCTTGAAGCCAGTAGGGTTGTCTGGGGAAATTAACCCTTGCAGAATTCAGTCCCAAGTGCGCCGTGGGAAAGTGGTCTCCAAAGCACACTTGTGGCCCAGCAAAGCATGATGTTATCACTTCTCCAAATGAATTCAATGGGATGTGAACCTATTTGGCACGCACAGCTGCTCCCTCTGATGGGATGGGTTTTCTCAAGTCTCACAGAAGTGCATATGTGTGTGGGTTTTGTGATGAGCAAACCTCTCTCTGTGTGGCAGTGATCCCGTACCACATCACCGTCACGACGGGCACGGAGTACGACTCCAGCACCGACAGCCGCGTGTTCATCATCATCATGGGCCCGCAGAAGCTGCGGACGGAGAGGCTGTGGCTGGATCTCCCAGAAGGAAAGGACGAATTTGCAGATGGCTCCGTGGAGAAATTTTCAGTTTGGGGCCTAGACGTTGGGGAGATCAAAAAAGTGGAGGTATGTTGTGAACGCAGCGCGAGCGCCGGAGGCGTATGAAATACGTGGCCAAATAAAACACGTGGTTCTGTTATTCTCAGCAGTGGAGGAAAGGCTCTTGGGTATAGAAAGAATGTAAACAAGACTTTGCTGATGAGATTTTGCATGCCTCTGAACCTGTAAATAAGTATGCTTTACTTTGCATAAAACCAGGATCCTCGTGAAGCGGAAGAGAATTGTGAATTATAAAGAAGTTATAACACATCCCTGTTTTGCCCCATCCCTGGCACTGCTTTTTCTTACTCAATCCCTGCTATTGCCAGATGCAGTAAAGCTTCCCAGGATGCAGTTCTTCATTGGTCTTTTTTACTAGTTGATTTTTTTCACTACTTCCAATAGGGTTTCATAAATTGTGAGAAACACATCTTGTATAATTTCCCAGATAAACAGGAAAATTGTTTTCACAGCTTGGAGGACACAGACTTAGAGAAGAAAATTAATCATAATTTGTAAGTAATGTGCTCAAACAGATTTCGGTACAGGAACCATTTTTTCTGTTATGGCTCAGGGAGACACAATTTGCATAGACTTTCCATCACCAGGCTTAAACTTGGCATGAATATTCCAGAGCGTTTGTGTACATCATTCTTGTTTCATATGGCAGTTCCACCTCCTTAAATCTTGCTCCAGCCCCTCAAGTACTGAAACCCACAGCACTTGAGGACTCTAGGAGCCTATTTAATTTTGTTTTTACCACATCCCTTTGTGGAAGTAATCCTATCTGTTGATGTGTGTGCCTGTATAATGGGAAAGAGACAAGAAAGAAATAGAAATCCTAACTAATAAGAAAATCCTTGCATCTGTATGTACTGCTGTTGCAGCTGAGGGACTGTCACTCACACTGACTTTCACTCAAGCAATGAATTCTGACATCTTGAGAAATCTCTATATCAGATTTGAGTTTATTATCAAGCCATTTTCTTAATGCACTCCCAGTTATTATGTGTATCAGTGGCACTTTCTGTCTGGCCCATCTCGAGGTCAAACTTTTTATAGTGAAGCAAGTGCATCAATCCTTCTCTTCCACATTGTGCACACAGGGAAACAGCCAGGGAGTGGGACAGAGAGGGAGGAAAATAACAGTGTCACCCTCAGGGTCAGAGAGACAGGAAGAACAACCTGAAGAAAGAAATATAAAGGGATGCTGGAAAAGATACAGTGAATAGGGTAGGGAATGGGTAGAAAAAAGAAGTAGGAGAAGACACTTTGAAATAGGCAGAAGCAAGGCAAAAATTAATTTGAAAAGGAATACAAATGGGAAAGAAGATAAAAGGTTGCAAATAAAATGTAGAGAGCTAGGAAAAGAAATAACATATATCTTTCAGGCTGGTGATGTTCCTGTGCACTCTTTCACCCCTGTACTGAGTGATCTCACCAGCCTGCTGCCTCACCCCTGGCTCCCTGTTCCCTTCTGGTTTGTGACTCCCCAGCTCGCAGCTGAAGGAGCCACCTGCTCCTGGCCTTCTGCCTTCCCTCACACAGGGCCCTCAGCTTGGAAGGTCCCCTCTTTTGGACCCGTGTCCCAGGGATGACATTGATGTGCTAGTCTGCCGTGGTTGCCATGGCACCAGCCCGCATTTTCCTTCTAGAAAATTGCAGTGTTCGGGGACATTGCAGAAAATTGCTAGTTATCTACTTGGGGAAAAGTGAGGAACAGTTCGTTCTTGGGTTTGGCATTTGTCTGTTTGTGTGGAAGGTGAAAAGTTCTGAGTGTGAGTTACCATGTGAAAACAGAGAGTATACAGCAGAGTATGAGGATTAAGTTTCCAGGAGCCCTCTGTACAACCCAGGCAGCAGACTGTACATTTAGCAGGGTGGTGAGATTTGCAGTGTGATTCTACTCCTGATTTGGTATTATGCACCTGCTACAAATGCACTCCACTGAGAGCAGAAACAGTGGAACATGAAGTAATTTGAAAGGGCCACATTTATTCCTGTCTTGTAAGCCTACAAATATAATATTTACTACTGGTGGACTTTAATAGACACTCTGACATGAAAACAAAAAACACAAGTTATTCGGTGTAGACACTTTATACTGTGTTTTCAAAGTAATTTTGAGTATTTCTTCTCCACATGAATGAAAGTATCTCTGTTTCTAGGCTGTTGTTGCTGCAGGGAGACATAGATATGTCTAGGAGAGTCCTGCATTGGTTTGTTTTCACAAACGTCTTCTGGTTCAAAGCCTCTCCCCACCATGAACACAGAGGAAGATTAAGGCCACTGAAATGTTGCAAATGCAAGTCCAGTCCCTCAGGGACTACGGACCTGACCCTCAAGTCTCTCTAGTATTCCCTGAACCTTCTTTCCACAAATATTCTCTCAGATTTTCCCTCTGCCACTGTGCTCAGTTTCTATGTGATCCTGAGCTGCCCAGTATACACTGTGAATCTCAGTCTCAGTGAAGTGCAGTCCCTCCTCCCCCAGAAGGACAGGAGGAACAAGGTATGAAGGTTTTCAAACAGCCCAAGTAAGGATCCACCTGCCTTTGAAATTCTGTCACTCTAATTTAGCTCAAACATCTCAGCCCAAACCACTTGCTGTGATATTGATATGCCACATCCAGGCTATGCTGCTGGTGTGGCCATGGCTTGGCATTATTCACTCCATTGGCATGGTCTGTCTGAAGATCTGCCTGGAACTGAAACTCAAATCCTGGTGCTCTGCTCCTGAAGTCCAGCCACAGGGAAGTCTTGGCTGACACAGACTGAATTTGTCCCAGAATTTTTCTTGAGGTCCTTGGAAAGTTGTTAGTGCACAGGTTCTCCAAGGCAGCTGGATGCTCAGGTTGTTTCCTTCTGGCTGTCACTGACACCAAAGAAGTTAAAGTTTGCTGTGAAGATGTGGCAGCTAGCAAGGTCTTGGAAAGAAACTTTTCACAGGGAAGCTGTGCAAAGATGGATATCCCATCATGGAATTGTTCAAGGGTAGGCTGGATGGGGCTTGGAGCAGCCTGGATAGTGGAAGGTGTCCCTGCCCATGGCAGCAGGGTTAGAATGAGATGGGCTTTCAAGTCCTTTATGATTCTATGATGTGAGCAAGTGGGAGTGTGCAATGAACACAAAAGACCAGCTAATTTTATGAGGCTTATTAGGATTGTTCCTCCAGCCGTTTTGTCACTGCAGAACCATGGCCCTGAACTTTTCCCACTACCACATCCATGCCATCCTGCAGCAGAGCTGCACTAAGACACTGACTTCGGGCTCAGCCAAGCTGGCAGGGAGGGAATGGGAAGGCAAATGTTATATTCCCATTCACCTCACACCCCAAGAATCCGAGGATTAATGCATCCATTGTAGAGTTGAATTTCCCTAGTGGTTAGCTCTAATTTTCTGCAGCTGCACAGACATTAGTACAGCAATAATACTCCTAATAGCAGTGATGGCTGAGACCGTCAGACAGAAAAGATCACTTGTTTTTGGGAAAAAAATAGTTACCACAGATATATCACCCTAGATGAATCTGTTATTAAAAATTGCTTTCTGAGCCTCCCTAAATATCCTAATAATTTAAAAACAAAAACCAGTGAGGTATTTGGATTAAGGACCTCATTTTCCTGGAAATGACAGAAACAACATTTTCTCTGAAAATAATTAAGTGCAGTTAGGTCTTTTATGGACAGATAGCTCATTGGAATGACTGACCAAGGTTGATATATTAACTTGGATACATAATTTTGCTTCCAAGTCTGCCCCAGGTTGAATTCCCTACCTTCTTTAAGAGAGAAACATGTAGGTTCTTGGAGAGATTTACACTGTCAACATTGTTTTGCTGCTGATATACCTGCAGGAACCCTGGGTTTTGGCTGATTCAGTTCCAGGTGGGCTCTGGATTTCATCATTAACTCATTCCTGCACTGTCTCTGTATTTCTTCAGGATATCTGCCCCTGCTGCCACCTCTAGTATTCTTCCTCTTTCCACTTAAATTTTTTCAGGAGCTCCTTGTTAATCCATGCAGGCTTGTGGCCACCCTTATGTGCCTTCCTGGTCTCCAGGACAGATCATTCTTGAGGCTGGAGGAGGTGGTCCTTGAAAATCAACCAGCTACAGATGTAAGCTCCATCTGTTGTCTCCTGTACAAAGACAGAGCTTTTGCACTCCAAGGGGATGGGAAGCAGAGAAACAGCCTCATACATTCAGTTCACTGTTATGTGGATTTGTGAGGGAAGTGCTTGTAATAATACACGTGGGTGTTTGCTGAGCGTCTTTCCTCTTGGCTATAAAGCTTTGAATAATCACTTCCAAGTGTAGTGACAGAAGTGGAAAGGCTTGTAAAGGTGGAGAAGTGTGTCTGCTGCCAAGTGAAAATGAGCCTATAGAGGTCAATGGTGCAGGAGCAGAGTGACAAGAGGCTGGACATGTTTCCATGTAGGTCAGTCCAGTCTTCCTTGCCTTTTTTCTGAGACTGGCCTTCCCGCATGGATAGCAGCTGATGGCCTGAGTTTCCTTGCCCATGGCAATGGCACCATTTCCCTCCATTCCCGTGAGGAATGGTTTGCTGTGAGGGTGTACACAGCCTCTGAGTCCCTCATTTCCAGGTGAATCACCCCCTCCCAGAGAAATCCCCTTTCCCAGGAGGAGTTTTCTCTCTGTCCCTCACAGGTGGGGCATGATGGTGCTACCCCTGAGAGCTGCTGGATGATGGAAGAGCTCACCATTGTCGTGCCCACCAAAGGCGTCATGTACAACTTTGTCTGCAAGTGCTGGCTGGCCAGAGACAAAGGGGACGGGCTCACCTCACGGATCCTCAACATCATGGATGCAGAATGTGTTAACGTCGGCATCAAGGTAGGCACCAAGCTCCCTCTGTGCCTTTGGCTGCTGCAGGGAGCTCTGCTGGCATAGCTCATGCTTTGACTTTTGTAATTGGCTTGAGCCTCTCCTCTCCCCTCCTCTCCCCTCCCCTCCCCTCCCCTCCCCTCCCCTCCCCTCCCCTCCTCTCCCCCTTCCCTCTTTCCCCTTTCCCCTTTTCCTTCCCTATGTTATTTTATTAGCAAAATCTTTAGGTTTGGTTTAGGACCACAACTGTTTAGGGCCCTGTTTAGTGAGGCTGGCTGGATGCAGCCGTGGTAGAGTGGGAGGGCAGAGCAGGTGAGGCACAGCTCAGCAGCCTGTCCTCATCTTATCACCCACTGGGCCACCTGGTACCCCTGGAGTGGGAACAGCTGCAAGGTGAAGGATTACTTGTAACTCATCAGATTAGAGCAGTGCAAATATCCTGATGTTTTAATCCCTCCATGATGTGGCTACATACCAAATTTTCTAACAGGAGATAGGGAAATAAATAATTACTGGAAGTTGTTGAAACGTGAAAACATTTTTAAGCCTGATTTTTGGTGAGAATAACTAACAAAAGTTGAATCAGTGATGAATAAAACTCTATCTTTTTTTCATTCAAATATATGAATTTTGAAGTAATATCTGGTACGCTGTATTTCAAACAAGTACAAATTGCAAAGCTGAGCTATGCTGATTTTGGATGTAAGATTTGTAGCAGAAATAACAGTCTGGATGAATGTGACAATAACACCATGTTTAAATACCTGTGGCAATTTAAATACCTGTGTGACAATTTAAAATCTCTACAGATGTGCTTCTATTTACAATCAGGTTACACTTCCATAGTACATTATTTTTTCTTTATGCTGCTCTTGATCCCCAAGCTAAAGATATTCTCCTGAAATCTTTCTTGTTCCCCAGACATGCAAAAAATTGATACCTTTTTCAGCATTTGTGAAGGATTCACCAAATCAATGCAGATTTCAGTAGTGGAATTGACCTAAGAGGGTATTAAAACCTTCCTCAGACTTAATACCAAGGTTAAAACCAATCTCATAAAAAATGCCCCATCTGTCGTTTAACCTCCTGGATGAGGTTTCCAAGCCCCTATTGGTGAGCTGATGGCTTGCCCATAGATTGAAGTGGATCTTAATGAAGACTTATGTTCAGTCTTCCTTTAACAGCACAATCCTGAATATTTATTTTCATAAACACACCAAAAATTGACACATCTAGCAACAATTTTTTTTTCCCTGTGATGTTGGGCCAGAAACTTGATGGGAGACTTGAAGGAAATCTGGGCAGATGCTTGGGACATGAAAACAGAAGTGAGCATTTGACTTTCTGATCAGTCTCCTAGTTGAGGGAATTTGGGACTGTTCTCTCGTTAATAGCTGTAGTTAAAAACTGAGTCTTACAGGCATTTTAGAGTTCAAAGACAACTGATATGTTTAGCATCATTGGGAAGATTAATACTTTTCTAATTTTTTTTTCCTGCTTGGCTTTTGTACAGCCCTGCGTACTCATTTCAACTTAATTTTCTTCTTGGCTTGATATTCCCTCTTTCTGCTTTAAATTGAGTATTTGTTTTCCCATAGTTGGAGAAATTACTCAATGTCCACCACAGCCATTAGAAGCCTTCAATGCAGTGGTAAAAGAGTTTTTCTCCTTCCTGTAAAAAAATAGGATGCATTGCTAAGATTTAAAATATGTGCGGGTGAATATGTGATCAACAGGTTACTCAGGTTCAAACAAATGTGAAAAATATTTTTAATATCATGTTATTCCTTTGCACTGTTTATTTATGTGGCAGCCAAAATTCAGGCCAATAAAACTAGGCTAGCAGGGCACTATTTAAAATATGTTTCTGTGAGGTGTTTCTTGATATTCCTCTACGTCTTAAAGAAGCCTTGGTACCATAGCTATGACCTTGGAAGCATCTAAGTGGTCTAGAAGTCTTAAAACCCCTGATGGCCACTGGGATTTGCACATTTTTGACATGTTTATTCAGAGTCTTATTGTTCCCACATCAGGAGAATAGAACAAAATTAGGCTAGTAAGGTGAAAACTGTAGAAAACATCTTTTCACAAACTGACATGCCTTCAGTGCACACAAGTTCTGGGAGGACTCTGCAGCTGATGCAATAGTGAGCATCCCCTTGGAGAGCAGGACAGCTGAATTTTTGTACCACAAGGAGTGTTCTGATGTATAAACCTCCAAACTGTTAGTGATATTGGAATAAACATTACCCAGATAAACACTGACGTTTTGGTGGAAACATTTTGCAGCCAAGAAAAAGGAACAATTGTTTTCCTGGGAAAGTCTTTTTTAAAATTAGCAAGAATTTGGTGCAGTACAGAGCTGGAGTGCTGGAGGTGACCAGGCAGAGACACTTGGTAGCAGAGGGTTGGAGACCCAGCTATGGATGTGATGGTTGTGACTCCTCTGAAGAAGCAGCTTCAGAGATCTGCATCACTGGTATTGCAACAGGACCAGGGATAACAGGTTTAAACTGAGGGAAGGTTGACTTGCATTAGATAAAAGGAATGATTTTTTTTACACTGAGGGCGATGAGGCCCTGGCCCAGGATGCCCAGAGGAGCTGTGGCTGGCCCTGGATCCCTGAAATTGTCCCAGGCCAGGTTGGGCAGGGCTTGGATCAGCCTGGGATAGTGGAAAGTGTCCCTGTCCATGGCAAAAGGTAGAACAGGATGAGCTTTAAATGTCTCTTTCAACCCAATCCATCCAGTGATTCTGAAATTCAGATGTTGTCACAATAAATGTGTCTCTTTTGAGACTGAGAAAATCTGTAGAGAAGGTCATAGATGGAAAGTCCTGTAGTGAGTTTTGATGCCTAACTTTGCCTCTGAAAACAATGGTGTGGATCAGAACCAAGAAGCTGTGTTGGAACCTTTTCTGTCAATGAAGCAGATCCCCAGGAAATCCTGCTGCCTTGTGAAGGCTGACCTAGAACAGAGACTAGACAGAGCTACAGAATAAAGTAGGGATTTATTAGGAGGCCTCAATTGATACACTTTGGGGAGTACAAGAGCTACACCCAAGATGAACCAAAATGGTCACAAAATGCACGACCAGTCATGAGGTCTCTCACTTTTATAAGTTCTGCTCTATTTGCACATTGGAGTTAATTGTACAATTACAGCTTTAGGTTATGAAGTCCCATCCTTCTTGTTTTTATCTCTTCAGTCCATGTTGTTTATGCTCTTGGGCCTGAAATTTGGATCATTTGTCCTGGGTGCCCATCTAGAGAAGGAATTGTTTTGTCTCCCTGCTCTGTGAACAGATCTCACCATCCCCTAATATGAAGCTCAGACCCACACACTAAAGCAGCACAGAATCTGAAAAATATAAAAAAAGTAAAACCTGAGGCATCAGCCTAGTTCGGCTTGGGTTAAGGACAGCTGTTTAAATTTCTGATTGCTTCCAACCCTCCCCAGGTCCTCTACGAAGTCACGGTTGTGACCGGAGACATCGAAGGAGGCGGCACCGATGCCAATATTTTCATGACTGTCTTTGGATCCAATGGGAACACTGAGGAGCTGCTGCTGGAAAAAAATGGGGACAGGTACAGTGGCTGTCATTTTTGTTGGTTAGAAGTGGAGTGATGGCAGATTTCAGTGTCGAGTCAAGAAGCACTCAGAGCTTTGATCATGCTCCCACTGCAACACAAACATTTACTCCCACTGACATTATAGATTCAGACCTGGGCCCCTTGTAAGTATTTCTGTCAGATTTTTAGCAAAGCAAAGGAAAAGAGAGCACTGTATAGCCAGGGAAAACACCCTTTGTTATTTGTGCAAGTTTTGTTTAACCTGTTCCTCAGTGGCTTTAGAGATAAGCACCTTGAACAAAAGTATGAAGTCCTGCATTGTCCCCAAGAAGAACTGTGAACACTGCCCAGGATTGCACTGGGAAATGGATGGGTGGTGGCAGAGAATGCTGTACTGAATGCCCTGATTTTACTAAAAATGACAAACCTCATGTTTTCTTCAGCAGAAACAGCTAACAAACACTATAACCCTAGCCTGATGCCAGCACTTCCATAAGCCATAAAACCCACACACGCCACCAATCATCCACTTCCCAATGCTTATTTGTTCCCTCCTAGCACCTTCCCTAGTACAGAAAGCTTTGGCATGCTCGAGAATGAATTGTCTTTCAGTGGCATCATGCTTACATTTAATTAATAGATTAGCTCTGATCTTATTCAGCAAGGCATCTACAGAGCATCAAAGGGTGGGAGCTTTTGGCCACACATTTTGAGCTCAGCTTGCTGAAGGAATGCTGGATAACTGAGAGATAAGGTGCACAGAGGTGTTTGCTCAGGGTATGTTTCACTTGAAGCTGTTGTAGCAGAGTGGGTGTCTGGGCAAACATAGCTAAGATTGAGAGCTTCATGTGTCTAGTTAGTGACAAGCACGAGCCTTGTCTGTTGTGGAAAAAAATGCAGCAGAGGTGCTGTTGACTAAAATATCTGTGAGAAACATAGCTGAGTCATGCAGGAAACCACAGCTCTTGGGGCTTGCTGCTCCCCACCACTGAGGAACATCCAACATGTGGGGCAATGCCCCTGGCTTACCAGCAAGTGTGCCCTTCAATGGCACCCCTCTTACAACACCCTGGGAAAGCCCAAACTGGCCTGTCTTCCACTCATTTAATCCTAACTCTCAGTCCTGGTAGGCAGAAAAATGGACCACTGATGTTTAGAGTCAGAAATTAAGCAGATTTCATACCTGGGTGTGTCAAGCAAAAACCTCAAAAGGGGATCAAGACATCTCCAGCCCCTCAGGAGCATGGATGTAAGTTTGCTGCATCTGGGGCAAGCCATACCCCTAAACTTGTGGCCTTTAAAAACACTTCCCATCTGTCTACACGGGTGGGATGGACAATCTCTGATATAAAAGTATGAAAATGCATTGCAGGATAATAGAAAAGTCTCTGTGTTATTAGTTGCTTGGGTTATCATCTGACAGTAGAGGAGCTGTGAAAGGTGTTGAAAAATCACTGGGGCTGTGTAAAGAAAAGGAAGTGTAAGGCACAACTCTTATTATGTTAATAGCCCCAGGATGCTGTGCTATTCTGCTGGCACATCTCTGCATCACACCTCCAGCTGTACAGAGCTCTTGTCATCTCATTAGCACCCTCTGCAGAGGACATTCGTGTCCCCAAATTCACATCCTGACTGCTTCCGCACCACTGCCACCAGTCTTCATCCAGCTGTTAACAGCACAGGCTCTCCTGGCTCCTTTCCGCATGGAAATCTCTCCAGCCCTTGCACCAGCAGAGCAGGGGATGGGGGAGAGCTGCTGCAACCCAATGGTAAAAGGCTCTTCATCTTTATTGGGGCCATCCAGTGCCAATTCACTCACAGCAGCTTAGTGTGTTACCAAGAGCCGTCTGTCTAACCTGCCACAGATTTAAGGCAATTTTCGCTACATTACACTTATTGCCAAGACCCCTGGGCAATGGAAATATTTATAAGGGCAGGCATGGGTAGGAAAGCTTAATGAAATCCTGTAGATAAATGGTTCAGTGTCCTGAAAAGGGAATAGCAGCAGTCAGCTTGTCTGGCTACTTCTTCCCTCCTCAATTTTATTTTTTTTTTCAGGTTTATGTTCATCTTCATACAAATTAGGGATAGCAAAGAGCTTCTGGGTCACCCAGTTTGTCACTTTGGCAATCACTTCCCTCTAGTACTTTCCTCTTGGAAGAAGCAGATGGGTATCAGTGTTACAAACTTCAAACAAGGCATTTGCTGAAGATAAAGAATGTTGTATTTTGCTAGCAGACATTTTAGCTTAGAGCTGCTCAGCCTGGAAAGCCTCAGAGTGAGAGATTTCTATGAAGCTTTGTAGGTAATAGTGATTGTAATAAAAACTGATCATGGGATCACAGGACAATTCAGACTGGAAGGGTCACACCTTTTTGTTAAATAGATGTGGAAATCAATCCAGTTCAGGGACAAAAGTACATTCTATTTCTCACAGTGAGACAGGCTGCCTCAGTATCCGGTACCACAAGAAAGACAAATAAGAAGAAAAAGGAGTTTTTCAAAGAGCAAACATAACCCTTAATAACTAGAAATGGACTGGGACCAAAATGCCCTGTCCAAATGCCTCTGGGAGTGCAGAGGAAGCAATGCCTGGATGCAAACTGAGAGGCTCGAGCCAACCCCTATTACTAACATCTGCAGCTATGCATGCTCAGATAATGGTGTGAGTATAATCACATTCATCCTGCAGGGGGTAATCTGAACAGAGGTTGGTAAAGAAAATTGGGGTTTTTTTCTCAACATTCTGTCACTGCACAGCTATGGGAGGCTGTGTGCATTGCCAGGAATGAGATATCATCATTATGGATTGTTTCTGTTGTGGCAGTGCCCACAGTTTGCGGGGCTCTTCCCAAACCTCCCAGCACACTCAGGAAATTCCCCCACAACAAGTTGGCATGAAGGAGAAACCTCAGCAGCAGAGTGGTCACCACGTGCTTGGTGGACCTCCTGGATTTGGCTGCCATTCTCCTTAGCAAGGATTAGATTTCCAATTCCAAGACCGCAGCAGGTCCCCAGGTATCTGAGGGAGCAAACAGGAAGATACACTTGTTCAGAACAGAGCAATATTGAACCTGAGGCAGCACTTCCACTGAAGCAAGGCTTTCCATCAACACCAGTGATGCCAGGAGGGAGGGAAGGTGCAGTCCTAGCCAATGTAATCTTCTTTGGGA
Organism: Melospiza melodia melodia; assembly: GCF_035770615.1. Lineage (NCBI taxonomy): Eukaryota > Metazoa > Chordata > Aves > Passeriformes > Passerellidae > Melospiza > Melospiza melodia. Next base: position 2,293,832 of record NC_086226.1, read on the forward strand.
AGCACATGTTAGCTGTTTTTTCCCTTCTCCTGCTTCCTGCTGATTGCTATGGATGAGCAGCTCCTGCACATCCCTGTGCCTGTACAGCAGCCACACACTGGGGAAGGTCTTTCACGCAAGCTTACACAAGCCCACCCTGGTTCTTACCAGAGGCAGAGACAGTCTGCAAATCCAAATCCCCCAATTCCATCAGGCTGGCTTTGTCTCCACTCTAACACAATTTGCCTGTGCTTACTAAACTTGGGCGCCGGGCTCCAATCCCAGTGCCACATTCAGCTGAGCTGCAGCGACTGCCTCTCTTCACAAAACACAAAGTTTTGTGCTGAGTCTCAGAGGGAAGGAGATGAGGCAAAATTATTTTGCCTTCTAGCTGGAACTGGCCAAGGACAGGCAAGTGGGCAGCTGCCAGGAGGGAGGCGATGTTCAGAAGCCTGACTGTGAGCCGCTATTGTTCCTGCTGCAAACAGAACAGTAATGTATGCCACAGGCTGCCTGGAGCAGCTCCAGGTGGGCTGTGTTTTCCAGGGAAGGAGGAATCCCTGTCAAATCTGCACCGAGGTGTCTTGCCAACAGCAGAATAGCTGGTGATTGCAACACAGGAAAGCTCAAGTCCAATAAAGAACATTCATAAACTTCTGATTTGAGGCTGTTGGCATGGCCAGGGCTGGGGCACGGGACAGAAGTGTGGAGAGGCTGTAAAGCAGCAGGAAAACCTCCCTGTTGTTGCAATCCCTGCAGGTTTGAGCGGGGCCAGGAGGACAGTTTCATCATGGAGATCGCCGACATCGCGCCCCTCAGGAAGATGAGGATCCGGACGGATGGGAAGGGGACGCGCCCGCACTGGTTCATGGAAAGGGTAACGCTCCTGGCATCACAGGTCGCTCACAGCCTGCCTCTCCTGGAGCCTCTCAGCCCCTGGCAAAGAGGAGAAAGGCACCAAGGGACCCATTTTCATTAATTTTCTACAGTTTTTTTCTGTTTGGTGTCTCACGGTTTTTCTGCCGGTTTTTCCCGGCAGGAATTGAGTCACAAAAGAAGAGAGCAGAGGGAAAAGCTGTACTTTGGAGCTTTTCTTGTGGTGGAATCATCATGTCTGGAAGTGTTCAAAAGGCTTTTGGGTGTGGCACGTCTGTGGGCTATGGTTTTACAATGATCACTGTGGTGCTGGGTTAATGGGTGGACATGATCATATTGGACATCTTTTCCAGCATAAATGATTCTATGGTTTCACCACAGATTCTGCTCACTCTCCTCTGCACGAGCCTTGCTTTGTCACCAGGACTCCTGCAGTGTTTTCTGGTCTCTGGATTGTGCTGTTGGCCCCTGCAGATCTCTGCCATGTGGGAATCTGAATCCTTGGGAGGGTGGGTGTTTGCCAGACAGAGACACCCTGGGCTGTGTGAGACATTCCCAAATAACCCATCCATTCTGCTGGATCATCCCATCTTTCCTCTTTCCTTCTCCTCTAGCACACACATTTATTTCTTTTCTTGTCCATACAAATGAGGTGTCTTTTTTATCTGGCATTTTTGAATGCAGCATGCAAATTGATGGTACTTTCTCCCTGATGTCCTACCTCTCACAAAAGTACAGTGCTTGCCTTTATCTTTGCTGTCAAACCATCAGCTCCTTGTAAGGATGACCTCTGTCTGGGCAGACGGAAGTAGTTTGCTTGTTGTGGGTGCCTATAGTAAAATTTGTAAGACAGAGGGGGAATGATGTGCTGATTGCAGACCATGAGATGTCATTAATGGAGAAACACATCTCTGCCATTTTCCTTACCATGCTTTTCCTGGAGATGACATCCTGCTGGGTTTCTGTATCTTGACCTTTTCATGAGAACAGTTTAGGACCTATTAGCTTAACCACAGTCAGAGGAAACACTGCATGATTTTTTAATTGGGTCCTTTTATCCTTTTTTGACTAATTTACTGCAGTCTTTTTCACATAGGTAATGTGTTTCTAAACACTGACCCTACACAGCCACCAGTTTTCAGTGAAGTGATGGATTTCTCTTCACTTTCAGAATTTCTGTGCTGCAGTACCATTTCTACTTCAACATTTCTACTTTTAATTTTTTTTCTCAGCAGCTGGGGAAGGAGAGGAATTCAGGCTGGACATTAGAAATAAATTTTTACTGTGAGTGTGGCAAAATACTGGCACAGGTTGCCCAGGAAGATTGTGGCTGCCCCATCCCTAGAATTGTCCAATGCCAGGTTGGACAGAGCTTGGAGCCATCTGGAATAGTGGAAGATGTCCCCAGCAGAGGGTGGGGCTGGATGAGTTTTAAAGTCCCTTCCAACCCTTAACATTCCATGATTTTATGATGATGCTTCTGCAGCTCCTCAAGGGATTAGGCCTCCAGCATATATCTTTAGAACTGATGCCACAGATGCAGAGTTTCCCTCTGTGCCTAAGGAATAACTCAATCTGTTGTCTGATTTGATTCAGATATCTTGGTCAAACTCCCTTTGTAATTTCTCACATGCTTTCCCCTTAGTTTTATAAATCTTATTCGTATAAAATGAAATCAAATAAAGCTTATTCATCCAGAGGCATTCCAGGTCTTGCAGCCATGAATCAGCAGCAGCACAAAGGCAAGGGGTGGCTGCATCTTTAGGTGTGCCTCCCACCTTCCTGCTGCCTTGTCTGTCCAGGCATTCCAAACCCTCAGCCTGCTACCAAAAGCAAAGATTTCCCAGGGAACTGAGCACAGAGGACTCTCATTTGGACCCCTCCAGCAGACCTACAGCCACCTTCCAGCTCTGCAGAAGCCACAGGTGGACCCATGGAACAAGAGCAGGTCTTGAGACAGACTTAAAAGAGGGCTTGTGAAAACGAGGAAGAGCAATTTTTTACTTGGGCAGATAGTGACAGAATGAGGGGCAAGGGTTTTACACTGAAAGATGAGAGATTTAGGTTAGACATTAGAAAGAAACTCTTGGCTGTGAGGGTATTGAGGACCCGGCACAGCTGTGGCTGCCCCTGGATCCCTGGAAGTGTAGAAGGCCAGGCTGGATGGGGCTTGGAGCACCCTGGGATAATGGAAGCTGTCCCTGCCTGTGGCAAGGAGTTGAACTGGAAAGTCCTTAAGGTTCCTTCCAACCCAAACCATCTTTTATAATTATATGATTTTAGAAGCTTATGGAAATTATGCCTATAGTCCCTAATTTTTTTTAGATAAACACATCACAGAGGATTTTTTAACTCCAGTGTTACGTAGATAACTGTATTTATTGGTTTTCTTTCCCACCTTCCCTGCAAAGGTAAACACAGCATTTGCATTCCCAGGCAGAGGGTGGCTTACAGAACCATTCTGGAAGAGGGGAGGAAGGATTTTTGTTCTCTGATTTGTATTCCAGCCTTAAAAACTTACGTAGCCTGGTGTGACATGAAAACTGATCGGAGCCCATTTCCATTTCTGTCAAAAGTGCATATTAAGACTGCATAATGAAATACTTGTGGGGGTAGTGCTAAACTCTCAGACAGATGGTTCACAGTTAGTGCTAACTAGCACAGTGAAATGAGAAGCTAGATTAAGCCATCAACCCCGTAATTAACCATTTGTTGCTCCATTTATCTACACGATATTCTCAGTTTTCTTGTTCTGTTAAACTAACAATAAATGATCTTTTTAATTCTCTTTGGTCTTTTGGTAAACTGTTGCTAGCCATAATTTATACTGCTTTTAGTTCAGCAGATATAGAAATGCATAAATACCGATTAAAATGCATGAATTATCAATGATCCTGTACACAGCCAAAAGATTCAATTTACAAGCAGGCAAGTAGTCATATTTTTTTCTGTCTACATAAAAATACACTAAAATTTCATTCAGAATCTCAGCGAAGTAATGAACCTGGTGCTGCAAATTCAAACTTGCTACCACAAGTCACAATATGTTTTAAATGCTAGTACCTAAACCTCTACAGGGAACAAAATTTGATTAGTGATGTTTTGCAACAAAATGAACAATATTGATCATTACTATGCCCAAACAGGCATGGTGAATGTTCTCCAAAGCTGAGCAATGCTTCCTGATCACACCACTGCTGGAGGAACACAGAGTGGGGATTTTTTCCACTGATCTGATGCTGAATCTCATCTTCTTCCACACCAAGCTGCCATGACACTGCTGTGTGTTTCTGAAAAAACAGGGAACAGAATCATAGAATCACAGAATAGTTTGGGTTGGAGGGGACAATAAAGTTCATCCCATTCCACCCTATGCCATGGGCAGGGACACCTCCCACCATCCCAGGTGCTCCAAGCCCCATCCAGCCTGGCCTTGGACATTCCAGGGATCCAGGGGCAGCCACAGCTGCTCTGGGCACCCTGGGCCAGGGCCTCACTACCATCAGCATTAAAAAAAATTCACTCTAATTAGAAAACTTATCTAAATGCATACTTTGGAAAACTCTTCCTGGGATAGCTGCTTCCTCAGTCCCTGTGATGATTTCACCTGCTGCCCAGTGCCTTAGCTTTGAAGTTGAAAAGCTAGAAACAAGTAAGGATGAAAGCTCAGTGAAATAGCAGGAATTATGAGACTGTTGAATTCTGCAGAATTGCTTCCCTCAGAATTTTAATGTTACTTTGTGCTGTCAAAGCCAGACAGATAAGAAGCTGCCTTAATGAAGCACTAATTGCATTGCATTCAAACGTCACAAATAATCCTGCATGTGGGACTCGGTCTTTATTCAGTCCTTTCTCCTTTGTATAAAGGAGATTAGGAGAATTTAAGAGTTATTATTGAGAATTGAGAATTATATAGCTGAAGCTGACTTTTATTCTTTGCAAAAGAGAGAAGTCTTTTTGTTTTACAGTCAGAAGTTCCTAGGTTCGAGTGAAGAATAATGACATGCGACAGAAGCATGAAATCCTGTGTTTGAGCCTTTAAAGGTGAATTCCAGGTGCTGTGTATTTCCAGGAGTGGGAGACTCTGTGGAGCATGTTTTACACGACATCTGGAAAAAGGCTGGGTAGGGGTAAATCAAATAATCGGACATGTCAAACCTTTCCATTGCCGGAGACAGTGGGCAATTAATTTCAAATTGTTGGTTTAATGTTCCTGTCAACTACTGTATTTGCTCAGCTACAAAGCAAATTATCAATGTGTTATTCATACACGCTTCTGCCACTTCCGCTCCGTGCCTTATTGGTGTTCTATAGCCCAGTTAGGCTCCTTGCATAATTAGCAATGAAGTTTGAGATGAAAAGCACTCTGGATGCCCACAGCAAGTTCTAGGTATCCTAAAAAAATAGCTTGGGTGCAGTGCAAAGTAGTGGTCTCATTGCCAAGCAGGAGCTGGTTTTACTGAGAGGAACAGGCAGAAATTAAATATAGTCTCAGCTCACTGAGATGACTTGCTTGACCCTCATGACTGAAACCAAAATCCTGCATCATCCTCTGTGTGTGGAACACCCACAAACATCTCCTTGCAGGATGGGATTAATTTTCTGCTATTTTAGTCACTGAAAAAGGCTACATTCAGCTTTCATCCTTTCCAACAAACTGCTCAGGGGCCCTCTGTAGTTATGAGACAGGCAGACCTGAGAGAGGGGGCGATGCCTCAATAATTCCTTACCTGCCCCCAGTTAAGGTGGGACCTGGGGCTTCCCTGGGGATACCCAGGTCCCACCACACGATGTGCTTGGGCTGGATGACCAACATTTAATGGGTCCATGCTGGGTAAGTGAGAGCCAATGTCCCCACATTGTGACACAGCGGTCAGCCTGCCCCTGCTGCTGCTTCTGTGTCTCTTGCTGTGACCACAAAATCACAGAATGGTTTGGAAACAACATTTAAAAATCATCTCATTCCATCCCCTGCCATGTGCAGGGACAGCTCCCACTGTCCCAGGCTGCTCCCAGCCCCATCCAGCCTGGCCTGGGGCACTGCCAGGGATCCAGGGGCAGCCACAGCTGCTCTGGGCACCCTGGGCCAGGGCCTGCCCACCCTCCCAGCCAGCAATTCCTAATTCCCAATGTGCCAGAATCTGTGCCTGCCCTCTGGCAGTGGGAGCCATTGCCTGGGTGCTGTCCCTGCCTGCCTTGTCCCCAGGGGCTGTGCAGCTCTCCTGGAGCCCCTGGAGGCCCTGGCAGGGGCTCTGAGGTGTCCCTGGAGCTTCTCTGGTGCAGCTGAACAGCCCCAGCTGGGCCAGGCTGGCTCCAGAGCAGAGGGGCTCCAGCCCTGGCAGCAGCTCCGTGGCCTCCTCTGCACTGGCTGCAGCAGCTCCAGCTCCTTGTGCTGCTGGAGCCGGGGCTGGGGCAGCTCTGCAGGTGGGCTCTCACCTGAGCCCAGGGGCACAGGGGCAGGATCCCCTCCTCTGCTGGGGGATCAGCACAGGATAGAGTTGCATTTCTGGGCTGACATCCCAGCACTCATAAAATGAAATTCTTTCCCCTATCTACTCCTCCTATAGCACCACTCCAGAACAGGATACCAGGGCAGGTCTCTGTTTCTGTCCTCACAGTAAGATGCCCACAGATGCAATCACACATCCTGAGTGAGGGGCTGAGGATGGGAAAAACTGGCACTTTGCTCCAGCAGCTTTAGTAGCCAGACATTTTTTTCTCAGACAGCATCTGGAGTGCTCAGCCTGGGCTGGGTATTGGTGAGAGGCCTGACCTCTGTGTCTGTGAGTGCTCTCCAGCTGACAACTCTAATCTGCTTCTATCCTTACTGCTTCCCTGACAATTCCCTGCAAGATTTGCTCAGGACATTTTGCTGTAACAGTGTCACTGTCATTCCCAAGCAGGGCACGGGTACTGCTGGCTGAATCTCTGCCAGCATGGAGTTTATGCCCTGGGGTGGGGGGAAAATAGACCACAGATTTTCATAAATAGGGAAAATAGATTTTTTCAGTCAACCTGACATTGCTCACAGTTCAATTTTGCAAAGAAAACTTTCTGGGTTGGACTCCTAAGAGGATGCAGGCATCATTCACACATCCTTGAGAGAGGACACTTGTGTGTCCCAGCAGAAAGGCCACCAGCTGGGCTGGGGGAGACCTGATTTCTGCTTGGTTCAAAGCAAGGGTCTGATTGAATATCTCTTGACTCACAGAACAGGTTTTTTTGCCCACAAAGTAATAGTGTCACTGGCTATGAATAAGCAGCTTTTTAGAAAAGTGGGACATCTTCTACAGCCAGAAATGTCCTGTGCCCCTGGGACAGGGGTGAAGGTGCTGTGTTACAGATCCCTCTTTAGCATCAGGCAGATTGAAAACCCCAGATGAGTGTCCTACCCACAGAACCATTCAATGCACAAACAGCTTGGCTCACTGATCATCTTCAGTGTAGCTACTGCCCTCTTTGAAACAACTTTTTTATAACCTGGAGCAGTATTCTTCTTTTGAATTGCTGAAGACTCCAGCAAGGCTTGGTTAGGGTCAATAGAAGGCCATGGACTGGTACATCTGGAGTATGAAGACAGAATTTGAGCACATTTTATCTCAAGATAAGTTTTACTAAGTTTTTTTTTTTTTTCTTTAGGCTGATATATGAGACACAGTGGAAGGGCACTGAGGTGGTCATGGGGCTACAAGAAGCACGTGGCACACTAGGAAAGGCTGAGGAAAATGGAGTTTGTAAGCCATGACAAGAAAAGGCTGAGGGGGAATGTAGTCACAGTCTTCTGCTGCCTGAAAGGAGGTTTCAGAAACCATTGATCCACACTCTCCTCAGAGGTGGACAGCAGAAAGTCATGAGGCAATGGACATGAGCTGCACTGAGGAAACCCCTGGTCAGACACAAAGAATAAAATCTTCCCAATGAGGGTGGTGCACCCTGGGATGAGGACTCAGAGTGTCTGGGGAATCTGCACCTGTCACAGACATCTTTTAATTAAAAATCCTTTCTCAGGATCTTTTCCTCCTGAGAAGCTGAGAGGCTTCAGGAACAAAACGTAAACAATGGTTATCTGCAGCTGTGGAATGCAACAGGTGCATCTGTGATTGGTCTCATGTGGTTGTTTCTAATTAATGGCCAATCCCAGCCCAGTTAGCTTGGACTCTCTGTCTGAGACACAGACCTTTGTTATTCATTCCTTTCTATTCTTAGCTTAGCCAGCCTTCTGAGATGAAACTTTTCCTTCTATTCTTTTTAGTATAGTTTTAATGTAATATATATCATAAAATAATAAATCAAGCCTTCTGAACATAGAGTCAACATTCTCGCCTCTTCCCTCACCTGAAAACCCCTGTGAACACTGTCACATGCACCCTTGGGGATTTTCACAGCTCAGCTGGACAGGGCTTTGCACGGCATGCAGCCACACTTGTAGCAGGGCTGGAGCTGTGCACCTCCAGGCACCCTTTCCAATGTCACATCTCCCACCACTCCTCTTCACTCCTCCCTGATGCTGTGCCACACTTCCCTGGCACTTCTGGGCTCACCTTTCCATGGCCTTTGCAGAGGCAGCGTTTCCTGATGCTCTGCTACACACAGGTACAGCCTCTGTTGCTGTTAGACGGTGACACAAATGGCAATTTACACCACGGTCCCCTGCCTTCCCTTCAGCTCCCCCAGTTCAGTCAGAGCTTGCTGCTAGGTTTTTGCTCCAGGCAGGTGTAATGCTTTCCTCCCACTTGACTGATGCTCCACTGAGCCCACACACAACAAGAGACATAAAGGTGGGTATTTTATTAGGCATTTGTTGGAATAACTTGTTGAGCTGCTCTGAATTCATTTCCATTCTGTTCTTATCACCACAGCATCTGAGCTGCTTCCACAACACGTTAGATAGTGTGACTAATATCTGTTGCATACTGTTTGTTCTGTCACCTTTTCCCAGAGGGAGAAGTGTGTGTGAAATATTAAGTTTTTGCTGGCCTAATTTTATCTTGTGCCTTGTTTTAACTTGTTTGGGCTTGCGTCTCTCTACAATGAATTCTGCTTGTTCACACAAAGGAGACAGGCAAAAGAGAGATGCTGAGTGCTTCCAGGAGAGGTAGTGAAGTTTTTAATAACCATGTTCCTTCTCTGGAGTGAATTCCATGCTGGCTCACAGGAGGTGAGCCAGTTTAGGTGGGATCTGGGAATCTGGAGGGTCAGGAGAGGTCTGACCCTCTTAGAGATGGACTTTGGTCACAGGTCCAAATTTCTCCCTTTGCTTTGACACATGGTTGAAAACGCATTACAATACTGTGAAGACCATTTCTCAGGACAAACCACCACAGCAACTACTGTCCATAGGAGAGAGCTCCATTTATCCCAGAAGAGTCCAGTGTGGGCTTTGGAGCTATGGCCAAGCTCTCCCCATGTCCTACCACATCATTCACTTTATGAGTTTAACATTTGCCCTCATTCAAATGGTAAGGTTTTTTTCCCCCATTTTGTCTCCTCACAGATCACCCTAAAGAACCTTACTAACCAAGAAGTGGCCACATTTACCTATGGGGATTGGCTGTCGAAGCTGAAAAATGCCACGGGAAGCCTGGTGTGTGAGATGCCAGCTGTCATAAACGACGAGCAGATGATGGAGGACACCACGTACACTCTTCAGGTTAAAACCAGTGACATTGGAGGTTGGTCCTTGCTGGGTATTTTATTAATTTTCTAGTGTAAAGTTTGTTTTTTAATAATGAAAAAAAAAAAAAAAAAAGCAAACCCATCTGCTTCATTTGAAATTACATTTGAAAAAACATCGTTTAGCTGGAATAGAACCATTTTAGCTGGCTGTTCACTGTGGCAGTGTCTAAGAGACTCATTCACATCTGAGCTCTGGGAATAACATATTTAGACACAAGGCCCAGGTCTGACTGCTCTTTGATTCCTCTGAAGACACCCTAACAGAAACTATTACCAGACCAAGCTGCAGAGGTCAGCAGCCACATTTTTCTTTTTTGGTCAGGTCCATCCATGTAGGGTCAGAGCTGGTGTGCTTCAGGTTTTCAGTCAGCACTGTGTGCCTCGCCTAAAGCAGGCAGCAATAATTCACCCACCTTTCCAAAGTGTTTTGAGACCATTTATCTCAGGCTGTGAAAAAAACTTTTCTAAATGCACACCAGATAGATAGAAGAGGTGGAACAGAGTATACAGAAAGAGCTTCCAGAGCCAAGAAATGGGGTTTCAATGTAATTTCCTGGGATCACCACCTCTTTTCATGGGAAATTTTGTCAGGCTGCTGGATGAAATCTGCTGCCACATACAAAGTGAATAGTGCCAAGATGGGGCAAGCCAGACATTGTCTTGTTTCCAAGATGTCTTCCTCAAGTGAGATTCTGTCACACCAGTGCACATAACCAACTGCTGACCTCTAAAGATCTTTTCTTTATCCCTTTGCTGCTTCTTTTTTTTTCTTTCCCTCTGGTTTTATCAGCAGTAATTTATGCAGCTTTTAAAGTTTGATTGAGGAATATCAAAATTTTTTCTGGCAGAGCATCTTCGTGCCACCTCACCACTTCTTATCTATCTTCTCTGCTGGTTGCTTGTCTGAAAAACATGTAGTGAAATACAAAAAACAAAAGAGAGAGAGAGGGGAAGAGTTGTTTATGTATCTGGCCATCCATCTAATATAATAGTAAATCTTTCTCTGACCTTTTTTGTGAAAACCAGCCCTAACTCACAAAGGTGATGGAAATAGAAGTGAGGAGAGAACAGAAGATGACAGCAGCAGCAGACAGATCTGCCCTTCCCATTGAATGAAGGATGACAGGTATTAATGAAGAAACATTTTATTTCATTATGAACAGCGACAACCAGTAGGAAAGAGCAGATTACAGAGAGGTTTCAGGGAGTCTGTTTGTGATTAGATCACACAGCTCACTGACACAATGCTGAACTTCATCCAGCTTATCTAAAGCAGGTGCAAGTCATGAACCATCTCCCCCTTTTGATCATTATGTATTCCACAATTACTCCTGGTTGGACCAACTCAGGAAGAAAGACATTTTATCCTTGGTGATGTTTAAACATGTTGTATCATCTCCTGCCACACTAACATTGTCGAGGAACAGCAATACTGCACAAGGGCTGGAGTCAAATGTGCTTAATTCCAGCTATAAAGTTTTAGTTTGCAGTGGATTTCAACTTTCCAGGTCATAAGAGTCACTGAAAGAAAAAAAAAAAAACAAAAACAGGCAAAATAATCTCACCTATTTGCCACTCTCTGAAATATTTTCTGGTTTTATTTCCTCCTAGTCTAGACTGTCTCTGGTCAATTCATCTGGGAGAGAAGTCTTCACCAGTGGTCTGGATAACTCTCCTGAGGGTCTCTGACTCTTGAGTTTTTCTTCATCAGATTCAGGCAGAGATTTCACTATTAAATTAGGTTAGATGGATAAAGTTAGGGAAAATTAATCCCACAAAGAAGATTCTGCAGCAAACTAGAAAGCATAAGCTATTTTCTCTCCACCACACACACATGTTTAACAACATCATTGTTTTACGTTTTCCCCAAGGAAACCTTTAAGTTACAGTTTGTCTTTCACAAAGTCACTCTGCTCCAGTGAAGATTTAACCTACAGAGTTTGCAGAGGGAACAGCTCTGCTCCTGAAAAGCTCAAATCACCTTTCTTCCACCACCAGCAGCAGTACCTCAGATGACTCTCAGGCTGCACATAGATAAGAGGAGGTTGTCAGGGCATACACCTCCTGAGGCAGATGGGAAATCTTTGGTTAAAACCAAGGTCTTGATCTCAGATGTAAAGCACAATCTGATTTTCTTCATGGCAGGACCCACAGACATAGATGCAATAGGGAAAGACCACCTGATGGCTCTTTCTGAGGCACAAAAATGTCCTTTGGTTGGTTAATTTTTACTTTCTCTCTGCAGGCATCATATACATGTTAATGCAATAAAGATGGGGAGTGAATAAATACTGCTTTCTCATTTTCCAAGCATTAATGCAACAGAAGGTTCTTATCTCTGCTGTTATAAGATTAATTAGGATGTTGTCAACTCAGTTCCAACCTACAAATTACATAATTTAGGACAGTTGGTGTCAGCTCATAGTGCCTTATATAGGTTTTTTTCATGTAAAAAGAAAGACATTCTTTGGCCTCAGAAGGTTGTGACTCAAGCCCAGAGTTTGTTTAAAAATGAAGCATCTGCTCATATAATCATAAGGAATTGTATAATCATATGGATTTCTGTTTAAACGGTCCTCTAGAGGTTATTTCACCCATTTTCCTGCTCAAAGGAGTGTTGCCCAGCCAAACACTGGACAGCTCCAGGACCAGTCATGATGCCAGCACCTCCTCAGGCATCTGCACCCAGATCTGCACCATATTCCTGAGAAGTTTGTTTTTTCCTCATTCCCAGCCTGAGCCTCCCCAGCAGCCTGTGGCTTTGGTGTTTTGGGGAATGATGTGGCACAGTGCATGGCCCTGTCATTGTGACCCCTGTGCCTGCACTGGGGCCCTTGTGCGCTGCCCCAGCTCCCCTCAGGGCTTCTCCTCTCATTGGCGTGTCCCAGCACTTGTTCCTCTTGGTATCCACCCTCCAAGCTCTTCTCAGCATCTTGACACAACCCAGGAATTCAAATTCAGTGCTTTGAATTGCACTGAGCTCTGGGAACCTCCCGCTAGCTCGGATCCAATCAGAATGTGGAGGGTACTGCTGCAAACTTTGGGACACCTTCTGCTTCTCTTCAGCATGCGCAAGGTTTATTCCAACCTTGCACACAGAGGAGTTTGCACTTCTCCTTGCTGGATTCCATGGGATTTCTGCTTGCCCACCCCTCAAGTTTCTCAAGGTCCATCTGGGCTGGAATTCTGGCCTTCAGCATGTCACTCACTCACACAAATCTACCCTTGGCTGGAAACCCACTGAGGAAACACTCTGCCACTGTTTCGGGTGCTGATGATGAAGTCCAGCTCAGTTCTGCAGACCCCAGAATCAATCCATGAGCTACTGCACTCATCACCAGTTAGGGCTGGTGCAACCACAGTACCTTCATCTTTTCATTTGTCAGGTTTTTTACAGTTCCTAAATGTGCCTGGCAGTTTCCTGGAACTGGCAGCAATAACAACAACAACAAAAATATCAGTGACCCAAATAAGTGAAATGTACATTGATTTACCATTTCTGTTTTTTTACTTTCCCATCTCCTGCTAATTGCTTGTGAGGGAAATGTCACAGCATGAGACCTTCATAAGCTTCTTCCTGCAGGGACAGTTTTGCTAAGAAACAGTTGGTTCTGTGCTTTTTGAGACCTGGCATTAATTAGGAGCCTGCTCCTTGCAAGGAAAGGGACTTCAGTTTGCTTTGTTCCTCACCTCAGCAAACTCTGGGATCATAAAAAAAGTACTGCCAGATGAACTGCCTGGATCCCTGATGGTTTCTCTTCCTACTTAAACCCTTCCCAGGGAACTGTTGAAAATTAGCCCAAATTTAACACGGGCAGCTTCTCGCATGGACACATGTTGCTTTGCCTTTCCTCTATAGGACTCTTTTTCTCCTCTTTTTCTTCTAGCAATTTTTTTTCCAGCCCTTCCATAAGAAGAGTCATTATTTCTTCCTAACTTCTGTATTCAAGTCATAATCCTGTGGAAGTAGGGCCTTTCTCCAGAAGTTTACAGTCCCCCTAACTTTGTCTCTGCATAGTGTTTAAATGGAGCTGTGGGAAATACTGCCTATGTGGCTCAAAGTGGATTTGTGATACTCTTGTGCAAGAAAGGGCCTGGCAGGAGGTTAGACTTTCAAAGCTGGGCTATCCAAATGAGGGCAGCAGATGCTGAGTTTCTTTGTAAGGCAGATTTGAGCTTGATGGTCTGGTTTTCCAAAATTTAAGAGCCCTGGTTCTGACGCAGCAATGACTGTCTGCCCATGTGTAATCTTATTTCTCTCCGTGAATCTGCTTTTGTATTACAGTGTCAAAATTAAAATGCAATCGTTTTGGTGGAACTATAAATAGTGCCAGGTGAAAATGTAACACTTGCAGCTAAAATGTAAGCTCACTGCAGGTCATTTGGTCTTGGACTTCCCAAAATTCAGGAGAACAGCATGGCTGTTTTCTTTGGCAAAATATGGACAGTAGAGGACAAATGACACTCAATATCAAGTAATAAAGATCATCTTGGAAATTTTTTAATTTCCTAGCATATACACAAGAAGAAGGTGGAAAGTGGTAGGGCAAACTGTTGCATGAGAAACTGGGACTTTTTTCATTGATTGCTGCATGGTCAATACTTTGAGAAAGAGCAATATAGAAGGAGGATCTGTTGTGAAGTGGGCCATGAGATGCCACAGTGGCTGGGTTGATGATGTGTAAGTAGCACTGAAATCCCTGTACCATCAAACACAGCGAGAGCAGGAGGAGACAGACCCCAGCTGAAGGATCCTGAGTGCCACAATTGCTAGGAGAAGGCTGTGGGACTGCAGGAGGGAATGACTGAGTGCTGAAAAGGGACTGTGCTTCAGTGGGAAGCCCAGGACACCGCTTTGTGGCTAGAAAAGTTATAAAGTATGTTCTTTAACACTCCTCAGCAGATTGCTGGATTCTGCTGGGTAAGTCACTTTACTTCCCCAGCTACTTTGGAATAATGGGAATCACTACCTGACATCCCCTGCAGAGTGCTGTGATGGGCAGTCCTTCAAATTTCTGCTTCCCACTGCACTGCCACCACCACAGTCATGCACCTCAAGTGCCAGGGCAAAGCATCCAGCTGTATTTGTGGGATGGACTGGAAGAGGTGATTGTCCTCCCTGCAGGATCCTGCACAAATCCACCGAAATGTCTTGGCGGTGCCCAGAGAGACATGAGCACCCCTGCAGCCTCCTCCAGCCTACCTTTGCTGCCTCCCCATGCAGCTGGGGCTGGGAGCCAGCCCAGGGTGGCAGGGTAACCCTGGGCATTTTTAACAATGGCATTTTTCTCTGCTCTCTCCTTCCAGGAGCAGGCACCGACGCCAACGTGTCCTTGATCCTCTTTGGGGAGTACGGGGACAGCGGCACCCTGCCTCTGAAGGAGTCCAACAAGTCCAACAAGTTCGAGAGGAACCAGATGGATGAATTCAGCTTCTCTGAAATGCTGAGCCTGGGAGATCTCTGCAAAGTGAGGATCTGGCACGACAACAAAGGTCAGGGCAGCGATGGGGCAGTGGGAGAGCTCGGGATGTTGTCACTTGAGGGAACACACAGACACAGGACAGGCTGAAGGCAGAGTCCCCAGCTCTGCTTCAGGCTGGGAAAAATTACCTGGATAATTTTACCCAGATATTGATTCTTTAATTTTAATTTTAACCAGGATTTTACCCAGATCCAGGGAGCTGGTGTCCCTAGTATCCCTGTCTGGATACACAACTTCATGTAGTGACTCTCTCCCTGGCTGCTGGTGCAACTGGCCCCCAGCTTCAGTCTGAGCTTACAGCCACCTCTGGATGCCTCCCCCAGAGCAAAGCCACCCAGCCTGTTGTCCCAACACACTGAGTCCATCCCCACCTCTCACACAGGAGGCCAGCATGGTGCTCCCAGAGCAATTTAATGTTCTCAGCCTGACACTGACACGTGGGGAAACGCAGCCCGGCATAACACAGCGAGCCTCAGAAGAAAGAAATGAAGATCTGTGTCTGGCTTTATTAAGATCATTGCATCAGCCAGTGAGCACGCAGCGTGCTGCTCAGAGAGGTTCTGACACTCCCCTGCTGCTGGACACCCTGACTGGTGTCACAAACTGCAGAGCAGAGCTCAGTCGGATTGTCACAGTCATTTGTGTTGTCATTCAGGCACCAAGTGGTGTCTTGTAACAAATGCATCACTAACACTGCTGTGTGACATCCCATCCCATCTTCATGCAAAAGACAATAAACTGCATTACCAATTGCTTGCTCACTGGGGGCCAGCCCTTGCTGCAGCCCAAAGGTGAAGCCCCACAGCTCACACAGGCTCACACCTGAGCCACTCTTAACAATGCTGTTTGGCAGCAATATTTATCACAGTCTGGGGAGGAATGGCACAGGGACCACCTGGTCATTACCTGTTTGTACTGAGGCAGCTGGTTTATGACTGGGACAGGTTTCATGCCAGTATTGATGTGACCTGGCCACCATCCTCTCAACTACTCCAAGCTGTGGCAGATGGGGAAGGCTGCATGTCATGCTCTAGTAATAAAAGATGCTATCTCTAGATTAGACTTTCCCATTGGAAAGTCTTTGAGGGGGAGAAAAAGCACATCTAATGGTAGCCTCTGTCTGCAGTGAAATATGGGGATGCATCCACCTAACATGATTGTTTACTCCCAGACACTGCAAGATCTGAGCTCATATTTATCACTCCCACTACACAGCACAATTTAGTTGATTAAACTCCATAATATCATGTTATATAGCTGGTGCTGAATGCAGTAAGGGAGCCGCTTTCACCTGATTACTTTGCCAAAACACTAATTCCTTAGATCTGCAGTTTAGATGTAGATATGGAAAGGGCTATTGCATGAGAGTTTTAGCTCAATAAACAGGTTTTCTGGCTGTTCCAAGACTGGTTCAGACATGCTTCTGATAGCACCAAGAAATCAACATGGACTGGCAGATTTGCTTTCAAACCTATTACCACCTGAAACGTGTGCTAAAAGAACTTTTTCCCCAAGTAGCATCATGGCTCCCTGGTGTGCTAACAGGATGAAATAAACTCACCAGAGCAGAGCTGGTCCTTAGGGCTCAGGCAATGGACAGACTGGGATGCAGGAAGGTGAGAACTGGATCAGATCAAGGGTCTGAGCTGCTCTTTCCAACAGCAGCAGCATCCCTGGCTGCCCGAGGAAGGGGACAGGCTGAACGTGTAATCCTGTCACAATCCTCTTCATTTTGCATGACGAATAGCTCAGGGCGTTTCCTGAAGTGGATGTCATTCTTGTCCATTAAATAATTTCCAGTGAATTTTCTCATTCAAGGTCTTGCCCAGGCCCTCCAGGAGCCACTGGCACCCACACATGATGGGCAGGGATTCCCACGAGTCTGCTGCCTGCTGCGTGACGAGCAAATCCTGTTAATCCAGGAGGGGTTTGTTGCCTTTTCCTTCTTGTACAAGTGATCACAGCTCACCCTCTGAGTGCCACTGATCATGCTGCTGACACAAGTTGGTAATTGCTGGCTGTGTGCAGCTGCTTGGTGGCAAAGGGAGGTAACAGAGTTAGCCTTGGGCTAAGCAGTAAATAGGCTCAATTAGTTTAAATTTGCTCTGGGCTAAGAACTTGTACCCAGATAACCACCACAAGTCAGCTAAAATACTAAGCTGGGTGTCTAGAACTTAAAATATGTATATAAATACACATGGCAGCCTCATATTCTGTTTCCTTATTTCCTCATAACACTGGTTTCCACTTATAAATACTAGTCCTTACCAGACCTGTCTGACAGCAAGGTTAATTTAAGCCTTGGATAAACACCATGCTAAGGTTTTGTTCAGCAAAAATGTTCTTGCTTTTCCCCACAGAAAGAAGGAAAACTGTTGTTTAAATCATAACATATGTTGTCTACATTGTTCTTGCATTAGTCATGTGAAAGGCATCTCCCATCTAAAACTTCACACAATTCAGCATGACAGTTTGTTGGGTGGGTAGAGTATTTATTACTGCTGAGATCCAGGATATAGCTATCCTTTGAATATATGCCTGCTCCCTATATATAATTTATATAAATTGGCTGTGGCACTGCCTAGAAATTCCTGGCTCTATTTCTTTTAAATGAGTAGTAGGGTCAGGGGTCAAGTATGTTTTTTGTCAGATGTGTGAGGGACTTTTGGGTATTAAATAAAAATGTGTTTGTATTTACCGCTGCTCCGAGGCTTCAGATGTTGATCATTCTTTCTCTACCTCTTTTCTGGCTTTTTTGGACTAAATGGCTCTCTACCAATGGCCTGTGGAAGGCCTGGCCTCACACTCGCCCACCCCATTGCTCCTCTAGTCCTGAATATGTGGAGCATGCTTGGTGTTCTTTTCCTGAAATAAACTGTCAGTCTCAATCACAGAATCACAGAATGACAGAAAAAAGGAACCACAGAATCACAGAATGGTTTGGGATGGAAGATACTTTAAAGTGCATATCCTTCCACCCTGTGCCATGGGCAGGGACACCTTCCACTGTCCCAGGCTGCTCCAAGCCCCATCCAGCCTGGCCTGGGGCACTGCCAGGGATCCAGGGGCAGCCACAGCTGCTCTGGGCACCCTGGGCCAGGGCCTGCCCACCCTCCCAGCCAGCAATTCCTAATTCCCAATGTGCCAGAATCTGTGCCTGCCCTCTGGCAGTGGGAGCCATTGCCTGGGTGCTGTCCCTGCCTGCCTTGTCCCCAGGGGCTGTGCAGCTCTCCTGGAGCCCCTGGAGGCCCTGGCAGGGGCTCTGAGGTGTCCCTGGAGCTTCTCTGGTGCAGCTGAACAGCCCCAGCTGGGCCAGGCTGGCTCCAGAGCAGAGGGGCTCCAGCCCTGGCAGCAGCTCCGTGGCCTCCTCTGCACTGGCTGCAGCAGCTCCAGCTCCGTGTGCTGATATTTGGGGCCAATGACAACACCACATGAGGTGCCCCATCAAGGGGAAATACTAACCATCCAAAGGCTTCCTTTTCCTAGCCATATCCAGAGGCCAACTGCCTGCCTGTATTTCAGGATAAAACACATTTAAATGCCTTGCCCATTGTGCTCACTGTGCCACGCACCACAGCTCAGCATCCTTCTCCCTTGGTGCAGCCTTGCTGAAGTGGCTTCGCTCCCAGTTCCCATCTTTTGTTTATCCTTTCACTGAAATTTGACTGCAGTGGGGTGTTCAGAGCTGAAGAGACAGTAATTGCCATGGCAAGACAATCAGGAGGTCTTTAAATTGCAAACACCATGTTTTCATCCTGTGGAAAAGCATGCCGGTTTTATGGTCCCCCTTTATGCTTTTAAATGCCATTTTCCCCACAAAAACTGCTGAGTGACATCTCTGTATGAGACATAAAGGAGGAATGAAGCCCCCATCTAATTTCTCTAACTTCAGTAAAAATGATTAGGGAGGAAGTTGTTGCTCATTTGTAAACAGGCAGTTTAAAGACTTCACAACTGCAATTTCAAGGAACTTGTTCCTGATGTTTTTAGATGTTTAGAGCTCACAAGTGAGATTCTGGTAACAGCAAAGTGATATGAATGAAATTTAGTTTTAATTTTGCTCCATGTCTTTTTATCTTGCCCCTGTTTACTTTGAGATAGTGATGTTCAACCTAATATATTTAGACTCCCTGAGCAAATTTAATCACTTCCAGGCTCGCCATCTCCTGATCTCAGATAGGCACTATGTATTTTCTCATATCTCCGTTCATTTACTTCTACATTTATGCAAGATCACTATCTGTAGGTCTGTAGAAATGCTGACTTTCTAAATATAGGCCTCAAATTTTTTAAATTTTTTTTTTTTTAGTCTGCTATAAGGACTACATCACCACTCTGGAAGAATGACTGAAAGTTTCTCAGTATCTCAGTAACAGAACTATTTACCTAGAAAAAGGCTGGTTTCCCTCCTTTTTTATGTGGTGGGGTTTTTTTGTGTTTGTTTGTTTGTTTGCTTCTTTGTTTGTTTGTTTTTGGATGGCTGCTGCCCCTTTCTCCATGAAACAAGGAAGTATGGGAAATTTGGACTTAGCTCCCTCATCTGCCTGAGTAGATTTGGACCCAGGTGATAAGCAGTCTGTCTAAAGTAATTAATTTCAGATTCTTGATTATCTCAGTTGCCATCAACCAAGGGGAGCCAGGAAGAGTCTAATTATGGATAAACCAGACTTTTCTGTGTTGTGGGAGCAAAGACAAAAGTAAATACCAAGGTTATGGAGCCAAACTTCTTCTTTGCCTTAACAAGGCCTTTCTCTCAATTCACCAACTGCTCTGACATTGTCCAGCAGAGTTTTAAACAGCCCAGCTGCCCCCATGACTCCTTTTGGGTGGCTCTCCCAAAAGAGAAAGTACCTTATTCCCTTTTTGAGTTGGACTCAAGTCAAAACAGTTTATATACCCTTGGTTTTCCTTTCCTTTCCCTGAAGGAATTACCTTTTCCAGGAGCAGTGTCTTGACTCAGATGTTAAATTGCCCAGGCCTTGAACTCACAGCACACAGCCATTCCAGAGGTCTGGTTCTCCAATTCATGGACATGATTCCAAGCCTTTGGGGCACTTGTAGACCATAAATTATTTTTTTTAAAAACCTAAAGAACTGTCTTTTTTTATCCCTTTGTAAGGATTTACTCAGCTATCAGGCCCGAGAAGGGCTTTTCTAAGCCTTCCCTCTCAGCTCTGGACTGGTGCCTCATAAACTGTGCTGATCCTCAGGGCAGATTTGTTGAAGAGTTTCTGCTTTAAATAAAAAGTGAGAGGGCGAGAAATAGATGTGTAAAACTGCCCAAGGAGAGGAGAGTCCATCACACTCTCTGTTTTGCTGGTGGCTCAGTACAGGGGCAGTCCATGCCAACTCCTGCACATCCTTCTGCATGCATGGATCAACTCTACAACTCAGACTGGGCTCAAGTGGGAGTGCAATCTGCAGACTTGCAGCATGCCAGCAACTGTGCCATGGCTGATTACTCCTTCAGATTGTCCAAATCTGGCCTCAGCACCTTGGGAGATCCCAGCACTGACACAAGGAGCCCCCTCTCATGTGCCTTGCACCTTCCTCTCTCTCCAAGGCCAGGTTTTTCACCCAAAGGTGTTGTCACAAAGATAAGGATTTCACCCTGTGAGGATTATGAGGCCCTGGCACAGAGGCACAGAGGAGCTGTGGCTGCCTCACCCCTGGAAGTGCCAAAGGCCAGGCTGGACAGGGCCTGGAGCAGCCTTGGATGGTGGAAGGGGTCCCTGCCCATGGCAGGGGTGGAATGGGACGAGTTTTAATCTCCCATCCATCCCAAACCATTCCATGATTCTGCGAAAGGTGTGCTACAGGTGTTACATCTTAACCAAGAGATAATGCCAAGGTATCACAGTCCAGAAGTGACATGAAGCAGAATAAGACATGTAAGGAATTCAAATTGCAGACCCAGAGAGAACACAAAGACTTTGGTGTTGACCTTCTGCATTCATTCCTTTCCAATCTTGTGAATTGCAGAACCTTTCAGAAGGATCCCAAAAGGACAGATGTAGCCTTAGAATTATAATTTCCGTAAAAGCTTCTCTTTTCTACAGGCCTCTTTTGCTCCTCTTGGGGACAAATTATCCTGCATCCTTTTTAAAAGCTTTTGCTTCAAGTATCCCTCTATAAAATACGAAATTTCCTTCAATCACAAGAACATAATCTGAGAAATTGTTCCATCTCCAGTCTGAGTTGTTAAGTGGTTTTGCACAGGAGTAGTTCATCTGTAAGATGTGAGGGCTGGAGGAGTGGGGTGTGTCTGAGGGTAATTTATGGGTGGTTTTGACCCGAGTCAAATCCTGAACTCTGAACAAGTTGCAGAGAAACAGAGGAGAGGGGGCGCAGGGCACTCACTTTCTAAAACTATCCCAAGTGTTAATCTTCTGCTTTCTCAAAGACTGTGAGAGGTTTTTTTGCATTGCCCGTCTGCCCTGATGAGAAATGTTGTGGTGTGAACCAACATGAGCCTAAAGGAGAGATACACAAAATGGATCTATTTTTATTCTGCCACTGGCTTGCTGAATGACCTTGCGTAAATCGCATCCCTGTACCTCATTTTCAATTATGTAAATTAGGGATAAAAATTATTCACCTTCCTAGAGTGTTTTGAGACGTACTGGTGCACAGCTAGATGCTATGATTTTAACACCTCACAATTAATGCTCTGTTTCTAGAGGTTTGAAGTCTGCTATCAAAACTCCCACCACTTTCTGGGTGATGCCTCACGAGGTGGGGTTTAGAGATGAATGCTCACCTCACCAGGCAGGGGACAAGAAATGTCAGAGGATGCAAGGCTGTCTGTGCTATGGCCATTACTTCATGTGTCAGAAAACGTGAAAATTTTTAAAAAATAAATGAACAAAAAATGCAGTTAGGGGGCTGAGCAGTGCTGGTTGGTGGCTGTGAATGGCTTGGCAGCAGCAATTCTTCACTGGCCCTTGAGCAGTCAATGTCCCTAGCAGGAGGGATTTTTTACTCCTGTGGAAACATAAGCAGCAGTAACGACTACTATTATCCTTGATCAGACATCAGCTGCTTCCAAAACCAAACCAGAAGAGATATTGCTGCAGAAAGTCAAGGGATAGAGAAGATAGTCAATGAATATGGCTGGAAAAAGTGGAGACTTCCATGGACGTGTGTGTATCCAAGCACAGATGTGGCTCTGACAGCAGATTTGATCCCACCAGGACTTTATTTGCCAGGAATAGTTAATGTTCACTAAAGCAAGGTCAGGGACCAGGTGCCTGCTGAGCAGTGAACCCACCACACTTGTTCCACCCCATTTTTTCCTCCCACCCTCCCATGTTTCTGCAGGTGTCAGAATGCTTTAATATTCTAGGGGTGAGTGCAGGCAAGTCGTGGCTGTTCCTGAGAGAGGCAAAAGAAGCTTCTGGTGCTGCAGGCTGGGGTTTTAGCTAAATGAAGCAGTAATGTCATTATCTGTGTTTCATCTGCGCCTCTACAGTCAGGCTCAATTGTGCTAATCACTGCAGAAATGGGTGACAAGGAGCTTACAATCCAACCTGTCCAATGTCAGGAAAGCACAGACTTCCAGCATCACCTGGGGAAAAGGAAAGGAGGCCCTGTCAGGGCCTTTCAGGTGGTCCCTGCCCAGAATCCCCCAGTGGCCAGCTTGGATCCTTTTAGGAAGGAGGATAAATGAGATAAATAACTGTTCTTTTGGATAAGGACATTTGGGGAACAGAATACATTTTCTCTAGATCACACTAAATTATACAGAGTCAAGCAAGCAAAGTGATTCTTTTTTCCCCAAAGCTCTTCTCTTCCTCTAATTACATTTGAAATGTTTTGCATGCTATTGAAAATGTCACTTCCAGCTGCAGACCATTAAGGAGCCTATGTGGCCCTGCCATGGGTTTTATTAAGGCAGGTTTGTTGCTGGGGATTTCAATGGCAGCAAAATGAGGCCTGGGGTGAAATACCTTTTGTTACAAGTGTTGAACACTTGTTTTGGTGGTAGGGGACCTTTCACAAAGGCACAGTGCTCGCCAAATTATTTTAAAGACCAAGGGATGAATAATGGGGCAGGAACTACTCAGATGTGTGCTATTTCTTCCCTTCTGCCCCAAAGCATTAATGGAGGCAAATGTAGTGGTCCTGGTTTGTACTGAGCTCACAGCAGAAATTTGTGCATCTGATGTTTTCCTGAGCACTTGTTTTCCTGGTACTGCTGCCTGAGGTGCCAACAGGACTCAGGCAGGTCTGCTCTGGTTTTTTCTGCAATCATCCAAAACTGAGTGATGGAGCAGCTCTGGCTCTGTGGATCAGAGTCAGGGACAGTGTCCAGGGGAAAGGCTGATGGGCCATTGCTGCAGAGATCCTTCAGTTTCTCCCTGCAGCCAGGCTGTGTGGGCAGTGGTCAGGATGTGGGAAAGTCCTTTCACTCTACTATATTCACATCACCCTTCTGGCTCCTCTTCCTCTTCTGCTTATGCTGCTCTATAACCCAGCTTGGGCTGTGGATTTGGTGACTCTGGGGTACGAGTTTCCTTTCCTATCATTGCTGTAGAGTCTCTGAGCCCATTGCAAAAGTCACAGAGGAACACAAGGGGTAAAGGGATAATAGCCTGAAACCAGGATTTCATGACCTGGAAAGCAGTTCTGCAAACATGACTTGTTCTCCTTCTGCTGACGTGATGCCCAGCACACAGAGCCAGCCCAGCAGTGGGGGAGTCTCAGATTTAGACTCTGTGCATCACTGGCCTTTCCATTTTCTTTTCCATACCAATGCAAAGAGCAATTTTATAAATAATTTCCCAGACTGAAACAAAAGAAAAACAATATTTTTTTCTAGTAGAGCAGGGTGCATTTTTCAGACATGAACCAACCCTTCCATTTCTACATCAGCTTTTAAATGGTGTTTAGTGCTGTGGCAATGAAACCCTTGATGTGACACCACTCCTGGCACAATGGGACATGGACAGGGTGGGGAGATATGCTGCTATGGATGTATCCAGCAGAGCTTTCACCTGGGGTGAGCTATTTCTTCTAAAAATGAAAAGAATTTAGGGATCCAAACACAGGTCTCATAATCTAATTTAAGTCACTAACAATCAAGAATGAAAATGAGAGAAGGCAATTTTTAGTGAGAGAGAAGAGAAATGTTTCTTTCTTTAAAGCAGACAGGAGGATGTTTAGGGGAAGTTGTACCATTTTTCTAGGACTGTCTATCCAGCTCCTTAATTTATGTACCCCCGTGCAGTAAGGGACACCCTGTTGGCATTTGCTTTTCAGTGCTGATCCCTGACAGAGCTCAGCACTTGCTCTTTAAATAGCCCAGAGCTGATAAAAGCATTTCTGTGGGGAGGAGCTGGCTTTGTCCTCAGCTCCAACATCTGCAGCAAAGTCAGGTCAGTCCCATCTCTGCCTCTGATAAAAGAGCAGGAATTTGCTGCAGCTTCTTGGGGAGTGTGGCTGCTGGCACACTGCAGGCTGGAGGAGAGGGAGGAGGGCACGAGCATCTCACCCAGTCTCCTTTCTGGCACTGCTGCTTTGCACTGATCCTGACCCCACCATCCTGTTTGCTGCTGGCAGCCAGGCTGAGATCAACAATTTATTCCATCCTGGTCTGCAGGCACTGACACTTCTCACTGCAGAAGGAAGGCATGATTTCCTTCTTTCGTGCTGTACTGTTGTCACCATGTAAAGTTTTAATGGGAGCAGAGCAGCCTCCTGAATATCCTGCAGAGATGCTCACTGAACTTAAATGGAAAAGATCCTGCCAAAAGATTAACAGCTGACACTGCCAACATGTGTAGAATAAATTTCCAAAACAGCCCCAAAGAGCAAGTTGCTCCAGTTAAATCACAGTGGGAGCCCTGGAAAACTTCACAGAATTGTAGAATCACAGAATGATTTCTGTTGAAAGAGACCTTAAAGACAATTGTGTTCCAACTCCTGCCATGGGCAGGGACACCTTCCACTGTCCCAGGTGGCACCAAGCACCATCCAGCCTGGCCTTGGACATTCCAGGGATCCAGGGGCAGCCACAGCTGCTCTGGGGCAACCTGTAAAATTAAAGCAGATGGAACTAAACTCTTCTCACCAGTGTCCAGTGACAGGACAAGAATGAATGATCTCAAACTGAAGTACAGGAAATTCCATTTAAAAAAAGAAAAGAAAGCTTTTCTTTTCCTCTGCATGGGTCATGAGACTCAGGCACAGGCCACCCAGAGAGGCTGTGGAATCTCCATCCCTGGAGATATTAAAAACCTGGCCACACCTGACCCTGAGGAATCTGCTTTAGCTGAGTTTGCCCTAAGCAAAATGTTCTAGAGATGAACCCTCCAGACACAATGACTTTGCAGTTCTGTGCCCCTGAAATTTAAGGGGTGAATGGTGGTGTTGGTTGAGGTCTGTGCTGCATAGCACCCAGTTTAATTTCTTAACTTGGAGAAGGTTCAGGAAGCAAAGCACAAAACAGCAATGGCTGTGAAGCTGGTAAAGAACTGCCAGCACAT
The DNA here is from genome assembly GCF_035770615.1 of Melospiza melodia melodia. NCBI lineage: Eukaryota > Metazoa > Chordata > Aves > Passeriformes > Passerellidae > Melospiza > Melospiza melodia. The sequence goes on from NC_086226.1 coordinate 2,319,333, forward strand.
GGTGTGGAGGCTCACAGTCCACAGGAGAAGGGCAGCTTGTTGACACAACTCAAAAAATGTGCCATCATTTTCTATTCAGGGATAATGAGGATTAATTTTTGCAAACGTAGGGAATAGGCACACGGCAGTGAATTCCTGGAAGAGCAAGAGCTGTTTAATCTCTCCAGGATGTACATAATAAGTGAGCAGATATGTCTCATCATGAACATAACATTTTTTTTCTGACTAATAGCAGGACTTGAAAGTAGAACTGTCAGAACCTCCCGTCCCCACTGAGGTCAACAAGTGTTCCTGTGATTTTAACAAAGAAATCAGGAAAACATTCTCAAATGCTGTTTTCTTTGTCTTCAAGTTGCTTTTCCAATGGGGAAAAAACAAACTGAACAAACAAAGTAGCAAGCTAAAAAGGTGCTGTGGCTCCTCAGAAGGCCCCAGGGGAAATGTAAAGTGATTTGGTCATCCATGCTGGAGCATCCATCACTTTACTCCGTCCTGTTTTCACATCCAGTCCCAGCACTCATTAATTTGCCCTCGCTCCTTGGCAAGGATGGGAAGGTTCCTTGCATGTGCTGGCTGGCAGGGCTGAGGGAGGAAGTTGTGCTTTACATTCTGACTTCAAATCCAAAGAGGAGAGAGCCCCAACCTTAGTGCTTATAAAAAAGATGGGGACAAATGTTTTAGCCGGACCTGCTGCAACAGGGCAGTGGGGGTGGTTGAAAACTAGAAGAGAGTCAATTTAGATTAGATATAGAAAAAAAGAAAATTTCACAATGAGGATGGGGAGGCTTTGGCACAGATTGCCCAGAAAAGCTGTGGCTGCCCCATCCCTGGCAGTGCCCAAGGCCAGGTTGGACAGGGCTTGGAGCACCCTGGGATAATGGAAAGTGTCCCTGTCCATGGCAGGAGAGCTGACCTTCAAAGCTCCCTTCCATTCCTTGAATTCCATGACTTATAGCAACAACCAAGGAAAGGTACCTCCCCTCCTATGTGCAAACATTCAGACCTTTATTATTTCTGCTCTTTTACCAGGAATTGCCCCAGGCTGGCACCTGGAATACATTGATGTGACGGACTCTGCCATGGACAAGACGTTCCGGTTCCAGTGCGATCGCTGGCTGGCAAAGGGTGAGGATGATGGGCAGCTCATCAGGGAGCTGGCCTGTGCCAACAATGACATCCTGGAACTGAAGGAACGGACAGGTGAGTTTGGAGGGCTCTTGTGCCACTTCCTGAGGGACCTCAGTGGTCGTAGGACCACATGTCCTGCAAGCTGGAGGCTCCCATGCAGGCTTTGGGGGTTATTTCGTGTACACTTCAGTTCAATAGTGCAGTTCTGGGATAAGAAAGAAATGAAACAGGATTTGGGAGGAAGAAAAAGTTCTCATTCTGTGTTGAAAGCAAAGAGGGGCCCATCTGCAGTGGTTCAGTCCATCAGTGAGCCATGAGAACTCATGGATATGATCTCATTAGAAGTAATGTGCTTGAGCCTTTGAGGTGGAAAATAAGTTCAGTCCTTAAAGCTTGGTAAGTAACATTGCTCCAGCTTCCTCCTTAACTGGTTCTGGGCTATGAGCTTAAGTGTCCCAGCTGAATATCACAGCTGAGCTTAACAGCCCATGGCCCTGGATCTGCTCTGGGTAATCCCACTGGGGCCAAGGCAATTACACTGCTGTCTGATGTGGGGGTGACTCAGCCAACAAGAGTTACTTAACCACACTGAGGGTATGCAGAGTCCATCTCAAGAACTACTGCACCAGTGCTCTTCTTCAGGAGAATCCTGGGGAGACAATAATCACATTACTGACAGGAGAATCCTGGGGAGACAATCCTCACCGTGATTGTGCTCTACCCCTGAAAAAATATCAGCCTTGTGAGGGCCATTCTGGGTACTTACAGGCCACCACAGCATCTGAGCACATCCTGTTGGGTGCATGGACACCCTCACTGATAGGAACAGTGGCACAAATTTAAGAGAAAAAAGAAAAAAAAAAGAAAGAAAATAATATATGGAGGATTCAGGCTGTGTTTCAGATTAAATGCTCAGCACAGCATGGAGCTGGACACAGATTGTTCAAGAGGGACCTCAATCATCCTTGTGGGTCCCTCCAACACAGAATATTCCATGATTCTAAGAATAACTCCATCTATTCTTGCTACCCAATTGAACAGGACTCATATTTTTCATGTATTCTATCCCAAACCACTTAGAAGTCAAAAGTCCCACAGATTTCAGTGTGTTTCCACCCTTACTTTGCAAATGCTTGCTGTCTTGTGGGCTGTGATAAATATTAGGAAAGGGGTTTTTAGGCAAAGTGACAGCCAAATGAAGAGATCTTGCAGGCCATCTGCTCTCCCTTTTCTGCTTAACGTGTGTGTTAATTATGCTTTAAAGCCTATGAGATTCTCACAGTAACCAGCGACAGGGAGGATGCAGATACTAAGGAAAACATCTGGATCATCCTGGAAGGGAAGATGGGCCGCTCAAAGGAATTCCTCATGGAAAACTCTTCCAAGAAAAGGAGGTTTGAAAGGTAATAAGCAGGATGGTGGGCCAGAGGAACTCCCACCCACTGTGTGTCCTCCCCAAATGTCACCTCTTCTTGCCACAGGGAGCTGTGTTTGTGCCATGCTGCTTCCAAAAAGCTTGATGGCTTCCTATTTGGATAACAGGGAAGATAGAAAATTAGTTTCTGGTGGGCAGCCACAGAGTAGGTTTCAGGACAGCAAGAAAAAGGCATTTGGCAAAGGGAAATGTAGATGTTGCATGTGTGTCTGTGTGTGTGTGTGTCCTTTTGTGTCTGAACATACAAAGAGGCTCCTGGCGAGCCCCCAGGGAGGCTGAGTGGATTCTGAGCTGGGAGGAGCAGGAGGAAGCTGGAGGTGGTTTTAGTTCCTTTCAGAGCATCTCGCTGGGAGGGGGAATCAGAGAGAAAGTAATAACAGTTGCAGGCTAGATGTTGTCAGAGCTGCTCAGATCTGGCTTTGCAGACGGATCCGGGGGTGAGGCTGTGAGATCACCGTGGTGTGAGGAAAGGCAGGATCAGCCTCCTGCTGGAGGCACATCATGGAACAGGGGGCATATTCCCTCTCCCACGTGGGATGCTCCAGGTGTGATATGGGTTTTCTGCTTGTTTGAGGACAGGGAACACCCTCTGGAGATGGGGACCTCACCAAAGTCACGGGCACTGCTGATGTTCTGCTGCTTTGCAGGGAGGAAAAGTGATGGATGACCAAATCACTTTTTCTGGTAAAGGAAGGTGCAATTCTGGCTCATGTGGAACACAATATGACTGACTGAGACACCACATGAAATATGGAAGAACAGGAGGAGCTTCTTGAGCTGATGGTGCCCATGGAGGAGTTAAACATCCCTCTTCATTAGGCACAGTCTGTCCTTGGAGGGACCAAGGGCCAGCCCAAGGAAATAAACCCAACAGATACTCAAGGAACACAACAGGAATCCAGCCAACTCTTTGTCAGAAACCTATCAGGCCTGCCCATGACAGGGGTTTTGAATTAGGTGATCTTTAGGGTCCTTTCCAACCCAAACCATTCTGAGATTCTGTGATTTAATTGTTCCTCTGAGCTATTTCCAACTCAAGCTTCAGGAAGGATGGCTCAACTAGCAAATTTAAAACAGCTATGGTGGGTAGATGTGTAACAGATACAGTATCTGTCAAGAATGAATGAATAAGTGCTGGAGGGGAAATTAGTCATTCTTTAGCTTTATCTATAATGAGGCAAATTGATTTTGTATGTGGAACAGCTCAAGTTTATCCTAGAAAGTCCTAGTGGCAACAATTTAAAGTGTCACCCCTAATCAGAGAAAATACTAAATTTAAATATGGAAATTATACTTTGTGTTGAATGATTGTAGGTTAAATCAAATGACTGTAAATGAAGGCTTATCCTCTATCTTCCATAGCCATGTGCAAATTACTTAATGTCCGTATGAGGCAAGTCACTGGCAGCCTCCAGCATGCTGAAACTGCTCCCTGTCTCCTGCAGGGGAGCGACTGACACGTTCCAGTTTTCTTCGAAGAACGTTGGTGATATTGCAGCCATCTGTGTTGGTCACTGCCCAAAGGATGGGAAGAAGTCATCTGCAAAAGCTGATGTCTTCTGGCACGTGCAGGAGATCATTGTGACGGAGATGGAGCTTTGCAACAAGTAAGTGCCTTCTCACCTGCAAGGAGCTGCCCTGGGAGGACATGGGGCAGCTCAGCAGCTCTGCACACATCCTCCTGAAGCATTTCAGGCCTAGGAAATAACAGAAAATCTTGTTTTCTGTTGTGTAGTTTGGTGTGTCAGGGCCAGAATGTCCTTGTCTGATTTACATGCACAATTCTGAATTCTTAGAGAGGGTATTTGCATGTGCAGGTAACTTTACAAACAAGTTGGCTGGGGTGAATCTCACAGCCAGGATGAATTGATGTCTCACATTATGAAAAATAACCAGAATGGCTAAAATTCAAATGTAGGATACTCTGCACAGACTGGTCTTTAAGTAAGTCTTGTGAAAGATTTCCTGGAAACAAGAGTAAGACAAAGGCTGAGCCTCTGATTCCGACCAGTTTGGATGAGAGATCCTCCTGGTCTGGTCCAAAAGGCCACACATCACTGGAAAGGCTGCAGTCCTGCAGCTCAGCCATGCCTGAAGAGCCCTGAGCATGGTCAGGTCATGCACACTTTGATCTGAGCCCCATCTTTGGAAGGGGAGCAGATTCCACAGGAGCAGAGGAGATCACCCATCTGCAGAACAAACTGCACTCCAGTAAAACAGTCCACGACATTAATTGTGGATTTCTTCTCTTCTCCACGATATTTCCATTGCTGCTGTAGAATTTAACTATGAGGAGTTTGTTCCAGCTGAGACAGTTGAGTGTTTAAGAAGAAATCCTTGAAGTGGTGAGGTTTTTTTTTAGAAGCTAAGAGTCTCTCCTAGCAAATTAATCAGCCAACTGAAGAGCCTTAATAATATTTGCTGAATGAAAACTCAGTCAATTGCATACTAAAACATGCTCTTTTCTCCTGGTGGGGAAAAGCCTGGAACCCTCTGAGTCCAGCTGTGCAATCAGATCCGTGCACTGAACTCACTGGGAGCACGCTGAAACTGCTGGGACAGTGTGCTGTGAGGGAGCCACAGGTTTTCTCATAAAATCTCACATTTTAGAGATTGTTTTAAATTAGAGAGGGCAGCCAGAAGGTGTGGGTAAAGCCTGCAGTCTGTCCTTGCACTGGAGCAGGGCTCCAGCTCTGCAGATGCAGCACTTTACAGGGGTGTTTGCAGTGCACACAAGCAACTGGAGAGCTTGCACCACGAGAACAAGTTCTCACTTCAGGTATTACCCATCAAAAAACCTACCCAGACAAGCCAAAGACCAAGTTTAAAGAGTTAACAGATTGTTGCAGCAATAGTTTTGAATTATACTGGGATTTTTCCTTTCTTAGTATGTAAAAAGATAGTATTTAAAGATTTTCCTTGCACATTCCAGGGCTACAAAGGTAAGTTTTTTTTCTTTTTGCCCCTTGTGAAGATTGGCATGCACCATTTCACTTCCAGACCATGAGATATTACACAGCTGAGGAAATCAATCTGCAGCACTGGGCATCCTCTCCATCATACTCTCATGAAGTTTTTCTGCCCCTGAGCCTAAAATTTTTTTCCTCCTAGAATTTCTCATCTACAAAGCTTCTTCCCAGGGAATAAGTGCTTCACTTTGTCTGCAGAAAATGCCAAGAGTATAGGAAGTGCTTAAGCAACACCATACAGCAGGATTCACAGGGACCCTTCCTCCAGGTGTTTATTTTACACACGCACTGCAATCCAGCCACACTCCATTCAGAGAGACCTGCTGCAGTTCAGTGAAGATGGGGAAGGGGCAGAGCTCATTTGGAACTGATCTGCATCACTGGAAGTGAAATACATCATTAAAAGCAGAGTGCTCCAGCCCCTGGCTGAGTGCCAGCTACGAGGAAATTCATGGATGTGCTCGGTGCTCCCTGCACATCACCAGACACAGCACTGTTGGCATGTGGTACCTCTCATTTCCCTGCTCCCACTTTTATTGCTCCTGCTAAAGATGACACAGGTGATCTAGAAAGGGCAGGGGAGATTTAAACCTCCTCCATCTTTCCCGTTCCTTTTTTTTATGCCTTTTTCCTGCTTTAGTTCTGGGCCTGACTGCTTGTCACTGCCTTGGTGGGTCTGGAGCTGGTCATGCAATTGCACAGGCTGAAGAGGTGACAAGAGCCACAGAGATCCTTCCCACGAGCAGTGTGTCTGCAGCTGTGTGGGGACAGGTCAGATTTTTCCATGGAACTGCAAAGTTCCATTGTGGCTCTCTTTCTAGAGAAATATTCAAGTTCTGGTACATGGAGGGGAAAATGCTGAAACAGCATTAATATTGGGCAACTTAGTAGAATTCACACTCCCTAACTTTCTGGCTCCATTTTTGTACCAACAACATGGTACAGGTGGACAGGGCCTGTCCCTGTGCCGGCCCTGCTGAGGCAGCTCCAGTGCTGGGGACAGCTCTGGGCCCTCAGCACAAGGGAGACACCGAGGGGCTGGATCGTGTCCAGGGCAGGGAACGGAGCTGGGAAGGGGCTGGAGCCCCAGGAGAGGCTGAGGGAGCTGGGCAGGGGCTGAGCCTGGAGCAAAGGAGGCTCAGGGGGGCCCTTGTGGCTCTGCACAGCTCCTGACAGGAGGGGACAGCCGGGGGGGTCGGGCTGTGCTCCAGGGAACAGGGACAGGAGCAGAGGGAACGGCCTTAAAACATGCCAGGGGAAGGATAGATTGGATATTATGGAAAATTTCTTCATGCAAGGAGCTGTCCAGCCCTGGCACAGCTGCCCAGGGCAGTGGTGGAGTCACCATCCCTGGAGGAATTCAAAAGCCATGTGGATGTGGCACTTTGGGAACACGGGGCAGTGCTGGGGTGGGGTAGCACTTTGACTCAACAATCCTAGAAGGCTTTTCCAACACAAACAATCCCACAATTCACAATTCCCTCACATTTGCCCCATAAAGTGGCCATCGATGCCACTAACCTTCCCCTTATTCCCCACGTCAGGTACTTCTTCAGGTGCAACGCGAAGATCCCTCTGCGCTACAAGCGGCGAGACTACAAAGTCTTCGAGTGTGCCAAGGTCACCGAGAGCTTTGCCAGCAAAGCCCGGAGCCTGGTGCCAGTGAAATACGAGACCATCGTGGTCACGGGCTTCGAGAAGGGCGCGGGCACCGACGCCAACGTGTTCATCACCATCTACGGCCTCAACGGCGACTCGGGGCGGCGCGCGCTCCGGCAGAAGTTCAGGAACCTCTTCGAGCGGGGCAAAACCAGCAGGTTTTACCTGGAAACGCTGGACATGGGGGAGCTGAAGAAGGTCAAGATTGAGCACGACAACAGCGGGCTGGCTCCGGGCTGGCTGGTGGAGAGGGTGGAGATCACCAACTCGGCCACTGGCGTCACCACCATATTTCCCTGTGGGAAGTGGCTGGATGAAAACCGAGGGGATGGGTTAATCTGTAGGGATCTTTTTCCTAGGTACTGAGGAGGGTTTTGGTCCCTTCAGTATGCATTTTTTTTTCTCATTATACTGTTTTATATTGCCTTTTACTTTTTAATACGCTGCCTTTTGTATTGAGAGATTTTTAGTAGCGAGACCTTCTTCCTGGGTTAACATTTTGTAAAAGTAATGTTGCTTTTTTTTTAAAGTGCACATAAAACTATTAATTAAATAAATGCATTTATTGGTTATTTATGATTAAAAGCTACAACCGGCAGAGACATAAACTTTCCTTTACCAGTTCAGATGTTTCTGCTTTCAGTGCTATGCCTTGACAGAGCTGAGAATACCCACTGACCTACTCCACTGATAGGGTCCACTTTTAGATAAGCATAGAGGTTGAGAGAATTGAGACACTTTTATTTTAGAAAATTGAGCTTGGAGATCACAGTTTTTTCCCACTTCTGGCAACTGCAAGCTCTGCATGTCCATACACACATATGGACATCTCCAAGGGCACCACATCAAAACACAGCAGGCACAGTGGGATGTTCCATGGGGAGTTTGGGGAGCATCTGCATCCACCCAGCCAGGTCTCAAGCAGTGGGATCTGCGTGATGTTTTCTGACCTGTGAGCTTTTTTTCCCCCAGGGCAGACTTTGCTCCCTGGCTGAATTCCTACAACTCTGCCAAGAGCTGAGATCTATGGTTACAGCTGCCAGTGCAAAAGACCTTCCAGATAATCAATTCCACAGCAAGGAAGCTGTGCTAACTATATTCAAAGCTGACTCAGGATAATCATACCCTACATGGCCTGAATACCAGCTCTGTTTCAGAGCAACTGCCACGCATTTCAACTTTTTTTTTCCTTTAATAAGGATTGCTGTTTTGTCTTTTTCCGTAGCTCAGAAGGGATTTCCTGGAGGCAGTAAGGGCCAGTGCTCCTGTCAATGAGCTCTTCCCAGGCACTCACATCTCTACAGGTACCAACAAGAAAATCTGTTCATAAATCATTGCTTCTGGAGCCCTGTCTCTCTCTCTAGGCTGCAAAGCAGCAGGACACATCCTTAGGAGGAAAAATGGAGGTGTTTGAGCCATGAGGACCTTCCTCCTGGCCCACCCTCTGCCAGAAGCTGGCTTTAAACAAGAACTTTGCAAGAACAGGGATCAAAGGGGCAAAGAGTGGGCTCAACCCACCAAGCCCAGCCAGTTCCTGGGTGGAGGATGATGCTTCTGCTGGGACCACGCCTGGATGTGCCAGGCCACAAGGCAGAACTGTCCCACTGCTCAGTCCCTCACTCCTCATGGGCAAGGGAGGCCCAGCAAAGCCTGGTGATGCTGAGACAGGAGTCAGGAGCATCTTAGAAATGCTGTTGATTGCTCAGAGGTGTTTGAAAGCTGCTAACCCACTAAAGCCCTTCCAGGGGAGTTCTGGATTTCTGTTTCCCACAGCAGGCACCACCAAAGAGACATGACCTTATATCATGGCTGTCTCTGCCAGCTCACAAATAATAGCCCAGCCTAATTCATTTTAGAAACCTTTATGGTAACTGATGGTTCTGGAGCAGAGCAAGTTGCTTAAATGAGCCCAGTAATCAAGCTCATCAGGGATCAGCTACTCACTGAGAGGAATAACAATAATAGCAGCCTTTGCTGGCTGTGCTCTCCCTCCTCATGGCAGACTGGTGTGCCCAGCCCTTAGCAAGGAGCAGGAGGAGCAGAACAGCCCTTAGGAGGGCTGGAGGTGATTGCTAGGGTCTGATTGCATCCCTGGGATCCTGCTGAGATGGAGTTCAGACTCCCTGGATACCCAGGGCATCCCATGAGTGGAGTCTGGTGCATCTGGGTTTGCTGTTCTTGTGCAGTGTCCTTGCAGTTCCCCAGTAGGTGTTTGAAGCAAAATAAGGGTCAGGCTTTTGATCTCCCTGCATTCCCTCCCACCCAAGTCTGACCAGCAGTGTGGGAAAAAAATCCTCTCCTGTCAAGAGGTTTGGCCCCTTTTCAGACAAATGAGTGCTGCTGTGAAATAGGAGTTTGTCCCTGTGCAGTGCTGCAGTCCCAGCATTTCCAGCTGGCTCCAGTCTCTCCTACTTCATACAGGGTAGGGGGAAAGCTGATTTTAGATCATCAGTTTAACCCCTGCCATCCCCTGGGCAAGCTCACTGCACTGGCACTTGCTTCCATGGCCAGGTTGGACAGGGTTGAGAGCAACCTGTTCTAAGGGAAGGTGTCCCTGCCCATGGCAGAGGGGGAGAACAGAATCTTTGAGGTCCCTTCCAGCCCAAACCATTCTGTGAGCCCATGGTGATTCTATGGTTCCAGGATTCTTCTATGATTCCAGCCCTGGGGAGCAGGGAGGCAGCTCCTGATCCACACACCATCCCTCCCTGGGGCAAGGAGGAAAGATAAATTCTTACCTTGCGTGTGAAATGTGCTCACATCTGGGAGGAATCACAGGTGGCAAGTGGCCAGAAACATGGGTTGAGGCACAGGAATTAATATCTTCAGGGTGACCAAACCACTGTGCAGGTGGGAGATGGGTTTGCAGGTACCTGGGGTCATCAAGGCCCCCTGCCATCCCTGGACAGGCTTATTCAGCACCAAAGCCCCAGGCAAAGCTGCCAGGAGCTGGAAAGGGCCAGGGAGGGTTTGCTGATAGAGGGTCAGCACCCACACTGACTCCAGGAAGGCAGCCTTGGCAAAGCATGAAGGAACTCTGCTTTTTCCACTTCAAACAAGCCCCTCCTCAGTGCAAAGCTCAGCTCCACCCTGGCTCTGGGGAATCCCTCTGTTGCTACAACAGCTGCTACAGAAGTAATAAGGCAAGAGTGGAGTTTTTCCAGAGGCTGGATTTGCATTAAGCTGCTGGATCCAACAGTTTCTTGGACAAGTGGAGATCTAGGGAGGAGAAAAGCCAAAATTTTCCTAGTCCTGTGCCTTTTGCAGGGCTTAGTCAGTCTTTTCCTGTGGAGGCCAAGCTGCCCAAGGCTGGAATCTTGGGCAGATTCAAAGCTCCTGCTCCCACCACCAACCTCTGCCTTCTTTTTTTTTCCACTTTATTTCCTAATTGGTGGGATTTTAATGCACATTCCTTCATCCTAAAACAACAATGTAAATAAGAAGCAAGAGCAAAGGGCAAGATTGGTAGCACTCAGTGTGAGTCTTCAAAACCTGGCTGGGCCATTGTATTTGTGTTCTCCATCATTTTGGAACTCCGATGGAGTTCTGTGTTTACCAAATTTAGGCTTACTAAAGCACTTGGGTGCTGCCAGTGGAAACAAGCATTAACAAGGGGTACTTAGCAGTGTTTCATGCTGAAGGACCAGTTGCCTCTTGGTGCAGGACACAGAAAATTATTTACAAATCTCTTTGAAATTGTTGCTAAGCATTTTTGGTAGCATCATATCCCTATGTGAACCCTAGGCTCATGAAGGGGCAATGACTGAGATGTGACGTATCTTATGTTCTGTGTGTAGAAAATATCTTATAATCTTCCTTGCTCCTTCCTTGTGTCTAGAGGCCAACTGTAAACTAGAAAAGAGTTAAAATGAAAAAAAAATTAAAAAAAGAAAAAAAATTATTAATGGGGTGGTACAGTTCTGAGCTGCAACCTGTGGGCCAGGCCCAGATTTAGGCACCACAAAACACTGGATAACACTGGATAAAGGCTCAATTTCTCAACCCTGGGCAGCTGCAGTGAGAGCAGATGCTGGCAGTGAATAAAGATGTTGCATTTTGGTCCGTGCTGCTGTGCTGTGATGGGCAGAGCCCCTCTCCCTCCCCAGGCAGGCTCTGTGCTCAGCAGGGCTGTTATCAGATTGTGGCAGATCCTTTGCTGCTCCAGCTCCAAAACAAACCTGATTGCCATCTGCAGCACCTCTCTCAGCGGCGTCACCCCTCTGAAGGACATCAGCAGGATCTCAGTGAGGAACTGAGATTTTCCCCAGCTGGACCAGCGGGTCACTTTTAACCTGTTTTCTGTTTTCTGAGTTTCTAAAAGCCTCCTGTAACAAGAGGTTCATGTGGTGTGAACAAGGTTCATCCCTTATGCAGCTTTTGATGGATGATGGGGGAGCCGGCAATTCCCTTCAGCCACAGGAACCAAATCTCTGTGATCAGCAGCCACTTGTCTCCAAGGCTTATTTAAGTCTAATCACACAGTCAAAGCTGGGCACTGGCCTCAGCTTTTCAGGAGGAGCAGCTGAATCAAGAGTGGGCAGGAGCAGAGACTGGCACCATTTGTTGTGGGAGGAAATAAGAGCACGGGAGGATCTACAGAATGGATTTTGCAGGATGCAAAATTGGGTGTATGACCCATTGGATTCTCCAATGGGTAGCAAAAAGGACTGAAAATACCCCCAAATATATAGGTTTGAAGGGTTTGGGGTTTTTCTTTTCTTCCAGTCAATTTCCCGTTCCTAGTTATTAAAGTGGAGACCCAGGCAGAAGGAAATCCTTCTCCACCAGGAGAGAGGGTGGGAGAACCTGTTGACACCTCTGCAGGACTTGCTAGAGACACCTTACAGGCACTGTGTGATGTGTTTAGAGGAGAAATCTCTCTTTAACAAGGCAATTTCCTGAAATTCTAGAAAGCCTTTTGGTACCTGACGACCAAACTGGTGCCACAGGACACCACACACAGCGACGTGCCCAGTGTGGAGACTCTCACCTCACCTCTGCCGTGGGGCCCAGCCACCAGCAGCCTCTGCAAACCAGATGGGCAGGGAATTTTTTACCCCAGCAGTGCTTCTCCTGCTCATCAAAGACACAAGCAGTGCAAGGAGAATTGGTTCCAACCCAAAGAAACCAGAAATGAGCAGCAAATAAAGACCAAGCGACCGCCCTGGCAGGTGTCTTCTGCGTGGCACAGGTTTATAGTTAGCAATGCGGTTTGTTTTATTAGTTATAAATAAAGTACAAAAAGTCCACCAAAAGTGAATCTAAGCATTTACACAATTTCTAATGTCTTTCCATTTCTTCAATGCACTATTGCTTTAATATTAATAATAAATATTTTTCTAGCTTTCTTCTATAAAATAGTCTATGTAGCAAAATGTTGCACAGCACAACAGAACAGCAGTAGGAATACAAAAATGTGGGTGATCCTTTCACCTGCCCGGGTCATTAAAGGAGAGGGGGTTTTGTTTACTCGCTCCTTGTTTTTCTTATCCTTCTTACAGTGACTTTGTGGGGGACGACAGCCAACCCCCCAGTCCCCACACAGCTCAAAATCACAGCTCCAGGCTACAGGGGAGGAGTGTTACAGAGCAGCAAGGTAAAAAACACAGACAGGTTTAAAACCTGGGGTAAGGCAAAGTCAACAAAGCAGCGCAGCACCCTGAAGGGACAGAGAGAAAAGAATTAAGGTACTGTGATTTTGTGCCTTTCTAACCCAACTGAGAACTTCATCCAGAGCCTTTTTGTGGGGAGGATGGCTACTGGCTGAGCACGTGCATCAAACCCCACTTCTGCCTGTACACAGCTAAATGTCTGCACTGACCGAGCATGGTTATGGCTTAAAGCTTAAAATGTTATCAGAGGTTCTCTAACCTTCTGGCAAAGCTGGAACTTGTGATACTCAGGAGACTTTGGGGAAAGGGCAATGCATTGCAAGAGTGGTGCAGCCATGGCAGGATGGGGATGCTTGGCCATGTCATTTTGGGGCTGACCCCCTTCTTGGGGGCAGGAGGGCTCTGGAGTGGGTCCCAACACTACACTGGATTAAAAAGCTCCAAATTGAGGCTCCCTCCTGTACAGGAGGGGTGAAGCCAACTGGTCAAGACCAGTGTTAAGTGCTTCTGCCCCCTGCATGTGTCAGAGCTGGGTTACAGCCAGTGCCCATGGCAGGCACTGCAAGGAGATGGCAAATGGATCCCGTGTCCATCCCAACCACTCTCAGCTAGACGTGGTGTCACAGGATCACAGAATTGCTTGGGCTGGAAGGGACCCTAAAGCTCATCTCATTCCACCCCCTGCCATGGGCAGGGACAGCTTCCACTATCCCAGGTTGCTCCAAGTCCCATCCAACCTGGGCATGGATGCTTCCAGGTATGGGGCAGCCACAGCTTCTCTGGAAAACCAGTGCCAGGGCCTTCCTAGCCTCTGAGTAAGGAAGCCAACCCCTAAAAACTCCACTGAAACCCTCAGTTCTGTTGCCTCCAAGCTTAAGTTCACCCTATTGCCTCCTTCACCCCAGCTGGGTGCACACACAGAGGGTGAAAAGAGCCAAACCAAGCACTGATAGACGCCAGAAATTACAGAGCCACCAAACCTGGGCTTTTGACACAATCTTGCACTAAAGGCATGCATTGCCCCTTGCAGTGGGGGCCTGCTGGGTGTTATTGCAGGGTCACACAAGCAGCAGCAGCAGCAGCAGCAGCAGCAGCAGCATCGCCAGAGGCATCAGGGACAGGGCAGTACCGAGAAACAACCAAAACGTTTTGGTTTATGCAGAGCGTCATTAACCGCCTTCAGTGCGCAAGGACGCAAGTGAAAGGATCACCAGAGTTTGATTATGAGTGCAAATAATATTCATATATATGTGCTAAACACAGTCACTATATTGCAGTTTTCCACTATGTCACAGCATACAGAATCAAAGGTTTGCATTTTTATGGAATGTATCCAAGGTAACAGCACCACAGTAATACAGTTTGTAATCACACACCCTGATTTTTTTCTCTTTTTTTTTTTTTACTGTTTTTGACAAGATAAGCATTACCCCCCACATCCCCTGTTTAATTTTATTTTAAGTACCGATGCATGCAAAGCATTCCATTCCCAGAAACAATGCAAAAATGAGGTAATAGGAGTAATAAAAAAAATTAGTAGTAATTTCTAAATAAATAAATTATAATTAAAAATGCAAAAAAAACTATAAAAATAATTAAATTAGAACCCACAATATCTACAAGTTAGTCATAAATTATGATTGTTAAATATAAGGCATTTAAACTCACAAAACCCTGTAAACTATTGATGTTTTGTTTCTAGATTTTTTGTTGTTGTTGTTGATGTTTGTTTTGTTTTGTTTTGTTTTTAAACTCACGATCCTAACTCGCAACCTAGTTGTACAAATTATTTAAACGCAAAGGAACCTGACACACTGATACAACTCCAGACACTGTAAATTCTCACGCACCTTGGGATCAGTCACTCACACAAGACCATGGGAGTTTGGTGCTTTTCTTCATCAAAGGTTTGCTTGTTTATTTTTTGTTTGTTTGGTTTGGTTTTTTTTTTTTCAGTTTGATCAATTTTTTTTATTCTTTTTTTTTAAAAAACTGTGCTTGTTTATTAGGCAAATAGTAACACTTTCTCATAGGCTTTAAAATAAAACACAGGGTCCAGAAGTGTTCCTCATTCCCTCCCCACCCAGTGGGGGTGTCAATCCCCCTGTTGCTCTCCCTGCTTCTCCCCCACAGGTCACACCTGGGCAGACCAAACCTGCGCAGAGTATTTTACCACCAAAACCTTGCTTTGCTTGTCATGGTATTAGTATTATTAGTATTATTTGTAATGCTGCTTCAATGCTGGTGGAGCAAGACCCATAGGTATCCATGGGCCACCCCCTGACCCATGGACATCAGGGCTGGGACCACCACATTCCCCGAGAAGCCGTCACTTGTGCTGGGTGGCAAATGTGCCATCAAGTCATGGAATGGCTTGGGAGGGACCTCAAAGCTCCTCTTGTTCCAAACACCCAACTGTGGGCAGGGACACCTTCCACTAGGCCAGGTCACTCCAGACAACATCCTGCCTGGCCTTTAGCACTTCCAGGGTTCTCTGGACAACCTGTGCCAGGGCTTCCCCACCCTCACAGCCAAGAACTTCTGCCTTATACATCTTCCCTATATGTCACCATTTGTCTCCTTCCTCTCTCTCCCACCTGGTTTGGCACACAATGAGAGGGTCCTGCACCCTCACATGGGGCTTCCCTTCTTCTCTCTCCTCTCTCACTGGGGGAAAAAGTAAATCTCTGTGTGCCTCTGAGGTTGGTGTTTTCCAGTTACAGCTCATGAGAATCTTGCAGTTTCTCAGATGAGAGTTTATGACTGAATCTACCTGGGAGAGCATTTCTCTCCAGTGAAACATACGCTCAGGGGAGACAGAAATCATTCCCACCACACCAACATTTTCAATAGATTATGTTTCTAATTGCCCTGCTGCCTCTCTGCAGCTCTTTTCTCCCTTAGTATGAAAGAAAAAAAAAAAAAAGAAACAAAAAGAAAACTACAGGTTTTGGTTATGAATGTCGGTTTTCCCGAGGGTTTTCCGCCCGATCCCTACAGTTGGCGTACTGTGGTCTTTTTTTTTTTTTTTGGTTAAGGGGGAGCATGGATTGCAACAGCTCACTCCTTTGGGTATTACCTCTTAATTCTGTTTTGAGTGTTAATGTGATTAAGTTTCTTTTTAACAGCCACTGATTACTCCGTGTGGGTACGGCCTGAAACGCGCACACCAGCCCGCGAGTGCACGGGCTTTGGGGCAGGTCACGGCTCCCAAAAGTGGCAGCCCCACCTGCACCCTGCCTTCCCCTCCCACGACCAAGAGTTCCTGGTCTCAGCAGTGTCTTGTGAGCTTCGAGTTCTCTTCTGTCCCCTTATCAAGAGATGCTTTGGCAATGGGAGGAGAGTCAACGTTTTGCACCTCTCGGCGCCTTTGTCACGCCCCAAAGAACAGTGGAAGGCGCCGGTTTCCGTAACCATCCCTTTGGAGCAGTGCTGGCAAAGCCAACACGCCACACAGCTCACAGAAGAAAGCATCACGGACAATTGCAATCGTGTAGACAGAACTTCCTTGGATTTTGATATGACAAGCTACTTTGTTAAAATACAGAAAGCAAAGAAACAGCATCTACTCAAATACTCTGCCGCTACAGAAAGTGTCCAGCACCAGCAGACAAGCAGGAACGAAGCTTTTCCCTATCGCTTCGTTCATTTTATCCCCAATTTTTATTTTTATTAAGCTTCTCTAAATTTGCAACACACTGTAAATGCAAGGGAAAGAAGTACACGCGGCTGAGGCAAAGAGCACAAACCCTTCTGACTGTAAACAGGATTTTGCATTTTCTCCTCTTTCCCCCACCCCAAGGATGGGGATGTTTGACCTCTTTATTTCCCCCTCTGCAATGTATTAATCAGGCACCAAAATAAGGAATCTATGAAAAAATATTTGGTGCAAATTAGGTAACAGCAACATGTCCACCACAAGATGAGTAGGGCATCAAACACAACATTTCTTAAGCTAACATGCTCCAGCTGCCATCCATAGAAATAGCTAAAGGACCCCTAACATGTTTCTACATATTTGAGAGGTATATATACAATCCCCATGAAAAGCAGGATTGACAGGCCGGACTAACCACAACTAGTTCCTTCATATTCAACACTAAAATCTTCTGCAGCACGGGGTCTCTGAGCTCCGGGAATGCCAGCTCCCTTTCACTGGGCCTGTATCCTGCGTATGTGTGCAACATCTCCTACTGCTAGATATTGTATCACCTCCTCCTTCTCCTCCCTACCGTGCCTGCAGACTTCCCCTCTCAATCAAATGGCTCAGAAGGCAAAAAATTTCGCTGCAAGGGTGTATGGCCATACGACCTGGTAAGGAAAATGGTGTGTCCAGCCAGTCTTTTCAGCTGTCCGAGCCGAGCTGTGTTTCAATGTCCACCCTGCAGATTGGGCACTTCTTGCTGGTGGCCAGCCACTGGTCCACACACACTTGGTGAAAGAGATGCATGCAGGGCAACCGCCTGCAGAGAGACAAACAGCACTGTTAGGGTGGAGGAGGTCCAAGGGAGCAAAAAGAGATGAAAAACAGCATCTGGGGCTGCTTGGAACATGGGAAACATTCCTGGGGTGACACCATTGCCACCAAGGTCCAGCAGCCTTTCCCAGCCATGCCAGTTCACACAGGGCACTGGGCTGGAGATAGTGTCCTCCTAGGGCTTATTAGAAACCCCCACACCATCCTGAATTTAGTTGCTCCAGTTATTAATTGTGCTGGCTGCTAATTTTTAACCTTTCAGGAGCAAGGTTATACTCCAAAGCCTCTTAGCTCTTCATGGTTGTGTCACATTAGCAGTCAGGTGGGCCCACACTGTTCCTGCATGTGTGTCCCCAGGGAACCTGGTCACATTTCACCTACATCGCTTCTGCCATCATCATGTGTCACCCCTGTGATACAGGGAAACCTTGAACCACAAGAACCAACAGCAAAAGGATCAGGGCTTTTCTTGGGAATTTAAGGATGAGAAGAGAAGAAGTACTTCTCACCTGCAGTCCCTTCAGCCATGATAGTTCAGCCCCTTGCAATTTCTTGTCCCCATCCTCTGTCTCAAGCAGAGACTGGACCCAGTGAGCAGCCTGGGATGTATGTTAGAGACAACTGGAGTTCTGTTGGCTGGGGATGATTCTCTGTGACCATGTGGGCAAAGTAATCCTACTCATTCTACAATAAAGCAGCTGTGTCTTGGACACAAGCCCAGCTCTCCTGGACTTCTCACCAACACTGCTTTTTATCATACTTTGGTCATCTGTCAGGCTCAGGTGTTGATGACCCCAAGCTGCAGATGGTTGTCAGAGATCAGTCTAACCTACCCTTCTCTGACACTTTGCCACCTGGCCAGCTGGCACAGCCTGGAAGCAGATGATCCAAACCCAGGGAATACTATAAAAACCTGGCCCCGTGCTGCAGCAAGGCTCCTCCTGCCATATCAATGTCCATCAGCAAAGCATTTGGGTTCCCAGACCCCACAACAGCCCAGGTGAGTTTCCCAGGACAAGAACAGAGACATTAATCCAAATAAACACAACTCAGGTGGCACTGAGAATCAGAGGAGGGGATGGAAGGATCTCACCTGACGTCCTCTCCATCTTCAAGCATGGACAGACAGATTGTGCATTTCTCGTCGGTATCTGACTCCTCGCCATTGTCTTGCTCAGCTTTGCCTTCCTGTGGTCTTCTCTGCAGCAAGATTATAAAGACATTTGGTTAGACCGTGCCCTTCTAATGCTCTCCCAAGCCTGGGCAGTTGCAGGAAGATAAATAATGAGATCTCCATCTATCAGCCAGATCCTCCAGCTCGGGGAAGCCAGCCCAGCCAAAACAGCCAGCGAGATGCGTGTGGCACCAGCATGCTGCAGGCTGGCACGTCTCCTCTGAGGCTGGTGGCAGTGAGGCTGGTGGCAGTGCCCAAGGAGCAGCCTGTCCTCTGCTGCCCTAATACAGCCCCCCACCACTTCCTTGCAGTGGGGACGGCCCCATGGTCTCCTTTGCTGGAGGCTTCTCCTTGGGGAGACCCCAAATCTCATGGTGCCACCACTGCCAGGAAGGGCAGCCACTGTGCCCCACGCCAGCTTGGCCACTGGCCCAGTCCCATGCTGCACCACAGGGCTGTGCATAGCATGTCAGCTGCCCCTTTTTCTCTTCCCCCACACATCCATTGCTATTCATATCCTTTTCCTGGAGATGTAATGAGAGACAAGTGCAGCAGGAGTTACCTCACTTCCAACCTGGGCAATGCGACATCCCTACCCTCCAGCCAGGAGTGACCGACACCAGGAACGACGACCCAGACAAGCATTCTTCCCAATTTCTACTGAGCACAACCCAAAAATGTGCCCATTTCCTCATGGGTGGGGAGGTCAGCTTCAACAGAGGAGACACCCTTGCTGAAGCCAGGGGAGAAGAAGGCTCCCTGGACACAGAGCCCTCACGGGGCAGCGCCGCTGGCATGCAGAACGGGGCGGGTTTGCATGCACCAAGCCCCCTTGGTGGTGTGCACTTTCTTACCAGGTGCAGACAGGGGGAAAATTGCACCCGCTGGGTGGTGGGAGAAGGTTGAGACCCTTTTGAAAATTTGGCCCGCAGCTTCCTAGCCTAGAAGTGAGAAACAGGCAGCTGAGCTACGCCACCGCTCCCGCCCCCGGGAGCCCCGCCAGAAGTTGCAGCACCCCTGCTGCAGTGGGACTGTGACCCACCAAAGTCCTTCCTGCTGCCTGCTCGTGCCCGCAGCCCCTGGCCGAGTGAGAGGGGCTGGCAGCCGTGCTGTGCTCTGGGGCACTCACCTTCTTGTACTTGTGGGGGAAGGTGAATCTCTCGATGGTGTTCTGGACGGCGCCCCGGCTCACGCTGCCCAGCCTGTCCTCCAGCTGCAGCAGCTCCTGCGGCACAGGAACATCAGCAACGTGCCATCCCCACTGCTCCCACCACGCAGCCATACCTGCTGGCAACTGAGGCTCCCTCCTGTCCTCTGCTCAGTGGGAATGGCCATCAACCCCAAATCAACCATGCTGTAATGATGGATCTGATCCCTGGCACTTGGGGTAATAACTAAGAGGTAGAGGCAAAGAGCTGGATATCCAATATTTCACAAATTAGGGTGGGATTTGAGCTTCATCTGACAGGCTGGGAAAGAAAGCCCCATAGATCTGGAGCACTTTGTTCATAAATGAAAGGAGCCAGAGCCAACCCAAGCCAGACCCAGGCACCTTGGAGTAAACCATCTTTAACCAAACTCAACTCCATCACTTCCCAGCTATTACTAAAATTGATGAAAGGCTCAACGCAACTGCCACACCACAAAAAACTGTCTTACAGCTCTATAGCAGATCTTGCATAAATTCACAGCCCTTTAAAAATGAATAATTCCAGTCCCCAGATACGTACTTCATAGCTCTCCCGCACAGCGGATGTGTGTCTGCTTGGGTTCAGTCCCTGAAGAGCAAGCAGCTGAAGCTGAGGGTAAGGGTAATTTCTGATTTCATGAACAACCTGAAAAAGTGAGGGAGAAAAATAAAGCCACCTGTATACTTGCCTACAGAAAACCTTTGTGTGCCCTGATGTAAATCTAATGCTTGAAAAATTCAAATTGAAAGAGTAGATTGACATTTTCACCAATTTAAGCCTCTTGATAACAAAAAAATGAGGTTTTATCGAATACATTTCCTAGAAATATCTAAGAACGTGCAACTCCTTCAAAATAAACTGTTATAATAATTCCTATATCATCCACAGCATTGTAGTTCCAAACCCCCAACATGGATTAGATTACAATGAAATTTTATTTCATTTAAATGGGTGGATTTCTGTTCATTCAAGCTTTGATTGGGTTTTTTTTAAGGCTTGCTTTAGTACACAGGTGTCAGGGTCTGACACAGCATAAGGGAAAAGTGTCCTCATGGGATTTCTGGGGGTGTTTTAAGGATTAGCAGTGCTTGGCTTGACTTAGCTCCAAATACAGCACCCTGCTAAGAGAAGGGGTAGAAAATTACCCCAGTCAGCCTGTCTTCTCATCAATCCCACTTCCACCTGTGCAAGAGGTCATGAAAACCTTTACAGGTGGCATCAGAGCTGACGTAGAGAGCAATGATTGATGAGGGATGGTCCTGGGGGCTGACACCAGGGAAGGCAGTCACCCACTGCCAGTCCTTCAGCACACAAAAAGTCCCGGGAGATCACAGTTTCTTCCAGTGTTAATTATATTATTAATATTAACTGCTGAGTCTCTCACATCCTGCCCATGTTTTGCAGACCAGCTTGTGAACGTGGTGCTGCAAGCAATGGACCGAATCCTTCCAGAACAGCTGAAGCTTTTCTTTTCTTTCTCTAAGCCAGTGCAGTGATGCAACATTATCCATTCAGACACTCCCTCCCACGGCCGGAGATAAGTGGGATTTGCAGGAGACAGGTGATAGAAAGATAACAGCCTTTATTTTGACTGCTTTCTGGCAGACAATGCATAAAACATTTCTCAGTAAGAGCGTTTCACTTACCACCTGGGTTGAGGATGTGCTTCTGGGGAAGTGGTGCACCCGAGGAGTGGCCAGGTAATGCTGATAGGGCTGGGGCACCGGCCGGACCTGGAACTGGGCGTGGGTCAGCCCCGCGTCCACGCTGAGGTCCCTGTGGGCACCAGGAGGGACACGTGGGTGTGAGTGCCTGGCTGTGCTCCAGGCGACTGCAGCACACCAGACCCCACTCTGGGAAACCTCCCTGCTGAGCTCTGGGCTGCTCCTCAGGCTGGAGAGGTGGTACAGCTTGGCTTGACAGGGAGCTTCCTCTGTTTTGGGGAGTCTTGGAGTGAGGGGTTGTTTCTATGCCCTCCCTGTGGGCACCAGGAGGGACATGTGGCTCTGAGTGCCTGGCTGTGCTCCAGGGGACTGCAGCAGGAAACCTCCCTGCTGAGCTCTGGGCTGCTCCTCAGCCTGGCATGGCTTGGCTTGGAAGGGAGTTTCCTCCGGTTTGGGGAGTCACCCACCAGGCCACCATGAAGGAGTAAGGGGTTTTTTCTGTGCCAGGTAGCATTTGAGTGATTTGGGGTCAAGAGTCGTGCAGATGCACCCTGCTAATTTCAGAGCAAGAGCATTTTGGTGGCTCAAAAGGATACCCAGGCTCAGCAACTCAACCTGTCAGACCAGGATCTTCCAGTGCTGCAAACTATTACAGTTTGCCTTGAATGTTTTGCAGGAATGAAGTTAATTACTCAAGGGACTCAAAAATTGTGGCTTCAGAAGCTTCTGGTAGCTTTTAGAAGCTGGATGGGCGCTGTCTGTGAGGTTTTTGGTGTGCCTGTGCTCTCCTTAGAGTCCAGCCCAGATCATGGCAGGACTTGGGGAGTCAAAGGACACTGTGCCTTTCCTGAATCCAGCCTCAGGGTAGGGAGGCTTTGAGGTGTGAGGGTGGGCAGGCCCTGGCCCAGGGTGCCCAGAGCAGCTGTGGCTGCCCCTGGATCCCTGGCAGTGTCCCAGGCCAGGTTGGATGGGGCTTGGAGCAGCCTGGGACAGTGGAAGGTGTCCCTGCACATGGCAGGGGGTGGAACAAGATGATCTTTGCGGTACTGTCCAACCCAAACCATTCTGGAATTCTATGATTCTGTGAACTCCAGAACCACGATTTTTGCAAAAAAAAATTTTAAGGTTTTAAGAAATGGAAATGAAAAGCCCATGGATGAGGCAGCTGGAGGAGAGGATGAAACAAAACTAGAGGGCAAACACCAACAGAGCAAGACATCCCTGGTGGCCCTGCTTGCCTGAACACAGCCTGGCCCAGGTGAGCAGAGATGCAGCTCAGCTTGGTGAATCTGAGTACTGTCATCCTCCACAAAGCTAACCCAACTGAATCCCTGGACTTGTCATAACCAAATGCCATCAAACATCACAGCTCTGCTCAACCCAACACACAAACTACAACCCCACCACTACCACACCACGCAGCATTTCCATCTCTAATCCAATTAGCTGATCCCCATTCTCTCCAGCCTGAGAGTCTCTTGGCAAACGAGTGCTTTGAACATCATTCACTTTATCATCATTTCAAAATCCGTTGCGCTAATAACAACTGTCTTCACATTTCCCAAAGAAAAGCTAATTAAAGGGTGGCTTCCCATTTCAGCCTCCAACTTCTCCTCCCCTTCACAGTGGACAGCAGCAGTGGGTACCACACCTCCTTGGGAGCAGCCCAGATGTGTCTCCCAGCAGCTGTGAAACTGCTTGCACCAACCAGAGGATGGGGAACTGAAGGGACAGTAGATGCAGAAACCCTTCATCCAGAACAGCCTGTGCACCAGGCAGCAGCAGCAATGCTCTAGAACTCCCTAGTACCCAAACCAAGCTGAATGCAATGACCCTCATGGTCCCTTCCAACTCAGGATATTCTGTAACTCTATGATTCTACATTGAGGCCAGGAGAGGGACTACCTTTGCTGGCCCTGTGTTAGCCATGTGCTAGACAGACAACACCTGGCAGAGGATGAAACACAGCCGGCAACTGGCAGGAACACAACCAAGGGGAGAATCCACAGGTCTTGGCACTTTCCAGCTCCTGTGTCCCAATTTTGGATATTTATCCAATTGCTTAAGGTTCTTGCCAGGTTATGTAGGGGTCAATTGGAAATCAAGAGGCTTTGGGTCCATTCTCAGCCCTGACACCTTCTTGATGCATGACCTTGATCCACTTTCTCTCTGCCTCCCCATGTTCCCTGTCTATGAAATAGATGTGGTAACTCATGGAGTGCTTTGAAATCAAGGACTGAGAACATCTCTCAAAGGTGAATGGTCATTATTAAACTGCACAGGTAACTGCAGTAACAGGACTGCTGAACTCTTTGTGCATCTAGAGACTTAAAATCAGATCTTGAGGTTCCTGAGGTGATGCTTTGGGTCTACAGATGTGTCCAAAGAAGAACATGGCACGTAACAGTGTTTTCCCAGGGTTTGGAGCTGAAGAAGCAGAGCACACTTGCTGAAGGGGAATGGAACTAACCATCACTTTCTAGCCCATGGTACAGGAACAAGTGTACAGCATCCTGGTGCTCAGGTGCAAGGTCCAAGAGTTGTGATGCTTGTGGTAAATGGGCTGCCAACAAATAGCCAAGGAGTGAAGGACAAACACCAGATAAAACAGGTAGGATGGTCATCACTGCATATGTGTGCAGATTTAAGGAACCAAGTGGGAGCTAGTTTATTCTTCACCAGAAGATTTCAGTTGGGGTTGGACTGTCTGATACACCCTCAGATCTTTTCTCCATCCCCACTTGCACCTCCTGTGGCAGCACCCACCACCAGCAGCCTCTGAGAAAACCCTGCTGCTGCTGCTCATCCAGGGGTAACACATTAGAGGGGAGCTTTTGTATTTGTCTCTGGACAAAACTCTTTGTGTGCCCCAAGGGAAAGTGAGTCACCCAAACATATGCTCCCCGTGTATGGCTCCTGTCACCCCCACTCCCTGGGGTTCATAAGGCTATGGAGCAACAGAGGGGAGGAAAGGAGGGAAGGGGGAAGGCACTTAGTGATGCTTTATCAGATACTTCTAATGATCATAATTAAGCACTCTGAGCTGAAAGAGAGGCAGAAAGAATTGCTCTATCCAGATGGTACATGAACTGCTTTGCAAACCAATCCGAAAAATGTCATCCCGACCACATTCAGCCCACAGGAGTGCCAATAATGGGAACACCTGAGAAGAAAATTGCAGAAGGATGTGGTCATATTTTAGATTGTGTATTATGCACTGAAGGGGGGGAAAAAGCAACAACCCTGGGTTAAAAGGACTTTTCATTTGCAGAGTGGAGTGCTCAGATGTTAGGAAATGCCATCATTAAGACTTCCTGTGCCATTTTATTCCAGTCCTCTTGTGAAAACACATTGCGATTGACTTTAATTACAAGTTCACATGCTATTTTTTCCATTCAGTGCACAGAATGGACTTTGCTCAGCTTACAAGCAGCTACTCAGAAGAATGTTTTTATTTTCTTATTCTTTTGACCAGGTTACCATACTTTATTAACTGTTCAAGGGCTCTCAACCTGCTCTGAAAATGAAATGAACTTGCAAAGCTTTTCCAGGGTATTAAACACTGCAATTGGAGAATGATGAACAAATCTCCATTCATACCACCCTGCATGGCAGGCTAGTAAGGTGCTCCCTAATTTGGACCACAGAAACTATTATGGCGACTGGGTTTTGAGTGCCTGAAGGACAGCAAAGGGTCTAGTTCAGGCAGACAGTGGTCTACAGGAAAAAAACACCCTCTGTGCCCTACAGCACAAAGAGCAACTTGGGAGAATTAATGTTTGGCTTCACTATTAATCTGTAGGTGAAAAGTTACAAGCAACAACAATGGAGTGTGCCTAAAGGGGGTCAATGGAGCTGGGGAAGGGAATGGAGCACAAATCTAATGAAGAGCAACTCAGGGAGCTGGAATGGGGCTCAGCCTGGAGAAAAGGAGGCTCAGGGGGGACCTTGTGGCTCTGCACAGCTCCCTGACAAGAGGGGACAGCTGGCAGGGAACAGGATCTGCTCCCAGGGTACAAGGGACAGGAGGAGAGGGAATTGCCTCAAGTTCTGCCAGTGGAAGTTCAGATTGCCTGTTAGGGAAAATCTCTTCATCCAAGGAGCTGTCCAGCCCTGGCACTGCTGCCCAGGGCAATGCTGGAGTCCCCCCTCCTGGAGGGATTTAAAATCCATACAGATGTGGCACTTGAGGACATGGGTCAGTGGTGGACTTGGCTGTGCTGGGGAATGGTTGGTCTTCACAGTCTTAGAAAGCTTTTCCAACCTAAATGATCCAATGATTTGTTTATACAGGAGGCTTTCACACTCTCACAGACATGTCAGAGATGAGTTTTCCCATTGCACTCTCCCCACACCACAACCACTGAGCTGGCTCCTTAGCTTTCGCCAACACCGCGATCCCTGGTGGCATTCCCCAAAACCCGCAGCCTTCCCAGGACTTTTTAAACACCTCATTGGGTGCAGCAGTGAAATGGGGATCACTCACCAGTCCGTGCCCTCTGCCAGGTACCTGGGCTGGGGGCCTATGGGTTGTGGAGTCTGCAGTTGGTGGCTGAAGTCGAAGCTGGGGTGTAGGCGGTGAGGCTGGACAGACATGCGCTCTTGGGCCCGCCTGCGGGAGGAGAGCAGCAACAGGCAGGGTCAGGCACACCTGGGCACTGCAGCTCCACTGCAGCACAGGCACCCACGGGCACCCCCCAAAGGCTGGGCTTGTGGACAGGTGTCCAAAGCCAAGCACTCCAGGCAGGTGTAAATGGAAGGGGAGCCCTGGGCTGTTGTTCCCTCACGGCCATCACAGAGCAATCCACTCTCAGGCCCTGTGGCACCCACATATGCTCAGTTTGCAGGAGATGCTATTTGCTGGCAATGTGCAGAGAAGGAATGGAAGCCAAAAAACTTCTCAGCAGCTCTGTGCAGTTTGCACTATTTCCTTTTCTGCTGCAGTCAGCCCCATAAACAACACACAAAGTAAAATGTGCCCCTGCTCCAGCTGTGATCCATCATCATAAAGAAGCTGCAGGTTGTCTCGTCTCCTGTGCAGTCCATAAACTCCTGGGGAACCTCATTCATAACCAGATTACTCACGAGTGACTGAAAGCAGAATTTACCCTCACTGGCCTTTGCCAGCATTTCTTTGGATGATGGACAGGCCAGGCTGGGTTCCAGGTCCTTCTCCCTCTGCTCTGCTGCCATTGCAGGCAGGGAAAAGAAAGTGCTAGAAAATACAGCAAGGTTTTTTTCTAGGGATTTGAGTCTCATGATTATTGCTTGTTTAAACTACTCAGGGGAAGAGCTGGATCAGTGTCCACATTTGGCAAGAGATAAGGAGGATGCACAAGCAGGATTTGCATTACAGACAGGCTCCTACCCTTTGCTTGCTGACCAGTAGAACCATCAGAAAGAAAGTCTTCAGAAAAAAAATAGGGCAAATGGAGCAGGGGAGACTGCCAGGTAAATAACTTTTCGTGCAGCCTCAGTTCAGAGCTTCACTCTCAAAGGCATAACTCATATTCCCATTACTGGGACCTCCTGCCTCATGCCTGTAAGGGTTCTGACATCCTGCTCCACTGCAGCTTTCAGACACAAGCACTGGGACTGGGCAAGAGGTTCCTGCCTTCTTCTACACTACAGCCCACTTGCAAATACAACACTGACAGCATTTACCAAAGCAGGTTCTGCATGGAATTGTGCTCTGTGCTTTTATTTGAATTCAGCTTATGACTAAGAGATAAACACTTGTATCATCAATTTCTCTGCCTGGAACATACTTGCTACCCAATTATTAGCTAATCATTAAATCCACCTAAAATCCAGTTTATGCATAACAAAACAATGATGAGAAGAACACACAATTTTCAGACAGAAAGGACATGGAAAGAAAGGGTTTTCTATCCATAGCATTCTTTCCAAATGAAGCATCATTGCAAAGTCTCATCCTCTGATTCTTGATCCATGGGTACAACCCACAAATAGCTTCCATATGTTTCCAAAAAAAATCACTCCTCTCTCGAGAAACACAATCAAGACAAGGCCAGGCATCCATTTCCATCTCTGCTGAGTTACAGCAATTCTCTCTGTGTTTGTCAGCTCAGTGTGGATTTAGGATGCTCTCAATGACAGAGTGTGCTGCAGGTCAGTGGCATCATTCCCTCACAGAGACAGAAACCCTGAGCAGCCCTGAGCAGCACGACCTCCATGTGTATGACCTGATGAGGCAGGTGGGCATGCACGGGTTTGAAACAGCAGCTGTGAGGATGCAGCTCACGCACGCAGAGACTGGGAAGGCCCCCAGCAACACCACCGTGATTCTCCCAGGAGTGACAATAATGGGACACACCAGATGGGCACAGCAGGATCCCCACAGGAAGGGCGCACCTTCAGGTGCAGCCTGCCCTTCAGGTGGATGCATTTTTCAGCGCACACAGGTGAGCTGGAGAGGAAAACCCAACCCCACCAGCGCGGCTGTGGCTCCGCAGGCAACGCGCGGTCAGCGCGGCCTCTCCACATCCCTGGGGATGCCCTTACCTGGGATGGGGCATGAGCCGGCGGTGCTGCGCCTCGAGGAGCTGCTGCTGGAGGAGGTATTGCTGGTGAAGCGCCTGAGGTAGGAAGGAGGGCCCGGCCACGTCCTGGAAGGGCAGGGCGGGCACGGGCGGCAGGGGCTGGTGCAGGGCGCCGCTGTGCTGGTGCGCGGGGGCCATGTGGGGAGCCAGCCCCGGCTGCGGCTGCACCGCGTGAGGCAGGGCGAAATCGGCCGAGAGCTGAGGCTGGGGACCCAGGTGGAAGTGCCGGCAGGAGGTAGCATGGGGATGCTGAGACCTTTGAAAGGGAGCACCTGGAAGAGAAGAGCGCGGCGGTCACTGATGTATTTTCTGAAAAATCTCTCCGCCGGGATGTTTCCTCCTGAGAAGCTTCAGCTTTTTTCTCCTAAGAAGCTTCAGCTTCTCCGTGTTTTGCTCCTTTGGAATGTGATTTGGAGAATTGCTTACCCAACATGTGAATAGTTTTCAATTAATAGCCAATCGCAGCTGTGTCGGGCTCTCTGAGTCTGTCACGGGTTTTTATTATCATTCTTGGCTAACCTTCTGATGTCTCCTTTCTCTTTCTTTAGAACAGTTTTAGTATATAATTTTCTTATAATATCATATCATATATCATATATCATATATATCATATATATCATATATATCATATATCATATAATATAATATCAAAAATAATAAATCAACCTTCTGAGTACTTGGGAGTCAATTCTCATTTCCCACCTTGTCCTGAGACCCACAACAACACCACAACAATAAATAACCGTACACAGAGGTCATAGGGGCGAGCAGTGATCAGGGCAGAGCACCACCCAGGAAAAGAGTTGGACAAACAGCTGTCACTCTCCACTTGCCAAACGTTTGTAAAAAAAACACAAGTAAAAGGGAACAAGTTAAAGCTGATTACAAGAAAAAGTGCTAGTTTTGACTAATGGTGTTTCTTATCCAAGAAAATGCTGGAGCCAAAACGTAGGTTTGGGTTCAAAGTCCTGTTTTGGCTCCAAGTTGAAGTGTATGCTGATGAAAACTGCTTTGAGCTTGTTTTGGCTTTCCTGTCTAAAACAGAAAAGGAAAAAAAAGTCTTAAAAGAGCCTTCAGAGATAGAAAAGGGAGTGATGGTTTTAAACAAAAAGAGAGGACACTTAGCCTAGATAAGAGGAAGACATTTTTTGTGCTGGGGGTGGTGAGGCCCTGGCACAGATTTCCCAAAAAAGACATGGATGCATCCTCTTTGGAAGTGTTTGAGGCCAGGTTGGATGAGTTTTGGAGCAATTTTGTCTAGGTGAGAGATGTCCTTGCCCATGGCTGTGGGGTTGGACTAGATGATTTTTAAAGGTCCTTTCCAATACAAACCATTCTATGATATAGACTCAAACACTCTAGAAAAGGAAATAAACAACAAAACCCATTTTCTAAAATATTTGGGTTCTATATATTATCTCACACAAGTTTTGAGTGTTTTCCCTGAATTGCAGACTTTTCCTGCAAGTCATTTCCTTGCCTCTCTAAAACTGTCTCATAGGCAAGGAAATAATCTCTGCTCTAAAAATCTTCCTCACACTGACTTCAGGACATGAGTGAGACAACTTCCCCCTCTGAGAGCAGGGATGGAGGCCCTGTGTGTTTGCTGAGATCCTGCAACAACCCGTCCTCATGGGCTGCAAGCAGGGAGAGAGCAGCTGCTGGAAACATTGCATGGAATGCTATGGGATCAGCCATGAAGCTGATGGGAATGAGGGAGAAATGAGGTGTGAAAGATATCCATAGTGGAGGCGTTTTGCAAAACATCTGGCACTGGCTTGCACCTTGCTCAAGATCCCTTGGACAGGCCCTAGGCCCAGTCTGGCCTGTTAATTCCTACATTCCTGGAGCATTTACAGGCGCTATGCAAAACTTCTGGCTCTTTAACTGGGGAAAGAGTCAATTCAGAAATGAAGGATGGGACTCCAGCGAGGCTATTAGAGATGCCTCTTTGCTAAGGATAGCCTCAGGATGGGACACCTGCCTTTTTACAGTGTTTTGAGCACCCCATCTTCTCCTCTCTGTTTTAATCTTTGTGATTGGTACAAAACATCCCAGAACAACAGCACCAAGAGAAAGTATTTCATCCCAAAGCACAAGCATGTACATCATGCCTTCTTCACCCAAATGCCTCACATCTCCCTGGCAGGCAGGGCCAGTCCATCACAGCAGCTCAGGGAGTCCTGAGCAAGCCAGATGCCAGCAGGAGAAACAACAGGAGAGAGCCTGTCAGAAATGGATAGGTTTGCAAAACTGTGCATAATTACACACAGCACCTCTTAAATGCAAACTAATCCTCCACAGTGCCCCTCCGAGAGAGAGCAGGTTACACAATATGTGCCACCCACAGCAGTGCTTCTTGAGGTGATAATTTCCCCTGCTGTCAGATCACGGCATGATTCGGCCACGATATTAATTAAAGCCAGAGGTGGTGGGATCAGACCTGCTGCTCCTCAATGACAGAGCTGCAAACCCAGGCCAAGGAGCCACTCACATACCCTGTTTCCCTGCAAGCTGTATTTGTTGCTGGTGGCCTGGCCCAAATTCACCACAAAGAGGTAAAGGCTGCATAATAATGGGGATCCTGCCCTTCCCTGGCCCATTCCTGGAGGGAATTGCGAGGAGAAGCCTCCTGGCTGCTGTGAGGAACTCGTGGTGAATTGCTCAGCCTCTGATGGCCGTGTGCTCCCGCAGGCTGCAGCAGGTCACAGGTGAGCCATTGTGCAGGCCTGGAGACAAGGTATGAGAGCAGGTGAAAATGTCACACCCTCTGCACACACCAACACTCCAATCTGTGCCACCACGCTGAGGTTCAGCTGAATTCCAGACAAAAATGCCTTAGGGCCATACCAGACAGTGAAACCCAGCGAGACTCCCCCACATTTCCTGGGACACATTCTCTAGCACGTAAGTGAAGCAGAGAAAGCCTGTCTCTCATCTCCTGTGACTCTCTTGTCTCTCGATGCCTGGTGTAACCTCAGCCCTTGATTCCCAGCTTTTACTGAGTTGTGGGAACCCTTAATTCAGTTAAATCTCTGGAGGGCCTTTGATGCCAGAGCCATGGGGAACTAGAGAGCACCAGGTGGGCAGATCAGCTGGTCATGGTTTTGATTTGGATTTTGCTTCTCATACAAAGAGAGTCCTTGAGAGGAACTCAGTCATGCACTTTCCCAAGGTCCAGAACACACAAACTTTATCTGTGGTATGTGTGCAGGAAGATACACAGAGCTAACCTATCTGAAAGCAAAAGCCTAACTCATTTTGTTCTGGTACAGAGTCAATTAGCCTTATCTGTAGGAACTAATTAATTAAATAAAGCATTTTTCAGTATTTTTTGCTAGTGCCTACTGATGCAGTGATGCATTTCTCTTCATTGGAATAACACCGTCAAGATGTGACCGAGACCATATGATTAAATAAAACCCATCAATTTGTCTTAACATAACACATTACCCTACGTAGTAATTGTTCATTCTCTTCAACTAATCCAATTGCTGATGAGGATTTTTACAGCAAAGCAAAGACTTTGGGGAATACTTCAGCAATCCTATGCTTATTAGCAGTTATCCAATTACACTGCTGGCATAACCAAGCCAGTCTGCAAAACAAAGAGCCAGTCCTCACTAAGCAGGGTGCTGGTGAGCCCCAGAAAGCCCTGGCAAACAAATAACAGCTCAAAACAGAAGATTACATTTTAAAGTTAGTTATTTTTGAGTTTACCTTCTCCTGCTCATTGCATCTAGATGCAAAAGGCCCTGGTGGGGGTTGCTTTCCCAGCCCACGTTTTGGTCTGGTGTACACAAGGTAAATGCAGTGTCACCCTGCAAACATGAGCTGAGCATCCTTGTCCAGGTAGCTCACCACAATCAACACCAAAAGCAGGCACTCATCCCTTTGAATTCCACAGAGGTTCACATGTTAGCAGTGTCAGGGAATCCCAGTATTGTTAAGGTTGGAAGAGTTCTCTAGGATCAGAGAGTTCATTAACCCAGAGTCGTCGTGTTCAACCCTTGCCCTCAGGTGCCACATTCACATGACTATTGAACACTTCCAGAAGTGAGGACTCCACCACTTCCCTGAATGCCTACCCCAGAGCCAGACCACACTTTCTGTGAAGAAATTTTTCCCAATATTCAACCTAAACCTCTCCTGGAACAGTTCAAGGCCGTTTCCTCTCATCCCATCCCTTGTTCCCTGGGGGCAGAGCCTGATCCCCACCTGGCTGCCCCCTGCTTTCAGGGGGTTGTGGAGATCCAGAAGCTCTGTTAGTGATTACTTTGATAGCACAAAGTCTTCTCCCTCTTTTCCAAGCCACAAGTGTGGTCCTAGATCACACTTGCATTGACACCAACAAGCATAAGCATTGCCCATAAGATACTGCAAGAAAATTGAACTCACGGATTTAATCTGCTTTTTGCCTGGATAGCAATGTCTGCCACAGCAGAGACTAATCCATGACTAAAACCGAGTCCTGATACCACATTCCAGCTTTTGTTTTCACTCCCCACTGCAAGGGCAGAGCTGACACTTCCATTAGCCAAGCTTTGGGCACACATACACAGCAAAGACAATGAGGATGCAAAGTGTGCCTATCATGCTCCAGGATCCTAGTTCCCCATCACCTGCCCAGTGGTGCCCACGTGAAGACAATGTTGCTCTGGAATCAGCAAGGCAGAGACTTTCTTTCAGCTTAATGAACTCAAGTTTTTGTCCCCATACCATAGAAGGATTCTCCTCCTCCATTGGGATACTTGGATTTTGGAGGAAGAGAGATTAGCCAGATCTTTGGATGTTTTTATGGCTTACCCTCCATGTCCAAACACTTGCCTTCTCCAGCCCAGGAGACAATCACAAAATCCCAGAATTAAGGTTGAAAGGACCACCAGAGTTCACCTAGTCCACTCCTCCTGCTCAGGCAGGGCCCCTAGAACACATTACTCAGAATTTTGTCCAGCTCTTTAATATCTCTAGGGAAGATTTTCAGGGAAGTCCACAGAGGCAAAATAAAGTCCTCACCAGCCCTAGAGAGGCTTTTGACCCAAGGCCAGCCTGGAAACACCTTTTGCTGTGCCCAACCTGCTGGTTGGAATGAGAGAACCAGCCCCTTCCATGAGGCTCACTGGCATGCTCCTGGTGCCTTGAGTAATTCCAGCTGCCCCTGTCTGGAGCTGTAGAGAACTGATTTACCTGGGATACTGTCAGGCTGCCCACCAGCCAAAAACCATTTTGTTGTCCTGATGGTGCTTCCTTTCATTTAAATGCTGTTGCTGTAGCAGATGATGACAGCTCAGAGCAACATCAGATCAGCAGCTCTGAGATGAGCAATGCATCACATCTGTGTCAGCAAAGCAGGTGATTATTTGCTCCAGTTTTGGGCAGTTTTCCTTTCACAGGTTGAGGCCAAATGTCCTCAAAATGCCCCCAGATGCCCACACACCCACCTAAGCTCCCAGCCTGGACAGCACTTGTTGCCTTATGCTCAGCTGAGCCACAGAGATAGCTAATGCCTGAATCTAGATAATCCAGCTCTAAAAGGTGCTTTGCAAGCCTCAGAATTTGTGATAATACATGGATACTGAGACAGGATCTGCTGGAGAAATGAATCATGTCTTGGGCCAGACAGCTGTCTGTGGGGTGGAAAAGAGAGCTGGGTGGTTCTCTGGCCTAACTAGGGACAAGTCTGACCCAAAAGAGGCTGTGGCATTTTGTGATGGTGTAGGGCCATATAGCCAGGGATGCCTTTGGGTGACCACCACCAACATCTCCCTGCCTTGTGCAATGCTCTGCTGGTTGCTGCTTCCAGTCCCTCTCAGCTCCTTTGATGGCATCCTAAAGCCAAGTTCAGCACCAGGGGTCAACAGGTGGAGGATCAGTACTTGGGTGATTCCTGCCACTGACAGACCACGAGTGTGGTCAGCGGCTGCCCCAGCTGGCCTGGCTCTCCTCGGCTGCTGTGAAGCTGCAGCTTCACACTGTGATACTGAAAACCTGCTATGGAGCTGGGTCTGTGTGATACCCACTGCTCTGGGTCTCTACAGCCTGCAGTACACCCCACAGATACCCAGGTCTGCAATCACACAATCACACAATCACAGAATGGTTTGGCCTGGAAGAAGTCTTTGAAGGTCGTCTAGTTCCAATTCCCCTGCCATGGGCAGGGTCATCTTCCACTATCCCAGGTTGCTCCAAGCCCCATCCAGCCTGGCCTGGGACACTGCCAGGGATGGGGCCCCCACAGCTTCTCTGTGCAACACATGCCAGGGCCTCACCACCCTCACAGGAAAGAATTTCCTCCTAATATCTAATCGAAACCTACTTTCTTTCAATTTGAAGCCATTCCCACTTGTCCTGTCACACCAGGCTCTTTCCTGCAGGTTCCCTTCAGTAACTGGAAGGGAATGAGGTCATTCCAAAGCCTTCTCATTCCCAGGCTGAACAATCCCTATTCTCTCAGCCTTTATTCATAGCAGAGGTGGTCCATCT
The DNA here is from genome assembly GCF_035770615.1 of Melospiza melodia melodia. Classification (NCBI taxonomy): domain Eukaryota; kingdom Metazoa; phylum Chordata; class Aves; order Passeriformes; family Passerellidae; genus Melospiza; species Melospiza melodia. The sequence continues at coordinate 2,353,687 of NC_086226.1, forward strand.
CTATCTGATAATCTTAGTGGCTTTCTCTGGACTGGCTCCAACAGATCCCTGTCCTTGCAGTGCTGGGCACCCCAGAGCTGGAGGCAGCTCTCACCTGAGTGTGGCAGAGGGGCAAAATCACCTCCTTGATGCCACAGCCTCGCAGAATAATTTAGCACCATAAAATACAATAATAGAATCGTTTGGGTTGGAAAAGCCCTCGCAGATCATAAAGTCCAATCCAGCCGTGCCAATCCCCCTGCCAAACCACATCCCCACCTGCACTGTGCAGACAATCCTCCACCAGCCCACGGGGAAGGCTGCTGAACAACAATCTACAAAGCACCCAAAACACTCAGCTGGAAGCATCACAGCCTTCAGCCTCAGACTGAGGAAGGTACAAATTAGTTTTTAGAAAGCAGCAGATGATGCAGGCCTGTGGACAGCGGAACCTGCTCGGCTGCTCGCTGCTATTTCCACCCTTCGCTCTCACAGGCGTCGAGCGCGGCAGAAACCCGCAGGGAAACTCAGCACATCCCCCTCACCACCTCTTTCTCACTTCCACTGCTGCTGCTTAGGGTTTTTTTCCTTTTCTCCCTCTGTTCTACAGTTATATTTATTGTTTCCATACATTATCCAAAGCAGCACAGACATTTTTTCATTAGCAGGAACGCTCCCTTTGCACCCCCGGGTGAACCCTGTGAATTATAAATTTTGGCAGGTTGGTAAGTGACGTTGAGTCACAGAAATACACTGGTCTGGTCCTAGGTGATTCTGCCACTGGGGATTCTCCTTTAGCATCAGTCAGGGTTTGACTTCATCTAGGCACATGCATATTTATCCACCCACCAGTATTTCAACCTGAAAGGCTCAAGGGATCTGTGTGCTCAGTCCAACACTGACCCATCTCTGAGATGCAAAGCCTCTGGGTAATCCCTGCAGCCAGACAGGGGATGCTACAGGCTTTTAGAAAAAAAAAAAAAAACCCAGAAAGCAGAACTATTTATTTCCACCTCCCTTCCTCAGGCTATAGCACTCGATGCAATCAGGCTCCTGGTAAGGGACAAAGGAGCTGGGATAGGTGTCTCGAGCAGACAGCTGGAGCCAGGGAGCCCAGCCGCCTTCGAGGGAAAAACAAAATCTGTCTCATGCTGTTAAGCTACCTGCAAAGCATGTGAACATCTCCCCTGGGTAAGGCAACCTGGGCTGCTCATTGAGGCCCCTGTGGTCTGCACGTGGGGGCTGGGGGTGTCAGGGAGGCTGGGGCTGGTTCACATCCAGGTCCCATCATGGCAGAGGGAGGTGGCAGCTCCTGGAGAGCCCTGGCTTCACTCACTGACAGCTTTTACAGCTGAGGACGAGCTGCTGTTGTAATCAGCCAGGCTGGGGGATGGAGCCTGGTTGTCTCACCCACTTTGTCCTGATTAGACCCCCAGTGACCCCTTGTCCGGCACTGGGCAGGCAGATAAGCCCCTCAACAGGAGCCCTTGCGGTGCCTCTCTAAGCACCAGGAGAGCCTGCCAGGCTTTTACCAGCCCAGGAGCCTGCAGCTCCCTTCCCTGGATGTGCATTAAAATTCCCCTTGGAGCCAGCAACACGGTGGGAAATTTGCATGGGCCCTGACAGCATGCAGTGAGTAAAGGCCAAAATCATGGGAGCAGCTCCAGCTCCAGGTGGCACATGGAGAAGGACACCACAGGGGACTCGCGCTGTGTCTACAAACAAGCTCCTCATTGCCTGGGGTCATCACACACGTGTTAATGCCTTCAAATTGTTTGTGACCATACCCTTATGAAATGAGTGAAAATTCACTTACTGATAGGAAATGTGGTGTGACAATCACAGAACAATTGAATGGCTTGGGTTGGAAGGGACCCTAAAGATCACCTAGTTACAACCCCCCTGCCATGGAAAATAAAACATGAAATAGATAACCCCCCGACCAAATTAAAGGTATTCAGCTGCATAAAGGTTGAGTGGTCTGGCAGAGGGAGATGCTGTCTCACTGCTGTTACAGGACAGCTGACTTCTGGGTGAGGATGAAGGAAGAGGAAAGAATTTAAGTGAAATCTATCAGGCAGGAAGGAATCTGTCTCACTTTCAGCACCTTTGCCAACAGCTTTCTCATTTCATCCAGTGAAACTGAGAATCACAGAATCCAATCAAGGCTGAAAAAGACCATCAGGATCACTGGGTCCAGGCATTAACCCAGCACCACACATAACCATTCCAAATGTCACATCCAGACACCTCTCAGACACTTCCAGAGATGGTGATGGTTCCACCTCCCTGAGCAACTTATTCCAATGCCTGACCCACTCCAGCAGCGACAAAGAAAAACTCTAATATCCTGTCTGAATCTCCTCTGGCACCTTTTTCCTTGTCCTGTCCCTGTTCCCTGGAGCACAGCCCGACCCCCCGGCTGTCCCCTCCTGTCAGGAGCTGTGCAGAGCCACAAGGGCCCCCCTGAGCCTCCTTTGCTCCAGGCTCAGCCCCTTCCCAGCTCCCTCAGCCACTCCTTATATTACTTGTTTTTTAGACACTTGACCTGCTTTGCTGCTCTGCTGGGGCAAGATGCAAGAAGCCAAAAACCATGCTAAAAATAATGGGCTGCCAGCTCCAGGGTACAGCCTGCCATCCCACTGGTCTAGTGCCAGGGAAGTGGTAAAGGACCCCCAAATCTGTGGCTGGGAGATGCAATAAATGGATAAAGACTATTTAAATATGCCTTATTTACTTGTTGAGGTGGTGCTGTGCCAGCAAGGAGTCAGGATGAAAGGCTGGTCTGTGGTGGCTGGTGGAGCATATTTGTGTCCTGGGTGCCAGCTTGAGGTTCTGGAGGTTTATCATCTCCTGGTCAGAGTCTTTCACACCTGATGGAAAAGTGCTTCAAAGGAATTCAGGGGAAAGGGGCTCAGATGGGCTCCCCAGTGCTGATTAATTCTTTGGTAGTCACAGCCGCCCTCTTTGCACTGTGCCTCTGTGCGGGCAGAACACAGCTGAGCTTTTCCCAAAATCCTCAAAAACACAGACCTCAGAGCCTGCACAGTGCCCCTGCCTGCTTGTACAGCCCCCAGTCAACATCCCCTCGCACTAATGAAGCCTCTCATTAATTGCTGTGACACGAGCTGGTGTGTCTCAGGGTGCCTAACACAGAGCACAGCAGGGAAACCACGTGCAGCATCAATACACCAAAAAAAAGATGAGGTGGGACCCTACCAGGGCCTAAGCTCAGCATTCCACAAAAAAATCAAAACCCAGCACATGGTCTGATTCTTAAGGCAGTTCAGCACAGGGCTCAGAGCTGCACTCGGTGATCCCTATGGGTCCCTTCCAACTCAGGATAAGCAGTGATTTTGTGATTTACAGCTGGCAGTGACCAGCGTTAATCAGCATATTTACACAAAATCATAGATAGTTAAGGGTTGGAAGGGACTTAAAGATCATCTAGTTCCGACCCCCCACCTCTATTTACACCAAGACCGAAGAGGTGCTGAGTGCTGGGGATGGGAGCCAGCAAGAATGAGGGATGGGATACAGCCAGGCAGCCTGGACCCATCACAGGAGGGAGACAGCTGTTCATACACCACTGGATGAGAGTTTTTTTCCTGCAACTCTTTCCCACTAGCTTCAGTGGGGAAAAAAAGTTTTGTTGAAGCTGATGTTTCACAGCAACGTGTTGAATCCAGCAATATTTTCCAAGGAGGAAGGAGAAACACTTCAGCAGCGTTGCTACACTTAAAGCTGTCTTTTTGCTTTTATACTTCTCACTGTGTTTTAATTATAGCCTTATTCTCAGTGTTGAATTCGAGGGTGTATTTGAGATTTTTGGATCATCACATTAAAAGAAAAAAAAAAAAAAAAGCCACATTGCACTGGGAGAAAACGTTTTCTGGGATTTAGTGGTCCCAGTTTCATTCCTCTTCTCCCAGGCTCTGGAATGTCTAGAGGGATGGCATGATGTTTCTACAGCCTGGCATGGTGTTTCTCACCCAGCACAGCAAATTCTCCCCAGGTTGCCCTGTTTCTCCTGGGTTTAGGCTCAGCCCTGCCCACCTGCCAGGAGCAAGCCCTGGAGGAATTTTGGCTTTGGAGGTGTTGAAAAGCCCCTCTGAGAATGGTGCTTTAAATAATGTTTCTCCTTCCTGTTGGGTCTGAAGGTGCTGGGGAAGGAACAACTGATAGGAATCACTTGACCACAACTCCCATGCTGAAAGCAGGAGTAACGCTGCAGGTCCCACAGGCTTTTTTGGGCTGCAGGGCTTATGTCCAAGCAAAATTCCAGCAATTCCAAGGGCAGAGAAGGTTTGGCTGGTACCTGAACTTTGCCCATCAGCCCAACTCTGTGTGCTCAGCCACCCCTTCTCCCTCACCACCATTCCATCCTGCGTGCAACCCAAGCCTGTTCTGCACTGCTCTGCATTGGAAAATACCAAAAAAGTTTGAGTATTCCCAATTTGTGGAAAGACATCTGGGCTCAAAGGCTCCTCTCCAGGGTCTGGCCAGTTATCTCAAATTAAAAAATAAAAATGTTGAAAAGGAAGTGGAGTGGGTCTGAGTCCCCTTTGGCCAAGGGAGCCAATAAAGCTCAACTTTTGTGGTTTTATATTGCTGGCAGGGTGATACGACTATGTGAATGAATCCCCAACCTGGAAACGTGGTAACTAACCAGGGGAAGGAATTCCCCTATTTAAAAATAAGGAATAAAAAATCCTGGCATGACAGCGGCCTATTACTTGGCTCTCCCTGCAATGGGGAAGCATTTGGAGCAATCCCTATCTCTGCCCTTGGGAATGCAAAAACGTGCTGACTTGTGCCTTCAACTTTGACAGGCAGTGATAGGCTGCAGCCAGTTGTTTGGAAAAGGAAATTCAATACTTGTGTTTCCAATGTTTCCTTGCTTTCACAGTGTCCAAAGCCTTCCCCAGGCATCTGGAAGTGCTCAACACCTGCCTTTAAAACACTCTTAACTGCTCCTAATGACTGGCCAGGGAGGTTTGCAGCAGCTCCCTCCTACTGGTAATGATATGTGGGACATCCAGAAACAGGCAAAAAGCCAAAGCCATGGGGGGGGAAAAAAAAATCCAGCCAGATAGTGCAAGGGCCTGGCAGGGTCTTGGGGGCTGCTCTGCATTGTTCATGGAGCTTCTTAATGCTGTGACAGCCCCATCCAAAAACTGCCAAACCTTAGGGGTCTGAACTCCTCATGGAGCTTTAACCCAGAGAGGGAGTCAGTGGGAAGAGCCAATGCCCTCAGCTGACTCTGATCCATGTTTAAGCAAAAGGTTTTGTGATCACCCCCGGTCTCACCCCTGCAGGAGCTGAGCACCAGCCCAGCACACACAGGAGGGGCTCAGGCAGGAGCAGAGTCCCTGTGTATGGCCATGCCCCATGGGCACTCGGGATCCTGGGATCATCCACAGCCTTGGAAACCACAGCACCCCAGCCCTGTGCCAGCCTCCACATCCCCTCCCTCCACAGCAGCTTTTGGGTGAGGACCTGTGTGGTGGTCTTGGCCCTTTCCTCTCCCACACATGTTGTATCCCCACAAAGGGGTTTCCAGGGAGGGCTTTCCATCCCGTTCTCCCACTATCAGCAAACAGGGGAGAGATTCCATTTTTTTGGAAGGCATTGTTTGCCTGACCTGCTTTAAACCTCCCCTCCAGGGACAGATTGGAACAGACTTTGAAACCTACCCTGGAAACACAGAGGAGGCTGCTCTGGGCGGGTTATTCTGCATCAATCCCCATCCGCCTCTGTTTTGCACGCATCAATTCCCCACCCACACACCCCTTGTTTCAAATGGGACTGTAATAACCAGCTGGGTTTTCCTGGAGGATTTATTTATCTGCATCTTAAGCCCAGGGCTGGGAGATTCCCATCCATCATGTCCACAGAGTGCAGGGTGAGTGGCAGTGGTTTGTGGGGAGGCGAGCAGGTTTGGGAGACAGGTGGAATATGTCAGCATTTCTAGGAACAGCACATCAGTTTGGATGAGAGATGTTTGGCAGCCCAGCCTTTCTTCTTTCCTGGCTCTCTGGCAAATCAGCCCCTAAGCCAGAAGATTTTGGCAGGGAGTCAGGACATGGGACACCCCCTTGCAAAGGGATTGGTTGACGATGGCATGTTTCAGGTCACCCTCTGGGCTTTATCTTAAATCCTGTAATCCCATATCAGGTAGGGGATTTACCAGCCTGCATGAAACCCTTAGAGTGCCAGGAGGGTAACTTGTGCAGCACCTGACACTCAGGGAAGACAGTATAATGTGTAGTCCCCCTTGAGATTTTACAGATGGCTCAGAAGCCACACCACAAAATGTCCCTCCTCACCCCAGAAGGCAGTGAAAGCTCAGCAGCTGGTTCCTCTTTCAAGTGACATTACACAGAATACAGGAGCCTCTCACAACTGCTAAGGTACAAAAAGAAAAAATGAGGATTATCTCTTAAGAGAGAGCAGACTGCTCCTAGGAGGTGGGTGTGCTGGGTGCAGTGCCAGAACAACGCTAGCAAATCCCCTGTAAACCACTCTTAAATCCCCATCCTGAGCCCAAGAGCTCAGCCCCACATCCAAAGCACAGTGGGGGAACGACTGCACCTGTGGAGCCCCTACAAGTTCCCTGTCCCCACTGGACCTCTTCATTTAATCAGCTTTCTAAAGGATTTTGGAGTTGAGACCATCAGTGTGCTCTGGTTTGAGTCACCTGCTTGCACCCAGGGCAGCATCTGGGCTCAGGGTCCAAGGCTGGTGTGGAGCTGTGAGAGGTGCAGTGGATGCTGGCACAGGTCAGGGCAGCTCAGCAGTCCTCTGCACTGAACTGACTTGAACTCGGGTTTGGGAAAACCCCAGCTACGGTGAGTCCTGCCACGCTGTGTCCTGGAAATTCCCCTTTTACGCTCCGTGAATAAGAAGTCTGTGGCTAAAAATCAAAGATCCTGGAAGCCTGTTCCCTATTAAATTTAATATCCCAAACTTTATAGGTACATGTCACTCCAGGAGAGACAGAGCTGTGTTTAAAGTACGAGGGAAACGTCAGTTCCTTGATGTGGAAATAGCTCTTACTTTACATTTCTGCATGAGGTCCTGGCATGAGTTAGTGCTGCTAAGCCCTGCTGTAATAACATATAAAGGAAAACTCTAACCAAACACCAAAAAAAAAAAAAAGTATTTTATACAGCTAAATGTAAAGTCATCCATCAAAAAAACCTGTACAGGTGCTATTTGCAGGTGTCAGGCTATCTGAGGGAAAGTGAATTTTGGTAATCAGCAAACCATGAGCTCCCAGAGCCCCAGCAGCATCTGAAGGCACAAATGTTTGCTATATAAAAAGCAGGAGGTGGGGTTCCTTGGGAGCAATAAGGGCCTCAGATTGATGCCAAAGCTGGGAAGGAGGCTTGGAGAGGAGCCCAAGCATCCACCGTGGAGGGAGGCGCTGCAGGAGACCTGTGATTCCACGTCAGAACCAGCAAAGGTAGAACCATGGCTGAGCAGAGCCTAAAATGCTGCCACACGTGAGCTGGGCAGGATGAGGTTTGTTCTCATCAGGCAGGCAATGAGCCTGACAAAACCCAGAGGCCAGGTCTGGCCTGCAGCAGGCGCAGCCTGGAAACCACCTGCCCACAGCCAAAATCCCTTCCTCAGCACCAGGGCTGGTTGGTTTCCTAAAGGACATCCCCCTACTTGCACAGGGATTAATTTTGGGATGTCGGATGGAGAAGGTGACAACAGCTGTCCCTTCCAGCATGGAAATCCACCCACTGTGAGTATTTCCCCCTCCCTCTGAAGCCAGAGGAGACTGAGTGCAAGGGATTTTCCACCACAATGGGAAGAGGAATCACATTCCTGCTTATTCCATCATAGAATCACAGAACACCCTGAGCTGGAAGGGACCCACCAGGATCACCCAGTCCAACTTCTGCCCTGCACAGGCCCCCAGCAATCCCACCCTGGGCATCCCTGAGAGCATTGTCCAAACCCTCCTGGAGCTCTGGCAGCCTCGGGGCTGTGCCCATCCCTGGGGAGCCTGGGCAGGGCCAGCACCCTCTGGGGCAGAGCCTTTCCCTGATATCCAACCTAAACCTCCCTGGCACAGCTCCAGCTGTCCCCCCAGGTGTTATCAAAAATTGGTTTCTATTTATTCCATCAAGAGCATCCCACAGGGCTGCACACAACCCCACAGGATGCTGCAGATACAGCTCCATGTCAGGGCCAGCATCTCAATTCCCTACAACCAGCTTTGGACCCGTCCTCCCTGAGAGAATTAGGACTAAGTCAATGTTTCCACCATCAACCTCACTTTTGAGGGGCTCATAACTCTCAGCATTTGTGCTCTCACAGTGCCAAAGCTTGGCGCAGAAACACATGGCCCAGATGCAGTTTTATTTGATAATAAATAGCTTAAATCTCATAAGCTATTTTTCATTTTGGCTTAAATGTGTAAAATGGGAAAAGAAAAATGTGTGGGATTTTTTTTTCCTACCTTCCAATAATTTTGGAAAAGTAGATTATACTGAGTAATGGCAGGCTTTTTTTTTCAGATGCAGACAGCCAACAATGTAATTTCTCAAATCTTTTGCTTTTTTTACATCCACTTTTAATAGGATTGATTGCAGTGCCATCATTGCAGCCCCAGTGTTCTGGGGGTGCTTTGGACTATTCTATTTTTGGCACATTAAGCCCGAAGTTCTGTGAGAGTTAAAACACAGCAAAATTCCACGAACCCTTTAACCAATAGCAGTAATATTTTTGAGGATGCATGGCTGTTTTAACTGTGCCTCTGTGACCTCACATTTCTCTGGAGTTCAGCAATTATTGCATCCCAGCACTCTCTGCCCAGCCCTTGGGCGAGCACTGGTTTTCATCAGCAACCCGCCAGGATTTCAGCACTTTGGGATTTACTCCAAACTCAGGCTGTGCTCTACCTACTCCAGCTACTTCCCAGTGGCCAAAAGCCAAGGAAACGCCCCAAACCCCCAGCCTGAGGACTTGGCTGCCCTTCAAAAGTCCGCCTCAGCTGGAGCAGAGAGAAATAGTGATTTTGTTCATATGGTCAGCTCCAGTCAGAGGAGGTTCCCCAGTGGGACACTGGGCCACTGTCCAGATGGTGCCACTGCCGAGTGATTTGTTATCTGCGGGGCTGGGATTTTTTCACAGAAGGACGGGGCGGGGATTCAGGGAATGAGAAGCTTGCACTGGTATGGGGAGCTGGGCTGATAATGGGTCAGAGACGTGCAGCACAGTCCAAGGAGGATTCTGCAGATTTCATAGAAATCCCAGAATGGTTTGGGTTGGGAGGGACATTTAAAGTGACGTCATGTTCCAGCCCTACTGCCAGGGACACCTTCCACTGTCCCAGGCTGCTCCAAGCCCCATCCAGCCTGGCCTGGGACACTGCCAGGGATCCAGGGGCAGCCACAGCTGCTCTGGGAAACCTCTGGCCAGCTGCTCTGGCCAGCTCCTCTGGCCTCCTCACCCTCACAGGGAAGAATTTCTTCCTAATACTCAATGTAAATCCCTCTTCTTATAGTTTACAATCTTTCCCCCTTGGTCTGTAAAAAATCCTATGTAAAAAGTCCTTCTCCCTCTTTAATATCAGCACCCTTTTGGGCACTGAGAGGCTGCAATGAGGTGTCCCTAGAGCCTTTTCCTCTCCATGCTGGACAACCCCTTCCTATCATCCCCTCAGACCCACATCCCCCTTTCCTGGGAAGGAGGGCTGAAATAAATTCTGCACAATTGGAAAGATTCCCCCCAAATTCTCTATCTCAATGCCCAGCTTGCAACCCAGCAGCATGGACAGAGCCTCCCCACGCACTGATCCCGAGGCTCAGCCTCCCCAGATCCCAGCAGATCCAGTGCAGTCTTGCCTCCAGGAGAGGGAATTTTGTGTCTGCAAGCGAGGCAGGCACCACCCCTTGTCCCAGCAGGACCCAGGCTGCCGTCAGCCCTGCGTGCACGTGGTCTCCAGGAGGAGCAGGATGGCTCCCATAGGGAACGGATTCACAGAGCAGCAGGCTGACTCACTGCATGGGGGAGTGGTGGATGGAAAGAAAAACCCCCCCAGTACACAGGTACGTTTTGGGACATCTGTCCTCAGAAATGCCAGCCACGAGCCACCTTACAAAGCTCCTAGGAGAAGAGGTCACCCATGCGGAACGACTCTGCCAGGACGCAGCAGCCACACCCAAGGAAGAAGCATCAGCCTGCTGCAGTTTTTGGGGGAAGGTTTTGGTGGACAAAATGCAGCCCTGCATCCTCACAGCAGCCTAGAGACCTTAGAGTGCTTTTTTCCAGAGCCTAAAGGGGCTCCAGGAGAGCTGGAGAGTGATTTTGGAAAGGGATGGAGGGACAGGACAAGGGGGAATGGTTTAAGCTGGAAGAAGTCAGATGTAGGGTAGATATTATGAAGGAATTGCTGGCTGTGAGGATGGGCAGGCCCTGGCCCAGGGTGCCCAGAGCAGCTGTGGCTGTCCCTGGATCCCTGAGAGTGTCCAAGGCCAGGCTGGATGGGGCTTAGAGCCATCTGGGATAGTGGAAGGTGTCCCTGCCCAGGGCAGGGGGTTGGAACTGGCTGAGCTTTAATGTCATTCTGTGATGAGGTGTCCCCAGGGTCTTTTCCTCTCCTCTCCACGCTGGACAATCCCTTCCATCCTCTCAGGCCCACATTCTCTTTCTTGGGAAGGAGGGAGGAAACCCAAACCATCCTGCGACGCTGTGATCCGAAGCTACCTCCAGCCACAGCGAGGCCTCCCCACCCCTCATTCACAGGAGACATAACCCAGATCCCACAGCTGGGTCTTTGGAGGAAGCAGCAGGCATGCTCCACGCTTGGGAAGCGTTTGCTCAACATCAGGCTCATGCCAGGAATGTCTGTGCAAATCCATGCAAGCTGGCTTCAGTCTCTCTGCAGGAAAGACACAGCAGTGGGTCTGCGCTCCCTGTGCTTGCCATCAATGAATGCCTTTTATTTTTTATTTTAAAATTAAAGTCAATTGAGTAATTGAACTCGTCTGAGAAAGCAGACCCAGCCACCTCAAACAGAAAAGCTGTTGCAGAGCCAAAAGACCTATTCATGCACACATTAAAGACGCAGGGGCTACCAACAAATCCAGGATGAACCAAGCTGGGTGACAAGGGAGACCCACACAAAGCAAAGCATGAGGCTTCATGAGGAATGAGCAGGCGAGGAGGAAAGGGACCCTGTCAGCTAAGTCTGCTCCCTCCTTTGAGCTAAACACGACTTCCAGCAGTCTGCTCTCCATAAAATCAGCTCAGGCAGAGCCAAACTGAGCATCACAGGGTGGGAAACTGCTCTGGGTCCAACATCCTCGCCCTGCACGAACCCCATGGCCGGGCACCTCATGGGATGGGGAGCACTGGGGAGGGGGGGAAGCTGCTAGGAGAAAAACATTCTTCTCACCAGAAGACAAGCCAAACCAGGTCATCCCAACTCACCTTGAGGCAGGGTTGCAAATGCAATGGCAGATGAGTGTATCTCCCTTTACCATTTCCTTCCAAAGAGCTGCATCCTCCCGCTGCGTGCCCTTCCAGGACCTGAGCTGACCTCCCACTATGATTTTTAGCATTCCTGACAGTGGTTTAGCCCAGCCTGCTCAGACAGAAACATTCTTCCTCTCTCACGTGGATGTTGTTTTTATTCCCTTGGAAATCTCCTCGCTGCCATTCAGCATAACCAGAAAGCAGAGCAGGTACAGGGGGGGCTGCACAGCCCTCTGCCCTGCTGGACCAACAAAACCCCCTTGCTATATTCCATTAACAGCACCAGGTTGCCACCATTATCTTGTTTTCCAAAGCCAGCCTTGCTGTTGAGAAACGAAATTGACATTTAGAAAGAATTTGACTCTCAGGGCTGCAGGCAGTGCTCTTAACAGAGACAACAAAATAAGAGGTTTTTGTTAAAGGGTGAAGAAAAACCTGCAAATTGTTGTTTAAGGAGCTGGTTAAGTGCCCCATAAATACAAGGAGTGGCAATGACTGGAGCCCATGAGCTGTCACACGGTGGGAGGAAGGTGGGATGCTGTGGCATTTCTGCACCCTGGGCACCAGGCACTTTTTATTTTAACTGATGCTTCCATCCACAGGTTTTCAGGAATAATCACTACCCACCACATATCAGAGGATATTCCCCTAATACCATTGGGTTATTTCATGCTAGCAGGGTTTCTCAAATGGGCTTTTAGTGCGTTTAGTAAGTGTGAGGCTCAGCTGCTCCTCGAACTCCAGGTCCTGACTCTCTGGAGTTCATGGGGGACCCAGTATAAGGCAGCAGAAACTGGATGGTGGTGGAATGAATGAAGTGAGACCATCCACCCCTGACAGAGCCAAGGGATTTGCCATTAAATTAGAGCAGTGCTATGAGGAGAAGGTCGGTGGCCTTGGGGAGAAGCCTGCAGCCCTGCTGAGCTCTTTCCTCGAGCGCCTGACCCCCGGTTAAACTGATGTTTGACACTGCTTTTCCCAGATGAAATTCCTGGCTGGCACAGCTCCTGTACTGACAACTCTGATGTCAGATGAAGCCTCTAAAAGACCTTCAAAAGGCTCTCAAACAGATGCAGGATGGGTTGATGTACCTAGCGGAGAGATGGCCCTTGCCGTCCCCAGAGCCGGGGCTGGAGGCTGGCAGAGGGACAGCGCTGCCTTTCACGGCTGCTGATTAAACTGCCATGACAATGCTCGGCACAGGGCCAGCTTAATTAGCACTAGCCACATGATCTACAAGTCCCTTTTGGCTTCGAGGGAAAAAAAAAAAAAGATATCTAAGGATTTTCCAAACTCAGTTTCACACACCTCCCCGGCCTGACGCTCTCCCTTGAATTTTCTGTCCCTGAAGTTGTGTCTCTCTTCCACATCTAAAAATGTGCCATTTTTAGATGCTGCGAGCCTGGACGTGTGGCAGGAGGAACTCAGAGCCTGTGTGGCTCTTGGCCTTTCAGGGAGGTTGGACTAATCTCTGGCTGATATTTAGCAGAGGCTTGCAGCACCACACGCAACCTCCAGCTTGATACTGTTGTGACCTTTCAGCTTCATTTGCGAGACCATCTGAAATTTGTTTGATTTCAGTTCCTCTGCAGGCTTTTCGTGCCATGGCAAACCACAGCACACACAAATTAGCTGTTTCTCTGGTTAAATGGCACAGAGGGAGGGTGGCAAAGTGCAGTGAGAACCAGGGCTGGTGGCTGCACCCTGTTTTACAGAGATGATGGGGATGGGGCAGAGGGCAGAGCTGTCCTGGCCAGCAGAACCAGTGGGTGGGTGGTGGATCCAGGGCCAGATTCCCCCTTCTGTGTCCCATGGAAAAATGCTTGTACAAGGGCAGGCTGCTGCCATGCTGTTCCCTTCCTGCTCCCTTTTGCTGATGCTTTGAGGATCAAAGCCACTTTTCCCCCTTTGACCAGCCAAGGCCTCCCACAGGCCTGCAGAGCATTTTCTGTTCATCCCCTCATGTCCAAGGGCAGGCTTGATGAGGCTTTGAGTAAACTGGCCTGGTGGAAGGCGTCCCTGCCTGTGGCAGGGGCTGGAACTAAATAAGCTTTAAGTTGCCTTCCAAAACCATTCCATGATTCCATGATTTTCAGGTATCCCCCTCCCAGGGTGACAATATGTGACAATATGACAGTAAGTGTGTTACCACTGCTTGTAAGGTGACCCAAGCACAAGCAGGGCTGAGTTTCTACCAGGAACAGCCTAGATACCCTATTTTTGCCTTACATGTGCTCTTTTTTTCCCAGCAGCAGGCAATTTTCTGCCCTGCAAACCATGGACACACACAACCAGGAGTGGGAAGATGCATCTGGAGGGCACTGGGTCAGCCCCACAGAAGTGGGCAGCACATTTACAGACATAAGATAGCTCAGCTTTTAACAGCTCAGCTTTTATCAGCTCAGCTTTTATCCATGTATCTCACCCCTGCTTCTTATGGAGAGATTTCCTTCCCAAAGGACCTATTACAGTGTCATAGCCCTAGATTTCCTGAGGCGTTTAGGAAATAGCAATCTGATCTTTTGTAGAGTCATGGAATTGTTTAGGTTGGAAAAGACCTCTAAGATCATGGAGTCCAACCATTACCCCAGCACTGCCAAGCCCACCACTAAACCATGTCCCCAGGTGCCAAAGTCCCCAAGTGTCCTTTTTTTGGACACTTTCAGGGATGGTGACTCCACCACTTCCCTGAGCAACCCTATAAGAGAAGAATTTTTTTCCTAACATCCAAATAGAATACCAGGAATATTTTATCTGGCCTTGTGCCAGCCCAGAGCTTCCTTCCTCCTGGCCCCAGAGAGACACCTTCATCTGCTCCAGACTGAGGAGCCAAACAGCTGGAATGTCTCACTCTCCAGCTTTATTTTGTTCTGGCAAGGACCTTATGCTGAGAACCCTGCCTGTCCTGCTGCTCCAAGGGGGAAAGGGAAGAGAGGGGAACAGGCAACAAACCTGGCTGTGGTCGCTGCAGACCTACTCATACCTGTTATCTTTGGCACTTGCAGGGCAGAAACTTGTCAGTGCTGGGGCCCAGCTGAAGCCCAAAGCCCAGAGACAAAGGCAGAGGTTTGTGTGTCTTGAAAATCCCACAGGAGGAGAAGAAAACTTCCTCCAGCCAGCCTACCTTGTCACCCAGATGCACAGATGTTCCTAGCTGTGGACAACCTCCCCAAGGAAGGACCTCAAAGCAGATCCAGGTGTGTCATATTCAATGCATCTGCTGCCTGCAGGCCTCATGGAGCAAGGCCTGCAAGCAGGCACCGAGGATGAGGGGAGACCACATCCCAAATCCACTCTGGCAAACATGGATTTTCACAGGACACAGCCCCGAGGCCAGATGGGGAGGACAGGGAGCCACACTGCTGGGAGGAAGGTGCCATGAGGTGCCATGAAGTGCCATGAGGCACCATGAGGCGCCATGAGGTACCGTGGGGGGCCATGAGCACCTCAAATAGACCAGGAGGGGGATGGTGATGGTTGTGAGGGTGGAAACACAGAATCATTTGGGTTGGAAAAGCCCTCTAAGGTCACTGTGGCAACCATTCCCCAGCACTGCCAAGGCCACCACTGACCCACGTCCCCAGATGCCACATCCACATGGTTTTAAACCCTCCAGGACTCCACTACTGCCCTGGGCAGCTGTGCCAGGGCTGGACAAGCATTTCCATGGAGGGATTTTCCCTGATATCCAACCTGAGCCTGCCCATGCCCAGCCTGAGGCCGTTCCCTCTGCTCCTGTCCCTGTTCCCTGGAGCACAGCCCGACCCCCCCGGCTGTCCCCTCCTGTCAGGAGCTGTGCAGAGCCACAAGGGCCCCCCTGAGCCTCCTTTGCTCCAGGCTCAGCCCCTTCCCAGCTCCCTCAGCCTCTCCTGGGGCTCCAGCCCCTTCCCAGCTCCGTTCCCTGCCCTGGACACGCTCCAGCCCCTCGATCCCTTTCTCATTTTGAGGGGCCCATCCGAGTGGGGCCGAGAGCATCCCAAAATTTCCCACCAGTCCAGGACAAACAAAGCGCACCACACTCCTCCCTGCGGCACACAAGATCCTACCAGGAACCTGTCCAGCTGCCAAGTGGCAAGAAAAATACACATTTTTTTCTCTTCCACATGTGACCTCTAGGCCCCAAGGATTTTTTACTAATTACCAAATTTAATTTACTCTGCTGTCTTCTCAGTGCTAAGGCTTTGCATTTCTGGGCCTGTATTGTTTCTGATGCAGCCTGCTGGTGTCCACAGAAATTTCAAATTAAATATCAGGCACACATTAAGGTCAGGCAGCTCAATTCCATTAGCAGGCAGCCAGGCTCAGCCTCTCTGTAATGAATGCTGCTCTCGCCTCCTAATGATAGCAGTGGGCAGTGCCAGCCTATGGTGATTGGCACCCCACTGACACTGGGGACCACTAAATTGATTTTAAAATTCCATTCATCTTCTGCAAATCATGGCTTAAGTCTTCCTGACCTGTGACAAATCTTCATGAGCTGCAATTTGAAAGATAGAGCCAAGAGAAAAGGGAGGGGGAAAAATACACAAAAAACCCCTACAAAAAAATTCCCCAGAGCAAGAAATATATTTCAGCTGGGTTGTTCTGTCTCAGCTTCAAGCCCTCTCCCCCAGGTATGATTCTACTCTCACTTTGTAGGAGAGGTTAAAGGATTTTTAACCCACTGTCCACCACAAAGAGGACTCAGAGGATCCAAGGATGTTACTAGAGCCTCCCTGTTGCTGGACTCTGGGCATTGGAGGAGTATGAGCAGCAGAGGTGTCCTCCCCATAACCATCCTGACACCTTCCTGACCCACTGCAGCACAGCCAAAACCAACCACAGCCCACAGCTCCCTGCTCGTGCAGCTGAATGGGCTGGCTGCTCTCACCCTTGAGCAAAGGAGACCTACAAAGTTATCAGAAAATGGCTTTTCCTGCACCCTTTAGCACACAAACTCCAACCCAAGGGTGCAGCCAGCTCATGTCTATACCAGAGTTTTACACCAGAGTTTATACCAGAATAGTCCAGGGTGCAACTTCCTCTAGATCCCCATCTCAGAGGGTGCTGAGGCCCTGGCACAGGATGGCTAACCCATCCCTGGAAGTGTCCAAGGCCAGGTTGGATGGGGCTTGAAGCAGCCTGGGAGAGTGGAAGGTGTGTGAGCAGCACCATTGTTTCAGAGATAGTTTGAAAATTCTCCTGGGGTGAAGAAGAGGACACAGGGAAGAGGGTGAAACAGGACTTTGAGGCACTACCACAGCACAAGGAGTATGGATTTCAGGCTGTGAGTTGTCACATTGTTATTGCTGAGGCATTTGGGAGGTTTGTAATAGCTCTTTTACTCTGTAGAATTCACCCTTCCTAAAGAAAAACATTTATTCCCCTGAAATACAAATAGCTGCTAAACACAGGCTGATCAGTTTAATAGTGCAGTTATGCCTATTAAAGCAACTGCAAAGCCAACATCAAGGCATTTCACATTAATTCCCTCTCAGTGACTCCAGATCTGATTCACTTTGACAAATCCCCTGCTATGAAGAAGTGGCCACAAATCCCCACAGCCCTCTCTCAGGTGGCATTGAAAGAAAAGTTGCTGTTGGACTCGAAAATTTTGTCAAGGTCTGTCAGGGAAAGAAAACCTGCTCTGTTGATCAGAGCAGCCAGATAAGGAAGTTGTACAGGCAGTGCCAGCAGATGGGTTTTCCCCCAGATCAGTATTTTTAAGCAGATTTCATTAGAGGAAAAGGGGTGTGAGTCTCTCTTCCCACTGCTGTAGTGAGTGACCTCGGGAAAGTGCCTCCCCTAGGATTTTAACCAAATAATGGTAAAGCTATTATCTAAAAAGTAATATTTATTTGTGTCTTTGACATAAGGAAAGAATTGAGGTTTTCATTTTTCATTCAAAAGTCTCAGTTTTGTCAGTTTTCTGTGTCATTTCCAAATCTGTTTCCTGAAGCAAGCAGAGACATCTGATCAAGTTTTTATGTCTAAATACAATCCTCCAGACATCTCCTGTAACACATTTCCTCAAGAGTGACCACAGAAAGGAGGATACGAGACAGAAATCTGCTTTTCTCACCCATATTTACATTTAGCCATGAATTTTACATGCCGAGGAGCAGAATCACCTGCATTTTCCCTGAATTTTACACTGGGTGGCCTGCGAGACAGTCACTGGTGCATTGTGCAGGTGGAGAAATGAAGGTGAGAGATCTAAAGCTCTTGCTCAGCCTTAGAATCTCCATTCCCAGAGATTCTGATGGGGATCTGCAGAGCCGGGGGTCTGCAAGCTGTGCCCACACCCACCTGAGCCACACAAGGATGTTTGGGAAACCAGGAGCACTTTGGGAAGAGCTGGGTTCTGCTCCAGGTGCTGGGCACAGATATTTGGCCTTGGACACACCCATGATGGTTTGGGTCATAGAATTCCAAAAGGGTTTGGTTTGGAAGGGACATTTAAACCTCATCCAGCTCTACCCCCTGCCATGGGCAGGGACAGCTCCCACTGTCCCAGGCTGCTCCAAGCCCCATCCAGCCTGGCCTGGGGCACTGCCAGGGATCCAGGGGCAGCCACAGCTGCTCTGGGCACCCTGGGCCAGGGCCTGCCCACCCCTTCAGGATAAAAACATTTCTTCCTGAAAATGTTCTTCCTACTCAACTCCTTATGGGGCAGCTGGGAGAGATCAAAAACTGTAATGAAAATAATCCTAGATTTTCCACTTATACCGTCAGTTCACAATGTAACTGGACCTTTAGAGAGAGCAGAAAAAGATTACAAGGGGTTTTTTTTTTTCCTCCAGTGCTAACTGCTGAACCCAAGAGAAGACTTCTGCCTGGGTGGAAATAACAGAGCACAAATAACACTAACTCGTGTAATATCCACTGGATGGGGGTTCTGGCAGACATCAAGTACAGGAGAGAGGAGCAGCAATTACAAAGCAGTATTTCAGATTAAACCCATCTCTGAGGGGAAAAAAGTAACATCTGTTCGAGACACAAAACCTGTTGACACCTCAGAACTCCCCGTTATACACAAAAAGGAATTAAATTTGGGATCTGAACTTCTCAGTGATGTTAATTAAAGGCTGGCGCCTCTAGAACATCAGATGAGCCACACACTGAATCTCTAAAATCTTTCTGGTGCTTTTGGGAGTGATGGACTACAAAGCATCTAACCCTTCCCCTCCATTCAGAAAAAACATTTTGAGCAAGCAAATCAATCTGAGCCCCCAGTTAGGAGCTCTGGGCTGATTCAGAAGCTGCCCAACATTTGGCAAGTCTGCAAACATCAAGCCCTGAAGAGGTGTCTGCTGGCTGTCCCCAAGCCCTGAAAACCCTCACCCAGGAAGCTGGTGGGCAAAATCCCAATTCCTGACTTTTTTGTACATTCAGGATGGGAACAAATAGCCTCAGGTTGTGACAGGGGAGGTTTAAATTGGATGTTAAGAAAATATTTCTTCACTGGGCTGCCCAGGGCAATGGTGGAGTCTCCATCCCTGGAGAGGTTTGAAAGCCCTGTGGATGTGGCACTTGGGGACATGGGTCAGTGGTGGCCTTGGCAGTGCTGGGGGAGTGGTTGGACTCCACGATCCTGGAGGATTTTCCCCAACTTTAAAGATTCTATGGTTCCATGATTTTGCAGTGGCCTCACCCCTACTTTTTACAGCAACAACAAAAGCTGTGTGAAGGGCAAACTTCCTCTGGGACCCTGAGCTCAGACATGCTCCTGAATGCCCCATTTTCTCAAAGACAAGGGGTGGCTCGTTCAGAAAGGTGCCCAGCCCTGCAGAGCATCTCAGCAGGCTGCACCAAGGTCTCCCTCCCTCTCAATTTTGCAGGAACCAGCCAACAACCTCCTCCACCCCAGGCTGGAGGTGGAGACCCACAGCTCTCCTGACCATCACCCAGCTGCTCCTCAAGCAGCCCCAGACCACTGTAGGCTTTCTCTGTGTGTTGCTGTTTTCCCTTGACCCTCTGCTCCATCACCTGCTGCCCTAACAACTTCCTGAACCTCTCTCTGCGTTGTTACCCTCCCTCCTCCCCTGTCACCCAGCGCTTCCACAACAGAGCACGGCTAAAACCTCCCCCACAGATGAAAACTTCCCAGGAATTTTAAGCCCTGCTCTTTGCAGAGAGACACTTTTCTCCCCCAGGCAGGTGGTTTGCCCTGACAGACAGAAAAAGCAACTCCTACAGCTGATGGGCTGCACCCCACCCAACCCCAAACTCAGATGTGGGGAGCAGATCATTCACCACAGGTGTTGATAGCAACAAATCACTTTTCATTGGCTTTTTGGTGCCTGAACCTTGGCAAACACTTCACGTTTTCACCATGCTGTTGTGCTCTGGGCTTTCATCTTTTTTTCTTTCTTTCTTTCCTTTTTTTTTTCTCTTAATCTCAAAGTCTCATTATATTTGTCGGCTTTCCCAAAGCTCCAGCTCTCTGGCTTGATGCAAAGTGTGCACGTCATGGCATCACTAGAAAAGGGCTTGTTCTCTTTTGGGGGTGGAAAAATCCCCAATAGCAAGCAGGATCTGGGATCATTATGGACTGGAGAGGAGCACTTTGGCTCAGGGGCAGGGTGCCCACTCTGCACACCCACCTGCTCCATTAGACTTACCTCCATCAGGCTGCATTCCAAGAGGGCTCCCAGGGCCTCTGCAGAGGTGGCAGCTCCAAGCAGGGGTTGTTGGTGCCCTGGTGCATCTCTGCTGCGCTGCACCACCCTGCTGCCAGGCCCTGGCACCCCTCTGATGCCCTCTGCCCCTCGTGCTGGCCTGGATATCACCTCCACCTGCAGGGAATGCTGCCAGCCAGTCGGGTTCCTGCAGAGCATCTCCATCCCTGTTTCCCATTAAAATTGCAGGGCATTGGGAAGGAGCCCTTGCTGCTGCCCCACTCCCATCACGGGGCCACAAAGCTGTGACCAGTGATGCCACTGCAGCAAAATAGAGGAGAGGCACCAGTGCTCCCTGTTCTGTGAAAGAGCAGCAGCCCTTTAGCACAGGGACTTCCTGCACAGCATCCATCAAAACCACCACCCCCACCAAAGGCAGTGTTTTCTGGAAGTGAAACTCGAAGAGGGATGTGCACCGAGAGCCCACTTGGCACCACACCACGATGTTCCCTTCTCCTGGCCAAACAATGAACGTGGCTGCTCTTTAAAGCCAGTTATGAGAGAGATCTGCCCAGCTCCGTGCTCCCGACACCACTTATTACACCATCCATCACAGACAGCCCCCAGGGCAGCAGCCAGAGGACAGGGCTTGCTCCTCAGCCTCCTCATCCCTTCAGCCCACACTGAGCTCTCAGGGAGCTCTGGACACATGGAGAGCAGTTCCTTACCCTCCCCTACACCAACACCAGGCCAGTACTGAAGCATCTCAAGTGTTCTCAGCAGGTTTGGGTCCCAGAGCCAGCACCAGCCCCGAGGGAGATGTTGGCGCTTGGAGGAGGAATGTGATGAAGGAACAAGTCAAAAAAACTCATTGCATCCACAAGGGGAAGCTCAGCAGGTATTGTAACACGGGGTGGGAAATGAGACAGGTAAAGGTGGAGAAGTGTAGTGAAGGTAATGCCAAGAGTGATGCTGGCTAGGAGGAGGTTTGGGTTGGATTTCAGGGAAAGGCTCTTCCCCAGAGGGTGCTGGCCCTGCCCAGGCTCCCCAGGGATGGGCACAGCCCCGAGGCTGCCAGAGCTCCAGGAGTGCTTGGACAGCACTGCCAGGGATGCCCAGGGTGGGATTGCTGGGGGTCTGTGCAGGGCCAGGGTGTGGATTTGATGATCCCATTTGATTTGTGGGTCCCTTCCAGCTCAGATGGATTCTCAGGCTACTCATACAGCACACGACCAGGCCCAGAAGACATTTGCTGAGGAGCAGCAGAAGTTGAGTCTGCAGAGAGACAGAGGATGAGCCTGAGCCTGATGGTACCAAGGCCAGCCCAGGGGGAAAAGACCTCCCTCATGGCTCAGTTTCTCACAGGAAAAGGTCCATTGAGAGCAGCTGGGCTGTGGATAAGGAATCCCACGGCAAGGACAGGGGTCCCACAAGGTCTGCATGATGCTTCAGTGTGCTGGTTTGGGCTGGGATAGAGTTAATTTCCTACACAGTAGCTGTTAGAGGGCTGTGTTTTGGGTTTGTGCTGAACACAGGGTTGATATCAAGGAGATGTTTTTGTTATTGCTGAGCAGGGCTTGCACAGAGCCAAGGCCTTTTCTGCTTTTTGTGTGGCCACAGTGGTGAAGATAATATAAAGTGAGGGAAGAAGAGGAAGGGAGGGATGTTTGGAGTGATGGTGTTTGTGTTCCCAAGCCTCTGTCATGTGGGAGGAAGCCCTGCTCTCTGGAGATGGCTGAACACCTGCCTGACCGTGGGAAGCAGCACTGAATTCATTCCTTGCTTTTGTTTTCCTCATGTGCACACTTTTTGCTGTGTCTATTAAACTGCCTTTATCTCAATCCACACAAAAGTTCTCCAGCTTTTACCGTTCTGATTCTCTCCCTGATCCCGCTGGGGGATTGAGTGAGGGGCTGTGAGGGGCTGGATGGGGTTAAACCACAATGAACCACTCCAGCATACCCCAAAAACTGCCCTGAGCTTCCCAGGCATTGAGGTTTGGCCCTGGATTTTGCAAAAGGGGCTAAAAATCACTTGTTGCAGGAAGAACAGAGAACACCAAGCAAACATACCTGGCATCCCAAACCCTCTCAGGAGGAACTGCTTCCTATCCAAGGGAACATGCCTTCCTTCCCCCTGACACACATCCTATTTTTCTAATCCTGTGACTCCCTCCTGGCAATATTTTCCTTTCCCAGGACACCCCTGCACCATCCAGAAGGAGCACCTGGGAAGCACCACAGCCATCTGGAGCTGGCAGAGCAGGACTGTCCCTGCAGGTGACCCAGGGCAAGGTGACACATCCTGGCCCCCAAGGTGCCTCTGTGGTGTCCTGTGGCAGAGCACACAGGATTTCCACTGGCAGGTTTGTAAGCACACGTGCCAGACAGCTTTTCCTGCCCACAGCAAACAAGGCCATGGAGAAGGTGCTGTTTGCACCTGCAGGATGGGAGAGAATCACAGAATATCCTGAGTGGGATGGGAACTCACAGGGATCATGGAGTCAATGCCCCTGCACAGACCCCAGCAATCCCACCCTGGGCATCCCTGGCAGCGCTGTCCAAAGGCTCCTGGAGCTCTGGCAGCCTCGGGGCTGTGCCCATCCCTGGGGAGCCTGGGCAGGGCCAGCACCCTCTGGGGAACAGCCTTTCCCTGAGATCCAGGACTCAGCCCTGACACAGCTCCAGGCATTCCCTGGGTCCTGTCACCAGAGAGGGAATATCAGTACCTGCCCCTCCTCTCCCCCTCACAAGGATGTTGAAGACCACAATGAGGTCTCCTCTCAGTCTCCTCTCCTCCAGCTAAGCAGACCCAGTGCCCTCAGCTGCTCCTCACACAGCTTCCCCTCAAGGCCCATCACCTCCCTGTGGCTTTCTTTGGATGCTCTCTAACAGTTTAATGACTTTTTTTATATTGTGACACCCAAAAGTGCCCTCAGCACTCGAGGTGAGGCTGCCCCAGCCCAGAGCAGAGCAGCAGAGACTGAGCTGGGTGAGTCCAGTGAGGAGCAGAGCAGTGGTGACACATCCTGGTCAGGATTTCCACTCTCACTGTCACTTTGGAAATGACCTCTGGCCCTTCCTGAGCCTGGAAACTCATCCTTGGTGCCAATGGAGGTGAGGAGGAGGAAGAGGCAGGGGCTGACATGACCTTCCTCATTTTGTGACCTCCCATATCTTTGCAAGACTCATCTCAGGCATTATTAAAGCACTTTCTGTTGATTAGATAAATTTGATGGTTTCACAGTACAAGAACACAAAGGCAGTCTATTCCTGACCATTACATGCTTCCCAAAACACCTAACCCACCTCTAAAATACTTTAAAAATTATGTCAAACATTTGTGTATGAAAAATCCAATTTAAAGATCACGATGAATTGGTTTTATTCCCTCCATCCAGTTGGTGCTGTTTCATTTTTTGTCATAATATAGAATTTCATTTCTGGGGTTGTGGCCTATTTCATCTCCCTTCAAATGAACCATTTAAAAGCCTCTCCCCACCTCTCATTTTGTTGAAAAACTCAAGGACAATATAAACCCAGGAAAATAAATTTTCAGCCAGTGAACTGGAAAATAATCATCATCATCAAAACCAGATATTCTTGTTTTCTAGTCCCTGGCAACTCGGTTCAACAGAACTGCCACCAGCTGAGCTGCTGGCCCACCACCCACTGCTCACCCATGCACTCTCCTGGCGCTGTGGGGACAGGACATTCCTTGCCTTGGGGCCCAACATCCATGCCACACTCCAATTTTCAGCTCACAGTTTGAAGGGAAAACCTGGGAGGCAAGAGTGTGGCCACCACTGGTCAATATACTGCAGGAGGGAGGCAGGCACAGCTGAGCAGCAGATTAAGGACAGATATGGGTTTTGCTGCTGCTTTGATAAACTCGGGAAAACAGAGAATCAGCAAATCATTTAGACTGAAAACACCTCTGAGATCATGTCCAAACACTCCCCAGCACTGCCAAGGCCACCACTGACCCACGTCCCCAAGTGCCACATCCACACAGCTTCTAAATCCCTCCAGGGATGGGGACTCCACCACTGCCCTGGGCAGTCTGTTCCTAAGCTTAATGACCCTTTCCATGGATAAAAATTCCCAATATCCAACCTGAGCCTGCCCTGGCCCAGCCTGAGGCCGTTCCCTCTGCTCCTGTCCCTGTTCCCTGGAGCACAGCCCCACCCCCCCGGCTGTCCCCTCCTGTCAGGAGCTGTGCAGAGCCACAAGGGCCCCCCTGAGCCTCCTTTGCTCCAGGCTCAGCCCCTTCCCAGCTCCCTCAGCCTCTCCTGGGGCTCCAGCCCCTTCCCAGCTCCGTTCCCTGCCCTGGATACGCTCCAGCCCCTCGGTGTCTCTCTTGTGCTGAGGGCCCAGAGCTGTCCCCAGCACTGGAGGTGTCCCAGCAGTGCCAGCACAGGGGACAGGACGTGACACTGCCCTGGGGCTGTGTCACAGCCTGGCTGGCTCCCAGAGACCATCTGCTACAAATACTGAATCCCTACTTCCCAGGAAGTAGCCAGACATAACCTGGTGATGGGAAATAGAGTGTAACCCTTCTATTTTCCTTTGCTTTCTTTAAATTGACTTTATCTCAACAACTTCTTTTCCATTTTATTTTCTCCCTCTTGCCGTCCTGATGGAGCAGCTGGGTGGGCACCTGGTGTCCAGTCAGGGTCATCCACTGCAGTTTCCACAGGAATTTCCCACTCAGACCAAGGAGGGCTGAGCAAAACCAGCTTCCCAAATGCTTTTGGTGCACACTGGATAACATTTTCTCCGTTCAGGCTCCTGGAGATCTGCCTGTAGCCCTTTGATCCCAAAGGAGGCTGTGCACAGAGGAGCAGGAGAGAGTTTGGGGCTGCCAATGGGTTTTGCAGGGAAGGGGGCATTTCTTACAGGGTTGCATGCAATGAGGCATTCATTATAAAAAAAAGAAACAACTTTGTAACAACTCCAAGCCCCCTATCTCTGTGCAGGAAGCCTCCTCATTCCTTATCTCAGCCCCAGGAGATTTGTGGGATATCACAAATAACAGCTGGTTAAGATAAGGTCTCTCCCAACACGCTGCTTGCTCCCAGCATCTGCAAACCCTCATCCTGACGGACTGAATGGACCAGTGCCTGGAGCTGCTACATCTCATCCCTTTTCAGTCCAACCCTGCTCTTTTCCAGACATTTTGAGCAAATATTGTGAGGGCTCTTCCCTGCATTTCCACGCCTTAGGCACCCATCTCCAAACCCTCCCAAACATCCTCACCTTCCATCAGGGGAGCTCAGCCACCAAAGGCGCTCAGTTCTGGCACAGCAAAACTTAATCCACTCCCTGTCCCTTCCAGCTCCTAGCACAGAGGGAATCTCTTAATTTAAATTAGGAAAACCCCACCAAGGAGGAGGGGAGCTGTCAGGATCCCCCTGTGCTGACATGAAACCAGCAAACAAGGTGTTTATAGCCCAGTGATTCATAATGCTGCAGAGTTTGCAGGAAATGTAGCGCCATTCACGGTTAAGAAATTCTCTTGTTTTCTGCTAAATATATAAAATAATCACTCATCCCCTGAGCAGCAGATGCAAATTACACCTAGCATTAGCCTCGTATGCCAACTGCTATAATTCTGGTGCAGCATGAAGCTGTTTCCCAAGGCTTTAGAAGTCCCTTAATCTGCCTTCTGACGTCAAATGACAAATTTCTTGCCTGGGATCATTAACGGGATGACTAATGAAAGCTGATAAGTGAATTTATAAATGAAATTAAAGATATTAATATTAAAGGCCAGGCTACAAGGGAGAGAAGTGTGGATTTAGCAAACCACAACAAGCAGCGTGGTAATCTGCATGAGATTTACAGCTCCTATCCTGACAGGCAAACGAGTGGTATTTTCCGCCTGGAGGTTGTGGAAGCTGCCAGGCTTGATGGACACCTCTCCTGAAGCATCACCACCCCCATTACCTTCAGACTCTGGCTGAGATTTAAAAAGCTCCTGCTCAAGTTTAACTGCAAATGCCAAAGCAGGGATTAGTGCACCCCAATAGTATTTGCAAAGGTTGCTTCACCACCAAACCCTCCTGCAAACAAAATACCTTTACTCTGCAGCTAGTTTGCTGCCAATTTTTTTTTTCTCTCTCTCTCTCTTTTAAGATAAAAACACACCTCAGACTAGAGTCTCATCTTATTCACCCCAGTGCAAATGCCAAGCAACTCCTTTAAAAGCTGAGGAGTTTGGGTTTGTTTGGTTTTATGCACGCACAAACAAGTTCAGGCCTTGCCAGATGGGAATCCAAGCCCAGGTCCAGGCAGCCTCACCATGAGCCCACAGCTCCTTCCAGACTCCAGCTGCTGCTCACTGAGGTTTGGGCCCTCAGGAGAGACTGCTCAGGTACCAGCTCCCACTAGCTGGGGATGGCCAGCCCTGAATGGACCAGAAAAACCTCCTGCATTGCCCCAGGGCACACAGGAAAACACAGGCACCTCCTCTGATATTATAAAACAAAACAAAACAAAAAAATAAAGAGAGAAGAAAGCTTCCTTTTGTCTGTAGATGCCCCGTTTTCAGCAGAGGCAGCATAAAACCAGCTAGCTAGTTGGGCAAGTGGTCATGAGTGGTGACTCCTCATGCACCCACAGCCTCCAAAAATCCCAAGATCCCGTGGGAAGTGCCTCCATCTGGCAGCGAGATTGAAAGAGGAGTCAGATGCCACCAGGAGAGTGAGGAATCCCTGAGACACAGAGGAAGCACAGCTGGGGAGGGCACATTTGTTACAGGGATGTTTCCCAATCCCTTCCTTCACTGGAGGAACCCAGGGTGGGAAGCAGCTGCAGCAAGACAGATGTCCCAGGAATGGTTTTATTGAATGCCTTTTAGAGACACGTTCCAGCCTGGAAAAAAGGACAAGAGAATGTTTCCACAGCCGCTCCTAGCTCTAGAGCTGACATATGGTCTGGTAGGCTGTCCAGTTCCACCAGTCCTGCTCAAAGAAGCCCCAGAAGGTGCCCATGCCTGGTGCTCTCCTTGTTTGGGGACACATTTGCTCTTTGGACCATTTGGGAAAGGACATGGAGGGGTGGAGCATGGCAACAGCTCCATAGCACCACTCAAGCCTTCCAGAGGGAGGAAAAATGAGGAAAACCAGCATCAGACAATGGCTCTGACTGAGGTGAGGGTCACTCACACCTCGGGGTGTCACCTCCACACTGGGAGCAGCTGGGACCCCAGGGATGTGATAAGAGACACACAGACACCTGAATCCTTCCCCCAAGCACCAAAATCCTCACCCTGCTGGCGTGCCCTCACTTCACAGGCTCCCAGCCCACAGGGCTGCCCCTCACTCTCTCTTTGTCCCCACAACCTGCACCTTTGCTGCTTCCAGCACTTCTTTGCTGCTGACCCCACTGGGTGCAGCAATGAAGCCAATGAAGAGATTCTGTTCATTAAAGAGCCACAAGCCACGCACACAGAGCTCTCCTGCAGGCACACTTTGCAGCCTTCAAAGGGAGGGAGAGAAAACAACAGAGGTTAAGGACACTTACCAAGAGAGATCCACGACAGCATGGGCCAACCAGCCCAATCCAGCTGGGGCTGGGAAATGCAAAGGACCATCAGGCAGGAAAATGTGTGAGAAAAGGTCCTGGGAGACTGCAAAACTGAGCAGAGGAGGAGCAGAAAGGGTTAAGAAAAGGTGGAGAGGAGGCATGGAGCAGATGAGGATTTCCTTTCCCTCCATCCTGGCTGCTGCTGAGCTCTCCAGCACAGGAGCCCAGTCCTTGCCACCACCAGGACCTGTTGCAAGAGTCTAAGGAGTGATTGCACCTTTTTTTCTTTTTTCTTTTTTTTTCTTTTTTTTTTTTTAACCTTTCTCAAAAGACAGTTTTCTCACTAAGAAGGTTTAGGAGTAAGACAAGACCACACAAGGATTTAACTTCTGGATCTCCCATGACGTCCTGTGCAGAGTTGCTTGGGAAACCACTTTGCCAACTCCAACTGCAGACCAACCCACTCCATCTACCCAAAACCAACCAAAAAGGAGAAAATTAGCATTTTCCCCACTGGATGTTGTCTCCCCTCTCACTGCCCTGCAGCCCCATGTTCCCCTTCTGCTTCCCAAACCCCCACATCAGCTGAAACACCTGCTGAGTGCAGACTTGTGGGTTTTGAGGACCAAGTTGGCCATAAGCAGCACCTTGAAGCTCCACGTTATGTGAAACCCCTGAAGAGAAAAGCCTCATGCTATCACCCAGCTCCAGGAGCTGCAGGGTTATGCAGGAACACCCAAATTCCATGAGACGCCCGAGAGCCACAGCATTTGGCAATGCCATCACACCTCTTCCAATTGCCAAACCAAATCTGCTCCTGGGGGTTACCCATATTGAAGACAATTTAATACAGGAGAAGTTGCAAGTCTCCCCTTGGATTTCTCACTCCTTAATTTAGAGCCTCCCAAAATGAGCGCTCCCAGGTTAAGGGTGGGAAAGGCTTTTCTCTGCTGATCTGCTGCAGCGCCTGTCCCTTTTTAAATACCTCTGGAGATAAGAATCTTCCAGTTTAGACATGAGGCACCCCAGTGCATGGTCTGGGGTTAAACCAGCATGTAAAGGGGTGGGAGGGGATGTCCTTGCTACCCCCAAAAGAGCTGTATTCCCCTGTCCTTCCATCTGTGCACCCCCAGTGGTTGCCACCATCAGGGGAGACACCTGAGCCAGTCTTGGATGTCCCACGTGCTCCCCGAGGTACCTGGGGGGGTTTTCTCCTACATCTTTTGGGGCAGTGCCTGCCCCAGCCATGCTCCATCCTCCCCTTTCAGCTAACAAGGAGCTGCCTGGGTTCCAAGCAGGGTTTGCAGCAACAACAGAAACCAAACTCAAGACTTACTCTAGGAAAGTCCTTCCAGAAGGGTCACAAAGGAGGACTCGGGGAGGCTCTGTGGGGCACCCACACTCTGCCCAGGGCACCCCGAGCAGCCTGGGCTGTGTCCCCACCGTGTCCCCAGCATCCATGCCCCTGCACCAGAGCAGCTCCGGGCCTTTGTGGCAGACACACCCCCGTGAGCGCCCCCGAGCTTCACAGCTTCTGCTGCTGCCTCCCTCGCGCACCAACTCACCGGTTCTTAAATAACACACTTCCACGGGGCCAGATCCGCACGCAGCAAGGTAAATCCAGATCAGCTCTCTCTTTAGGCTCTGCTGGTAATTCCCAGCATGAGCAAAACGTGACCACTATTTGTTTCTGCTTCTCTCAGAAAGGATGGAAGCTGTGCCACCAGCCCAAACCCCGTGTGAGAGACCCATCAGCCCAGCTCCCGTTTGCCGTCATTAATCGCGCACGGATGAGTGTGAGACCTTTACACAACCCTGACAGAAATGAACCTCAGAGCCCCTTTTGTCCGTGTTTGGGATTATCCTCTTCCCTGTCACTGAAAGGAGTTATTTAAGGGAGCCCAGAGATACAGGTTGGTGCTGGAGAGACGTCTAGGCTTTACAGAAATCACTGCATGTGCCTCCACACCCACAGCAGCACCACCAGCACGTGACCCACCTTGGATTTCCTCAGCCCACCAACGCTAAAACAAAAACAAAAACCAGAAAAAGAAACAACCAAAAAAAAAAAAAAACCAAACAAAAAAGAAATAATTTTCTCTGTACCAGGTGGCTTTTTCAGGACTCAAACGTGGCTTTTCCAGAGTGTCAAAGGAATTAAGTGATTAAAATGTGGATGAGTTTGATGGATTATGAGCTATGAAAGCCTGGTGGTTACTGACTAACAAGGCTGGGAGGTGGAGGAGGGGGGGATGCTTCCTCTTGTAAGGATGTGTTTCTAACAAGACAGGTCAAAAATATGATGCGGATGATAAATTGCTTTAAAAGTTGCCATTAACCCAGCAGTTTTGTGCATTATTAGATTACCAAGGCATCCTCGGAGTGGGCTGAGCACGCAGCCCTGCTCTGTAGCAGGGCTGATTTGCAGAGTGAGACCTGGGGGGGTTGTCACGCTCGCTGCAGTGAATCCCCACTCCCAACAAAGGGGCAGCTGCCGGCAGGTGTCCGTGGAGGGGATGGGTTTATCCGTGTTGGGGTTTGGGCTGGGGGCACAGGAGAAAGGGGTTTTTTTTTATTTTTCTTCCCCCACGCCATAACCCGAATCTCATTGTCTCACGTGGCGTGGGGTCGGTGGGGGAGAAGGGGGGTTGAATTAAAAAAAAAAAAAAGAAACGAAACAAAACCAAAAAAAATAAAAAAAAAAAAAAAAAAAGGGGAGGGACAGGGCGGGAGAGGGGGGAGAAAATAATAAAAAAAAATCACATTGGAAAATGATCAGCCCCAACAGGCATGCATGTCTCCCTTCATGCAAGCGAGAAGCACAGCCTCCCTCCTCGGGATGTGTATGGGGACGTGTCAGGCACGGAGGAGCTCAGCGCTGGCCCGGGGCGAGGATGGAGCGAGAACAAAGGGCCACGGCATACACTACATCCAGGGGGAGCAGGGGGCACCCCACCGGGGCTCATACAGAGGGGGACAGGATGGCCAAACAGTCACCGAGGGACACGGAAAAGGAAATATGGAGAAGGAAATCATAAATAAATGTTCATAGAGAAAACCAACCAAACTCAGGATAGAGCTAGGAGAGAGGTGGAAAGGCACAGCCTTGCGAAATGATGCGTCTCTGAGAGGGATGCTGGGGTAAAGGCAGGGCGGGCTGCAGGAGCCACTGGCTTTTGCTTTGTTTGCCAGCGGCTCCTCGTGAAATTCTAGCGGGTGGGAACCACCGACCTGCTGAATTTGTCTTCCTCTCATTAAAGACCAATCACCAATGCTGCGTCTCCCCCCCGCTTGTGTGGAAATGTAATTAAAGACAAGATGCTTCCCCCGCCTCCCCTCCCGGCCCCGTCTCCTGGCTTTGGGAGCCCTGACTTCCCTCAGCCCCTCGCGGCATCCGAGCCGAAACCGGGAGGTTTTACGGGACCGTTCCGCAGACCCGGGAGAGGAGGCGACCACTACGATTATCATCGCCCTGCAGCCGCAGCAAAGCTGCTCGCTGACCGCAATCCATCCATTCCTCCACGCTTCCAATATTTTAAGGCTCCCCGTGACTTTTTCACCAAACCCCATAGTTTGCCTTCTTCCTTTTTTTTTTTTTTTTTTTTTTTTTTTTTTTTTTACCAAATCGAGTTTTTATTCAGAAGATGGTGGGCCTGGAGGCTTCGAGCAGGAAAAAATGTAGTTACAACATTAGCAGCTGGGACGTTTTTACGAGCCCTGCCTTGCAGGGGTCTAGTGGAGATATTTATAGCGTGCCAGTCGCCGCGGGACCGAGGCACGGCAACTTCTCGCCTGGCAGATGGTGGGCAGGGCACTCGCATGGATGCATACGTTTAAAATATACAGCTTAAAGATTAGAGGGGGAATTTTTAATTTTTTTTTTTTTTTTTTTTAATACAGGTTGGTTTACCTCTTGTTAATCGGGACTTTATAAAAATTAAACAATTCCTCCCCCCCCATCCATACAGAGGGATCAGTCTGGTAAGGAAGGTGTAATGTTGTAACTAGAATGAATAAGCAGCAGACCCTTCATCAATTTCTTTTTGATTAATAATGAGGGATTGGATCTGTACACTTTTTTTTTTTGGCTGTTCTGCGGTAAAACGAAGAATTCTGCATCGGCACAACAGCAATATGGACTGTGCGCTGGGAAGTATGTACACACAGACTAATGCTGAGGGGAGATATGGGATAGGAAGTGCGGGGGGAAAAAATGTACTTAAGAGCCCCCATATCTGTTCTACGAGGGAGAAAAAATCCACTCACTCAAACCTCACGATGAGGGGAAAGCAAGGAAAAAATCTAAACAGCAGGATACGACAATAAATGGGAAAACAGCAATAGAAAAAGCACACTAGGTTAATATAGGAAAACTAGTTTCTTTATTGAGAGATCGTATATTAGTATTAGTGGAATCGTGTGTAACAATGTCATCATGCACACAATACAAAAAGGCAAGGCCCACCATGCTATGGAAGGGCAACAGAACAAAAGCAGCGTACACTGAGCAGATGTATAGGCTACAGCACATTACATTTCAGCAGGGTATGTCTCTACAGAGAGATTTACATCAGAAACTAGGTAATGTAAAAAAATACAGACCATGCTTTAGTTTTAGTACAAGAAAAAAGGTGGAGATACACAACCAAAGGATATTCGGTACAGAAAAAATTACCCACAAAATAAGAACAGGAAGTAATTTAGCACAGCAGAAAAAAATGTTATCCCTGTTTAATGGAAAACCATTTTGCCAGTCGTCTCTTTCGGCAGCCCGGTTTGTTTGGGTTTTTTGGTTTTTTGGTTTTTTTTTTTTTTTGGAGGGTGGGGGGTGTCGCCGGGCGGGCTGTCGGGGCTGTGCCGGCGGGACGGGACACTTGTGGCTGCCGGCAGGGCCGGGGCCGGGGGCGATGCCCGCGGGGACAGCGGTGTCACCGCGGGGACAGGGATGCTGCACCCCCGAGCACCCGCTCCCCGCCAGCCCGATTCGGGGAGCCGCGGCCAACCGCTGCGCTTCCCCTCCCCAAATTTAATGGGCTTTTGGAAGGTTTTCAAGCAGGGAGGTGGGACCAGATGACCCCACCGTGGTGCCCTCCAAGCTCAGCCGCCCCGGGATTGTGGGCTTGGCCGCAATTCGGGGGCGTTTGGCCCCGCCGCACCCCAAAGAGACTCTGCGACGACGACCACAGCAAAACGAATCCACTTAACAG
This sequence comes from Melospiza melodia melodia, assembly GCF_035770615.1. NCBI lineage: Eukaryota > Metazoa > Chordata > Aves > Passeriformes > Passerellidae > Melospiza > Melospiza melodia. Next base: position 2,386,498 of record NC_086226.1, read on the forward strand.
GAATTTACAGTGCAAATGTAACTCAGCTACTACACAGGATGGAGGTACAAAAATGGCTGTTATCGGCTACAGCTACGCTGGGATGGCCTGGTGGCTACGGTGAGGGGTGGGGGTGGGGGAGAGGGTAAATTAAAAAATAAAATAAAATCCGTAAAAGAAGAACGGGAGGGGGGGAATGGGGGGAACAGATCTACCGCAGCGGAGTCGGGAGGTGCGGGCGGGAGAGGGGTCCCGAAGCGTGGCGTGTGTGGGGCGGCAGGCGCCCCAGAGCGGGGGACGCCGCCGGGCTGGGTGAGGTGCGCTGAGGGGAACGCTGAGGGGCAGCCCCCCCTGCCTGCCGCCGGGGACCCGGGACGCGCCGCCCCCCCTCGCCGCCACCAGCGGCCCCGGGCCGCGAACCCGCGTTGCCGGGAGCGGTACCTCTGTTGCGCACGGAGCCGAAGACGGGCAGCACCAGGTATCCGACGTGCACCAGGACCATGCTGCGGCCTTTGTGCCCCCCGGACGCGCCGGCGACTGGCGGCGGCCGCGCTCGGCCGGCACACAAAGGGGCGCGCGGCCAATGGCAGCGCGGGGGCCGCCGCCGGGACACGCCCCCCCGCCCGCCGCCGGCCAATGGGCGCTGAGGGCGGGGCGCACCGCGCGCGAGGGAGGCGCGCACGCGCACGCGCGCGGCGGCGGGGTCGCGTGCGCGCGCACCCGCCCCCCGGTCCGGCCGTGCTTCCATCCGTCCGTCTGTCCATCCATCCATCCTTCCATCCGTCCCTCCGTCCGTCTGTCTGTCTATCCATCCTTCCTTCGTCTATCTGTCTGTCCGTCTGTCTGTCTGACCGTTCGTCCGTCCGTCCGTCCATCCATCCATCCATCCATCCATCCATCCATCCATCCATCCATCCATCCATCCACGCTCCCACACAATCACACCCCTGTCAGCTGCACACACAGACACACGCCACAAACACCCTCAGAGCCCCCACAGACACCCTCACAGAGGGACACCGTCACACCCTCCCACGGGGACACGGACGCCGCCACACCCCCCGTGCTCCTGCTGTCCCCTGCTCTCAGCCCCGAGCCCTCCCACCCCACTCTCCCTGGGTCACACTCTGGAGCGCCCATCCCTCTCCCTGGCATTCCCTGGCACTGGGAAACCCTCAGGAGCAGGGGCACCGAGGGCTTGTCGCTGTCCCCACGCCGGTGCCACCGTCCCCGCGCTGTCCCGTCCCTCCTCCCCGCGGTGACACAGTGGCCTATTGTGTTGACGCCCCAGTTGCTGACAGAATTTATCCGCTGGGGCATCCCTGACCTAAAACGGCTCCGGCCGAGCCCAGAGAGCGCTGGAAAGCCCTGGGAGCACGGAGCCACTGCAAGGAACAACCCGGCCTGAGCAAGGGCCATTCACCCCCAAAAAACCCAAAACACACCCCATTCACCCCCAAAACACCAAACACACCCTATTCACCCCCAAAAAACCCAAACCCCCCCCAAAAACACCAAACACACCCTATTCTCCCCCCAACAACCCCAAACACACCCCATTCACCCCCCCAGCAACCCCGAACACACCCTATTCACTCCCAAAAACCCCAAACATACCCCATTCCCCCCAAAAAACCCCAAACACATGCTCATCTCCATCCCAAACTGTTTTAATGGACTCAGAGCCCCTGTTGCGCGGGAGGGATTGCTGGCAAAGCGCACATCCAGGGAATCATTTCACCCCACAGCAAAGTGACTTTTCCGTGGCTTTCGCACCCTGCCCAGGCTGTCATTTTATTTTATTTTATTTTATTTTATTTTATTTTATTTTATTTTATTTTATTTTATTTTATTTTATTTTATTTTATTTTATTTCATTTCATTTCATTTCATTTTATTTCATTTTTTATTATTTTATTTTATTTTATATTTTATTTTATTTTTTTAATTTTATTTTACTTTATTTTATTTTAATTTTTTTATTTTTTATGATTTTATTTTATTTTTTAAATTTCATTTTTATTATTTTACTTTATTTTACTTTATTTTATTTTATTTCTTTTTTTTACTTTATTTTATTTTATTTTATATTTTTATTATTTTATTTTATTTTATATTTTATTTTGTTTTTTAATTTTATTTTACTTTATTTTATTTTAATTTTTTTATTTTTTATTATTTTATTTTATTTTTTAAATTTCATTTTTTATTATTTTACTTTATTTTACTTTATTTTATTTCTTTTTTTTACTTTATTTTATTTTATTTTATTTTATTTTATATTTTATTTTTTTAATTTTATTTTACTTTATTTTATTTTTTTATTTTTTATTATTTTATTTTATTTTTTAAATTTCATTTTTTATTATTTTACTTTATTTTACTTTATTTTATTTTATTTCTTTTTTTTTACTTTTTTTTTTTTTCTTAATTTTATTTTATTTTTTATTCTCCCCCATTCCCCCCGCCCGCTGGGGCCGCCGTCCCGCCGTGGGGACCCCCTTAATCCCGGTTTAGCCTTATCCGTGCCGCGCATCTGGCGGGTTTAGGCGCTCGGGACGCGGCTGTGCCGTGGATTTGTCCGCCCGGATTATGGCACCGGCTCCGTGGCTGGGCTCCGTTTGCGGGTCTGTTGTTTGCAGGGGAAGGGTTGGTTTGGGGTTTTTTGGTGTTTTTTTTTCCTCCTGATCTGGATGAAAACGTGAGCTCGGTGTCCTGGATCTGTGTAACCCCTTCCTTGCCCGCGCCGCAGCCCCGGGGCAGGTGCTGGGAAGGATTAACTCGATCCGCAAGGGTCGCTGCGAGCTCTCCCCGGAGCCTTTCCAGCGCTGCAGCTCCGAGGGCCCTCTGGGGCACATTCACACAGCTGCTGCTCTGAGCCCCCCAAAAACGGCGGCAGGACGAGTTCCAGGGGCCCGCTGCCTCCCGGTGCCCACCCCACCGCATCCCGGCTGGGATTTGCCCCCTCCGTGCCCTCGGGCGGCTGCTTGGCTCCTGGGGGGCTCTTGGCAGGGCAGGGCTGCGTTCTGTCCCCTCTGTCACCGTGCTGCTGTGCGCAGTGGCTCTGCCAGCCCCGCCGGGCTGCACATGATGATGTCCCAACAGCGTTAATATTTCCAAGAAAAGAGCAAAATTTGCTGTTTCATTCTTTCCCCTGTAATCCCAGAATGGTTTGGGCTTGAAGGGACGTCAAAGCTTGTCTAAAACCATGAGCAGGGACACCTTCCACTCCCCCAGGTTCCTTCACACCCCATCCAACCTGGTTTTGGACGCTTCCAGGAGCAGCCACAGCCTCTCTGGGCACCCTGTGCGAGGGCATCCCCACCTTCACCATAAAAAACTCCTTCCCTACATCCAATCCAATCTAATTTCCTATGTTTATAATACCATAATAAAATGCTTCCTGAGCCCCATTTGTGTGGCAGCATGGAAATACGCCCGCTCCCCACCCTCTCTGTCAGCAGCAATGGGTCACCCTCAGGGTGATGCCGAGCTGGCTGTGTCACACACACCCGACAAGGGGACACCTCTCTAATCGTGGGACACTGCTGTAATGGCTAAAAACCCTCAGGGTGCCCCAGCCCACACGTGGATCCGACAGAGATGGATGGATGGATGGATGGATGGATGGATGGATGGATGGATGGATGGATGGATGGATGGATGGATGGATGGATGGATGATGGATGGATGGATGGATGGATGGATGGATGGATGGATGGATGGATGGATGGATGATGGATGGATGATGGATGGATGGATGGATGGATGGATGGATGGATGGATGGATGGATGGATGGATGGATGGATGATGGATGGATGGATGATGGATGGATGATGGATGGATGGATGGATGATGGATGGATGATGGATGATGGATGGATGGATGGATGATGGATGGATGGATGGATGGATGGATGGATGGATGGATGGATGGATGGATGGATGATGGCTGGATGGATGAATGGATGGATGATGGATGGATGGATGGATGGATGGATGGATGGATGGATGGATGGATGGATGGATGGATGGATAATGGATGGATGGATGGATGGATGGATGGATGGATGGATGGATGGATGGATGATGGATGGATGGATGGATGGATGATGGATGATGGATGGATGGATGGATGGATGGATGGATGGATGGATGATGGATGGATGGATGGATGGATGATGGATGGATGGATGGATGATGGATGATGGATGGATGGATGGATGGATGGATGGATGGATGGATGGATGGATGGATAATGGATGATGGATGATGGATGGATGGATGGATGGATGGATGGATGGATGGATGGATGGATGGATGGATGGATGGATGGATGGATGGATGGATGGATGATGGATGGATGGATGATGGATGGATGATGGATGGATGATGGATGGATGGATGGATGGATGGAGGGATGGATGGATGGATGGATGGATGGATGGATGGATGGATGGATGGATAATGGATGGATGGATGGATGGATGGATGGATGGATGGATGGATGGATGATGGATGGATGGATGGATGGATGGATGGATGATGGATGATGGATGGATGGATGGATGGATGGATGGATGGATGGATGATGGATGATGGATGGATGGATGGATGGATGGATGGATGGATGGATGGATGGATGGATGATGGATGGATGGATGGATGGATGGATGGATGGATGGATGGATGATGGATGGATGGATGGATGGATGGATGGATGGATGATGGATGGATGGATGGATGGATGGATGGATGGATGGATGGATGGATGGGTGGATGCCCCCATGCCTTCCCTATCCCATACCCAGGACGGTCCCAGGGGTTCATGGATGTCACTGCCATCCCCTCCGTGGTGCCTGGGCCGGCGCTGGCCCCGGGCTGGGCTCAGCCCCTCCCGCAGCCCCAGTTGCCTCGGGCAGCTGCTCCCGCGGCCCCGCAGCTGTCCCGGGCATTTCACGGGGCTCAGCCCCCGCTGCTGCCGCTGCGCATCATCCCCGCCCTGCCCGACACCCGATCCTCCACACATGCCGCAGGCACAGGTTGGTGTTAAAATTAGCCCCTGGCTCCCTCCTGCCCATCCCCGGAGCAGCTTTTGGGGCGCAGCACCCCCCGTTTGGGGCGTGCTCCTGCCTTTGCCCCAGGCTCACAGTCCCGCTCCTCCGGGACGCTCCCTGCCTCCCTGCGGGCGGGCGTTCTCGGGATGCTCCAGGCACAGGGGGATGGATGTCTCACGCCTCGGTGCCATGGGGAAGGATCTCCCCTTATCCAGGAGGATATCCAGGAGTTGAAAGGTGACACAGGGCAGCTGGGAGGCCCAGGGCCACACGTGGCACATCAGCACCACTGAGGGTGACCCCAGTGCCCCCCACCCTCTGCCTGTCACGGACACATTTTATGAAAAATCCTTTCCTTAGGATTATTCCTCCTAAGAAGCTGAGAAGCTTCAAAAACAAAATGTAAACAATGGTTTTCTGCTGCTGTGGAATGCAACAGGTGCATCTGTGATTGGCCCATGTTGGATGTTTCTAATTAATGGCCAATCACAGCCCAGCTTGCTTGGACAGAGAGCCGAGCCACAAGCCTTTGTTATCATTCCATTCTATTCTATTCTTAGCTAGCCTTCTGATGAAATCCTTTATTCTATTCTTTTAGTGTAGTTTTAATGTAATATATATCACAAAATAATAAATCAAACCTTCTGAAACATGGAGTCAGATCCTCATCTCTTCCCTCAACCTGAGACCCCTGTGAACACGGTCACACTCTGCCCACCCTAAAGCCCTCTGTAATTTCACCCTGATATGGGACATTTCACCCTGATATGGGACATTTCACCCCCTCTGCAAAACCAAGCTGGGTGAAACCCTTTGGGGGGTCAGGATGGTCTCAACTGGCTCAAAAAATGATGAGTCAATTTTCTTGAAATTCTGGGGATTTTTTTGTCTGGCCTCAGGCAGGACAGTGGAACAGCCCCCAGGGAAAGGCTTCATCCAGCAGCTTTGAAGTCATGGTTTGCTCCACAGGGACATCTCACACCTCCCTGAGGCCTTTTTATGGAATCCTGGAATGGTTTGGGGCACCAAGGGTCTCAAGTCTCAGGATGGGGAGGCACAAAGCCTGTTGGAATTGGGGAACAGCACTGGAGAACATCCAGGGAAAACTAGGGGTGAAAACACTTAAGGTAACATGGATAGAGAAAGGGCAAAAAAGGAGGGGAAATCTCTACAGCAAACAGCATTGTTCCATGCCTGAGAGCAGCAGCAACCCAAACCCAAGCGGGGACTCAGAAAATGGAAGGGCTTTATTTGAGAATTTTTACACTGACATTTTATCTCGGGTTATTTTGCTGCTTTATTTTCTGCCTCCCTGGAATCTTTTTTTTCTCTTCTGCTTCTTACCTTGTTTCTTTAGCTGAAAAAAAAAAAAAAAAAAAAAAAAAAGAAAGAGAGGCAATCTAGAGGAAATCATTACGCATTTGATTAAAGTGTAATATCTCAGCATTTCAATTTTCCAGTTTTATAAAGTAAGAGATAAAATAAGAAGATGGATGAAAACCTCAGCTCCAGAGAGCAGCCATTTGGGAGCAGAGAAAGGGAGAGAAAGCAAACACTTTGCAATTATTTTGCTGTAGCCCGTTTCAGATATGTGGCCCAGGAGGTGCTTTTTCCCTTCTCCCTGAAAGGAGGATTTTTGGGAGCTCACAGCACTCCAAGGAACCCAGCACACACCCAGAGCCCTCATGAGGCTCATTTCAGGAGGGAGCACAACTTGAGGGGGCAGAGGGGATGAGTCCAGGGCAGGGAACGGGGCTGGGAAGGGGCTGGAGCCCCAGGAGAGGCTGAGGGAGCTGGGCAGGGGCTGAGCCTGGAGCAAAGGAGGCTCAGGGGGGCCCTTGTGGCTCTGCACAGCTCCTGACAGGAGGGGACAGCCGGGGGGTCGGGCTGTGCTCCAGGGAACAGGGACAGGAGCAGAGGGAACGGCCTCAGGCTGGGCATGGGCAGGCTCAGGGTGGACAGCAGGGAATTTTTTTCATGGAAAGGGGTCATTAACTTAGGAACAGGCTGCCCAGAGGACAGTGTTGGAGCCCCCACACCTGGAGGGATTTAAAAGCCGTGTGGATGTGGCACTTGGGGACACGGGTCAGTGGTGGCCTTGGCAGTGCTGAGGAATGGTTGGACTCAATGGTCTTAAAAGGTTTTCCAACGAAAGCAATTCAATGAGTCTATGATGCACCATTTGTATCTTAACATTTTTCTTAATTATTTTTCTTCATTATTTTTCTTTGGGGAATTTCATTCTCCGTCTGCATGGGGGTGGCAGATGGCAAAACAGGGCTGGGGATTTTCTGGCTGGCGGTGGCTGCTGCAGAATGGGAGCTGGTGGAGATTCACTGCACTGAGTCCAGACTGGGACACTGAATCCTTCCTTTCCATCAGAGTTTTAACTCGCAATGCTCATTGCTCCCTGTGTGCCACCATAAGGTGAGGGCGGTTTTGGGCTTTATGTGTCACACCACCCTGTTTCAAACAGAACGACCCCAGATTCATCCTGTCGCCTCCATCCTGCCCTTATTTCTGGGGAGCAGAGGTTTTGGGGTGTTTTCCTTGGTAGCCCCCCAGTGTTCTCCCCATCCCAGTATCCCAGCATCTCCCTGCAGCAGCAGCAGCTTTGGGATGCAACCAGGAACTGAGAAGAAAGGAAGGCCCTCTCCTGGAAACATGCTCTGCTGCAAAATCCCACAAATTCTGCCTCTAGTCAAGGACATTGAACTATTTTATTTATGAGATCAGGTCCTTGGTTTGCAATAACCAAAAATAAGGCAAGGTCAGCAACCCCTGCAGGTCCACATTCCCAGGTCCTGGGCTTAATATCTGGAGAAATGACTCATTAGTGATTAATTACTTCAAAATCCTGGCTGGATAATTTAATTTCAGTATTCCATCTAAATGATTTGATTTCTTTTGCTCTTCCCAGGGCCCTTTTCCCTGCCTTGGGATGGATGTGGCCTGCATGGACAGGGTCAGACAAAGGTGACGGAGTCCTGCAGCTTTAGGAAAATTTTAAAAAAACTAATTTAAAATAAATATTTAATTTAAAAAATAAATACTTAATTTTACATAAATTACATTTATTTTAAAAAATAGATTGTTTTTTTAACATCCAGAAGCCCTTTTGCCTGTTTTTGAGGGCACTTTCCCCGTTCTGGGGGATGCAGAGGAGGGTGAGACAGCAGCCAGATCCCGTATCCTCTGGCTCTGGTGCCATCTAGTGCCTTCCCAGGGGCTGCTTAGAGCCAGGGCTTCCTGAGGGAAAATATCCGCGGCCAAACTGCAGTAAAAATCATTGTTATTCCAAAAAGGATGCTGCTGAGAGCCCTCACCGCCACCCACCCACTCCTTCCCAGCCTTTCTGTGGGGTTGGGAGCAGGCTGAGCCCAGCCTGGAGCCCCAGGAATGACAGGGATTTCTCCCGGGGGCACAGGGAAGGAGAGGATGCAGGTGTAAAGATAATTTTGGAGCATTTTGGATAATTTTGAGGACATTTTAGAGTTTTTCTGTACCATTGGACAGGCTGGGAATGCTGGCCCAGGGCAAGACCTTACACTGGCCATCGGAGGATGAGGGAGTGCTGCATCACCCCTCCAAAACCTGGCTGTAGTGTGCAATCCTGCTGCTTACTGGGAAAATAAAGCATTAAAATAACAATTTTTTGAGTGTCAGGGAGCTCAGCCCCTCACAGAAATCTCACTCCCTGCATTGTGCCATGCCCGGGTGGGACAGCTTTAATTATAGCCCTAATTCCTCCTTTTGACAAGAAGATGGAGGAAAGAGGGATTGTCCAAGGAGTCAAGGATTCATCAGCTGCAAGTGGGATGGGGTTTTTAATGGCCTGAGACTTTGTTTACACAGCATCCCAACCACAGAAAATGCTTGGGAAGTGTGGAGGTCTCCTGTGGGCACCCGGGGTTCTCCTTTTGCTGTGGGGGGCATTGAACTAAGCAACATTTTCAACTTGCCAGGCTTCTTCTGAGACATGTCGTGAGGTTGTTTTTGAAATGATCCCCCTTTTTATGAGGATTTGCTCACTGTGGTTTTGCATTATGGTCTTGGTGTGTTACCTGGAGGAGAGAAGGCTCCAGGGACACCTCAGAGCCCCTGCCAGGGCCTGCAGGGGCTCCAGGAGAGCTGCACAGCCCCTGGGGACAAGGCAGGCAGGGACAGCACCCAGGCAATGGCTCCCACTGCCAGAGGGCAGGCACAGATTCTGGCACATTGGGAATTAGGAATTGCTGGCTGGGAGGGTGGGCAGGCCCTGGCCCAGGGTGCCCAGAGCAGCTGTGGCTGCCCCTGGATCCCTGGCAGTGCCCCAGGCCAGGCTGGATGGGGCTGGGAGCAGCCTGGGACAGTGGGAGCTGTCCCTGCCCATGGCAGGGAGTTGGAATTAGTTGGTCTTTAAGTTCCCTTCTAACCCAGATAATTCTGTGATTGTGTGATTGGCCTGACACCGGGGTTCACTGGCACACGGCAATTCCCAGTTTGAAGCAGACACACAAGGATGTGGAAGAAACAAACCAGGAGAGGTTTGGGTGCTGCTGATCACGGGCCAGCCGGGGACAAAGCAGAAGCCCTGCCCAGCTGCAGATGGCATTTCATCAGAGGCACCAGTCAGGCTCCAGGAGCTGTGCTCAATTCACAGCACCTACAGCAATGGAAAATGAATTTGACAGAGCACTCGTTTGTTTTCCCAGCTCTGATGTGGCTGCCCTGGGTTCACCCGAAGCTGCCGATGCAGCGAGTAAGTGTAGAAAATTATCTGAAATTAAACTTCCAGACAGCTTTCCCCCTGCCCACTCCAGCTTTGCCCCGAGACTGTCTGAAAGATGCTGCCTTCCCAGTGGCTGGCACTCAATTCTAATTTTAAACTAAATTGCAAACCCAGATGACTAACCAGATCCATGAGAAAACTTCCAAGGGGCATTTGTGAATCAGCAGTCGTCAGGACGCTCAGGATTGAATTTGCTTTTCCAAAACTCAAGATACAGACTGGGGGGATCCGTGGGTTGGATCCTTGTCTGCCCTTTAGCACCAGTAACAAGAGGATTTCACCTTATTTGCACCAAAGTTGTCAGTAAGTGCAGGGTTTGTGCATCCCAAGTTTGCATTTTGCAGGCATTCTGCTCCTTCCCGGTGCAGGCAGAAGGGAAACTGCATCCCTGGGGTGCTCTGGGGACAAAGCCACAGCAGCTGACATTCAGAGATGACAGCCCCGAAAAGGAGAGGCAAAACTGGCAGAGTCTCAGCCAAGGGAGGCGATGCCTTCAGCAAAGAGCACCATTTGCAGATTCTCCAGGGGGCTGGGGAACAAAGCCACTTTAGCATAACCCCTTCAGTCCTCATTTCAAGGCAGGCAAATCAAACTTTCAGCCACAGAATTAATCTGAATTGCAACCAATTCACTGGGGGAAACACAATACAAAATCTAACCTGGTTCTGGGTAGTTTTCATCAGTTTTTGTGTTGCCCCAGAAATAGCAATTCCCACAAAGTCAAATGGCTCCTGCATAAGGAAGTGCCAAGAGCCACAGGAGGAATTTTAAATTTTCTATCCAGTGTACTCTGAAGCCTACAGACTCTGGGTATCTCTTGGTAATAGAGAAGAACAGATTCAGCAGATATTTTATCTGTCCTCTTCCCACATCTGCACCAAACTCCAGAACAGGGTTCTGTTCTCCCTCAGCTGCTGATAAACACAAAATAAAATCTGAGATTGGTTGGCTGTGCAACGACCACCCGGCCCAGATTTTGTATTTTCAGGCTCCACAAATGCCAAGAACTCAGTAAGGCTGAAGACCACTTTATCTTCATTATCCATATTGGTACTTAAAATACATAGATAAGTGTTCTTCCTGATTTGCACTGGGAGCTTTCTCATGTGATAAATCCATATAAAGCCCAGCAGAGGTACTGAATTATAATCATTATTATTTTTATTCCGATTCCCATTCCCATTTTGCCATTCCCCCCATTTGTGAGGGGGCTGGCAGGCAGCAGGACCCCACGTTCAGTACAGGGCAGTTTTGCTTTACCATCGTCCTTTTCACTTGTGGCTCCAAATTCCCCCACACAATTTTGTGGCTCTCTGAACACCTGGCACCACCCTGAAGCATCAGCCCCTGAGCCAGGCAGTGTCACTGACAGCAGAAGGTGTCTGGGGGATGGCACAGGGGGATGCAGTCACAAAAATAATGGTGGGAAGGCTGCTCAGACACCTGAAGGACTCAGGTGTGTGGGGAGGCGGAGGCTGTGCTGAAACTGTGTCCCTGGAGGGGATTCTGCAGGCACAGTGAGCCCCAAAACAGAGAGGGCAGGGAGCTGCTGCAGCCAGTGCAGAGGAGGCCACGGAGCTGCTGCCAGGGCTGGAGCCCCTCTGCTCTGGAGCCAGCCTGGCACAGCTGGGGCTGCTCAGCTGCACCAGAGAAGCTCCAGGGACACCTCAGAGCCCCTGCCAGGGCCTCCAGGGGCTCCAGGAGAGCTGCACAGCCCCTGGGGACAAGGCAGGCAGGGACAGTGCCCAGGCAATGGCTCCCACTGCCAGAGGGCAGGCACAGATTCTGGCACATTGGGAATTAGGAATTGCTGGCTGGGAGGGTGGGCAGGCCCTGGCCCAGGGTGCCCAGAGCAGCTGTGGCTGCCCCTGGATCCCTGGCAGTGCCCCAGGCCAGGCTGGATGGGGCTTGGAGCAGCCTGGGACAGTGGGAGCTGTCCCTGCCCATGGCAGGGGGTGGAACTGGAAAATCTTTAAGGTCCCTTCCAACCCAAACCAAACTGTCCTGGGATTCTGTGACGGGCAGCAGCCACTTGTCACTGGTATCTGTACATCCTCTGGCTGCAAGGCTACAGGGGAAGTGTCAGTCTTGCCCTGGTCTGAGATAAAAGGAAAGTTTTGCAGCCAAGAAATCACTTAAACATTCTGGAAGTACAAATTAAATGTGTTACAGCAAGAAACAGTGCTGAATTTCAGCAACTGTAACCCAGAATTTACAAGCTTAATTTGTAGATGTGACAAACAGCAGCTTATTTGATGGAAGTAGAAGGAAAAAAAACCCCAATCAATCAATATTGTTTAAATAATACACTCTATTTTATTTTGTCTTAAAATAGTTTAACCTTTATGCTACAGACTTGTTTCAAAAAACAGAAGGTCTCATCTTGCACCAAAAATATATATATTTATATATATATATATATATATAACACTCTGTTTTATTATTATTTCTCTCCAAAGACCATTAAATACTAGATGGAAAATGAGAACTAAATAGTGAGTGTCGAGAAGAATCGAATTTTATTTTTAACTAGAGCCGCACATTTTAAACATTTATATTCCGCGCAATGATTTGTCTTCACTACAGAAGATCCCAAGCTCACACTCCAGCAATTCAGGAAAACTGCTAAACCCTGAAGGGCTCGAGCCAATGCACACTGAGGTCGATGGGCAGCCCCACACCGACCCCAGTGGGTTCTGCTCCAGGCCCCAAGTGCATTGGTTCACAGCCATACAATGGCTAACTTCTCTCTTTCCTGCTGAGAAGAGCAAAAACCACCCAGGCACGTTTTTGCTCTTTTTACAAAGAAAACAAAAAAAAAAAACAAAAAACAAAACAGAAGTTAAAAAAAAAAATTAAAAAAAAAAAAAAGGAAATAAAACCAAACTATTTCCTACCTATATCCAGTGATTGCTTTTTTCAGATCACTAGCCTTGAAATTTGTTAAGAGAAAATACATAGTGTTTTAAATAAAAGAAAACCTGCATCGGACTACCATACATGAGCTGTTTAAACAAACACAGTGCACAGTTGGAGGAAGTTTGGTTAGGAGGCAGTTGTTTTTATGTACACGTGGAAGTCACATCATATCCAAAGTGAAAATCAAGGAGAGATCGTTTGCATTTCTCACGGAAGGGCTGCAGACGGGGTCCCTGCAGCTTTCCTCACAACCACTCCTCAGGAGACTCTGTGAAACGGGAAGCAGCAGCCACAGGAGGTGGCTGTTCCAAAGTTACCTTTACAGCAGGAGTGTGAGCCCACAGCTGATGCAAAGATGAGCAGAAAGGATGGGCAGAGCAGCACGGGGCCTCTCCCTGCTGCGGGGCCAACAGGATCCATCCACGCTCCCCTCCCTCCCACAGAAAGGAATTGGTCACTGAAAACACCACAGGTATTTCTCTGGCCATGCAGGACACTTATGTTCAATGTTCTAGAAAGCTGGAAATGGGAATATCAGTCCTTACCTAGCTGTTGTGTAAAGTGCAGCATGAGCTGTTCCGCTTATGGAAGAAACAGAGGTTTGTTACTAAAGATTCCCCCCTGCTGGGCTGTTTTGCCTTTATGTGACAACACAGATAACTCTACTTTAGTTTTTTATTTTGCCCACAGATAAAATTAAGGGAAGCCAAATAAATTTTGAAAACCAGCCAGTACAAAAGGAAAGCAGAATTTCCCATGTCCTGACCACCATTGTTCAGCTTAAAATAGTGAAAAATCTAATGGCAGAGCTGTACAAAATTCCCAATAGAAACATCTGGAATATGAAGGAATGTTTCAATTGCACAGTAGACATTTAAGGTGTATAATATCATCTTGTCAAAGTTTAATCTTTGGTTTTTGCCTTGGGAAAGGCTCAAAATGACAGATGAGGGGCAGGAATTTCCATGTACACCACAGAAACTGCAGCCCGCTAAAGTGAGTTGTTCCACTGATTCTGGTAAATATTCTGGTAGAAGGTGTTTCCTGAATCCTGGCATTTCCAAAACTAGCAGGAGAGGCATGATTGAAAGCCAGGGAAATGGTGCAGATTATTAATTTAAAACAAAAAAAAAGTTAAAAACCACAACCTTAGTTTGTGACCCTGATCCTGCAACATCTTTCAGGACAGAGTTTTAAGCACTTGAGTGGCCCCACAAATTCCAGGAACAGGTCCCAGATGACCACCCCTTTGCCAGGCTGGAGCTTTGGAATCTGCTTGGGATTTGTTTTCTGTTTTCTGAGATGGTGAATGACGCAAACAAGCAGCAGTAGAGATGGGGACTGTGAGTAAAACATTTAATTCCTCTTCTTCATCTACTCCAGGCAAAACTCAGATAGAGGTAATAATAATAATAAGCTATAATTAAAAAGGAGATGGATGCTGGGCCTTTTTATTACCTTTTCCTGTGCTTTTGCAATGTTCAGCTGTTCCTAAGTCACTACTATTACTATTTTAGCCATTCCAAGCTGTGGGAATTGACCAGTGAAACACAGTAGTCAAGTGGACAGAAGACTCAGCACTGAAGAGTATAAACTATAAATTACATTGAAAATAAAAAATGTTTTAATTAAAAGCTGTTCAGTGCATTTTTTATGGGCCATTTGCATTAAAGACAATCCCTCCTGCTGGTAACATAACCAAATCAGTTTGGGTAAAAATACTCCTGGCCCAAATTTTGGAAGTGTTGAATACCCCCAGTTCCACTGAAATCAGTGAGGACACAGCATTTCTCAAAATCACTGATGCTCACACAGCAACACACTAACTTCTACTAACAAACTCAAGATACTGATAAATTAAAAAAGTCCTGGAGTTGGGAGGTGGGGAGCGTGGCAGGACGTAAGTTTGCACGCAGTTATTTCGTTAGGTGTACACGCACACGTTAGTAACTGCAGATGTGTTTTAAATTTGGTGCTGTTAATTCTGGGCAGGAATCCTCCTCGGAGAAGGCAAAACCCTTTGAAGTGATACAGAAATCAGACTACATTCCTGTGTGGAGGTGCAGAACCGCCGTGGGTTTGGGTTTCTTGGTGCCAAGGACGGGGCTCTGGAGGTGAGGGTGTCACCGCTCTGTGCCAGGGAGGGCGGGAGGGGACGGGGGCAGAGCACAGTGACACGGCCTCACAGGAGGTATTTGCGTCTGGTGTCCTCGTCCAGAGTCAGATCCACCACTTCTGGGGGCGAGGACCAGCTCTGCTGGGGAGCCACTGCTGTCCATGGCTGCGCGGGCTGGGCGCTGCCGAAGGGCGAGCCGCGCTTCCAGGAGGCCACGCTCTGGATCACCCCTCCCCTGGGATGCACACACCTGCAGAGCAGAGGGACACACACAGCCTCAGGGACACTGCTCAGCGCACACAACACACCCCCTCCTCCAGCTGCTTGCTGTCTGCTCAGCACTTCCCTCTCCAAACTGGACTCTCCACTTGTAGAGTCCGCGGCATCTCAAATGCCCAGTGAACAAAGCTGGATTTAAATTTGGGGATTAAATTATTCCAAAGGAATGCTAGTGAGTGTAATGTGATCTGTCACAGACATCTTTTTATGAAAATCCTTTCCTTACGATATTTTCCTCCTGAGAAGCTGGAGGCCTCAGGAACAAACGTAAACAATGGTCATCTGCTGCTGTGGAATGCAACAGGTGCATCTGTGATTGGTCTCATCTGGTTGTTTCTAATTAATGGCCAATCACAGTCAGCTGGCTCGGACAGAGAGTCTGGGACAGCTGCCTTTGTTATTCATTCTTTTCTATTCTCAGCTTAACTAACCTTCTGAGATGAAACTTTTTCTTCTATTCTTTTAGTATAGTTTTAATGTAATATATATCATAAAATAATAAATCAAGCCTTCTGAAATATGAAGTCAAACCCTCGTCTCTTCCCTCAACCTGAGACCCCTGTGAACACCACCACAGTGATCCTCCTTAAAAAATATGTGCATGCATCCCAAAGATCTTGAGGAAGCCTCCCCCACCATGTGTAATCCCATGCACAGTTTCCTGATGCAGCTTTACCCACTGGACTTTCTAAAAAGAGAAAAATCTGAAGTGAGGCTGCCTACGAGAAAATGAAAAGTTATACTGCAATATTAAATCAAAGCCATATTAAAACAAGGAGGTAATGATACTTACTTTACAATAATTGCAAAAGAGATCTTGCTAATTATGTTATTACAGTCGTTATGCCTGACTTTTTTTTCTTTTGGTCTTTTTAACTGAAAATTACAAACACTCTGGGAAATGCTCACTGACAACAGTTCAGCCCCACTTCAGCAAAACATTTAAGCTTTAAGTGACTGCAGCCAACGAGACTAAAAGGTGTATTTGAAGATAAGGCTACAGTGCCCTGCTGAAGCACGATACACAGGTACCTTCCACACAGCATTTTTACCTATTATACCCATAGTAGATACATGACAAATGAGTCTCAGGTTAAGAGCAATTAGAGAAAATAAATGCAAAATGAAAGGTAGAATGATTTTGTGTATGATGAAGTGATGACAGGAATTTATTAGAGGCTTTAGGATGATCACTCAATTTTAAGCTGTAAGTCCTACACAGGCATTAATAAAACTTGATATCTAGTGATCAAAAAATTGTTTTGCTCTTGCAAGCACTGGCAGTGGCTGCAGCTCCTCCTGGCTGCATGGATAAACACGAGGTGCTCTGGCTGCTGGGGTAACCTTTTCCCATTTCTTTGTGAAGGCACTTGTATTTCAGAAACTCCAATTTCCTGCACTGATCAAATATCCCTGACATTTACGTTTTATTTATTCCAATTTACGTCCGTGCTATTTATTTTCTCCAAAACTACTTAAGTTATGCTCAGCTCTCTTGGTTCTGGTTGGAGTTTCGTGAAATAGAATAAAAAATCTCATTCTCTGAGCTGTAACTTCTGTGAATATAAATGTCTCATTGCCTTCTCAGATACGCTGCTTGGGTTTAGATGTGATGTTCAGAATGGCTCTTTTATTACTTCTTCTGTCATAAAAACACATACTTAAAGTATATATCTACAAGGAATTAGCAATAAGATCCTGGAAGTCTAAAAAATGTATGGGATTTCTTTCCTTTAAAGCTCTCTTTTAAGGAGAAGTATTTTTAAGCTTAACTGGTAAGAAAATCTTGTAGGCAGAGCAAATTAAATATGATGTTTGGTCTCAGGAACTGTGGTGCACCATTCTGAGAACAGTCCTCAAGTGTTTAGGCAAAGCTAAGACTAACTTTTCTTCCTGAAGATTATGAAAACAAGCCATAAATTATCTCATAAAAAAAAACATACCTCTGAAAAGTAAAAGTGTTTATCCTCAAACTAGTCACACAAGCAGCCAACAGCAAAACATTGAGTCAAACATGGTTCCAATCTACAGCTAAGGGAAGATACCAAGTAAAGGCAATAAAAAATCCAAAAATCCTCCTAGGAAAAACTGGAGGAAAACTGGTTTATATACATGTGTGATTAAAAAAAATTCTACCGGTGAAAAATTAAACAAACTGAAAAATATGACTCTGTGTCCTAAGCAGATGCCAAGGAATATCCCAATGATGAGAAACAGCACCAATTCACTCAGAATCTGAAGAACTACAAACCATGGACAAACTCCAGGGAGTCACAACTCACACCAGACATGGAATAGGGAGCATGATAAAAACCAGGATCCAAACACCACATTAGCTAAGTGTGCAGAAATTACTGATCAAAAACCTAACTCCTGTCCAAACAACAACCCAGCCAGAAGCCCATCAATACTTCATAACTGCAAGCCTAGACCTGCAAGAGAAATAAAACTCTAAATAGGATCCAAACAAGTGAAATGTGTGAGTGAGTATTCCAGAGAGGCAGTAAACACAGGTCTGCAGGAGATGGGTACAGGAACAAAGGAAAGCACAGGAGAGTGCTTTTAGGCTGATTTGCTGAAACCATTTCAGTTCTTATCTACTAAAACTCATTTTAAACAGCAGCTCTGCATTTAGCTCATGTCTGCATTCCCACAGAGAGTGAGTGTTATTGAGGCAGCAGCATGGAAAGCTTTCAAAGAGGGGCAGGAGCACAAGGGTGCTGTGTGCAGGGCTGCACAGCCTTACAGCAGCAGCGCTGAGGGTGAACCCACACCCTCGCCACCAGCACAAACCCTCCCAGCCCTGGGTTCTGGGCACAAACAGCCAGCAGAGCTGCTGCCTAAGGAACTACCATCCTCCAGAAGAGTTGGCCATGCAAGGACCTTCTCACTGCTCCAAAAGCTAAGACTAAATCCGCTTTCTGGACCTGAAAATTTCCTTTTTTTCACAGCCAACAGCCCTGCTCTGTGCCGACATTATCCATGAAGTTTCCTGCCTGGGAAATTGGGTCCTGAACACTTTCTTTCTTCTTTCCTCAAGGAAGATGCAGTAAAGGGACAAGGAACTCTCTTCCATGTTCCTCACACCCTTTTCTGCCTCCAAGCACCCACTAGGCAGCAGAAAATTTTGCAAGCAGCTTGTCTGTGTCCTGTTTTAACTTGGTTTTATTCCACCAAATTCACACTCCACACTATTAGAAAATGTCAGTTTTGCTTAACTGCTTCATAATATTTTAAGCCAAGGAAAGACTACAGACCAAAATGATGAGTAACATAAAAATAAATACCTACCAGGGAGAACAGCTGCACAGGTTTCTGACTGAGAGAAAAACCTCTGGCACCCTTACCCTCATCTACTTTGACCTGTCTTGAAATAAACCCGAGATTCAAAATTATCTGATTTTTAACCTAAAGGGGATATCTTATGACATCAGCCATTGAAAAACTTATAGTATTCTTACCCCTAATGACTAATTAAATAAAGTGGAAGCTGTTAAAAAAACTTAATATTTCAAAAGGAAATAAGAACCCACACAAAGATTTTCACTTAGTTATTTGTATATTCATGTATTCCATTAAAATCTGAATTTCTGATGTATGTACACTTAGTATCTCAATATTTGGTATTTTTATACCACACATCTTTTAGCCAGTTACAGTTTGATATTGAAACACAGCTTTAAACTGAATAACTATCAAACTGGTCACTTTCTAAAGAAAAACACATTCCAAAATCACCATGACCAGCAAAACAGAAAAAGAAAAGGGCAACATTGCTGCCTTTCGGGCATCACTCACGGATGGGTAACTAGAGAAGTGATGGTCAGTAGTTTTTTCTTTAGTGATTATGGTATCACAGCCATTCTGATAAAATGAAATTAACATTAGAGCAAGAAACAATAATTCATACCTGGCATGTTCCTGAACTCCAACAATCTCCACTTCGCTATCAGAAGAGGCAATGTTAATTTCTTCATTGGCCTGGGCATTGCCACAAGAGGTTTTGTCACCTGCAAGGAAGCCTGGATCCAAACGACCTAGAGATGGGGAAAATGGGAATACAGACAGTGTTTAGCAGCTTACATGACCCAGAAATCAGCTGGAAAAGGAGCTTCCCAACCTAACAAAATACCAAGTTTTTAGACCAAGTTTTTCAACTCACAATTAATCACCTGATACAGGAAAATCGCTGGGTTTAGCCAGTGTCAGCAGCTCTGGTGATGGTGCTGGCACACAAGTGTGAACAAAGCCTGACTGTTGCACCAAGAACAACCAGAATTTACAGCTGAAATGTTATGGCAGTCTTATGATAAGAGTCAGACTGTCCTAAGCCTCCTTGACATTAAGAAACAAAACAATCTAAGCAAACACAATGATACCTATAGCAAAAAAAAAAGTCAATAAGCTGGACAGAAGCATCCACGCATCAAGGAAAATTGATTTATTTCTTTAAATAAAAAACAAGGGGAAACTGGTCAGCAAAAAAACACAGCAAACCCATCCATTTCTGGCAGTGCTGCTTCACACATCTGCTCTAACATTATTACAAATACTTGAAAAGAAAAAGTGGTTTTCTCCCATATGCAGCAGGCTGTGTTTTCATTACAGTTCCTCAGTGACATCCAGTTTGTCGGTCAGTCAAACCACAAACCCTCTCTAAATACTCACAGCAAGTGTGGCACATTTCTGCCTTTTCTGCAAAGTGCTGCTAAGAAGGTTCTTCACCCCAATTAGAGAATGTGTTGAGTCATACAGGATAATGCTTACATGGGAAACACAAAGCAGCCGGAATTACTATTTCTCCCACAGAAAATAGATTCCTTGAAAAATCAGTTAATTAAAAGATATAACTTCTACCCTTTTTTTTCCCTCAGGAAAAAGAGAAAATTATTAATTCCATTGTCTCTCTCTATCATTAGCCTGAGGGATGCTGGGCAGCCTTGAAGTAGCTGATCCTGCCTACTTCTGAAAAACCACTTGGTCAGGTGTACTACACAGGGCAGAGTCATGTGTTGAGCAGGAAATTTGAGAGTAGGTGAATATTTTATGTGTGTCTAGTTTGAGTGGACACCTCCTCAGAGATGAGAGGAGGAGGAGAAGCAATAATGATCCACAGGATTTCAAAGGTGTGTGAACAAGCAGAACTGATTATACCCCCAGGGACATTAAATGGAAACAGAAGAAATTAAACCTGAAACAAGCGCCAGGGAAACTTTCTAATGAGTGCTTTAAGCACGTGGGAAAGATGCAAGCAAATGGAATCACAGAATGGTTTAGCTGAAAGGGGCCTTAAAGCTCATCCTATTCCACCCCCTGCCATGGTCAGGGACAGCTCCCACTGTCCCAGGCTGCTCCAAGCCCCATCCAGCCTGGCCTGGGGCACTGCCAGGGATCCAGGGGCAGCCCCAGCTGCTCTGGGCACCCTGGGCCAGGGCCTGCCCACCCTCCCAGCCAGCAATTCCTAATTCCCAATGTGCCAGAATCTGTGCCTGCCCTCTGGCAGTGGGAGCCATTGCCTGGGTGCTGTCCCTGCCTGCCTTGTCCCCAGGGGCCGTGCAGCTCTCCTGCAGGAGCAGAGACCATGCTGTGTGTGCCACTCTTGGAAAGCCAAGACCCTTGGTGGCTGGATCAGGGTTAGCAAGGGAAGGGAACACCTGTGCTGCAGGTACCTGAAGGAGGAATTTCCACCTCAAAAGACAAAAAAATATTGGTCAGCTGAACTTAAAACAAATTAATAGCCCAGACAGTCTCACCCCAGCATTGCAGTTGAGCTGAACATTTATTGGCAAACATCAGTGACTGCCAGAAAGCCCAAAAATGGGTCATGGGTATTTCTTGAAGTGGCTGGGCAGACTGTGAAACATGAAAGGAAAGTGCTCAGAGGCTTTAATTCACTTCCCAGGGGCTTCACATTGCCAGAGGGCAGGACTGGATTGGACATTGGGGAGAAATTCTTCCCCATGAGGGTGGGCAGGCCCTGGCCCAGGGTGCCCAGAGCAGCTGTGGCTGCCCCTGGATCCCTGGCAGTGCCCCAGGCCAGGCTGGATGGGGCTGGGAGCAGCCTGGGACAGTGGAAGGTGTCCCTGACCATGACAAGGAATGGGAATGGGATGGCCATAATATTATATAATATAATAAAATACCTATTAACATGATATCTATTGTTTTACTGCCTAACCACTCTTCATTATCTTGTCAGGGTAATGTCTGGCAAAGGAGCAAAGGAGCTCCTGAATAGCCCCAAAAACTACCCCCAGAGGTATAAACTGGAGTCCTAAAAGAGCTTCCACATATTACCACAGCTTTAAGTTCAGACAACAAAAAGACAATTAGCAGTAGCAAAACCATGATTAGCAGAGTAAATACTGCAAGAGTAGCTGAGTGTTAATCAGGATTATAGCACAGACAGACAGATTTACAGCCTCTGGCCATACAAATTTCATGCCCACACTGTTAATTTCTTTGCACAAACATTAGGATGACGCCCAAAGTGATGTTTTGTTTGCCCTATGCCACCAGGGCTTGCAAAAGAGCCCCAAATATTTGCCCACGCACAAAGATGTGATAGTGCAATAAGATTTTTCACTTTGATAGAGCTGCTGATGTTGCTATTTTCCCATGGAAATACATTCCTTTAAGTCTGCTAAACAAGATCCTGGCTGAAGATTACACTTGTGAACCAGATGCAAGATCTGAAAATTCTGCTTTCCCAATGTGCAGCCCTAGAGCTGGCAGGAAAAGGGCAGCACTGGCAAAGGTGCAGTCAGATGTGTTCTGAGGCTGCAGGGAAAGGTGTATGCAGAGCAAACAGAGATTCATCCTTTCAGCTGCTGACACAGCCATACAACCAGGACCAAATCCACATCAACATTCCCAGGGATGAAGAAGTCTCTTGATGTTTCCAGTTGTCTTTTACCTGCAAGTCCCCTTGGATATATGTGGAGGAAAGAAAGAAAAATCCTACCTGCACTGCAGCATTTCAAGAGAAAAGTGGAAGAAAGCTTGGTAAGAAACATTACCTTTTATTTCCTTACATTCATTTGGTGTACTTATCCATTACTGCTGTGTAATACAGGTGATTTCAGCTGTTCTAATTGTTTAACAAATCCCTTAATAAAGAACTGGGATTTCTAGAGGTCAAATAGCTATCAGTCAGCTGCTGTCCTGCAAAAAATAGCAGTGAGCTTGGAAAACAAAGGCAAGCTTCAAAAAGGCTGCAACAACATCCAGCCATGGACCACAGAGAAAATGATGCACAGAGATTCTCATACTCAAATTGTGCACTTGTAGACTCCATAGTAATGGAGCATCTCTTTACAAAGCACCACCTAATTGTGTTTCTCTAAGCCTTGGAGACAGTGAAAAGCAGCTCAGAGCCTCCACAACACTCCCCATGTGGGAGCCCTGTGGCAGGAGACCTTAGGGAAACAGCACCAAACACCAACCTGTTGTGCTCCACCAGGCAAGACTTATGTGTCCAATGCAGCATGAAATCCTAACATGGGAGTTAAGAAAAGGAGTGAAAAGGAAGTAAAACATTGGCATAAAAAGCTGCGATAAAGCTGATAGAAGATGATCCCTGCTAACATCCAAAACACTGTCCAATTTTCTGAGTGGTATTGGAAATGCAGATGGAATATGGGAAGAATTAATGATTGTATTTTACAGATACAAAGAGAAAAAAAAAAAAAAGTTTAAAAAAAAACCCCATACACAGGCAATCCCAATCCTGAAAATGAGATTAGGGCCAGTTGACTAGCTGGTGGCATGGGCTGTCATAATCAATCATTCAGCAACAAGATTAGGTCACTTTCATTTAAAAAAAAAAACACTACCAAAATCCCAGATCTAAGCTCCCTGTAGTAATTAGAAGGAAAAGAAGAAGAAGAAAAGTAGTTAAGAAAATTAATGTCAAAAATATATTGCAGGAATATTTGTCAATTTTTATCATTTGTATTTTGGAGTAAATGTCAGACCTTTTAAATAAGCACCTGTCCTGTTTTCTCACAAAACCCACATAGGGAGCTTTTACAGCTGTATAAATTACAAAAACACTGAAAGCAAGAAAGGGAGACCCACCAACTGCACTGCAGGCACAAATGTCAGAGAATTTAAACAAACCTGTATCAGCACTCATTTCATTCAGCAGCCCTCTGGTTCTCCAGGCAGATCCTGAGTCTTGATTTCCTAAAGAATTATTGTGCTCTTGAACTACTGCAGCCGCCAACAGATTGTCCACATTTACCACTTCTGGGTCTGAGTTTGTGTCTGATATATCATAGTGAGCCACCACAGGGGGTCCATCTGCAGGGGAGAAAAGCAACTTGGGTTAGAAACCAGCACAGACCTCAAAAAGTACAAATAATTTTTTTAAGGATTAATGCAACATCCTATATGAAGCTCTTGAAGTTACATAGTGGTAAATTGTATTAATTATTAAACTTCAGTTAATGAACACAGCCTGAGATTACAGAGACATTTTGACCTTTGCATACACAGAAAACACAAGTGTCAGAAACACACGTTTATCAGAGTATCAGTTATTTGTCTACTGTCTTTTACATTAACACATAAACATCTCCATATCTGACAAGGTTACATTTACAGTCTTTAAAGGATAAAACCTCCAGTTAAAAAAAAACATCATCACAGGACATCAAATTGGGCAGACAAGATATTTATCTAGAGAATTTTACAGAAGTCAAGTGACAGCTTACATTATTATAGGGTTGACTGAATAAAACTAACTTTTTCATAAAACTGATCCAGTGACAATGAATTTAACATTAGGCAACTTTCTTTTCATAACATTCACCTGTCAAGAGCAGGGGAATTTTTAAAAATCGCAATGTTTTTTGGTGGTGTTTGTTGGGGTTTTTTATAAGGTCAAGAATAACAAGAAACAAAATTATATTTTACAGTGATGAATATGCTTTTCATTCAACATGATTGTCATTTGAATTTTTGGCTACCATAATGAAGGAGAAAGAGGGAGATAAAACTGCTTACATGATTCTGTCCTTGAGGAATAACAAAAAACTTTTTTTTGATCTGTTTTGTTAGGACCAACTAAATTCTTTGTGATGAATGAAAATAACTTTTAACTGGAAAGCATGCCAGAAACACAGGAGGGTCAGGGAAAAAAACCAGGCAAATTCAAGACAAAGATTGATAAGGAAGCAGAGAGAATGGGTAAGTAATGCAATTCTGAGAGGATGTGAGTGTTTCAGCTCAAATGCCTTGCCCCATCTGCAGCTCACTGACTCAGCATGGATCAAAGTGGTCGGAGCTCCCCCTCCCCAAAGGAGAGGATCAAAACTTTATTTGGACCAAGGCTTCATCCACACAAATAAGCATGAGACACAAACACAGGCTGGGCCAAGGCTCGGCATCTTTGCAATTCTTTAACTCCAAGGAGGCTCTTGGAGCTCTGCAGCTGAGCATCTGCAGGACCTTTTGTTATGGGTGTGATACATGGAGGGTACAACTTGTATGGGATAATATAAAATAATCATAAGCTAAGAATGTGTTCAGGAAGACAGGACTTTCAGAGTTACAAAATGACTAATAAAATATTTTGAAGTGATAAAGAATAAAATGAAAAGCCTTAGGAAAAACTGTTTTCTTTTCATAGTTTTGAGTGGCTGTTGAAGACTGAAAGAACACGATGAACTAGAAGTTTCAAATTTACTTCTCTGAAAGGCTGTTCTTCTGAGGTTTTTAGAATGGATTTTGGTTTTAGGGGTTTTTTGGAGGGGGTGTTTTTTAGTAACTTGGTGCCTGAAATAAAATTCAACTGACTATTTTCAGAAACCCCTGCTTTGTGATTAGCAACACAGTTCATCAGAGAGTGACATTTTGCTTAAGTCGTACTAAAGATCAGTTTTGCAACAAGGTATGAAGAAATTCGCAAAATATTTCGGCTCAGACCTGCCTCCAAAACAACAATTCCATGAAACAATGTTACATTACAAACTTAAAACAGACCCAACAAAAATAAATGAGTAGTTAAATGCCAATGTATTAAAGACCAAACTGTTCGCAACATGAAACGCTGATGATTATGACTGGAACAGAATTCCTGATAATTAACTGGAAGGCAATCTTTGTCTTTTTAAAAGGCAATTACAAAATAATGGAATACCGGGTTCGGAATTAAGCTGGCTGATGTTCGGTTAATTATTTGTGACAGCTGATGATTAAATTACATGCAGAAGTTAGGGCTGGACTGAATCATGGGAGGCATGTTTTCTTTCAGTCTTATCATCAGAGTTCAGCGTGAACATATATAATGTGAGCTGTAAAAATAAACAGTCGAGTGCAGAAGATACGAGGGTCAAGTACAATATTGACTATTTGACCATTTTTTCAACAGGTTATCTAAGATTTCAGGAGCTTGGGACTGTTCCCTCAGGCCTTTGTTTCTCTCGCTTCTGACTCAGACCTCCAAAAGCAGAAGCGAAATTTGATTTTTAGATAGACGTGTCCACACGAGTAAAATTGTATTTGGACAAAAGGCACCAATAGTCTCAAGTCAAAATTGTACCACTCCTACATGTATAATCATGCAAAAATGTATCATCAATGTATATACATGCAGAGTGATATTCTCATCACCTACCCATAGAAATAACTTGTGTGAAAGTCTTCATCAGTAGGAAATACAAGCATAAACTTGTTATCTGTAGCTCCACTCTTGTATCTTCCACACTTCCAAAGAGCACACCTTATAACTTAGCTTAAATTCAGTATACATCAAACAGACAAAAATATTTTCAATATAATTTATATACTGTAATTATATTTGTCAGGGTAATAGCCACCAATTTAACAATCTGGAAAAAAGAACCCCAAACAAGATGCCTATTTACAAAGCAAGCACAGCAGAGATCTATTTTTGCAGTTCTCAGCCTTGCCTTTCAGGATCAGATCTGGAAATTTGGAAAGGCCCCCAGCACCACGTTTATCTACACCTATCATCAGTAAATGACTGACAAAGCCAAGACAATGGCCACCAAACTGCAACAAATCCTCAGATCCCCCATATTTACAAAAAAATAAATAAGCATAAATGCTCACATGTGTTTAAAAAAAAAATCAACAAAAAACACTCAAAACCAAACAATAAAGAAGTTACCGGCAACAACAACTAGATGGAAGTTGCAGTGAAGGCATATTAAAAAAAATTGTATAAAAATCCTCTGTTCCCAAAAGCTGTTTCCTTTTCAGGGCTGCATGGAAGGGACAGGAGTGGTTAAATCTGGAAATAAATAATACTTCCCTAGCCAAGTACATGATCATCCAGTGATGTGATGCAAAGTGAATGAATGGTACTAAGAAATAATGACAATTGGCTTCAGCTAGGAAATAAAGTGAAAAAATGCTTTCAGGTTGAAAAGGTAAAAAGGATTAACTACAAGCATAGGTATAATTCATCATCTTTTCTTTATAATAGAGACACTACACATAATTACTGACCCTAACAGGATTTCAAAATATTAACAAACAGACATCAAGACAAACCATGCCAGAACCAAGACTTAATGTAGAGCAGTCAAGAGGTTTCCTGGTCAGTAATTTAAAGTATCTACTTTAGAAAAATTACATCTTTTGAGAACCCAAGGTAGCTGGAAGAAGTACATTTCCCTGGTGACAAGCACTAATTCATTTCTAAAGCAATGAATGCTTGAAAAAGGCAAGGCTGAAAGTTAATAAGTACCAGCAGCAAAATACAGCTGTTGACATTCAATGCTATAAGGGGGGAGGGAAAGCCTGCTTTCTTTTTCTCTTCCCCAAGGAATTCAGAGGCAGAGGTCATCACGGGGACAGCATTTCCAAGTGTCCAACTCTCCCTTAATTTACACAGCTCATCACAACTAATTCCACTCTGAACAACTGAATCAGAACTCACATGCACAAAAATCCAGGTCTACACAAATCAATTCTCAATTTCAACTAGCAACACAGAAAATTAAAACACTTCTCATCTGCTACCTGCTCCCTTGCTTTTCTTAGAGCCACATCTCAGCACTCAGCAGCCTAACCCATGCTGTAAGATCCACACTCCTATTATCCCTTACTTCATTATAACGGCAGCACAAGCAGAAAGGGGAACTCAAGCGTAAAATTTCAGCTGTAGGTTAAAAGCAGCCATTCCATAAGAAGCACTGTCCCTTTGCACTGCACAGCCTGCTTAAAATTGCAAAGGAAACACAAGATATTCACTGGCAGAGCCTGAGTGGGGAATCAAGTCCTTGAAATCTGTGGAGACAGGCTGAGAGCTGAGAGTGTTGGGGCTCCAGGGACACCTCAGAGCCCCTGCCAGGGCCTCCAGGGGCTCCAGGAGAGCTGCACAGCCCCTGGGGACAAGGCAGGCAGGGACAGCACCCAGGCAATGGCTCCCACTGCCAGAGGGCAGGCACAGATTCTGGCACATTGGGAATTAGGAATTGCTGGCTGGGAGGGTGGGCAGGCCCTGGCCCAGGGTGCCCAGAGCAGCTGTGGCTGCCCCTGGATCCCTGGCAGTGCCCCAGGCCAGGCTGGATGGGGCTGGGAGCAGCCTGGGACAGTGGAAGGTGTCCCTGCCCATAGCAGGGGGTGGAATGGGATGAGCCCTAAGGTCTCTTTCTACCCAAACCATTCTATGATCACAAGTCATTATTTCTCTTCACCTTTCTTACATTTAGGCATGCTGAGCAGAGCTCATCACCTCAACTCCTTCCCACTGCAGCCAGAGAGAGGAAGTTGAGAGTCAGACAAACTCAGCCTGGAAATTGCAGCTTGGAGCATCAAGAGCATCACCTTGCTCATCCCCATCTCCCCTCCTTCCCCAGCAAACAGAAAAAGCTTAGACACCACCTCAGCCCAGGCACCTCAATTTTACAGTGCTCAAGTTCCACAAGACGAATTCCAGCCTCAGGGATGGGATTTAAAATTCGCAACGTTTCCTCTATAAGTAGAGGAAAAAACACTGAAATCTCCAGAGGCCTATCCCAACTAAAATAAATCCAAAATTAAACCCCTAATTTTGGTGGTCTGAGCTGCTCATTAGTGTCCCTGCAAGGAAGAGACATGGAGCCATATTTAGGTATGAAAATCACCCCAAGTTTTAAGACACACAGACCAGTACAGTAATAAAAGCAACAATAATTACAGCACTTTGTTCTTATAAAAAGCTCTCCACTGGTGTATCCTGGAGAACTCCGAGGTGGTTATTAACCTCCTCTGTCCACGAGGGAAACTGAGGCAGGCAGCAGCCTGCAGCTTGCTCAAGGCTAAGGAGCAGAGGAGCTCAGCGTGGCTGAAAACAACATTCCCCTCCAATTACTGGGCTATTTTTAACTGCTGAATGTTTGAGGAGTTTAGAAGCAGTGCTTTTGGGAAAGGTGCAAATGCTAAAAAGGCTGCACAGCCTCTGCCAGCCTCACCTCCACCTCCTGGCTGCGAACGTGGGCACTGATGGTCGCAGCCTCACTACTCTAACTCAATTTATTTCTATGGAACAAACGAGAATACTGAGATGTTTTAGAGTAATTAAAGACCTAAGAACGCCCTCATTTACACTGGATGCTTAAATTTAACAGATAGCTCTCATTTACTTCCAGATTACACAAAATATAAAATTGACTTTATTACCTATATAAATTTTAAGGTCAGATGACCACAATCAAAATAATATACTGATACAAAACCTACAGGGTGAAGTGACAGCCTTTTTGTTTCAGATAAGCAATATAAACCTGGAATTAATTAAAACTTGACCCAGACCTTCCATTTCAAAAGTATGTGCAGCTCAAATGGCACAAACTACCTGAACCCTCAAATAATTCCCAAAGGGGAGTGGGGGGCTGGAAATTTATGCTTTTTTGTGTTGTTTAGCAACATGGAGCACTTCATTGCTATTTAGGTTTATTTATTTATTCCAGGTTACAGTAGTTACATTTCAAAATTTACAGGGTAAAGCAAATAATACATTGTAAGTACAATAAAAAACAATAGCAGTGTAACAACATTCTCTCTAAAATCATAAAGTGAACTTTGTCAGTGAATCCACTTTCCTGACATTTTCCTTTGTTTCACACAGTAAAGCTTTTCTGTTTGGTGTTTCTTTTAACCATAATAATAAAACAAAATCAAAGCAACATGATCAAATTATCATTTGTTCTCAGACTGGATACTTTTTAATATATCACAAGAAAAGAAATTCCAAAAATTCAAGTCTTGCGAAACAACATTCATACTTTCAGGCTTTTTGATGACTGGATGGAAAATATCTTGGATTTAATTTAGTAAATTATGAATGAAGATAACAAAGCATTTTTCACTGTGCGTTAAGCAAAGGCACATGGAATATGGCTATGGATTGGGAATACTGGGAAGTGGAATTCACTTTGTATCTCATTACAGGAGTTATTTTCTGTGACGCTGCCTAACAATGCAATAATTATGATAGCAGGTATATCAACCAGATCTCTTTCCCAGCTTTACTTGGAGAAGTGTCTCAGGAGGGTTTTGGAAATCGTCACATCCTTACATAGCCATGGTAGTTAAAGAAAGTAAATAATTCCCTGTGTTAACACAACTTCCATTAGGAAAAGGCAGATAACATGCACCCCTGCAGAACATATCCTATTTTCCCCAGCACAAACTGCACCTTTCCGTGGAAGGACTGATGCAGCCTCTGATGGTCCAGACTAATTCCCTGCTCCATCGCACTTGAAATCCCTGCTAACTTATTAAGCCTATTTTTCCATGTGCCTTCATTTTGCTGACCTAATAGCAAGCGATTAATGAAATTTGGGAGAAATACCAACTTCTGGCTTCATCTTTCGCAAGGTACTGTCCATCTCTGTCAATCAGCCTGATTATTTTGGCTTCTACAGTACAAATCACACAGTGCATTTGTTCTAACACATGTAACTGCAGTGGTCACAGTGCAGACCCCCATCATTTCAAAAACATCTACTCAACTGGCCTGATTCACACATCCCCCATCAGGCAAAGGCTCCCCTCAAGGTCAGCTGGAGGATCCTCTGGACAAAAAACTGCAGAATAAGTTCAATTTTTAATGAGATTAAATGCCAGCCCCATTAAAACCAGTAGAAAATTTCTACTACTATCAATGGGGCTAAAGTTCAATTCTTAATGCCCCTGAAATATTATTTATAAATTTATCCACATACAGTATGTGGATACAAAAAGAGACAAAATACATTAAAAGAGAAAACAGTGATAATAAATATGTTCCAATTTGTAACATAACTGCAAAATATAATCCCCTTTCATTGAAGTTAAGATTGGTTTTTCAGTCTTTACCCTAGCAGCTCAGATAAAATAACCAAACAATCCTGCACAAACATTATAAGACACTGAGCTTAAAAAAATAAATGTGTATTTCTGCCTGAATTATTCTGTCCTAGTACTGTTAAAAATGACACTGAAAGTTTTAGATTTTGACTCTTTTTCTCCCTGCACTGTTATTTTTGCAATAGAAAATCTGAAAAAAAGTTTCATTGCCTTGAGTTTGTTTAATGTATATAAATTTTTTTTCCTAAATAAAACCTGACCATTCAGATATTTATCCCTAAAGACCTTCTTCACCAAACCCCACTGAAAGGAGCATGAATGCCTTGGGAAGAACCTGCAGGCAAGCCTGCAAAAACACTGCACACTGAAGCCCCTGGACTTCCAGGAACTCCTAAAAAGGGACTGATCCTAGAAGGAAGTCCTTTTTCTGCAATGTCATTTTGACATTTAGTGAAAATTAAATTGAACCTTTATATAAAGGCTTACTTCTTGTGCACGTGCACAAAAAACATGAAACCAAAACCACTGTGTATCACCTGCTGCTAAATTCCAACTCCGGGGTAAAGGTGCCCCACTGTTCCCAGGCTGGAACAGCTGCCATATTAAAAACACATAATTCAATATTTAAAGTGATAATATAGGAGCTGAACCAGAGCAGCTGTGGCTGCCCCTGGATCCCTGGCAGTGCCCAAGGCCAGGCTGGATGGGGCTGGGAGCAGTCTGGGATGGTTGAAGGTGTCCCTGCCCATGGCAGGAGGTGGCACTGGATGAGCTTTAAGGTCCCTTCCAACCCAAATATTCCATGATTCTGTGAACAGGCCAGTTAGGTTTAAACTGGCACAAAATCCCTGGAATTACACCAGTTTACACCAGCTCACCTGACTCGATGCATCTGACCTTTCCAAGCCAAAAGTAAAATTCCTTAAAGGAACTAAAATGTTTCTTCACATTATTCTGAAGTATAAATCCTGGGGCAATTAGAGAAACTCTAAATTTCTGTGGTTCTCCATGTCTGTGCAAAACTCCTACTGATTTCTACTTGTTAAATATGGTGGTTTTGAAGTAGTTTGATGAGATATGAGCATAAACACACATTCAAAGTGTAACTCAGAGTTAAAAAGTAGATGAGCTTTCTTCCAATAGTCCTAAAGTAGTCTTAGATAAGTCAGACTGTTTCCATGAGATACAGAATGGGTAAGATAAAAATTTATGTTAAAATTTCATCTGAAGAAATTTTAACTCCCTGAGGGTTTCTAGTCGAAGCCCTTTGAAAATAAGAGCTTATAATGGAAATCATGACAAACTCAACTGCAGCCATGTCATAAAAATATAGTGAAAATTTTCCCAGGAGGCAAAAAATATAAAATCTGAAACTATGTGTTGGGAACCTGTTCTCTTAAAGAGATGCCAAAGACTGTCACACACAGTTAAAACACAGACTCATCACTAGTATTGGTATCTGGAGGTTGGTTCCTCCTGGATTCAGAATACAGAGCAAGAAGAGAAATGCTCCTGTTTATGGGCAAATCCTTCACCAGGCAGGCTATGCTACACCTGAACTACAGAAAGGTGGGGTGCCCCTCTCACTTTCAGGGCAAACACACTCCCCACGTGGAAAACCAGCTCATGGAGCAGTACCCAGCCGTGCACATCAGCGCACACTTCTCTTTTCAAAGGACAGGGTTTGTGACAAAGCTGAAGATTTGGCTCTGGTTGTGAGCCAAGCAGAAAGAGTGAGGAAAGGAAATATTATTTACCACTTACAAAACAATTTACAGCCACTGATCTTGCACAAGTGTGCTTAGCCTTCAACTAGGTAGCTTTCGTGGGGAAATTAAGTTGAAGTTATATCTAACAGGAACTATTCCCCCAGTCTTCTGGAAGCCTTGAGATAATTTTATCCTAGAAAGAGTACAGCTTTAAAGTTTGCATGTTCAGCTTCTGTTATGCTCTGCTTGTTCTTTATGTTCACAGCTGTTTGCATTGAAAATAACAGTTAGCAGTGATGGAAAAAATAAAATGCTTAAATTTTTGCCTCCAGTAACCAAACACAAATTTTTATCTATTCATACATTGAATTATTTCATTTTTTTTTCTTTTTTAAGAACTACCTGACTAAAACATTGAAAATTTGCAGAAGTTTCACTGGCTACATATGTAATTAAGTTATTATCCATTTATGAGATACATATGTAAAGGTGTTTCAGTCTGAGACATAAATAAGTTCAACTGAACTCCTTACACAATTTGCTCTGAAATACCTAATTGTTCCATTTATACTATTCTACAAAAAATACTATGGGCATGCTTACAGACATACACATTAAAATAAACCAGTCACTGCAAAAAGCTGCTTCTGCATGCACGGGAAGATTTGTAAAGCTGTCATGCTTTAGAATATTCTGCTCTTATTATCATCATAAAGAGATTTTTTAATATATATATATATATAATATATATATATATATAATCTATGAACACCAGATGGATCCACTTTGGTGAGGGTTGTTTTATCAGCAAATACTCTTCCCTGAAGAATCTTTTTAAACAGATGAGGATAAGCTTTTAAATTGCAATCAAACACAGAACAACTTGTTTAACTTTTACCTGAAATGCACACAATTTCAGACAAGGGAGTTTTCTAACAAGTTCGTATCAAAATCTTTGTATCAAAATTATGCATGAAGGTGATCTGAAAAGACTTTATCCCAGTACTTAAAAATTATCTCCTGCACAGTCTTTCAAACAGATACTCTGAAAATAACACAGGTCTCTAACTTAATTTTTTTTGATGAAGGCATCATATACTTTAAAAGAAGTCAGTCTAGGGCAAGAATAATGTTAAAATACCAGTGTAGATATTATACTGATAACAAAAAGTATTTCTTGAGTTCCTGTTACAGGTTTGATCCAAACTGTCACATAAATTGATGGGAAAACTCCCATTGACTTTAGGGAGGGTAAAAAAAGCCTGACCTAAAGAAGATACTGTGGTTACTCCCAAGAGGAGAAAAAGAAAGTAAACTAAAATAATTAGGGGAAAAGTGACTGTGGTTTAAAAAGCAGACTAACTGAGCTAAAGGAGACTTAAGTGTTTTCTTTACTCAAACTGCAGGTTTTCATTTGCCATTGTAAAAATTTTTATTTCATTTTCATTAGAAACTTCTATCAAGTTCTAGCTAATTAAAAATATAAAATTTTTGGTAGCTACAGAGAAGTTACTTCACATGAAGGAAGGCCTTATTGGAGAGGTGACCCAAAAATCCCTGTGTGTAGCAATAACAGTAAGAATTAAATATTTCTAATATATAGTTTAAATTAATCCTACTTTAAATATTAGTTTCAAGCCTGCCTATTCAGGATAACTATTAGTACAAAAAAAAAGAACTCACAAAACAGTAAATTCTTGCCTCACTTAAATTAACCTGATGCTGTGGCATTCCCCATCACAAGTAAAGAATGATTTCAGTGGTGCTCATGCATGGTCCAGTCTGACCCAGGCCAGCAGCTATCAGACCACCACAGTGTTTGCTTATCAAGCCTTCCTTTAAATTCCTGTGCCAAGGCTCAACCCATCCCCTGATGGCTGCTTATCTGAGGGCAGACAGGATTGTTTTTATTCCAGTGTGAAGGATGTGGCTGGGCTGCATTCACGGGAGGAAGCAGCAGCTGCTCTGTGTGCACAGGCCAGGGTGACTCATCTCACCCCAAGTTATCTCTTAGGGACCAATGATAAGCCAGGTTAGGGACAACTCGTGGGAGAGAAGACACTGCCTGGAGGCATCCTCAGTGAGCCTTATCTCTTCCCACTGAGACCCAGGGAAGGGCAGAGCGGGCACCTGGCATGGGTGAGATGATCTGCACACGGAGCCGTGTGTGAGTGTGCCTGTGTGAGCACGCAGGGAAAGGCAGACACCTCCATAAATGCACCCTGTGCAACACAGCAGTGCTGCTGATAAAAACCCTGGACAGAGGCTGAGCTGCTGAATGGGAGACGAAAAGGAATTCCATCTGCTGGGCACGCTTGTTAAGGACAGCCAAATTTTTAGCGTAATCTTATTTATTAGTTCTGCTTAAAAATCAATAAGCTAACGTGTGGCATGGACAAGCTGCAAAACTTGAGAGTAAACAGAGAGTTGAGGAAATGTCATGGGTCTGGATCTCTAGGGTGCTTTATCTCTTTAAATATAAAACTATTTCCTTATACAAATGTTTTAACATGCAAAAAGGGCATCTGGATGAATACCCTGAATGCTCCTATTGTAGCAAACACAGCCCTACTGCTTTTGGGGTATCTAGACATGGATTCTAAGTTATATTGTCCCGAGTTTGGTGATGAAAGCTTAGGGTGGCTTCCCCTATACACCTTTAAAGGTGTTTGTTTATATGTGTGTACTGGCACATGCAGGTGGGTATACTGTGTTTTTTTTTAACTACATATATTCACTATAAATTAAGAAAAACAAACAATATCATGGTAATAAAACCCAAAAGAGAAAACAAAACAAACACATACAAAGAGAAAAGCAAACCTCGTTTTTAGCAGAATCCAAAATAACATCAAGATTGCAAAATCAGATTTATTTTTCTTTTTAATTTTTTTTTTTTTTTTAAAGTTTATGATTTATTCAGATCAGGCTCTGCCATATTCCCATTCTCTGGAAAGACTGGTGTAAAATTGTTATTAAAAGTCACTGGAAACTCCAGCGCGGCATCGGCATTTTGACAGCCCACGCACGAATTAAAGGGCTGCTGAGGAAGCGCTTGGCTATCAGGCATCTGCGCGAAAGCCCCTGACTGGCTGGTAGGGGGGATTCTTTGGCCAACTAGTTGGATTTTAGGTTCCCTGGGCTCCAGTTGCTGCTTGCTCTCTTCGTCCGTGTCAAGGTGGGTTAGCTTTTCTATCCACATGCGGAATTTCTCCTCTGTCTGCCTCTGCATCTCGGCAAAGCAGTTCATGGCCTCTTCCAGGACATTGCCTATGCAGTTCCTATCCCACACGGTGCCCCTGTCAAGCAATCCTGGAATTTCCCTGGTCGCTCCTCCAGATCCCCCAGCACGACTGAAGCCAGCTTTAAAGACATTGAGGCCATTTGATAAGACATCATTAAGTAAGAACATAATATTGTTTATTAAGGCATGTTAACTGAGGAAAACAACTTTTCTAATTCTGCCCCTTGGATACGACAAGAGGAGAGGAATTAGCATATATTAACCGACAGTATTACTCTTATAATAAAATTTTACACCCACTCAGGTTATAATAGAAATTTTGGCATCATTCTCAGTCTCAGACAATTCTGTCACAAAGGTCTCTTTTTTTACCAAATTACTCCAGTTCCCTTGCAATTTGTTTTGAATTCAACTGAAGGTGTCAAAAACATCATACAGTAATATGTTTAGTTCTACTAAGTTGCAATCCAAAATGCTATTTTTTAACTGACAAACCTGAATAATTATGTGTACTTTGCTTTCACGCTTGGACCCTTTTATAAACAGACTGTTAAACACAGGTGGAATTGGCCCAAAGCCCTTGGCCTGATTTTGGGAAGCACAGAGAATGAGGAGAACACAGGACACAAAACACAAGAGCACGGGGGGGTTATGTGAGAGCTGTGCTGACACAGGAGGGGAGAGCATCCTCTGCCAGGCGTGATGGACACAGCTCCATCACAGCACAGCCTGCACACCACGGAGCCCTGAGCAGCCTCACAGCAGCCAGGACCCTGCCCTGAGCCACCATTCCTTCAGCCAGTGCCAGGCAAGGCAGAAAACAGGGAATGGTTGGAAGAAAACTGTTCTGCTTCCAGCTATCCATCAAAAGCACAGTGGAAGTGACTGGCTTTGGGATTATTAGGAAGAACTGCAGCAGCCAGAAGAAAAGGCCAATCCTCACGGCCTTACTCTACAGATCAATAACAAAAGGCAGTGGAAATTATATTTTAAAGTCTAGAGTTCACTCAGGAATCATCTAGGAAGCAATAAACCCCAAAGAAAATAAGGCTCTGTACCCGCTTGAGGAATAATAAACAGTATGTGCATGCCATTCAAATACACAAATGTCACCTAAGGTAATACCAAAACAAGACAAGCATCATATTAAACTCCACAAAGTTATAGAAGATGGTAATTTAATATCTAAATGTGAAACTTGTGGCACCCTCTAACCTAAGAATAATACAAAATACCCTAAGAATGAGAGAAATTATTGCATGACCTAAGCAAATATTTACTAATAAAAACCTAAGGCACTAAATCTTTATTGGGATTTCACTGAGTACACAAAATTACAGTACCACTTAAACCCTACATTCTTTTTAGGAACTGTTTAAATGAGGTATACACAGATCCTACAGGAACAGCTAAACTAAGCCCTGGGTTATTCTCGCATTTCTGAAGAGTAGTTTTTAAGTCTTTCTTTCCCATCTGTTTACCTATCAGACATGCTGGAAATTCAGCATTCAGGTCCTCTGCTAAAAATATTTACTTTATACTAATTTACATCCCTCCAACTGCATTTTAACCAAAACAAATTAAGTAAAATGGTATTTTTTTTCTAAAACATGGCTCCTTTTGTATGTTCAATAAAAGAAGTATTTCTTCTGTTCATTTACTTCTAGTACTGAACATCCAATATGATTCTGTTTCTTTGCCCCTAGCCCAGACCTTAACTTAAACTCCAGGAACTAACTTACAATCTTTCTGATTTCCATAGACATTCAAATAAGTAATGTTAATTTTTAATTGCAATTCAAATAAAAACTATTGATGTTGATAAGTGAGACAATCTTTTCAAGTTTTTGAAGTTAAGAATGAACTAGAATGGTCAAAGTTGACAAAACTGTTTTGTAAACTGAATAAAGTATGTATTGAAATATATATAGCCCTGCAAGACAAATTTTAAAAGGCATCATAGAGTATGATAGAGTATCTCAAATTTACAGCAGCAGCAAAACAATGTTTTAAATGCTTCCTGTGCAGTTACTACAACAAGCTGTATCCAATCTTTCCTTTATTTAAAAAAAAAATCTCCAAGCCTAAAAATGCAGTTTTTACATATTAAAAATGCTAGCATTTATTTAATTGGTCCCTCTTCTGTCTATAAACTTTAAACTATAGTTTTCTAATTATGCTAAGTTTAAAGTAGAAGAAATTTGAGGTCACAAAGGGGTCAGAATCAAAGATTCCTCTCTCATTTTCAAGACAACACCTCCTGCAAAACAGTACCCAAGAAATGTCCCAATGTTGTCATTTTATGGGATCTCCTAAGTACAGTCTAAGTAATAACCAAACCCAAAGAAATTTAATTTAGTAAGTCTGGCAACATAACAATGTAAGATATGCTTCATCTTCATTCTAAGTAGCAATGGTTGGTTCTGCTGCAGACACTTCTAAATTAGTATCTTACAGCAAATCATTCTTAACAGACTAATTATTTTTCCTATCTATTAACTATAATTGCCATTCTGAATTTATCCTTTGCAGATGTTTTATCCAAGATCTATGCACAGTTCTTAGGAGGAAGAAAGCTGGGCCCATCTCTTTGGGTTTACTGCATATTTTAAAAGACTTGTCTTTTTTTTTAACAAAGTGAGATGAGGCTTTTTCAACATTAAGCCTCAAACTTTTTGTCTGATTTTTGTGATAGCCTAAAATATAAGTAATCCCCATTTCAATTCAGACTTTTCTAAGTTGTAGAAACCACAATGGTGGTAAAATACAAAATATTTTTGTATATTACTTGAATATTTTAAAATCTCTTGCTTCTTACAAAAGTTAAGTGTTTGCACAGCAATAAATATTGATTCCCAGACTTGTTCTCATGCCAATTTCATCCAGAGTTAATTTGCAGCATCACTTGGGAATTGTTTAAAGGAAAAACATCCTAATACAGCAGGAAGCCTAGCAGAATCTATTTCAGGACTCCTATGCCATGTTTATGTGGTGTTGAAGAATAGCAAAATTTTAGATGCTAACAGAGAGGCTCAGTCATTAAAAGGTAAAAAGTTGTTCCTCCTCTGCAATAATCCAAAAATCACAGCATTCCCTGAAACAAAGAGCCAAAGATTATGACTGCTCATGCCAGTGAAAAGGCTCTCAGGAGCACCCCTGAAGTTTAGACTGAACCTGTATTTTCAGGTGTAAATTAACACCACAGGATGCATTCACAATTCCATAACTTGCACTGTGCTGAGCTCCTGTGCAGCTCACAGTACTTCTTTTGAAATATCACCAGTAAAATCTCAACTCTTCAGTCTTCCTTGAGGAGAAAAACAAGCCTGGCACTAATTTAATCCACAGTACCTTTAAGTTCAGCAGAGAGACCTGACTGTCTATTGAACAACTGCTCTGTTTGTAACTTAATGGCGTCATCATCATCATCACGTATTTCACTGAACATTTTCTTTACCTTACAAATTTAGCCAAATGTATTTCAGAGCCAGTGATGTGGATGGTTTAAAAAAAAAGGTTTATTTAAACTACTGCACTATTTAAATTGAAGAGTTCTAGTGACACAACATGAAAGGTTACTGTATTCTCAAACGTGGCAATTTAATTTTTCAGACCACACACAAGCAAACTGCCTGCTGTTAACACTACCTGTGTTGACAGCTTAAGAGTCTGTGTAATTTTTGTAATGAGGGTCAAATTACCTGTCACTAAATTTTTTTAAGCATCTCTGTTGGCAAAGCTGGTTTTCAGGCAACAGAAGGCTAAAAATTAAAACTATATGAAAATAAGTGATTGAGTAAGTAACCAAGACTGCAGCTGAATGTCCAAACACAGACTAAGGGGAACACATGCTGCCTGTAAAAACCTCTTCTGCATCAGTGTGTACAGGTAATTCTTTTAAAAGTAAGGGCAAAAGCTTTTCATGCTTATGTCCTGAAACTGAAGTCAAACCTTTCAGCTTTCCACTGTGTGCAGAGAACACGCGCTGGCAGACTGAAATTCCAATAACGCTTTTTGACACCCTGCAATGTTTCCTATCTACACTCAATTCGGTCCCTCAATTTTGAGGCTATTCGCAGTGTTTTGCTAACTGCCCTGAAATGTCTTTCTAGCCAGAAAAAGGAACAGAGTCCTTTGCCAGCTGCAGGCAGAGGGATGGCAGATGGCCTGGAAGCCGCCGCAGAGATGGAGCGCTGGGAGTCCGACCAGACTCGCAGCTCCACCGCAGCTCTCAAACCACAACGTCTCCTCCACCCAAGAGCAGCACAGGATGCGTTTTTTGGACAAACCACATCCTTATCTCTACAGAGGGTCTTTTTCCCTTGCACTTGGAAGGCGTTTCCCACAAAGCAAAGCCATCTCTATTTAAAGGAAAACCGCAATGTGGCAGGCACAGATCGCACCCCATTGCACCAAGGGGGCAGCTCCAACCTTTCAATGTCTCAAACAGAACTCAGCACCGAGCAGATGACACGTGCTCTGAAATCAGAATAAATGCTACTGTCCCTCCCTCGGGATGGTTTGGGCACTCTTGTTCTGCAGGTAAAGCTGGGCCTTGGTGTAACCACCACGAATAGTCAAGCCCTTGATGTGATGGGATCCTTCCACCAAAAGCATCTCATTCGTGGTCAGGACCGAGAGTCACATACAGAGGCACCCAGGGATACACAAACAATATCCTGGAACGGCCCCATCAGGTCCCCACCATGGCCCTCAGAAACCTGAAAATACCATGTGGTGCCCTTCTGGGTCACAAGGTACTTTTATGACTTAAAAAAAGAATGTGACCTGAGAGACTTATTCTGTGTGTTTTGGGGTTTTTTGAGAGGTGGGGAACAACCTGTCCCAAAAATCAGTGAAACAGTTATTCTTCAATAGGCTTTAAATTAGGATTAAATTGCCCAAAGTGTAAATATTATAAATAAAAAAGCAAAAACTCTGAAAGATACAAGACTAACTACTAAATTGGTAAAAATAATTTTAGATTTCTATTAAAAGTTTACTACACAATAATTATAGGAGGATATTATGCCTTTTCTAGACATTCTAATAATAAACATATACTTCCTTTGTGCAACCTGCTTCCTAGCAGGTGTGGGAAAAATGCCAGTTTTCATGGTGACAACATCATCCACCATAATCAACTCAGTTAAGTCAGTTATTTGCAAAATCTGCTGCAGTATTTTAAATAGTTAATCTAGAAAGCATTAGTTCCGCAACTTAATATTGCAGTTTTCCTTTAAATGTTCTTGCCCTACCCAAGATGTTATTTTTCTCAAAAAGAAAAAATTCTAGCACAACAGGCAAAAGGCATGTAACCCAGTAAAAATTGGCAAGCAAAAAAAGTTTATTTTTACGTATTTTTATTTTTATGGATTTTATTTTTGATTGCCATATGATGATGGTTCTATGGTATAATATGCTGCAAGAATAATTCACACAAAATCCTGTCCACAGCACTTGGGCTAATATAGTAACAAAGACTCAGCAGACAAAAGCCTTGAAGAATTCAACCTTCTTCTGCTAATAAAATGACACTAACAAAATGACAAGAAGGCCCCTATAATTTGCCGCCTTCCATCTTAACACAGCTGTGTCAGAAAGTTTAAAGTGTAGAAATTATTGATCCTAACAACATAGGAAAATGGTAACAACTTTGTCTAAAATATTGAAAATTTAGGTGTGACTATAGCTTGGGCACCTGTGTAATCATATCCGTATCCTAAAATAGGTGACCAGCTGCAATCTGAAAGAACTTAGAATAAGGCTAAGCAGGCATGTCATGCACTGACATGTTGAGCTGAAAGCACAGAATAAGTGCAAAAATGGCCAGGGCCTTACTGTTACACAGGCAGGAGGTGTGCCGTGCCATTTCTGACACAGCTGCCAAGCTGTGGGCTTTTTATATTAAAGCAAAGCTGGCCACTTATCTTAAGAATAAGATCATCACCATCTAAGGCGATTTGACAGCACTGACATGAGTTCATATAGGCTTACAAAGATCTGAAAAATCCAGAATTCAAAGGTAGTCCTTCCTCCCATTTACCATATCTACTCTTTGTTGGTGTGCAAAAGTGCACAGGAACCTCACAGAAGAGATTTTTTTAAATTTGCCCACGTCTTGTTATTACACTGCAGTCTTCAAATTTACACAGAGCTGCAGTTCTCCTGGGGTTTTTCTCAAGTGTCACTCATCTAACTTAGCATGACAGCTGAGAAAGGATGTCAGGCGCGTTACAGTTCAGTTTAAAAAACATCCTCTACCTGGTATCTCTGCAGTGATTGTCTTGCTGCTCCCTGAAACCTCTTCGTCGTCGTCTGACGAGCTCGTGCTGGAGTCACAGGTCAGGTCACTGTCGCTGGTACTGCTGTCCTGCAGCAGGTTGTACTTCTTGCGAGCAGCCGCCTCCCGCTTCTGCCTCAGCAGCCGGATCCTCTCCTTGTGCTTTTGGCTCCGGTGACCCTTCACCCTGGGAACTCGGCCGTTCTGCTTATCGCTAGACTGTCGGTTTTTCTTGGCAGCCATTGTTGAAGTCTCGCTTTCGGACCTGGATCTCCTGGATTTCCTCCCGACCGCGGCTCCGGACCCTGCAGAAGGGTCTCCCTCCGCGGCGGCTTCAGCTTGGCAGGGCTCGTTCTCCTCCGCGGAAGACAACGTGTCTGAGTCGGCCAAGTGCCCGCTGGAGGAAGGGGAAAGCATGCAGTGGTTAGAAGAGTCACTCTCATAAACCCGGCCGCCCGCGGGCTTGTCGCTCTCCGTAGATGCCAGCTGAGACTCCGAGGAGTCCCGCCTCAGTTCCATCAGCAAGCAAGGCATGGAAGAGAGCACTGCAGAGTCTGCTGCAGTGGGCACACCGTCGTTCTGAGGTTGTGTCTCGAGTTCTATAGGCCTGCCTTCATCAGCAGCAGTCTCTTGCTTTTCAGAAGTCTTTGGTGGAATTTCTGAATCAACAAGTTCTTCTGCTTTTCCTACTGCCTCCATCTTCATTGCAGAGGAAGGTCCTTCCAGTCTCAAAGCATTGAGCACATTGTCTGGGAGGTTGGGTGAGCTAGACGTGGTCTCCAGCAATGCAGCAGCCTGCACAGGAACAGAACAGTAGGAAAGAATTACACAAGCAGCTCAGCCTGCTCTCCACAGTGTTACCATAAACAACTCACTGCTTTTGGTTGCAGGCAGAATGGGTTTACAGAGCCCCAGAGTGGTTCTGGTTGAGAGGGATCTTAGAGATCATCTCATTCCACCCCCTGCCATGGGCAGGGACACCTCCCACTGTCCCAGGCTGCTCCAAGCCCCATCCAGCCTGGCCTGGGGCACTGCCAGGGATCCAGGGGCAGCCACAGCTGCTCTGGGCACCCTGGGCCAGGGCCTGCCCACCCTCCCAGCCAGCAATTCCTAATTCCCAATGTGCCAGAATCTGTGCCTGCCCTCTGGCAGTGGGAGCCATTGCCTGGGTGCTGTCCCTGCCTGCCTTGTCCCCAGGGGCTGTGCAGCTCTCCTGGAGCCCCTGGAGGCCCTGGCAGGGGCTCTGAGGTGTCCCTGGAGCTTCTCTGGTGCAAGTGAACACTTCCCACCTCTCCCAGCCTCGCTCTACAGAAGTGCATCTTATTGCTCAGCATCATGTTGGCTTTCTCAATTTACCAAGTGAACTCATCGTTTTACAAATTATTCTTTCATTTACACACCCATGAAAAATGGTATAGGAGTCACACTGAATGGGGTTCCCAGTGGAACCATTCTGCATGGGAACCTTATATATCAAAGACTTATTAAATAAAGAAGAGCTACTGAATTGTCAGAGGCACAGCTACAGGCTCTGGCTCCAGAGGTGTCACACAGATTGCTCTCACCAGAGCACCACCACGCTGGTGAGTCACACAAAGATGTTTTAGGAATATCTAATACACCACTCAGGAAGTCCTTGATTGTCTCCCATACAAGCCCTGTTTATATGAGAACCTCAAGTCTGATTTAGTTTCTCTCAAATCTGCCAGGAAAGAAGCATTAAATAGTAGGGGCTGCAAGCAAAAAACATTATCTACCCACAGCAGTATCCGACATTTTACTTCAAGTCATAATTTAATAAATTGCATTGCTTCAGTGCAAATAAAAAGACCAAGCTATTTATCTGATTGATAACTTGCACATTATCTACCCAAAACTACCTGAAGCAACTTCAAAGAAATTTTCTTGGAGAGATCAATAGTTAGCATTCTGTCTTCATTATTCACACTTTGCCTTTCACCTGAATTTTCTCTTGGAATACAACACAGAATAAAGATTCTTCAATTACCACATTCACTTACAGATGAATGGCATGGAACAAATCCTTTACAGCTTCAGAAGTACAGTAAATTATAAATTTATGGCACTTCAAAAAACAAAGTGTAGGCAAGAAAACGCAGCAGTGAGATCTTATCTGAAAAACCACATTTCTGCAGAGGCGGCCAACCAGCCCTTGAGCACCCTGAGGAAGCAGGGATGGTTCAGAGAGATTTTTCTGTACCCTGAAAATCCTTCTTTGTTTCCCTGATCCATCCCAAGCTGCTTGCAAGCATTAAGTGTATACAGGTATGCAATACAAAATATAAGGGTACTTCCCTGCTTCTAAAGGTGCTGTGCCAAGCTCAGCACTGTCCTGTGTGCCCTAACCCACTGTGAAACTTCATTTTTAGAGAATGCTAAAATAGAGATCATGCTTCCTTCAGGCTAATGAATGAACTGCAGTATAGGGCAAGGAAATGATGAAAACACTCATGGGAGTGAAACACCAGCTAAGGAAAGAAGGGTTGGTTAATATCAGACATCACAAGAAAGATACAGATGGCAGGACCAAACCTGCTAAATATGAGGAAAGAAACCCACAAACCTGAAATCCCAAACAATAAACTCAGCACATCCCTTCCAAAAACCAGACTAAAATGTATATTGTGGAAAAGAGGAACATGTATATCAGGAAAAACATTTGTGCATACTTTTGCTCTCTTGAAAGCAACTTCAAAGAAGACTTTCTGGAGACAGTAATTTCATGTAAGCAGCAAACATCATGTAGGAACAATTTATTTCCAAGGCTACTGGAGAGCACCAACAAACCTAAATGATGAATACACACATTCAGAGACATAATGCATGTCAGTAAAACCAATATTTGTAGGTAATTCACTCACAAATCTGTATTATCAAATAATTCTCCTATTACACAGGTAAGTAAAGCACAGATTTGATGATGGAATAAGTGGAATTTGTGTTGTACCTGCTAGTGCAGCTCCTGGCTTTCCTCTGGCCATGAACTTTAAAATGAAAAATATCTTCTCTGAGAGTTTTGAAATGTACACACACAGGGAAAATAT
This sequence comes from Melospiza melodia melodia, assembly GCF_035770615.1. Taxonomy (NCBI): domain Eukaryota; kingdom Metazoa; phylum Chordata; class Aves; order Passeriformes; family Passerellidae; genus Melospiza; species Melospiza melodia. The sequence goes on from NC_086226.1 coordinate 2,431,226, forward strand.
TGGTTGCTCAGACACAAACCAAGAGTATTAGCTTGGCCAAACGAAAACATACTTAAATATTCATACTAATAACTGCAGAACAATTTCTGCACTGTTCAACCTTTCAGCCTGGGGAGCACAAAGAACAGAGCTTGACATGAAGCTAAAGGGCAGCCAAAGTCAGCTGTACACTTTTTTCCACAAATGTCCTATTTGGAAACATCGTTTACCTCACAGCTCCCAAAGGGGCTGTAACAACACCTGCACTTGCCTTTCCATCTCTCTGGTCTATCAGCCAGAAAAAAATATGTTTCATCTGCACATTGCCGCCTTGCTAACAGCTCAATTAAAATTATTTTACTGGATTTTTTTAATATTAAGTGGGATCTTTAACTACTCCAACCACACTGGTTCGATCCCTCACACAGTGACTTTCAGTGAGTTGGCGGTAGAGGAGGGAATAGTAATTTCATGACACTGATGTGTTTCTGTGTATATAGAAAAACCACATGTTTGGTAAGGTTTGTACTCTACAGGTCCATTGAACTGGCTCTTTAGACATCATCAATTCCTTTATTAATATATATATATATATATATATATATATATATATATATATATATATATATATACACATATACCAGAGCTTTGCCTTTCTCTCAGTGGGAAAAAAATAACCCTACCATGACTCAAACAGACTTTGCTTCATGGAAGAATACAGCCCGTTTGGCAAAAAATATCTATGCCAAGGAAATCCTTGTCTCAAAGAAAGAAAAAAATGTCTGTATTTAGTTCCCTCTGAAAAATGTACAGAACAGCAAGAAGAGACTTTATTGAAAAACTCCCACTCTTTCTTGCCATTCACCTTTCTAGTAACACTACTAGAAGAGGAAATCTCAAGGTGGTGCAAGCAAAAGACCATTTTTCTACTGAAATGGGAACACAGAACTGAAAATAAGTTGAGATGCTTACAGACACGGATACTTAATTAGATGTTGATCAGAAATGGCATTCTCCTTTTACTGGTGAGCAGATATTGCAACGAAAATTTTAAAAGGCAATTTTGTAAAAACTTCTGTCCTCGATTTTTCCAATAGAAAATGTTATTTTCCAAGTCACACATATAACACACTAGTGCGAGGAAGCCATTAAATTACCCTGAGAAACATTTTCAAATCATGGACTCATTTGTAAAGGCACACAATTTGTACGCTAGGGAATCTGCTCTTCAGGGAAGAAATCCAGAAGGATTTTGAAGGTCAGGTTTGCAGAGACAGCCCAGCCTCTCTGGGTTTTGTCCCCATTCTTTCCCCACCTAACTGTGACTGCACCATCATATTCCCTCCTGTGCACACAACTGGCCCACCCTTCTGTGTGTAGATTCCTTTCAATAAGCCAGCACAAGTCAAAATGAGAAAGCAAGTGACATTTTCTGCCAGAGCTCGCAGGAAGGAGGGAAGGGAGAGCAAGCACAAATCATCCCTGTTAAAAAAAAAAAAAAAAAAAAAAAAACAAATCTGATTTAAAGCTGCTTGCTGTTTTGTATCATCACACCTTGAACTCAGAGGTTCTGCCCAGAGACAGCAGAAGGTCCTGAGCATTCCTTCTCAGCACCATTTGCTCTGGGAAGAGACTTTTGTAAATTAAAAAAAAAAAAAAAAAAGGATTAAGAGCAAAAAGCCTCAGAAGTGATAGCAGCTTCCTAAATAACAATTTTCATGTAATATGTACTACAGCACAAAGACTTATATTAAAGACAGCAGGTTTCCCAGAGCAGAGTTTCAGGCATCAGATTATAAAAATAAATAATTTAACAGAGTGTTAGAGCAGTAGATAAGCTGTGTGTCTCTGGAGAGAGACCCTGAACAAAGAAATCCCCAGGGAATTACAGAATTTAATGTCTTGCCTGCACCTCTTAGTTCAGTGCTGATTTTTGGGGCCTTACAGCACCTTTCTGGGTCCTTCTCCATGTCCAGGCAGGCCATTCAGCCCATGTGGAACTGCAGCTGCTGCTGGTGGTGGTTGCCTGCTGACCTCTGGTTTGAGCCCCTGGTGCCTCTGCTCCGTGGCACAGCACAGGGAACTACAAAAGCCCTCACCTAGGTAAGCAGTCCACAGCAGCAATTAAAATATCCATTTGTTGCCCATGTCCTTCCCACAACACAGATAAAAAGCAGCTCTGTATCAGCTATTAGGAAGATTAACTAAATTACACAGCTTAAGGCTGAAGGCTTCATCAAATCCAGCTACTCAGGCCAAGCAATCAACATACTAAATCATGTGTCATACATTAAGAGCTAGAAGGTTACTCATTCTACCTACAACTAACTTACTTCAGCTGAACAAGGAGTACCTCTCAACAGCCTGAAATGCTTAATAAACCCCATGACACCCTACCCTTAATTGTACATTGTCACTTTAGGTGTTATTGAGCTGACTAATGATAAAGAATGCCTAGCTTGTGTGCAGCAAACCAGGTCTTCTTTTCCTGAACCTACGGACGGGACAGATTCTTGTTTTACAGGTACCAGTGTTTTCACAGCAGTTTGCTGGAAAACTCACTTCAACTTATTACTGACACATTTCCTCTTAATCACAGTCCAACAGACCACTTCTTTTCCCTGCTTATGGTCATATAACCTTCTTATGCCAATTCTAGCAACTGTTGTAATGAAAAAGAATTATCTAGCAGAACACTGCATTTTACTGCCCTTTCAGTTAGTGCTGAAAGAAAACAATTTGAACAACCCACCTCCTCTCACCACTTACCATTCAACTGGAAGCCATATTTTTTTTAAATGAGAAATTGTACTGATATTATTGAAGGAAATAACATCATGTACATTCTTTAGGCTTTTGTGACTACATAAATGAAAAGTTAAATGGTAGTGCTGCACACAAGTCATTTGTTCAGAGTACAGAGTTAACTAGAGACCCTTCCAACCTCACAGCTTCGGTGCCACAGAAGTCAGTTATTTTCATGTAAATATGAATGGTTTGATATTTATAAGGAACTAAATGCTGTAATGGCTCATTTTTACACAAACAATTATTTCCATCTCCAGTGGATTACATTATATCACATTTATCCAACAGAGATGGAATAAATCAGAGGTGTGAGAGAGGTAATGACAAATGCATAAAATAGAGGGTAATAAAATTATGTAAAACAGCTGACTATTTTTAAAAATGTAAACACACAGACAAGCTCATTAAGAACTCTGACTGGAACACTGGATAGACTGTGTGTCTGAGGAGGGTGGGTTGGGAAAGGAGAGAAGCTGCAAACAGCCTGGGTACTCAAGGGTTGACTGTAGTGCATGTATGCTTCAGAACACAGGTTAAATTGTTGGCAAAAAGCAAAGTCAGGCCCTCTTCTGACAGAAGGACGTGTAACTCTGAAGATGTGAAGTGCCAATGAACCTGTCCACTTCTGAAGCTTCACCAAACCCCTTTGCCAGTGTAGGTGCCTCGTTCATGCTTTCTTTCTTCTCAAATCACCTTCCTTCCCATAGAAAATGAACACAGTTAATCCAGTGAACTCACCAGTGACATTTTAGTACAAAAAACACATAGAGCTATCAGAGAATGACAGAATGGTTTGGGTTGGAAGGGACCTTAAAGATGATCCAGTTCCAATCCCCTGCCAAGGGCAAGGACACCATCCACTGGATGAGGCTGTTCCAACTCCATCCACCCTTACCTTGGACACTTCCTGGGACAAAGCATCCTGTGCCAGGGCCTCACCGCCCTCACAGCCAAGAATTTCTTCCTTATACCTCATTAAACCTACTCACTGTCAGTTTAAAGCCATTACCTTACGCCAGAGAGCAGAATGCTTCATTAACTAAAAATGACTAAATTCAAAAAATAGACATCTATCAGGAAAGACCGATCTGCACCCAGACGAATGTAGAAATGCTGACACTTTCTGGACTTCCCAGCTTGTTCAGCTCCTCCCGAAGATACCACACATTCCTTTTCATCTTCTTTTAAGTCTTACACAAACCGGTGCACTTAAAACAACACAAGTGAGACCAGCACTCTGTCAATTTAAGTCAAGACAGTTGACTCAGCTCTGTGTGGACGTGTGTGCACGATGCTCCACGGCAGATTTTTCATAACACCGAGCCGCCCCCACAGGGATACTGTGTAATTTATATAGCGTTCCTTTGAAAATGCTGCCCTAAAGCTGACTCACTGGCATGCGATTCTACCTAAGGCACATTTCTGGGAGTGGAGCTGGATCTTCATCAGATGATTCACAAATCAGGCCTGGTAGCAACCCCAAAGAACAGGACCCTTCGGAACAGACAGGTTAAGAGAATTGCAATACAAAGCAAAAGAACAGAGGATTAAACTAATTCTGTGTTTCAACTGGTTTTGCATAAATAAATGAAGGTTAAAAACAGGCTGCTCCTACTGAGTGCTCAACAGGCTGCATACACAAATTACCAAGGCCTGAATACAAATTACAAGTGTATATGTTAATACAAAGCTTTGCAGAGCATCCTTTGCAATCTTGAAAAGCAACATTTTTTTATCCTACATAAGAAGTAAGACTGCACATTTAAATACAGGTTTTTGCATTGTAATGCTTAATGCACATATTCTGCCTCTTTCAAAGGACAGGCAAGTACCAGCTAAGGTTTATTTCACTACTCTGCACACAGGCTTCCATAAACATTCACCAGCTGCACTTGGAACCCCACAATAAAAAAAATCACAGTCCTTGCACACAGATAAAAGCACACAGGGTTGGCTGCACTTAGCCTTCTAAGAATCTCCTTTCTTCCTCATAATGAAACCATTTTTTCTCAAGGGCACAACAATTTAAAGTCTACAAAGCTCTCTACTCTAAAAATTAGAGGGCATATCTTTATTACTACCTGTTCCTAAAACTTCAAATGACTCACTTTCGCATTTTTTCTTTCAATAAAACAAGTGGGAGAAATCAACACAACAAAAGTTCCCTTTTCTCTTTGCTACACATTAGTTGCACTCTACAGAGGATCATCACCTTTTTCCAAGATAGTGAGTTTAACAGGTTTTCCCACTTTACCCACCCATATCTGTTTCTTGAATGAAATGGGCTCTGTGCTTCCCCACCACATACAAACAGATGTCCTAAAGAAATGCTAGTCTGTTGTTCTACCACGATAAAAGTAACATTCACGTAAAAGCCACACTTCGAATTGCTTGAACACCGTGTAGCAAATTAATCCTAATTTTCAGAGCAGAAGTTAGGAACATTTACCTGAGCTATACTGAAAGTAATCAACATTGTGTCATCGCCAACAGCTCCAGCTGGTAGATCAGGACAACTGCAATGTAACTTCAAAGCAGTAAATACATCTCAGCAGTGCCATATCCACACAATCATAAAGGTAAGAAAATACCTCTAAAATCATCAAGTCCAACCTTCAACCCAGCACCACCACCAAGTTCACCACTAAACCATGTCCTCAAGTGCCACAATCCACATCAATTTTCCAGCACCTCCACATCTCCCCAAAAGCTCAAGGCACTGAACTAGACTTGTGTGGGTTTAGGAGAGCCCTTTTACAAAGACGACTTATGAGACACTAAGTAACTCTGCAGTTTGTGAATATTTTATGGTCAGATGTTTTTGCTCATCTCTGCCATGGTAAACAAACAAAACCAACTCTCAGGTATTTTAAAGTTTCAAAGGCTTTAACTCAACACCAATGAATGTTTTGCCATAAGACACAGGGCAGTAAGATACCCACTCTATGGTCTGACCATCAGGTGACACATCCAAATTCTACAGAAGGGCTGAAAAGGAGCTGCAAGCCCAACAAGCCCTGATCTCAAACAATTTTCTTATCCACATAACTACTCATAGTATTTACTTGCTTCTTTAATTTCTGAGCTAGCAGTATAAAATCTAAATACTGCAATAGAGATTTATAGGAGGTATACCACAGAAAAATAAATGGTATCAGTACACTAAAGTAAAGCCATGTAGCATTCAAATGATGAAATTTAACAGCTGTTGGGATGTTCTTGTCACCAAGTGGTGCCAGTTGATTTCAGCATCCCCCAGCTTGCTAACAATCACAGTGCAGTCTTTACGTGTCCAAAGTGCTCCTAAAAGAGCAAAGGATTCACATCCCAGTTCTCAGTATGAGGCAAACACAGGTTGGCTCTACAAATGAACAAAAACTACTTTGGGTATTTGAAAAAGAAGTACAGACTGGGTCAAAAGCCAGTCACATGTGTGATAACCAAAAGTGCCTCTAACATGGGCTTTACTATCTTTCTACAGTATTTACTTCCAGTTGGCAGAGGAGAAGAAATTTGAGCTCTGCTTCAAGAGAACAGACAGACAGGAACGCAGACACTTCTTTCCCACAAGACACAAGACTTTGCGTGTATTTGACTGCAGAAATTAAATAACAGTATATAAGAAGATACCAAGTTACCGGCGACATAAAAAGAAAAATTAAAAGGTAGTTTTCAGCAGAACCCTGCAAACAAGTACTGTCAAGATAAAAAAAAAAAATTAAAAAACCAAACATTAATCCCCTTTCCCCCCTTCCCTTAAAGTGCATCTTTTACCCTTAAACTGCTTCTTACATTGTTATTCCTGTTTAGGAAGAATTGGCTCAGCTGGCAGAACTAATGGTTAGCAACAGGAGACAAACTATACAAACAACTTTCCCAGTAAAAGGGGAGATGGAAGGAAAACACCAAAAGAGCATGGAGCCAGGATTATCAATTCAACCTCATTCCATTAATTCAACACAGCCTTATTGCTGCTGGAGCTTGGAGAGCTCCATTCAGACAAACAATGACATCCACTACAGGTGTTAAACAGCAAAAAAAACATTTTGATCTTGTAAAACAAACAAGGGAAATCAGGTGTCTGTTATCAAATTCACTTAAGGTTGAGGTGAGATGTATAAGTAATTATTGAGGGTTTATGAAGGTAACCCTGGCAAGATATTCAGTGAACTTCCTTAGCTTAGTTTTATTCTTTTCTTTACTACAGTGAGTGGATCCAAAGTCTGTATTTTGCATTTAAGATGACTTGATGACAGCAGTAAGTGGAACCATGAAAGACAGAACTTCACCATGAAGGCTTTCAAACCACAATACTCAAAGAAATACGTGTTTTTTTGTAACTCCTCACAGATTCTGCACCGTGCTATTAAAAGGTGTTACCTCCTCTGGATGAATCTTAGTTACTGGAAACAGAAATTGCACTTATGGGCTCATGGGCACTACTATCCAAAAGACCATTCTTTCCTACAAGGGCAACTTCATTTCCAAAAAGCTTCTCACCAAACACGATGAGGACCCCCCAAGCATTTCACCCAACTTCCTTCATTAGGAGGCAGCCTTTAAATCATTGCATTTCCAACCACAAACAGACAGAATTAGTAGACAACTTTCCTGATCTACTCTTTACCAAGATTTTTTCCCGAAATTGTCAGATTACTTAGAAATGTCTTTCTGGCAAGACCTGGCATTCCAAGGGAGCATGAAGGAGTGAGAGTGAGCTGAGGAGCCAGGAGAATTACCAGCTGATGAGAAATCCAAAGAACAAGAGAAGGGCACTGGTTCAGCCCCACCTTGCTATCAGAACAACCCGATTATTTTTTTTTCTTCAAGTGTTTGAGCACCAGCCTCACACTGGAACCACCAAAATGCAACAGTCCCAGTGGGAAACAAATTACTGAAATGGTAATTGTTTCATCATGCAGACAACTGGTATTATAAAGTCTGGCCCTTTGCTATTCCCAACTCTGTTACTGTGAGTCACTTGGCCTCTACCCATGTTGGATGAATGGAACTGAAATCTGCCTTTTCTAAAGTGAGTTGTGAAATGTTAACCATCAAGCATCATGAAACAAGACACTAGAGCAAAGAGGCAGCAAGAGGAACAATCAAAGTCTGGGTCTTCCCGCTCATTTTCAGGAAATTTTGAAGCATCACACAGAAGAACATCTTGCAGGACACTGCAAAATCCTCACTATAATGTCAAATCCACAACACACACACACTGAAACAAGAATGTGAGCTGGAAGAAGTCTTCAAAGCCTTGCATTTATTTAAAAAGTGACCAGCATTCCACTTATGACTCAAAAGTTGTCAGACTGAGTATTAACAGCTTCCAAGCTGTTTTCTTGGAGACCAAATACCACAAGGCATGGTAAGGCTGAAGTGTGTACTCTATTCTGCTACTTAGATCATTTATGAGCATTGGAGAGACAAACTGTGTGGTCAAATTGATACAAAAGCCCCGGACACCTTCTTAAACAATGAGGTGAATCATTCTGAGCATAGAGCTGACACACCTCATGACCACGGGCGAGTTACTCGGCCTCCTGGAGCAGCCAGTAATGCATCTGACACGGCGCCACCGCAACACCTGCGCCCCATTTCCAGCCCTGCGAGGAACCCGCGTGTGCCCAGCTGCAGGGAGCCAGCCACGTCCAGGAGAGACTGCTACAGGCTCCACTCACGCCCGTCAGACACCGGGAGGGGCAGCACGAACCAGCGGGAATGGGCAAGCACAGATTGCACGTGAAGCCTTAGCAGAAACACCTGTCGGCTTCTCGGCTGTTTTATGGCCTGGAAAGGCTCGGGATGGCCTTGGGCAGCCCGCGCTCCAAAGGACGGAAAGAGGCTTCTGGTTTTTTCTCGGTCTTCAGTGTTTATTAGTTTTTTATCTAAAAGATTTTCTCTCGGACCACAGAGGTCTGCACAGCAGCCAGCCATGAGCACACTGAGAGCCCCCGGGGCGGTCACCTATCTTTATACCCAAAACTACGTATACAATATTTACCTATTTCCCCAATACCTTTTACCCTTATTGACCAGTGCACTTTTAGTAATAACCAATCCCAAAGTGCCAACATCACCCCAGAAGATGGAGGCCAAGAAGAAGAAGGACAGGACACGCCCCAATTCCTCCATCTTACTTCTTTAGACCCCCCTGTACAGAAATCCCAAACCCTGTGTCTCACACTCTAATTAACCCATCCCTTCACCATTTACCCCAGTGAGATCCTCCCATCCTCATACAGGTGTTGTCTCCCGTGCAGGATCAAAGTCCAGCCACCAGACACTTCTGGCAACATTCCAGGACCTCCGAGCCCCCCAAGGGTGGTCTCGGCCACTCTGCACATCAGTCCTGAGGGGCTGAGATCCCACAACACCGAGCAAGTGATGAGGCATCAGTCACTCAGCTTAGCTCAGAGAGGGACTGTGCCCATCAGAGCAGGCAACAGCACAGGCTAATGTTTAGACCATATGCACATTTTGATTTACAGTCCCTTTCATCCAGTTCTCTTTCTGTTCAAAACTACACATTTGTGGACGTTGTGTTCTAAACCCCAAGTAGCAGACTCAGAACTGCAATATGCATTAAAAACCTGGAACAAAGATGTGACAGAAAGTACTATTTCTGTGGTGATTTGTTGTCCAAGTTCTCTGCAATTAACATCTGCTGCCACAGATTCCAGTATCATAACTCTGGCTGCTCCTGAGTAAGAGTGATAAAGGCTGAACTCCCATTCATGTGCTGAACATTTACTTTGGTTCTGGAAAACCAAAAGTTGTTTCCCTTCCACACAAGGTGATCTCAGAGCAGCGACACACACTGTACCACACTTTATCTCAGAGCTCTTTCCCAGCACTATGCCTGTCCCCCTCTCCAGTGCTGCTTCATTTTCAGCTCCCATCACCACCAATAATGTTCAAGCCAGCAAAAATATTCAAGTTCTAGTAACTCTTTTCCAGAGTGAGTACAAGTTACATGCTGGCAATTATGATATTTAAATCTTTTACTTTGATCTAGTACATGTGTTATTAAATCTGCTGCTCAGTTTCTGTCAATGGTTGCAGTTTTCTAAGCCATTCTGCCAGGTGCAGATAAACACACAGAAGCTGAGATTGACCACAGGCCCAATTCTGTCAAAAAGTACCATGAACACAACGAGTTTGAAATGCTATACACAAGTACGTGTGAGTTGCTTGAAACTATTTAGTAATTTGAAAAACTTTCCAAAGCTTTCATATCTTTAGATAATTGGTGGTATTTTGGTCAGAGGTAACCAGAGTTGGATCACTCAGCGTGCAGCCCCTTCCCCGTGTGGTACATACAGACCCCCCATCTCATTAGCAGATGTTTCACTGAGATGTTGATGCACAGGCAGGTCAAAGATGGCACATACATCCTTGGTGGTGCAGGCAGTTGATGTGATAACATACAAGGGAAAGGGAAGAAAGTGAACAGGACCCAGGCAAAGAATCCTGCATTTTAAAGGTAAATATACAGCAAGGAGGAGGAGGTCAGGACAGCCAAGGCAATTATTTCTTGCTGCTCTCATTGAGTTACACCAACTTATCTCCCTAATGTTTGATGTTCAAAGCCCCTCATGGTAACCCACATTTACTCTTTGTTCACTCAACCTTAACTTGCCCCATTAGTCCCACCCCCTCCGCAGTGCCCATTTGTCAGAGGCACCCAAACATCCTTCCCGCCTCCTCTCCATCAGCTGCAGCAGGGCAGCATTTTCTGTGTGCTGTGGCTGTTCCCAGCTGCCTCGTGGGCGGCTCCAGGCTCCTTCCCACTCCTGGTCTGTGCTCTGTGACTCCCTGCGGGCAGGCAGAGCTGCACTGCCACACACCTCGCACGGCTGCATGTGCAAGGCCACGGCCCTTCCTCCTTCCTGACTTCTCCCTGCACCTCCTCACCACGCCAGCCAGCAACCGGGCTGCAGAGCAAACAGAAAATAGTTGACACAGTGTAATTAAAAAATTCGAGTGTTTCAAAATGAGTCAGAACCGCTGCCCTCATGTACTCGAGCAGAAATACCAGCTGCCCAGACTCACACAGCGCCTTCCATCACCTGCTGCATCCCTGCCCTTGGCTCCCCAGACAGAGCACCAGTGTCCCTGGAAAGCCAGAACCACAGAAAACTGCTTTTATTGGCTTTCAGCAGCCACATAACCACCCCCTTGGGAGCTTGTCTGGACAGCACCAGCCTCCTCTAGATCACTGGAGGTGAGAAACATCAGAAAATTACTCTTAAGAACAACTGCTGCTGGACAGATGAGTCCCCCACACTTCCCCTCGCTGCTTTCCTACCGTATATCTATTTATATTTATCTATCTATATGCACGTGTATATAAATGAGGGATGTCTGGGTTTAACAAACACACCACGAGCACCTCGCTGCTCCCCCTGGGAGTTTGCTACAGACCTGTTTGCTCCACAGAGGCCACGTTTCCCTCCTCCAGGGCAGCAGGGAAAGCAAGCTGTGCTGCCCTGGCTGCCTGGCTCCCAGCACTGCAACCTCGGGAGCAGCAATTCCAGGAGCACAGGGGCAGGAGAGCCACACGCTGGGGAGCTCCAAGGAGCACCACACTCATCTTCCACCTCAAGGTCAAACAGCGTGTTTTTGACAGACTCAAGCAACTTAGCACTCGTTAAGAGAAACATTTTAAATGTAGCACTTGTTTCCTGTTCCAAGGGCAGAGGCATTACTGTTTGTGCTTAAATTTTTAGCTCGGAGAGTGGAAATAGTGCAGCTCTTCAAGCTGTAAGTGAAACTACTATTTGGTCTGATGGTTGGCAAGTAACAGAGAAGATCTAAAACCTAATAAAATCCCTGGGAGGGGGAATGAAAATAAATTTTACATTTTTAAAGGGATGCTCAAGGGTTCAAAGATTTACTTGCTCATTCACTTTTAAAAGCTAGAATTACTTGTCGGGGAAAAAAAAAAAGTCAAACAGGACTGACTCCTGCCATCTCGACACACAAGTTTTTTTTCAGCTTTTGAAGTGTTGTTAGGTACTTTGTGCTGGTTTAAAGTGCACAACTAGTTACAACCACGACCTTGCTTAACTAAGTTGTTACAGTTATAGATTCACCAAGGGACCCGCAAACTTTGAGGCAAGCTGCCTTGCTACACGGTTAACAAACTAAGACATAAATACACCTTGATGCTACTTAACAAAGGTGGGAGCAATGTAACCCTAAAAATAAATTTTAAATTTTTAAAAACTCAGACAAACAAAACCAAAACAACAAGTCTTTCAGAAAGTGGCCTTTGTTGTCCAATAACCTCCAGGCAAATAAAGTTACAGTACTGGAACTGGGGAAACAGTTAAAATATTACAAGTCTTCTCAGACCACCTTGTTTCGCTTTTTAAAAGGAACCAGTAGCACAGTTAAGTTTTTATATTCCCCGCGGATGGCTGTGCGGCTCGGAGCCACATCTGCAACCCATTAGATGTCAGGAGCCCAGGGGGAACCCGGGCTGGATCCGCAACGAGCGACTCGAGCGTCCTTCCCATAGAAAACACATTTTCCCACCAGAGGAACACACCGGCCAAGGTAAACAAAGACGCAAAGAAACCCCTGGAGAAGCACATAAGGGACCCCTTGCAGAAACAAGGGCTACTCTCCAACCCTCCAACAGCTCGCACGACTTCAAAAGTCGTTGCAGGAAGAGAAAAGAAAAAAAAAAAAAAAAAAAAAAAAAAAATGAAAAGGAAAAAAAAAAAAAAAAGAGGCACGTTACAAAAGTCCCGGGAAAGACAAAGCGGCCCCGGAGCTGCTCCAGGGATCTGTGGGGAGTTTGGCCCCCGCGGGGTCAGGGCAGAGGAGGGCGGAGGGGCCGGGGCAGGAGCACCGGCGGCGGCGGGACCACCCTGAGGGGCGCAGCCCCCGCCCGCGCCCGGGGCGGCCGGGCCGGTACCGCCCCTCCCCGCGGCCCCCCGCCCGCCCGGCCGGCAGCGCGCTCACCTGTGCGAGGCTGGGCCCCTCGCGGCCTGCCCGGCGCGGGCAGCGGCCGGGGCATGGGCAGCGGCCGGGGGAGCCGGAGCCGCGGGCGCAGCCGGAGCGGCCGCCGGGAAGCGCCGGGAATGTCACCGCGGCCGCCGCGCCGTCACTTCCGCCCGCCGCGCCGCGAGCGCCCGCGCGAGCCGCCCGCGCCCCGCAGCGACCCCGCGCGGCCGGAGAGGGAACGGCGGGAGCGGCGCCGGGGGCGCGCGTGCGGCTGCGTCCGTGTGTCTGTCCGTGTGTGTGTGTCCGTGTGTGTGTCTGTGTGTCTGTGTGTGTCTGTGTGTCTGTCCGTGTGTGTGTGTCCGTGTGTGTGTGTGTCCGTGTGTCTGTCCGTGTGTGTGTCTGTGTGTCTGTGTGTGTCTGTGTGTGTGTGTGTGTGTGTGTGTGTGTCCGTGTGTGTGTCCGTGTGTCTGTGTGTGTGTCTGTGTGTGTGTGTGTGTGTGACCGTGTGTCTGTCCGTGTGTGTGTGTGTGTCTGTGTGTCTGTCCGTGTGTGTGTCCGTGTGTGCGTCCGTGTGTGTGTGTCCGTGTGTGTGTCCGTGTGTGTGTGTGTGTGTGTGTGTGTGTCTGTCTGTCTGTCTGTCTGTCTGTCCGTGTGTGTGTTTTGTGTGTGTATGTGTGTCCGTGTGTCTGTCCGTGTGTCTGTCCGTGTGTCTGTCCGTGTGTGTGTGTGCGTCCGTGTGTCTGTCCGTGTGTGCGACCGTGTGTCCGTGTGTCTCTGTGTGTGTGTGTGTGTGTGTGTGTGTGTCCGTGTGTGTGTCTGTGTGTCTGTCCGTGTGTGTGTGTGTCTGTGTGTGTGTCTGTGTGTGCGGCTGTGTCCGTGTGTCTGTCTGTCTCCATATGTCTGTGTGTCTGTGTGTGTGTTTCACTATGTGCGTGTCCCCGTGTGTCCGACTGTGTGTCCATGTGTCTGTGTCCCTGTGTCTGTCTGTGTGCCTGTGTCGATGTATCCCTGTGTCACTGTATTCCTGTGTCCCTGTGTCCCCGTGTCCCCGTGTCCCTGTGTGCCTGTGTGCCTGCGTCCCTGTATCCCTGTCCCCATGTCCCTGTCCCCGTGTCCCCGTGCCCCTGCCCCCATATCCGTGCCCCTGCCCCGCTGTGTCCCTCTCACCTTGTGTCCCTGTTCCCTTGCCCCTGTGTCACTGTCTTTATGTCCCCGCGTCCCTGTCCCCATATGCCTGTATCCCTGTGTCCCTGTGTCCCCAAGTCCCCGTTTCCCTATGTCCCTTTGCCCCTGCCCCCATGTCCATGTCCATGTCCGTCTGTCCCTGTCCCCTTGTCCCCGTGTCCCTGGGTCCCTGTCCCCTTGTCCCCATCCCTGTGTGCCTGTGTCCCTGTGTCTCTATATCCCTACGTCTCCATGTCCCTGTTCCTATGCCCATGTCCCTGTGTCCCTGTCCCTGCGACTGTGTGTCTGCATCCCTGTGTCCTTGAGTCCCTGTGTCCCCTTCCCGGTGTACCCATGTCCCTCTGTCTCTATGTCCCTGTGTCTCCATGTCCCTGTGTTCCTATGTCATGTCCCTGTGTCACTCTGTCCCTGTGTCCCGTGTCCCTTGTGCCTGTATCCCCTTGCTACAGTGTCTCTGTGTCCCTGTCTCTGTGTCCCTGTCACTGTGTCACTCTCACTGTGTCACTGTGTCCCTGTTTGCCTGTGTCCCTGTGTCACTGGGCCACTATCACCATCCCTGTGTCATTGGGTCACTGTCACTGCATGCCTGTGTCCCTGCCCCTGTGTCACTGTCCCTGTGTCCCTGTGTCACCAGCCCTGTGTCACTGCCCCTCTGTCAGTGTCCCTGTGTCCTTGTCCACCTGTGTCCCTTAGTTCCTAATCACTGTCCCTGTGTCCCTGTGTCACTGCCCCTGTCATCGTGTCACTCTCACTGTCCCTGTCACTCTGTCACTGTCCCTGTGTCACCAGGCCTGTGTCACCGTGTCACTGTCCCTGTCACTCTGTCACTGTCCCTGTGTCCCTGTCCCTATCACTGTCCCTTGTCCCTGTCCCTGTCCCTGTCACACACTCGGAGCACATTCTCCCTTCCACACCGATCCTGGCGATCCTGCGCTCCCTGAGACCGCAGAATTCCGGGATCTTTGGCTTTGGGAGGCGCCTCTGGAGACCCGAGCCCCGGGGGCTGCTTGGGGGGAAGCTGCGGTTCAGTCAGAGTGACACTGTAATGCCCTCTTTAAACACTGTGATGCACACTTTAATCACTGTAATGCACATTTTAACATGGTAATGCACATTTTAACATGGTAATGCCCTCGTTAAACGCCGTCCTGGCGGGTTGTCCTGCACAGCTGCAGGTGTTTCCCGAGACTCCGAACGGTGGAAGGAAATAATTCCAGCACAGTCTGTAAGCCTTGGTCAGGGCTAGGAGCGCCGGGGAAATTCAGGATTTAAGCATTCGCTGCTCATGGCAGGACTCAGTGCCAGGGCTGGTAGCAGGGAAATGTGTGGGAAATCCACCTGCACCACCACCCAAATCGTGGGCATGGACTTGGGACAAACAGGCATCATGCCACCCCAGAAACATTTATCATACTGGGAGAGATGGAGAGATGCAGCTGGAAGCAGAACCATGCATTCAGGTTTCCACAATTATTTTTTAAACTCGTACTTTCCAAGGTACTTCTCACAAATATGTAAAAAAAATTGTCAGGGAAGGTGAGTGCATCATTTGTGATGTCAGCACCAAGGAAAGCACTAAGCGGGGAATAACATCCGGAACCTGCATTTCCAGGAGGGAAAAAACATCCAGAACCTGCATTTCCAGGGGGGATTAACATCCAGAACCTGAATTTACAGGGGGGAATAACATCCAGCACTTGCATTTCCAGGGAGGACAAAACATCCAGAACCTGCATTTCCAAGGGGGAATGGGGGGAAACGTCCAGAACCTGCATTTACAGGGGAAATGACATCCAGAACCTGTATTTCCAGGGGTGGAATAACATCCAGAACCTGTATTTTCAGGCGGGAATAACATCCAGAACCTGCATTTCCAGGGGGAGAAATAACATCCAGAACCTGAATTTCCAGGGGGGGATAACATCCAGAGCCTGCATTTCCCTGGGGGGGGGGAAATAACATCCAGAACCAGTATTTCAAATGGGGGGAATAACATCCAGAATCTGCATTTCCAAGGGCAGGAATAACATCCAGAACCTGCATTTCTGGGGGGGGGGGGGGGGTTTAACATCCAGAACCTGTATTTCCAGAGGAGGGAATAACATCCAGAACCTGCATTTTCAACAGGGGTGCAACAACATCCAGAATCTGTATTTCCATGGGGAAGAAAACATCCAGAACCTGCATTTCCATGGAGGAAGGGAGGAATAACATCCAGAACCTGCATTTCCAGGTGGGGAATGACATCCAGAACCTGTATTTCAAATGGGGGGAATAACATCCAGAATCTGTATTTCCAGAGGAGGGAATAACATCCAGAACCTGCATTTTCAACAGGGGTGCAACAACATCCAGAATCTGTATTTCCATGGGGAAGAAAACATCCAGAACCTGCATTTCCATGGAGGAAGGGAGGAATAACATCCAGAACCTGCATTTCCAGGGAGGACAAAACATCCAGAACCTGCATTTCTGGGGGAAAATAACATCTAGAATCTGCATTTCCAGGAAGGAATAACATCCAGCACCTGCATTTCAAATGGGAGGAATAACATCCAGAACCTGAATTTCCAGGGGAGGGAATAACATCCAGAATCTGTATTTCCATGGGGAAGAAAACATCCAGAACCTGCATTTCCATGGAGGAAGGGAGGAATAACATCCAGAACCTGCATTTCCAGGGGGGCAAAACCATCCAGAACCTGCATTTCCAGGGGACAAAACATCCAGAACCTGTATTTCCGGGGGGGAATAACATCCAGAACCTGTATTTCCAGGGGGGAATAACATCCAGAACCTGCATTTCCAGGGGGAGAATAACATCCAGAACCTCCATTTTTGGGGAACAATGTGCTTTGCCTCCTGAAAGACACCCAGAGGACACCAGGCAGCTCACAGGCAGTCGGGAACAGTTTTGGATGGAGTGCAGGAAAGCACAAGGACAAGGGCGGAGAGCATCTGCCTTGGATTTGCAGGAAGAATGACACACGGGAAGGAGCTCCAAGACTCCGTGGCTGAAGGAACCGGCAAAAAGAGAGGAAAAGGAATCCTGATTGCCTTAAGCACGGCAGAATTAGTGAACTGAGCAGGGAGACAGCAGTCATGTGTAAATGTCCGGATGAAGCAAGTGGCATCAAGGGAGAAGGCTGGGGATACATTAATTATTTTAATGGGGTGAAATTACAGAAGGGCATGTCTAAGCTGGGAATCAGTGTGGAAAGCTTTTGAATGGAGAAGAACAGGCTGGAAAAATCGTCTCCCTAAGGGGAGTGGTGAAAGCTTTATTGCCTGAGATTTTAAATGACATTTTAGGGGAAATATTAAGGGACTCATTCTGAAACATCAGGGAGATTGCACTGAAAGATTAGGAAGGGGAGAGGAAAGGCTGGAGGTGGTGCTGGCTCCAGGAATTTTGGGAGTACAGCCCAGCACATCTTCTAGGCTCCTCTGGCTCCACGTTATCATTCTGTGACTGTGTCTGCCAAGAGTGCAATGATTTCAGCGTTAGTTACCCCACAAGGACGTGATAAAACTCCCCCGCCAGGAGGAAACGCGTTTGACCAAAGGGAATCTCGGCACGTCCCCAAGGACAATGGGAGGAAATCAGCTCAGCGCTGGCGCACAACCTTCAGCCACATTTTCTCGTGTTATGAATAAGAAGCCTGACTAGGCCAATATTCAAGCAGCAATCAATTTATTATTTAATATGGTAAAGTAGGAGCAATACAGCGCTGGGTACAGTGGGGGAAGTTTTCCCTCCAACTGCACACCGATAATTGATTGTTACAGGTATTTATAAGGGTACCCATCAGGTTTTTTTTCAGCAGTTTCTATTTCCAATCTTTTACTCATCAGCAACTTTTATTCTAAATTATTACATCACAATTCTATATACTATTGTGATTTTTCTTTCTCAGGATGTATCTCAAAGGAGTATCCCCAGATGGTGACGGTCCAGTTCCCGAAAGAAGAAAGACGAATCCCATCTGGTGGGGTCCAGCTCCCCACATGTGTGTCTACCACAGTGTTCATCCACCCCCGAGGTACAGCCAGAGTCTCCTTGGGAAGGAAAAGAAATAAAACCTTTCCTTGCTGCTAGGTTTTATCAGCCAGCATAATCTAATTAACCAGCACAGCTGCTTCGTTAGCATTAGAGGCATATTTATCAAGGGGCTAGAGGAAGCATTTATTAAATTAGCTTGTAATTTTGGAGCTGCTGGATGGATTTTTTACTAGAGTTTACACAGCTGAGGACAGTGCAATGCTGAAGGACTTCAAGGCAGAGGGAGGCAGCTCTGTGTCCTTCTCCCAGGTAGGTGGGACATGGCAAAGACAGAAGGAATCACAAGTCTCACTTCAAATACGCTCTCACTGGTAAAAGCCTTTGCTTACTCACATGTGGTGTTGTTCTGTCAGAGAAATATTTGTGAATTGGAGAAGCAGAAACACAGCCCAGTGCTGAAATTCTTTGGAGAAGTGAGCATTTAACAAAATAAGACATGTTTCTAAAGTTGCTTGAAGTTGCTAACAGTGACTAGCTGCTTGCAGGCAAAGTGAAGGATTTCCTGCAAGGTCACAGAGACCAGGATCACTATTGTTTCACTGCTGACCCTGTACTTTAAAAATTCAAAGAATAGCTTAGAAATACAAATCATTTCCCAGACCTCCAAGACCCATTCAATTCTAAATGTAATTTGAAAGATCTTTTACACATTTACTATTTGACACATAAAATTTTGCTTTTAAGTCCCCAGAACAACATTGAGTATCAAGATATTTGGAGTGCTTTACTGGAGGTGGTACCAAATGCAACCAACTTACTTTTAAAATAAATCTTGAAACTTTTAATATTTTTAGCTATTTTTAATTAAGGCCCCATCTTAATATCTTACATCTACCAAAGGATTTATATAAATTAAAGGAGATTTCTGAATACTTCCAGTCAAAGGAAGACTGGAAAGGAACCACAACAGTCAAAGAAAGACGGGAAAGGAATCACAATGAAATGTTTGCAACAGATGGAGTATTTCTATGCTACTAGCCAAAACATACAGCCAAAAGAGATTCCAGCCCCACCTTTTGATTCAATGCATTTGAAGTTAAAAGACACATACGTCAGCTCATAAGCCTTAAATTTCCCTGATGGATTCTGTATTTCTCTAGCATTTTACTTTAGTTATTCTGGATTTAGTATCTGAATGGTTTTTTTTAAATAGATTCATAATACTATGCTAGTCTGCAGATGATTTCTCTTTTTTTCCTAAAGGAGTTATTATTTTGCATATTGGCCTGACAAGAACAGTGTGTCAATTTGTGGTAAAATATGTATGAGCTTTCGCTTGAGGCTGATCCCCATTTTTCACATTGAAGTCACAATTTTAATCACTCCTTTTTTTGTGTGTTTTTGGTGGGGTTTTTATGGTTTTTTTGTTGTTGTTGTTGTTGTTTTCTGGTGGAATTCCTTGTGTTTTCCAGGAGGAGAAATGAAGCGCACCGCAATAAAACACAAACACCTCTTGCACATTGTTGGGAAAATGGAATGTCTGCAGCTCAGCCTGGCCCTGCACCTGCTCCCATCTTGCAGGTGTTAACACAGGTGTCTCCAAAGCTCAGTCTGGGAGCTCAGAGGGGAGCAGCTGATGCGCCCTGCGGGGACAGTGGAGCAGTGGAGGCTCCCCAGTCCCTCTCACTTGGGTGATTGTTGCATACCATCAGCAGCCGAGGGTCCAGCTGGCACCCACCCGCTGTGACTCCCATGAGAACACCCAACAGCTGCCAGGGCACAGGGGGAAGCCCAGAATCAGGGGTTTTCTCAGCCAGCATGGTGTGCTCCTGTCCCAGCAGGACTTCAGCGAGCCGTTCCTCCTCCAGCATCCCATCCCCACCTGGGAAAAGCCAGTCTGTCCCCAAGGGAAAGGGTTCCCTTAAGGCACTCTGACCAAAGAGAGCTGAGAAACCTTCCCAAAGGGCTCCACAAATCTCGTTTATCTTACTTTTCCCGATTTCCAACCGGGAGCTGAGCAGTCAGACCTGACAGCTGCCTGCTGATTTACGCTGCGTGTGCCAGGGACGGCTCAGCTGTGACACACGGCTCAGATGCAGCTGCTGGGGATTTTTTGTTATTTTCCTCCTTGAGTTTCCAGTGCTAGGAAGCAACACGTGGCTGTGTTTGGGCAGCTCTCCAGACAGCCTGGCCCTGCTGCTCTCTGGATTCAGGCTCCTCATGTGCTGTGAAGCAGCAGCAGCCGGGGAGAGGTGCAGCTGCTCCTCCGTGGGCGTGGGGAGGGGACAACAGCCCCAGGCTCCACAACTTTTCACAATTTCATGATGAGGTGGAGCTATGGAAGTGCCACAGTCCCCAGGAAATCTTCCCAAGCCTGGAGTCATGGTTACGCGTGCGAGATAAAAAGTCTTCTCCTAATCTTAGCCAAGTAAGTCTTGAGGCTCTCGTTAAAAAGCAGGGCTGGCATCACCCTCAAGCCCTCATCTATCCCATCTTTGTATCCCAAAGAGTGATTAACACTCCTTCACATTTTAAACACTCGAGCAAATAATTTCTAATTTGCTTTTAAGAGCTTCCAGTGATTAAGATTCCTTAATTGCCAGGCTATGACCTCCAGTGCCTTTCTTGTTAGATCATTCTTTGATGTCTACCCAGCCATGTTCTGATGTCTTCCAAGACTGCAACTTCTTCCCCTACCACAACAGGAAAATCAGATTATATTCTTGTTCTTTCCAGGTTCAAATACCATTCCCATGGTTTCTTTTGTGTAGGTTTTATTCATAAGCAGTAGCTGTACCTGTAATCATCCCTGCACTATGCTGCCTGCTCCAAATTTCACATCAGTGACCCCTGAGGTAATTTCTCCTCAGCCAGTTTAGCCCACGAATTTTCCACTTGCTTTTGCACTCATTTCCTACCCCACCAGGAGTGAAGATAAATAGCCCTAAAACTAAGGCAACTCACCCTTTCCTCACAGCTTGGAGGAACTAAACAGCAACTCCTTCTGCTCTATGAAAGAGGCTGGAGATTCCCATGAGCAGTGGCTCTCTGGGCATCCCTCCCTTCTCCCCATCACAGCAAAAAAAAAAAAAGAGAGGACAGAGGTTACACTTGTGCTGTTAATATTGACACCAGTGTAATTCTGAATCTCTTGTCCTGCAGATCAGTGGAAAATCAACTTTTGCAGTGAAGCAACAGCTCTCGTGACCATATTCTCTTGCAACTCCAACTGCAAACAGATTGTCACTGAAATCACCACTATTTGCCTGGTTGCCTCCCACAACAAATAGGCCCATGCTCAATGTCCTCAGCTGCTACCACTCTTTCTAGGTTTTGCTTTTTTTGCTTTTTCCCTACCCACAGATTTTCTGATTTTTGGCTTTGGAATCAAACAGTTTCTAAAAGCTGGCATATGTAAAACACTTCTCAAAGTGTAGAAGGCTGGTGTGGTGATGGCATGGAAATAACAGAGCTCAGGGAACCGTCATGGACCATGACGTTTGAGGTAGAATTGTTAAGGACAATCTGACTTCAAAATCATCATGTCCCACAGGGGTTCTGCAAAAATACTGTTTTCAGACCTAGAAAGGTCTTACTGTGTGGGTTTTTTTGTTTGTTTTGTTAGAAAACCACGCCTGCCTGCTCTATCTATAGAACTGCTTTACAGGTGTGTATCAGAGGGAAAAATAACTCATAAAGACAACAGCAAGTTTGGATGCTATTTAATGAAAAATAGGTGAAGCTTATAAACACAAGGCTGACAGAGAGAAGAACACAGCAGGAAGCTGCCAGGGTACAGGTAAGAGTTCTGAAATGCATTGCTAGTGCAAGTAGGTAGGCGACAGAAGGAGGATCATGTTCCAGGCAGGCCTGCTGGGCTATTGCAGCTCGAGAGGCAGAGCTTTAATCTCCTTTATGAGCTCTTCATCCAAGGCATTCTACCAGGAGAGAAAACCAAGAAGAATCAGGGACCATGAGACAGCTTCCACGTGCTGCTGACAAACAAACACATCTGCAGTGATCAAACCCTGGGAGCCTGTCAGCAGTGATGGAATAACCCCGGTGTTGAGCTGGATGGACCTGTCCTCCAAATGGAAGGCTGGACAAGCTCAGCTGCCTTCACTCTGAGCCCCAATGTGATTCTGAACACATCCCAGCTTACTGGTCCTCCCCAGAGGTGAGCATTCTGACCTCAGAACAGCTGCAGGCTGGTAAGGGGACCCTGTACTCCCTCAATCAAAACCCCAGGTATTCTCACCTGAAAATGTGCAAAATGCTCTTACCTAGATGTGATTTTTGATCACAGGTTTAAGGCTTACCACTTGTGCTTTACGAGCAAGCAGGCAGTAGCCCAAAGGGACAAAAACATGTTTTATGGGGCTCAAACGTGGCTCAGCTCACTCAGGAAAGCTACGTATGAACTTCCCAAACAGCTTTATGGTGTTTGGCTCAACAGATTACACCTGCATGGAGGACATGGGCACTGTGTTTTACAGGAGAATGTCCCCATTGCAGCATACAAGGCAGATGTTGACTAAAATAAGCCTGGAGCCCTCTGAGAGTTCAGGAGGAGCAAGGAAGATTCTGAGACCTACAGTGAGTGGATAAACATTCCAATAGGCAAAATTCATGGGGCTACAGCTACCTAATCTGCACTGATATCACTATGCCAAACTGCCTTTGCAGCTCAGACATCAGTTCACCAGTTCCCCTGATCAGTACCTACAACTTCTGCCTCACCACATCCCCCCATGAGAACATTCTGTAATAAATCTGTAAATAAATCTGTAATCAATTAATACATGTAGCTCCTGGAAAGATAAGAAATCTCTTACAAGTTCTCTTCTCACTTCTTCAACCTTCACCTGCGCCAGGGGAATGCTCTAATGAGAGAAAATGGCATAAAAATCAGCATTTCATCAAGATAAAAGTCCCTGCACCTTTACAAGAGTCTAATGATGAGCCTCAGGTAAATCAATGGACAATTAATGAAGTTTTGTGTAGGCACTTCACATGCAGAAGGTCCTGCCTTTAAAAGTCATTGCCATTGGTTTGGTTTGGGCAATCACATATTTTTCAAGTCTGGTATGGCCTAAAGTCTAAAAAAAACCCTTCATTTTAAGCAATTTCCCAAATCTACCAACCAAGGGACTTGATTTCAACAGTATTTGTGCAAGACTTTTCCAAAGTACAGTAAGTTTGCAGGGAAAAACCTCCTTCCCTTCCCCCTGCCTGCACCAGGGGCTCTCCCAGTCTCCAGGGACAGCAAGGCTGGAGGTGGGAGTTGGGGAACCTAATCCCATTTGAATGTCCTGTTCCACCTGAGAGAAGGAGAAAGCTGCCTCTTGGAGGAACATGGATTAAACAGAGCAGCAGTCCCACATTTCTAGCCACAGCCTATTTTTTTCCCTAGGAGCAAGACATCAGTGTTTGTATGAGGGAGAAAACTGCATTTTCATAGAGCACACTCAAGAGAAATCAAAGGAAATGATGGAGCAGCCAGTTCAGGGGACAAAACCTACATTTGGCTATTTCTTCAGGATCCTTAAAATCCTGTTCAGAGCTCCAAGCTCTGCAACACATGCTGTGTCCACCAATATGGCCTGACGAGCATTACAGCTAAAATACTGGTAAAACTCAAAAAGTTGGTTATACTAGGGGATTCCTTTTCTTCCATATTTCTTTGTCCAATTTCTAGATAATTCACCCGAATACTAATTTACCCAGCAAATCTGTCTACTTTGTTAGAACACAGTTTGGCTGACAAGAAGCTTAATTTCTTGGCTTTGATTAATAAATAGAGATCAAGTCTTTACCAGACCTGTAGGACATCTGCCTGTCCACCAAAGGCATCACAAGGATATCCCTTACATTCTGAAGGCCACTAAAATTAACCTGATGGTAAATACAACATAACAGTGGAGTAAATAGTTACAAGAGGTAAATCAAGATAGTATGCCAGTTCCATCTTCAAGGGCTCTATTTCTTTACGCAGCGCAGCCAGCTCCTGCAGAAAGAGAAAGGCAGACGACATTCTAGGGAATTATTTGCAGAATTGATGGAAATGGGTGAGATGGATCCACAGTTACCTACAACATTTTAGTATGTGTGAGATTTCATCCTCTATAAAACACATGGAAAACCAAAGTTTTGCACATGCAGCAGCAAAAAGACTCTCCCATATGCTTATCAAGTGGGAGTAATTTCTTTTTGGGACTGCAAACGGAGTACCTTCCACAGTCCCACACTCTTTTCAAATAATCAAAGTTAAATAAAAAAGATAAAGCCATTTGTGCTGCCCATATCACTGATGTCCTGGCAAAGCAGTTCTATAAATGTCAAGGAGTCAAACTGTACCTTATGCTTGGGCTCTAGAAGATGACAAGCCCAGAAAATTTGCCTGTGGCTTTTTGGATGCAAAATTCCAACAAAAATTAGTCCTGGTCAGTACCCTCGTGTAACACTGGGCAATGTGAGCACTGCCACCCAGTGCTGGTTGGTGAGAAGCACAACAGAGAAACCAGGAAATCTGTTTTCACTGCTCCACTCGAAAACATAAAGGAAAAGGCAGCAAAAGTAATCAGGAGAAAGACTGAGTTCCCACTACAATAACAGCAAAAAATATGAAGATGTGTTGAGTGCAGAGGACAAAGATGTAAAGTCTGTAGTTACAAACTCAAGAAATGTGCTTTTTCTTTAAGATGTTCAACTAGGCTTACAATAAAGCTGAAAAATGTTATGTTTAAAGACACAGAAAAAAAAAAAACCGAAAAAAAACCAAACCAAACCAAAACAAAACAAACAAAAAAAAACAAAAACACACCACAAAACAAAAAAAAAAAAAAAAAAAAAAAACAAAAAAAAAACAAACACAGTGATTCTGAATTTGGGTTTCTTTTGACCTTATCTCCTTTTTTTTAAGTGTTTGGAAGAGATTTGCTTCACACAAAGCAAGAATCACATGGGTCATTCTATCAAGAAACGGTAATAATTCTGTGGACATAGTCCACAGAATATCCACTCTGTTTATAACACAGATCAGAAATAAAGGAGGCAGATCTGTTTTCAGTGCCAGGCAATTTATTCTGTGGAAATTCTCCAGCAGATGCCTCTAGGAGAGACAAAAGAGCCCAGTTCATGGGAATCCACCTACAGGATTTTTATTTGTGCTTCCTTTGGCCATTAAGATTTGTTCAGGCAGCCAAAGAGCAAACTACTATTCCTGAAAGCACCCAACAAGCAAGCCTGGCCTGTCCCACTGTAGCAACATCCCTCCTGTATCCAAAAACCTACCTCAGATAATTCCACCAGCGCCTCATGTGTCAGGGATTGGTTCAACTCCGTGCTAACAAGCTCAGCCTGCAAACAGGAGAGAGCACAAAATGCAACAAGGAGAAAGATTTCACCACTTCTTTCTGTTTAAACAGGCAGGGAAGAACACAGGCTGTCCATGGCAGAAACATGTGCTATTATTGGAGCCACAGCGATAGCTGGTGTACAAAATGAGGTGGTGCTAAAATTTGTATTAAGAATAACAAGTTTTTCCAGAAAAGCAGTGGGAGAAGGGCACACGGCAAGGCTGAAGAAAGGCTTCTCAGGAAAATCTCAATTGCAACACAACACTTTCCATTCCCATGCTTGTCAAGGTATCAGGTATGGCTTTACTTTAGCCATAAAGTAACCTGCCAGAGTTTCTCAGGGAATGAGGAGACAGCACTGTACTGATCACAGGATGCACTGAGGAGAGATCAGCAGGGACACCTGAACTATATTCACATGTTGTCCTGTTAGCTCAAGAGTCCCCAGTACTGGAGTTCAGGAAGCTTATGGAATGTCTCTGTAACTACAAATTTGGGCTCAACCAACCACGGCTGTGTCATCCTATCACAGTGTCATGTAGGAAAACTCCTTCCACCTACCTCAGCATCACAGATCCTTATTTTCAGATCCTTAGATTTGTCTTCCAGGAACTTCAGGTTCATGGATTGAATCTCTTCTTTGGCCTGTTGTATTCCCTGAGATTTCTTCAGTTTTTCAATATCCCTTAAAAAATAACACAGAAAGAAAAAGCTGTTACATTCAAAGATGTATCAGTACACAAATACCTATGCTCAAGCTAAACCCTGCAATACAACAAACACATGAAAGAAGAAAACTGAGAAAACCCTGCATTTCCCTGTGAGATTTTCCAATGGAAACCTATACAGTGTTACATCCAGAACGCCACAGACCAGGGAAAATAGAGGCAAAGAAGAAAGCCATATGCCCAAAAGCAAAGGGTAATAATCTCGTGCATAATTCCCTAACTCACTTAGAGACCTGTTACACCAGCTAAACCTCAGATCAAGAGGAGGCAAACCTGCAGAAAGCACATGGGAATATCGTTTACAAGGCCAATTGCCACTTTAAAAGACAAAAAAAAACCATTCTAGAAATAATTAGACTGGAAGGGAGCTGTGGAGAGCATCTGGGCCAGCTCCCACCAAGGCTGGGGTTGATTGTGCTGTGCTTTGCAGACCTCTTCAGATTACATCCTCCAGGGAAATGCTTGACACTGATTCTTTTTTGAGTTATCACTATTATTACGTCTTCTACACACTGGTTAAGAGAACTTCTTACCTGAGAATGGTTTTTGTTTTGCCTCCCTTAGTCTGACTACAGAGGCTATGCTAAATGTGCTAAGAAAATCAGATTTGTCTTCAGCCTCAGACAAAAGTAACTGGTGTAAGATGGAAACTTGCATCTGAAAACAGCTTGTAGATCACTTTTGCTTTAAAATAATTGGTTTGATGCTTTGCCAGATCTCTTTTGACTACTGAAAGTATCCATAACACATGGGTTTTGATAGATACTTCCAAATACTTTGAATTGGAGATGTGTCAAACCCCTAAAAATTCAGTTTTCCTTGTTAGTTACCATAACCAACATTGCCCAAGATAGAAATCACCAGTATTACTTTAATCTTGCCCTCTTCTTCGTCCATTACTCACTTCTCTAACTGCTTTTCCAACATCAGTGCTGACATCAGTTTTTTTGTGAGGGTCCTCAATTTCTGTTCCATTTCTTCGTTTTTTGATTTTGTTTTATACAGTTCCAAGGTCATGTCATGGATGGCACTGTAGAAGCTGGTGAAGAGAGAATCAGTAGGAATGCTTAGGAGTCAGCTTTTCTAAAAGTCAGAGTTGTTGTTATTCTTTTCTCCACACCTTAAATGATTGACTTAGTTTACTCTTGATGTTATGGCAGGAGTAAATTTAAGTAAGATATACCAAGGGAATTTCCTTTCCATAACTAACACAGATTTCCACGTGGAAGGGAAAACAGCCCAGCTACCTGAGTAAGTGAGCAAGTGAACACAACTGGCACTCTGGTGAATAAAACCACCACGTGCTCCACTCCTGGCTTGCCTCACTGCCTTTGAGAGAAACTGTATTCAGTCCCTGAAAATGCGTGGTCACAAGATGTGCCCGGCAGCATCTGAGTACCCTCCTCTTCCCAAGCGGCCCAAAGCTCTTCCCCCTCCAGCTCAGGAAGAGAGATGCAAGTGCCAAGATCCTAAATATCGCATAAAAATTGGTTTCAAAGTAGGGTTTACCCCTTCTTTGCTGCAAGTGTTGCAGTGCCACAGGCCAAAGCCATGCTAGGGAGAGAGGCCCAAGGAGACCAGACTAACAGATGCCATTTCTCCATGGCAGAGGGAATCTCCTTGCATGAACTGAGGCCAGATGAGACAGACAATGATGAGGAGCTGAGGCTGGAAGAGCAGTCACAGTTCCCCAGTCCTTGCCTAAGCAGTGTGAACGCTGCTGTAGCCTGGGACACCTGGCACAACAGTCCAACTGGCAGCAGCCTGCAGCCACTGACCACAAAAGCAGGAGAAAAAGGAGGGATTTAACTCCATCCCAGGCCCCTCTCAGGCTTCAGAGATTCCTGTGCTGGGATAACCTAGAGCTAGGAAATTCAAATGTAGTCTTCACTTCTTATCCATCCTCACATAGTACACCCAAGACCTTGGAGCACAGGCGCACCTCTGCTTGCCAAAAGAAAAATTCCTCCCTCCCTAAATGACATTATTGCCACCTCCCTCCACTGTGCTGAAAAGGACCACAAGGCTCTCTGTAAGAGGGAGAAATTAATTCCAAGAGCATAAATGAAGCCTAAACAAGACCTATGAAATATATATCTATTACAGATGGGTGGGGTTTTTTCCAAGTACAGTTTTGGATTTTCACCCCTCTCCTCCTCCTATCACGTGTTGCTTGTTTTGGTGGTTGGCAGGAGGGTGCTAGCACTTTGTGCTCAGTTCCCATGCACTCCAAAGCTGCCCAAGGGGTGAAAAATAAACCTGACAAAGAAGATTCCTAGTGCCAAGTTTGGAGCTGCCAATGTGGAAAAGCAGAGGAAAACAGCACAGACCCTCACCACGAATGCAGAGTGTGAAGAATTACCTGGTAAGAGACGTGTCCTCCATGTTGAGTTCTACTGCACTTTGTACCAGGTCAGTGAGGTCATCCTTGGCCTCCTTGGACATATCGTCTTCCAAATATCCCAGGCTTTCTTCAAGAATATTACGACAGGTGTGAGCTGGAAAATATACATGAAACAAAGCAGTGATTTTTTTTAACATTACTGCTCTTTTATGGAACTCTTCAAAGCTAGAACCCAATCCCACACTGGGAACTTAGCTACCTGCCTGTTGTTGGAGGAAAAAGACACTTTTAAAACAGGATTAAACACACAAAACTGCTGCCATATCTCCATTTGTCAAACAAATTCAGTGTATAAAGGGAGAAAGCACTGCTCCACTCCGTCCCTGATCAGTCTGTCTGACATCAGACAAACAAGAGCTCACCCTTGTGCTACAGCAATGAGCACATGCAGGTCACCTCCCCACAAAGCCCACAAGGCTGAGCCTTGTTCATGGCAAATCCAGGAAGTCTGTCTCCATCATTTTTTGTTTGGTGGCAAGGCACTTGATAGAACAAAAACATCTTCATGTGTACCATGCCAGCCTTTGCACAGAAAAGCAAAATTCCTTCCTGAGAAAAGCCTATGAAGTGACAGTCCTTTATTATGTGTTTTAAAAACACACTATGGTCCCCTGAACCACTCACTTGCTCAAAAAAACCCAAACAAATCAAGAAATAGTCACTCTAGGCAGCTTCAGCACAACGTAATCATCTCAATGTTGTTTCAGGCTCCCCCAGGGCTTTCCTTAAGTGGCTTAGCACCAGCTCAGACTCTTGAATGAGCTGCAGGGATACTTCCCTCTCTATCCAGGCAATATTTCCATGCTGTGCTATCCAGCCCAGCAGACTAGGAGGTTTTAGTAATTAACCTGCTTGTCCACATTTATGGCCTGCTCAAGATGGCTTATAAAATTGTCCTTGAGTGATCTTATGTCGCTGTAAATTGTAATATAAACTGCATTAAAAAAAAAGCTGAGTCTGTTTCAATTACATATATTTATATATATTCCAAAGTTTCCAACAAATACAATCTTCAGGACCACTCAGAACAGCCTGACTCAGGTGGAACTGAGAAATGGAGCTTCAAACTCACCTTCTGCTTTATATTTGCTTGTCCTGTCCTTCATGTCCTCTATCAGCAACATAACATCCTTTACTCTCTCTTCATTGCTCTCCATAATTTCATGCAAAATATCCACTGTCCTTTCATTCACCTCACATTCCAGAATAGGCACATGCCCATTTAATTTCTTTAACCATGAAATAACCTGCCAGAGAAGGGAGACAAAAGAGCAAGCAATCATGTGAAATGACAGAAAATAGCTGATAGACGTGAAGAATATAAACCACTGCAAACTCTGCATTCCTGAAGAGCAACTCCTACATCAGTCCAGAAGGCATGGGTGAGAAAAGGGGAGACAAATTCCTTTCCCTCTTCTTTAAACACCCTCTGTGGTCTAGAAGACTATATTATATCCTTTTTAATCTCCCTCATTTCTTGGAATACCTGCTTATCTCCATGTGATAAAATTTCACCTTTTTATTCACGTGACCTCTTGGCTACAGACACAGTAACAACCCAACAGATGTTAAATAGGTGTTTGGAAAAATGGTGAACACTGTGTTAAAGTGTGTGGGATAAAAGTGCCTGAGCCATCACTAGGAGCAGTCTCTCTGCAGGAGAACAGGAGTCACCATAAAGTGAAGTCACAAGCCCTGCAAAGCAGTTGTACCATCAAAAACAAGGTCAGAAATAAAAGATCAACACAGTGCTCTCAGGTAGGGCTGTGATCGAGGAACCATGGAATTGTTTGGGCTGGAAAAGCCCTCCAGGATCATCCATTCCCCCAGCACTGCCCAGCCCAACAATGACCCACGTCCCCAGGTGACACATCCACACAGCTTTTAAGTCCCTACAGGGATGGGGACTTCACCACTGCCCTGGGCAGCTCTGTCAGGCCTGGACAACTCTTTGAGTGAAAAAATTTTCCCTAAATCCAACCTAATTAGATTGGAAAGCTTAGATTATGACCAGTAATAACTGAAGAACACGGAAGTTCTACAGCATGTAAGGAACATAAACTCTTGCATAAGTCTGCCTAATAAACCTGACGGAGAATTGACGCAGCCGTATAATTTTAAGTATATTTTTTCTCGTCCCTCATCCTGCTGCTGTACGCGCACACAAGCAGCGATGGAGAAAACCACCGCAGCATAAGGCGCAAAAAGCACGAACTGTGTGTGTGTGTGTGTGTGTGTGTGTGCGCGCGGAGAACTGTGAAGAAAAGAGAAAGCGAGCCCTGCCGGCCCCCGTTACCCGTGTGAGCTTCTCCTGGAAGGAATCGCCACCCGGCGCTCCCGCCGCCGCCATCCTGCCCGGAGCCTGTCGGGAGTGGGCGGCTGAGGGGCGGCGCCGCCGCGGCTTACCCCGGGGCGGGGGGAAATAGCGATGGAAACGTGTTTTAACCGTTAAGAGGAGCGTTAAACGCCGTCTGTCCGTTAAGGGAAGATGTTAAAAAAAACGCCAAACGAACCCCAGCAACAGAAAAATTAAACAGAAGAGATGCAGGAGGAAGGCATCGCTAAGTACAGCAGAAAGATGTCTGGGGGTGCGGCTGGACATGAGCCCACAGTGCCCAATGGGTAATGGCCCCTGGGCTGTCCCAGCCAGGATGTGACACAGCCCCAGGGTTAAAAATAGGTTAGAAACTGTTGTAAAATAGTTGTTAGAGTGTTAAGCATGTACTGTTAGTTTGGTTATTGTAAAAGGGGTTAAGTTATAGTGTTGGAATATGAATCCCAATATTACCAGTTAGATTGTGCCTGGGCCAGTCTGACCCTTGCTGCTACAACACACTACAACATTATAGGAAATACGGTACTCAGCGTACCATATTACACCTAAGTAAAGTGCACCAGCCCCCAGGCGAAACGAGCCAGCCAGGACAGAACTGTAATGGGTCAATTAAGCCCCTTAAACGTTCATGCAAGTGAAGGATCCAAACAGAAACCAATATAAAGGGGCAAAAAAAAAAAAAAAAAAAAGGCTAAAAAGGGGCTTCTGACCCAGTGAAACTGTGCCGCCCCATCTGGGACATCAGGGCCATCGCTGCTGAGCAGCCCCAGCGCCAGCGCTGCAGCACCCCAGACGGGAGCGCTCCCGCTCAGCCCGCGGGCCCCCTGCTTTAGGCCTTTCTTTTTATTATAATAAATGCTAAAATCACTCTAGTACCA
Source organism: Melospiza melodia melodia (assembly GCF_035770615.1). NCBI lineage: Eukaryota > Metazoa > Chordata > Aves > Passeriformes > Passerellidae > Melospiza > Melospiza melodia. The sequence goes on from NC_086226.1 coordinate 2,462,864, forward strand.
GGAGCTTGCTCTCGTTTGTAACACCAGGTCAGTGCCCGTCCCTGTGCTGGCATTGCTGAGGCACCTCCAGTGCTGGGGACAGCTCTGGGCCCTCAGGACAAGAAGAGACACCGAGGGGCTGGAGCGTGTCCAGGGCAGGGAACGGAGCTGGGAAGGGGCTGGAGCCCCAGGAGAGGCTGAGGGAGCTGGGAAGGGGCTGAGCCTGGAGCAAAGGAGGCTCAGGGGGGCCCTTGTGGCTCTGCACAGCTCCTGACAGGAGGGGACAGCCGGGGGGGTCGGGCTGTGCTCCAGGGAACAGGGACAGGAGCAGAGGGAACGGCCTCAGGCCGGGCCAGGGTAGGTTTAGATGGGATAATCAGAAAATTGTCTTCTTAAAAAGGGGTGTGAAGCCCTGGAGGTGTTAAGGCCAGGGTGAGTGGTGGTGTTAGTTCTTAACATCCATGTGGGTGTTTTTTTTGTGGTTTGTTTTTGTTTTTTTTTTTCAGGCAGTTTTACAGAAATTTAAGTGATTTCCAAAATAATCAGCATGGAAAGAATTGGTGAAGAATCACATTTAGTACAACACATGCCAAAGTAGCTGAGGATTTTTCACTCAACCTTTTCAATTCCTAGAAGGGGAATCCACTGGAATCTGTGGCGTTACCAACCTCTCTGGATTACCAGAGGGACCGATCACACTGTGCCTGAGTTTCAGCACTTCCTCACTGCAGACTAAATCCTGTCTCACATGAGACATAAAATCATCTCCAGCTGCAGACTGAGGGGTGTGGGGGAGGATTCTGCCCCTGGGCTCAGGTGAGAGCCCACCTGCAGAGCTGCCCCAGCCCTGGCTCCAGCAGCACAAGGAGCTGGAGCTGCTGCAGCCAGTGCAGAGGAGGCCACGGAGCTGCTGCCAGGGCTGGAGCCCCTCTGCTCTGGAGCCAGCCTGGCACAGCTGGGGCTGCTCAGCTGCACCAGAGAAGCTCCAGGGACACCTCAGAGCCCCTGCCAGGGCCTCCAGGGGCTCCAGGAGAGCTGCACAGCCACTGGGGACAAGGCAGGGATAGATGGGATATTGGGAAGGAATTCCTGACTGTGTGGGTGGGCAGGCCCTGGCCCAGGGTGCCCAGAGAAGCTGTGGATGCCCCAGCCTTGGAAGTGTTCTGGCCCAAGTTGGACTGGGCTTGGTGTGGTGTCCAACCCTTTAGGGGAATGAAGCATCCAAGATTCAAACGTGCTCATGGTCAAAAGGAACGACAAAATTCAGAGTGTTCACAAAAGTTTTCCAAGTTAAATTACACACTTGGCATGGAAATTAATGTTGGTCTCTGACCTCTTCATATAAGCCCAGGGCAGTGGGTTTTGGATAAAGGGGTAGGGTGAAAGGGAAGAAAGGATAAAAGAGGGGCAGAGAGGAAGAAAGAGATCACCAGGCTTGGCTCCAGTGTTGATCTGGCTGGTGGAGTGTCTAGGGTCCTGGGGTGCCTGTACATAAGGTCTTGGTGGGGGCACCTTTAACAGATGACTTTCCCTGCCCTGGAGGTTACTTTCTCACTTTCTATGCAAATTTATAATCTGCAGTTCATTCTTCATTTCTTTCTGATAATGAATTGGAGGGCTTCAAGGGTCTCTGGTGGTTTTAATTCCCTGTATAGTCCTAGACTGCTTCTAGGCTTCATTGCTGGGCTGTGCTGTGTTAGTCTCCAGGAACTAGAACAAGGATGTTTGTCCCAGAAAAATGCTGCCCAATTTCTGAATGGCCCATTTTCCAGCCACATCCTGTTGTTCCTCACAGCTGTGTTTTTACCAACAAACCTTGATTCTTGTTACCAACAATCTGTGGTTGGCTCTACAATTATCCAGCTATTGGTGTTTGAGGCACACAACCTCTAATCTTCTGGGCTTCTATACTCAGGCCAACCAGATTTAATCCATGAAACAGATAGCAGCTAACAAGCAAGCTCTGAGTAATGTCCATGTGTTAGAGAAAACAAATTACTTGTTGGTGGAATTGCCTTGTCAAGCTTGATACACTTCAATGATCTCAGACCTAGAGGGAGATTAACAAGAAGAAAGGATGTAACACTGATAGCAGGCACAGAGAATGCAGAGTTTACAGGCCACAAGGACATCTGCTTGAACTTCCAAGATGAGAAAGAAACTAATAAAGTGAACCCAGCACCTGTGCTGAAACCAGCTCTGACTGGGTAAACAGTAATTCTGGCAGGGGGAATCTGTGACAACTGACCCAAGAAACCCACCGACCCAAAAGAAGAGAAAGACTGGGCATGAAAAACAGTAGAATCATTAACCAATACTAATTAATAAGAGAATTATGTAACATAGCCGGTGAACACTAGTTCCTTTGTATGCTAAAATGTATAAATTGTTAAGCATTTTGATTGTTCTAGAATACCACTAAGCACGCAGTCTTGCACAACCCTGCAATAAATAATCAATGTCTCTCTGGTGTGTCTAATTACTGGCTTATTGCACAACAGGTATGGAATCAAATTTTTGCAGACAGCGTTGTCACTGCCCCATCCCTTTTCCTGCCCGATACTGAGCCCCACCAGCTTTGCACCCCTCAAGATTTAATCAGTAGCTGTATCAGGACAGCTATGATTAAGCAGCTGCATATTGTGAGCTTCGCTTTTTTAAGGAAATCAAGATGATTACAAGAGGAATGGCAGTTTGGATGAGAGCCACGAGGATTGAAGTCAGCAGGACTGAGCAGTCAGTACCTGGGAGAAGAGTGATTCTGGCAGCGGGAGATTGCGGCCAGCATCTCATTGACCACCAACTCAAAACAGACTAACTAAAAGTGAGAGGTTTAACTAGGAAAGAAGGGTAAGAGTGGTAATTAATTGAAGTGGTAGTTAATAGAATGGTACTAACTAACCGAGAAGTTATGTAACTTGTAAGCAATGAATGCTGACGCCTTTGGTTGTTGAAATGTATAAACAGAGTAACGTTTTGATGATGGATAACCTCGACATCCAACTACCTGCTTTCTGCCAACTAGAAAAAGACAGAAATACCTCGCCTCGGTGTGTGAAATGGTGCTGCACACCGGGGAACGAGCCCGGGGGGTAACACTTCTGTCCCTGATTCTGTCACTGTCCCTGCTCCTGTCTTTATCCCCGTTCTCTTCCGTGCCCGTGTCCCTACCCTTGTCTACGTCCCTTTCCGTGCTCCTGTCCTTGTCACTACCCGTGTCCCCGCCTCTGTTCCGGTGCGTTTTCCTTCTCGTGTGCCTGCCCTTGTCCCTATTCCTTCCCGTGTCCCTGCCCTTGTCCCATCTCCGGTGGCCCCTCACTCCCCGCCCCTTCCGCCCGCTCAGGGCCATTTCAAGGACACATCCTGCAGCGGTTTTTTTTTTCTAAAAGCCTCATTTGTGTTTTATTTTGTTTTTAAAAATTATTTCTATTATTTTTATTGCCCATTCTACATATTCGTGTATAAACGGACAGACAGGTAGATATACACACACGCATCCAAACCAGGGGCACGGGAAGCAGTTCCCTGGCGCTCCCCGCCCCCTGGGCGCGGCCTCGGCGCCAAAAGGGGCGTGAGGCGCCGCGGCCATTTTGTGTGCAGAGCGCGCGGCCGGCAGCCCTCAGCGTCCGCCAGCCTCAGCCTCCCCCGGGACCCGCCGCCGCCGCGATGCTCTCCGCCCGCGTGGCCGCCGCCCTCGCCCGCTCCCTGCCGCGGCAGGCCGGCCTGGTGAGCGCCATGCCCGCCCCGGAGCCGGCGGGGCCGGGGGGACGCGGCGCCGCCGCCATCTTGGGGGCCGCTGTGACATTGAGGGTGTGAGGGGGTGACTTCGGAGTTTGGGGAGGGAAGCACGGGGTCTGCTGTCAGCGCTGTGGGACAGACCCCGCTGAGGAACAGGGTGTCCCTGCACGGGCTCGGGGTAGTGGTTTAAAGCTGTCAGGGCAAGGTCAAGGTTGTGGGGGTGAGGGGTTTATCTCTCTCTCATGCCCTCAATGTTTGTGAGGAAACGGAGGGTGGGAAGAGCCGTGAGGAGCCAGTATTTCCAGTGAATATGAATGGGGAAGAGGCCTGCTCGGGGTGCAGGTTAATAAATGGCATCACCGTTGCTGCATGCTTTTGCATTGGGAGCATTGCTTAAAATGCAAAAGCATGATATAATGCATTCATTATCACAGATTTTTTTTTTTTACTTCTTTAGTGTTCAAAGTCGGCCATGAGAAGAGTTGCTTCTCAGGGAGGGTGATTAGGCATTGCAAGGGGCTGCCCAGAGGGTGATGGAGATGCCAGCTCAGAGGTGTTTAAGGATATAATGCACTTACTGCCATGTTCTAGTTGGCAAGGTGGTGCTTGGGCAGACGTTGACCTCAGAGCTCTTTTCCAAAGTAATTGTGATTGTGAGGTATTTCTGTTGTAGTGCTTTGTGTTTCTTTTTTTTTTCCATATGTGTTTTAACAAAATCGAAATCACTGCAGTCAGATTTGTGTTAGGAGATACAACCTTCTCTCTCTGCAGAGCACTGACTGCTGCAGTGATTTCTTTATGCCCCAAGGTTCTCGTGTTCAGCACAGAAATGACAAGTATGAGGAGGTTTCTCTTTGAGAGCTGCTGCAGCGATTGATGGTGACATCAGCGCACTGCAGAAAAATGCAGCGAGGGATTTGGAGCAATTTCCTTCATTATTTGTCCTTTCTTAGTGGTGCTGGAATTGGTTCCATAGCTGTGAATGGGGTGCTGTGGAGCTTAGCTCAAAGCTTTAATGCACTTAAGCAGCTCAAGATCAAAGATGTGTTAATCTCTCAGCGGTTTTTTTTTGCACGATTAAAGGAATCTTACTGAAACAATGGCTTATTTTAGGTTTCCAGAAACACCCTCAGCGCAGCATTTGTTGCTACAAGAAACCTCCATGCCTCCAAAACATGCTTTCAGAAAACTGGTGAGTCTGAGGAAGGTCTTGAGTGTGGTTTAAGAATTTGGTCTGTCAGACAAAAAAGGAATTTGAATATGATGAGTATTAGTTGACAACACTTCGGGACATTCAAATGCTGAGCCGTTGCATCCAGCAAACTGCACTTTAATACCTTGAGAATGCCCCCAGAGCAGGGAGCGGTTGTGTGTCAGCTGGCTTACACAGAGTACCTGCTTCACCTGCAGCATTATTTGAAAAAAAAGATAGCCCCAGATTGGAGTTGCCTGCAACAGAATGAAGGACTGGATGACTTCCCCAGGCCTGCCTGGGTTTGACCTTGTGTCCTTGAGCACAACTTTATTTTGCTGCCAGCAGTCTGGTGTTTAGAGAAGACAGCTGCACTGTGTGGCATGTGCTTGGCAGTGCTTTATGCAAATTTTTTAAAGTGGTTTAAGGTGATTAAGGACATTACTAATAAATAAATTTTACAGTGTTACTTATTGTTTCTTAGCTGAGGAAATAAGCTGTTGGAAGTCAAACTGAAGTATGGAGAATATGTTTTTATATCTTACATCAAACGACTTGCTCCTGAAACATAATGAAATTAATTTACATATGTGTGGATCTTGGATCACAAATCATTTGGCAGGGTGTTCTGATGTATCCAAGGCTAAGTAGCTGCTCTGCCAGCAGGCCTGTTCTGCCTGGGCTTGGGCTGATTAATTAATCAAATTGCTTTCTAGGGAGCAAGAGCATAGGATGTAATCAGGAAAGTGGATAACTACCAGGCCTGTTTTGGTTGAAGCTGGCTGGTGATGATGAGTTGAAGCTGCTTTTATTTGCAATACAGAGACTGGTATTTATCTTAGCCTGGGTAAAGGTGTTGCTAACTAGACGTGGGAGAAAAAGGCACCTTGTGAATTCGAAGCAAGCTTGCTGATTGCTTATTGTGCCTTACAATGCTAATCTGATTTCAAACATCTCCCCAGGTACTGCCGAGGTATCCTCCATCCTGGAGGAGCGCATCCTGGGAGCTGACACCTCGGCCGAGCTGGAGGAGACGGGCCGCGTGCTCTCCATCGGTGACGGCATTGCCCGCGTCTACGGCCTGAGGAACGTGCAGGCAGAGGAGATGGTTGAGTTCTCCTCGGGGCTGAAGGTAAGCTGCCACTTAGCACAGTGTCTCTTTAGCACAGAGATATTAAAAAGACAGTATTTTAAGGAGAACCTGAGACTATGCTTGGAGGCACCACTATGAACATCGCATTAGCTTCATTGCAACTTTAATATGTAGTAACTGGTGATTTTTTTTTTTTTTTAATTTATAACACTGCTTTCAGTATCAGCATCTGATTCTCAGCCAGCATTTGAACATTTGAGCTGTCTTTGTCTTCATTTAGAAAGTAAAAGGACTAGATTTGCACTGGATTATTTCTTTGGTTTCAGGGTGTCTTTTCTGTTCACTGTTCAATAATGACCTCCCTGCTTCAATACATTATGCAGCTTGCTGGTTTGTTGTAGTCCTGTCATTGAGTTAGGGTTAAAACCTGTTTCAAGAGTACTGTAACAGCTCTCTGAACATTTTTAATGGCCCATTTCACCTTGAGCGGAGAAGAAGCCAGTCCTTTTCTCTTGTCTGGCTTCTAGGCAAGGGAGTAACGTACTCGAACCTTGCTTACCCAGTCTGTTCTTTTTAGAGAAACAATTGACTTGAGTGCTAGGCTGCTGGGGTATAACTACCTGGTAGGTTGAAAACTTAGGCAGGTTCTCTAGCCAGTGTGGAAGAAAATAGACACTTGTACATAGAAGCAGAACATTGTCACAAGGTTGAGGTAGATCATGTAGGATTTGTGAAATGATCATGTCAATATGAAAGTTTTTATGCATGTCAGTATGGATTTTCTCAGAGTGGTGTGATCTCTGTCCCAGGGCATGTCCTTGAATTTGGAGCCTGACAACGTTGGTGTTGTCGTGTTTGGTAACGACAGACTGATCAAGGAGGGGGATGTTGTGAAGCGGACCGGTGCCATTGTGGATGTTCCTGTGGGGGAGGAGCTGCTGGGCCGTGTTGTGGATGCCCTGGGCAATCCAATTGATGGGAAGGTAAGTGTAGCTGGGTGCTGAGTACCTCTGCTCTTATCTGTGTGATACAGACCTCAGCAGTTTTTTCTCTCTTTTAGGGTGCTATTGCATCTAAGACACGTAGGAGAGTTGGCTTGAAGGCCCCTGGGATCATTCCCAGGATCTCTGTGCGTGAGCCCATGCAGACTGGGATTAAGGCTGTGGACAGCTTGGTGCCCATTGGCCGTGGCCAGCGTGAGCTGATCATTGGTGACAGACAGACTGGGTAAGTGTAGTGCTCAAGCCTAAAATGTTCCTTAAACAGACACACAGGTACAGCGGAGCTGGACACAGGGTTGGGGAAGGGCTGGGCGAACCGTGGGCAGCTTAACTCACCAGCCTCTCTGTTGCATAGGAAAACTTCAATTGCAATTGACACCATAATCAACCAGAAACGATTCAACGATGGCACGGATGAGAAGAAGAAGCTGTACTGTATCTATGTTGCAATTGGCCAGAAGAGATCCACTGTTGCTCAGCTGGTAAAGAGGCTCACTGATGCAGGTATGGATTTTGGGAGATGGTTGAGCCTGGCACCTAATGACATCCTGTTCTCATTGTAATGCTGTGACCTCTCCTGGCTGCAGGTGTAGACAGAATTCATATTACATGAGTGAATTACTTAATTTTATGAACAAGAAATCTCTATACCTGTCATGGGGAAAAAACATCATTTTTTCTGTATCACAGTTAGGAATACTATTTTGAGGTCCCCAAACTGCTGAATTCCTTCTGGAAAAGTCACCCTGTAGATTTAGTTTTTTTCAGCAGAGTTGAAAGCTTCATCTTGGCAGTCAGGCAGGCCTGGTGACAAACTGTGGCCTTCAAATTGTCATTGACTTGGCATTTGTCCCATGTGTTCCATGTGGCAGTCAGTGTGAGTGGCAGCTGGAAATGCAGTGAAGAGCTTTTACTGCCCAAACACAAGGCATTAAATAATAGCATCTCTTCAGAATCAGTGATTTCTGTGACCAAGGCTCCACATTTAACAGAGCTCGCAGGAGATCAGGCACTTTGACCTCATTCCTGGTGGTCCTGGCAGCTGTCATGGAAGAACCCACACATTAAGGACAGTAATTTGTTTGAGATTGTCACAGAGGGTTGTACTGTCTTACAGCAGCCAGGAAACTATGGACTTTCAGTATGAGTTTTTTTGAGAAGAAAAAATTGTCTTCATCTTAAGCTTTGTTTTAAATGGGAAAGATGTCTGCAAGTGTTAAAAGTTAGCTGCCACAAAGTTGCTCTTGAGAACTCTTGAGTCAGTTTTGCTAGCAGGTGTGTTTAGCTACATCTGGTGTGCTGGGCTTTCCTGTAGCAACAGTGGCACTGCCTGGCTGTGCTTCGGCACTGGTCCTTCTCGTGCTTGTTGTGTTTGCTGATTTATGATGACGCAGGGCACTCAGAGGTGTCTCCAATCCTTTCCAGATGCCATGAAGTACACTATTGTGGTGTCTGCCACAGCATCCGATGCGGCCCCCCTGCAGTACCTGGCTCCCTATTCGGGCTGCTCCATGGGGGAGTACTTCAGAGACAACGGGAAGCACGCACTCATCATCTATGATGACTTGTCCAAACAGGTCAGAAACTTTGGTTTTGGGCCTTGTGCTGTGGCATTAGTGTTTGTAGCCGTAAGAACACCTCAGGTTTAGAGCTGTGAAATGTTGAGTGGGGTGCAGAGCTCTGAAGGCTGTCTGTGCTCCACGCAGGCCGTTGCCTACCGTCAGATGTCTCTGCTGCTGCGCCGCCCCCCTGGCCGCGAGGCCTACCCGGGCGATGTGTTCTACCTGCACTCCCGGCTGCTGGAGAGGGCAGCCAAAATGAACGACTCCTTCGGGGGCGGCTCCCTGACCGCCTTGCCTGTCATCGAGACTCAGGCTGGGGACGTGTCTGCTTACATTCCAACCAATGTCATCTCCATCACCGATGGACAGGTAGGGCTTCCTCACAGCCCAGCATCTCCGTGGAGCTTAGTGACTGGTCTCTGAGGAGGCCTTCAGGCTTCTGAACAAGATAGTGATACTACAATTCTGTCCTGCAGATCTTCTTGGAAACTGAGTTGTTCTACAAAGGTATTCGTCCAGCCATCAACGTTGGTCTGTCTGTGTCCCGTGTGGGTTCTGCTGCTCAGACCAGAGCTATGAAGCAGGTAATTGGGAAATGGCTGTTCCTTCTCGTGCTAGAGATGAGTGGTGTGTAGGTGTGAACAGAGAAGGATTAAAGCTTTGCATCTATCAGTGTTAACACAATTATAAAAGAGCAAACTTTAGATAGCTCTTTAATGCTTCCATTGCCTGCTGAGAAATGCATGGGAGAAAGGGAAGCAATATCTGCATAAAGATGCAGGATTCAGTTTTGATGTATTGAACTGGGTATTGATCACTTACAAAACAGAGAATGCTCTCTTAACTGCAGGCTTTTAGTCCAGACTAAATTATCTAGAATTAGAGAGATGTATATCAACAGTTGCTGTTTCCACAGAGAGATAGTGTGCTTATGGTAAAGTGTGGGGTTTTTGTAATGTTTATAATAATTTGTCAGTTTGTATATTGACTTTTATGGAGTGCAAGGCAGAGCTGACTGTAACACCTGTCAGCAGCCAGCTAACGTTCAGACTCCTGGGCACAGTTAGCGGTGGTGTCAGTGGCTGTGACTGTGCCCTGCAGGTGGCCGGCACCATGAAGCTGGAGCTGGCTCAGTACCGGGAGGTCGCCGCCTTCGCCCAGTTCGGCTCTGACCTGGACGCGGCCACGCAGCAGCTGCTGAACCGCGGTGTGCGCCTGACAGAGCTGCTCAAGCAGGGCCAGTACGGTGAGTGCGTGCCCCGGGCTTGGCAGGGCTGCCTGCACTGGCCTTGGGTAGCATTTGTGTCTGTTCTGTGCTCATGGTGCGTGCAGATTTGCTTGCACTGAGCTGTCCGTGTGGACTTGGTTTTCCAAGGACTCTGTAGTCTGTTATGTCCTGGTGGAAGAGTTCCAGTGGTGTGAGTGCTGTCTTTTCCTGCAGTTCCCATGGCTATTGAGGAGCAGGTGGCAGTCATCTATGCTGGTGTAAGAGGTCATTTGGACAAGCTGGAGCCCAGCAAGATCACCAAATTTGAGAGTGCTTTCCTGGCTCATGTACTGAGCCAGCACCAGGACCTCCTCTCCACAATCAGGTATGGTGGTTTACCTTGATTTATCCCAAGGGTATTGATGTCTGTAGTGCAGATAATGGTCACTGACCTGTTAGTGTAATGTGTCCTAGAACATCGGGCATTCAGATGGCTGTATCAAAACTGGGGCTTAAATCAGCCTTCCTACCATCTGCCGTCCTCAGCTTCAGCTCCTAGGAAAAGCAGCTGATGCTTAAAGTGAGCCTTCTTGCAATGTGTCTCCTCTAACCTGTTCCTGAAATCTTTATTGATTCATATTGTGGACAGCTTTGAGCTGTTGGAGTGCTGTAGGTTAAGTGCTCCTGAGTGAACTGTTGGGAATTATTTCTGTAGTCCTGTCCTGGAAACTGGTCCTGGCTTTTTTTGTCATGAAGACAATCATATGCTTTCTGTCTCTGGGGACCAGCTCCGTAGGTTGGGCCTTGTTGGAATTCATATGGCTGTTCTGAAAGAATTTGTGAATTAAACAGGACTGGCTCTTTCAGGAGAAGGGATACTCTGTCAGTGGGATGGCTTCATGTACCAAACAAGTGTGTTCATTTATCTACTGAATTTGTTAGGAATGGGAAGGTTTGTTGTAAAGCTTCTGTGTTTGTCTTGGGGTTGACCCTGTTTTGATTGCTGTGTCAGAATTTCACTGAACTCTTCCCACAGGACCGAAGGGAAGATCTCTGACCAGACAGAAGCAAAGTTGAAGGAAATAGTCACAAAATTCCTGTCTACTTTTGAGGCGTAAACTCTAAAACTAACAGACCAGACCAGGCTGGTTCTAGCAGACCAGCCCAGGCTGTTGTGATCCAGTGTTCCAGCTCCGTCAAAGATGACAAAAGCATGTGCGACTTGAATGTACAGATCTCGGTGAGAATAAAGGTTCCCATGTAAAAAGGCTCTGTTCTGAATGTAAAAATAACTGTGTTCTGTGTGATTTCTTTTTGTCCGTACTTCTGGCTCACTCTTGCACCTGTGGAACTGATCTGAACTCCCCTGGACACAGCCCTGCTGGAAGCACTCTGGGAATCAGGGGTGTCCTTAATGCTTGAGTGGGCAAAATCCCCTTACAGGAGCCAGGAGAGTGGCAGAGCTGAGGGACCTTCTCAGTGTTCATCATTTGTGCCAGGCAGCTTATCCTGCAGAGGGGCATTGCAGCTGGGGTCACAGGGATAACCCACTGGGCTTCACAGGATTCCCTTAACTGTGACACTGACAGAGCATTTCTTGGAATTGCTGTCTGACCCGTCCTGGTGCCTGGCCTTAGGAATACTGGTCTTTGTGTCTTGGCACTATTGCAGGTGTAGCTGTCAACAGCAGTAATACCTGATGACTTAAATCTGAGAATCCCAGAATGGTTTTGGAGAAGACCTTGAACATTGTCTCGCTCCACCCTTCTGCCATGGGCAGGGACACCTTCCGCTATCCCAGGTCACTCCAAGCCCTGTCCAGCTTGGCCGTGAGCACTTCCAGGGATGATGCAGCCACAGCTGATCTGAGCAGCCTGTGCCAGGGCCTCAGCAACCTCACAGACAAGAATTTCTTTCCAATATCCCATCTAACCTTGCCCTCTGGAAGGCTGCAGTTGGGTCACCCCAAAACTGCCTCTCCTCAGGCTGAACAGTCCCAATTCTCTCAGCAGAGCTGCTCCATCCCTCTGATCATGTTGGTGCCTCTGGATTCCCTGCAGCAGCTCCAGCTCCTTGTGCTGCTGGAGCCGGGGCTGGGGCAGCTCTGCAGGTGGGCTCTCACCTGAGCCCAGGGGCACAGGGGCAGGATCCCCCTGCCCTGCTGCCCACGCTGGGGATCAGCCCAGGGCAGGGGGTTCAGGCTGGGGCAGGACTGCTCTTGATGTGTGCGCTGTCCCAGGTTAACTTCCTGTACAGCAGTGTCCACCTCCCAGTCCAGGTGTGGAGTTACAGGCAGCTAGAAACATTCTCACACCGTTTGGGCTGACAAGCTTCTCTTGTTAACGGCCTGAGTGCTTTAAGAGAGTGGGATCTGCAGTACTGGGCAAAAATAAACACACACTTGAAATCCAGAGATGGCAAATACCTTTTGGAAACAGTTAGTGCTGTGCTCCAGGAGGAGGATCTTGTGTTCCTTCATCTTGTTTCTTTAACCCTACAGCCCCAGAGGAGGTGGCTGGGGGGCCTCACAGGTGTGAGGGAATTCTGCTGTGGAACATTTCCACTCTGATCTGCCCAACATCACGTTCCTTCCAGGACAGCTGTAAAAGCTTGTGACTTTCTGCCCAGTGACTAAACCCTCGTTACTGCTTGATGTTGCTGTGCCATGCTTCACGTGCTGCTATAGTTGGAAAGTCCTGAACTCAAAAGTATCTCAGTCCTAAACAGAGATCTATTTTTTCCTAGTAACATAAGATAAATGTTGCTGAGTGGTGCCAAGGGCTGGGGCTGGAAGCTGGGAAATGGTGAGTGGATCACAAAATCACAGTGGTTTGGTTTGAAAAGGACCTTAAAGATCGTCTGTGTCTACCTGCTGCTGTGTGCGGAGCACTTCTTCCCAGGCTGCTCCAAACCCTCTCCAGCCTGGCCTTGGACGCTGCCAGGGGTGGGGAGCCACAGCTGCTCTGGGAAACCTGTGCCCTGGCCTCACCATCCTCTCTGGGAAGAGTCTCTTCCCAATATCCCATCTATCCCTGCCCTCTCAGTGGAAAGACAGTTCTCCCTTGCTCTGTTGCTCTGTTACTCTGTGCCCAAAGTCCCTCTCCAGCTCTCTTAGAGCACATTGAGGTGCTCGGTGGAGTGGAGTCATGGTAGCGGTTTGTGCTCTCTTTTGTCTAGAGGCTACACACAGTCTGCATAAATTAGCCTCAGGTTACAATTGAGCAGACTTATTTCACTAAGTTGAAAATGCATTTTTTTACACTACTGGAGTGTTTTAGCTGTCCCTGTGTTCAAGCAAAAGCCTCAATTTGAGTGTGGTGGGTGTGATTGAGGCATTTCAGTATGCAGTGTCCAATCTTTGCTTTCATATTTTCCAAGCGTTGCTCAGAGCTCCCTCATGGAGTGCCTTGTGTCAGGCAATGGCCCCTAATAAACTGTGTGACACGGGATGTGTGTGGTGAAGGGGAGTTATGCGTGTTCAGGAGCGGCTGGGAAGGGGCTGAGCCTGGAGCAAAGGAGGCTCAGGGGGGCCCTTGTGGCTCTGCACAGCTCCTGACAGGAGGGGACAGCCGGGGGGGTGGGGCTGTGCTCCAGGGAACAGGGACAGGAGCAGAGGGAACGGCCTGCAGCTGTGCCAGGATAGGTTTGGATTGGATATTGGGAAAGTTTCTTGACCTGGAGAGTTTTCCTGCCCTAGCACAGGCTTCCCAGGGCAGTAGTGACCTCCTCACCCTTGCATTAAAAAGTCCTGTGGATGTGGATGTGTGGGACATGGGCGGGCTTGGTAGCGGCCGGGCGAATGGTTGCACTCGACCTTGGAGGGCTTTTGCAACCTAAGCAATTCTCTGATTCCATAAAACCTTCCCGAAGCATTCCTGAAGCTCCGAGCCGGGCGGGCAGGGTGCTGCAGGTGGCGTGGGCAGGGCTGTGCAGCCACTGGCCGAGCTGCTCCGGCTCCGCTCCCTCTGTCCTTGGGGCACCGCACGGGTGGGTTCGTGCCGCGGTGCCGGGCCGGCCTGCCCCCGGTCCCGCCCGCCCGGCGCTGCACGTCCCGCTCCTCCACCCGGGGCATCCCGGGGCGGGAGCACCGTGCGTGGGAGGAGACTCGGCAGGGCGGGCCGGGCCGGGCCGGGCCGGGCCGGGCAGGGAGCGGCGCAGCGCGGCGGCGGCGGCAGCAGCACGATGCGGGAGGCGCGGTTCAGGGACAACTTCTGGGTGAGTGGGAGCACGGCGGGACCGGCACAGCGGGGACACAGCCAGCCGGGGCCGGGGGGCGCACCTGGAGGTGGAGGGATCACTGCGCTCTGGTTGGAGTTGCTCCTAAGCCAACGATCGTTGTCGTGGGGTGACTTTGCTGAATGCACTCGGTCAGTAGAACACTGGCACAGGGTACCCAGAGAAGCTGTGGCTGCCGCTGGATCCCTGGAAGTGTCCAAGGCCAGGCTGGACGGGGCTTTGCTGGGATAGTGGAAGGTGTCCCTGCCTGTGGCAGGGGATGGAATGAAATGTGCTTTAAGGTCCCTTCCAACCCAAACGATTCTGGGATTCTGTGATCCCCAGCAGGCACTGCCCACCATGCATGTCTTGAGAGTAGTGGCTTTACAGCCTGCTCCTTGCAGCGCCAAAAGAATCCCAGCCGTGGCTGCTGCCTTGCTGGAGGAAGTCAGTGCCAGGGTGAAGGGTTTGATACCATTAATTTGCCATTGGTGAACTACTTGAAGACAGCATGGTGAAAAATGTTCTCCTCTTGTGGAGCTAATCCTGGAGAGGAGCAAGTCACTTGGTATGATGCTGCTGCCAGCTGTTGAACCATGGAGGAAAACCCACAGTTCAGGGAAAACCACAATTTATTCTTTTCAGTCGGAATTATGCTTTTATAAAAGGAGAAGTGCAGGAAACCCACATATCTGCTGCAGAGCTAAAACTCTGTGGCTACTCGGTTCCTCTTGTGGTGGATCTTCATTCTAGGTATTGGTGACCAGGAAGTGAATTACAAAATTTGGTCTTTTGGGGCTGAAAATCTTCATCTGTGAATGGTGCTGCTTGGGGTTTCCCAGATGTTGCCTGGAAGCATCTCCCATCTTGTAGGACGTGAGAGAGAAGTACAGGCCCCAGGAAGAGCTGGCACCAGGTCTGGGGCTCCTGAGTGTTGAGGAATCGGTGCAGAGCCTTGCCCGGCATCATTAACAAGTTAACTGGCATAGCGTTGTCAAACACATAAATCCCACACAGATGTCAAACCTGTTATGGAGAATAAAGCCAACTCTGCACCTGGCAGCTGCTTCCCAGCTATTTGTTACACAGAAATTTTCCACAGTGCTCCCTTGGCTTTGCAGATGTGCGGAGGGGAGGTTCTGAGGGTGCTGGAGGAACCACTGTGATGGCAGAAAGGCTGAGCAGGCAGGGTTTGCTGTGCCTCGGTGGCATGTGGGATTGAAGAAGAGCTCCTCACCGCAGGGCTGACTTCGGCCATTTCTGCCCGCTTTGTTCCTCTCCTGCACTGGTGTGGTGCTTTTTGAAGGAGGATCTTGGAGGAGGGGGCTCAGTAGGAGAAATCCTAGGGCAGGAGCAGCCTCCAGCTTCCAAGATAAGGGAGGATCTGTGGTGTTGTGTGGGACGCTCACTCCTGCTTGACCACTTCTGAATAATCCCTGGTTCTTGCTGAGCCCCAAACCACTGGTGCTGCCAGGGATTTTTCCAGGGTTTTGTCCTTTCTGAAGCCCGTGTGCTCCAAGCGCCCTGACTGAGGCTGGACGGGAGCGTGATGGAGGTGACTCAGTGGAGAGACTGAGGCCCTTCTGCGGTCGTTGGGCCCATGGAAAAGGCAGGTACCACCCCAAAGCAGCTGCCGCACCACGTACTGGTGACTGTGCATCAGCTGTGAGGGCTGGAGGAGGGGTGGATAAGGATAGGAAGGGAAAAAAACCAAAGGAAGATTAAGTGTGCAGGGCTGCAGATCCAGCTTCCACCTGCTGCTGAGTGCTGTGAGTGGGCAAGCACTTCCTCTGCAATTTTCCTCTCAGATTGGTTTGCGTAAGGCAAAAAATAGAAGGAGAAGTCTTTGCTGAAGCAAGTGATTTCTTAGAATCATAGAAGCATTGAGCAGTTTGGGTTGGGAAAGACCTTACAAACCATCTAGTCCACCACCCTGCTATGGTCAGGGACACCTTCCATGAGACCAGGTTGCTCTATGCCCTGTCCAGCCTGCCCTGGAATGCTTCCAGGGATGGTGTACCCACAGCTTGTGTATGTAACCTCTGCCAGTGTTTTAATACTCTCACTCATAAACAATCCAAATAATTCCTTCCCTATATTTAATATGAATCTCCCATATTTTTGTTCAAAACTGTAATTCCTTGTCCTATCATTACAAAGAGCTTGGTGAGGCACAATTTTTGTCTTCTGTAGGTTCTTCACTTGTCAGACAGGGTGAGACCAAGAGGGCCATTGCTGCATGATCCTGGGCAGGTGGCACATGCTGTCACACACTGTTCTTTAGTGGTGATGATGGGTCAGCTCAGATCTGCTGGTCCAACAAAATGTACATGTCTTTTTTTTTTCCCTCCAAATTAACTCATCATCCCATTCTACCTGCAGAATCCCTAAATACTGGGAAAAAATGTATGTTACTCATGTGGGAGCAAATTTCTTGATGGTTAGGACAGCCTGATGAGGAGACTTTGGGAGTGCTCCAGGGGAAGTATGGTCCAACTGATGGGACAAAGTCTAAAAAACGTTCAAGCTCTCAAAACCTACCCCAGTTTTGGTATTGGATCTCCCAGCTTTGAAATGTGACTGGTTGTGAGTGATGACCTCTAGATTTGTTTGTGGCGATAGGATGGTAAAGGTGAGGGTGGGCAGGCCCTGGCCCAGGGTGCCCAGAGCAGCTGTGGCTGCCCCTGGATCCCTGGCAGTGCCCCAGGCCAGGCTGGATGGGGCTGGGAGCAGCCTGGGACAGTGGGAGCTGTCCCTGCCCATGGCAGGGAGTGGAATGGGATGAGGTTTAAGGTCCCCGCCAACCCGAACCATTCTGGGATTCTGTGATTGCAGGCTAAGCTGCAGCCCACCCTTTGCTCTGTTGGAATAGCACGGCTGTGCTTCCAGCCTCACCTGGGGACTGATTTAGTTTTAAACCCCAGCAGTTGTGGTTCCTTCGGTGGGTGCTGCGTCTGTTCCTGCACTGGCTCCTGTTCCCTGCTGGAGCTGATGGTGGGATATTCCTGATGTGCTCTGGTGGGAAAACACAGGCCCATTGGCTCTGTGCACTGAAGTTTGCTTGTGCTCCCAGGTCTCAATACAAGATGATGAATTTCCTTGAATAAAGATGTTTGCTCCCTGGCACCCCACTGCAGCTCCTGCTGCTCAGGGACTGAAGTCCAGACATGCCTGAAGCTGAAAACATATTTTGCCCTGCATGCTCTGACTCCCATGTCACTCACTCCCACAGGCCTCTGAGTGAGCTGTGCAAAAACAAAAATACCCCAAAACTCATGTTTGTTTGCCCCTGTCCTGCCTGTAGTGATTGCCACAAGTTGGGCAAGCCTGACATTTTGTTTTCATTTGTTTTTGCAATCTGCTCTTCTTCTTTCACTATGAGGTCTTTTCTTTCACTTTTTTTCACTTTCTTAAGTGAAAACATGCCTTGTTTTCCACAAGCCTGTTCTTACACACAGTTCGGGTAACCCCACCACCTTGGATCTCATCGCGCACTTTGGTGCTGTAAAACCATATGGTAAAAATAGAAATTACATTAATGCTAAGAACCACTCTAATTCTGATCTGTGGGCTAAACAGGTTGCAGCTTGGAGAATGAAATTTTAGTCATTTTGCCTTCAACGAGGTAGTGCTCTGCTCCCTGCTGTGTTTTTAGCAATGTTGCTAAAACAACCCATGTCTGAGGGGATGCAGCCCTGGGTTCCTGGGTTTATTCCCTGGCTGCTGTCTGATTATGGCTGTTTCACTTCCCCTTCCCCCTGCCTGTCCTTCTCTAAATGGGCACTGCCTTGGTGGAACTTGGCAGCAGCGTTGTGAAATCCCCAGGTCATTGTTTCGAAGGAACAAGGTGGGATTTGTGGGAAGAAGAAATTGCATCAAGGCGAAACAGACCTTTGCTTTTGGTGTCTCTGGGATGAACAGGCTGGTGTAGGGGAAGGAAACTTCAAATGGAAAATTACTAATCAAAAAGCTGCCTTTTGCAGGATGCTGGTCCCAGGTGGGCGGATTTGCAGTGAGGCTTTTTCCTCCCTGCAGTGAGTTTTGTCTGTCCTGTTGTACCCTCCTGGTTGTGGGGTGGGGAGGAGCTGCGGCCTTGTGCAGCCTCTCCTCGCCCTGCTCCCTGCGGGCACCGGCATGAAAAAGCACTTCTCTTTGTCTCAGTAACTTCTGCAGGCACCGACTGAGCAAGGACAGCACAGCCAGCTACGCTTGCACAGTTTTTGCAACTACTAAAATAGTCACCAGCTTCTGGTGCATTTCTCTAAGCACACAAGGCTGAGGAAACATTCTGGGAGCTTGGAATAAATACAGATCCTTCAGGAGATGGTCTATGAACATGTGCAGTGCCCCAAACCTTTCAGTTTGGGAAGGTTGGGACAGACAGATGGAGGGCAGGAGGGCTCTGCAGAGGGGTCTGGGCAGGCTGGATCCATGGCCTGAGGCCAATGGTGTGAGGGGCACCAAGGAGAAGAGCTGGGTCCTGCTTTGGGTCTCACCATTCCCTGCAGCTCCAGGCTGGGCAGAGGGGCTGGAAAGGCCCTTTGGGAAAGGCCCTGGCGGTGCTGGTGCCAGGGGCTGGACACGAGCCCAGGGTGCCCAGGGGGGCAGGAGGCCAATGGCCCCTGGGCTGTCCCAGCCAGGCTGTGACACAGCCCCAGGGCAGGGCCCGTCCCTGTGCCGGCCCTGCTGAGGCAGCTCCAGTGCTGGGGACAGCTCTGGGCCCTCAGCACAGGAGAGACACCGAGGGGCTGGAGCGTGTCCAGGGCAGGGAACGGAGCTGGGAAGGGGCTGGAGCCCCAGGAGAGGCTGAGGGAGCTGGGAAGGGGCTGAGCCTGGAGCAAAGGAGGCTCAGGGGGCCCTTGTGGCTCTGCACAGCTCCTGACAGGAGGGGACAGCCGGGGGGGTGGGGCTGTGCTCCAGGGAACAGGGACAGGAGCAGAGGGAACGGCCTCAGGCTGTGTAAAGTGATGTTTGGATTGGATATTAGGGAAAATTTCTTCATAGCGAGGGTTATTAGTCCTAGAAACAGGCTGCCCAGGGCAGTGGGGGACTCCCTGTCCCCAGAAGGATTTAAAAGCTGTGTGGATGTGGCACTTGGGGAGATGGTTTAATGGTAGTGTGGACAATACTGGGGAGTGGTTAACTCCCTCTAAGACTTAACGGTCTTATAGAACTTTTCTGACTGAAACAGCTCTACACTGTCATTTTCTTCTCAGGGTGTGTGTCTGCAGGGGTTTTCTGGTAAATTGGGGTAGGAGATGGAAGCGTCAGGCTCAGCAGCTTGCTGTGACTCAGACAGGATCATGACGTGCTTTCCCATCCACAGCAGAGCATTTTAGCCCCTGCTTTTGGCTGAAAGCGTAACCAAACTGTTGGAGAATTTTGCTCAGACATGGCTTATACAGTTTTGTTCAGACATGCCATAATCATATACAGCTGATTGAAAAGTAAAAGGCAGCTGTAAGCTGTAAATTCTCAAAGCCTGTTCCTGTAAACAACAAAATTCTCAGGCACATTCCTGTAAACAGCAGAAGTTCTCAGGTTGTTTTTTAATAACAAGTAAATATCTTGTCCTTGGATAAGCATGGGAAAGCAAAGTGACAAACATGGAGACCTTGAGAACTGTTCATAACAGAATAAGAAAAACAAGTCTTAGTCTCAATAACAAACCACAGGTATTGAAAACAAAAGGAGGGGTTGCCGTATAATCTGTGACCAATGATGAGCTCGGGTTTTGCAATATGTATGAGCTTAATTAACATGGTTATAAAATGTGCATGTTGGATCAATAAATCGGAGTTCGATGCTGATCAGAGGATGGGTTGTCTCCCTTCGCTTCTACACCAAACCCCAAAACGTCACAAGCAGCACACAAATTCCTTCTCGTTATTGATTCCATTGGGTGCAAATCCAGGCATCAGATCAGGAAGGGAGGGGGTTGCATGTCCTGTGAGCTTGGGAAACATCAGGTGCTGCTTTGTCACCTTGAAATCATCTGTTTGTAGTTTCCATGGGCTGTGCTCTGAATAGCACATGGGCTCAGAGCTGTGTCCAGCAGGGAGGGCCAGGACAGATGTGTGCAGGAGAATAGCAGGAGAGATCCTCATGCTCTGTTTGGGCAGGGCTTGGTGCAGCTCCCCATCTTCCATACTTGCCTTTGGGTTGGTTTATTATGGTTTTAAATAATCTTCTTTGTGCCCATGGCTCTGTGCATGCCATGCTGCACTTCCTCTTCCCTTGCTGTTGCCAGCCCTGCCTTTGCAGTCACAGAATCCCAGAATGGTTTGGGTTGAAAGGGACCCTCAAGACCCTCCAATTCCACCCCCTGCCATGGCAGGGACACCTTCCACTATCCCAGGTTGCTCCAAGCCCTGTCCAGCCTGGCCTTGGACACTTCCAGGGATTCAGGGGGCAGCCACAGCTGCTCTGGGCACCCTGGGCCAGGACCTCACCATCTTTATAGCTAGCAGTTTCTTCCCAATATCCCATCTGTCCCTACCCTCTGGCAGTGGGAGCCATTCCCTGTGTCCCCCCATTCCTTGTCCCCAGTCCCTCTGCAGCTCTCCTGGAGTCTCTGTGGGCACTGGACAGGGCTCTGAGCTCTCTCCGGAGCCTTCTCCAGGCTGAGCACCCCCAGTCATGCTGGTCCTTTTGAGTCTTTCTGTGCCAAACCTGCCCAGAAGGTTTCTGCAAAGGCTGATTTGAGACCATAAAACCCTGCCCAACTCCATCTGGGCTGGGAGTTCCTCCCATGGAAAACTCACCTGAAGGAATTTAAAAGCCATATAAATGTGGCACTCAGGGACGTGGTTGGGTGAATGGTTTGGCAGTGCTGGGGAATATTTAGACTTGATGATTTCAGAGGGTTTTTTCAACTTAAACAATTGTGTGATTCTGTGTTTCATATAACGCCTTGCACCCCAAGGTCTGGTCCTGCCTTGGGTGCTTAGGAAACACACACGTGCTAGAATTAAATCCCTCTACTGTAGGAGGAAGAGTGGTAAAACAAGGAGCTTAGTGCACATTATTTATGGGTATTCCTTGACCCTTCTGCTTGGCACAGAGAACCCAAGAGTGCCAGAGCAGGATGCAGGAGCCTCTGGGTGGTCCTGAATGTGCAGTGATGGGGCTCTGAGCCTCCCCTGGGTGTGCAGTGATGGGCTCTGAGCCTCCCATGGACATGCAGTGATCAGTGATGGGCTCTGAGCCTCTCCTGGGTGTGCAGTGATGGGCTCTGAGCCTCCCCTGGATGGGCAGTGATCACTGATGGGCTCTGAGCCTCCCCTGGACATGCAGAGATCAGTGATGGGCTCTGAGCCTCTCCTGGATGGGCAGAGATCAGTGATGGGCTCTGAGCCTCCCCTGGATGGGCAGTGATCACTGATGGGCTCTGAGCCTCCCCTGGACATGCAGAGATCAGTGATGGGCTCTGAGCCTCTCCTGGATGGGCAGTGATCACTGATGGGCTCTGAGCCTCCCCTGGATGGGCAGTGATCAGTGATGGGCTCTGAGCCTCTCCTGGATGGGCAGTGGTCACTGATGGGCTCTGAGCCTCCCCTGGGTGTGCAGTGATCACTGATGGGCTCTGAGCCTCTCCTGGATGGGCAGTGATCAGTGATGGGCTCTGAGCCTCCCCTGGATGGGCAGTGATCAGTGATGGGCTCTGAGCCTCTCCTGGATGGGCAGTGGTCACTGATGGGCTCTGAGCCTCCCTCCTGCCTGGGTTGGCAGTGGCCAGCAGCTGTGCTCTGCATCCCTTCTGTTTCCTTTGAAAGTGGGGACAGGAATTCAAGAGGGGCTGATCCTGTGCTTTGCAAATGTGATGAAGCCTGACTCCAGTGCAGTGTTTCCTTTTCACAGACTCGGTTCGTGAAGATGTGAACCTGAGAGCTGGCTGTGGGTTTATCAGTACCAACCTCATTTTGGAGGGACATTTGTACTTTGTAAAGGAAGTTTGGTTTCTGCCTAGGTCCTGCTCCACAGTCCTGTCTTCCCATGCAAAGCTGGTCTGGGATACCTGTGGATTTTCTGCCAGTCCCACTCCGCCACATCTCCCCTTCACTTCTTGCTTTCTGGTCACTGACAGTCAAGTACTTGAATAAGGAATTACACTTATTTAAACTGTTCCTTTATCACAGATACCAGCCCTGTTCCTTCTCCTTTATTGCACCAGGAACAAATTCTCAAGAAATCCCCTCTTCAGCTGCCCACACTCTTATGCCAGATCTCTGCATGCTCTCGTCCTGGCTTTGAACCATTTCCTGAATCTCTCCATCCTGCCACAATCCTCTTCAGGTTTCTTGATAACCTTTCGTGGCTTTTGTTTCCTGTTGCTGGGTTTCGTACCTGCTCCTGCTATTGCTCCCTTTTCTGCAGCCATGCATAGGAATGGGAAAAAATGGGGTAGAGTAAGTCAGCCTACAGCATTGCTGCATCTTCTTTTTCTTTTTCTTTTGGTTTTTCTTTTGGTTTTTCTTTTTATTTTCTTTCTTTTTCCTTTTCTTTTTCTTATTTTTTCCTTTTTCTTTTCTTTTTTTCCTTTTCCCTTTTTCTTTTTCTTTTCTCTTTTTTCTTTTTTTCATTTTCTTTTTCTTCCTTTTTCTTTTTCTTTTTCTTTTTCTTTTTCTTTTTCTTTTTCTTTTTCTTTTTCTTTTTCTTTTTCTTTTTCTTTTTCTTTTTCTTTTTCTTTTTCTTTTTCTTTTTCTTTTTCTTTTTCTTTTTCTTTTTCTTTTTCTTTTTCTTTTTCTTTTCCTTTTCCTTTTCCTTTTCCTTTTCCTTTTCCTTTTCCTTTTCCTTTTTCTTTTTCTTTTTCTTTTTCTTTTTCTTTTTCTTTTTCTTTTTCTTTTTCTTTTTCTTTTTCTTTTTCTTTTTCTTTTTCTTCTTTTCCTTTCCCTTTTCCTTTTTCTTTTCCTTTTCCTTTTTCTTTTTCATTTTTTTCTACATACATCCATGCAATATATGTTTTTAAGGAATAATTTGGAAGAAAATGACCCTTCACAATCTATGGCAAGTGTGGGTGGCACAGATGTACCTTGTCTCAAATTGCCACCATTGTTCTCATTCTGGAGCCTCTCCCACCCCTAAAAATAACATATTTTATTTCATAAAGAGGCACTTGCACGCTTTCTCCCCCTGAACCACGGCCTGTGCAAATGCCTCAGGAGGTGGCAGTGTCCATGGATTGTGCTGGCAGGGACATGACTTCTGCTCCTGTGTTTCCAGAGCACGGACCTGACCAGCACAGTTGGCTACGACAGCATCATCCAGCACCTGAACGATGGCAGGAAGAACTGCAAGGAGTTTGAAGACTTTCTGAAGGAAAGGTAGGGAGCTGCCTCTGGCGCGGGCTGGGTGGAGCCTGGGAGTGCTGCTGTGGCGCTGCTCCTTCTCCTGGTGTTCCCAGCTTGGTTTCTGCCGCGTTTAAGTGATGATAAAAGGCTGTGCCACGAAGTTCACCTTGCTGTTTGCCTTGCAGAGGATCAGGTTAGAAGATCTTGGCCCAGGAGAGCCATGGCTTTGTCCTGTCTTTGTCTCTGTGCATTATGAACTCCCCACAGATTCAGCGTTAAGAAATGGTAGGGTTAGGTGCTGCCATTATTAATCAGAGGAGATGACATAAGCAGAGGTCCTGTGCCTGGTGATGATCTGACTAAAATCTGATGTATTTTACCTTTGTGGCTCACCTGGTTAGCAGTGGCTAAATATGAAGAGCATTGTAGAATATGTACATTGAATTAATGTCATTTTGGTAATGACAGTTGGAGAAAACCAACCTCTGATTGCACAACTCTGTGTAGAGCATCCTGTTTGCTACTTCTAACAAAATGGGGATGAACAGGAGGAGAGCTGCACTTAAAAGTGTCTAATCCACCTACATCTGTTCAGGCTGTAATCCCACGTTCCAGGAAAATTTGACCTCCCACAGGAGGAAGTGGACCCTGAGAACCAAGTCTCACTCATCAGTGACAATGCAGAGTGCCAGAAGCCTCCTCTACACCCTGTGCCCTCTTTGGCTTTGAAGGAGGTGTGGGTTGCCACTGCAGTGTCTGGCCAGGAGGAAATCAGAGGCTGGGCCTGGATTTGCCACTCTCTGGGCTTGGCCCAGTTGTCCAGCACAGTTCCAGATATGGAAAATGTTCCTGCTGGATGTTTTGTCTCAAACAAAGTTCATGGGAATGTTGCTAGGTGTATTAAAAAAATCAATCTATAGTACATTTTTTTTCAATTTCCCTATTAGCTTCTGGAGTTTTTAGAGTTAAGGTAGGTGAATTTCATTGCCAGACTCCAGAAATCAACCATACAAGGATCTTCATCTGTATTAGTAGTTAGGACATTTTAAAAAGTTGTTTATTTTATCCAGTGGATGTTTTAATGGCAGCCTCTAGGAGTACTTGTTCCTTTCTGCTGGGCACATGGAGAGAACTACATTTGATCAAGCAATTCCAGCCCTGGTTGTCTGTAGTGATTTAAAAAACAAAGACCTGGTTATTCTTACACTGCAACACTGCAACACAGGAACTCCCTTTTCCTCCTTCCTTTCTTCCAAGAGGGGGAGATAATATGGTCTCTCAAAGATGTTATTTATGTCACCTCATGAGGTTTGGTCTCTTTTTCAGATGCTCTCCCTAAGGATTAGTGCCAGGTGCAGAGAGTACTTATTGCCACACATAGATGGGATGTAGGGAAGGAATTGCTGGCTGTGAGGGTGGTGGGACCCTCTCTGGCACAGGGTGCCCAGAGCAGCTGTGGCTGCCCCTGGATCCCTGGCAGTGTCCCAGGCTAGGTTGGACAGGGCTTGGAGCACCCTGGGTTAGTGGAAGGTGTCCTTGCCCATGGCAGAGGGCAGAACTGGATGAGCTTTCAGGTCCCTTCCATCCCAAACCAATCGATGATTTCTCTCTGTGGTGACTCTCTTTCCTCAACAGAGCAATTATAGAAGAAAAATATGGCAAGGAGCTCATTAACTTATCGAAGAAGAAGCCCTGTGGGCAGACAGAGCTGAAGTAAGTTCACAGTTGCTTTTATGGGTGTCCCTGAAGGAGGAAGAGAAGGAAGGAAGCTGTGAGACAAAACAGAATTGAAACGTGATTGAGACATTCGGAAGACGAGCTGAAATCGTTCTCATGAATGAGCAGTGTTCAGCTGGGTTTTAATTGGCTTTCAGCTGGAGCCCACCAAGTTCCCCTTGGCCACAGATTAACCAAGGCCCTGTAGATGCTCAGGGGGATGTGGGTTGGTGGGTCAGCTGAAGGCTGGGGATCGTGAGACCTTGGGTTACCTCCAGGCAGGGAAGTACAGGTACTTCCCTGACTCAAACCATGCACATCTTTTGAGCCCAGCATGCTGTGGCCACCACAGCTTGCTCCATTTCCCAAGTGATCCTCACTGCCTTCTGCTTCCTCCTTTATTTCTGCACTTTAAACACACTCTGGTCATTTACTTACAGTTTCATATTGAGGTGTCACTTAAAATGTTTTTACCATCTTTACTGTGCAATATTAATAGGGAGAAAATTTTTCCTGTTTAGGAATAATAGGGAATAATAATCTCCCTAATAGGGAGAAAATTTTTCCCTTATTTTCCAACCTCTGGCAATGGTCGAAACATTTTCAACAATGGTTGGGACCATTTCAAACCATGTTGAAATTGTCCCAAAATTATGGTTTCAGGAGGTTTCCAGAAGCATTTGTTGTGATACTTTGAATTTTCAATAGCATCCAGCATTCAGAAAGATGTCAAACCAAGTGAACTGTGTTGTACCTGCTGAGAGGGGAAAAAGCTGGAGGTACTAAGAGGGTAAATAAATGTGCTTTAAGGTTCTTTGGGCATTGTTGAGTGAGCTGTGTTTTGGAAGAGGTGCTCTGCTCTGCCTGTGCCCGACTCTGCTTTTCCACCCTTTTTAATGCCTTGCCTGTGTTTTTCAGCACGCTGAAGAGATCCCTTGATGTTTTCAAGCAACGTAAGTAATTATTTGTGTTTGCCAGGACAGTAAAGCCTGAAGGCAACTGCTTGGGAAGAAAACAGCAGAGAAATCTCTAAAGCTGTGCAGTGATGAGGCCAGGCAAAGGCTGTACAGCTGGCCTGGCTCATCCCAGTGTGTGGGGCTTCGGACAAAGTGAGCCAGGACATGTGTGGGACAGGAGACCCTCAGGGCATCATTTTGGGATCTCTTGGGCTTTCAGGTCTGGCTGCAGCTCAGAGGTCATGTTTGTGTTGTGCATAGGAAGCTGTGCATGGGAAGCTTATCTGGAGTTTGCTGGACAGGCTTGTCCTCTTCACAAACACACTGCAACTCACACCTTGAACCTGGGGACAGCTCTGGGCCCTCAGCACAAGGGAGACACCGAGGGGCTGGAGCGTGTCCAGGGCAGGAACGGAGCTGGGAAGGGGCTGGAGCCCCAGGAGAGGCTGAGGGAGCTGGGAAGGGGCTGAGCCTGGAGCAAAGGAGGCTCAGGGGGCCCTTGTGGCTCTGCACAGCTCCTGACAGGAGGGGACAGCCGGGGGGGTCGGGAACAGGGAACAGGGACAGGAGCAGAGGGAACAGCCTCAGGCTGGGCATGGGGGGGTTTGGATTGGATATTAGGGAAATTGTCTCATGGAAAAAGTTGTCCAGGCCTGGCACAGCTGCCCAGGGAAGTGGGAGAGTCCCCATCCGCAGAGGGATTTAAAAACCATATGGATGTGGCACTTGGGGACATGGGTCTGTGGCAGGCCTTGGCAGTGCTGAGGGAATGGTTGAACTTGAGGATCTTAAGAGGGTTTTTCCAGCCTAAATGATGCTGTGATACTAACTGGAGCATCTACAAGATGGTGCTTTGGCCACTGTACATTGTCATGGTCACCTCCTGCCGTGTCCCATCAGACAGCACCTGGAGGGTGAGCGCTCCGCTGTCCTGTGCCCAGTCCATCCCCTGCCTGATCTGCTGCCCCTGTGGACCTCCCTAACAGGGCTCTGCCCTCATCACTGCTGACAGTTCACAGCTGCGGGTTTGGAGCAGCTTTGTGGGCTGAATCAGGAGCTGCCATTTAGCTCTGCTCCCTTGGTGGATCTTGAGGGTGTTTCACAGTGTGGCCACCTCGCCTTCAGCCGGAGGAGCCTGAGGTTGTTTTAGCCTTCATTTTTCTGTGCTCCAAGCTGCTGCCTGCTGGCCTGGGGCAGTGCAGTGTGTTGAAACGTGCCCAGATTTACCTGTGTGGGGGGGAGAGTTTTCTCAAACTGGAGAGCAGGTCCCAGCAGGACTGATCCTTACACTGGTGAGTGCTGCTTGGAGGCTGCTTCAAACAAGCTGGAGCTTTTCATATTTCTGAAAGGGGATGTGTGGTGTGCTCTAAGCTGACTTGAGAAACAGTCTCTTTAGGAATTTATATATATATATTAATAATGAATTTGTTTTCTCTTTGCAGAGATAGACAATGTGGGACAAGGTCACATCCAGCTGGCGCAAACCCTTCGGGAGGAGGCAAAGAAGATGGAGGATTTCAGGGAAAAGCAAAAGCTGCATCGGAAAAAGGTGAGGCACGGTGGGGAGATGTGCCTTCCTGCAGGGTGCTGATCCTGCCCCAGCAAGGGGCTGATCAATGTCTCATGCCATGTCCCAGCCCCTGCCACGCCCCCAGTGCCTGTGCTGCTGGGAAGTGCTGAGCTCCTTCCTATGTGTTGTAACTGTGTAGTAACCTCCAACTTCCTTCTTCTCACTTCCACATCTTCTTCGAGTGTGTTTTGGGGCCAGCCACAGTGTTGGAATGTTTTTAAAACATTTGTTTGGAGGGCTGTGTGATCTCCATAGGGGCTGTAAAAGTGGCCAAGCCTTTTAACTTCTTCTGGCTTAGATTGTTTTGTCTGGAAAACCAGGGAAAACTGCTAGAACCAGGGACTGGTTTGGACCTAGCAGAGGGGAGTGTTTTGCCAGTGTTTTCTCAGTTTTGCCAGAGTCTGTGGAGATGGTACAGTACTATATATTGCTGGGATTTAGTTTGTAGAGTTCCTTTGCATACACAAAAGGCTACAATTGCCTACAATTCAAGGCTTAGGCAGAAGCACAAAAGATGAGTTTTGTGAAGATGATTTGGATGGATGAAGGTCTTTAAACACATCTCAGTGTGGTCTGTGGCTCTTCTTGTAAGCCACACAGTGTGTCCTGGAGCTTTGATGGTCAGTGACGTGCTGACCCCAGGTCTGTTGTCTTCACAGATAGAGCTGATAATGGAGGCCATTCACAAAAACAGGAATCTTCAGTACAAGAAGACCATGGAGGTAAAGCAAATACGCTGCTGTTTCTTGCCGTGTGGGTTAATGGTCCACACACACACAGAGCACTGGGACAGGCTTAAATGAGAGGAGTTTCCTCCTCTGCTGTGACTCTGCTGTGTCTGTGTGAGTGGTGTGCAGGGTGTGCTCAGAAAAAGTGAAGAGCACAGCAAAGACAAGGCCAGTGGTAGCCTTGCAGGGCTGGATACAAATGGTTTAGAGTCAGAGAATTATTCAGATTGGAAAAGCCTCTAAGATGCTTGAGTCCACCATTTGCCCAGCACTGCCAAGCCTGCCACTAACCTGTCTCCCCAAGGGCCATATCCACACCTTTTATGAACACTTCCATGGATGGTGACTACACCACTGCCCTGGGAAGCCTGTTCCAGGGCATAAAAACCCTTTCTGTGAAGAGGTTTCTGTGAATATTTACTCTAAACCTCCTCTGATGCAACTTGAGGCCACTTCCTCTCCTCTTGTCTCTTGTTCCCTGGAGCACAGTCCGACCCCCCCGGCTGTCCCCTCCTGTCAGGAGCTGTGCAGAGCCACAAGGGCTCCCTGAGCCTCCTTTGCTCCAGGCTCAGCCCCTTCCCAGCTCCCTCAGCTGCTTCTCATCACCCTTGTGCTCCTGCCTGTTCCCCGGCCCTTCCCTGGACATGCCCTTGATTGCCAGCAGCTTTTCACTCCAATCCTTGCCTCGCAAGGCTTCTCCCAAGCTGCAGGGCACCTTTTTGCCAGGCTGTTCCCTTGCAGGCTGAGCTTTTCCCCCTGAGGTGTGCCTGCATCCAACATCTGGTATTGGAATTGAATAGCAATATTGCTGGATGGAACGTGCCTGGGCTTGTCTGGCCTTGCTGCTTGACCAAAGGTGGCAGCTGTGGTGGTTTCACCTCAGAGACACTGTGGTGGTTTCACCTTGGCTAAGCTGGATGGTGCAGCTGGGTGCTTGGGACAAGTCCAGGCATGCAGGAGCTCAGGTTTACCTCTGGTGGAAAGGTTTTAGGTGAGGTGAAGGAAAAGGAGTCAGTTCTACTGGGGGGTTTGAATCCAGAGGTTTATTTCTGGCACACAGGCCTCTGAATGCAGCAACAGCTCCAACAGAATTGAGGGAACCGTGTGGTCCTCGTGTCTTTTAAGCCCGGGGAGAGGGGGAGGGAAGTGGTAGGGATCCCACCAACCAGGTATGGGGGGAGAAGTCTCAAGGGACAAATGATACCTGGATGGCCCAATGTCCCCAGGGCTGAGAGGCATCTCTTGAACTTTGCCAATCACACAACGCCCTTGCTGGAATGCCAAGATTGACAGACAGCACTCAGCAAGAGGCAAGGGGAGGGGAAGGGAGAGGTTATTGGCACACCTGGGGAAAGAACCGGGATGGACAGGCTATTCCATTACACCACAACAATCTGTGTGTGTGGGGTCTGTCCCAGGCCAAGCGTCTGTACGAGCAGCGCTGCCGCGACAAGGACGAGGCGGAGCAGGCCGTGCACCGCAATGCCAACCTGGTCACGCAGAAGCAGCAGGAGAAGGTAAGGGCAGGCATTCAATTCAGCCCTGCAAGAGCCTGAAGGAGAGATGCAGGACTCCAGGGGGCTCTCCAGAATGCAGTTTATTACATCCAAGGCATTAGAGCAGGGCAGGGTTGTGGGTGACAGAGCCTGTGCCTACAGCTGTCAGCTCCAGCTGCAGACAGCCCTGGAGACCCTTTGGTTTAGGTTACATTGCATTATATATTTTTCTTTTGGTTACAATGCATTATATACTTTTCTTTGCTGAGCATCTTAACACAGAAGAACCAATCTATACCTTAACTATTATTTCTAGCCTATCATAACTACTATAATTACCATATTCATGTTACTGTTCCCCAATCACTAAAAGTCAGTACATTACAGTTTACGCTAGAAGTTGTTTTTCAGTTTTCTTGTGGTGGAAAATTCTGAGAACTTTTTTCTACTTGCAACTTTGCTGCCTTGTTTGCTGTGCTATCTTTCTGCTTGGTAAAAACATCTTCTTGTTTGAAGTAGGTTTATCCTTTGCTGTAAGTCATAAAAACCCCTTCTAACTAACACACCCTTTGCCTCCTTGGTTATCCGGTAAGACTGGCTCAGCAATTCTTTTCTTCTGTATCAAAACTTGCTTCCATCTCTACTCCTTCTTCAGATTCTACATTTAAAATCTTTCTGCTAAACATACATATCTGTGAGACTTTCTTGTCAAACTTTCATCCTTCCTAAGAGGCTATGGTGTGGGGGGGGAAAGGGATGTCTTTTCTTGCAGCTCTCATGCCCCAGCTCTTGTTCTAGCTCTGGGTTTGGGGTGAGATGGGGAGGCTGGTGATGCTCCCCAGTGGGGATGCAGTGCCATTGGTGATGCACACAGCCTCTTCTTCACCTTCCTTGTCTCTCCTGGTTTTGGCAGCTGTTCCTGAAGCTGGCTCAGACGAAATCAGCACTGGAGGACACTGGTGAGTGTGGAAATGCCGCGTTGGGAGGGTGAGGGGCAGGGGCTTTTGAAGCCGTGGCACAGCTTGTGGATGAGCTCCAGCTCTTGGGTCAGGCATGACTCCTTGGAAACACATTCCTAAGATAGCAGCAGTGGGCAATGTCCCTGGAGAAACCTGCATGATCCCACTAAAACTATGTCCTTCTGTTTTATCCCTGATCTCCCACCCTTTTCAGCCTTTTTTCCAGCCCTAGAATTACCTTCTAGTGAAGGGATTTTTTTTAAATGAATGTTAATCATGGAATCACAGAATCATAAAATGATTTGGGTTGGAAGGGACCTTAAAGGTCATCTCATTCCAGCCCCATTGCCATGGGCAGAGGCACCTTCAGCCAAAATGTGATTTGTCTCACAGACAGGAGTTACCAGCAGAGTGTGACCACAATGGAGAAGATCCGGGAGGAATGGCAGAACGAGCACATCAAAGCTTGTGAGGTAAATGCCCCTAAACACCTCCACATGCCAGCCTGTTCCTCTGGGTTTGCAGTCCTGGCTGCAGGGCTCAGGGACAGTGCAGATTTGCTGGTTTTGTATTCCCCTGGCAGTGAAGCACCAGGATGTATTGCAGCTAACCCTGTGTGTGTGTCTGAAGCATGGCTTCTGGATTCAAGGCCCCATTGCTTCAAGGTTTCTGCTCTCATTTTATTATTTTCTCCACCAGCTTCTAAAATTGACAGAGTCAAGGTGGTGACATTTTTGCCCACTACCTGCTTGCAAGTGAAGCATGGCTGTCATCTTGGACAGCTGTGGTCACCTCTGCACACTCAGTAACCCCAGGCCAGTATGTCCTGGAGCCTCAACAACATCTTTTTTGCTCAGAAGATTGTCTGAAACTCTGGAAGACTTTGCATGACTTTCCAGCAGGGGCTGGTGGTGGCTGGGGATGCAGGTGAAGCCACCTCCACATGCACACTGTGCCAAGAGCTCTTTACCTGGTGTCTCACAAACCATGCAGTAGTGTGGGAACCCCTCTGAGAGGGTGTATCAGCCTGAAGCAGACAGCCACACAGGGAAGTGGCCCAGCAGGGATTTCCAGCACATGCCCTGGGGAATTCCAGACTGGTAGCAAGAGGGCTGAGCAGCTGCTCTGCTGCTGGCCTGTGGTCTGTGACTGAGGGGTGGACAGAGACTGCAAAGATGGATTTTATCCCAGATCTGCTTCAGGCTTGCAACCAGCTTTCCCATTCCCAGCAGTGCTGATCCCTTCCAAGTTACCTCTCTTGTTGCCTTTTCCACACCTCTCTTCAGGCTGCTATCCCAATTTTCCCTTTTGAACTGAATTTTCTGTCTGTTTTGTGTGGTGTGCGTGGGTGTCTCTGTGCTGGTGTGCTTTTGGTGTCTTCTCTGGAAGCCTCTAGGATGGGGACACAGTTTAGTGGTGGCTAGGCAGTGCTGGGTTAGTGGCTGGACTCAATGCTCTTAGACAGTGTTTCCAACCCTAATGGTTCTGTGGTGGGGAGTGGAAAGCAGCAGATTCACTTTTGCAGATGGATGATGTGGCAGTTTTCCTCTCCATGTGTTGCAAAGGTCATAAGTGGTAACAAGTGTGGATGTTCATGGGAATGTGTAAAAACATGTGAAATTGAGGTGTACCAGACAGCAGATTTCAAAAGGCTTTAAACCTGCTTGGAAAAGGGCTAGGCAGGAAAGAAACAGAAACACCTCTGTTTTCATACATCCCCCTTTTTTTTTATTGCTCCATATCTGGAACATGGAAATGTTACAAAAAAACCCATGTACATGTGGCACCTGGGGAAATGTGTTAGTGGTGGCCTTGGCAGTCCAGGTGGGATTTGATGATCTTAGAGGGCTTTTCCAATCTAAATGATTCTGGGATTTAAGGGTACCTTGGTAAGGGAAGATGGCTGGGACCACAGGAGCACAAGATACTTTGGGAACCTGTACTGCCTTTAGAAAGCTGGCTTGGTCTCCCCAGAGGTAGAAATGTGCTGGGTGGTCCCCTCCACATTAGTCTTGCAGATTTTCCAAGCCTGGTGCATCACCTGGATGCATAGAGGGATTATTCTCCTCTGGACAAGCTGGAGGACTCAGCTTCCTGCAGAAGATCGACACCAACTGCTCCTGGCAGTTAGCTTTGTTGTGGCACGTGGGGGTGGGAAGCAATCAGGACAAAAGAGATTTGCCCTCGTTTTGAAGATGTTATGGACAGTTTTGTCTGTGTTGTTTCAGTTCTTTGAGACTCAGGAGTGCGAGCGGATCAACTATTTCCGTAATGCCCTCTGGCTCCACGTCAACCAGCTCTCCCTGGGCTGTGTTCAGAATGATGAGGTACCTCAACTCAAAACCTTCATTTTTCTGTGTAGAAAGCAAAGCCCAGTCTGTTTCCCTGTGCACTAAGCTTGGCCCTTGATTGACCAAAGAGACCAGTATGAGTGGGCGAGCAGAAGGATTGGCCAAAACTCCTGCAAATGAGGTTTCCTCTGGGAATTCCACATTTTTGAGGGTGGTGAGGCCCTGGCACAGGTTGCCCAGAGAAACTGTGCTTGCCTCTGGATCCCTGGAAATGTCCAAGGCCAGGTTGGACAGGGCTTGGAGCAATCTTATCTAGTGGAAGGTGTCCCTGCCTATGGCAGGGAGTGGAATGGGATGGGCTTCTAATTTCCTTTCCAATCCAAACCATTCTGGGATTCTGTGATTCCCCTGATGCTGGAGCTCATGTGAGCACTGGGCTTTCACCCTATCTGTGGTAAGCAAAGGGGAAAAGCCTTATTTTTTTTATCTGATGCCTGATGTATACAAATGCATTTTATTTCCCTTTTGCAGAAATACGAGGAAATCCGCAAGAGTTTAGAAATGTGCAGCATTGAGAAGGATGTTGATTTTTTTGTAAATTTACGCAAAACTGGAAGTTTGGCTCCAGGTAAGAGCTTAGTAGAATCTCAGAAAGTAGTGCTGATTGCTCTGTACTCCTCATGGAGCTGGCTGCTCTGGTCAGCATCATTTTGTGTGCAGGAAACACTCATTTTGCATTTCATTCACTGCCTTGCAACACTAGTCTGTGCCACTTTTGACAGCCCCTGGAGATCATAGTCTCAAATTTTTTTAGTTTCCTATCAGACATTTTCTCAGAGAGGGGAAAGACTTGGCAGCTGAATGCTGGTATAGGAAGTATTTTATGTCTGTAAGAGGCTTGTATTTTACTACTGTCAACTTTTCCTAGCTCCTGTTGTTTATGAAAACTACTATAATGCCCAGAGAAATGTGACTCCTGCGAGAAGTCCAGCTCCTGTGCCTATATCAAGGTAAGATACACCTGCAATTGTTATTGCAGATCATTCTCACTCCCCCAAAACAGGCATAATTTTTTCCTTTCAGTCTATTGGAAACTGGACTTAAAGGTATTACAGGACAATATTTGCTTGCATGGCTCATGATGTGGTATGTCACCATGACAGATCACAGGAGGAGATCTGAGGAGAGTTAAAAGCATTTGTGGGTGGAGGGAGGAACTGCAGAGCTGGATTCACTCTCGTGGGACAGAAGCTAGGCAGGGAGGACACAGTGAAGGGTTTTTCTGTCAGGGGCAAGATGATGGCTGGGGCCAAGACTCATGCTAAGGATGAATTGCCACTTTGGCTGCCACACTGAAAGAGGAGTCATGTTCAATTACAGCTTCCTGATGTCTCACTCTGGACAAAGGCATGTTGAAAGACATGCCCTGAGGCTCACTTGTCAGTTTTTCCCTGAGTCAGTGCTTTCTGGTTATTTTTTCCTCTTCCCCACTCACTGTGTCAGGTTCAATTCCCGTGTTTTCCAAGTGGGCTGTGGGTGGTGAGCCCACCGTGACTTGCCTTGTCAGGTCTCCATAAAGCCCAGGATGGCCAAACCTCCTTCCCTCCCACCAGCTCTGGGGGGGAGCTGGGGGGTGCAGAACCAGGGCAAAGGGAGTCCCTGAGCCATGCAGATCCTCAACTCTGTGTTTGTTTCCTTCTGTGCAGGAGGGGACCTCTGCCCACCCCGACCAGTGCACCAGGTGAGTTACTGCTTCATGGGCTTTCTTGCCATGCATGCTATCACTTCAGCCCTTGCCCAAAGTCCCTTTCCAGATCCCTTAAACGCCCTTTAGGCACTGGAAGGAACTCTAAGGTCTCCTTGGAGCCTTCTCTTCTCCAAGTGAACACCCCCAGCTCTCCCAGCCTTGCTTGAACCTCATTCACTCACTCACTTTAACATGGACGGCCAGTGTGTGGTGCTTCTGCTCTGTTTAAAGTCACATAAGGAGCACTTCTCATGGGAAACCTGAGGGGATTTTTTGTGCTCTGTGTTTCAGGGGAGCCTGATTATGCCACAGTGGATGGCTACAGCTTGGTACATTTCTAACAGTCACAGTGAGTACCCACTTTTGATTAAATGAGGCTTTAAAGAAAGGGAGGAATTTTTTACTTGGGCATATAGTATTATGATAAAGAGGAATGATTTATACTAAAAGAGGGTAGATTTAGATCAGCTAGAGGGGAGAAATTCTTCCCTGAGAGGATGGTGAGGCCCTGGCACAGGGTGCCCAGAGCAGCTGTGGCTGCCCCTGTATCCCTGGAAGTGTTCCAGGCCAGTTTGGATGGGGCTTGGAGCAATCTGGGATAGTAGAAGGTGTCCCTGCCCATGGAATTAGATGGTCCTGATGGTCCATTCCAACCCAAACCATTCTGGCATTCTGTAAGAAAGGATTTACTATGAGATGAAGCTACACAGAGGAGGGACAGTGGGGAAAAAAGGCCATTGGTTAAGGAATGACATTTGAGGTGACTAATTGGAAGTGATGCTTCTGTCTGCCCTCCCATTATTTGTCTGAGCTGTAGCTGTGGTTTAGACACTGC
Organism: Melospiza melodia melodia; assembly: GCF_035770615.1. Taxonomy (NCBI): domain Eukaryota; kingdom Metazoa; phylum Chordata; class Aves; order Passeriformes; family Passerellidae; genus Melospiza; species Melospiza melodia. The sequence continues at coordinate 2,498,439 of NC_086226.1, forward strand.
TGATCCTGTTCTCTAGGTTTTCCAGAAGGCAGAAGACACTGTTGGTCTGACCAGCATGGCAGAGATGGTGTTTTCAGTTATTCCCAGACACCCAGAGCTGAAGTGATTCTGCTTTTCAAGAGAATATTTGAGGACTATGATAATTATTTGTACATTCAGAAAGCGCTTACTAAAAACCTGTGCCTTTGATCAGCAAACTCCTTGTATGGATCTTCACACTCAGAGGAGGAAAAGGACCAGACACAGGGGTGACCTGTGTCAGAAGAAGGTTTTGATTTGAAATTATTCTGAAGTGTAGCCATCTAGAAAGTCTGGGGCCTCCCACTCTCTGTATAACTAAGAAGTTGTTTGTGCAGGGAGGAGTGCTGCACGATGCTTTGGGCACGCTGGCTTGTGTCCAGGGTATGTGCATCCCTCCCAGATCTCAGGTTTTGCCTGTTCCTAAAGGCTCTTGCCTGTACCTAAAGTCTTTCATAAGTGGGGATTAAACTTTAGGTGAAATTTAGGTGAAATTTTAGGTCATTTAGATGAAATTTTACTCATATTTCTCAGAAATCTTACTTAGAGGGGCACCAGCATTTGCACCACGTGTCTGTCTTAGCTGTAGCTGTGCTCCAGGGTTAAGTGGAAGCTGCTTTGCATCTACCCAGGGAGGGGCTGTGTCACATCCAACCTGCTGGGAGGTCCCAGGAAGGTCCTAAGGAATTTATTCAACTCTTCCAGCCACCTCTCTGATGAGGGTCTTGTGGGCTTTTAGGTTTATCAGGTTGCCCCTGGTAAGCTCTGGAGACCAGGCTGGATGGGGCTTGGAGCCACCTGATCTAGTGGAAGGTGTCCCTGCCCGTAGCAGGGAGTTGGAACTGATGCCTTTTTGGGACTACCTAAAAACAGAGTCCAGATGAAACTAAAGGAATAAAAAGTTATATTTATTGGAGGGCCTTCAGGTACATTTTGGGCAGACAAAGCCCCCCAATGTATGGACTATGGGTCACGGGTTTTCACATTTTTGTAAGTTCGGTCCATTTGCATGTTGGGGGTTAATGTTCCAATTGCAGCTTCAGGTAATGAAGTCATTTATCCCAAGTTTGCTGCCCTTCAACTCACTTTTGTTTATGTTTCTCAGGGCCTGAGACAGTAAGGAGTCCTTGATTCCCAGGCCTAGAGAGGAATTGTTTTGTCTGACCAAAATAGGAAAGCAGTAGCTAACACTCCATATGGAGTTTAGGGTTATACACTAAAGAATTGCAGGATTACAAATATTTGAAAAATATAAAAGGTAGAATCCTAAGGGATCAGAACTAGGTGGTCTTTAAGGTCCCTTCCAACCCAAACCATCCTGGGATTCTCTGGCTGTATGATTTAATTAACTTCTGTGATTCTCTAACCTCTTGTTCTGACTATGCACCACTGGAAACAAACCTATCTATTGCTGGAGCCATGAAACCTGTTTTTCTGACCACTTCTCCTGAAAGTTCCTGCCCTTGTTGTTGCCACAGATACAGATATGATTATGGCTTTGATCCGGAAGCTTTCATGCCTTGGGGCTGCTGGTCTCTCTGATGTCCCTGTGTGCAGTGCTGCTCCACTGCTCCTTGCTGCCTTATTTCACTGGACACAGGGACACAGGACGTGGGGATAAACACACAGTTTACCTATCTAAACCTGGTGCCAGGCCACTAACCTGGAGCAACGTGATTTGCTGTTTTTATGATGTTTTTCAAGTTTAATCTGCATGGCTTCAGCATGTGCCTCAGCCCACCAGTCCTTGGGGTTTTCACTGGATTTATTTGTGTGGGGAAGATGACAATGAGCTCCAACATCTGCCCTGCTGCCTCACTGTGAGCTGTGGAGAGTGCACATGGCAAGGAATCAGCTATCCTATTTATTTCTGAAAGACCAAGGATACAAATACTGTTCTGAAGGAGCCTGCTGTAGTCTTAGTTCTATAAATACATATTTTAAAAAATAAGTTCTGAGTCTCGTGTTCTGGATATGTGTTCTTTTTTAAAGTTGTCGTGTTTACTTTCTGTCGGGGACGGGTTTGGGATCCATGCAAAGCATCCTAGTCTATCCTGGATGGAAATCTACAAGATCACATCCTTTATTTCAGTTCTTGCTCAATAGCAACACAGCAAGGGAGAAGAAACACCAAAAGAGAATGGCATGAGAAGTGCATCTCATTAGCCATGAGCTGCAGACCATGCAGGGCTGTTTGCCCTGGAGGAGTGTCTGGTCTGCAAAAACTTGCATGATTTCTCTTCTGGGATTTTTCCACTGATTGAACACAACAGATGCTGTTTGGGTTTTCTGGGTGTAGAGGTGCCCAGTGGGGCTAAAACTTGGCTCGCACATTTACTGAAAGCACAGAAGTAATCCCAGAATTGGGGCGCTGGAGAAGGTTTCCCCCTACAGCCACGTCCAGTTTACCTTTCCCATAGATACTACAAATTCCAGGTTACACTAGTAACACAAAGACTTCTCAAGCTCTAAGTACAAGGTTCCAGGGAGAGAACAGTGCCTGCTCAAGGCCAGTAACGGGACTGTGAAGTGCCCCTGAGCTCTGGGGGGGCTCATCCTCCTGGGCACTGAGGGAAGTCCCTCCTGCTCTGGCTGTGGCTCCCTGGGGATGGCTGGGTGCCAGGACAGGGCTCTGGGGACAGCGGCTCCTGCTCTGGGGCTGAGCCAGCATTCCTGCTGTGCTGGATGGAGGGTGTCTCACGCCCTGGGGCACACAGAAGTGAGCTCACACTCCCCATCCTGTTGGTGGGGGCTTGGCTTCTCATTCCACATTCCCTGTGGCAGAAGCTTGGGCTGGCTCTATAGATGTCTTTGAGTCCCTATAGCAATCTCTGGGTCACTGTGGACTCTCTGTGAGTCCCTCTGGGCAGTGTGTGTGTCCCTGTTTGTCCCTATGGATGCACTGGATGTCAACATGCACACTTTGTGTCACCCCATGGGCGCTCTGTGTGTCCCCATGGATGGCCTGTGTGACCCCATGGACATTCCAAATGTCCCCATGGATGGCCTGTGTGACCCCATGGGCAGTCTAAATGTCCCCATGGATGATCTAAGTGTCCCCATGAGTGTCTGTGTGTCCCCAAGGAGTGTCTGTCCATCCCCACAGAGTGTCTTTGTGTCCCTGTGAGTGCCTGTCTGCCCCCATAGAGTATCTGTCTGTCCCCCCGAGTGTCTGTGTGTCCCCACGGAGCATCTGTCTGTCCCCATGAAGTGTCTGTATGTCCCTATGAAGTGTCTTTGTGTCCCTATGAGTGTCTGTCTGCCCCCACAGAGTGTGTGTCTGTCCCGATGAGGGTCTGTGTGTCCCCACAGAGTGTCTGTGCGCACCCACGGAGTGCCTGTGTGTCCCCACGGAGTGCCTGTGTGTCCCCACGGAGTGTGTGTGTGTCCCTAGAGTGTCTGTGTGTCCCCACGGAGTGTCTGTGTGTCCCCACGGAGTGTGTGTGTGCCCCCACGGAGTGTCTGTGTGTCCCCACGCAGTGTCTGTGTGTCCCCACGGAGTGCCTGTGTGTCCCCACGGAGCGCCTGTGTGTCCCGACGGAGTGTCTGTGTGCACCCACGGAGTGTCTGTGTGTCCCCACAGAGTGTCTGTGTGTCCCCACGGAGTGCCTGTGTGTCCCCACGGAGTGTGTGTGTGCCCCCACGGAGTGTCTGTGTGTCCCCACGCAGTGTCTGTGTGTCCCCACAGAGTGTCTGTGTGTGCCCACGGAGTGTCTGTGTGTCCCCACGCAGTGTCTGTGTGTCCCCACAGAGTGTCTGTCTCCCCCCACCGACGCTCTCTGGGCCCGGACCCCACCCCCCGCTCCCTCAGCCCCTGGCCCCGCCCCGCCCCGTCCCTCCCTCACGGCCGCGGCCCCGCCCCACCCCAGCTGCGCCCTGTGATTGGGCGGCGCGGCGGGGGCGTGTCCCGCCGCCCGTCCCTGCGCGGCCCGGTGCCGCCTGAGCGCGGGGAGCGGGGCCATGGCCGAGGCCGTGCGACCCCCGCGCCGCGCCCGCTCCCGCCCCAAGGTAACGGCACCGGCACCGGCACCGGCACCGGCACCGGGGGGGGCTCGGGGCGTGCTCGGGGCGTGCTCCGCCGCCGCTGGGCCGAGGGAGCGACCCGCGTGTGGGGGTGGCCGCGCCAGGCCGTGTTTACATCCGTGTTTGTGCGGCCTCTAATGGTGGAGGGTGGAGAGTGGGGGAGCGTGTCTGTGTGATGTTGTTGTGTTTTTTTTGGGGTTTTTTTTTGTTCCGTAAAAAGATTCCTGCTGTTCTGCACTCCGTATCCTTGGGTTTCGTAGTGTGTGCCAGGCGTGTGAGGGTGGTGACGGGCCTTGTGCTGTAGCAGGATGTAAACAAGGTTTTTATTACCTTGTCCTGCGGCCTCCTCCGGGGTCCCGTGTCCTGTGGGAGAGCTGAGGGAATGTGCAGCGCTGGAGTTCCCCGCATTTACAGTGTTTCACTCTGCAGACAGAGCTGGGGAGTGTTCACTTGCACAAGAGAAGGCTCCAGGGACACCTCAGAGCCCCTGCCAGGGCCTCCAGGGGCTCCAGGAGAGCTGCACAGCCCCTGGGGACAAGGCAGGCAGGGACAGCACCCGGGCAATGGCTTCAAATGGACACAAGGCAGGGTTGGATGGGATACTGGGGAGGAAATATTCCTTCTGAGGATGGGCAGGCCCTGGCCCAGGGTGCCCAGAGCAGCTGTGACTGCCCCTGGATCCCTGGGAATATTCAAGATCAGGCGGGACAGGGCTTGGAGAAATCTGGGATAGTGGAAGGTGTCCCTGCCCATGGCAGGGGATGGAATGAGATGATCTTTAAATTCCCTTCCAACCCAAATAGTTCAGTGATTCTGTGATACTCCATCTTGTCTACATTTGGCTTTGAAACGCTGAGAACATGATGCTGTGTGTAACACATGATAGTGCTGCTTCTTCATAAGTTGGTGCTGCAGTTTTTGAGTATCACTCTTCTTAGGTTTTTATTCTGTTTTGAGTGTGTTCCTTGTTCATGATATTAGTACTGACAGCTTTCTGAAGGCTTTATTTTCTTTATCCAGAATGTTTGTGGGAATGATTTGAACTACCTGACAAAGTGGAAATGTTTTCCTTGGTTCCTTGACCTCTTTCTTTTTGTCCCTATGGACAACCATATAGAGCAAGGACATTGAAGTCATGACTGTCAAAGCACTTTGAAAACACTGAATTAATCAACCAGTGTTCTGTAAAACCAGTTAAATCTAAGTGTCGAGTGTGGGTGTGCTTCCTGAAGGGAAGGCAAGTAAAGATTGCAGGGAAAAGCAATCCCAGAAGAATTACTGTGCTGTTGTTTCGGTTTTGGTTCAGCCCCCTGTCGAGTGCAAGGCAGTCAGACCTTCAGACTGCTGCCTGAGAGAATGGGTTCCCTGCAGGAAGGTGGTGAGTCATGGATGACACTGCTGTTTCATTAAGGACGTGTGTGTGGTGACTGCAGTCTTCAGCCATCCCTTGCAGGTGAAATTCACTGAGAAACAATTCACTGGAGGTGTCACATGTGAGAACCCTGAATTCTCCAGTGCTGCGCACGACCCATTTCTGGTATTTCTGTTGCTATTACTGTGCTCACCTCTCTTAATAGCCGGGTGTGCCTGAGGATGCAGTTTGCAGGTCAGCCACATTGAGGACTTTTCCATTTCCATGCCACGGGAAAAGCTGTAATGCAATTCCTTTGAAAAGCTGGAGTTCTTGTGAGCTGAGAGAAAGGCTGGCTCAGCTGCAGAGCTGCCAGGTGGTGGAGTGGAGCCCAGGGCCTTCTGACAGCGGTAGCCCCAAAGTTAAACCTGTGCAGCATCAGGCATGGGGCAAGGCTTGGGAGCAGCTGCCATTTTCCCATCCCTGGGAGTGTTCCAGGCCAGGTTGGACAGGGCTTGGAGTGACCTGGTCCAGTGGAAGTGTCCCTGCCTATGGGAAGGTTGGAATGAGATGGTGTTTAAGGTCCCTTAAAGCCAAACCATTCTGGGGTTCTTTCATATGTGGCTTAAGCAGAATTTTCCTCTGTGTTAGTTCAGAACTTGATTTCTGTCATTCTTTGTCAGATGAAATCTCTTTCAACAATTGTGCCATTTATTTTGCCTAGGAGAGTGAGAACTGAAAGGCACATCATAAATTTTAAAAAAGAGACGTGTCTGGCAGGGATGCAGGGCGATACTGAGAGATAAAGGGAGTTTATTCTGTATGAGGAGTGCAAGAGGAAACGTTGAGATTGTAGAGGGGAGAGGACCAGCATGTGTTTGTGTGAAATATGTGGATCAATACTCTGAGCAAATATGATTTAGTGATACAGTATCCTGTGGACATTATTGACTTTGAGGTAATTGTCAGGAGATGCTTATTATGACAAGTCCTGGCTTACAGAATTGCACTGATGTATTTTTAGCCTCTCACCTGCAGTGAGTCAGAGCTGTTTTATGATCAGGTGTTTGCAGCTTTTAATACACCAGAAAACAGTATGAAGCCCAAGCCAGAGTAATTCCTCTTTTTTTTTAAAGACCTATGACCATATGTTCAGAGTAAAATTAGCCTTGAGATCAAGGTGTTCTTGATCAATAGTGCTTTAGTTTGGGCTGTTTTCATTTATGCTTTCTCTTAAGGCAAAAACATACAGATGTTTAGTAAAATTATATGTGATACTGCAAGCAAGTTTCCAGAACTGTAGACTTTTTCCTATTATTATTTCCCCAAAATTAAAGGCTTGTACTCATTTCACCTGTGTTCATTGTTACATTATCTGGGTCATCCAAAACTGGAGCACTGTGACCTAACTCCTCAGTTTTGCTCCTAATAAAGTGCTAGATCTACACAATTTACAGATTGGCTAATCACTGTGCCAGTGAATTGGCAAATGATTTACAGATTATCAAAATCTTAGTTCATTTCCTGTGCTGTGTTTTTGGAAAGGAAGCTAATCTACAGTTTAGATTAGATTTGTGGGAATTATTGAGCCTCAAACTAATTGTGATTTTAAATTGATTAACAGTTTTAATGACACTGTTAAGTTTTTCTATGTATTGCTTGCTGAAAGTAGGTATTTCAGTAATTACCATGGTTTTAGAATGCAGCTAAGGGTTACATTCCAGACTTGCTTTGTTCTGAAATTACTGTTTTGAAAATATTTTTCTAGTCACTAAAATATTCTGTAACCGTAAGATGGATCTGGATCACAGAGTAACTTTGTTGTTTTGGTTTTTTTTCCCTGTCAATAGGTGAGATTGAGTAACTCTTCTTAGGTGTGTTGTGTTGATTGTTTTCTGTGTTGATTGAACAGCCTGTCCTGTGATATTTATAGATTTTTGCTTAGAAATGTTGAAGCCTTGTGCAAGAGCACAAAACCACACAGTGGTAGACAGTCTTCATAGGGGAGCTAAAGAACAGGGATTTGTTCCGTATATTTATTTTTATCTTTAATATTATGAAAATCAATATATTTAAAAGGGCTTTTGGAGTCATAATGCTGACAAATACTACTTTTGGTGTTGGTGGGATTTGGGATGCAAGATGAAGGGATTCACTTGGTAGTGACACTGTTAATTTTTTGTTTTCTTAGGAAAAAAAGAAAAGAAGTAATGAGGAGCCCCAGGTACAAGAGCCTGATGATGTTTTCCTGCCTCCTGTGGCAGAAGGGTCTTCTCAAGCCGTGAGAGTGCAAGTGGAACATACTGCAGAATTCACAGAAATTCAGCTCAGAGATGAAGTAGAAAATAGAAGAACTGTAACTGATGTGTCTGACACCCCCCAAAATAATTTATCCTCAGCAAATGAAGGGGCTCTGGCAGTGGCTCTGGAGCCTCCCAAAGGTGCAGAAGAGGTCAAAGCTGATTCTTCCCAGGAGGAATGTGTGGGGGGCGTTGAGAAGAGCGAGTTGGACAAACCCCAGAGCCCTGTGGAGGCAGGTGCTAGTGGATCTAGAAATCCTGACTTACTGAGCAGTACCTTTCAGTCCAGTACTGCTCCCCCTCTGTCAGTGATGGGCTTTGTGCAGGGCAGAAGAGCTGAAAACCGACCAGACTTCAGAGATCCTCTCTCCTGCTCTTCAGAGAAGCTTCCCCCCAGCGCCGAGAAGTGCAAGGCGCGCGTTCCGCGGCCCGTGTACCCAGACCTGTCCCTGGAGCTGTCCTACGAGAGGCCCACCATCGTGGCAGTGAAGCCCCTGCTGCACCACGAGAGGCTGTACCCAGAGCTGCCCTCCGAGCCAGAGCTGGTGCCTTTCACCAGGGAGCAGCTGAAGATCTTTGAGCCCTGCTCCTGGCTGGAGAACGTCGACTCCTACGCCGAGGAGTTCGAGAGCGTGGCTCACCAGGACAGGCACGAGTTCTACGAGCTGCTCCTGAACTACATGCGCTGCAGGAAGCAGCTGCTCTTGGCTGAGGCAGAGCTGCAGGCCATGGCAACGGACTGCCAAAATGTGAAGGGGAGATTATGGACTTTCAAGGAACAGCAGAAAACTGTGCAGGTGCTGTTGCTGAAGCTGCTTTTGAGCCCAGACTATTTGGAAGTTAACTTTACTTGCCAGGTTTATCATAGTTGAGGTGTTTTGTTGTAAAAGAATCACAGAATGTTAAGAGTTGGAGGGGAGGGGACTTAAAAATCATCTAATCCCAACCCTGCTTTCTATGGGCAGGAACACCTCACACTAGAACAGGTTGTTCAAGGCCTTACCCAACCTGGCTTTGAGCTCTGCCAGGATTGGGGCAACCTTCCTGGGCTGCCTGTGCCAGTGTCTCACCACACTCACAGTAAAGGGTTCTTTTTCTTAATAACTAGCCTAAATTACCCCTTGTTTCAGTGTAATCCCTTTAGTCCTTGGTTCCTTGACCTCTTTCTGGTTGTCCTGTTCTGTAGTAACAGAACTACAGTTACTGTTGCTACAGTTCCTGGTGAAGAATCCTTGTCCAGCTTCCATTTAAGCCCCTTCCAGATACTGGAAGGTGCTGTGAGGTCTCTACACTCCTCTTTTCCAGGCTAAGCAGCTCCAGCTTTCTCAGCCTGTCTTTATAGGGAAGGTGCTCCAGTCCTCTTACCAACTTCTTTGCTTCCTCTGGCTCTAAAGTTCCATGTCCAGAGATTATTGCCTTTGCTTTCTGTCTCTCCTCTGAGCCCCAGTACTTCAGAATATCATCCTCTTGAGACTTAAGACAGTTTTTTTTTGTTTGATTTTTAACCTCTGATGTGTGCAGGGCAGTGGGATGTATGTTGGTGATTTCTTTTTGGGTCAGAAAGGATGAGCTGTGTACACCCAGTTCTGTCCGTGGTGTCACGTGAAGTTTCCCAGCACTCCAGGCAGACCTGGGGGACAATGCTGGAGTGGCTGTAGCACTGATGTCCCCTCTGGCCTGCTGCCAAGCGTAGGGACAGTTTCCATTGATGTCATTCCTCTGCTGCAGGGAGCTCGAGTTGTGCTCAGGAGCAGCCCCAACTCAGAGGGAGCATTAGGGCTCCCTAATCCACTTGGAGTAACTCATTCCATAAGTGTAGCTGTGGTTTTTCTTACCTCCAGAATGGGCTTGGTACTCTGTAACATTTTTGCCTGCAAACCAGAGAGGTTTATGGAGCTCTTTGGGGCACACATCAGAAAAGTTTTCCTCCAGACTCCTTCTGTGGCACTTGCCTTTGGAGCTCAGCATTAATATGGGAGTGAATGAAATTGTTCTGATGATGTTTATAGCCCGCACATCATCAAAATTGTCCCGAGGTGCTCTACACCTATGCATAGGGTAGATTTTACTCTTTCTGTGAGTGCAGTTCACCAGAGTTGAGGAACTGAACATATCTGGATACTTTCCTTTTTCTTGGGGAATAACACTGAACCTCACTGGATTCTAAGGTTTGCAGTGATTGTTTTCTGTACCAAAAGCAATTTTGGCTTCACTCCTGCATCTTCTAATGCCACAACAGAGTTGTGTAAGATTGCTACTTGCTTTATTTCATCTCAATTCACTATATATTTATTGTTTGTACAGAATAATTGTTGTCTTTATACCAATTTAAAATTCTTACTCTACTAATTTAGGAAACCCAGGGATGCTTTCAAGGTAAGCTTTCACAGTGCTGGCTCTTAGGAATGTTTCCTTATTGCATAAAAGATTAACAGGAATGTTATTTATTGTAGGAATAGCAAGAATGTGATTTATTGTATTTTTCTTGTGCTGAAGGAGTAGAGATGAGGCAGAGGAAAATATTTTAAACATGCAGTAGGGAATTGCTGCAAATTATTTGTCCTGGGTGTTTGGGAAATATTGATCTCATTCCGGCGAATGTTTTAGTTTTAAAATAGCAGGTCCAAATATTATGGAAATCTGTAAACTGAGAAGCAGGTGCACTCACTGGGAGTGAGACACCTGGTTTTGTTCACATCTCTCAGTGCTGCAGGCAAGTAAATTCTGGCTGTTTCCAAACCGAAGTTACCGAGGGTTCATGAAATATTTTTTCTTCAGAAATCAAGGATATGAATCTTCAGTGGTTGGCACCTCTCAAAAGCACATAGGATATTGCCAAATATTTGTCTTTTCCATTTATGAAATGTCCCCTTTTATGAAAGCCTTGAAATCTGTTTAAGAGAGGGTTATATCGTGATTGATTTCAGTTGTGCTGACCCAACAAAATGTCAGAGCTGCTGACATAAAATATTTGCTCTCTTTTCAGGGAGTGTGTGCAGATCAGTGCAAGGTGACAGGCCACCACCGCTTCCAGACAGTGGAGCTGAATGAGGGCGTGCTGGGGGAGCTGAAGAAGCTCTTTGAGGCCAAAGCAGAGCACGTGCACCAGACGCTGGCGCTGCACTCGTACACCTCGGTGCTGTCCCGCTTGCAGGTGGAGTCCTATGTTTACAGGCTGCTCAGCAGCTCGTCCCTGCTGAGATCCGTGGCCCTGCAGCAGCAGGAGCAAGGTGTGTTTGCTGTGTTCCCAGTCCTGCTCAGGGTGCCAGCACCTTGTGTGTGGCTGGAGTTTTGGGCTCTTGTCATGGAATTTGTGTGCTGTAGTTTCTCCCCTGTTACGAAAAACTGCTGGTCTTCTGTAGGGATCAGTGAAACTTTTTTCTCACAGGAAAATGTCCAGTTGTCTTGACTTTATCACCTGGGAAGTAAAAGCTGAATGCAGAAGTTCTGCTGTCTGAGCTGCAGACTGACACTGGTTACTGTACTGAAACACTGTGTGGATGGGACACCTAATTCTCAATATTTTTTTGTCCAAGGCAATATCTGATACAGTTCTTTTTCCTAATTCTAAAATGAGCTGGATATTTTTCCTACTTTACTTTCACTTGGAAGGCCATTTGAAATCTTAAGCTCTTAATATTTAGAACTATCTTTTTGGTTTTCATCCTGAGTGTTTTGTTTGAGTTTGTGCCAATATAATCTTTTAGCTAAAGTATTTCTCCTCCTCCTGGCCCAGATATTTTTCTTTCTTATTGCTCCTCCCTTTGCACTCCACCTCTCAGATAGTTTATGTGCATGGTAAATGGTTCTTAAAAATGATGTTGAGGGAAGGCCTTTTGTGAGAATAACCACAGTATATTCTTCTTATAATTAGTGTCCAGAGCTTAATTACAAGATTAAACAAAGTGCTCTTAAGTATTCTCTTCTGACAAATTTAGTGTTGAAATGTCTTGCTGTCTGCTTTCATACAGAGAGCAGTCTTATGTCCAGCCCCAAACCCATTTTTCATGCTGCTACTTCTTCTCAAAGCTTCATTAATTCTGTTTTTAATTTGCAGTTTCAAAGCAGTCAGAAAATCTGTCTTCAGACCTGAGCCATCTGAAGGAATGTATCAGTGTCCTTTTCAGCTTCACTCGCAGGGTTATTGAAGATCCTCAGTTTCACAGTGACCTTCTCATGTGGCTGCAGAGACTGGTGAGGGAGTAGACATGGATATATCTGATCCAACATACAGGATGAATTCAGGAATAATTTCTGGAAGTGTCACTGTTTCGCTTCCTGTCTTGTGGGCAATGTTTTTTTTTGATGGGGTTTGTTCTATTTGAGGAACAGAATCTCTTAGCAGATCTTTAGAATTGATTCCCTTGTCTGAAAAAATCAAGTAGCATTAGTGGGGATTGGCACTTGAGCAGCCAACACTACTCACAGTGAAGTTAATAATACTCATTGTGCTTTTACTTATTTTGAAATTAGAGCTGTTCAGACTTGCCATGTTGGAGAAACCTTTGTTCCTGCCAATTTCTAAATGAAATAGATTTCAATGCAGTTGTAGAAAAAATAGTTACTTAACGCCAAAAAAATTGTTTGTGGCTCATAAGGCAAGCAAACAGATTTTAAATATTGTTCTCCTGTAACATGCTCTGAAAATGCAGGTTTGTTAGAAAGGGTGAGAAATGAACAATATTACTCTAGTTAGCAAGACTGTAAGGAAATGAACTCCAGGGTTATTTAGCTGATTTCAATACACTTCCCTGTAGGTGTCTGTGCTGCAGAGAATTGGCTGTCCAGGTGACCACCTCTTCCTCTTCAACCACATCCTTCGGTGTCCAGCTGGCATCAGCGAGTGGGCTTGTCCATTCATCCAGGTGTGAATGTTTAATTCTTTACTGCCAGCAGGTTGGAGTGGGACTGGCCTGCGTAGGGGAGGAGAGTGTCTTGTGCCTGCTTAATCCCTCATGACTGCCTTTCCAGATGTGTGGAATCATGGTGGCAGTGAGGGGTTTGTCAGGGAATACGTTTTTCCATGTTAGGACAGCCATGTGCAGGTTGACATGGGAACACGCTTCACTCTTGACTGGAGAGATTCCATGAAAGGGAGCCTTATGCACCAGGATTTGGGAGTGTTCTCCAAAAAGTGGAAGGCATACTTAGACTTCAGCTGTATATAAAAAGTGAGATTGGAGTCAGCTCTGTGCTGTGTAAGGGATCGGGAGGAACAGATTTTTTTGTATCCTATGCATTGAAGTGGGACTGGTTTCCCTGGAAAGTTCAGGGACAAAGGAAAGAGTTCACTTTGTCTAGGTCAGATGGATTGTGGATATCCAAAGGCACCAGGGTGTTTTTCAAAGAATATATTTGCCCTTCTATGAGGAGAAAACATTGGAATCTAGTTACAGGAAAATTTAGCTAAAAGGAAAGGCAAACAATGCAGTAGAAGTATAGAGTAGAATAAATTAGCTTGGGAAAGACCCTTAATACCATTGAGTCCAATTAACCTAAAGTGGTAGGATTTTATCTTCCCATGTGCTCAGTGTCTGAATTACCCCTGGTGCCCAGACCTACATGTGGCACAAAGAGAGAGGTTGTCTTTTATTTTGTGCAGCTTTTGATCTGGGTTTTTCCCCTCCTACCCCTCCTTTAATTTTTCTCAGTAATTCTTTTGGACAAGTCACAATATTTTGCCATGGCAATACTTTGTCCAGGGTGTGGATGCTGTCATTTATGGATTCTTCTAAGTCTTAACAAAAAGCTATGAGAAATGTCAATTTCTCTGCTGAGAATAATTTGCCTTTTGCTTATTTACATTTACTTAGATTTTTGCATTTAATTTCAGATCAAAGTCTTGGGTAACCCATCGGGTGTCTTTCATTTCATGCAATCTCTTGCCTTGCTTATGTCTCCTGTCAAGTAAGTATGAACATGATTTTATAAATATGTTCTGATTATTTTAGAATAGAAAACACAACATACAATCTACTTGTAAAAGTCTGAAAGTTCATTGCAGGCAAAGTCATAAAAGTGGGCACAAATAGATTCACAGTTTAAATCAAGGTCTTTTTACTCATTCATCTTAAAATTCAGCCTTGGCAGTACCTCCTTTTGCTGTGCACAGAATGATGCAGCTTTCTTTCAGCTGTGAAATAGCTGTGAAGACTGACAAACCCACACATTTTGTTACTGTGGCTTCTGAAATATCTCTTGCTTTGCTGAGAACTGAAAAAACTGTGGCCTGTTATTTATACTGTCTCCTCTTTTTATACTCTCTGCTGCAATAGAATCCCCCGAGTCAAGGTGTTGAGATGTTGTACACACTGATTGGGCATCTTGATGTATTTTTCATCCTTTTAAAAAAAATTCTAAAAAAATCTAGTAGGAATGTGGTGCTTAGAGAAGGTAGTTAATCAAATCACTCACAAGTGAAAGCGATTATGTTCTCCAGATAAAATACATAACTTGCCTCTCCCTCTGCCCAAATTTTGAGGTCAAAGAATCAAACTGGGTATTTAGGATTGTCACTGTGATCTTGATAGCTTGGGTTTGAGTTAAGTGGGAGTCTTGTTATTGAAAGCTGTTAATTTAAAGGGTTTTATTTTTACATTTAATTTCTAGAACTGCCTGGGAAAACCAGTGTATCCTGAGGGAATGTGTGTTGCCAGTGCCTTTTGATACTTGTGTTTGTAACAAAGGCCAACTTAATGTGCCTGGGGTGCTGCTCTAAATGCTGATACCAGAACTCAGAGCCTCCACAGGGTCTGCTCTTACTGGTAAAAGAGCTGAGGCTTATCTGTTACAGCTCCTGCATGTCAGGAACCAGGTTATCCTAGAGTCATTTACAATCACAGCATTGTTTAGGCTGGAAAATGCCTTTAAGGTTGTTGAGTCCAGCCCTTAACCCAGAACCACTGTGTCCACTGCTGAGCCATGTGTCCTCTGGTGCCACATCCACAAGCCTTCTGAACACTTCCAGAGATGCCGACTCCTCCACTGCCCCAAACAATCTCTTGCAGTGCCTGAACAAGTTTCCATGAAAATTTTTCCCTAATATCTAATCCAAACCTCCTCTAGTGCAACTTGAGGCTGTTTATGGTCCTGTCATTTGTAACTTGGGAGCAGAGTTTGACTCCTCCACAGCTGTCCCCAGGGGAGCACTGCACTCCTGTCAGGAGCTGTGCAGAGCCACAAGGGCCCCCCTGAGCCTCCTTTGCTCCAGGCTCAGCCCCTTCCCAGCTCCCTCAGCCTCTCCTGGGGCTCCAGCCCCTTCCCAGCTCCGTTCCCTGCCCTGGACACGCTCCAGCCCCTCGGTGTCTCTCCTGTGCTGAGGGCCCAGAGCTGTCCCCAGCACTGGAGCTGCCTCAGCAGGGCCGGCACAGGGACAGGCCCTGCCCTGGGGCTGTGTCACAGCCTGGCTGGGACAGCCCAGGGGCCATTGGCCTCCTGCCCCCCTGGGCACCCTGGGCTCGTGTCCTGCCCCTGGCACCAGCACCGCCAGGGCCTTCTCTGCCAGGCATTTTTCTGCTTTACTTGCTAAATTCTTCCTCTTGCATCTGGATTTTTAATATCTTCCGTTAACTCAAAGGTTATTAAATTCAGAATTTTTAGTTTTCTAATTTTTTACCCTTGATTTTTCACTTTAAACCAGAAATCGTGTGGACTTCATGTGCCATATGAAACCAAGTGAAAGGAAAAGTTCCTCTTCTTCTGGGAAGGAATCTGGGAACTGGACTCTGGTAGATGAAGGAGGAGAGGAGGTACAGAAGATGACTTCTTTTGTTTCTCTTTGTTTTGTCCTTTATGCTTTTGTTCAAGCTTTATCTTTGTAAAATGAGTGAAGAAAGTCTGACTTGTTAAGTTAAAAAGCATGATTTGAATTTGCTTCTATTTTAGTCTCATTTATCTCTGTGGTATAACTAAAGTGGAGCTTCCAGTAATGAGTATTAGCAGAGAGAATTCAAATATTTCAGTTGCTCCTATCAAAACTATAAATTAGTACAATACTGAAGCCCTTTACTACTGGTTTTACTGTAGAGATACTGAAAATACCTGTATTTATCTATAGGATGAGGATCCTGAAACAAGCTGGATTCTGCTCTTGGAAGATGACTTGATTGCTCTGTTGTCACAGTTCCCATTTCACGAGCTCTTTCAGCAGTTCCTCGGGTTTACATCTGAAGGTAAATCAGTTGCTAGACAGTCATTCTTCATTTTGTTTATGCTAATTATATTAATGACTGCCACTGCCAAAAGTGCTACTGTACTATGAAGCTCTCTGAAAAAAATAATAATGAACCTGTGCAGCAGCTTGCAGGCTATAGAGATGAGCTGGAAGTATATGCCCTGTGTATGGGATAAATAAAAACCTCATTGCAATATGCAAACCATTAGAGTCTTTTCCCTTAGTTTGGGTTTGGTTGTCAGTTAACTCCCAAAAGTGCTTTCAGAGCTATTTTTCCCCCTCACCTCTTAGTTGTAATTGCTTGCCAGAGGTCTTATTACCTGCATAGTTTATTTGCACTTTCATACTTAGCAGGTATTTATTGTTCATTTCATAAACAAAGCATACATTCCAGTTCACAAGATGGTGAATTGTTGATTTGAGTGCTTGTTAAGTTACTTAAAAATCCAAAATTCACTTATTTTTTTGGCACTTATTTTTGTGTCTCTGTCTTAGGTGCTTATTTTCCTGAAAAAACATCTCCCCAGAAGATGATGAAGATTTTTGCCTTTGCAAACTCCTTAGTGGAACTTCTGTCTGTGGGATTAGAAACGTTTAACAGAGCACGGTACCGGCAGTTTGTGAAGAGAATTGGTCAGCTCATCAAGTAAGAGATTTTTTTTTCTCTGTGGAGTGATTTAGTCCATTTTATACATACATTAGATATTCAGAGCTGCTGAAAAATCCTCAGAACCAACCATAAAACAAACAAAAAACCCCAAACCCCACCCAAATGGTTCTCAGGTAGGTTTTGCTCTGACATTTGGTCAGTTCAGCATTAGCCAGTCTGGGAATCTGAAATGGGGAATTGCAAAATCTAAATGCTTTTGGTACAGAGGAGCCAGGTAAGCTGTGGGACATGAGGCTGATATATTAGTGATGTTGTTAGGCTTGTATTGTATACTCAATGAAACCCAACAAACAGGAATTCCTTCAATTTCTCCTATCTATAACCAATGTTACTGCTTTATTTCCTTTATTACTCAGAATTGTTTTGGGGTTTTTAATTTGCTTCCTGCAAAATGTCCTATTGTTGCAGTAATGTATTTGAAGCCTAAATCCTGCTCTTTATTTTTAAATCTCTAGCATTTACTCTACATGGCTTCTATGAGTGTATTCTCAAGGGGGAATACAGTCAAATCAGAAACAAAATCCATCTTTTCCTTTGTGTTATGGAGGCAGTAGTTTTCTCAGTGTAATAATTCCCATATGAACTTTCTGCCATTTCATTGTGTACAGTTACCTTAAGGCTCCAAAGGTCACACACAAACTAATTTGCTGTAACAGATTATTGTGCCTTGTGAGCTTGCAAAACCAAGGAAAGAGAACACAGAAATTTGACCGATACAATTTATATAGAAAGCTCCGGAACCCAGAAGGCAAAATGTTGGACATGTCTCTTGTGGCTAGACTCTAATCTGGTTACCCTTGTCTGTGTTTTCCTGTGATGGTGACATACTTAATGATCTTTCTTTGTCTTGTTTGCTCTCCTGTGTAGGATGACACTGTGTCATGTGAGTGACCACTGGGCCCAGTATGTTAGTGGCAATAAACAATATGGATCAGTAGAACACCCCTACTCTGTGGAAAAATTGCAGCTGGAGTTTGATGAGCTGTTTTTTAGAGCTGTTCTACATGTTCTGAAGGCAAAAAGGTGGGTAATGTCTTCACTGGCTTAGTTTTGGAGGAGTTGAATACTTGAAACTGGGATTTAGAGTAACTTTAAATACTTAATGGTTTAAACAAGACTGAAATAAGTAGGATTTTTCAGTGCATTGGTAGCATTAAGGTGGGGAGGAAGTAGGCCATAAATTGTAGCACCTGACAGAAGCTCTGAAGTCTTGGTCAGTTCACAATGTGGTTGGCTCAGAGGTGCTGATACACATCTTCATATTCCTTATTCTGCTACATAGCAGAGGTGTGGGCCAGAGATGTCTCCTTTGCAAATGCTGGGATTTATCAGGGTGGAGCTGTTCCTAAGTGCCTCTTCAAATCCAACAGGTTGGGAGTCTGGCTGTTCATGTCTGAGATGCCTTATGGAACCTTGTCCAGCAGCATGCTTTGGAGGCTCTTCTTTGTCATGCACTGTGCTGAGAACGAGCACCTGGAGCAGCTCTGCTCTACTCTTCAACCCGCTGACTACAAGCAGAGACTCAAAGGTAAAATTCCCCCACACAGAACCAATTCTAATCCATTCAGCTGCTGCTGCATCAGCTGTGGGTTTAACTCTTTGCAGCTGCATTGTTAAATGCACCCTTGGCAGCATGACTGGTCCAGTGGCTGCTGAAATGTCTTGGGCAGTTCATGGTTTTCCAGTACCTGTTTGCCCAAATTGTCATTTAACAGCAACTGATAGATTTACTGTCCTGGTTTTCTCTGTGGCTGCCTCAGAGCTGCAGGAGTGACATGCAGGAGGTACCTCTTGTGTATTCTTGTATGACTTCCCATCTTGACCTTCAACAGTATT
This sequence comes from Melospiza melodia melodia, assembly GCF_035770615.1. Lineage (NCBI taxonomy): Eukaryota > Metazoa > Chordata > Aves > Passeriformes > Passerellidae > Melospiza > Melospiza melodia. The sequence goes on from NC_086226.1 coordinate 2,516,810, forward strand.
TGGAGAGTGAGGCTTAAATCCTAAAGTACAGACTTCTGTATCACTTAGGGTTGGTGTGGCAATTTTTTTAATTTGTTGGGGTTTTTTTGTTTTTTTTTTTTTTTTTTGGTGACTGACTGTTGAGCTGCTGATAGTTTTAGAGTCCTCCTGTTTTGCTAATTTTGGCTTTAGTAACTCACATTGTGGGAGACTGTTTATCATCCTCACCTATATTTCCTTTATCTCAAGCCTTCTTTTCATGCATTTCTTGTCCTCATCGCACACTTTATTTTTATTTCCTCTTGACTTTTGTCCCATGTTGATCTGCACAGTGAACGTGGTGTCTTCAGCCATAGCAGAACTATTTAGAGGCCAGCTGGAATGCTAGTTTCCCTCTGCTGCTGCATTAATGGATAATATTTCAGGACTTGATTGACAGGGAGCCAGGTAAACAAACAGTTTACTGCTCCCTGCTTTACAGCTTCTTTGCTGTCTTCCGGGAGAGCAGATCTCATTTTTGTCAGTTTTACTTCTCAGCTGGCTGGTATCCCAGGTACCCAGTCTTGGTGGAGAAGCAGGAGAAAATGGTGATTCTGAGAAGTTACTGAGTATTTTGACTCTGTGCAATCTCGGTAACATTTAAGGTGATTTGCACAGAAAGGGAGAGAGATTCCAAGATTGGAGTTGTGTGCACTGGATGAGGTGCTCATCTGATAAGCACTTCCCAGCCAAAACAGTGACTGTTACACTGTGTCAGTAGAACATCTTTATTTTTGGTTTTGCTAGAAAATTTTTACTGTGTCTGTTAAGGGTTGCAATAACAATTTTTTTTTAAATATAATTATCAGATTTTTTAAAATATAATTATCTTTTTCAGGCATTGTTTTGCTTCTAGCTAACTTCTATGTTTCAAAGTCCCTGACATGCTGATTCAGGATTTCTTTATCCTCTTCATTCTCCTCAGTGAGTTCTGTCAGCATAATGCTGTTTTCCACCAGTGTCTAGACCTAGACAGGGAATATCAACAGTTCTTCCAGTGAAATCCATCTAATCTTCTGAAATGTTTTATTTCAATGGACACTAACCAATTAATGCCTAATTTCCTGTAATTTTTACCCCGGAAGACCATGACATTAACATTCTCTTGGTTTTTTAGTGATTTTCTCTCCCAAATTAAGCTTGAGAAAAGGGTGGTGAATCTGCAGGTGGAAGCAAACCTTTGTAAATGATGGAAGCTTTAGGCATCAAGTCCATAGGGGTTGGGAGTAATGCATTTTTGGCATTACCTAAAAACAGAGGCCAGACAAAATTAAGGGAATAAAAAGCAGTTATATTTATTGAAGGGCCTTCAGGTACATTTTGGGCAGGCAAAGACCCCCAGAGGCTGCACCCAAAATACGGTGTTTTTGTACAAAAAAAACATGGCAAGGAGTCATGGATGTTTTCATTATAAGTTTGGTCCATTTGCGTATTGGGGGTTAATGTTCCAATTGCAGCTTCAGGTAATGAAGGCATTTACCACAAGTTTGCTCTCCCCCAACTCATTTTTGTTTACTTTTCTCAGGGTCTGAGGCAGTAGGGTTGATTCCCATAATCCCTTGATTCCCAGGCCTAGAGAGGAGTTGTTTTGTCTGATGGAAATGGGAAAGCAGTAGCTAACTTTATATGGAGTTTAGGGTTATAAACTAAAGAATTGCAGGATTACAAATATATGAAAAATATAAAAGCTAAAATCCTAAGGCATCAGGAGCATGGTTGCTATTCTAGTGAGTGGCATCCCTGCCCATGGCAGGGATTTTAATCTAGGTAATATTTAATATCCCTTTAATCCAAGGATACTATGATTTTATTTGTTGTCACAGTTTCCTTGCTGCCAGTAACAAGGTTTGAGAAGTTTGATTTTTAGGGCATCATGAACTTGAGTTGTAGTGTGATTAGACGAAAGGAATAGGGTCAAGTACCAAGTTGATGGTGAAGATGTTACTTCTCCACTATGAGAGGACAGGATTTGGGGGGAGTCTCTCTGCTTCCCTTATTCCTTGTCCCCATCTTCAGTCCCTTGCTATGGCTTGGTGTGGGTTTGAGGTCAGCTCACCCCTTCTCCTTCCTCACCGTCATCCTGCTGTGCCTTTAGACGCAGTAATGATGTGGTCATTTTTAATGTCCTTCTGCATCACGTTAAAAAAAAACAAAAACCAAACCCTAAAGTACAAGGGGAAAACAGAGTTGTCTGTAACTTGTGCATTAAGGATAAAAAATAGCATTAGGAAATGGAGGTGAGTGGATGAGGCACCCCCTGTTTGCCTGCTGTATCTATCAGCAGTGTGGTTTCTCCTACTCTTTGGAAGAAGCTGTTTTCTGAAATTGCACAATCCTCTAGCATGCTGTTCCATGAGCTGTTTTGCTGTACAGGCCTGACCTTCTCAGGTTGGAGTACAGTTGCAAAATTCTTGAAAGCCCTTAAAATAGAACGTAACCTAAGTGCAAGTGTTTGATCACAAGCACGCTGAGCACATGCATGTCCAGGTTAGGTAGCTGTGTGCACAATGGATTTTTTTTTTTTTTTATGTTCAGCTGCTATGACAAAATCACTGTAAGCAGTGTCTGTTGGCATGTTGTGGGTCAGAGAAGGCATTTCACTCTGCAAAACTTTTTACAGTTTAAATGCTGCTTCTAGTGCTTGTTTTGCTGCACAGACTCTATTTCAAGTAGTTTGGAAGAAACAAAAAAACCCCAAAACATTTCAAAGCCCTGTACAGGTTCTTTTGTATCATTACCTTCCTGTTGTCCCACACCCTAAGGAATGGAATGTTTATTTGCTTTTATTAATATCTCTTCTAGGTTTGAAGAGGAAACTTGCTTTGAATTTGAGTGAAAATATATCTTAGGCTTCCTGCTTGTGCAGGTTCAGTTCTCTGTTTTCAGAGATGGATTCCAAACATCCAGTGTTTTTTCTTGTATTGTATTTGGGAAGCTTGGACTGGCCTTTCTTTATAGCTCTTGGGTGTAATCAAGACCTGGGGCTACATACTTGCAGAATTTTTATTTGTAATTGGCATGGAATGGTCTCCACAGATCACTTCTCTGGGATTTTGAGTGAGTAACTACATAAATGCTACTGATGTGTGTCCTACGGCACTTTAAACATGTTTTTTTCATTTGACTTTTTTCTAGATCCAGAGCACCTTGCACAGTTTGAGAAGTATCTCCAGTCAATGAACTGCTCAGAAGAAATTTGTCTGCTCACCACATTTGCTCAGATGGCACAAACCAAACGGGCTGATGTTGATGAGGATTTTATCAAAATTGTTGTTTTGGAGATATATGAGGTGAGTAACATTACTGGTCCATTCAGGAAAAGAATGAAAATGCTCTTTTTATTTGTAGCAGTGGAAGGTGTGAAACTTTCATGGCTTCTATAGTTTGTTCTTCCATGGAATTAAAAAAGTGCTGCTTTTTAAAAAAGCTGTGAATTAAAATTACCTGAAGTACTTGTTTTTTCTGGGAAAAAGAACAGCTTTTCTGTAAACGAAGCCAGAATGAAACAAATAAATAAAAATACATTTATTTTGTTTCATTTTTCTCATGCAGGCCTAACTTGCAGCTCTGGAATTCCTTATGTGGTGTTTTTTTCTGTAGTTTTTGGTGGGATTTTTTTCTTTTCTGTAATGCCTGTGGCTGTGTAGTTCCTGTGTTTAGTTTTGGACATTTTTTGGCAGTGTGACACAGAACTTTCCTGGTCTTCTAGGGCAATCAGTTTCACTTTCCATATGGGCATTTATCAACTTTGTCTGCCATTTTATTTCCATGTTAGTGGAGGTCAGCCAGAAGCAATAACTTCTCCCTGCTCATCTTCTCAGGTGTCCTATGTTAGTCTTTCCACAAGGGAGACGTTCTCCAAGGTTGGTCGGGAGCTCTTGGGAGCCATTGCCAGCATCCACACACAGATCATTTCTGTGCTGCTGGATCGGATTAGAGAGACCATTGAGAAGGTGGGGATGGTAAGTAATGATGTGGTCATTTTTAATGATGTCTATAATTTAAATAATTTAAATCAGACACCCTGTTAAACCTAGAGGCCATACCAGGTTGTTATGAACGGATGTGTTAAAGAGCTCTCTGTGGGGTTTTTGGTCATACCTCCCTTTGAAATAGCTGATTACTGTTGTGTGCTGAGTACTGATGTGCACTTTTTGCTCTCTTTCCTCAAAGGTTTCTTTATATCTGTTTAAAGAACTGCCCCTGTACCTGTGGAAGCCTTCTTCATCCGAGATAGCCCTGATCCGTGACTGGTTGTTGAACTACAGCCTGACAGCAGTGGAGAATAAACTGGCTTGCATTATCTTGGAAGGGCTGAACTGGGGGCTTGGTGAGCATGTAGGTATTGAGAACAGGAGCCTTGAGCCTTCTCACCTTTTCAGAGCAAAAGTTTAACTCAACTTGGGAGTAGAGCAGAATTTGAAAACAGTTAATTGCATGCTTTTTATATTATGTGTGTACACCTAATGGCACAAAATGGGAATGTCATAATAATTTTATAACACTGAAGCCTGAAGATTTGCTTGTGCTGCTTCTTATAGTGCTTCAGCTGAGTTTAAAAGAGAAATTTAAGCAGGGATTTTTCCTTCTCCAAAGGAGGAAATAGCTGACAGACAATTTTTTATGAATCACATGATTAAAATGCTTTTAGCGTTTTAAAAAGCAATGCTTTTTAAAAGCAAATGCTTTTAGCAGAAATAGAGGACTCTTCCAAAAATGCTGAGGAAACTGGTGTGACTGTAGTTTGCATCTAGTTGGTATCTAGGTGTGTTTTTCACTGTGTAAGAAAAATAATGATTGAAAGGAGACATTTCAAAACTCTGAGCATCATTTAAATGATGGGGAAATATTCCATAATATTGGGTTGCTCCAAGAGCTTCGTGAGTTCAGGATATAATTGAGAGTGAATGCTATTTCAGAGAAAAACAGAAATAGATTGGGGGAATAATGTTGCCTGTGTTCAGTGATTTAGTTCAGCATTGCATTCTGTGCATTTGGTCATGCTGAACTCTTCTCTTTGCCTTGTTGATGGTTGTACATGACTATGGACTCACTTTTTTCTCCCTCTTTCTTGTAGACATGTGAATAAAAATGAATGTTAGGGAAAATGAACAGAATTCTTTGCTGTGCAATACTAATGCCATGTCTGTACCCTCTGATGGGGGGGAAAATGGTTCTTTACTATGGCAATTGATAGAGGAACTGCTGTGTTTTCATACCAAAACCACGGTGAATGGGATTTGGTTTTGTTTTTAAAGGCGAGAGTTCAAGTGTCTGTATTATCTAATTTAAAATGGCATCTCTGGATTTTTGGGTTGATTATCATATGTTCATAAAATGCATGTGGAAGGTGAATGTTATGATGCCTTTTAAAAAAATAATCTAGTTGTTGGGCTATGTATTGCCCAGTGTGAGCCTGGTACTCTTTAACATTGAGCTGAATTTTTGCCACTGGGCAATATTTACGCCTAGATACTGCAATGATAAATTTGAACAGCCAGTAAAAGACTGGGATTTATTTCTCTGTGGTGCAGCTGAGTAGAGACCAGCTGTAGAGACCTCTTAAATGACCCAAGGTTTCGTGTTCTGACACTGTTTTTAGCAGAATACTCTTCACCTGGATCCAGCTGTCCATTCTGAAGTTGCATTGATGGTCCTGGAAGCATATCAGAAATATCTCTCCCAAAAACCATATGCTGGGCTGCTTTCTGAAAGCATAAAACAGGTATCCTTTCTTCTTACTTACAAGGAGTAACTTACAGATGTTTGTAAATGGGAAAAGCTGCAGGGCAAGACTTTGTTTTCACTTTTTTTTTTCTTCTTTTAAAAGTTGTTCTTTATCCAACTACAATTTTGTAACATACCAACACTCAGTGTTGTCTGCACCCACAGAACTATTAAAAAAATTCGGTTAGGCTTCTGTTGAGCAACTGTGTGAGATTCAGAGAATTATAGAATGGTTTGGGTAGAAGGGACCTTAAAGAACATCCAGTCCCACCGCCTGTGATGGGCAGGGACACCTTCCATTGTCCCAGGTTGCTCCAAGCCCCATCCAGCCTGGCCTGGGGCACTGCCAGGGATCCAGGGGCAGCCACAGCTGCTCTGGGCACCCTGGGCCAGGGCCTGCCCACCCTGCCAGGAAAGAATTTCTTCCTAGTATCAGATCTGAATCTACTCTCTCTCAGTTTGAAGCCATTCCCCCTTATCCTGTCACTCCATGCTCTTGTCTCTCTCCATCTTTCTTGAAATGGACATTTTAATTTTGACCCACTTGCAGGTTTGTGAATAGTCACAAACTGCTCCTGCTTTACTCACACAGAGGTAGACAGTGCTTACTATAAAATAGAAAGGCTATTTCTCATTACTGGTGAGCATAAGAGAACTCATTCCAGCTCTTATTTGATGACTCAAGTGTTAATCCCTTTTGAAGCTTTTCAGCAGTGGGCAATGTTATGTGACCTGAACACACCACAGATATTTATTAAATTGATTTTACAGCACACTGGATTCAGGAGGGGATAGCTCCAAGTTACAGAGTGCAAATGGAAGCATAAAAAGATCAAAGTTAAAAATTCCCTGTGTTGGATATTCAGTCCAAGAGGTTTTGATGGGCTTTGTCTTAGTATTTTTTGTACAGTGTTTTCTCCTCCTCTGTGTTTTTCTCCCCAGCCTTTTCTTCCCACACTCCAAATGTTCTTTATTGTCTCTGCTCTGTTCTGACTTGCTCCTTTGCACTTACCCATGGTTTGTTGTCTTGTGCCAGCCAGATGAGTTCTCTTTTTTAAGCCACTGTCAGCCCTAGTTGCCGCTTGTGCTAGTGAATCTGTCCTGACTTGCATGAGCCCATAACTAGAATTTGAGAGAAAATAGTGCTTTCTTGTACCCTACTCAGAGAGGATGAAATATCTGCATTGCCCTCCAGCTCTGTCAGAACATGTACATATTTTTTTCTCCAGAGATTTATAATTCCTTGTGATCTAGACATGGTCTTTGTGACAGTGGGCTCATACACATGTGACTCTGCCTGTCCACATACAGGCTTTTTTCTAAAAAAGAAAGCCTGCCAGGTTTTAGGCTTTTCATTGACAGATAATATTTTTGCATGGATTTTTCGGTTTCCTTTCACCAGCAGTCTTAAATGTTTTAAACATTATTGAAGCTTGTGTTTGTTTTTCTTTTTTTCCAGTATTAGAATTAAAATTTAATTCAAGGTCAGTATATAGCTTGGAAAAATTTAAGCAGACAGTGTAAGTTGATAGCCTTTAATTAAAGGGATGGGGGAAGGAGAGGGAGGTAGAAATTGAGGCTATAGGAGGGGACTGTTTAGATAAACTACATGGTATGTCTAGTAATTGCTGTTGGTCTACTGCTAGGAGGTTTGGGTTGGAAGGGACCCCAAAGATCATCCAGTTCCCCTTCCAAGGACCAAATCCCAGTCCAGTGCCACACGTGCTGTGTCATGGCTGCGCTTCCTCTCATTGCTGCTGCTCTGTTCCAGGTCTCCTACCTGGCCAGCATCGTTCGCTACGGGGAGACCCCAGAGACCTCCTTCAATCAGTGGGCCTGGAGTTTGGTTCTGAGGCTGAAGCTGCACAGGAATGACCGTGGGGTGCAGCAGAGCGGGCTGGCCGCTGTCCCCGCGTGCGACGCCGCGCTGGACGCGGCCGAGGCGGTCACGCTGCACCCCCTGCTCAAGGCTGTCAAGGCAAACGTCCCCATCGGCTGCTACCTGGCACTGGCAATGACCACCCTGGGACACAGGTGAGGCTTTTGGGGTGTTTGCCTCGGGTGGGTGGCTCCAGGGACTGAGCAGCTTCCCTTGTTAACAGCTTTGTGCCTGTTTAAAGAGTAAAGGGCTTGTGATGCAAGGCATCGAGCAGCTTGTCGTCTCTCTTAGGAGGAGCTGAGCCTGGGCAGTCTGGAGAAGACCAAAAGGGGATCTTATTAATGCAGACAAACATCTCAAAGGCAGGTGTCCAGAGGATGGTGCTGGACTCTTTTCAGCAAGCAATAGCCACAACTAGAACACAAGCAGTTTCATTCAGCATGGGGAGGAACTTATGTATGCTGAGGATAACAGAGCCCTGGAACAGCTGCCCACCAAAACAATTACAAATACTAAAAATATTTAGCAGCTGCCCATGGAACTTGGATTCTCCCTTTCTGGAGACATTCCAAACCCACCTGGACTCATTCCTTTGTCTTCTGCTCTGGGTGACCCTGCCTTGGAGGGGTTTGGACTGGATAATCTCAAGGCCTTTTCCAGCCCCAGCTTTCTGTGATTCTGTGATAGCAGTTTCACAGAATCCCAGAATTGTTTAGGTTGGGAAAGACCTCCAAGGTGATCAAGTCCAACCTGTGACCAATCCCCACCTTGTCACCCAACCCAGAGCACTGAGTGCCACGTCATTCCTTGGATACCTCCAGGGTTCCCTGGACAGCCTGTTCCAGTGCTTAATAATCCTTTTTTTGTGAAGAAATTATTCTTGAATTCTTTCAAACAACCTACTATTTCCTTTATTTTGCTAATAGAACTTTTTTTGCCTTCTGCACTTTAGGATTCAGTCATAAGAAATAATACTTAAACTGGGGCTTAATAGTAATTTCTCTGGACAGGAGTAAGATTGAGCCACACTTACTGAAAGGGTTGTTGTAGAGGTAATTTCTTTTATCAGGGCAGCACTGCATTCAGAAAGCAGTGAGGAGAAAAAGCCCACTCACTCTGGGAATGGTGAATAAAAGGCATTATAAGAGCAGTGAACCTCTTAGCCCTGACTGTGTTCCAACAGAGTCTTTTCCAGTGCTTCTAGCTGGTTTGTAAGCTGGTAAGGCTTTTGGATGTGATCAGATGTTCCTGTCTGACATACTGAGTCACACAGAATTTGATCAGTTCTCACCAGAACTCTTTTCCCTGAGTCTCTGATCCCTTTGGTTTTGTGCTGTGTTATTCAAGATTTCCACTAACTTGTTTTTAATGTATAATACTGTGTTACTCTTTTAAAGAAAAATTATCTGGCCTTTCTTCTCCTTCCCCAAGGAAGGAGAAGAATCATTGCTTCATAATCTTATCATTGCTTCACAATAAGATTATGCCACAGATCCTTTAAAGCACTGGAATAGTCTGAGATTGATATTAAGGTATTTTGGGTTGAGAGTGGAAATTTTACCAGAACTTTGACCATGAAATAAAAAACCAAAGAACCTCTTTAGTCTGTTTCCGTGCACCTTCTCTGTTTGGCCTTTGGCTCTTTTCCCTGGAGAAGGAGGTGAATTGTCCAAGTTAGGCAAAAATAGTGAGTTTAAAGTGATAGAAACTTGATGAAGACTTGCATCTCTAGTGATTTTTGGAAGATGGGACACTGATCCCCAGAAAGGGATTTGTGAAGGAAGGAGATACTTAGTAAATATTTGAGAAGGAAATACTCAGCAAATCTGTCAGCTATTGAATGATTCCTACACTGAAGAAAAATCCTCTGTATTTAGCTATTTAGATTTTCAAAGATAAAGTGTAAAGTTCTGAATATATTTACATCTCAGTTAATAAAAATTAAATCAACACCTTGTCTTCCTTTCTGCTGATAGTGAATGTGTTTTTCTTAAATTTTTTTTGGTTTGTTTTCTGACAGCATCGAGAAATTCTGTGCTGAAGGGATCCCTCTTTTGGGTGTACTAGTCCAGTCTCAACATCTGAGAACAGTAGTCCATGTGCTGGATAAAATTTTACCCTTGTTTTACTCTTGCCAGTATTACCTCCTGAAGAATGAACAGTAAGCATTATATGTTCATAATATGTTAATTTTTAAATTTTATACATTCGTTTGCCTAATTTATTCATAGTTGCAGTAAAAGTCAATAATGATCTTCTGGTTTAGAAACTTGATAGTCTCCCAGGCAAATCCTGAGTAAGGTTTGTGTGTTGATGTAGTTCAAGAACTGGTATTTATTTCTGATGAGCTGCCTTGAATTACAGGCTGGTGTGAAATGTTCATACTGTGCCCAATGTATGGCTGAACTGGGGCAATTAAATCTGCATTGTGGTTGTGAATCAAAGCCTTTCTGTATGTGTCTCCCTGATGATGTTGAACTGATTTTAAATTCTCTAGATGTAGGCTTTCTGTTTAATTTGGAGTAAGAGGCATTTTAATTTCATTTGTTGGCATCCCTAGGTTTTTATCTTATGTGGAACTGTTCCTTCATCTGGACAGTGGAGTCCCTCAAGGGGTGACCCAGCAGGTTACCCACAAAGTGACACAGCACTTGACAGGAGTGAACTATGGAGAAAATGTTAAGCTGCTCAGTAGTATGATACAGGTAAGAAGATTATTTAAAAAAGAAAGGGGGGAGAGAGTGTTTAGAACCAAGCTTATTTGACTGAGTTAATGTTAAAGGTTAGAAAACATACTGAACCTAGCAGTTCAGTCGCAGAGTACCCTGTATTGGTTGTTGGGTTTGGTTTCTTGAAATGCTCCTGCTTGAACTCGCCTAAATCTGGCAATGCATGTGACACTAACAACAATATTTACCTTTCAGACTTCTTGGAAAATTCATTTTCCCATACCAGGTCAAAACTGTTTAAAAAAGGAAATGTAAAATGCAGCACTCCTTTCTTGTCTGTGTTATTTGAGGAATGCAGCAGAGATATTAATGTTTGCAAGTTCTGCTTTTTACCATTAATTTAGGGCTCTGGAATGGAAAAATGTTATTGAGTTAGTGAGCAGTGGTGTTTTTTTTTAATGCAGAGAGGTCAAAACCCAAGTCCCTTTAACATTAGAGAAGGGTAGTGGAAACAGACCTACTCTGGGAAGGCCTTCTGCAGGAACAGCAGCCTGGACTTTGGAAATAGGTGCTGTTTATGCCTGCAGGTGTCCTGCTTAAGGTTTCCGTGTCTGTTTTTGCTGAATGCACAAGATCCTCTGCTCTCCAGGATTCAGAGTCTGCAGAAGTTTGGAGGCTGAAGATGACAAAGCTGTCCTTACTTGGGTGTAGAGAGTGTTGTTGTAAATTATTTTAATTTAAGGATAGCTTTACAGCCTCAAGCAAATCAAACAGTCCTCAGTAAATTCTAAAGCTTTACTCAAAGCTGCGATCTGTTGACCAGTTTTCCCCTCTGATTTGTCAGACTCACATTTTCCTGAGTGACCGCCCGAATGGAGTGGGGCCAGCTGCAGTCCTGGAGTTCTGGGTGCAGGTGCTCACCAGCCAGCAGCTGTGGCACAGGGACAGGGCCACGCTCTGCCTGCTGGATGACTTGTGCAAAGCTGCCTTCCAGTACAGCCAGGAGGACTGTGTGCAAAAGCTGCTTTACCAGCAGCACAAGGTAAATAGAGAGCTCTGGTGTTTTGCTGTGGCTCTTGGGTAAATGGTCAGCTCGTGTGTTGCACAGTCGGATTTTGATGGGGATGAATTTTGCTGATGTGCAGCAAGAATGACTGTGAAGTCCTGGGGTGGTTTGGGTTGGGAGGGACCTTTACAGCCCATCCGGTTCCACTCTCCAGGGACACCTTCCACTATCCCAGGTTGCTCCAAGCTCTGTCCAAACTGTTTTTCAGCACCTCCAGGGATGTGAGAAGCCACAGCTTCTCTGAGCAGCCAGTCATGATGATGAGTGATGAATGGAGTCATCTGATTTTTTTTCTGAGTTGCTCAAGAAATTTTTTTTCTTGAGTGGGTCAAGATTAATGAAATGTCTGATACTTTAATAATAATGATAGTAATTACTACTAAAACCAGTTTGGAACACAGTTTTAATTTCATATGACTTGTATTGTTTTTTGTCTTTGCATTTCAAATCTTTGATGGAGTGTTTAGGACAAAAATGGAGCTCCCTCTCCTGAAAAAGCCAGACACAGTTACTGCAACAGGATATTTTCACTGAAATAGAAAGTCCAAGCAGGCATTTCAGTGGTGCCTGACTGAGCTGAGGTTGGAAAGTAGCAACAGGAGGTGGAAAGGAACCTGGATAAAAATTGAGTGATCCACTTGTAGCTTCTAAATCACCTGGTCATGAAAATAACCCAAATGTTTTCTGTTTCTGTGCAGAATGCTTTGGGCTATCACTGTGACAAGGGAATGCTGTCTTCACTGGTCAGCTGGATCGTGGCAGGCAATGTCACACCATCCTTTGTGGAGAGCAGTGCCAACTCCTCTCAGGTGAGTGCCATGATGGTGTTTTGTGATGGGAAAAGCAGCATACTGGTCTAGGGTTTGTTCTGGGCTGTTGTGTTGCTGGTTTTTTTTTTTTTTTTTTGATGGGTTTTTTTGCTTAGTTTTGTTTGGGGTTTTTTGTGTGTGTATGTGCTTTTTTTCCTTTTTGGGTGTGGGGGTTTTTTTTGGGCGGTTTTTTTTGTTTTTTTTTTTTTTTTTTGGGGGGGGGTTTTTTTGGTTTGTTTTTTTTTTTTCTCTTGGTCACTTTTTCTTCCTGTCCCAGAGCTTGTCTAATCTGCATCCAAGAATTCATATAATAGGATTTATTAGTTACATTTTCTTCTAATCTACTATTGTTCTTGATCTGTTTAACAAGACAAAATCTGTAAAGCCTGACTTTGCTTTCAGGTCAGTCTTTATCTGATAAATATTTTGAATTTGAGTTACTTTCTCTCTGTTTATGTGAGTTCCTTATTCAAGCACAAAGGGAAAAAAAAAACCTTGCAGTACCCCAGACAGAGGTGTGTAGTGCAGGTGGAAGAGGAGAGATCTTATTTTACTGAGTTTGAGAAAGTTGTTTCCTCCAGAGTTCCCTGGGTGATTCTGTCAGATTTGTCTACTTTTCCCCTTCTTTCCCAAAATTGTACAAAGGGGAAGTTTGAATTTAAGGATGAAGGAGTTTTGTTGTTGAGATGTGATAGTGCCTTTTGCAACTCTGCAATGAGAATCCATCAAACACTTACTCCTCTTAAGAAATCATCAAGCTTCCTGATCCTGCCCCCTGCCATTTTGTTATCAATGTTTTTGTCATTTCTGTGTTGTCCAGGTCTGGTTTGCATGGACAGTGTTAAATATGGAATCAATATTTGAAGAAGATTCACAGCTTCGCAGAGTTGTGGAGGGGGAGCTGGTTATCAATGCTTTAACTCCTGATCAGGCTTTGAAGGTGAGAGAGCTGGTCATCTCTTTTCATTAAAATTAGAGAGAACTGCTGGAGAAAAGTGTTCTCTTGTATAATTTAATTTTTTTCTTATGTACTGCTTCCTTACCAGGATAAATTTATAAATAATGCTTTACTTGGCTGTGCAGGAAAAAATATTCTGCAGGGAAATTTTCATTGACATTTTGAGTGTATTTGAGTTCTTTTACATTTAAAAGCTACAATGGAAATACCTGATTTTACTATATCAATATTTACAGAAAACTAATTTGTGCTTTTGCATAATTGTCTGAATCACCTAATGCCTCACAAACTTCAGTGCATTTATTCTATACCCCTGATATGGGGAGTGCTTATTTTTCAAGTGGGAAAATGTGTCTGTGTTTCAAGCAGATGATTTCTCAGATGACCTGAATTGTGCAGAAGACTGGCCTTTGCTTTTCTCTGCTTTCTGAATTATTTTCCAAGGCTTTCAATACTATTTAGGTCTCTCCTTTAATAAGGCACCTAATCAGCTGTACTTCAGGCTACATTGCAGCCTTTTCCAGCTTCTTTGCCCAAATTCAGTTAGAAATTCTGGAGAGAAGCAAGTGGAAACCAAAGCTGTCCGTTCTCAAAGTAACTTTTGGCGCATCCTTCATCTCAGCTGTTTCAGTGTGTTTCAATAAAGGAGGTGGCTCTTTATTGAAAATAGGTTTGTTTGGCCATGTCAAGTACATGCCTTGCATCCTTGGATATGGTCTGGAGAGCATTTGTTCTTTGGCTTGCATGTCTTGATTTAGCTGGAAAACAAAAAGAGTGTGGGCAGTGTGTGGAAAAGAGGTTTGGTGTAGGTGATGAGGAAGTGCCAGGGCACTCAGAAAAGCCTCCCATTCCCCTGCTTCAGGTACAGTCCAGGGGAGCTTGGGGTGAGACTGTTTAATGGTTTAGTGGGTCTGTGGTATTGCTAAGATGGGATACTGCTACACATAGTTTGCTTTGATTTTGTTCTGCTTTTGCTTCTGTGTTCCTTCTTCACATTAGTTACACTGTGCATTTTGAATTTTCACTAGAGCTGTATTAAATGTAATCTGGAAAAAGCTAAAAGTAGCGTGCTGGAGATCTAAACCAGGGACATCTACTTCTGTGAGGAAGAACAGTAATTAACTGTAATTAACACCAGGGCCCATATGTTTGCCTTGTGCCAGAGCCATCACGCTGGGGGTTTGTAAGCACCAGAGATGTAGTTCTGCTCTCCAGCATGACTGTGGGATGGGCAGCTCATCCTTCAAGGCCTGTAACAGATGTGTGACTGCTTCCAGAGCTTTCTCCTCTGTAATTACCAAGTGTTCACACTGTGTTGGTCTGCTCAGTTGACCCGTGACAGCCTGTTACAGCACCACGCTTGTGTGTAAATGTTGTTTCTGCAGAAAGCCCAGGCCCAGCTGAAGCTGCCCATCGTCCCGTCCCTCCAGAGGCTCATGATTTACCGCTGGGCTCACCAGGCCCTTGCTACCCCTGCAGATCACCCTCTCATGCCACTGGTCTGGCAGAAATTCTTCCTCCTGTACCTTCACCGACCAGGACCACAGTATGGGTGAGTCTGACCTGCTCCAGAAGATTATCAAGCACTAATTAAGTGCACAGCAAGCGAGAGTCAGTGTATTACACTGACTGCTCCTGAAAGCAGTGGGTACCAGCAGCTTTTCTGGTGTGCCAGTTTGTCTGCAGAGATGCTGATTTGACATTTGCAACAAGACTTTGCAATGCTTTTTTGTTCATTTTTAGATTACCTGTAGATGGCTGTATTGGAAGACGCTTTTTTCAGAGTGCAGCTCATGTTAGCTTGCTCAATGAGATGAAGCAGCGGCTGACAGAGGTGGCAGACTTCCACCACGCTGCCAGTAAAGCCCTGAGAGTGGAGAGTCCTGAGGGCACTGACAGGTCACCAGAGAAGGCCAGCTGCTCACCTGATTACCTGACTTCACCTGAGCTGCATAAGGAACTTGTCAGGTAAAAAAAAAACCACAAATCTGCCCTTTTTCGTGTTAATCAGTGCAACTGCCTGAGTAACTGCTACAGCACAGTCATGGCTGTGTGAGGAATGGAGGGATGTGACCTCAGATGTGCTGCAGGCACTTATTAAAAGCATAAAATCATTGAACATTCAGATTCAAAAAAGCCTTTCAAGATCATCAAGTCCAGTGCTTAACCCAGCCCTGTCAAGGCCACCACTAACCCATGTCCCCATGTGCATAGTTGGGCTCAAATCCATTCCTCTGTTTGCATAACTTGTTTAGTTTGAGAGGGGAGTGGGAGGTTTTACTGCTAAAAATAAAACATTGTTGATAGGTTTCCTTTTAGGGGAATAGCTTTGCTTTTTAATGAATGGTAGCCCCATGCTGGCAAAATATTTATTATTTGGGCATATCTGTCACTCGTGTACCTCACTAGCTATAAATGTAAAAGGCTAGTTGGTGTGTATATATGTTTGTCACAGACCAGAGCCTGAATTTATGTCTGAGTAATAGACAGATAATCACATAATTTACTGTTGTCTTAAGCACATAGTTCAAGCAGTTTGCTTGGTTAGTGACCTAAAGGTTAGCTCTGCCAAGTGTGTTCTTGCCACCTGAAAAATGGTAAATCTGCTTACCAAAACCTCACCACAGGACTCACTTTTTGTCTTGGAGTAGGCTAAGAAGGGAGACACTGTCACTCACTGCTACTCAGCTGGTGAATGCCCACTTTTGTGAGGGACAGTAGCTCCTAAGAGGTATCTATACCTCATGTACTCTAAACCTGAGAAAGTATATGAGTATTGCTAGGAAATGGTTGAAAGGATTATTTGAAATATTTGAAAAGAGTCCCTTGTTCAGGGGCCCTGGACATGTGGAACTGGGGCTCCTGCTCTGTGCTCCCCTCAGCAGTCAGTAGGTACTGTACAAACAAATGAGGGAGATCATAAATCCCACTTGATTGTCTGTGAAAAATAATCCAGAGATGGTCACAGGGTGAACTTGATTAATATTTTCAGTCTTTGATTTCAAATAAGTTTCCCGCTCCAGCAGAAAACCAGAGTACTCTACGCCCAAATAAATCTTACACTCAGGAAGTTTAATGACCTGTCTGGTTTCCTAGACAGGAGGGAAATTATTGGTAGGGTTTATAGGGGCTGATTCTTGGAGTTGGTCTGCTTCCATTTTTTCACCAGTGACACTGATGAAGGAAGCAGGAGTTTGCTGCTGATATTTAATCTCCACAGTGTGAAGATTTAATGGCATTCTAGTGCTTCCTTGTCAGGATGGCTTGGATGGTGTGACTGTGAAAAGGGTACCAGTTGGTGGAACGATGTCAGCTGAAAAAAAGGTGTATTTATGTTAAAGTTTTAACAAAGGAGGAAATGAGAATGAACTAGTCATGAATGAAACTCTGAACAGAAATTCAAAGATGTGGCTTAACTCAGGCATGACTTTTTGAGCAGGCACTGCAGAGAGGTTCTGGGCTGAGGAGCCAAACTTGCTTATGTGAAATCTGTTTATTCTGTTGGTCTTCTGAGTGGGATTGTGATGATACTTTCTGACATAAGACACTATTTCAGTCCTGGGTCTTATGCTAGTTTGCATAAATGTTTTCCTTTTCAGAATTTGTCTTCTTGCTCTTTGTTGCTGTGCTTTGTATTTTTCTAGGTACCTTCTTTGCACTGTGGGTCTTTAACTTGGCAGTAAACAAGTGAAAATGCACCTGAAATATCTTTTTTGAACCATGCCACCTTGTAGCATTAGTTGTTGCCATAATTCTAACTTCAAAACAATCCAATTCACACGGATTTTTTTTTCCTTTTTTCCCCTCCCTCTCCCCTCAGGCTTTGTAATGTTTTAATTTTGTGGTTGGAAGAAGAGAGTTTCCAGAAAGGAGATACATACATTCCCTCTTTACCAAAGCAGTATGATGCACATAGACTTGCTAAAGTCATGCAGAATCAACAGGTGGGTTGCTGATAATGCTGAAAATCTGAAATCTAAAGTCCACTTGCTAAAAGAAGTCTTTGAAATCAGTGAGAATTGTGTTACTGGTCTTTAATACACATACAGCATGTATGATAACTTCATAGTTCTAACCTTTTTTTCAAAAATCCTGTGCTATCCGAAACTGCCTTCGTTTATGTTTGAAAGAGGACTCAGATGTAGATTCTTTGCATATCTGTCATTTCTTGCAACACAATCCTTTTTCTGTACTGCTCTGTAATTCTTTTAATGTTCTATGTTAGTGTTAGACAATTATTTTAAGTTGCAGCTTTAAATAACAAAAGACTGGAAGCCAAAATCTGCTTGTGTTGGTAGTCTGTAAAATGTCAGGTTCAACTATAAGTTAGTGAGTGTGTATTATTCTAGTCTTCAACTATTCTTCTATTATTCTATTCTTCAAGCCTAAAGACTTATTTTGGAAGGGCATTTCCTTATACTTGCTTTGTTTTCACTCCTCCAGTGTCTATGACTACTGGAAATGCAGCCTCCTTTAGGCTGGCTGCAGTTAATCATGCCATGATGTTTTAGACTATCTTGGTCTCTTGCATTCCTTTTTTTGGAGCAGATTTTTAATAATCTATCTTTGTCTCTTATGTATTAGAAATTATACCATGTGTCAAGTTTAATCTCTAAGTCTCAAAAATGCTTTTCAGTAGATCTCTATATATGTTATAAAAATAGTTCAGTGTTTTTCTTCAGTTTAATTTTTTGCCCTTAATAATAAATTTCCCATGACTTAAAACTGCAGGGTATATATTTTATGTAGTTACTTTAGTTTCACAGCTACTAGAATGGGTGGACAGCACATGGTGCTGACCAAAACAGAGATGATAATTTAATTCTTTTGTGCTCCAGGATCTGTGGATGGAATATGTCAATGTGGAACTCATTCACCATGAGTTTCAGGAAGCTCTGAACCTTTGGCTGCAGGTTCAGCTTGAATCACATCCAACCTGTACTTCTGCAGGGGAAACAGATTTCACCAACCCTTTGTCAGGTAAGAGATAAACATACTGCTAAGGAAACTGTGCCTTAAAGAATTACTGGGATGTCAAAGCCCTGGTTTCTTTAGGAGCTTGATGATGCCTGTCAGTAAAGATATTAATATGGTTTGTTTTCTGTGGGTACAATATTTTCCATGAAGTTGTCATGGTTTTCTCACTCAGATTTTCATGATGACATGAAAATTATGACATTGATGCTTTTTGGCTTCAAGTTTGCCATGTCACAGAGCAGAGCTAGGGCATCATGGGTGAGCTCCCCAAGAGTTCCTCTGCACAGAGTGTGCTCCAGACATTTTCCCAAAATTAGAGAGAGACAGGTGAAAGCAAAAGTAAAACCAACTGTACTTGAAAACATATTGTCTCTGTTTTTTTTTAGTTTAGTTTAGTTAGTTAGTTTGTTTTTTGTGTTGGTTTTTCCCTGTGTGTTTCCCCTGGAATTTTGGCATAGTGAAAGGGTTGTTCTAGGACAGAAGGGGTGATAGTCACAGCTGATACATTAAGGATGTGGAGAGGTTGGATTTGGAGCTGATCCAAAGAAGAGGAAGGAGTGAGGGAATAGAAGGGAACTGGAATAGTTTCATAACTGAAACTGAATGGAAATCAGCAGGAGGAGAGGGCTGACCCAGAGAGAGGCTGTGCTCTGAGAAGGAATTGACACTGATAAGAATACTGGTGAGGATCAGTTTAGGGAAAGGAAGATGAATTTTGCTTAGAATTTTGTCTGGGCGCGTGTGTCAGATGTAAAATAAATGGAGTGACAGGAAAACTGTTTGGGGAAAACAAGGAAACCAGCAGGTCTTTTGATCCTAATCTTTGTCTGATGCAAGAGCTGGTCATGAAAATTAGCTGTGTGAAATAAAGTTTGACAAAAATAAGAATATTAGTTGAGTGTTTTTTTTTTTTTTTTTTTCAGAGGGGGAAACCTGAGAAATATTTGCCTGCAGTTAAAAATGCTTCATGCAAGAAAACTAATGTTTCTGTTCACTTTCTCATAACTTTTCTTATTGACCAAACTTGCTTCTGCTTTTTTTAAAATCTTTTTTGTAGCCAAAGTGAGGATCATGAATAATTTGAAGAAGCTTGACACTCCCAAGCCCCCTCTGCCTCTGCAGACGATGAAAGCTCCCGTGCCAGTGATTTCCTCGGCCACCCTGGTGAGCCAGAGGGACGCGATCCAGCTCCTGCGCCGGGACCTGAACACCTTGCAGCAGCACGCCAAGTGAGTCCTGTCTGTGCTCCTTGTGCCTCTCCAGTGGGTCCAGCACTGCCTTACAATTATTGTGGAGTCACAGAATCGGGTGGGGAGGCACCTTAGAGCTCAGCCCATCTCACCCCTGCCATGGCAGGGACAGCTCCCACTGTCCCAGGCTGCTCCAAGCCCCATCCAGCCTGGCCTGGGGCACTGCCAGGGATCCAGGGGCAGCCACAGCTGCTCTGGGCACCCTGGGCCAGGGCCTGCCCACCCTCCCAGGGAACAATTGCTTCCTAAAGATGGCCTTCACAGCAGCCTCAGTTATGGTGTCAGCACAAGACTGTCAGTACTTGACTCTGCTTCTTGTCCCATTTGTTTCCTCTTTCTTCTGATCTATCAGGTCATTATTCCACTTCTTCAACTGACATAAGAGTGCACAAGTCTTACCTAATGACTGAGATTGCATCAGATATCATCTAACTTATTTTCTGATTTGGCGTATTTCCTGTCTAAATTCTCCTTTTAGGCTAGATTTTTTGACAGTGAGTTACTTAACCCTTTTGCACTAAGGTAGTAGTTGCAATGTGAAGCACCCAGGAGAGAAATCTGATTTCTGGTTTTGGTAGCTTTGTTAATGAGAGAGACTTTCTTTTTTTAATATTCCAACTCAGATAATCCAGCTGAATTGTTTTCAGTCACAACTGGTCAATCTATAGCTGTTCTTACCTAATTTAGTAATTTAATAACAGTATTTTGAACCAGACCAAAAGCTACTAAGCCCATGAGAGGCTGTGTCTAAACAATTCCACTATCAATTTTAGGTGGGCTCTCTTTTTACTGTTTTCTGGTTTGTTTTGTTTTTGTTTTGGTCTGGTGGAAAATTGCATTTCCTGTAGAGATTATTCTGTTCAGTTTCCTTCCAGGTTGTCATATCAAGTAATTCAAAAGAACTCACACGTACTTGAGTAGTTTTGTTCTTATGAACCTGTTTTTTTTTTTTTTTTTACTTTGAAGTGCTATTACTTTGAAGTTTTAGCTCAATTTTATTTAATAACCTTTTATGTTTTCCAGGAATGTGTCATGAGTCTTTGTACAGCACATTAAATTGAAGTTTCCTCTCTTAAAAATTCTCAGCATTGCTGTTTTCAGGAAAGATTTTGGTAATTTTATTAATAAATGCCTTTCAGAACTGCAGCTCTCTGGGAGTCTCAGCATGTTGCTCTGAACAGTGAGATCCTGGACACGGTGCCCAAGCTGTATGTCAACAGGGAGGAGCAGATCACTCTCCACCTGGAGTGCCGGGGAACTTCAAATAAAGGCTGCCAGGGAGCAGCCCAGCTCACCATCCAGGTCAGAGGCATGGCACCACCTCTGTTTTGGGGCTGGTGAACACAGGGGATGACTGTGAAATGGCCGAATTATTGTAAAAGTGGTAGCATTTGAGTGAATAATCCACACACATATTAGTGATCTGAAATACCTTGTGTAATGCTCGAAAGGACAAGCAGATCAACAGCTGAAGAATAAGTTGTTGCATAATTTGTTTTGCTCGTGGCATCCATTCTGAACTGCTTCCCAGTGTATGGATGTGGGAATTTGCTTGCTGATAGGAATAGAAGCATGAAAAATGTTTATGGAAATACTCCCATGTTGCTTAGTAAATTAATTTTTTGATCCCCTCTAAGTTTCAGTCCCTGTGGATTAAAAGCCTTAGATAAAAGACATGAATTCTATTAGTGTGTGTGATAATTAATTAGGAACATGACCAAGGATGTGTGCTTGGGCACTGTGTACTAAATCTGATGAAAGCTCTCAGGGGGAAAGCCATCCAAAATCAGAGTTCTCTGACTGGACTCTGCTTACTTTTTGGAAATAGCTGCAACATGGAAGTCTTCTAGCAAAACCATGTTAATTCTGCAATTAATGTGTGTCTTTTTGTCGTTTAGTTTGAAGGGAAGCACAAAAATGAAGCAGTGAGCCAGCAGCTTCATGCTTTGCGTAAAGAAGTGAGGCAGCTGCAGGCAGAAGCCATGAAGCCACCTTCCCTGGGTGTTGTGGAAGCAGCTGTGCACGTGGAGAATTTCATAACGTAGGTTGCTCAGTGCTGCTCTGGGCAGTGGTGTTTGTGCTTCCATTTTGGTGTGTTAAGAGTTAAAATGTGGAACTTGTTTGTGTGTTTTCCCTGAGCTCATCAGCTCAGGCCAACAACAGAGCTGGAATCTTGAGACCTGTGTGTTTGTAACACAGTAATTCTTATTATCAGAGGGTCACTCAGGCTCAGCAGGGCACACAGTTTATTGTTTTCTGCTTCTTTTTATTGTTCTGTGCCTTTTAATAGCCCTCCTAATGCTGTAAAAGGACACTGAGTGATGACAAGGAGGCTGTGCTAAACTTTAGGAAGTGGCAAACTTGTGCCACAGCTGTCTCAGCCATAGCCTAAATTACATGGTGTGAATATGACTCTATGGGTTTTTCTTAATTATAGTTCAGGACATAAATCTTCATTAGAGTGCTAAAATTTGAAATAGTTTTTCAATACGTGAAACAAAATGGTGCTGTGAAATAATACCTAGATAATACCACTTTTTTTTGGGGGGGGTATGAATAAAATGGGATCATCCTAGGCCCTCTTCCTCTCTTTTACAGTTTATCCCAGAGGTCCACTTTAGCAACTTTATCCTCAATCTTCCAGATTTCTGCTGGGATTCTCTTAGTGCAGCTGGTTTACTATAGAGTGTAATGATTGTACAAGTAAAAGTGTTTATGTACTACTTCATGTTCATTCTTCATCACTAATCTGAAAAATTCTGTGGATGAACTAATTCTTGGAATTTGTGTCTGTGGAATTGCATATTCTTCACCTGTTTTAATTCAGATTTAATGAAGACAGGGGTTTGGTCTCAATGAAACATTTATTTGGCAATGCACAAGAAAAGATTGATTCTATTTTAATTCTTTTATTGTGGAGCCTGTGAAATAAAATGGGCTAGGTTTTCTTACAATACAAAGTCAGTTGAGATACTGTCAGAATATGAGGATTACATGATTAAAGGGAGAAATAATCCATTGGAATTATGCTTTGGATATCTTTCACTTTCTGACTCTGATTGTGGAGACTTTGTAAGGTTTGGAAGTATCCATTTCAGGCAGCAAAATTACATGAGCTAAATCTGTGACTTTTCAGTCTGGATATGAGAAGGAGGGATACTCAGGGAGTATCACAAATACGTATCTCTAGGCTATATATTGACAAGAAACCTTTCTTTGTTGTCACAGGTTATTTTCCGTACATAACTTTAATTTGCCTTTTTAACTTAATTTTTTTAGGGCTCTGATAAATATCTACAAGGTGCAGCCTATGCCTGCAATCAAGAAAGTTGGAATTGGTTTGTTTTTTACGCTGGTAGAATATGTGTGTGATGAAACTCAACGTAATCCTCCCACAAGGCAGTTCTTCACATCCTGCATTGAGATTCTGGGCCAAGTGAGTTTATTTCTTGAATCTGAAAATATTTTCTAAATTTTTAAAATTTGATTTTTGGTGCTTATTCTTTCCAATTTCACTGCTGTTAGTGGGGGGGGAGTGGTCCTAAATGTGTTCAGAAGTTTTAAAGTTAATTTCTGAGCTTGTATCCCATTTTGTTTTCAGCTAATTGTATAATGTGCACAGTCTTTAGGACAGGTGAAGTTTACATTTAAGCAAAATAAAAACTTGCTCTGTGGTGTCTCTGCTTGGTGTTTATAAATTGTCATTGTGTGAGTTAATTTAAATGCTGGAGTTTTGGGCAGGTAACTAAGGTTTGGATACTTTCAGTTCTTAGAAGTGTTTCAGCATAGACTTTGCTTTTACCTGTTGCTTTCTGGTTGATGCACATCTTGTCAACCTCTGTATTTAGACTAAACCTTTCTTCTACAGCCTTGCAGTGTTCTCTGTCTAGCGAGTTATATCAGAAGTTTGCTGGTAGAGAAGACAAGTGCTTGGTGGTGTGGTAATGTTTGCTGTGTTTGTGCTCTGAGAAAATCATTAGCCTCTGCTTTGGGTCCAGATACTTATCTTAAATATAGCTTATTTCAGTGTGCTGCTGTCCTTGAGCACCTCTAAAAGCTGAAGTAGTGAGAAGTTCTTCAGAGCTGTAATTCTGTTAAATTTTTCCTGTTATTAAGCAGGGCTGGTGAAATCAGGATTCATTTTCTTATGCTATTCCATCAGAAAAAATAGTATTTCTGGGTATTTTAGACAACATATGTTATCACAAATACTGGTATAAATTGAGCTAGGAAGACATATTTTGTGTTATATCTTGTGGAATAGCAGCATTTAGATGATGTTAATCTTATAATCTCAGTCTCTTGTTTTTGAGGAAAACTTCTTATAAAGTTTTCCTTTTTATAAAAGGACCAAAACTGTGGGTATCTCAACAACAAGCTTAAGAGGTGTGTTTTCCATTTGACTGATATTTGGCTGTTATTTTTTCCACCATTCCCACTTCTCTCAGGTGTTCATCAGTGGGACCAAATCAGAGTGCAAGCGTCTGCTCCAGACCATCCTGCACAACCGGAGGCTCTGTACTCTCCTCTCTCCTTACTTCACTCCTGTAGCCTCTCCCAGTGAATTTGTGACTTTGTACGAAAAGGTTGTGGCCTTTCTGAGTGAGGATAACAGCGACGTTGTCTTCATGCTGCTGACAAAGGTGGGAGTTCTTTGCCTAAAGACCATGTCCTTAAGCTACAGAGGAAGGAGATACAAATCTGGTACTTTAAAATAGCATTGACAGGTTCTGTAGAGCTGTGTTGGTCATACTGGGTGTGTTACATTTAAGCTCAAGAGGGGCTGGAGTGAAAAGCAAATAGCTTAAGTAGCCTTTTCTAGCCCACATAGTATCAGTTTGTGCTTCCCAGGGCTTACTGCTGAAATTAAAACCATCTCTTGATGACTTCTTCTGCCTGGTATCTCTGCAAAGACATTCATTACAATAGCCAGTGCATGCCAGGTATCTAACAATCAAAACAAAATTTGGGACAGTGTCTGCATTTTCCAGCTCTGCTTGGCACCCGTGTCCTTCCTGCCTGTCTTAAAACAGAGTAAGGTAATAGCAAGATGTGATTTGCATATCTCATGACACTGCCAGTGGAGAAATTAGTGTAGCACTTGGCCTTTGATAGTGCTCTGATTTTCCTCTTCAGTTACAGGAGGCAGCAGGCAGTCTGTCCTGGGCAGGGCTCTGAGCTGTCCATGGTGGCGGTATTGACCCTGCCGACCAAGGTCTGAGCAGGAGCTCAAGGGCTACAAAAGCTTTGCTCCTCGTCCTGAAAATGTATGGACTGTGGGCATCAGTCCAGTTTAATGCTTGTGTGGAAACTCTTGACACATCTTTTATGAATCTGAGCCCCTTGGGAAAGGGCTGTTCCATAGATTTGGAGCACTTCTGCAGTGTGCTAAATCATAGCCTTTGAGAGTGAGGTTGGGAGTTCAGGCTAACAACATGCAAATTCATGATGTTTTTCTTAGATACATAGAAATATCATTATTTAATTTCCCTGGTGACTTCTCCCTCCTCCCAAAGGTGTTGTGTGTGCTGAATCTCCTGCTCACAGCTGCTCCCTGTGCTCTGTTGCAGTTTGACCTGACGCAGTGGTTGAGTGTGGCCAAGCCGCCTCTCGCAGAGCGCACCCAGCTCCTGGAGTCCATTCACCTGGCCCTCAATGCATGTGGCCTGGAACCTGAAGAAGATATTTTGATGCCATTTAATATCTTCTGCAAGCATTGGACTAACCTTCTCCAGTATCAGTTCCCTGACCACTACAGTGATTTCTTAAGGTTGTTCGTGCAAAGTGAGTATCTGAGGTGATGCGTCCTAAGCCTTTGTGCAGAACCCTTCTGGCTTAAAAACATGAACCCTGTGCAGTAGAGTTAAACTGCAGAATGTTTTACACTTCCTTAGGCTTCTGCCTTGGGTGTTTTTATGTGCCTTGCTATGTAATGTGGTTTTTTAGGACATATTGTAGTTCTTCTGTGGGTTGAGGCATACACATCAGTGACAACGGATTTTCATCCCATGTAACAGGAAAAGGATGGAGGAGAGTCGTCTGTTAATGGACTATTAGTCCATATTTAGCACCAATTAGGCCAATATTAGCACCTATTTATGATGGTTATGCCATGGTCTGTAATGCAGAACCCTTGTTTTTGATTACCCTTCAATGTCAGGTGGAGAGCTGGAATTGTGAAGATGTGTAACTGATGCTGAAATCTGCTGAAATGTCCTGGTTGACATTTGATGCCACACATATTCAGATGTGCCCCTCAAATGAGAACAAAAGTGCTTCTCCTTGTCAAACCATACCTGCTGAGGGAGCAGCTGTCTCTTAGTGGGTATTTGCAGCCAGGGATATACAAAGTGGGAAGCTGTCTAAGAAGAGAAGCATGTAGATGCCGAAAGGAAATGTTATGTTGATTACATTTGCAAGCTAGAGATGATCTCTCACCCTTAAACTTGGGGCTTTCAAACTCCCACTTCACCTAATTTTTCATTAAGCAGGGAGCTCTAATTTCAACCCTGTTTGATTTGTTTGGAGAAAGGGACTAACATCTTCCTGGTTTTCACAAATGCATTCCCTTCCTTCTCCTAAGGCTCGTCAGAGCAGCTTCTAAGCCCTGACTGTTGGAAGGCATCACTTCAGGCTTTGGGGTGTGATTCCGCAGTGGCTGAGCAGGGCAGTTTCAAGAAAAGTGATTCTGCTGAGGGTCCTGTGGTGAGGGATGCTGCAAAAACTCTGCTCTCCACAGAACAGGTGGGTGCCCCTTGGGTTGATTTGGGTTTTTCAGGGGATACAGGTGCCCTCCAGTGACAGATAACACTGCCGTGCAGCCTTTCTGCAGCTGATTCATAGCTTCCTTCCTTTTACAGGTCAGAGAGACAATAGAATGGCTTTCTACATCCTTCTGCAAGCTCCGGCTGGCCTCGGTGGACTTCAGGACTTTTGGCCTGTTTTCAAAATGGACTCCTTATGTGGCTGCAGTGAACACGTTCCTGGAGTACCTCATTAAACGACTGATTGACACTGAAGTTGCTAATGTAGCCCAAGAGCCTGTTGGCAGTAGCAGAATTTTAGCAGGTAATGTGTCTTAAAAGCAAATTACTTAAGAACAGACACCTGATTTCTCCAATTCCCTCTGTTAAGGGCCATTTAAATATACAGCAAAATCTTACTTTGCATTTGTGCAGTAATGATAATATTAAAATATGGATGGGAAATGTTGCTGCTACTTCATGGCCATGTAGGACTTAATGCTTTATAATCTGAGAGGAAGCTTTTTCAATATTTGAGCTTCCTTCGAGATTATTTTATGAGGCGATTGTAGTTTCTTAAGAAAAATAGAGTCTTTTGTACTGAGCAGAGGTTTGTAGGGCAACACTACTGAATTTCATCGTGCATTATTTAAATCTGGAAAAAGTCAGCTTTTACTTTTTTTTTTAAGCTAATTTTAATTTAAATATTAATTAACACATTTTAATATGTGCAGGTTTAAAGCATGGATCGTTTTTGCCCCCACAATCTCTGGTGTGTTATAAAAAGTGTATTAATAAAACATCTTAACAATGCAAAATGCCTACGATGGTTGTTAAAACAGCCCTATTGTTAAATTAAGCTATTATTAAGCATATTGTATTTTAAATTTTTATTTGACCAGAAAGAACTGATTGAATGGTTGGACTCAATGATCTTAGAGGCATTTCCAGTCTTGATAATTCTATAATTCTGTGAATGTTAGAATGAGAAATGGACATTATATCCACACTTAGAAAATTGTAATATGTTCACTGATTTTGATTTGAAGGAAAAAAGCAACTTTGTTTTGTTTCCTTATAGCATTGCAGTCCTTGTACTCAGTCATTGCTGGACTCTTTAAACCATGGATACTGGTCCTGGAGAAAGAAGATGCAAGGTACATATTGCATTTTAAAATTAAATTAATTTTTGCTAAAGTAGAGGCTTTAGTCCTGTAAGAATGGCTTTCATTATTACCTGTTTTTAATAATTTGTGACTGTCTTGCCTTCCATTTAAATAGCTCTCACTTTGTCATTTCCTTAATAATTACAGAACTATTTCATGACCTACATCAATTTTTCCAAGGTTTAGATAGAAATATTATTTTAGATATGAGAAAGATCTTGTAATAATACAAGCAAGACTTGATTATTTGAAGGTTTTCACTCAGTTTAAAAAACACTGAAACTTGAATTTTGGATTCCTGTTTTTTAACTTCCATAATATCTATAATACCTGTTTAAAAGAAAACAGAAAAGCCAAACAAATACAACCCCAAATGCCAGTGGTATGTACAAAGAAATTTAGGCTAAATGAATGCTGTGATGATTTATTGCCCTGTGTACCTCTGTCTTTGCATGAAAAGTTACTTACGCTACTATGCATTTAAATTCTGTTTTCTTTGAAAGTTTAAATCTTTTGGAGTTGTTAGTGCAGCCTTCAGCACTGAAGGTAGAAGGTTGATAGCAGTTGGTGAATAATGTTATTGAGAAACTGTTATTTAAACTCTATTATGAAATATCAAACAAGTAATTTATGCTCACTCGGTGGATCTTCAGTGAGATAGTGAACTATGCAGCTCTTCTAAGGAAGAAGAGTCCCAAAAAGCTGAAATTGGGAGGACTGCTGATACCTATCCTTCACTGCTTTAGAGTATCTAAATTGCACATATTTATGCTCAGGTAACTGAACACTGCAATTTGTGTTGTGCTTCTTTTCAGTAGCCAGCCCTGCTACCCTTGGCTGGAGAGTGACACTCCTGTAGCCTCCACCGTCGTCAGTCTGTTTGCAGATTGCATCAAGCTTTTGCATGAGAGCTTCAAAGGTGAGCATGAAATCCTAAGCCTCCCCACTTGTTGATTTGGAGGAAAAAAATACTAAAGTTTGGTGTGCATTTTTTTCTTTGGGTGTATTTTAGTGTAACTTACAAGTTTTTAATCTGCAAAAATAGACTTTCTTCTGCAATCAGGTTTTATCTGAATTTTTTTCTGCTGTTAATTCAGCCATTTTCTTTGATTCTAGAAAAGCTGTTGCCAAGCCACCATGGGGCTCTCTGGTTACACCTAATGCATTACTGTGAGTGTTGCACAGCCCCCAAAATGCCAGAGTTTATTCTCTATGCTTTCCACACTGAGTTCAGAAGGCTTCCATGGAAGGAAATGCATCCAGACCAGATGCTTATGGAGGAGTTCTTTAAAGTGAGTTTATGGCATCTGTTGAATTAAGTTCATATTCAATGCTACCCTTGAAAATAGCTGGAGAACAGTTCTGTTAGCAAGCAGGCTTTTAAAGTTTGTTTTTAGCATTCACAGCTGCTCAATTTGTGATGGATTTTTATGAAGGAGTGCTTTTAAGTCTCAGACAAAGTTGTGGGGAGCTGTACAGCTCCCTCTTTGTTGATCTGCTGGAGTGTCTCATTTATTGCATATGTATTTAATGGTTTTAGTTAGATTTAATATATTTTGCTATTGCCATGTTGTTCTCACTTCCAAGTTGTCTGAGACAAGGTAAAGCTGCAAGAGGGAGAATGAAATGATGGAGAAAAGACATTTGTCTACTCCTCTGATGACCTAAAGTGCTGCTGTAGATTTACAGCTGGCTAACGAACTGAAAAGCATTAAAGTACTTGTGTCCTACATCACTTTATGCACCTGTCTTTTTCCCTTTCTCCTTCCTAGATCGAAAGAGGCAGCCCCAAGAGTTGTTTCTTGTTCTTGGGTTATGTTTTATGTGAAGTAAACTGGGTCAGTGTCCTCTCTGATGCCTGGAATCCCAACCCTCACCCTCAGACCCACAGCATGATTGTCTGCTTGCTGTACATGATGGTCCTGCTGGCAAAGGAGGAACAGCTCATAGGCGAAGAGGTAATTTTTGTGATGGTTCTTACCCATCTCTTAAATGAAAATAATCCTTTACTAGAAATGACATGAGATCTTGCAACTAAATCCACTTCATTGCTTCTGGAGGACACTTCAGAGGGTCTTGATCATCTTAAAAAGTCCCATTTCACATCTGCCAGCTTTCTTCCACTTGCAGAATCTTCTGCTCCCCATTTCCTCTAAGGCATTACAAGATGCTGCACCAAGATGTCACTGGCAGCCTTTGACCATCGTTGTATTTCAGTTTAGGAAAATTACCAGCATGATGTGCTTTGACCTGAAAGTGTTTGCTTATCAGAAGCTTCTCAAGCTTCAGAAGACAGCTGTTTGCACATGGTGTGAGTCAGCCTCAGGAATTCCCTCCTTCCCCCCAGCAGTGTGTTAAACTGACCCACTGTCAGGAGGATTTTTGCCTCCCAGAGCACTCCTGTGACACCTTGATCTAAATCTCAGACTTTCTCAACCCTGTGTTCCAGGGCATGGGCAACCTGAGGAGTACTTGTTGTACCAGTGTCACATTCCTGTAGAAGTAGTGTAATTTGGGTTGGTTCTGGATTGTCCTCACAATTCCAGCATTTGTTCATTCTAAAACCTGTAGAAAACATGGAAAAGGATATAGAATATCCTTAGTTGGAAGTAATCATCCAGTCCAACCCTGGCCCTGCACAGACCCCAGCAATCCCACCCTGGGCATCCCTGGCAGTGCTGTCCAAGCACTCCTGGAGCTCTGGCAGCCTCGGGGCTGTGCCCATTCCCTGGGGAGCCTGGGCAGGGCCAGCACCCTCTGGGGAAGAGCCTTTCCCTGATATTCAGTCTAAACTTCTAACAAAGCTCCATATCAGTTGGTGTTTCTCTGTGTCCAGGGGGCTCTCTATCACTGCAGATGTTTAAGAACAGATGGGAGCTGCTCATAGACAGAGAGGCTTTTACATCTGCTGACTGGCACTACCTGTGTGAGCTGTGGGGCTGCTCAGGGTGGTATTTATGAGAATAACAATATGAGGAGTCCCCAGGTTGATGGATGACTCGCTAAATGGAAAATGTGGGACACAGTTTCTCCTGTGAACTTGCATTGATGTATTTTCAAAAATAATATTTTAATGCCTCTTTAAAGCATGTGCTGAAGTGACTTTAACTTGAAGGGTCTCCATATATTTCCAGCTGTCTTTACATGTTTACATGTCAAATCTTAACATTTTTCACAGACTTTTGTTAGAGCTGCTGCAACAGACTGAATGCAGTTCTGCAAGTGCTGGAGATGAAGTACATGTGTTAGCTTACTGCTTGAATAAGGAATTGCTTTTCAGACACACTCCCTAAGTTCATCTATTTCTGTGGGTTTTCA
Organism: Melospiza melodia melodia; assembly: GCF_035770615.1. Classification (NCBI taxonomy): domain Eukaryota; kingdom Metazoa; phylum Chordata; class Aves; order Passeriformes; family Passerellidae; genus Melospiza; species Melospiza melodia. The sequence continues at coordinate 2,547,390 of NC_086226.1, forward strand.
GCTCCATCTCCTTCAAATTCTCTGAAGCTAGAGCTTCCTTCCAATATTGAGTACTGTGAGTATGAATTGAAAACTGCAAAGAAGGTGCAGCTTAAACTGATGTCTTTAAATCTGCAGGAATCTCCACTCATAAAGCTTCTTGGACAGACCAGCTCCCTTCCTTGGCAGCTTGTGGGCATTTCATCCTATGAAAGCATCATCAGCTACTGCAACAGTCACTACCCTCCCTCTGTTATCCTTGCTAAGGATGCTGGAGCTGAACTGATCATGAAGCTCCTGAAAATCTCAGCTGGCTTTGGGGCATCTTCAGATAGTCACATCCACCTTGTGAGTTGAACTACTTTTGAAGCATCTCCTTGCTGTTCTTGGCTTTTGTGAAGTTATGTTTGTGTATATTATAGAATATGGAAAGAGTTCTAGCTGTCATTTTTTTTTTTTAATATTTTTATCCCAAATTGTTTTTAATTTTGTTTGACAGGATGCAACTCTGAAGTGCCGAGTGTACATTCGTCAGGTGGTTCAGTTCCTCAGCACCTTAGAACAAAGTGGAAAGATAACCCTTGCAGTTTTGGAGCAAGAAATGGCTAAGTTGCTAGATGATGTAGTCATCTTTAATCCCCCAGGTTTGTGTTGGGGAAATGGCAAATTGCTTCAAAGCTGTCAAAATCCTTTATTCCATGGAGTGGATTGATGAACTTGTTTGATGGTTTAATTATTTGCGTTACTGTCAAGTCTCCCTTATGGGCAGCAGGGCATGGTGTTTTGGGGATGTGTACATAGGTGGTATATTAGCACAAAGCAAAAATATGAATCTTGCCCTACAGAGATGTCAAGAGTGACAGAACCAACATTAAAAATGGGTTAAGTTTGTGAGTAAAACTGGCTGACATAGAGGAGCTTGGTTGATTAATTTCTTTGTCATCTGGTGGTTTGGGTTTTTTTCTAATTTTTACTTTACTTGTCATTTACCTCTCTTTTAAAGGGAAAAAGGGCATGAATCCATTCTCCTGGTCCTGAGGGATTAGGAGCAATGGGTACAAACTGAAATTGGGAAGATTATGTTAGGTATTAGGAAGAAATTCTTACTGTGAGGGTGATGATACACTGGCACAGGTTGCCCAGGGAAGTTGGGGGTGCCCCAACCCTGGCAGTGCTTCAGGCACTTACATTGGGTAAGGCCTTGAGCAACCTGCTCTAGTGGGAGTGTCCCTGCCTGTGGCAGAGGGGTTGGAATCTAGATGGCATTAAAGGTCCCTTCCAACCCTTAATATTCTACGATTCTGTGACTCAGAAATGGTTCCAAATTGTAAAATCAGGAAAACTTGACAGTGTTGAAGTAGAAGAGGTATACTGGTGTACTGTAGTGGGAATAACACGTCCAGACGTCTAGGATTGTGTGGTGAGATCCTCTAGGTCTCATTTTTAGTACTAGTACCATCTTGAGGTTCCTCTGTCAGTCTGTGAGTTCAGGTGAAATCGTGTCTCACTGTACTCCACAGAAATGGAGTAAATGAGGGGTTGCGTCTCTTCCTGCCCATGGGTGTGTAACGAGGAGGAGGCTTTTCCCAGTGGTAATCTGGGTTCCAGTGTGTGTCCCTGAGGGGGTTCTGTGGTCTCTCCCGGCAGACATGGACCTGCAGACGCGCCACCTGGCCCTCAGCAGCCTGTTCACGGAGACGCTGATGATGCTCAACAACTCGAGCATCACCACGGCTGAGTCGCTGCGGGGCAGCCTGCGGCGCTGGATCGAGGGCAGGGTGCAGGGGCTGCTGGCCATGCCCCTCCTCACAGCCGCCTGCCACAGCCTGGCCTCCGTGCGCCACATGGCCGAGACCACCGAGGCCTGCATCACCTCCTACTTCAGCCACGGTACGGGCCTGTCTCTGGGACTGGGGGAAATGGAGTTGGGGAGAGTTCTCAGGGCCTGGCTTCTTGCTGTGAGGGTGGTGATGTGTCGCAGATGTCTTTTATGAAAAATCTTTCCTTAGGATTTTTCCTTTAGGATTTTGCTGTGGAATGCAACAGGTGCATCTGTGATTGGCCCACGTTGGTTGTTTCTAATTAATGGCCAATCACAGCCCAGCTGGCTCAGACAGAGAGCCGAGCCACAAACCTTTGTTATCATTCCTTATTGTTCTATTCTTAGCTGGCCTTCTGAGGAAATCTTTTCTTCTATTCTTTTAGTATAGTTTTAATGTAATATATATAATAAAATAATAAATCAAGGCTTCTGAAACATGGAGTCAGGTCCTCGTCTCTTCCCTCAGCCTGAGACCCCTGTGAACACGGTCACAGTGATACACTGGCACAGGTTGCCCAGAGAAGTTGGGGGTGCCTCAGCCCTGGCAGTGCTCCAGGCCACATTGGGTAAGGCCTTGAGCAACCTGATTTAGTAGAAGTATCCCTGCCTATGGCAGGGGGGTTGGAGCCTAGATGGCATTTAAGGTCCCTTCCAACCCTTAATATTCTACGATTCTGTGACTCAGAAATGGTTCCAAATTGTAAAACCAGGAAAACTTGACAGTGTTGAACTGATGTACCATAGATGGCCCACACAGTGTGCATCTGTATGCAAACCTTGAGATAAGAAATGCTGACTTAGAAATGCCATGGAATAGGACAGACATTGTTAAGAGAGAAACAGAACCAGAAAAAGTTTCAAAGGGTTAACCTTGCAAATAAGACTGGCTACTTTGGAGAAATAAAACTATGAAAGATGCATTGTAGTAGGACCCACAAAGGGTAGTTTTAGGTGATTGGCTTTAAGGCATTTACAGCATGATATGGCATAAGCTGATAGACCAAGAAACACTTATTAGTGTATTGTAATTAGGAAATAGTTGGCTTCTGATGGTGATGGCATGAATTATAATATCTGTATTGTCTCACCCTTCTCATGAGACTGAAAATAGAATAAAAGTTTTTAAAATGCCTCTCAGTTGCCCCATCTCTGGGTCAGAAAAGCGTTAATCTGACATGGGATGCCACCGAGTACAAATTGTCTGGAATTATGGACTGGTTTGGCTTGGAAGGGTCATTAAAGATCACCTTGTTCCAGCTTCTCTGCTGTGGGGAAATGCTTCACACTGTCACAAGGGTAGATGGGGTATCAGAGAGAAATTCTTCCCTTTCAGGGTGGGGAGGCTCTGGAACAGGTGTCCCGGAGCAGCTGTGGCTTCTCCATCCCTGGAAGTGCCCAAGGCCAGGTTGGATAGGTCTTGTACCAACCTGGGATAGTGGAAAGTGTCCCTGCCCATGGCAGGGGGTGGTATAAGATGGTCTCCTATGTCCCTTCCAACCCAGACCATTCTGGGATTCTGGACTGTAGTTTGGGTCCTACAGCTGCCCTAATTGTGTGTGTTATTAATATCCATACCCATCTCTGTGAAAACTGATTTGCTCTGTGTAGTGTTGCCATTTTTCCAGATAAAGTGGTTTTATAAAAAAAAAAATCACCCCAGGAGAACTGAAGACATTTTCCCCCTTCTCTAGTGTTCTGTAAGCTAATTTAACAAAACCACTCTGGTCTGGTAAAACTCTCAAAGTGTGCATGATTTTTTTTTCTTTTCTTTTTCTTTCTGTTTACATAATCCTTGTAGAACTACATTTTTATTTCTTTCAGTGTGTGGAAGATTTCACTGCACCTGAGGGAAATACTTCTAATTCCATTGCTAGAATGTTCAAATTTTAGTCCTGGCTGAATGCTGGGAAAATATCTCACCTTGACCTCAAGGAGGTGCCCTGTGATAGTGGAATTTTCTGTTCTCTGCATCAGAGTTGCATGGCATGCTGATTACCTGAAAAACAGCTTAACCAGCCCAGATTCTCTTAACTAGGAGTTCTGGTTTTTTAGGTTTTATCAAGTGCTGCTTTCTCACATGCTTTCTGTTCTTTCCTTCTTCTTTCTTCAAAGATTCCCCTCACCACCAGGAGTTGGGCTGGGGCCCAATACTTGCTTCCCTCCAAGTTCCTGAGCTAACCATGGAAGAATTCCTGCAGGAGTGCCTGTCCTTAGGGAGTTACCTGACCCTCTATGTGTACCTGCTGCAATGCCTGAACACTGACCAAACCCTTACCAATGAAATGAAGATCCTGCTGACCATCAGCAAATGGCTGGAGCAGGTGTACCCCAGGTGTGAAACTTGGAGCTTCTGAATGGGCCTGGACTTCTGGATTATTACTATTGTTATTTAGATTAAAGTTCATTTAGGGTTTATTAGGTTATATAGCTGGTATAATTAGATAGTATAGCTGGTACAGTTAGCTAGCCCTGGTTAAATAATTAGAAGATACAGCAGGACAGGCAATTTCATCCAGAGTGCTGAATGAAATTGCCTGTCCTGCTATATCTCCTAATACAGGGTCTGTCCATCTGCAGTGCCAACTGAAGGTAGTTGTGGTGGTTAAATGGAAGAAGGAATTTAATCTGCTAGAAAATTAGTGAGTTTCAGTCATTTTTCAGTCAGACAAGCTTGGTTTCAATGGCAGCCTGGATTTGTGTTTTGTTAAAATGACTCAAAACAAACCCCGAATGATTGTGGGTTACACTTCCCAGTGTGTCCACAAGGTGGGATGGGTTATGTGCTGGATATTCAGTCTGGTGCTCTGAGAGACCTGGTGTTGAAAGCTGCTGGGATGGAGACTGTGCAGCAGCTCTGAACCAAACCTGGAGCCAGTGCATCTGATGGGATGCCCAGGGTTAGCAGCCTTTGCTGCTGTAAAACATCCTAGATAACTGTTATTTAGATTGTTATTGTTATTGAGTTCTGAGGGGAAAGGATGCATGGCTTTGGGGTTAAAATAAAAATATTTAGTGCATGTAGCAACGGTAGTTAGAATTGTTCCCGGTATTGCCAGGATTTAGTAAACCTGATTATTATTTTTCCATGTTAATGTTGATAATGTTCATATTTTCTGTAAAAGAACAATTTGGAAAAATATATGTTCCCACTGTTCTCTTCAAATTCAAAAAATACTTTCACTGTGGTGGGTGCTGTAGTAATTTCATTGCCAGGGTATGAAGGAGACAGCAAAGCCACCACATAAAGCAGATTAAACCTTGCTCTAAGCATCAAATGTGAGATTGCCTGTGATGGGAAACGGCTGGGAGGAGGAATGTGAGGACAATCTGATGCAGGAAACTCGTGATGGTGCTTTATGTGGAAAATCTGAGCTTGTTAACTTAAACTGCCAACTGTTTGGGGAAAGATTAAAAATAGCATAGGGGGAACTTCACTTTGGGCTTTACTCAACAAAAAGCTTCAATGTTTCCTTTTCTCAAGGATCATATTAAACATCTTAAGTTGTTGTGGTAACAACATCCAGTGCTTCCTAAAGTGTTTTATTGGTAAGTAAAGGAAAGAACAAATGAGTAGAGATACAGCTTCATTCCTTTTGTGCCAAGTCTTAGGCAAGTTTAAATCCACTTATGACTGCAGTACCATTTATTTCCAGTTGTAAAGCTTAAAAGGAAGCACTATTCTTTGTCCAGTTACAGGCCCTTGAAACCTGCTAGCTGGTAGATCAAATCCATAACAGTAGCAGTATAAAAACTGGTGGGGTAGTATAGTTATGCTATCCTCATGTGATAAAATTAGCTGCTATTAATTAACAAGCTTCACAGACCTAATGGGGAGGGAAATAAACTTCTTAACCTATGCTCTGACTCTTAAATTTTTATTTTCTCTTACGTTTTTCCTTAAATTTTACCTAAAGCTCAGCAAAGGAAGAGGCAAAGCTGTTTCTGTGGTGGCACAAAGCCATGCAGCTGTCCTTGGTGCAGCTGGAGCAGGATGACCCCGTGCTGATTGAATCTGTCATCTGGACCCTGCTGTCCATCCAGGCCCGGCAGAGCCAGCTGGCTGAGGAGAGGCTCACTTCTGGAATACTTGGTGCTATTGGGCTGGGCAGGAGGTCTCCTCTGTCACCCAGGTGAGGGCTGGAGCTCTGGGGAATTCATTGGTTTGAGTCGTGGTGTTTAAAAACCTGGGTGCAGCATGCCCAGTCTGGGTCCAGCGCAGTGTTAAAAGGGGATCAGAATCCACATTGCCCCCAGATCTATAATGTTCTTTGGGCCTGTCACAGAAACAGTGCAGTGAGTGTGTTAATCAGCTTAAGAAGCAAGTATGAACCTCTGCAAAGGTTGTGGTGGAAAAGGAAAGAAAATGCAGTTCTAAATCTGGCTTAATGTCCCCCTGAAGCAAAGTTTGTAGGCAGAGTGCTGGTTAGGGGAAGGTATTTCCACCTGGTCTATAGAAAACTATTTCACTTCCCAAAATTTTGTATAAAAACAGACACATTGGAATTTCTGTCCTAACTTTGAGGTATTGGAAATGTTAAGTGATGCACAAAGGACCATTGTGATTCACTGTACCTTCTAAACAGAGACAACAAGTTTGATTGTTAGCAGTCAAAATCAAGTTCACTCTGGAAAGAATACTGAGGAGAAACCTCATAAATGCTTGTGGAACAGCAATTCAACCCCAAATATAACTTCATGTTTTTAAAGACCTTCTGGGATGCATCGCTGTTCAAATTGCCCTGAATTCTTGGTGTCATTCAACTCATCCCTTGATTTGGGTAATAGTAATGTTTTACATTCTGTCACCTGAGGGGTATTTCAGCTAGGCTTGAAACAGATGCAAGATTTCCTATAAGGGTATTACATTATCTTCTAGTATGTGTTGGGTCCTATTGTATGTATACCCAGAGAATTCCACCCCTGGAAGTGTCCCAGGCCAGGCTGGATGGGGCTTGGAGCAGCCTGGTCTTGTGGAAGGTGTCCTTGCCATGGCAGGGGGTGGAACAAGATGAGCTTTAAGGTCCCTCCAAACCCAAACCATTCTGGGGTTCTGTGATACTGAAGTGGTTTCTGATGCATTGGAATAGATCCTCTCAAGCCTTTACTTTGTTCCTCATGCAAGAGATGCCTCGTTGGTAGCTTTTACAATTTTTCTGCTGTTGAGAGCTGCAGATGTGGTGTCACGCTGTCCCTCGGTGTCCCCGTGCAGGTTCCGCGTGGTTGCGCGCAGTTTGTCCGCCTTCCTGCTGGTGCAGATCCCTGCCGAGAGCCAGGTGCGCCTCAGGGCCGGCTCGGAGCCCAGGCTCTCTCAGAAGGCTCAGCAGGTGAGGTGTGCCCATCTCTGCCTGCTTGGTATGCCCTCTCTGCCTGCTCCTTTAGCTTTTGGGGGGAGCTTTGTAGGAGTCACAAGTATTTGTGAGAGAGTTGCAAGTATTTCTTCAAGGTAAATCCTGCTCTCACTTTGTTGCTAAACTTTGGCAGCAGGACTGTGTGTTTAACTCTGTCCTAAAGGTGATCTTTATGCAGTGTTCTGTGTTAATATGAAGAATTAATTCTTTTTCAAAAATTAGTTTTTGAATCTTACACATTTAAAAGGGGCAGATGAACTTATGTCTGTAAAGCCGGACTCAGAAAGTTTGGAGAGTAGCAGGTAGAGGGAATTTAAAACAAACAGGAAAAAACAGTGCTGCTGTGATTTGCACTGCTTTTCAGTGATAAAGCAGGGCTACACTCATGCTGACATTTATTTATGTGAGGTCAGGGCTTAAAAGGCCTGTGACAAATAAACATTCCCCCTTTAACATGTGCACTGACCATGGTGTTCTTTCAGTAAGTTCTTGAGAAGAGGAAGGAGGAGTTGGTTAGAAACCAAAGTAAAGTAGCTTGGTACAGCTTGTTTCTCTAAGAAAAGAACAAAACTTGTTCAGAAATATTCTCTACATTTGCCCTTGCTAGTCCTGCCAACATATGATTTTTAACTTGACAGTTAATATTTAACTTTAATACTATTAATAGGAGCAAAACAATACTTCCATTAAAGTCAATATATTCATAAGAACAACATAAAGTGAAGATTTAAGTGTGTTGCAGCCTGTAGTTTGACATAATTTCTGTGAAACCGTGTCTTGAGTTCATGAAGTAGATATTTGACAATATTTGGTTTACAGAATATTAGGAAGCAATAATAGGACAGTTTTTGTGTTGAACTTGGGGAGAGAACAGCTTGAAAAATACAAGTTGACTTGAAACACTATTAGGAGATGACAGTTTGCAACTGTTTCGTTCTGAGTACTCTGCTGCAGTAGGTGAGGATCCTTCAGGGGAATTGTGCAGATGGTGTTGTGTTATGGACCAAAATACACAAAACTAACAGAATTTTCCCTTTTCCCCGTAGGCACTGAGTGCTCTCGAAGCCATGTCATCCAACAAACAATACATGGATTACCAGGAGCAGCTCTCCCAGGCCTGTGTGTTCATCAAGCACCCTGAGCACTGCCTTCAGGATGGCAATAACCTCCTGTCCCTGCTGGTGAACACGCTGTACCCAGAAGTGCATTTTTTGGACAGCATTCGGTAGCAGCGCCGGGTGGGCAGTGGCTCTGGTTTACAAACAGTGTCCTTATTGCACAAATGATTTTTACCTTCAGAGTTCCACTTTAATTAAGTCAGACCTGCGAATAAGAACAACTACACAGTGTCAGTTTTCTCCACTTCAAGATTTTCTTGCTTTCCATTTGAGTTTTAGGCCTGTGGAATTGCTTAATGGTTTGCAGTTTGGGGGGGGAGGTTGTTGTTTTGTTTTTGGGTTTTTTTTTTTTTGACTGAAAGCACTTGAATATCTTCTGTGTGTGGTGCCCTTTGGAGAGAAGGGTGCCTGGGGATAGGTGTACAAATCACTAGTCAGCACAGCTCACTGTAGTGTCTGAAGTTTTTGCTTGGTGCCTTTTTTTATTTTCCAGTGTGTCATCATTCAGGCCAGTTCAAAAATGAGCGGAGGATTGTGTGTACAAGAGGTTTGACTTTCTTAACCAGGATCCCTCTGAGTCTTACCTGATGAGTGTGTGTCTAGCGATTTTTGTGAAATCCCTGTATTTGAAAGGATGGTATTTTAAATCTTGACTTTTTTGCTATCCCACAGAAATCCATAGTTTAGAGGCATGCCTACAATCTTTACCCACTTCTGTAAATATCAGCACAAATGGGAACTAAGAACATTGTTTTTTTCCTGTTTTCTAAACATAGTGTGTCTGCATCTATATTGCTTGATTAAATACAAGTAACTTCTAGCCAAGTTCAAGGGGATTTAAATCCAGAGACATATTTTCTGGATCTCCAGTGTCTGAGAGGGGAGCAGTCAGTTAGGATCATGTTAAAGAGGATTTCTTAATTCCTTAGTCTGATTGTTTAGGAAATGTTTAACCACCACCACCACTTAAGCTTATTTTCTTCTGCCTGGCTGGACATGACATAACAGAATTTTAGATGACACTGTGAAGAGGTATTTTTGTTGTATTAAATTTGGTGATCACTTGTTAAAATTCTGTTGCCAAAGCATGAACCATGAGCCTGTAAATCTGTTGTTTCAGCTGAATGATCACTGGTTTTGTTGCCTTGTCTGATCATAAGATGCAGTTTTGTTCAGGAAAAGCAGAAGGCGAATTTTTCCTGGTGCTTGTTTTGATGTCCCTTTAATCACTGGTGTGTTTGAGCTGGCCCAAGGTCCTGCAGTCCCAGTCCCTACGGCTCTGTGAAGGAACTGATCACTTTTTCTCTTCCTCCATTAATTGTGCCTTTGTGTTTTTGACATGGTTGCACGTTAAAACATGAGTTCTGGTCAATAGGGGATAGAAATGTGCTACCTACTGGTCAATGATGCTTTGAGCTGTTGCTCTTAAGCCATGGTTCTGGTGCTAGAGGACAGATCACCTTTTCCTTCTCAGCAGATTCTGCTAATTAAGCCAGCTGGGTCATTAGATCACCATCATTTCAATGTGGTCTTAGAGTTCTTTGCTCTATCTGCGAGCCTATAAATAAATATATATATGTACATCCCTCTGTATAGTAACCAGATACCAATGCAGCATGGTTTTTAACAGACTCTTTTGGAAAATTCATGTCTGGAGGAATACATTCTGCTGCTTTTCCCCCCAAAGACTTAAAAAGCACTGGGTTTATTAGGTTAAATGTTGTTGATCAGTTGCATATAAATGTGAAGAAGTCACAAGTACGTGTTTGACATGCACTTTCGAAATGAGGAATTGTTTCAGCTGTTGAGTTTTTACAAATGTTGTATTTATAACATGCTCTGTCTGCAAAGACCCTGCAAAATAAAAACGGAAAATCAAGCAGTTGGTGACAGACACTGTGATGTTTTCACATTGGTAGAGGGATCCACATCAGACACCACATCATTGCTGGATGTGCCCCTGCAGACCAATCTTCTGGCAGTGGCTGAAGCCTGAACCTGTGTTGCACTTCGCTGTGCACACATCAACTCCAGAGCTTGGGGCCTTATTTTCCAAGTGGTGCCCAACAGATTGACTTTTTATTCCTTCTAGTTTTACTGGAAGGGCTTTGGCATTCCCTGCATTTCCCAGATGAGTTCAGTACCAGAAGCATCCTGGTGGGTGCACTGCTGTGTTTTGTGCCTCCAGTTTATACTGGTTTGAGTGATTCTTCCATGAATACCAGGGGGAACCAGTTGGTTTTGGGACACAAGGTCTGATGCTTCTATTTGGACCCAAACTGCTTGAGTTAAAGAAGTAATTTTTTAGAGAAAAAATTCAGAAAGCCAAGCCTAAATCCCATGCACAAGGAGAAGTGAGTTCTCATTACTATATATCTGTAAATCATAAGGGCTCAGAAATCCAATTCAGTTTGTCAAACTGATATCTCTGGGGTATCTTTCCTCTGTGACACCTGTGAAACTGAGCTTACAGGTCTGTGACTACACTGTCTGCTCTAACTTCCCTTTTCTCTTTGCATCTCTTTATATTTTATTAAATCTGGTTTTGTCATTGCTGGAATTTTAAGCAGGGATTTAAAAGATCAGGTTCAAATATATCCTCCCATTTATTTTATCTTTCCCCCTTATCGTTCTGGCCAAGTCATTTAAAATTCTGCTTTGCTCTCCCAGTGCAGATCTTATGAAGAGGTGAACTTTAAAATAATGATTCCCAGCCTGGGGTTGAGTTTGCAAGTTTGATGGTATTTCAGTAGCAGTTTGGTGGTTGTTACCTGGAGCAGGATTGTTTGGGGAACAGTTTTGGAGCTGCTGCACTGGGGTGGTTGCACAGAGCATCAAATCCAGCAGTATAAAAGTGAAAGTAAGTTCAAGCCACCTGCTCTTTCTTAATTCTTTCTCCTGCTTCTCATCTAAGCCAGCCTGGTGCTGTCTCCAGCCCTGCCCTGGGCCTCTGCCTGCCTCTCCAGATTGACCCACTTTGCCCTATACCATAAGCTGGATCTGTTCACCTGGTTTTGGAGGATGTTCACAGTTGGGTGAGAGATTTCTCTGTGGTTGGCCTTTGTGACTTCATGGCCTTTGTGATTTTGCAGTAGTGACTTCATCTCAGAAGAGAGAGATTTAAGAAAGGAGTAGTCAGACCTTAAAGAAACTCCTTTGTGCAACACAGGGATGGAAATTGTTTTGAAACATTTTTTTAGCTATTAAGAAAAAAAAAACAGCAACACAACAATTTTGTGTATTGGAACATTTATCACAAAGCTCTGAGTTTCAGGAGCTGAAGCAGAGTTAGAACACAGACTAGTTTAGACTTCTCAAGTCCTGCTTTCAGCTCTACCAGTTTTTGGAAAATGTCTTTTTGCTTGGAGTCCTCTTTAAAGTTAAGGTTTCCTTTAAAATAAACTCTCCTGGGTGTTTAGAAATAATAGTTTTAAAAAAGGAACATGCCCCTTCAGAAATTCCAGTAGCGTTTTGCCACAGCAAGGATTTCCATCATGTCAGTAGCCCACTTGGATGCGGTTGGAGAAGCAGAGTGGTAAAAATGCTTTTCAGAGCAATGTTTGAAAAATGCCAAAGCAAAAGGCTCTGGGGCAATTTTATACTATTGTATACTGTTGCCTGCTTGCCTAAACATTTGATAGGGGCTAAAAACACAGATAAGTGAATATTGACCACATTGTGCCCTTCCAGCTCCATCACTCTTCTCTTTTCCTGACAAAGGCTGCCGCCACTTGTGAGGAGAAGCAGGGCTGGAGCTCACAGCAGCTGGAGCTCACAGCCTGGTGGAAGGGACCTTGGAGGAGCTCCATCCTGCCCGAGGCTGGTGTGTGAGACCCCGGTGCCTCGGGCAAGGCTGGCTCTGTGCTCCCTGGGCGGGAGACGCGCGGGTGCCTCAGCTGCGCCGGGGCCGGCTCTGGCCGTGCCTGTGCTCGCAGTTCTCGTAGGTGCACTCCGGCTGCTGGGCCCTGCTGGGGACAGGTGGGAAAGGTGAGGGCATTCCAGGGAACAGCGTTCAGCCTGCTCTGGGGTTTGCCAGTGTCTGTGACACTCCGAGGTAGAGCCTCTTCTACTTCACAGTAGTCTCAGCTGCAGCTGCTGTTTCACACCGTAAAGCTTTTACAAAAAATCTTAAAGCATGCAGAGCAATCTCCCGCACCTTTAGCATCCACTGTGTTACTGTTCTGCCCAGAACCTTGTGAGGTTGTGGCAAGCCAAGCTGCACCAAGGGAAACGTAGGTTGGATATTGGGAAAAAGTTTTTTACAGAAAGGGTGTTAAAGTTCTGAAATGGTCTGCCTGGGGAGGTGGTGGAGTCACCATCCCTGGATGTGTTCAAATAAAGCCTGGATGTGGCACTCAGTGCCATTGTTTAGTTGAGGTGTTAGGGCATGGGTTGGACTGGATGATCTTTAAGGTCTCTTCCGACCCAGTCATTCTGTGAAACCTCTCCTGAGCAGGATCTTCTCATGTAAGTGTTGGCTTTAAGCCTTCCTATCTGTGTAGGTTTCTATGCAAATATAATCAAGGGTACAATGTAGTTTAGACCCTGATAAATCAGCAAAACTGTGGGTTTTCTGTAAGAAATTACAGATTTGAATGTAGGATTAAATTTCTTGTTTCTTTAGCTGTGGCACTTGATTGGAATGGCTGTTCTTGGGAATGGTCAGGGAAGGACACCTGTGGGGTAACTCAGGAAGCAGGTATCACAAAAAATGACTCAGACTGAAAGGGAGTTGACCCTTGCAGATGTAATTACCCTTGACCTCAGATAAATCTTTACCATTAGGTCAAGGATTGGTTTTGGTGGGATTTGGATTTTTTTTTGTTTTGTTTTTAATGTTTTTGTTTGCTTTGGTTTTGTTTGGTTTTTGGTTTTTTGTGGTGGTTATTTTGTTTGTTTGTTCATTTTGTTTTAGTTTTTAATTTTTTTTTGCCATTCCAGAGGTTTGGCCACCCCAGCTGTCAGGAGCGTCCAAGATCAGTGTTATGTTGGGAAACACCAGGGGTTTGTGGGAGCATGGTGTGAATGCCAGCCCAAGAATCAGGCCGTGTCACACCTGAGCTGGGATATCTGCTGTCTCTCCATACCTTCCCTGCACACTTGGCTGAGCTCATCAGCTTTGCTGTGGCAACTTTTTCTACTCCTTTACAAACTGGGCAAAGAAGGAGGGGAAGATTTCTGTTTCACAGCGTCAGCACAGACCCCATCCCTTTCCCTTGAGTGGGTGATCCATTGTTGGTTTAATGTGGCACCACAGAACCATGGAATGGTTTGGGTTGGGAGGAACCTTAAAGCTCATCCAGTGCCACCCCGTGCCATGTGCAGGGACAGCTCCCACTGTCCCAGGCTGCTCCCAGCCCCATCCAGCCTGGCCTGGGGCACTGCCAGGGATCCAGGGGCAGCCACAGCTGCTCTGGGCACCCTGGGCCAGGGCCTGCCCACCCTCCCAGCCAGCAATTCCTAATTCCCAATGTGCCAGAATCTGTGCCTGCCCTCTGGCAGTGGGAGCCATTGCCTGGGTGCTGTCCCTGCCTGCCTTGTCCCCAGGGGCTGTGCAGCTCTCCTGGAGCCCCTGGAGGCCCTGGCAGGGGCTCTGAGGTGTCCCTGGAGCTTCTCTGGTGCAGCTGAACAGCCCCAGCTGTGCTGTCTGCACACTTCCAGCCATGCTCTGGGTCTGTGGCACACCTAAACCTCTGTCAGCCCTTTGCTGGTGCAGCAGCCATGTGCTCTGGTCTCTCCAAATTGCTGCCCAGTCCCCTCTCCTCACTCCACTGGGGTCTCCTCTCAGCCGTGCCCAAGCCAGAACTCCTCCCAGCAGTGTCCAGCCCTTGTTCCCTCACACTGGCTCACCTGGCAATCAGCTCAACCCTCTCCTTGCCCCAGCAGCCTGCCCTGAGGCCAGGAAATTACTACCAAGAGAGGGACACGCTGCATTTCTCACCTGGGCCATCATCACTTTCCTGAAGGATAACACGAGTAGAAGGCAAGACATCCTTACCTGGCCAGGCTGGGTGGAGCAGAGTGGGGACCTGTGGAGTGGAAATGATGATGTGGGTTAGCCATGAGGTCAGAGTGGGCTGGGGAGCCAGGATTGACCTAGAGCTGCTGGGAAGCTGCACTAGAGGGTGGTTGTGACACTGCAATGAATGGGAAGAAGCTCTGATGTCTGGCATGTGGCCCTCTCCGTGTGCTTGGGAATTTGGCACTGGAATGTAAGGAGCAAAGCATTTTTGGTTGGACTGACAATTTCTGCTGTTCAAGACAAGTGGTGGCTTCCATGAGTGTGACATCAGACTGTCCCTACCATGAGTCACAGTGATGTGACATCTCACTCTTCTCAGTCCCCTCCTGCCCATGCCACCACTCAGCAGCACTGGGGGGCTGGGGATCAGCTGGGGACCTCCTGGCTGCTTGGGATGTGGTATCCCTGATGGGATCCATGGGCTGATTCCCATCTCCTGTGAGCTGGGCACTCCCTGCTCTCACAGCCTGGAAGGTGGGATTTCACAACTGCTGGTGAAGTACTGGCTGCTGAGGCCCTGGGGGACTGACAGGGGAGGTCTGTAAAATGAGGATCTCCATCCCAGGAGATTAAACTTGTGTGGGATGCAGCAAAGGTAAATCCTGGCTGTGGGCTACAAGGGAAGAGAACCTGCTAATTAGCCTGCTTCAAGGGAAAAAATAAAATCAGGTTATGTAGGCAGTAGTCTCTCCACTGATTTCCCCTCAGTTGCTTTATAAACATTTCTTCTTGGGCACAGGGAAACTCCTGCTCCCTCTGAACTTCCAAAGGAAATTTCCAAATTTCCTCTCTCAGCAGGCTGTGACCAGCCAGCCAAGAGCTCTTGGCTCTTCTTGGGTTTCCTGCTAGAACTGTCCTTCTCCTAGGGCAGAAAATCATGAAATCATTAACACTCCCTCCCCGCAAACAAACCCAGAACCTGTTTATCGGCAGTTCTGCTGTCTCTAAAGCCTGCCTTTTGCAGCTTTCCCAAAACCCTCTAATTTTACAAATTCCCTGGTTTATCTGCGCATCCCTCCTGGCCGCCAGCCGGATGGAGGCACACTGGGACACCGACCTTCTCTGGAGAAAGCAGCGAAGCTCAGGATCACCAGCAGGATGACCACCTTGATGGCCAGCGGGACGAAGATGAGGATGAGGAAGGTGGAGCTGTCGGAGGCCCTGAAGGTGTAGAAGTAGACGGCCCCCTCCGCGCGGCCGTGGCTGTTGACGGCGGTGCAGGTGTATTTCCCGTCGTGGGTCAGCGAGCGCAGCTCCTTGGTGACGCGGTGGCTGGAGCTGCTGCTGGAGCTCAGGTTGCTGTAGGGGGGCCCCGTCCAGGTCAGGGCAGGCGCTGGCTCCCCCTCGGCCGTGCAGCGGGCCTGGAAGGTGTGATCCCTGCTGGAGCTGACCGTGATGTTAATGATCCTGGGGGCGGCTGTGGAAATGGCAACGGGAGAGGGAAAGCGGGTCAGGCTGCACAGGCAGAGCTGGTGTAAAACAGCTGCAATGAAGATTTGGTTTTGCTGAACCCTCAGTGTTGTTCTGTCAGGGTGAAGTTGGGTAATGGTGGGTGAGAGCTGGGCCTGCCCCAGCCTGAACCCCCTGCCCTGGGCTGATCCCCAGCGTGGGCAGCAGGGCAGGGGGATCCTGCCCCTGTGCCCCTGGGCTCAGGTGAGAGCCCACCTGCAGAGCTGCCCCAGCCCTGGCTCCAGCAGCACAAGGAGCTGGAGCTGCTGCAGCCAGTGCAGAGGAGGCCACGGAGCTGCTGCCAGGGCTGGAGCCCCTCTGCTCTGGAGCCAGCCTGGCACAGCTGGGGCTGCTCAGCTGCACCAGAGAAGCTCCAGGGACACCTCAGAGCCCCTGCCAGGGCCTCCAGGGGCTCCAAGCAAAATGAGGACAAATTTTTTAACAGGAATTTTTGTGACAGGGCAAGGGGTTGATGTTTTGAAGCCAAAAGAGTAGAGATTTTGATTTGATGTAAGGAGGAAATTTTTTGCCCAGAGAAGCTGTGGCTGCCCCTGGATCCCTGGAAGTCTCCAAGGCCAGGTTGGACAGGCTTTGGAGCCACACCATCTAGTGGAAGCTG
Organism: Melospiza melodia melodia; assembly: GCF_035770615.1. Taxonomy (NCBI): domain Eukaryota; kingdom Metazoa; phylum Chordata; class Aves; order Passeriformes; family Passerellidae; genus Melospiza; species Melospiza melodia. Next base: position 2,563,747 of record NC_086226.1, read on the forward strand.
TTCCTGCCCATGGCAGGGGAGTTGGACAAGATGAGCTTTAAAGGTTCTGTTCAACAGAAACAATGTAATGACTCTGTGGATGTTTGGCACATCCAAGCCCTCTCCTTCCTCATTTTTCTTGGCACTTTCTTCTAGATTTCCCCACGCAGCCTGTGTTGGATAGAGGGGCAAAAGGGTTCACTCGGCAATGCCTGGATGCAAAGATGTGTACTCTGTTTGTTCTATCCCAGCAATGGCTCACACATTTTCCTGAACTTTGCCCAACTTCAGCTGTTGTGCCCTTCCTCATTGGCAGAAGGCAGAGAAGTGCCACCAACCATTGTAAGCACAGGTGCAGCTGGTGACATTTCTGCACTTGGCTGCATCTCCACGAGGTCCAGGACATGTCACCCACAGTGTTCTGCAGAAGCATTTTGTGGCTGTTCCTTTGATCTCTGACCTCCAGAGTGCACCTGGATGGACTTGTTTGTGTGAGCCCTTAGCTCAGAGCCTGAGACTTGCCAGATCTGGCAGGTTAGTTATAGAGGAAATATCTGCTTCTGGCCACAACCTATTTTTAATTACTTTTTATTTCAGCCCCAGAGTTACCAGATCACTTTCAGGCTGGACATTAGGAGGAATTTCTTCACAGAAAGGATGATTGGATATTGGAAGGGGCTGCCCAGGGAAATGGTGGAGCCCTCACCCCTGGAAGTGTTCAAAAAGGTGTTATGGAAAGTGAAGGGCACTAAATTAGTGTCCTCACAGAGAAAGAGCAGAATTTATTATTTTTTCAGACTAGACAACAAAAACAGAGTTTGCAACCACCTACTACAAGTTGTCCTCTTTGTGCACATAAGTGCAAGAGTAATCTGAGGCTGTGTGTCATGGGTCTGTGTGTTTTGGTGTTTAAATTAACCTTTCAAGCACTAATTAGCCCCTCCCAATCAGAGTGTCAGGGCCCATTCCCAAGCAGGGTACTGTATCTGTGTGTGTTGTCATTCCTCTGGTGTTAAAATCCAGGCAGCCCCTGAGAGACAGGTCCTGCTGCCCTCCTGCCCTGGTCCTGCTGTGTGTGGGTGTCAGGAGCTGGTGCAACTCAAGGAGAGCCTCAGCTGTGCAGAAGTTCTCAGGAAACCAACCAAGTTCATCCTCAGGTCCCATCTGGACACCCACACCACACAGCAGGCATAAGCAGCTTCCCTCTGAAAACCAAAATCATCCAACCTCATGGCCTGGGTAAGATCTGAGTCTGCTTCTGAGGCCGCCTGTGTCTCCTAGCTCCCCCTTGATCTGTGACCTTGCCCTGGAAAGTGGGATTAGCATTTGACATTTGTTGCTCTGAGTTTGTTTTCCAGGAAAATAAAAAGGTTTCCAGGTTTGTGTTTCATGCTCCAGAGGATTCTGGATTTATGGGCACCTGGGTACCAGGTATCTTGTCTTTCCAATCCCCTGTTACCACCCGGGCCCTGTAGTGCTAACACCAGTGAACTTGTGCTCAGCACTGGGCTGTCCACTTCAGGGTCTGATGGAGTTTTAACAGATGTCTTTAACCCCAGCTTAGCTAACCCCAGCTTGCCTCTGCTGTCTGCCCTGATCCTGTGCTGCAGGGATAAAGTAGGATGCACAGCTTTCGGTGGGATCTCACCCCAGCTGCCAGGGCCTCAACATTTCCTTATCAGTTTTGTTCCTATTCCCTTCCCTTCCTTGTGCTCATGTTGGAAATGTCTCGTGTTGGAAGACTGAGGAGGACAATGAATTTTCCCTGTTGTAATGGAGAAAGAAAACCCAACCCTTTGGAAAACCAAAACTGAAGAGGACAAGGAATTTTCCCTGTTATAATGGGGAAAGAAACCCAGCCCCTTAGAAAATCAAGACTGAGGAAGACAATGAATTTTCTGTTATAACAGAAAAAGAGAACACAGCCCTTTGGAAAACCAAGACTGGGGAAGACAATGAATTTGCCCTGTTGTAGTGGAAAAAGAAAACCCAGCCCTTTGGAAAACCAAGGCTGAGGAGGACAATTAATTTTCCTTGTTATAACAAAGAAACCCAGCTCTTTGGAAAAAGAGGAAGACAGTGAGCCCTTTGGAAAACCAAAACTGAGGACGACAATGAATTTTCCCTGCTATAATGGAGAAAGAAAACTCAACCCTTTGGCAAACCAAGACTGGGGAAGACAATGAATTTGTCCTGTTATAATGGAGAAAGAAAACTCAACCCTTTGGCAAACCAAGACTGAGGATGACAATGAACTTGTCCTGTTATAATGGAGAAAGAAAACTCAGTGCTTTGGAAAACCAAGGCTGAGAAGCACAATGAATTTTCCATGCTATAATGAAGAAACCCAGTCCTTTGGAAAACTAAGGCTGAGGAGGACAATGAATTTTCCCCCCTTGCAATGGAGAAAGAACTCTCAATGCTTTGGAAAACCAAGGCTGAGGACAGCAATGAATTTTCCCTCTTGCAATGGAGAAAACTCAACCCTTTGGAAAACCAAGACTGAGGGGGACAATGAATTTTCCCTGTTATAATGAAGAAAGAAAACCCAGCCCTTTCAAAAACCAAGACTGAGGAGGACAATGAATTTTCCCTGCTATAAAGAAGAAAGAAAACCCAGACCTTTGGAAAACCAAGACTGAGGATGACAGTGAATTTGTCCTGTTAAAATGGAGAAAGAAAACCCAGCCCTTTGGAAAACTAAGGCTAAGGAGGACAATGAATTTGGCCTGTTACAATGCAGAAAGAAAACTCAACCCTTTGGAAAACTAAGGCCGAGGAAGACAATGAGTTTTCCCTGTTATAATGGAGAAAGAAAACCCAACCCTTTGGAAAACCACCTCAGGTAAACTCCTGCTGCCATATGTCATTTCCCACACCCTGTGGCTCTTCCCTTGAGGGTGTCTTTGCCTCCTGTGCCTCTCAGGCCCCCTTACCAATCACGTGCAGCCTGATGCCGTTCCTGCTCTCGTACTTGTCCTGGCTGTCTCCAGCCAGCTCCACCCGGCAGAAGTACCTCTCGCTGTCGCTCCAGGTCAGGTTGTCCACCCTGATGGACAGGTCCTTGTGCCGGGGGTTGCCCAGCAGCTTGTACTTGTTCTTGTGGCTGATGGCAGTCCTGCAGAGCTCGCTGCTGCTCTGGCTCACACACTTGAAGATCACCGTGCCGTTGTAGGGCTCCCTGATCCTCCAGATGGCCGTGAGCGCCCGGTCAAAGGTTTTGTAGGGGTGAGTGAAGGTGCAGGGCAGGATAACCATCTTCCCAAGCTCTCCAGTAACGTCAGATGGGACGTGGACAGACCAGCCATTGCACTGCACACCTGGAGGAATCATGGAATTGCACAATTGTTGGCTGTAAAGGGCCTTAAAATTTGTTTCATTCCACCACCAGGGACAATTTCCACTAGCCCAGGTAAAGGCTTGAGAGGATCTATTCCAATGCATCAGAAACCACTTCAGTATCACAGAACCCCAGAACCCCTTTGGGTTGGAAGGGACCTTAAAGCTCATCTTGTTCCACCCCCTGCCATGGCGGGGACACCTTCCACTGTCCCAGGTTGCTCCAAGCCCCATCCAACCTGGCCCTGGACACTTCCAAGGATCCAGAGGCAGCCACAGCTTCTTTGGGCAACATATGCCAGGGCCTCACCACCCTTATAGCCAAAAATGTCTTCCTAATATCTAACCTAAATCTCCCCTCTTTCAGTTTAATATATAGACATGTCTGCCTACCCACTGTTCTGCTGCTGTCAACAGCTGTAGCAGCAGATTGTGGCTTCAGAAACACATCTGTGCCTACATTCCTGTCTCATGAAACTCCATTAGATCAGGGGCTCTCAGGAGCTGAGAATACCTGTAAAATGTAAATGTAAGTATTTCCACCCATCCCTGGTCTGGTTGGCTTCACCATACGGGCATTCAGCTGTCGGATTGCTCCTGCAGACTCAAAGATCAGATTTGGTTTTTGTTCCTCTATCTGTGGCCCATAACACTTGACAAACACCTGCGTGGCAGTGCAGCTTGTATTGACCTATTGTGTGTAACACAATGGACAAAGGCCATCCCAGGGCCAGTTCCCTGTTCAGATATTTACACAGAGTCAACTCCATGCCAGTATTTTGATTACTGAGATCTGGAGTCGTGCTGCCCTGTCATACACAATAATGGTATGGGCACCTTTTCCAGCCCAGGTAATCTAATAAACAATGCTGCAGCACTGCAGGAGCTTCATGAAGCTCATGGGCTTTGAGAACAAAGATCTGGCACTGAAAACAGTAATTGCTATTGCTTTCTAGCTTATTTGCTCTTGTTTTAGTTATTTTGCAGCATGTCACTGTAACCTTTACTTTAGGAGAATTGTAGATTGTGTGCTTTTGAGTATGACTTGCTTCTCTCTGCCACCCCTTTGATTAGCTTTTCTCTATTTTTTTGTTTTCAATCTTAAGCAAAGAACACTTTTTTTTTTAGCACATAATCCCCCCTTGCCTTCCAGATGAAAAATAATGTTAAAAATAAGTGCTTTTAATGTTAGCATCCCCGCCCATTTCCATGGAAACACAGTTTGCCTAGTTATGAGTGGAGGGAGCTGTCAACTTTCCCTGTATAATTTACCCTTAACTCTAAAGCCTCAGCATGGCAGGTCTTTCACATTCCTTTTGTTAATATCCAGCCTCCATTTGCTAATGGAACTGAAGCTCTCACAAGGAAGAGAGAGGCAAATAGCCTGCACACCTTGCAGAAGGTAACTCCCAAAAAGAATTGTCAGGTCAGTGTTACAGCTGGTGGTCAGTGGGAAAGGTCATGAGGACAAGCAGCAGGAGCTGGGGACCAGCTCACAGCTACCCTTGCTCTGGCCAAATGCTGTTTGGCAGTGAAGCTAAGAAAATCCTATGGAGTTTAATGGAATTTAAGCACATATTTGAAGTAATGCAAGCTTAAGTGCTCTGTGGAACTGGAAAACATTGTGTCTGTTGCACAATATGACACAAGGAATATGGAATATGAAGCAGGGCGGGGATGAAAACGCTGCATCCACCCGACAAAGCTGGGGAAAAGTCAGATGGACTTCCTGCTCAAGTTAGGAAAGCAGAAAAATGCCAAAAAACCCCACAAACTGAGGGCTCCTCTGAACTGCTAAGCCTGAGTCTTCCCAGTGTTGTCACATGCGCTTGGAATTTCAGGATACCTTTAAGAGAGTGCAATTCCTGTAGAGTTTGCCGTGGCAGGCAGTTCCCTGGCACTCGGGCTGGGGTGAGAGGAGGAGCTGTGAGCAGACAGGAGCAGGCTCGGGACTCACCCTTCCTGGAGATGCGGAGCAGGCACAGGAGAACCAAGCCGAGCTCTCTCATGCTGCTCGATGTCCTCCCCTGAGGGGCATCAGCACAGCAGAGCCATCTCCTCACATCTGAGCTGCTGGCCCTGCAGTGGCAAAAGGTTTTTCCAGGGGTAGGAGAAGTTGTGGTTTTCTTCTCCCCGGAGGGAATGAGTTGTTTAGCTGAACCAGCTCTGGGCTCAGGTATTAATAGTTCTGCGGTCAGTCATATGAAAATTACACCAGAAGGAATCACACTGTTAACCACTTTCCAGCTAAAGGGAGGGAATTGCAGACTGGAGCTGCAAACATCCATGTGTGTGATGGGGCAGGAGGGGATGGCTTTTGTTACCCACTCACTCAAGGATTTCCTAGAGGAAATCCTTGCAATCTGCCTGAGGTTGTGACAAGCAAGGCTCTTACTGTCCTGTGCTCCTTCTCCTGTACCTGGAGCCTTCAAACCAACTGTGCTTTACCCCTTGCCATCCCTAGGTATAGAAAAAAACCCCAAAGCACTCTTCTTTTGAAGAAGTGTGTCTATTCCGAGGTTCACTGGTGGATCAGTGGTTTGGTGTCCCCTGGCACTCCACTCTGTCCACACTCACATGACCCCAATGAATGATGACTCATTCCCTCCTGAGAAATAAGATGAACTCCAGCTTTTTGCCCAGCACCTTTGTGCAAATGCTTGCTGCTTTCCTGCTGGATTTAGTTTTAGCAAATTGACTCTCTGCTCATCTGCAGAGCCTGTGGGAGCGGATCGTGTTTTCCCCCCACCATCTCCCTTACGGCGATCTCGTGCTAAGTTTAACAACCCTGGGGTGTGAATTCCTTGTCTGGGTTCACCTTGAGGTTTGCTGCCTTTGCTTCAGGCCACAGGTGTGTGCCTGGACGATCCCACCTTGCCCGGGGTGCTGCTCTAGGATGCTGACAGGGACAGAGCACCCACAGGACTCCCTTGGGCAGGGCTTGCAGCATCCTGGTCCAGCGGAAGGTGTCCCTGCCCATGGAGGGATAGGGTGATGTTCCAGGCGCCTCCCATCCAAAGCATTCCCTGATTCCCGCTGCAGCAGCCGCTGGAGGGCTCCCAGAGCCAGGATAAGATGCTGCTGGGTCGCTGCTGCCGCTGTCCCTGAGCCCGGAGCCAGCGCCCACCCGCAGGAGCCACGGCAGGGCTCCCCTCGGCCCTTCTCCCCTGCTCCTGCGCCTCTGCTCCCCTCTGAGTGAGAGGAATAGCGGGCTTGTCTTTACAAACCTGGCAGATAAAACCAGCACTGGGAGATAAAAGAAACAATGGGAAGGACTCTGCTGACTGATGAATGGGAAAAGATATTTGCTTTTGCAAGTAAACTTTAGGTTTGATGATAAATGAAATTGGACATTGAAAGATGAAAGAAACAATGGGGAACAAAAAAACCCCTAAATTCCATAAGAATTAAAAATTGAAAGGGAGGGTTATACATTAGAGGGAAATCTCTGATATCAGGTGTTTTGGGAAGTCTGTACCTCTCAAGTACCTCAGCCAGTGGGAAAAGAGAAAAGGGAAATGTGGCTGGGAAATTGGGGCAAAAAGGGAGGCTGTCCCCTCCAAAAATCTGAGAGATCCCAGGGGAATGCCCCATGGCCTCTCCCTTTATTTGAATAAAGCAAAAAGGACTCCTCTGTCTCCTTTTTGGACATAAACCTCTGGTGTTTGTGGATTAATTTTCCTAACGTGGGCTTGAGGAAAATCTCCTGGGGGGGAAACCCTGAGGTGTGGTCGTGTGCAGCGTGTTCGCTGCTTCCTGATCCCTTGCTTCCTTCTGTTTACAGTGTTTGTGAAAAGAGAGATTCCTGTCTTCCCCAGGCTTTTTGGAGGAGGCTCTGAGAGTACCCCGCTCTTATTTAGGTTTGTTTGCACCTGTTGCCACTCAGCCAAGGGTGTCAATTTTTCAAACACCCACTTAGATCCCTGCCCTGTCCCCTCTGCATGTCACCCTTGAGCAGCAGCATCAGGACCAGTGGTCTGATTTACTTTGCAAACTGCCCTTAGTAGCTGTTAAACATAATTCATGCCACCAGCTGCTGAGAAACCTGAGGGTGAAGGTGATGGAAGCAGCAAGTAGGAGACCTGTAATCCCTATCACATCTGTGATATGTGCCTTTTCTGTGTACCTCCCCCTTCCTCCCCTATGTGCAGTTTGATTTCATCTATTTGAGATGTAAAGTTTTTGGTGGTGTGACTCTTTTTAAGCCTTTCACCACTCATGGCACAGTGGGACTCAGTGGATTGAAGTAAAAGATTAAAGTGAAATCCATGTTAAAAACATCTTGTTACAGTGAGGCATAAATGATTCATGTAAAGAATAGCTGCAGTTAACACCAGTATGATCCTCTTCCTCTTTAATGTTTTACTGCAGCATCTCCTAGAAAAATATTGGTAAATCAGAGCAGAACTACAAATCCTTTGAGTTTTATCTGTGGACTGATTTTCTTCTTGGACCATGGCTGTTGGAATGAAGCATTTTAGTGTTTAAAATACAGACTTGGAAAGGTATAGCTGAAAAGATTTACATTTATTTGAATCAGCCAAAAAATTTTGTAAACTAAATCCTCCATGGCTATGATGATCCACAGACTCTGTGACCTTTTTTCCCTGGTCTTTGATTAAATAGTACGTAAGATTTCAGTATGGAAGCCTGCTTCTGGTCCAGTACCAAAACCAGGATGCTGTCCATATTTATCAAATACTGGTTTTAGTACTAGTAAATTTAAACGCTGCAAATAATGACATTTCTCCTGCCTCTCTAAGAAATTCCTGCAGAGTTTTGTGATGAGCTGGATGGTTTCAGAGGGCATTTCAACCTAAACGAGTCCATGGCTGTGTGGTTGGGTAGTGATGATCTGCACCCAAATTGCAATGTGTGGCTGGAGATGAGCATAGCAGAGCTCATCCCTCCTGGTCCCAGGTTCATCACTAAGGACCAGGGCAAAGAGTTATTTGCATAGCTGTACCTGTGCTGACAATTCACCCACTTACTCAGGGGCCAGAGTAAAAGCAAGTGTTCCCCCTCCCTCCCTTCCTTTAGGTCTTAGTTTCAGCTCCAAGGTTTTCCACTTCAATTATTTCAACGTCATGTGTGTTCCTAGTCCTCTGAGAGTGCCAGTCTACACACATTCAAAGCAATTCCTCGTGTTTTGTTACATCTGGCTCTCCTCCCTGAAGGGATTGGTGTGACCGTGTTCACAGGGGTCTGAGGACGAGGGAAGAAACGAGGATCTGACTCCATGTTTCGGAAGTCTTTATTTATTATTTTATGATATATATTATATTAAAACTATACTAAAAGAATAGAAGAAAGGATTTCATCAGAAGGCTGGCTAAGAATAGAAAAAGAGAGAATGATAACAAAAGCTTGTGGTTCGGACAGAGTTCGAACCAGCTGACTGTGATTGGCCATTAATTAGAAACAACCACATGAGACCAATCACAGATGCACCTGTTGCATTCCACAGCAGCAGATAACCAATGTTTACATTTTGCTCCTGAGGCCTCTCAGCTTCTCAGGAGGAAAAATCCTAAGGAAAGGATTTTTCATAGAAGATGTCTGTGACAGGATTGGCTCTGTGAAGTACTGGGGAGTGGAGCTGGGAGGACAAAGGGGTTTTCCTTCTGTCTGGTCCCTGCCAGCAGCAGAAAGTGGAGCCATGCTCCCCTTTTTGTGAAGGTGCTGTGGGCTCCCCATCTTCCCTCTGAGTCCACTTCATCCTCACCAAGCAAGAGGCAGAAAAAAAATAAAAATTATGGGTGAACCTACAGAGCAGGGAAAGTAGAAGGGGACGGAGGGGGTAAAATGCAGGCACCATTATTGCTGGTGGCACTGATGCTGTTTCCTGGCTTTGAGTGTTGCTGCAAAGCATTGTCACCACCGCCTCAAGCTCCGGCTGATCTGGTTTGAAAGTCTGCAGGTTCTGTTTTTTTACTGTGGTGTCTGCTCAGCCCCTGACCAGTGCTCCTGACCTGGGCAGCTCTCCTGCCTGCCATCCCATTGCTCCAAGCCTGGGGCTGTTCCAGCACCAAAGCTGCGTTGGCAGGCTGATGGAGCTGGAACACCAGTGCTGGTGAACCCTTCTTGCCTCTGGTGAGCATCAGCCAAAGCAAATTAAGTGTGTAATTGGGTAATTTGCACCTAGTGGGCAATTACTGCATGAAAACCAGCTCGTGTTGTGGGCAGCGCGTGACAGTGGAAAAAGGCAAAGGAAGTGTCTCTCTCCAAGCTGTTTGTGGATGTAGCTGAATGTTGTCACATCCATGGAGGTGGATGAGCTGCTCTGATCTCCCAAACTTCTACATTCCTGCTGCCTGTGCTCATCCTGTGTCCTGCTCTGAGTGTGGCACACCTGCAGGCAGGCTGTGCTGTGCTGCTCCCTGCTCTGCCCACACCAAGGCAGGGCAAAGCCATCAAGGGACAATCCAATTCCAACTTTAACAGAAAGAGAAAAGAAACCAAGCACCAACACTCATCCTCGTTCAAGGGATGATCCAATTCCAACACTCATCCATCATCAAGGGATGATCCAATTCCAACTTTAACAGAAAGAGAAAAGAAACCAAGAACAAACACTCATCCTTGTTTCTTCTTTCATTCAGAGGTGTGAGCAACAGGCAAGATTTCAGTGATTTAGTTTGAGTCTGCAGTAAAACAAAAGATATTTCCTCTTACCTACTCCTAAGTTAGTACCAGCTCAGCTGGAAAAAAGCTCCACTGAGGACTGTGGTCCCAATGGTTAATAGACATCACGAAGTTCCACACTCATCTCCTGGTTTTCAAAACAGGGCTGCTGCTCTCTCCTGCAGACTGATCCTGCTCCCAAGCCAGCCAACAATCACAGTTTTGTGATGATGTGGCCACTGATTGCAGGAACCCCAAGAGACCTCTGACTCACAAGGGAACTGTATTGACTTGCTAAATGGCAGCTGTGGAATGTTTTAGGACTGCCAGCCCTCCTCAGACCCATGTCATCTCTCCAGGGCTGAGTGTCCCCTCCTGGCCTGGCCATTCTGCCACCCAAACAAGCACAGAGGGTCTGGCTTGGTCTCTGTGTGATGCTGGGATCGGCCTGAGCCAGCTGGCAGGGCAGAGGCTCCACACATCCCTGCAGACTAATCCAAATTATGTGTCTGATCAAAGGCACTTGAAATGCCACCAGAACAGAGGTCCCTGCCTACCCTTCCTACTGAAAGTGAGCCTTTGGGGATTTATTTATGTGCTCTGTCTCTCCCTGCTGAATGGGCACAGCTGGTGATTTAAGAGATTTCATATCCTTTCTCTGGGATGGGAGCTGCTCTCCTTTGGGAAGCAGTGTGGGCTGGTTTTTCTCACCAAGCCACACAATATCTGAAGCACATCCTGAACTTTCCCTTGACAGAACCCTCTTGGCCAGTGAAGGGCTGGGTCTGATCCACGATCTGAGCTTTGCTGCCTCACTTCACAGACTGCAAACAGATTCAAAAGCACTCAGAATGAGATCTGTGGTAACGAATGTGGCACCTCTCTAGGATGTGTCTCTGGAGAATAACTGCACCTCTTGCTGTCACTCACCCACCCACATCCACCTGAGATCCTGTGCCCTTTGGAGTGGCATTTATTGTGGCATCTTCTCTGAGAAATGTTCCATCCTCTTGTCCTTTGTCCTTCCTAAGCTCTGATAGCTCTGTAGTGTTTTCACTGATTTAAATGCAAAGTTTAACCAGAATGATGTAATGGTTTTTGTGGTTTATCTTTTTTTTTTTTTTTTTTTTTTGGAACCTTGGTGGTTAAACCTGGACTGTTTAGCCATTTCCCCTTGCTGGTGAACTTCAGCTGAATTTCTCCACTTGGCATTACCAGCTGTTGTGTGGCTCCCGAGGTGCTTTGACTGCTCCTCAGCATCTATCAGCATCATCCACAGGTTTCTTGCCTTGCAAGGGTACCCCACCATCACCTCTACTCTTAAATACGGCCCAGCACGAGTTTGAAACTAATAAAGGCCAGAGGATACCACCGTGTTGGCGAATCTGTTCTGCTATGTAATTTCTAGCGTGGCACAGAGGGTTTTCATCCATTTTCTCCTGAACTGAATTCCAAATCTTGGATTTGAGGTGGGTGCTGAGTTACCACAGCTCCCAGAGCCCCTGCACTGGGCCAGTGTGGGGGGAGAGCTGCAGCTCTGGAGCCAAGCTATTGAGATAATAAACGAGGCAGGGCTGAGTGATCACTCTTCTCCACCAGCTGCGTCCAGAGGCAACATTCACTGACAGCCTTGACCTGATTGTCCCAGGATTGTCTGTGCTGCAGTTAAATCTGCAGCTGAGTTATAGGTAGAGGCAAAAGCGTTTTAATGGCATTGTAGATACTTGTGCCTTTAGGGAGACCACAACAAATAATTTCTGTAGGTAGCACATGACCTGGGTGAGGAGCAAGCAGTTCTGAACTGCTGTTGGAACAGGAGACCTTCGCTTGAATTCTTGGCAGAGCCTCTCAGTGCAAGATCAGCTCCTTTCTAGCTGGGACAGGAATTAGATGAGAGAGATGAAGGCAGCAACTTCCCTTGCCCTGATGGAGGGATCTGCCCCTGGCAGAGCCAAGAGAAGGAGTAATTTTTGCCCTGTGGCAGGGGTTCCCCAGAAAGCAGTTTGGTGGTGGGCTTTTCCTGCAGTTCAACTTTCACTGGGGCTGCTCTTAGAGTTTGGTTTTCTCAGTGGGTGGGGATTTCTGATGCAGGCAGCAGGGTTTACAGAGGATTTGCTAAATCAAAATCACAGAAATGCAGAATCACAGAATCAGGGTTACTGCCCGTGTGTTTACTCTTTAGCCTAACCTCCACAGAAAACTTTTCTGGTAGAGAATGGAACATTTAGTGGCAATAGGTGGCATAATACATGAAAGTGTCCAAAACCTGCTGTTTCTGTGCTGTTTTTGGATCAGAAAGTACCAAAAATTGAAGTAACGTGAATTGTAGCATGTAAAGGAATGTGTAGAATCATAGAATGGGTTGGGTTAGAAGGGACCTTAAAGATCACCTATTTTCAACCTCCCTCCCATGGATAGGGACACCTTTCACTATCCCAGGTTGTTCTAAGCCCTGTCCAGCCTGGCCTTGGACACTTCCAGGGATGGGATGGCTGCAGCTTCTCTGGGCACCCTGTGTCAGTACCACACCAACCTCACAAGGGAGAATTTTTTTCCTAATATCTAACCTAAACCCACTCTCAGTTTGAAAACAACTTTCCTTTTTTACTTTTGCATCCTCTGATCTCTGACAGCACAGAAGTGTTCCCAAAAAAGCCGGTGCTAACCCTTTCAGGCCAGTGTAACCTTTACTTAATTGCAAGAGTGACATAACCTCTTGTGGCTCTGGAGATGCAGAGCGAGATAAGGCCCCTGCCTAGGGGAGCTCGCTCTCATTAACAGTGATTGATGGCGGCATTGACTCCTGGGATTAAGATCAGGGGCTGATAAGGTGGAGGAGAGGTGCTATGGGGAGTGCATTGTTCATATCAGCCCTCTCTCATGCGGGTTGGAGCACACAATCGATAATTTACATTCCTCGGTGCTCCCCGCCCACAGCCCCGTGTGCACGTTGCCGGCTCGCTGGCAGGGCCTTGCTGGGAGCCCAGCGTTCCTGTCCAGGCAGGATTGGAATGGGAAGCTTCTCCAGAGGAGGGAAGATGCTTGACACAGGGCCGGCAGGGTGAGGGAAGCTGAGGAATTGTGGTGGGAATGGGGGATGGAGGAGAGGGGCAGCCTGGGCCTGGTGCAGGTGGGCCTGGGCCACTGCAGCATGCTACATGCTGCAGTGTCAGGGAACAGCAGAGCCACGGAGCTGAGGGCAGGAGGGACCCTTGCATGAGGACATTTTATGGAATATCCTGTGCTGGGAGGGACCCACAGGATGACGGAGCTCACAGCCCTGCACAGAAACCCCAACAATCCCACCCACAATGAGAGCATTGTCCAAACCCTCCTGGAGCTCTGGCAGCCTCGGGGCTGTGCCCATCCCTGGGGACCTGGGCAATGCCAGCACCCTCTGGGGAAGAGCCTTTCCCTGATACCCAACCTAAACCTCCCTGGCAGAGCTTCAGGCATTCCCTGGGTGCTGTCCCAGCAGATATTGCTGCCTGCCATTTCCATACAGTCATTTCTCTCCAGTCCTGAGCCCCTTGCCTTTATGGATTGTGACCTTTGTGGAGAGACTGCCTTAAAGCCCAGAGGGATGGGATGGAGCCAGGGCATCAGCACAATGGCATTTGGTCAGGCTGCAGGGCAGATAAAACACTGGTGGACTAAAGCTGGGATCAGGCAGAGCAGGTGGTGAAGGGACTGCGCTGGTTGGGAGTGGACATGATGGATGGAGAGAGCATTAATGGCACTTCTTGGCAGCCAGGGCAGGCTGGCTTTGCTCTCACAGAGCTCTGCTTCTCATGTGACATCCTCAGAGAGCTGGGGCAGCTAACTGAGAGGCTCTGCAGGCCCTGGCGGCAAACTCTGTCTGGGCTTTCCACAATCCACACGGCTGGAGCTGGGCTGACCCTGGGGTGTTTGAAATTCACCCTGCTGTGTTTGTAGCGTGTCCTTAAGCGTGCAAAGGGTTAAAAACACGTGGCCCTGGATTGCCCATGTTGTAGTTCCCAGCATGAAAGGTGGAAAGGAGGTTTCTCTTTCTGTTGGGGAGACTAAGGCTGTCCACAGGCAGGCTTGGAAGGAGTGGAATGCAGGTCATGGCATCAAAAAAAGTTTGGTTTAGAAAGAACCTTTAAACCTCTTCCCATTCCACCCCCTGCCATGGGCACGGACATTTTCTACTATCCCAGGCTGCTCCAAGCCCCATCCAGCCTGGCCTTGGCACTTCCAGGGATCCAGGGGCAGCCACAGCTGCTCTGGGCACCCGGGGCCAGTATTGTCACAGAGAGAATTTCTGATTAAGCCCATGTTGATGAAACAGAGCCAATTTCTTGTAGACAAAGAGCATTGTTTTGTTACAGATATTCACACTGTGGGAAGATTAGCCCATGATTTAGCAATGAGAGGAAGAGCAGACATGCACATCCTCTGAGGTACAATCACTCATTTGTCTGTCAGGTTCAGTCATTTTGAATAGTCAAGGTTTTGCCCCTTTTCTCTGAGTATATAAACAATTCCGAGTTAACTTCTGAATACTTTTGGATAAGTTCCCAGGAGAACTTAAATCTCGTAACACGCCTGTAGGCAGCTGTCTTCTCCAGTCCTGGTTTGTGGTTAGCCCTCCTGTGACCAGTGGAATATCTGGTTATGTGTACATGAGGAGCACTGGAGCAGCCCCACGTGTCTAAGCCAGGCTGTTTGGGTGCTTTCCTTCTCTTGCTTTCTCACAGCTTCATCTAAAAATCACACACTTCTGCAAGTCTTACAAACAGCCATCATTCTTTGGAAGGAAAATGGAACAAAGCAATGTGCAAAAATTGCTGGCATGATTATCAGTCACATCACAAATGGGGCTTCTGTTGCCTCCCTAGATTTATTACCTAAACCTGCAGCAGACAAGTTAGCAGGCTCCTCTGGGAGAGGCATTGTTGTGTGGACAATGTGACTTTCCTGCATGGCATTCCTGTGGACATTCCTCCTCAGCTGCTTGGGCTCCCAAATCCCCTGGCCTGCCACGTGCTCTAGCTTGGAGGGTGGCACTGGTTTTGCCTGGATGGAGTGTGCAAGCCTGGTGGGTTCCCTGCAGAATTCCCACCCTGGCAGGCAGGGATGTGCTTACAGCTGAGATTTCCAGCACTGGGAAGGAGCTGATGGATGGCTTGATTTGCTGTGAAAGACCATCCCACAAAGTCTCAGCAGAGTTTAGGCTGGAGCTGTGCAGATTGCATCCCTTGTGTGTAATTCCTCTTTTGCTGAGGGTGAGAGACAAGTTCTGCTTTCAGCAGGTACGAGTCAGGGGGAAAATGTTCTTCTGGAATTTCCATTGCAGGCAAAACATGAAAAAATGAACTCCTCTGTGATAATGAAAAAAGCCTTAGATATTCAGTGGGTGAAGCCTGGGTGTCCCAGTCTCACTCAGCCTGTGTCTGGAGCAGGACATTAGATGTCAGATGCCACTGATTTCTGTGACACCCCTTTGCTGCCTCTCAGCACATCTAAAAACCCCTCAGGGATAAGCACACATCTCCTTTTCTGCTCTTATTCCCCAGCAGGACTTGCAGCTCACAGCATAAAATCATAGGCTCATTAAGGTTGGAAAAGAACTCTGAGATCATGGAGCTCAGCCCTTAACCTGAATTAGCACTGAATTCAGCACTCAGCCATGTCCCCAGGTGCCACATGCCTGTTGAACACTTACAGATGCCACCACTGCCCTGAGCAGCCTCTTCCAGTGCCTGACCATCTTTTCTGTGAAGAAAATTTTCACAATATCCATGCTAAACCTCCCCTGCCACAACTTGAGGCCATGTCAAACATCTCTCATTTTGTTTTTTTAGGGGAATTTGCCCTTTCAAAGCTATTCTAATTCCCCTCTCTGCCCTGAATCAGCATTCACCCTTGTCTTAGTAAAATAAAAAACTATAACATGGCAAATTAATCCCAAAGCTGTATCACTCTTGTTTGTAATCTAGTGTTCTGTTATTTAAAAACTCATTAGGTTTTGGTCTTTTGTTGCACTGCTGTGTGCACCCTTTCTTTCTTGAATCTGTTTGGTTTTATTTTTTGTATTTTCCAGTTAAATTTTTTTGTATTTTCTAGTTAAATGTAATCTAAAAGTGTCTTCTCTGTCATGAGATTGAAAGGCGGTCAAATTACACATGATCTGCCCTTTCTGAATGCCTCAGTGATGGTTTTGCTGATTTCCCAGATCTTTGGTGTTGATCCAGCACCTGGATGGAGTAAGTTGCTGGAGCTGTGGAGCCTGTTGTCAGGTTACATGTATATTATATTATATTATATTATATTATATTATATTATATTATATTATATTATATTATATTATATTATATTATATTATATTATATTATATTATATTATATTATATTATATTATATTATATTATATTATATTATATTAATAATAATGCAATGCAATACACATTTATTATTCTCCATCCCATAGAAATGGAATTCTGTGTCTTTAGGGTTTTTTTCATGGGATAAATGGATGGTATATGCTTTCCAAGAAGCTGCTGCGTGCATCTGGGCTCGGGTGAGCTCCAGTGAGGGTCCTGCTCATGGATGACTGCAGATGGACAGTGAAGGAATGGGGTTGCAAGGAGACACTGAATAAGCTCTGGTAGAAACTGGAGGTGCTGTGGATAAAAAAATGTCAAGGATTAGTGGATTTGTAATATTTAGAGGTGTGGAGAAGTCAGAATTCTTTCCCAGAGGGGTTGGTGACCCTGTGCACCACCACCAGTGCACTGTGAGCAAACAGGATTGGGGAAATGGAAAAGGGAGTGACGGCTCAAAGAGCCATTCACGATGGGACAGACAAAACCAGGAGTTGTATCTTGGGGCAAAGAACAGAAATTCAGTGTCCCTCAGGGGATTTGTTTGGTCTGTGGACAAAACTGTTTAGTTTGTGTAGCAAGCTTGCTCGCTGCTCATGTGCCTGGCAGAAAAGCTGCAGAAAGCTGCCTCTGGCTGCTGAGCCACCACCACAGGACGCCTGCTGTTGAGTGGTATTTCTCTCTCTGGAGAGGGAGAGTTTGTGTTTTAAGGTATTTTGTGTGTGGGCAGGGCTGAGTCACCCACACAGTTCAGGTAAGGGTGAGTTGGAGATAAGTGGTGTGTTGGGTTATGCAGGAGTGAATCCATTGGGAGAGACCTTCCTGGATCCTCAGGCTGGGGCATCCCCAGCTGCTCTGGGCACCCTGGGCCAGGGCCTGCCCACCCTCCCAGCCAGCAATTCCTAATTCCCAATGTGCCAGAATCTGTGCCTGCCCTCTGGCAGTGGGAGCCATTGCCTGGGTGCTGTCCCTGCCTGCCTTGTCCCCAGGGGCTGTGCAGCTCTCCTGGAGCCCCTGGAGGCCCTGGCAGGGGCTCTGAGGTGTCCCTGGAGCTTCTCTGGTGCAGCTGAACAGCCCCAGCTGGGCCAGGCTGGCTCCAGAGCAGAGGGGCTCCAGCCCTGGCAGCAGCTCCGTGGCCTCCTCTGGATTTGCACTTTCCTACAGTGTCACACTCTTCCCCCACCAAAATGATATATTACAATGAATTTTGTAGCTGCTTTGTGACTGAGGCACCAGGACTGTTTGCTGGAAAATTCCACTTGAAAAAATTCTTTCCTTTCCTTCCCAGTGCACTATTCCAGGGCCATGCTTTTCCTAGAATTATTTCTCTAAGTGTTCTCATTAGCAAATCTGATCCTTAACCTCCCACTGATCCCAGCCTTATCCGATTAAACTGATGACCAATCCAAGAACTTTTAATCTAAAGTGAAGGGATTTGTAGTTAGTCAGTTTCTTAAGACCATGGCTTCTATCCATTTTCTTCTAATCTATGTATTTTCATTAGCAGTAAAAGGGAAAAAAAATACACTTTGTAAAAAACTGTTTGTGTTTGAACTTCCATTTTTGCAACTGCACATATGTACTTTTATTTTACTGAAAAATTACTCTTGACGACATCACTGGTTCTGAAAAGCAATTGCTCCAGTGTTCCAAGTACAACTGGGTTGTATTTTCCCTCACAAGTGCTTCTGTCTGTTCACAGGATTGATTTTGTTGCTCCCTTCTAAGAGTTTGAATTTTTTGTGGGAAATCCTCATGCCAGTGATCTTAGAGGATTATGGTGAGGATTATGGTGAGGATTATGAGGCTTTAAAAAAAAATTTTGGTTTGAGGAAACAGCCTCAAGATGTACCAGGGGAGGTTTAGATTGAATATTAAGGAAAAATTTCTTCACTGAAAGGGTTATGCAGCCCTGGGTCATCCTGCAATGGTGGAGACCCCATCTCTAGAGGGATTTAAAAGCTGTGTGAATGTGGAATTTGGGGACATGGGCCAGTGGTGGCCTTGGCAGTGCTGGGGGGAACTTGATGATATTTTCCATCTTTAACCATTCTGTGATTCTGTTCTATGATTCTGCTATGCACTGGAGTGTAATAGCAAGTCAGGGGGCCTCAGCCTCAAGGTAAGTAATTTAACTTTCTCAGCCCCTTTGCAAGTAAATCACCTTTGGGGACCTAAAATGATCCTTCTGACCCACATCCCTGAAATGTTAAGGCCTCCAGCTCCTGTTTAAGCAATTTCTGTTTCAATATATGTGAAATTAATTGCCATGGTCTATCTGTGCCTCTGAGAACGTGGAGAGTGAGGCCCCCAAGTCCTGTAGGTGTATTTGCTTTGAGATTTGTACAGTTTCCTCATCTCATTCCTAATCTGGAAAAAGCTCAGCTGCTGGTGACAAAGCAGGCCTTACTATCTGAAGGCAGTTTTCCATGGCAAGACAAAGAGAAACTTCAGAGAGGTGTTAATTTGTGCCTAACAATTCACCTGTCATGCAGTGAATGAGGGAGAGGGAAACAATCAAGCAATAATCAAGAATAATCTTTTCAATGCACAGTCCTGCTTCCTCGTGGGTAGCATCTTTCTTAGCAGGTGAATTATGCCCAGCTATGGCCAAATTCTGTGTCAATTCATCCTCGCTTAGTGTCAAGATTCAAAAGATTAGATAATTATCAACACCAGCATTCTTTATACTGCTTATATTTCATGTGCAGCCCAGTAAAACCAAACAGAACCTGCAGCAATCCTGGAGGATCAGATAAAGGACATTGCATTGTTGCATTTCCCCAGATTTGAGCACTTGACATCAAACTGGGAGTCTTAGGGGAGAATTATGCACATCAGACATCATCAATGAGAGCAGCTTAGGAGCTGGCACTCAGGCAGTTCTTTTGAGTCAGACTTTTGGATAAAATGTGACTCCCAGCAGATGTTTCCCAGTAGTTAGGGGTTTTTAAAACTTTACTTATTTATTTATTAATTTTTAGGATTTTATTTATTTATATAAATTTTACTTATTTATTTATTTATTTTAGTTTTTGTGCGTTTTTTTAAAATTTGTTTTTACTAATTTCTCCCCCATGAATTACTTTTAATAGCATTTACTTATTTTATTTATATATGTATTTCTTTTCAGAACTGTAAACACAATGGCATCTCTGCTGGCACTGGGAGGAAGGTAGTCCAGGAAAATACCCCAAAATTTCTGCTCTGTGTGTTTCTTATAAGTCTGGCATCACCTGTGTATCAGAAACAGCATTGAAAAAAGAATGCTTGAAAAAGAGGGGTGATGTGAATTGTATTTATTTGATGTAAAGAAAAAAAAATAAAGGCAAAAGCAAAAAACAAAACAAAACAAAACAAAAACCCCAAAAAACCCCAAAGCCCCCCAAAAAACCAAACAGCAAAAAAACCCAGTTTCAGTAATAAGATAAATTAGTCCTGTTAACAAATACAGTGCTTTGAACGACAATGGGAAAAAGCATATATGCATGTTCTGACTGACTTACATGTCAAATTTCCAAATAGCTGTTATTTCCTGAGTGGTGATGGGAAGAATAAATTTGCTGTATAGTGTAAAATGTAGAGTTAATTCTGAATGATGTGCAAAATCTTTCTAAATTGCTGGGACATAGCCTTCATCTTTTGTTGTTTTTCGGTTCTGTGTGTATGATTTCTTTATGGTACTGCCAAAATGTCCCTGTTGCTCAGCAACAGCAGGCTGGAATAGCACCAGTCAGAGGAAATCTGCTGATTTACACTGGACATAAACTCTGTTCTCTTGCTCAAGTGCATATTTTGACAGAAGGGTGAAAGAATCCTCTGTTGGTTTGCCTCTCTGGGGCACTCGTGGTCCTGGCTGGGGAGATCTCAGTTCAGGCATTAAAATACCCTTTTGCACTACAGTTCATAAATCACAGAACCAAGGAATGGTTTGGGTTGTGCTGGACACCTGAATGTCACCAGCCCAGCCCCCTGCAATGGGCAGGGACATCTCCCACTGCACCAAGTGGCTCAGAGACCTGCCCAGCTGGACCTTGACTTTTTCCAGGGATGGGGCATCTACCGTATCTCTGGGCAGTGAGCCAGTGCCTCACCGCCCTACCCATGAAAAATTCCTTCTTTTTATCTGGTCAGTATCAATCCTCTTTTACTTTAAAACCATCAACCCTCTTCCCATTGCAACGGGCGCTGAAAAAAGTTTGTTCACCTTTTTATTAAAGAGATCTTTAAGTACTGAGAGGCCACAAAAAGATCTCCCCAGCGCCTTCTCTTCTCCAGGTGAGCACCTCCAGCTCTCCCAGCCTGGCTCCAAAGCGGAGGAGCTCCAAACCCCAGAGCATATCCATGGCCCTCTGTGCCTGCTCCAGGAATATTCTAGAAAAAACCTGACCTCATCTAGCCCCATCTGGGGCCTGTCCAGCCTCTCCCCTAGGAATGAAGCCCTGCCTGGTCTGGAGGAGATTTCTGTAGCTCTGTTGACCCAGTGCTGTCCCTTGGGCTGATTGTGCCTCCTGTACAGAGCCAGGCTTTGCACTTGCGGGTTTAAGGAGGTTTGATGCCCAAGGAGTGCAAAATGCCAAAGGACCGAGAGAGCTCGGGCTGTTCATCCTGAAAAAGGCTCTGAGGAGCACTTAAAGCTCCTTTAAGTGCCTGAACTGGCTCCAGGAGAGATGGAGGAGGATTTTGGCTGCATTGGGTGGCAGGACAGGGGGAATGGGTCTACACTGCCAGAGGGTAGGGATGGATGGGATATTGGGAAGGAATTCCTGGCTGTGAGGTGGTGAGGCCCTGGCATCAATTTCCCAGAGCCAGCTGTGGCTGCCCCTGGACCCCTGGAAGTGCCCAAGGCCAGGCTGGATGGGGCCTGAGCAACCTGGGACAGTGGAAGGTGTCCCTTCCCTTGGCATAGGGGGTGGAACAAGGACCCTTTGACCCAAACAATTTTGTGATTCTATGATTCTGTGATAAGCACAAAGAGCAGAATTTAAAAGTTTCCCGTGTATCCCCCACACACTGATTTAAAAATTTTATTTTCCAGTGTCTTCTACACTACTTGTTTAAGAGGTAACCTATGTTTGGAAAAACTTAATGATAATAAAGAGAGAGGAACTTGTAGCAAACTCAAAAAATATGAATGTTTGTTCTAGAAATTGACTCCACAGAACATTATGTAGATATTTATTAAGTAAATCATGGAAATGCTACATTTTATAAGTGAGTGTCAGTCATACAGAAATACTGTTGAACATCTGAAAACCTAAAACTTCACCAGAAGACACTGCCAACAGTTCATCACAAATATTTTACACTCAGGCCTTTGTGATGTTTGCAAAAATACATGGTTTGGTTCCCCCCCCCCCCCCCCCCCCCCTTCCTAAACTCAGAAATCATGTTAGATTTTATTTTATCTGCTACAAGGAAAACAGGTTTTGGTTTGCTTTTCCTGGTGTGATGTTAATGCTTATAGGCTCCTGTCAGCTGAAGGACCCGAGCACAAGGAATATTTTTGGTGAAGATATGAGCTTCAACATGAGACAGAGCATGTCAGTGAGGCAGGCAGGGAGGCTGATGCCTGTTGGGGTGATCCACACTGCTGGGTGCAGGGACAGACAGCTCCCCTCTTCCCTCCCTGCACACCCGGGGAGCCTGGGCACAGGTGGCACCTGGCTGGCGCCCTGCAGAGCTCTGCTCTGATCTCAAATGTGCCCTTCCCACCGTGGGGCAGAGAGAAAGGCAGAGCAGCAGCTTCACAGGACCACAGAGTCACTGCAAAGGCCACCCCTGATCCTGTCCCCAGGTGCCACCCCCACAAGGCCTTAAAGCCCTCCCAGGATGGGGACACCACTGCTGCCCCAAACAGCCTCTTCCTAGGCTAGATATCTATCCATTTCTACAAAGATATTATCCCCAATAATCCAGTCCATTTTATCCCAATAATCCAATCCAATATTATCCCCTGTAATCCAATCCAATTTAAACCTCCCCTGGCACAGTTTGAGGCCATTCCCTCTCCTCCTGTCCCTGTTCCCTTGGAGCTGTCCCTGGCTGTCCCCTCCTGTCAGGGAGCTCTGCAGAGCCACAAGGTCCCCACGAGCCTCCTGAGCTTCAGCAGCAGGCTGGGACAGTGCCACATTTTGCTGTTTGATATTCCTGGGCTGAGTGGGACAGTGTAGGGAGAGGAGTTCTATTTGTGCACTGAGTGAACAAAGCCCTTTTATTGCATAGGAAAGGGACAGCAATGACTTTCTTGCTGCCCCCTCCTTTGCTAACCCATCACCAAGTTCAAGTATTAAAAGAAATCATGACATTAACACAAAAATCACAGAAATCATGTCTATTTTATGTTTGTTGATTGTTAATAAGTATCGCCGCCCTCCATGGGGTTTGAGAGGTCCTCCAGGTAGAATTCTTCACAGCCTATTTTCTACTTGGCAAGGAGTGCTCTTTATTCCATTTCTCTGCTACAATGAAACTCTCTAGGATGCCTCCTATTGCTGTCATAAGATGTTTAGCCATTAATTTGAAGTCCCCTCATATGCTGAAAGATGCTCTTTATTTCTTTCGTCTGATTTCGGCGTCTTCAGTTTCACAGAGAGATTTTTCTTTTCAGCTTCTAAGTAATTTTCCCATTGCTCATAATTCAAGTGTCTTTTCAGACATGTGTGCTTTACAATCATAACAGGTTGATATTGGGAAATGGTTCCTCCAGCACAGCCCAGTCCTACCTAATAGAGATCTTTTGAATAGAACAAACAGATGTGGTGGGAAAAGTCTCTCCATGCAGAGGTGGTGTTGGACATTTTAGCACACAAATCACAGTCTGTTGGGCAAACACCTCGTGCTTTTGCCTTAAAATGAGCTGAGTTTCTCTCACCTTGGGTGTCTATGCCTCACAGCAGGACTTCTCATGTTTCTTCATCACCAGGTAATAAGCTCTGTTGGCTTCTGGGTAGGTGACTTTGGAGAGTGGCAGCCTGCAGATCCCAGAGTGGTTCGTGGTCATTAGCAGGAAGGTCAGGGCAGACAAGCAAAAGGGCCAGGTTCCAGATGGCACCCCAAACTGCAAAGAAAAACAACAAACCATCCATTTACTGCGTGTCTTTCTTTTATTAGACTAACACCCACAGCCAGCCACCTCGGAGCAAGGTTTCTGGAGGGAGTCTAGACTCGGTTTTGCTTTGAGTCTTTCCTTAGGGGGGCTGGGTTTCCTTACGATGTCTTGACATTGTGCATCAGCCTGAAACATCTGCCAGCTCTGGTGAGGGGGCTACCTCATCTGCCATGGGGTAAGTTTCTTGGGTGCACATGATGCAGGAGAGGGTGACAAAGAGACAGGAGAGCAGATACCAGAAACATTCAGCTCTTCCCTGGGCTGTGGTACTGACTGACTTTTGGCAAATGCAAAAAGAAGTTAACCCAAATTTAATGTCTCTTTAACATGTGCAGGGCCCTTTTTCCAATTGCTTCAGGCATGAAGTAAATATCTGAAAGAGGGGAGATATTCTAGCAGCCTGGCAGTGCCTAAAGCAGGTCAGGAGAGCTGGAGAGGCACTTTGGAGAAGGACCTAGACAGGATAAGGGGGAATGGCTTTCCTCTGACAGAGGGCAGGGTTAGATTGGGTATGGGGAAGAAATTTTTCCCTGTGAGGGTGGGCAGGCCCTGGCACAGGGCACCCAGAGAAGCTGTGGCTGCCCCATTCCTGGAAGGGTTCAAGGGTAGATGGGGCTTGGAGCACCCTGGGACAGTGGGAGGTGTCCCTGCCCATGGCAGGGGGTGGAACTTGATGAGTTTTAAGGTGCCTTCCAACCCAAACCATTCCATGATTCTGTGATCTCACAAGTGTCTGGAGCTGAGCTATGGAAGTTCATGCAAACTCCAAGGATGGAAAGTGGCAAGGGATAATTCCAAATCACCTGTTCCAGTGGGAATCACACCAACCCCCTAGGCAGACAGTAACCCCTGTCCCAGACCATTTCTGCCTTTGGCTGAGTTTTTCTCCACATCTTGGTGTTTTGTCTGACAAGCCAGGGAAATCAGCCCTTAGCTGACGCACTACTTACCACAGACAACACGTGGGTCACTGCTGCTCCCAGGTAGGCACTGAAGAGTGCTGTGGAGAGGAAAGGCAGTTCCTGGTGAGTTCAGCTGCTCATGGGGTACAACAGCAATGACAAACATCTCTCCTTCTGCCTTGGGGAGCTCAACCAATTATTATGACCCTGTCCGGGCACAACCCTGCTAAACCCCTCCCTGTGTCCCCTCCAACCTGGAGCTTATGGCAGGGGCAAACCAAACAAACAAATAAACAAACAAAACTGGACTGATGAAAAATGTGCAGTGGTATAATGGGCTTTTGAAAAATGCACTGACGTGGAAAGTATGTAGCTTGATGGATGGGGTTAAATAGGAAAATAACCCTTCTACTCTCATCTGTCCTGCCTCCAGGGCTTGAAGGTGGGTCAATGACATTCAGAGCTAA
This sequence comes from Melospiza melodia melodia, assembly GCF_035770615.1. Taxonomy (NCBI): domain Eukaryota; kingdom Metazoa; phylum Chordata; class Aves; order Passeriformes; family Passerellidae; genus Melospiza; species Melospiza melodia. The sequence goes on from NC_086226.1 coordinate 2,588,515, forward strand.
ATCTCTCTTATATGAGCACTGAATGAGCAATAGTTTCACTCCCAGCTCGCTCTGATATTGAAATTTCATATGGAATTGCCTTATAAATAATTCTTCAACCCTGCTGTGTTGCCCAGCTCATGCCTTTGATCCATTTCAAGAGAATGGGGAGTGTGTACTGTCTAACTAGAGCAGAGCCCCACTCTTCTCAAAGATTAGGCATGTCCCTCTTCAAAGAAGGAATTTGAGCCGGTATCTGTGGCTGGAAAAAAAACCCCACCCATGATTCATCCAGCAAAGAGCGGGCAAACACAACTAATGACTCAAAACAAAGCTGATTTGATTTCAAAGACCTCAGTTAACACGTGCCCACCGACCACAGCTCTTTCTTTAAACACAGCTCTTGGCCAAAAATGAAAGCACAGAGTGCGTGAAAGCCGTGGCTCCAACACCCAACCCCACCGCTCGTCAGCCTCACCTACATCCATCTGCCTGCCCGGGGTGCCCGTCTGGCTCCAGCACACCTCTGCTGCAAAGAGAGGTCTCTTCTCACCCTGTCTCACTTCAAGGAGAGGTGAAAACCTGCTGGGTACCTACCACAGGCCATGGCCAGGAGGTGTGTCTGCCAGGTGAGAGCCAGGAACATGCCCCCGATGGCAGCGCACGACAGGGAGCTGTTGTAGCCCCACAGCCCCGAGTAGATTTGGCTGAACGGCGTTGCTAAGCTCAGCCCTGGAATATAAAGCCAGAGAAACGTGTCATTCCTTGGCCAGAGGGATGAAAGCAGTGGAGAAGTGGCATGAATCCAGATTTTCAAAGGTTCTGGCCAGCATTTGTGCATCGGGCTGTTTGTAGTCGTGTTGCTAGGGTCTAAAAGGGAATCATGGCAGAATTTTCCTGGTGCTGCTGAGCTGGCTTTGGTGATTTCATTTCAGCAGAACACACATGAGTGAATGAGCCTACATGTGAACCTAAATGAATCCTTGAGGCCTGCCCGTTCAGGCTGATGGCTATGACTTTCATTGATCTGCCCCTAAACCCACCAGGATACACCCAAAAATTAAGCATTTTGTGATAAAAATTAATCTCAGCACAACAGACACTTTTTTGTTCTGAAGGTTTCCACCTTCATAAAACAAGGTAAGAGAATGGGGAAGTGAATCAAAAGAATTCTTAAAGCAGAAGTTTGAGTACATTTTGTTTCCAATTAGCCATTCTCCACTGGATGAAATACTTGTGACTTTAATTGCTCCAGTTATTGTAGTTCCTGTTTTACTCTGCATCCTTTTGTATAAATCTGTGGCACAAGCCAAACCATTACCTGCCAGCATCCCCACTGCTGAGCCGATCACTGTGTGGACACAAATGAGTGGAGAGGAGATAAATAAACCAATCAGGAAAATTCCCCCAGTCCAGGGGTTGTCACAACCATAAACCTGGCCCACGCCGACGGGGATGGATTGCAGGAGCTGTAGAAATTAACAAACCAGACAAGACAATTTGTTATCAGCTTTGTAACTTTTTTTTTTTTTTTTTTTTTTAACCTATTTTTCTTGGCCAGGCTCACGTTTGGCATTTGTTGGATGCAGTCCTTCTTTTTAATTGGAATATTTGGACAGGTCTCAGGAGACAGCAGGGCATTTCCACAGGGTTTCCCCTTCCATGAAAATGACTCATGGCTTGTTCCCTTGCCCTGAGCTCCTCTGCCAGGTTTTTACTCTAAGATGAAAGGTAAAGATTTTGTGAAAGGGTTTAATCATCCTCTTTGCATGTGCTGATTTTTGCATATCCATAGGGACCACGAGAGTGAACTTAGGGGATGGCTGGGATCCACTAGGAATATGAGCAAGAGTTGCTGGGCTCATGGGACAGCTTGGTCACAGCTTAGAGATGGTTTTGAGGCACTTTTTGTATACAGTCCCCATAAAACTATGTGCCATGGTAAATGTTCTTTGTGAAATGTCACTTGTGGGTTTCTGTGTAGTGTCAATTAACTTACTTTTCTTAATCACTCCCTGGGAACCCCTTAAAATAGTCAGCTGAGCCTGAGGAGAAAATAGTTACTCTGGTATCTGTATTGTTTATGGTGTAATCCAGGAGAATAAAATGTTCCTTGGGAAAGGTCCCACTTGAATGTAAATTAAAAATGTGTGAATGTGTACCTGCACCCAAATTTTTAACCATTCCAATACAGTAATATCTGCTTGCTCATGTCTAATCAGAAAGATGCAATTTTATAAACAGACTGTATCTGAAAAATTAAAATTACCCAGTGAGTTAAATGGAATTCTCAGCACAACCTTAGCTATGGAGAGATGATCAGTATATGCATAGAAATAGAAATGGGTAATTAGATTCAGGACGGTATTTGAAGATTATAATCTATACAATTGGATCCAACTGCATGTGAAAAGATTCTCCTTTTCAAGTTATCAAAAAATATACATTCCTAGAGTAAACCCTTATATTTTGGATAATAGTTCTCTTATAAATCAGATTTTGTACTGCCAGGCCATAATGCAATAACAAAAGGGATGGACCCATTTGAGCCAGTGCAGTGGAGGCCACGGAGCTGCTGCCAGGGCTGGAGCCCCTCTGCTCTGGAGCCAGCCTGGCACAGCTGGGGCTGCTCAGCTGCACCAGAGAAGCTCCAGGGACACCTCAGAGCCCCTGCCAGGGCCTCCAGGGGCTCCAGGAGAGCTGCACAGCCCCTGGGGACAAGGCAGGCAGGGACAGCACCCAGGCAATGGCTCCCACTGCCAGAGGGCAGGCACAGATTCTGGCACATTGGGAATTAGGAATTGCTGGCTGGGAGGGTGGGCAGGCCCTGGCCCAGGGTGCCCAGAGCAGCTGTGGCTGCCCCTGGATCCCTGGCAGTGTCCCAGGCCAGGCTGGATGGGGCTGGGAGCAGCCTGGGACAGTGGGAGCTGTCCCTGCACATGGCAGGGGGTGGACTGGATGAGGTTTAAGGTCCCAGCCAACCCAATCCATAGGAATCTATAAAGGAAGACAATACATTTTTGTAGTGTTTTTAACTGTAAATGAAGGGGACTGTGACCCTTAAGACACCCTACCATTGTGATTTCAGCGTCTGCCCAGGTGATGTTCGGTGTTGCCATTGCAGGACGAATCACAGTCGTGGGGAAGAAGAGGTTGTGTGGTCCTGAAGCAGCCAGGTAGAGGGTCAGGGCCAAGTTGAAAGGCAAGGTGAGAACAGGCAGGTCCCACTTAGAGAAAACTGCACTTAAAGCACTGGTGAAAATAGGGCTAGAAGAAGAGCAAAATGAAACTTTTCAGACGGGCAAAAAATCACACCAGAACCACATCCAAATATACACCCAGCTGCAGCAAATTTGGTCTATTTAAACAAAGAAAAAAACCAAACCAAACCAAAACAACCTTCTCCTCCTTTTATCTGTTTAGTTTCCTCAATCTTTCTGATCAGATCAGAGACAGAAAGGGTCACTCCATAAATTTGCTACCCCTCCAAAGGCAATTATCAATGTACAGATTCCTGTCATGTTATGTATGGTGAATTTGGTAAAGAATCTGGTGAAGGAGACAGGATCCAGTGCTTTAATGGAGTTATTCCCCAGCTCAATCTCAGTGCTTACCTTTTATTTTTAGCACCTGAGCTGGACTGAGACTGTGATGCCCATGCTGGGTCTGAGTGAACTGTGAATGAAGCTGTGTGCCCTTGCTCAAGCTTGTGGATCAGCAGTAAAAGCTGACATCAAAGTGACTGTAACACCACATGAAATTCAGGCAGACAAATTACTTGTGTGGTTTTAGCAATCTGCAGCTAGACATTTTGGGGTCAAAGACCAGGTTTCAAAAGTTTTTGCTGGCCAAATACCTAGTGGATTATGGTGTCATATATACGAGTAAAATATTACTAGTTGTTTGTTTTGATTAGTGTCAACCATCATGTCTTGGGACCACTGAACAGCTTCTGTGCTTGGAGAAGTAAATTTTCTTGACATTTTTATATGGTGACTTAAATAGATGAAACACTTGTGGTTGATGATGGTAGGAAATAGTGAAAATAATGTTCCTCTTGAAACAGAAATGAATTGATGCATCACAATATGACTCATGTTCAGAACATTGAATTACACATGATCAGCCACTGATTTTTGTTTTCCCCACTGGGATTATTTGTGATTATGTGGGTATTTTTATTTGTTTCTGGATTACATCTGTGTTTAAAAGTGTAAATAGCAATGCAGATTTAACAATACATATGTGTTAGTTTTGTTGCCTTTCCACTGCTGTCTGCACAGAAATGCAGCAGCTCAGACTCATGAGTGGGGACTCTAGGGATGGAAGGAGAAGCAGAGGAGCCATCTGTCTTACCAGGTCATGGACACCAGTGCCACAGGCAGGAGGAGCCACCAGTTGTAGTCTCCATCAGCAGAGAAGACAGCCATCAGCAATCCCACCAGGACCCCGTTGTATCCATACAGGCCTGCTGCTATGGCTGATCTGTGGGGAGGGAACAGCTGTCCTGAAGCCCTCTCCCCTGAGGATGCTTTGCTGACACCAGCCCTCCCTCCCCACCCAGCTGGGGCTCTGTTTGGGGATGACCTGCTGGAACTCATCCACCGAAATTCGATTTTTCACACCTGGGTCAGCACCTACCCAACCCCCCCCCCCCTTCTGCAGGTTTGTCCAGTGTCCCCCTGTGCCAGGTGCAGCTGCTGGGAGATCCCTCTGGCCCTACCAGACCAGACACATGCCCAGCCAAGGCTGGGCCACACAATCACAGAAGGTTTGGGTTGGAAAGAACCTTAGAGACCACCTTGTTCCAATCCTATGCCATGGGCAAGGACACCTCCCACTAAATTCAGGCTCCTCATCCACACCAAACATCTAACACAAAAATCAGCACTGAAGTGGCCACCTGAGGGGGAAAAGCATGGACTTACCTGTCCTGACCCAGAATGAGTGCAGTTAAAGTTGAGACAAGTGTTCCCACACATCCTGTGAGTGTCCACCACGGGTTCTGCAGCAGGAGCCCAGCCAGGATGACCAGCCCAGTGAGGGGGTTGTTAACAAACATCACCTGGGATATCCCACGCAGCACCCAGTCAAGGAGCTGGATCACAAGGGGCTTGTCTGGAAAAGATCAAATCCAGCCATAAAGCAAGCCCCCTAAAGTCTGCAGATGGTACTGATTTGGGGGGTATTTTTGAAACTCAGGAAAAGTTTTGGCAGGGGGACTTGGCACCACGGCTGAAGCAATGAATCAACAAGACTGTAAAACCTGACAGGGATTTATTATGGTCCACAGTGAAGGCTTACAGCTGGAAAACTGAGATGAACAGTGAGGTTGCCAGAACCCTGTGTTATAAAGTACCCTGGACCAGATTCATATGAACCAGCTAATTTATGATGTCTGTGGCTCAGATGGCAAATCGTGTGTGTATCCCACTGCTGATTTATTAGAGGGACCAAACACACCTACCCATGTGTAATTTAACTTCACAGTGGCATTAGGCTTGACAGAAACTGCTCAGCTGAAAGGACAGGGAGTGTTAAGAAGAATGGCAGAGTACAGAATAACCATCCAGGGCTATGTTCTGTGGGACTAAATTCACTTTGTACATGGCATGCTGGGAGGTAAATGTCATCTCAGACATCCCCAAGATTTAAGCACTGTGTGGATCTCTGCACAAAGCTGATTTTTCCCCCCTACAAAACGGACATAAATCAGTGTAGAGGGAGTTTCTATACTACTCTAAGTCGAATCACATCACTAAGAAGTTAGTTATTACTCCTTTGATGTACTTTTTTTTTTTGGAATCTGCTGTCATTAGTCACAATGAAGTAGGTTTACCTTTCAGCCAGGTTCCAAAATCCTTCATGTCTCCAGTGAGGTAACCCACAGCTCTGCAGAAACTCTTCCCACCCGTGCTCAGTGGATTCTGCTTCATTGGCATTCTTTCCCCCTTGCTTTCTATCTTGACATCAACACAGTTTTCCATGTTGACGTTCTGAACCTTTGGTAAAATTCAAGGGAAAAGAAAAAAAAGAGGGTTCATTACAATGTCTCTTTCTGATCCCTGTTTATTCTATTTGCCCCATTACTGCTCACCACATGTTGCTTTGGAACCAGAAGGAGGAAAATCCTTGCTCTGAGCACCTGATTCTTTTGTTTCCATGACCACATTCCCTCTTCGCATTCCCTGTCCTCCCAGACTTCCACGCAGTTATAAGAATATTTCTCATTTATTAAGCTTCTCTGCTGCTTAACCCATACTTCCAGTTTGAATTTTTCCATCAGCCATCAATAATAGGCACCTAAATTCAGTTTTATAATCATCTATAGATTATAAAACTGGGATCAGTTCACCCTTCTCGTGAGCACAGGCTTAGCCTGGGGTTGTCCATGGTGCCTTATTCCATAACTCACACGCATTCATACATTCCTTTTTCTCATTTGAACTGCACTTTAACCTGACCAAACTTAAGAAGTACCCAGCATTGATTCAAGAGTTTGATGCCAGAATTCACCGTTCTTGCTTTCCACTCTGCCTTAGTCATGTTGCTTTTTTCTCTGCTGAGACAATTTTGGGGACTGCATGTTGGAAGCTGTAGTGAGAAACCCTTGAAGATAAATGAAGATACACTTATTAAATTTACCAGGTGCTATAAAAAGTTTAAATAAGATAGGGGGCTGTTATAGGACCAGGAAAGGTGTTTAGGCCTAAATAAGGTGTTTGGGGTGCGGGACTGGAGATGGGGTCCCCTCTGGGACACACACCCTTTGCATAAGGGGTTGCTGGAATAACCTTTGGCACCTCATACAGCCTAGACAGCATTGTTCAGGCACATGGATCAGAGCCTTACACCTAACAGTAAAAATCAGTGCCTATAGCCAGTTTATTGTTTGTCTAAGAGCCAGTAATAAATATGAAGTCACCATATAAATAAAAAGCCCTGTGCCTGGAGCATACTCTGTTTCCTGAACTAATTCCTGGTGATTATCAAGCAAACACCAGACAAAGTATGTTGTTGTGTGAATACAGAACCAGTGGTGCTTCAGGTCTCGCTGGTGAGTGCCAGCTTGTGCAAGAAGCAATGAATTTATATTGGGAGCTGATAGTCCAAATAGGATGATACAGACACATAGGTCTTGTGTTAGTTCTTGACTCTCTCAAAACTTTATTAAAGGCCTGGTAAACAGTGGGGGGAGAGAACCCATAGCTCAGAAATACAGGTGCTGAGTACTAAAGGTGCTTCACCCCTGGGCATTGCACTTCCAGACCCTTCCAGTGTGGTGAAGCATCTCTGAGTTTGTGTAGGGGAAAGCCTGGTGAATGCACCATTGGTTAATCCTGGCCATTTTCTCGTTCTTGTGGTACTGGAGGGATGGTGGTGACATTTCAGGAAGCAGTAAATACTTGCACATATAAAACATGGACATTTTCTGCCTTCTGGAAGAGCTCAGCTAATAAAAGGATAGGTTCTATATGAGATGCTGATTACAGGACCAGTAAATACAGAAGAATATTGAGTTTGGCTTTGTGTAGGACATGAAGGTAAGGACCTGGAATAAAAAGGCTAAGGAAGAAAAGAAGAGGAGGAAAAAGTGGTGCTAGGGATGGTGTCTTGATAAAGGAAGGCTTTTTTTGTGTCTGTTACAACTTATTATGTTAATTCATTAACCTTCACTTTTTTCATACTTTATTCTGGAATAAGTGAACAGAATGTACTTTCAGTTAAATCAAAATTTCCAGCCAAGATAAACGCTCTCCATTTGGTGAAAGTGCATTTACATTTTCCTTTCAAAGGATCTCCCTCTTTATGCAGGTTGGGCTTTCCCTGTTGCCAGCCTGTAAAATCAGTTTCTGCTGCAGTGCAGAGCAGTGCTGTGAGACCCTGGGTGTTCCCCTGCACGCTGGGTAAGGAGCTCTTTGCCCTCAGGGGTCTGCATGATGGGATGGAATGTGCATGTGAAGTGTTGCAGTCACTGTCCACTCCCCTTGTACAGTGGAGATAAAAAAATGGAAGAGGCTGAGGGCCTGAATTCAGCAAAAAATGGATGTATTGCTTTGCCATATGAAGGCAAGAGTGAGCTGGCAGGGCTCCTCTGCCCTTTCCAGGGGCAGAAATGAAGCCAGCTCGCTGCAGCTGGCACGGCAAGCAGACCAGGTGACCTGGTGAGTCACTGGCACCAAGCTGCCTCCAGCTTCACACCCAGTGCCTGCCCAGCGCGTTCCGGAGCATTCCGAGCCACAGAGGCTGCAGGGTGATCCTGGTTACCCTCTGTCCTGCAGGGCTGCCCACCTCCTGTTCATTATGTCAGAATGAATCACGGAGTACTTTGTGCTGGAAGGGACCCTTAAAGCTCACCTATTCCACCCCCTCAGGCACTCCCATTTGAGCTGGGCACGAGTGTCTCTAGAGGGACCACAGGAATTTCATTGTCCAGTCGAGCTTGTGGTGAGTGACAGGACAAGGGGCAGTGGCTGCAAACTGAGGGAGGGCAGGGTGAGATTAAACATCAGGAAGAAATTGTTTCATGAGAACATTGCCCAGAGAAGCTGTGGCTGCCCCTGCATCCCTGGAGGTGTTCAAGGCCAGGATAGACAGGTCTTGGAGCAAACTGGCATAGTAGAAAATGTCCCTGCCCATGGCAAGGGGTGGGAGTGGATGAGCTTTAAAACCCTTTCCAACCCCAACCATTCTGTGATTTTTTTTTATTCTTAGGGAGAATGAAACCATTATTGAACAGCCTTCTCACCTGCAAAACAGCCAAGTGGGAAGTGGGTGTAGGCCAAGAAAACCTTTGGTTTGGGATGGGGCCCTCATGACACAGTGAAGACCCAGATCCAGCCCCACTGGTTTCATGACTTCCCTGAATCCCATCCCAGGCACTGTGTGGGGGCTGCATCCTGTCTGAGGGGGTTTCGGTGTCACCACAGCCCTGAGGCTTGTCCCATCTGTTCACAAATACAAAGTATGAAGGACTTGCACTACTTCAACTGAGTTGTCCAATAAGAGCATAAAGAGGTAGTGAAACACTTGGAAACTGACACCAGCATAAACTTTTTAAGGCATTTTTAGTGATTTTACAAAGCAGTACCTGTCATATATATGCATAGATTAATGATTTGTTAACATTATGTTGCTTCAGGGAGTAGGTGATAGCAGGAATTTAGGAAAGGAGAGAATACAGAAGGTGTCTTATCTCAGAATTGTGGATATGCTCAGAGAATTTTAACACAATGATGTCTGAATAATAATGCAGACCGAAGTGTACATGTTCTGATGGGATTTCATGTGTGCTGGTCTGCAGCAGGTCTTTTGAAGACCTGCAGCTGAAGTTATGCAAACACAAGGTTTTCACTGAAAGCATTATTTTTCCTTAGTGCACAAAGCAAGGAAATGGAAATAATTGCAAAAGGAGTGTTCTGCTGCAACAGACTGCTTGACTTCTGCAGGGGGGTAGGTTTGGTAATTTTTGTATTCTTGATTTCTATTAGTCCAAGGAAAAAACAAAAAAATTAAAGACTAAGTTCTGTTCTCAGACAGACAGCTTGGAGCACACTGCCTCGTCTCACATAAACTCTCGAGAGGTGCTCCAGCCCTGCAGTGCAAACTCCCAGTACTGGTGTGTAACTGGTGAGATACAGGAGCAGCAGCAGAGCCCAGGCAGAGCCAGTCTGAACACACTTTTGATCTCAGTGCTGTAAGTGCAAGTGGTTTGTAGTGTGCTGTAAGTGCAGAGAAACTACTGAAAAACCATTTTCATGGGAAGTGAGAGCTTCCCATGAAACAAAGCAGAAAACACAGAAGATGTTTCTCTTTTATGAAGGTGAAATCATCACAGGGCCGAGATGTTTATCTAGCGTGTTTTTCTAATCATCCTTTCAGAGTTAATAAATGTCCTGTAGCAAAGTGCTGACGTTATGCAACCCCGTGTCTCCCTAAATCAATTTTCCTTCCACTGGTGTGCACTTCCTCCCTGCCAAGCCATACCCACGGCATCCCAGTCATGCCTTCTAGAGCTGGGGCTGCCCTCCTGCAGCACCTGGCCCTGCAAACACTCCTTTATCCACCTGCTGAGGAGGAGACAAGCCTGGCCACAGGTTGGTTTTGTGCTGTGCATGGTAAGAGCAGCATTGTGCTTGCAGCTGGGAGAGGGACAGAGCTTTTAGTTTGGCTGATTAATATTCCAGGTGATGGGTGCTTCCAAGCTAGGACACGGGGCTTTTACCTGTGGAAACGCAGCAAAGCTATCTAGTGCTTTGTCTTCTTTCTGGAATTTTCCTCTCTCCCTGCCAAAATCCAGGTTTCTCTGAGGGTTTAATTTATGGTGAGGCATTTGTTTGTGCAATGACCTGCTACCGCACAATCGCGGCCATTGTATCTTGCATTCTCCGAATTGTTGCTGTGAAGTCTGCGGGCAGCCCAGCTCTGTGAGCAGCCTGTTTTTAGAGGAATTCCTGCATCCAAGCACAATAGGAGGAAAGGGCCAGACTCTCAGCAGCTCTAATTCCAGCACACCCCTTGTGATGTTACCAGGGGTGTAGTAAAGCTGGATTAATATTGTGTTAGGCATAGGAACACACGCAAGCACAAGCACGGTCCTTGAAACCGGTTATAATGCACTTGACCCTCACTGGAAGAAAACAGCTCAGGTTCTCCCACAGAAGATATATTTCAAAGTATTAGATCAAAAGAAAGCTTACACCTCAGATTCAAATATTCATTAAGCTCACACGCAATTCAGTTTTCAGAGACCTGTCTCTCAGGGACAGAGAAATACAGAGACACTACACTATCTCATCAGCTGTGTATTATTACTATCTGGTCATTTTCATTTGGCAGAATGGAAAGGCAGTAAAAAGAAATGTTAAGGAGTTCTGGTTATTTCTTTTAAAAAAAATTTATTTCTTTTCTCTGTTTCCTCCAAGGCTCGGCCACCTGGGCTATGCAGTACTAATAAATCCTCACCCTGCTAGAAACTCCTTGATAACTCATATTCTTGAGCTCCTCCTGAGCCTCAGCTGCTCTCCTTCAGCAGGGCTGCTCAAGTGCTGCTTGCCAGGTGTTTTGAGGAGAGGAAAGACCCAGGTAAGTCAGTAACAGGGGGCATTAAAAGGAAAGAACAGAGTGCTCTTACCTCTCAGACGAGCTTGGGAGGAGCTGTAGGTTTGCTGGTTAGGCCAGAAGGAAAGTAGGGAAAAAGAAAATGTCCCACCAGCTTATATAGGCTAGCATGGCTCCTGTCCTGATATTACTGATTTGTTTCTCCTCCCACTTAGTGAGCTCCAAGTGAATGTTAAGAAAGTTCCCCTTTGAATTCTCCACCTTTCCTCTTGCTCTGTCCTGGGTCTCTTGCCAACAATCTATCCAAATGTCGTCTTTCCTGCTGGATTTTTTTTAAAGTTTTTTCTCAGTTTTTAAAATTATTTTTTTTTACTTTTTCCTTCTTTTAAAATAATTAATTCTCCTTTAACTTTGTCCTTTCTCCTTCTCTACCACTTAAAATAACAGAAGGTTTTAAAATGGACTCTCAGTATACCTGAGCTTGACCTCAAGTTCATCCTCAGCATTATCTTCCTAATCCAATACAACTTAGCATCCTTCCCTACCAAAATTCTGACCTGAGAAGGTGCAACACAGCATTTTGTGTTCAGCAGCCCATCAAGTTTGCCTGTTTCTGGGTACCTTTCAGAAACGCTGTTCTGTTAATGAAATGCAATGGAAGACCTGGTGACTTTCCAATGTTTAATAGCTTTTATATATTATTTGAGAAATTCAAGGGGCATTTTTCTTTCTTTTTCTTTCTTTTTCTTTCTTTTTCTTTCTTTTTCTTTCTTTTTCTTTCTTTTCCTTTTTTTTTTTTTTTTTTTTAACCTATCCTCCCCATCTCACTGGAGGAATCTGAAATATCAGAAGTGTGGCATATTTGAGAGGTTTATAAGGGTGTGAAAGTGCTGCAAATGACAGAGAAGGGGCTGGAGAGGGAAGTCTTGAATAGCAATGCAGAAGAAAGGACAGAGAAGAACTTAAGGGTGAACTTAATGGTGAACTTAAGGGACCTTACAGGCTAATTTAATCCATAGTAGAATTCACTTCAGGACTCTTTCACAGTGATGGCTGAGAGAAGCAGCCTCGCAAATTGATCTGGGTGCTGGAGAGAATGGTTTATTGTTAAACCAGAACCCATCTAGCTGTATGACTTTGCTTCCCCCAGCCCTGTGGCAGCAGCCTCAGCATGCACATGAGCTGGAGGGATGTTTTTCTCCCTGCACTCATTCCCAGGGCTCATCTCTTTTGATGGAGATGTTTTTCACAGCAGACTGGATTTTCTTCCTCCCCTCAGAGGAGGGCATCTGATCTAAGCTGTCAGCTTAGCACTGCTGCAAGAGCTGGTTCTGCTCTGATCAAACAGGCAGCAGCCCTTGTGGGTGAGCCAGACACTGCCATCCTACACCGTTGCACCCAGCAGAACGTGTAATTTTGCAGGGGAATCTCCCTCACTCTGGTGTAGTTAACATATTTTCCCTTTACCATTAATTTCTCCTCGGGCTGCCTTTGCTTTCTCACTGGTAAAATGAATCCTTGCATGTCCAAAGAAGGGAAATTCATTGAGTGATTTGGATGGGAGAGCCTCACAGGGGGTCTGTTCAGACTGAGTTTTGATCTTCACTCCTCATATTTCAGGAATGCCCAGACCTGGCTTCAAATTATTTCAGGCAACATCTCCTCAGCTCTCCCTCAAAGGGGTGCAGCACATGGGGCAGCCAGGGCTCACTCCTGGGCTGGGCTGTAGGGTATTTATTCCCTCCAGGGAATCACAGATTCACAGGATATTCTGAGTTGGAAGGGACCCACAAGAATCATTGAGTCAGCTCTAAAGTAAATGGCCCATACAGGGAATAAACTCACAGCCTTGTCCATGTCAGCACCATGCTCTGACCAACAGAGCCAATTCCGGGTGAGGGAATGGGAAATGAGGAATTCCAGGCGAGTTATTGGGAATGGGAGTGGGAAACGAGAGGATGTTACTGGGAATGGGAGTGGGGAACACGGGAATCTGAGGGAGTTACTGGGAATGGAGAAGGAGAAATGAGGATTTAACTGGGAATGGGAATGGGAAACGGACCCGTGGAATTCTGGGTGAGTTCCTGGGAATGGAATTCTGGGGGAGTTATTGGGAATAGGGAAGGGAAATAGGGAATTCTGGGTGAGTTCCTGGGCATGGGAAATGAGGATTTGGGTTGGTTATAGAATCCCAGAATGTTTTGAGTTGGAAGAGACCTTAGAGCCCACCTCATTCCACCCCCTGCCTTGAGCAGGGACACCTTCCACTACCCCCGGTTGCTCCAAGCCCTGCCCAGCCCGGCCTGGAACACTGCCAGGGATCCAGGGGCAGCCGCAGGCCCTGTGCCAGGGCCTCCCCACCCTCACAGGGAACAACCTCTTGCTCACATCTGATCTCGACTGCCCTCTGTCTGCATGGAGCCACTGCCACCTGCACTGTCGCCACCTGTACAAGGGGGCCAGGTTCAGGACTGCTCTGTCTGATTCTGGTGCCTTAATGAGCTTCTTGCCAGGTTGGAACGACACACAAAGGAGGCAGTGGCTGCCGGGTCAGTGATGGATATCTTGGAGTGGAGCATTGTTTGGATTATCAGAGCTGGTTAATCAGTAACAGGATCACAGTCTGCTGGTGGGAGTGAGGTCCCTGGCAGAGCCTGCTCTGGGATGGAGAGCAGGGAAAGCCTCCAGTGCCATGTGACAATCTCTGGATCCCAGGTGCAGCCAGCTGCTGGAAAGGTGGATGCAGGAATGCTTCCCTGCAGCTGTGTGCCCTAGGAAAACCCTCCTGGTTGCCCGAGGACTGAGATTCCCCCTGTGTAGGATTGGTGTAGAAAGGTGGGAACGATAGAAAACCTCCCAGTGCCAGTTCTGGTGCCCAGCACTAACCTCCAGTGCTGTAAGTGATTTAGGTATCCTTTGGGGTTCTAGGTGGGAAAACTGAACTTGCAATGGCCATTCCTAGGGAAAAGAATTGAGATGTGCCACGTGTTTGTCATGTAGCTGTCACTTATCAGTTATCACTTATCCACCTGCCTGGGAGTGGGCCACCAGCTCTGAGAGACCAGCTAAATGTGTGCAAATTGATCATGCAGGTGACACAGGGCACTAGCGAGTTTCCTCTTGATTTTAGGCACGTGTGAAGACCACTTGGTGCTGAGGACAAGGCAGCTGGTGTTGGTGTCTGACAGCTAAGCTCTGTGTGATTCAGGAGGTCTAAATCTGTGACTTACCTCACCAGCTCTCTGCTGGAGAAGATGCTTGATGTTTCCTCTTCTGTGCTCTCTGGGAAGGTGTCTCTGAGGAGATCCCTTGGACCAAGCCCAGTGCTGGATGTGGTCAGAACCATGTCACCACTGGATCTCAACCAGACACAGCACCAGAAAAAAGCTGAATGATCCCTGACTGGTTCAGCTCGCCCGGCAGGAGCTGCCTGGCTGCATCAGCTGGGTACAAAGCTTGAACTGGTCAGCTGTGCCAGGAAAGATTCTAATGGCCCTAATTCAGCTTCACACGCTTTGGCTTCACTCCTTTCTCAAGCCTAAGTGGCCTTGAAGTGGTGCATTAAAACCACTTGGTAGCAGACTGGCTTTTACTGCTGTTTTTGGCTGCACTCCTTGACTCAGCTTTTACCGATGGGAATAGGCCTGCTCAGGGAGCTGCATCAGCTCTTGGACTCCAACAAGTGCTTTAAAACAGTGTAAATCCATGTATGGAGCTTTGCAGGTGGCTAAACCCCAAGTCCTGATCTGCTTTTGCCAGGCTGGGGTGTGGATTATGTGATACATGTCCAGTGTTTGTGAGAGAAAGGGAGAGATCCCTTCCCTGGAAATGCTGGCAGCATTCCTCCTTATGGAGCCCACAGAGAGATTGGCTGTCTTGCTGCAAGGACACCTTGCTGCACTGTGGTCACCTTGGTGACCACCAGGACCCTCCAGACCTCTTCTTTTGCTGCTTTCCATCTGGAGGGCCACCAGCACGTACGGATGGAATTGTTCCTCCCCAGGTGTGGGACTCCACACTTCTTCTGGAACTTGAAGGGGCTCTTGTCAGCCCATTTTTTCCAGCCTGCTGAGGACCTCTGGATGCCAACACAGCCCTCTGGTGTTCCCAACACTACTTCCAGTTTTGTGCCTTCCACAAATTTGCTGAGGGTGCGCCAACATTCTGATCCTTAGTTATGAAATTAAACTTAATATTCCTGGCTTGCACCACTAATGACTGGGGTCTACATGTAATTTGTGCCACTGATTATAACACTTTGAGCCCAACCATTCAGCCAATTTTCAATCCAACTTTCTTCACATTTATTTAGCCCATACTCCATTAACTTGTCTGTGAGGATGTTATGGGACAGAGTCTCAAAATGAGGTGATGCTCCAAATTTGCTACAGCAAGGTAAGGGACTTTTGCAGCTCACCTGGGCTGGCTGTGAGCAAATCTAATGTTTCACTTCCAGAAGTGCTGCCAGTCTGTGGTTCTTCTGCAGGTGTGTGCAGAGCTGGCAGTGGTGATGGAAGCATGGCAGGAGTGAGAGAGAGCCCGTGTCCTGGCTGGGGACACAGCTGCTCTGGCCAGCCATGGTCTGTCCTGTCCCTCCGGCTGGAGGAGCAGGTCAGCCCCCACCAACATCTGTGGCCACCTTGCTTTTCATCATCTTGTTTTTAGGAGTGAGTGAAGAGTGGAAAAATCTGTTTCAGCAGAGAGCACCACAGGGTCTGTCACAATCTTGGACTTGTTTGCTAAGAGCAATAGTTTTGGGTTTATACAAAGCCAACAGCTGGATGGGAACGGGAAGGTCTATCCCTGCATTTTGGCCTGTGAAACTCTCTGTAGAAAGCTGCTGTTTGCCATTCCCCTGTGTGGCAGGGGACGGGGCTGGGTACAGACTGTGCTCTGCTCCAGTGTCCGTCTCCCTCTCGTGGTGTGGCTCCAGCACACCCACACGTGCAGCTGTGGGAATTGCAGCAAATATTCGGATCTCCATGTTCAGAGGGCTCACAAACAGCAGTTCCCTTGCCCTGGCAGAGTCCAAACTCTTTGTGCTCTATCTGCTGCTCTGTGCTCTGCTCCCAAAATTTCCAGTTGTCCTAATGCATACACATCGCTTCCCTCCTCCTCCTGCCTGCTCTGGAGACCCACTGTCCTTTCTGTCCACCTGGACGTGCTCTCATGACTCACCTTCTCAGTCCATGCAGCTCCAAGGGTGCATAAGTGATACCTGGAAACCAGCTTATTGATTAGGAGTGGCAGTCTCTGCATCCTGGGGTAGGAGTGGGGCAGGAATGTGTGAAGGGCAGGTTGTAGCTGTCCTACAGCTACAGCAGTGTGTAAAAAAGCTCTGCTCTGTCATGGCAAAATAAGTGGCAACTTCAGAGAGAGGTGCAGACTCTCTGGCTCATGCCTGAGTCTGAGCCTCAAGGCTGTTTGTTTTTCTGGTCATCTCCAGCGTGGCAGACTGGATCATCCACTGTAGAATCACAGCATTATAGAATAGTTGTTCAGAGAAGAGCTTTGAGATGATTGGGTCCAACCATTATATTGAATCAGTTTGAAATACTAGAGGGGTTTGAAAGCCTGAGGTTGATTGTATTGCTGTATTTCAGTAAAGGTGGGAAATTGAAACTGAAATAATTCTAAGTTTCAGCTTCAAACCCCTCTCCTGTTCTCCTGGCTCCAAGGAAAAGCCCAAATTCAAAAAGACTCTTTTTCTAAATCTACCTCAAGACAGCAGGATCCTGTTAGAAATAACAAAGCTGGCCAGACTTGCCTCTTTTTACAACACAAGGCAAAATGTTTCTCTGCTTCTTCATTTACTTTTTCAATTTGAGAGTCCATTCACTTCCCTGCATCCACTCTCAGCTTAATAAACTTCCCTGCCCTTTCTACTTCCCTTGCTCTGATGGTAGGGCTGTGAGTGTCACCCAGGGTATGGCTGCTTCCAAGGAAATAATCCATTCTCACAAAACTGTGTGTTGTAGGAGATGTATGTGTTAGGCCTTAACATAGAGCAGAATGCTATAACTTTTCCAGCAAAAAACTCTTCCAGCCTATAAATCCCAGTGATTACTACTTTCTTGCCAGGTAGCTCTTATTAAAAGTGGAGGATGCTGTACACAGCATGGGTTGCTGATCAACAAGAGAAAGAGGACTGGTAGCATCCAGAAATGAAGCATCAGACAGGAGAAACAACTGAAAATTAATAGTCAGTGCAATGGATAGAGGGAGAGTTACTCTGGCTGTGGGATTTTGCAAGCAGTGACATTTTCATGCACAAGCACAAATAGGTATAAATCCATTTGCAAAAAATTTCACATTTTGGGGTAGGCAAAAGAAAAAAAAAGTCATATGTATTGGGTAACTCAGTTTCTGTGAAGGAAGATGTCCTAAATGTGATTTAATTTGCACAAGTGAATGAAGCTCACTTGGCAACAGCAAGAAAGCATTGCTGGCTGACAGTTGACCTCTGACTTTTTGTTTTCTCCAAAGACAGGAAATCTCTCCCTGATTTCTGGCTGAGTGCTTCTGCAGAGCAGAGATTTTTGGAAGACAGAGCAACAGACCTGTCAGCACTTGGCTGAAATGAGGGAAGTGTGGAAAAGCAGTGTCAGGTACAGGACAGGGTGTGCTGGGGGAAAAATACTCCAGACCATCCTGAGCTGCACAGGTCAAGGATGCCTCTGCCTCTCTGCCTTTGCCTTTTGCAATTCAGTGCTCAGCACAGTTTAATTTGCAGGGGCTGGGATGTGCTGCACATCCCCAAGAACTGTGCATTTTGGGTGGTGACATAGCTGGATGCTTTTGGAGGGGCTTCTGCGCACACGTGGTGCTTCAACCCTGCTGTGCTGTGTGAAGATGCGCATTTTGGGAGCAGGGATTTTTGTCTGCCCCAGCTGTCTATGCAAAAAGCTGCCCCTTTTTGGATGTGAGGATGTGAGGATGCAGCTCCGTGAGACTTCAAGCTCTTGAATGCACAGAGGTTCCTGAGTGCACTCAGGAGCTGCTGAATGACAAGTCAGAGATACCCAAACTCATTTTCAGGCAAAACGTGGTGGGAGAAACCTTTGCTTCCCACACAGCTATCGCATGTCTCATCCCACCACTGGAATGTGTGAATTCCAGCTGTGGCAACAGCTGTAGGAATCTGTAAAAGCCCCCTGAGAACTGTAAAATCAACTGCAATCAAGGGCTTGTTTCCTGTTTGAGCTCCTTCCATCTCCCAAATTAAAACTGATGTAGAGGACGAGGGAGAGAGGGAAAGCATTCAGCAAACAGGTTTCCCCCTCAGAGTGGTGACATTTCTGCAACCCTGGCAGATGTGATCTACAGAAAACCTAAATAATTCTGCAGTGTTGGACAAGCTGTCTGCCTTTGCAGACTGGAGATGTCTGGCACGGACAGAGCACAGGGCAACTCCCCAGCAGCTGGATGTTTTTAGGAATTACCTTATTCTGACAAGTTTTGAAGTTTTGGGTTTTTCAGCTTGTAGGAAGGTTCCATGTTGTTTGACTGCCCCCCTGGAACACAGAGCCTTTCCTGGTATTTCTGGTGCCTGCTGGGATGCTGGCTGGCTCCCTGTGCCAGCAGCCTGGGTGCTGGGGAGAGATGCACACTCTCCCTGTATCTGATGATTTCAGGCTCCTGAATCACTGCAGGTCTGGACTGATTGCTTGCAGGTATGGGAAGAAGAGGTGTCACATTGCAGAAGGGCTGAAGAAAAGGACAATATTTATTTTAAGCTCACAGCAATGTTGAGTGGAACAAGGAGCAGGGCCCAGGCTCTGCAGCAAAGCAGCTCTGGTTGCTTGAGAGTGGAGTCCAACAGGGAATTTGTTCATCAGGCTTTAACCCACTGTGCTTTGCTGGGCTGGGAGGGCAAGCAGTGCTGCAGCCACATCTCCCCATCATTGTTTGGAAGCACAGCACTGCGTTTTCCGGGTCTGCACCTCCCTGGTGCCACCACCTCCTGTTGTGGTCTCCCTCTGTGCTGCTCTTCCCATCAGCTCTTGACCTCTGACTTTTTGGTTTTCTCCAAAGAACGAAAGTCTCTACCTGATTTCTGGCTGGGTGGTTCGGCAGAGCAGAGATTTTTGGAAGACAGATTAAGTCTCCAAGAAGATCAGATGATGGAAACCAGTTTTAGAGTGGAGATCAGGAAAAAATTCATTTTGGAAAGGGCTGTCAAACACTGACACAGCTGCTCAAGGCAGTGATGGAGCCCCCATCCCTGGAAGGATTTAAATGCCATGTGGATGTGGCACAAGGGGACACGGACTAGTGTCAAGTTTAGCAGTGTTGAGGGAGTGGTTGGAGTTGAGGATCTTAGGGGGCTTCTCCAGTCTATAGGATTCTGTGCTTCTGTGAATCAGGAGGGAAATTTTGTGCTCCAGCAATGAGGATGCTCCAGTGCAGCTTGGCAGCGTGGCTCTGACCTCTGTGTAAATGTCCACTGGGAAAGCAAATCCCTTCCCTCCACCTTCCCTCCATGCAGCTTTGCTAATTATTCATGAGGAGTCATTGCCAGGTCAGTCATCCTGGAGCCATAAATGCCCAAACCAAGATATCTAAAGGGCTTGCCCCAGCTTTTTCTGTATGAGTTCTGTGGCTGATCTTACCAGCAGAAGCACCTATGTCTACAGGAGAAGAGTTGAGAACTTCCCCTCAAAAAGCAAAGTTGCCTTTTTTTTTTTTTTTTCTTTTAAGGGGTATGAAGCAAATGCAAAAGTAAGAAAAATAATATTTGAAAATAATATTTGAAGCAATAATGTAAGCATTTTTCTTGGAACTGCATTGTGTACTTACTATTTTTTACATTGAACTCCACTTAGAATTGTCTTAATTCACTGGGAAGCTCTCTTGTAATTCCTTCACTTTGCTAAGTCTGTTCTGCTTTTTAATTTTTTGAGGCAAAATTTTAGGGGGTTGGTTTTTTCATGTGGTATGGCTAGGCCAGGTGTTGGTTTGTACAGGAATATTTATTTAATGCTGTTTAAGGCAGAGTTGAGCTGGGTGGAGTGATGACTAACTGCAGAAGAAACTTTTTTGTTTTCTCCTTTAATGGTCATATTTGTTTTATGTTAGACCTCTGGGAGCTGTTGCAAAATTATTAGTCCCACTGAAAACTGTACATTTTTTCTCTCTTAATGAAAATTTTTATAGAAGTCTCTAGGTGTCAGACTGCTGGGCTACCACTGATAGCTTCAGTTAGTGCTTTTATTGTCTGCTGTTCCCTTGCAGGAGACACTTGATTTGTCTTGCCTGTTTTCAAGAATTATTAGTACTGGCTATAGTTACTCAAATCTTTTGATTAGCTAGAGACTTAAAAAAGCTGTTTATACTCTATTTTTATGGAAGGCTTCAACTCTAGAAATTGCTTTACTAATTGACTTTAGGATGGATTTTCATGTGGCTGAGGAATTAATGCTTGCAGTGGCACTTGGATGACAAATCCTTTCCAATAGTCGTATTGTGCCTGGGCTTCACTGTTATTTTTAGGAAAACAAACAATATGTTTGGCATAACTAACTGCAGTTGTGGTTTTTCTTCACATATGTGATGAAAAAAGCCATTATTTTGCTGTAATTTTCCCAGTAACCTTGCACTTCTAGTATTCAAATATTTCTCTAACGCTGTGCATGATCTAAATTAAACTGTTCATGAATAAGCTCTCCTAGTTTCTGTGTGCTTCATATTCCATTGACTGCTGCAGAGAGGTCTTCAGACAGTTGTGTGTCACCTCCTGTGTTATTCTGCCTCTCTTTGTCTCTCTGCAGCAGCAGCAACAGGGGGATGTCCCTGACCTTGCAGTTTGCAGTGACCTCAGGAGATTGCTTTGGTCCTAGCATTAGTTTGCTGATATCATGGCTCAAAGGATGTCTTGGAAAAGAAAGGAGGAAGTAGGACCTAAATTTTACCAGAATTCCTGGAATGGCCTCCCTTGTTTAAAAAACCCCAAACATCTGAACTTAAATAACACCGTGTTTTTGTCTCCCAGGATAAATTCATTCTTGGATGCTGTTTCTATGGGATATTTAGAGGGGTGGCAGATGCTGGTGCTGCTGGATTTTAGGTGATTAAGGCACAAATAATCCCATGAACACAATCCAGGCTCACCTTTTTAAAAAGTGGTTTTTGGAGGTGGGATCCCACCTGCTCAAAAATATTCACGTGGATCTGTAAAACAGCCCAGCATCGTGAGGCAGAGAGGGGCAGCTTCTGGTCTGAGTGTTTGTGGTTGCGTAGTCCCTTTGGATTTTAAATCTTCACATCCCTTGGGCCTGTGATTTTAAACTGACCTTGTAAAACAACTTTAGAGTGAGGAAGCCTTTCTGTCAGGCCTTCTTCACAGAGGTTCCTGAGAAAATCCTTTGCCAACTCCTTAGGGCAGTTGGAGCTTCCCTGCCGAATGGATTTTGAAGAGGCATAAAGTGGCAGTGGTAACCTTTGCCTTGTTAATTTCTCATGGTCTAATGGAAAGGATCTGCTCCTCTATGAAAGAGTCAGAAAGAACTGACACCAGCAGTAAATGTTTATCCCATTCTTTACATGAAGTTTTTTCATTTCCCAATGGATGTGTGTATGGATTCAGACTTGCTATCCTGCAATCAGCAGGAGAGAGAGATCTTCAATTTGCAAGACAGAAAATTATTCAAGAAAAAGAAGAATGTTTGATCACTGCTAGCTAGTCGCTCTTCTAGTCTGATTAAAGCATATATATTCATTGCCTTGGCACTTAATGAGGAGGCAGGAGATGGCACCAGAAGTGCTACAGGATGTGCTCTGTAAGAATATTTACCTGTGTGTGTTGTAGCTGTTAAGAGGTATTAAATGGGTTAGACATTGATGGCACACAAGAAAGGAAGAGAACAGTCTGTTTATTTCACTTTCAAATACACATGCTCTTAATTTGAAGTGCAGCTCTTGACTTAGTTCTTACATTATTTATTATTATTAGACACCAATGCCTTCTCAGCATATTTATTTTGTTAAATTACACCTCTGAAATTAAATGCGGCCTCTTGTCAGCTTTAATGTTCTTCTGCCTATTCTTATAATTATTATTGATAAGAGGTGACTTTCAAGTTAACAGCCAGTGGATTGATAAGGCAGCTGTTATTATGTTACCTGAGTGCTTTTTGGAAAGCTTAGCTCAAGGGCAAACCGTGATTTCTCCAGTGCGGAATGCTGAATCCCCAGCCTGCATACTGCTGGCAAAAGTGATGCTGTGTGGCTGTGCTGCACCTGGGTGATGCCTGAGAAGCTGCCCCCAGTCTGCCCCAGGCTGCAGAGCTGTGGGTGCCCGCAATCAGTGAGCGTGGCGGCTCTTGGGGGTGCACAGGGGGGTGCCCCCACTGTTAACCCCTGAGCCGCCAGAGGGTTTCTGCTCCCTTCGCTTCTGCTCCTCCCTCCGGCTCTCCGAGGCCCTTCTCCTCATCCTCAGGTAGTAGATCCGGTTGGCTTCTGGGTGGGTGACCTGGCAGAGGGGCATTTTGTAGATGGCCGGGTTCTGGGAGGTGATCAGCAGGAAGAGAAGCGCCGAGAGGCAGAAGGGCCAGGTGCACACTGGCAGCCCGAGCTGGCAGGGGACACAACACACAAACAGCACTTTGGTACCATTTTTGGTCTCTGTGCTTATTCCTGCCTGTGGCTACACTCTTCCATGTGGGAAGCTGGGAGAGCCTTGGTTTCCCTGAAGGCACAGTGGGCACCAAATGCTGATTCAGCTGGCCACACAGAGGTCTGCTTTTCAGCTGGAGGGCTGCACAAAGCATCTGACACTGCAGACCTCAGTCCTGTCAGTGGTGCAGCTTCAATCCCAGTGCTGGATGGAACCTGGCACCAGCATTGAAGCAACTGAATCAGGCTCTGAAGCTGTGATCACTTCAAGGAAAGCCAAGACACCCAGCTCACACATGGACACCTGAATTCTCTAACAGAAGAGCCAAATTCTACCCTCTCTGTTCTGTAAAATATGTATGGAGTGTATTATTCATGCATATTTCCACTCCCCAGTGACAATATCACACTGGCATCACATCTAACCCTCAGCCCTCTCCGTTCCCCCACCTCTGGACCTGAATTGAGGTTTTCCAAAAGCAAGATCACAGGGACAAAAAAGTGGGTGTCCTTTTTCCTGATGACTCCCAAAAGCAGGTGTGCTTAAAGCAGCCCATATGTGGGGACCTACACAGTACTGAGAGGGTGCCAGATGAAAATGTTCAGTGCATGAAGCTGCTAGTTCTAATCTTTTTTTTTCTTTTAAGTTAGTAAGTCAATTTAATTAAAATATGGTTTTGCTTTAATCTCTCAGATCTTAAAGAAGAAGCAGAGCCTGGCATTTCTGTCTTCACTCCTTTCTTGATTTGTCCAAATATAATAACTTTGTACTTAAGAGAACAGTCTCCCCCTCATTTTAGTTCTCATACCCAGTTCAAACATCAAGAATATCTATGGGCAGTGTTGGAGAAAGAGATTGAATGAAGAAAATGAGAATTTAGATAATTTGGAATTCCTGAAAGATAATGTTCAACTAAGTATTTAATCTCAAACCATATGCTGTTGCTGTAACTCACATATACATGCACAGCCCTGTTGTGGATAACATGCTCCAAAGGTCTTTGAAATCTTATTATCAGATATAAAGTCTTCAGGGGCACAATTCAGCTGACACAGGGTTTGTACAAGACCTGCCAGCTGGCTGCAGCATTCTCATTTCAGTGTTGTCAAAGCTGACATGGAGAATTTTGAGGCATTTCCTTAATGTCATATTTGAACAAATCAAGATGCAGTTAAAAACAACAACAACAACAAAAAAAAAAACCTTAGGTAAAACAGAAAAGCCCATACTTACCACAGAGAGTGCATTAGCAAGAGCTGCTCCAGAGTAGGCACAAAATAATGCTGGAAAGAGAAGACCAAAGAGAGCTCAGGATGAGAAAAACATTCAATTCTCAATTCTCAATTCTCAAAAAACAAAACCCCAAAAGAAAACCCCCAGAAAAACCAACCAAAAAAACCCACAAAACCCCAAAAACCCCCAAACCCAAGCAACATTTTCCAAATGCACAGCAAAATATCCTCCCAGATACCTAATGTGAGGATCACTGCTAGAATTCAACAATTAGTTGAAATGCCCCAAGAGAAAGTGGCCTAAAACTGCACCAAGGGTGATCTAGGTTGAGTATTAGGGAAAAATTTCTTCACAGAAAGGGGTGTCCCACCCCACAGCTGCCCAGGGCAGTGGTGGAGCTCCCATCCTTGGAGGGATTAGCAGCTGTGTGGATGTGGCACCTGGGCATTTTGTTCTTTCTTCTCTGTAGAGATGCATGGTGAATGAAGAACAAAGTTTCGTCAAGATGGAGTGATGGTGGCATTTCTTTTATCTTTAATTTTTTTTTTAAATTTGGCACTACCTGACCCACATGCAGTGGGAATTGCTGAAATTCTCCAGAATTCTTCAGAAATTCTCTTTCCTGTGCCTTCATACCACAACCAGTTACCAAAGGGTCTCTTTGCATCAGGATGCCAGAATGGCAGAACAGGAGGCAAGGTCAGGCACCCAAGGGTTAAATCAAGGAAG
Organism: Melospiza melodia melodia; assembly: GCF_035770615.1. Classification (NCBI taxonomy): domain Eukaryota; kingdom Metazoa; phylum Chordata; class Aves; order Passeriformes; family Passerellidae; genus Melospiza; species Melospiza melodia. Next base: position 2,613,131 of record NC_086226.1, read on the forward strand.
GAAAAGCTACTGAGAAACCCAGAAACTGTGCTCAGGACACTGAGATAAAGATAATTGGAGCCTGGGCATATCTTCACAGGAATGTCTTAACTGGGAAATTTCTCCAAATGTTCCCACAGTGCCTGGTTTTGGCTGCTGTTGGGTGTGGGGTCTTTGGGTGGATGGGTTTTAAACTGACCGGGTGCAACAGCTCCCTTCTTATGACACATTTCCCCCAGTGACACATATAGTCAGGAAAAGGCTGCTTCTATCAGTCTGTTGAGTTGCTAACTGGTTAAACATGCTCATGGATTAACTTGAGCTCATTCCACAAACACTACTTCCACCCTTTCTAGATGTTTCCATGTTATCAGGGTCTAAAAGTATTCTCTCTGTACTTGCACAATCAAGCCCAATGCTGTTGCTACCAGAGAAACAGCCCTTGCACAGTACGTATTTTTGGGACACACAGAGTGATGGTTGGCTCTAAGCCTGTGCTCCTGTCTTAGGTTGGAAGTGAAAGATGTGGCTGGGGTTGTGTATTCTATTGCCATCTATGAGAGGTGGGGCAGTCATCTTCTGTTAATTGGGCCACCCTTTAAAACCAGGTGGGGCAGGTTTTTTTCAATCTCTTCCACAACCAAACCTCCCTCTTCTGTTCATGGGACAGTGAGTGTCCCTGCGTGGCTGATAAAATTACATCATCCCATTGGAAGATGCTCTGGCCAGGGGGAGGAGCCAAGCATTCCTACCAGGATACAATCTGATATTTGGACCACAGAAGCCTTTTCCTACTGCATTGCCAGAGGAGCAGCTTTCTGCTCCCCTGCATTCCCAGAGGGAGACCAGGCCCGTCTACACCACCACTGGACCTTCAGAGGAAAACTCCCCCCTTGTGCAGGATCCCTGCTGCAGCAGAGCCACAGCTGGCACTGCAGGAGGGCTGAGCCACCATGGGATGGGGCTGGGACACCTCCCTGACACACAGGGGGGCAGCTCCTGCTCTGACTTTGTCAGTGTTGTTTCGTATTACTACATTTTATTTTTATTTTTATTTTTTCTTTTAATTTTTATTTTTTCCTAATAAAGATCTATTATTCCTACTCCCATATCATTACCTGAGAGCCTCTTAATTTCAAAACTATAATAATTTGGGGAGAGGGGGGTTTGCATTTTCCATTTCAAGGGAGGCTCCTGCCTTCCTTAGAGGACGCCTGTCTTTTCAAACCAAGACATCTCTTAATAAACTGCCCAAATTTTTGCCTTCCCTTTATGTGAAAGATACTTACCGCAGGCAAATGAGAGCAAATGTGGAAGATACCACAGGCAAATGAGAGCACATGTAAAAGATACTTACCACAGGCAAGTGAGAGCACATGAGTCTGCCAGGTCAGGGCGTAGAACATGCCCCCGATGGCAATGCAGGCCAGGGCACAGTTGTAGTTGTGTAGGCCCAGGTAGATGCTGTCAAAGGGGGATGCAATGCTCAGAGCTGCAGGACAAAGGCAAGGCTGTGAGCTCAGGTGTGAGAGGAACATGCAGGAGGAGTCTGTCATCTCTTCCTCATAACATCAGGGTGGGTTTGTCTGTTCTCACGCACGCACACATGCAGGAAAAAGAGGATGTCAAAGGAGGCTCTCGTTATTTTGGAGTTCTGATAATGTCCCTGCGGTGGAATTTGGCCCAGACTCAAAGGCTGAATTCGGACAAAACTTCCTGTGTATTCACTGAGTGTGTTGTATCCACACACACAGATGGAGGATCCAGCCAGAGTGTGGGAAAACCTCACCTGGGTGTCCTCCTTGCAGAAAGCTGTGCTCACACACACACTGTTTACACCTCATATGTACCCTAATTTTGAATATCAGAGGCACAACTGCATGTCTTTTGTGGGAGCAAGCAGAGTTTTCAATTTTTCCTAGAGATCTTTGTGAGATATGGTCCAGTTACAAGAGGTAGTCACTCCACCTGTGCAGTGGAAATTCTCCACGGGGATGGGAGTTGAGGGATCTGCCCCAAATTTGACCTCTCAGAAACTTCTGTAGGATTTCTCACAGGCTTCAGGAGTACCAGTGAAAAGGAGAGTTCAATATGTAGTGCACAGACCACTAGCAATATTAAGGCATTTCCTTCTGTATTGTCCTCATCTGTACTCTGTTTTATCACCATGCTTGTCCCCAGAACTTTCCCCTGACCTTTCCCTTCTAGACTGAATGTCACACCTCTGCCATATGCTCTTAGCCATACAAATTGTGGACAGTTTTGTTTACAATCATGAATATAACACAGCTACATCATGTATAAAGTGCTTCAGAGCACAGAGAAATTTTTGGATCACTGTCTTTACCAAGGAATCAGACTACACTTATTCTGTCATCTGTATTTATTAAAATTGGTCTCTTAAGTGGCATTAATGTTATCTAACCTCTAGGGTCTGCTTCTTGTCTCTCAATATTGTTTCTCTCTGGTTAGTGGAGAGACAGGACATTTTTAGTGGCATTCATTTTGCTATTTTGACAAATCCACAGCAGGGCTGAGCAAACTGCATCCCAGTAAAGTCTGTTTCTCTTCCTTGGCTGATTAGTTCTGGGGCAGACCATTGCTCGTGGTCATCATTTAAAGCAATTGTGGTGGCAAGAAATCAGTTCTGAAAGTCTTTCTCCAGATTTCCTTATGGTCTCCATGGGATTTATCACATCCAATGGCTAGAGAGTTAAGTAAGGTGGAACAAACCACCTGTCTGAGTTACAAATCTAACAAAAAATGCAAAGTTTAAAGAAAACCTGCTTCTGTTGTTGCTTGCACTCTGTCGTGTGACCTTTGCTAAGAGCTTTCAAATTTAGAGACAGTTTGAAAGATGAGTGTTGTCCCCACTACGGCCAAGATGATACAACTTTAAAGTCTGGACAGAATCTGCCTTGGATCAAGATACCTTGGTTGCAAAAATAATTTGGTCGGTGTTTCTTACCTGCAAACATCCCCACAGCTGATCCAATTGCAGCATGCAAACAAATCAGTGGGGAGGAGATGAGCAGAGCCACAAGGAAAATCCCTCCAGTCCAGGGGTTTCCACAACCATACACTTGACCAATCCCAACTGGGATGGATTGTAAGAGCTGCAGCAGATGGCAGAAAAGTGCTTGTTATTTATTGTCTGTCTGTGCCCTGAGGGACACAGCAGATGTTCTATCCAAGATACTGGCTGAAAAGGGAAGGAAGAAATCCTGGCTCGGAGCTGGACTCGGAGCACCTCATGGAATCTCAGAATGGTTTGAATTGGAAGGTGTTACAGCGCCTGTGTGGGCGCAGCTGGTGATAGAGAGACGATGAATCTTGTTTCTTGATCAGAAGGCTTGATTTATTAAGATATGATACATAATACATTATGACTATACTACATAGAATATAGAGAGAGGTTTGCAGAGCTGCTAGCTAAGCTAAGAATAGATAGAAAAGAATCCCAAACAAAGTTGTGTCCAGGGACTCAGTCCCCTCACTTGCCCTGGTGATTGGCCCTTAATTATAAACATAGGAAATGAACCAATCAAGGTGTCCCTGTTGCATTCCACAGCAGCTGATAATAATTGTTTACCTTCTCTTCGGAGGCCTCTGGCCTCCCGAAGACACAGAAATCTGAAAGAAAGGATTTCTGTGGAAAAATGTCTGCGACAGGAAGGGACCTTAGAGATCATCTCATTCCACCCCCTGCCATGAGCAGGGACAGCTTCCACCATCCCAGGGTGCTCCAAGCCCCATCCACCCTGGCCTTGGACACTCCCAGGGATCCAGGGGTAGTCACAGCTGCTCTGTGGGGGCCTCACCACTCTCACAGGAAAGGGATTTTTCCCCAATATCCAATCTAAACTTATTCTCTTTCAAATTGAAGCCATTTCTCCTTGGGGGGAATGCCTTCAAAAGTCCCTCCAACTGTAAGTAGTCTTTGCTACACAATCTCTTCAGGTATGGGAAGGCCTTAGGTAACCCCAAAGCCATCTTTTTCAGGATAAATAAACCCAGTGCTCCAAGCCTTCTCTTATAAAAGATTTGCTCCATCCCTCTGATCACGTTGGTGCCTCTGGATTCCCTGCAGCAGCTCCAGCTCCTTGTGCTGCTGGAGCCAGGGCTGGGGCAGCTCTGCAGGTGGGCTCTCACCTGAGCCCAGGGGCACAGGGGCAGGATCCCCCTGCCCTGCTGCCCACGCTGGGGATCAGCCCAGGGCAGGGGGTTCAGGCTGGGGCAGGCCCAGCTCTCACCCACAGCACCCCCAGCTCCTTCTCCCAGGGCTGCTGCCTCTGCTCAGCCCCAGCCTGGGCTGGTCCCAGGGGCTGCCCTGGCCCAGGTGCAGCTCCAGCTCTTGGCCTTGTTAAACCCCATGAGATTCCCTGGGCCACTCCTGCAGCCTGTCCAGGTCCCTCTGGATGCCATCCCATCCTCCAGGAGTGTCAGCTGCACCTCTCAGCTTGGTGCCATCTGCAAATCCGCTGAGGGTGCCCTGGATCCCTCTGTCTGTGTCATTAATGAGGATATTCAATAACACTGGTGGCCAGATGGATCCCCTGGGACCCTAAACCATTCACCACAACCCTCTGGATCTGTTACCCTGTTCTCCTCTAGGAAGGTGACCCTTCAGAGCTAGAGCTAGACATGAGGGGACTGGGTATAAATGAGTTTCTGTCACTTTGAAATCCTGATGTTTCCTCTGAATTTTCAGATTGCCACTGACAGTGTTGCTGATGTTTTTTTTAACCTGGACAGGAGGAGGTCATATCCAGATGTGTGCTGGATGTACACTCAAGACTAGTTTTGGGCCAAGCCAAGTTTGAGGGGAATGAGAGGCTCGGGTTCTCTGCTCCCTGAGGCTCCACCAGCCTTTCTGCTGGAAGAACCAGGACTGTCCCTGGGGATTCTCTGGCACTGAACCAACCCATGTATTTCTGTGAATTCTGACCCACATAAAAGCATCACCCAGAGGAGAATGCCTTCATGCTCACCTTCTCAGTGAAAACCACAAACCTGTTGGTGTGAAGCTTACCAGAGGCACATTGATGTCAGACCAGGTGATATTGGGCACTGCAGCTACGGGCTTGATGAGGGTTGTGGGGAAGAAGGGGTTGTAGTGTCCTGTGGCTGCCAGGTACAGGGTGACCACAATGTTGAAGGGCAGAGTGAAAACAGGAAGGTCCCATTTGCTGAAGATGGATCCCAAAGCACTGGACAGTACTGGGCTGAGAAAAGGAGAAGAAATGGAATTATGACTTGCTCATCACAATTTATAGTGGTGAGACAGCCTGCCTCTTTGGTCACAAAATGATAACTTTGGCAAATAAAGGCCAATACAGTTCCTTGTAGCAATGCCAGGTGGTGAATACCTTAATAATACCTTAATACCTTAATCTGCATCAAACAAAGAGTTGTCAAAAGCTGTTTGTCTTTCTGAAGAAAATAAGGTCCCATCCATATATGCATCCAATACAGCATTTGAGCATGGACAGAGACAGGGAATCTGACTTACTATTCAGTTTAAAATTTGAACAAAAAGCAGAAAAGGAAATTTTGGGAATGTTACGTGAAGAACTGGGGAAAGCTTCAGGTGGTCTAAAAAAGCTGCTGTCTTGAGGAGGCAGGAGGGAGTTGGAAATTACCCAATTTGCTTTTTTTTTGGCCTTTTTTGTTTTGTTCTTGTTTAAACAGTTTGAAGGGTATCAGGAGATGGGTTGGAAGAGAAATAAAGCAGAAGAAGTGATCAAAGGCAGTGGAAAATCTTCCATTAAGAAAGATAAAAATATTTACTGTGCTGGACACTGTTTCTGGGGACTCTGAGGCCCAACAGATGAAATCATCACTGTAGCAGAGCTGGGCAAGGTGCTGGTACTTGACTTCACTCAGACCCTGACTGATGTAATTTTGTGCTGCCCAGGTATCATCTGAAATCATACACAGTTTACTGAAAACTGAGACTTGTTTTTAAGTAGCTTAATTGAATATTTTTAGTTTGTAAAGTATTTGGGGTGAGACTCAACCTAGAGTCAAAACACAAAACCCATATAAACCTTGAAATACCATGGCCTTTCCCAAAGTTCTTGTCTGTAGAACCTGGAATATAATCTTTCTTTGATCTGCTTTCCTCAGGACATTTCCAGACTCCCTGATTTCCACTTGAAGTGTGTGTCCTACATGAAGGACTGTATGGGAGCATATTGGCAAGGTAATATCTGATTTTTATGGATCTCAGAAAGCTCAAGGAAGAGAAGAAATTGCCAGTCCTTTGTGCAAATGGCCAGTGTTCTCCTTCCAGCTGACCTCTTCAGCTACAGGTGAGCTGAATAGCTCTTATGGTCTACTCCAAGTAGCAGTGAATAAAAAATCAATTTAAAGACTTTAAGTTTTTCAAGGAACTGGATTTGAGCCCTAGAAGGTCATTAAGCTGGTTATAATAAAAAACAACTCCATCCAAGTTATTTGACATTTCAATAGCAACATCTTGTGTCCTGCTGTACAGATACTATCAGTGGGAAAAATGCTTTGTTCTCCCTGTGTAATCTCAGATGAAGCCTATTCTTTTTTTGACAAGTTTGGTTCCCAAAGGAGTTTACAGATTTCCTTGCTTGCAGCTGTAGGGAAAAAAAAAAAATCAGTACTTCAGTGAAAATAGTGTCCTAATTTCTGTGCTGAAATACAAAGCTTCTGTCACTTACACATCTTGTCAGGAAAAAAGGAAACAGTTAAATAAATGCTGACTTCTAAAGCTGAAAGTCAAAGTATCGGTTAAAAAAATCACTGAAGTGTCTGATTTTAAAATATTTCAGCTCTACCCTCAAGACTTGTGAACTAAACAATGAAGAAAATTTTGAACAAAAGGCCTCAAGGAATTCTGGCAGATGAGACAAACTAAACATTCTTGCAACATGTCCTGGGTTTTGAGAGATTGTTATAAAATGACCTTTGCTGAGAATGACTAAAGAAATGAAATATAAAAGCAAATCTGATCTTAAAAGCAGTGAAAATCCAATAATGGTTAGCATCTTACTGCTTACAGTGATAAAATGTGAGTATTAAATTAATTTCAGCTAAGGCTGTTAAACAGATTCTGCAGTGCTGTTCAGATCCATATTTAAAAATGGCAAAATTTAATCCTGGATGGACATAGCCTGTTCTTTGGAGCTATTTGGAGGAATTAATTCTGCTCATGACTGGTTGCACATCCGAGAAGGAGAATATTGAATTCAGCCCCAGGATGAGCACAGGGTTGATTCAGGGCTTGGATGAGGAAGAAGCCTTGTGGTGTTGGGTGCAATGACCTCCATCCCATGTGTGTCCTGCTGCTGAGAGCCATTTTCAGAGGCCTGGGGTGGTGCTGCTTTGCCTGTGTGCTGCAACCAGTGTTTCTGTGCCCTCAGCTCCTACCATGTCCCCCACGAGCTCCGTGAGGTGACAAACACAACTCTCCAGTGCCATCAAGTCTGGAGTCACTGGCACAGGGCAGAGGGGCCCTCAGTGTGCCTGAGCTGCTTGTAGGCAGACCTATCCTTTGGGAATTGTCCCTAGGAGGAGTGATGCCTCAGGTTTTGGCTTTTATTTTCAGATTCTGTGCCGCTTTACTGTGTACTTCTGAGTTTCATATTAGGGGATGGTGAGCTCTCTTCACAGAGCAGGGAGACAAAACAATTCCTTCTCTAGCTGAGGATCAGGGAGAAATGATCCAAATTTCAGGCCCAAGAGCATAAACAACGTGGACTGAAGAGAAAAAAACAAGAGACATGAACTTGGACAATTAGGTCCAACATGTAAATGGACCAAAACTTATAAAAATGAGGGACCCCATGACCGGCAGTCCATTTTGTGTCCATTTTGGTTCATCCTGGGTGTAGCCCTGGCTGGGCTGTTGTGCTGCCCGAGGTGGATCCATTGAGGCCTTCTACTAAATGGAGGCCTTCCACTTTTTTGTTTAGCTCTGCCTGGTGTCTGTTCTGGGTCAGCCTTCAGGAGGCATGAGGAGCAGTGGCACTTACCAGGCCATGGAAATCACAGCCACGGGAGGCAGGAGCCACCAGTAGTAGTCGCCCTTGTCAGAGTAGACGGCCATGAGCAGGCCCACCAGGATCCCGTTGTAGCCGTGCAGCCCAGCCGCGATGGACGACCTGCCATGGGAACAATTGCGAGGCAGAAAGCTTTGCTGAAGGCAGCCCATCTCTGGGGCCCACAGAAACACAATTTCTAAGTGTCCTGCCCCTGTGAAAAAGCAGTGAGATTACTGATGTACTGCCTTGCACTGGTGTGTGGAAGGGGGGAAGTTTGGGATCTGCTGGATGATGGAGGGGGATCCTGGTGACTCAAAGGACCTGCATGGTTTGAGGATGGCTATCAAGGAGAAAGAACTGGGTGTTTTCAGGAAGACAGGCAGCCACAGGGACAGGCCAGCTCTCCTTGGCCCCAGCACTGTCTTCACCTGAGTCTTCTGTCTCTAACAAGGCAGGGTGACCCATCAGTGAGCTCCAAATAATATCACAACCATCAATTTTTATTAAGTGCACGAGGACACGAGGTGCCACCTACCTGTCCTGGCTGAGGGCCAGTGCAGTTAACGTGGACACAGTAGTTCCAGTGCAGCCCGTGAGCATCCACCAGGGGCTCTGGATGAAAAGCCCCACTAAAATGATCAGCCCACTAAGAGGGTTGTTGACAAACATCACCTGAGAGGTCCCTCGCAAGATCCAGTCCACCAGCTGAACCATTAAGGGCTTGCCTGGAGGAGATCAAGGCAAAACACTGTTGGAAATGCATCATTTTAGCAAAGTACAATCATTGCAGCCCCTTTCTGGGTATAGAACAGAGGTGAAATATTAACATTTCTGTAAAACAGGTCTCTGATTGATTGTTGTCTCTGCATATTATCTGGCACTTGAGAATTAATAGGGATGTACTGGGTACTGCTATAAAATTTATGGAGGGCCAAACACACAAGTGATTTATTTATGGTTGTCAGAGAATAGTCAAAGGATTATTTGCATGGTAGATCACTTTAGATTCTGCTGTAAAATCAATAATGAGACAGACTCTTTTTGGTGTACAATTCAAATGCAGGGGGGGACTCTGAAAATACTTTGTATGTATATAGGGAAATACAGGAAATATAGGAAAAGGAAATGATTTTGCTGTTTTAGGAAGAAAATCAGCAACCTTGAGCATGAAGGTATGGTGTATATGGGAGATGGGGGTCAAAGGTTTCTAAAAAGTATTCTGAGAGCTAAAGAACCTAAATTAGAAAGCAGTAATTATAGTTTGGACAATACTCAGGGCAAAGAGGCATTTCCAGAGGACAAAGAGTTATTGCTCTTTGGAGAAGGTTATTGAACCTGGACAGAGTAAACAGACACCAAGCACAGATACCTCAGGTGAGTGCAGGGGGAAAGTGGGATGAAGGCACTGCAATAACATTTTGCTGCTTGTTCTCCTACTGCAAATTGACTTGAGTTTTTCCTCTGCCTCTCTTCTGGGAAAACTGCAACCATTTCTAAACTGCTGTGTGTTATTAAAGGAGGATGCAAGGAGAATGGTTGGGAAAGGGGAGCTACTTCCATGAACAAGATGTTCAGATGGTCATACAATGTGCATATGCAGCTTTTATCTTCTACAAGATTTGAAATTAATAATCTTAATTTGATTGTTCATTAGATGCAGCTTAAGGTGCCAGGGTATTTTCTGAATATGGGCAATGACTTATTCCTAAGAATTCCTTCCAGGCAGTGTTAAGGAGGAAGAACAAGGAGGAGGAACAGTTTTCTTAGAGGAAAATGTCCAGGCTTGTCTGAACTAGTCTTAATTAATATTTGGTGTTGAGCTATGCAACAGGTATCAGCAATACACTTAGTCTCAGACACAAGTATTAGCTGTAAAAATTCAAATATAACAGAGGACAGTGGCCAAAGCTTTCCAGAACACTGAATAAGAAAAGTTGTTGACAAAACATGAACCACTGGAGTAAAGAGAAAGCAGGAGGAGATATTCCCCTGTGTCTGGGGATAACACTGGTCTGGCTATAAATGGATGCCTCTTTTTTCTCTCCCATTGCTGGAGGTGTACTGCTAACAACCTCAGCCTTGACAGAGGACCCACAGTCTTACACAGCCTCTCAATCCCCAGTAATTATGGGTATCTTGGACTGTCTGCTCATGCATTGCTCCTGTGTGGACAGTGAACCTTTGAGATCAGTCCTGACTTCTATTTTATGGCATTGTAACACCCTCTCAGTGCTTATTGCTCCCCCAAGGCTGGGAACTCAAGAGCCTCTGCCTCTATCAGGAGGCAATTCCCCATCATCAGCCCACAGATGGATGAGAGACAGTGGCTGATCCAAGGCAGGAGACTCAACGCCCAGCCCTGCTGTGTGATTCTGGCACTGCTGTGTGAAACGTGATGCTAATGACACGTAACTGATTGAGTGTGAAAGACATCTCAGGACTGTGCCAAATTTTGCCTGCTGACATGGTGGTGGCCAGAAGATGCAGTGGATTGTCTGCCTGAGAGTGGGACAATTAAAAGGCCAGAGTTTGCGATGAGCTTGGACCGTGCTGCTTCTGCTCTGCCTCAGGGGGTAAAGCACATTTCACTGGAAGTACTGATGGTGATATGGATATCCCCAAACACATCCCTCTGCTTACTTTTCATCCACTCTCCATATTCATTCATTTCTCCTGTGAGATACCCAAAACTATGGTGGATCCAGTTTCCACTTCTCCACAGCAGGTCCTGGGCTCTTGGCATGTCCTTCTTGTACAGCTCCCTCTCATTGGGAAGTTCAGTCACAACGATCTCGCCCAGCTCCATCCTCTTTTGGGTGATGGTAAAGGGTAACTGTAAATCACAGAGCCAGTGTGTTAGAAAAACCTTTTGGGCTGGACTCTGACAACCGCCAGAACCCAGTGGTGGTATCTTTTATCAAAGATAGGATGTTTATAGAGAAGAGATCTGCCAGATCCACAGCTGGGAGTGGTATGTGCTGCAGTGGTGTCTCCTCTCAGGGATGGGGCCCAGGCACTGCCCTGCTGCTGTCATGGGAATGTGGCACACACACAGAACTGCAGGGGGAAAGAGAGACATGGCATGGGTGCCTTGCAGCATCCCACCCTCACTCCAGCTTCTGATGCAGCCTGTGGCAAGCTGCTGGTTGGACATGAGATGCGACATCTGCCAAGAGACTGAGTAGCACCTGTGTGCTGACCATGCTTGGCTGGGTGTAGCTACTGTGGCAGGTGCTGAGAAGGGAGCCTGCTGAAGTTTGTCCAGCACTGAGCTGGAGGCAAGCAGTGCAAATTGCCAGTACAGCAGCAGAGAGTAGAGGACAAGGAAATACAAGAGGAGAGGCTGAAGTGTGTGTCCTTTTTGATGTTGTGAGTTTGTGCTTTTGTATATCACCAGGAATCTATGATGCTCCTCATTCCACATCTGCCTTTGATAGAGCTGCAAGAGCAACCTGGGGTAGCATCAAAGCATTGCACAGAAATCAGCATCCACATGTGGCTTTTGACAAGGATAGGAGCATTGGCTCAGGGCTGCATGCTTAGTTAGCAGGTGAATATTCAGCAGGAGCAGGGGTTTATTAATTTTCCAATTACAGTTGTGGGGCTTTGCTCATTAAAAATCTATTACCAATGAACATTAAAGAAAAAAAAAAAACAAAAAACGCAAATACACTGTACTGCAGCCCGGTGAGCTACACTGCAGGTCACACCCTCAAAATTGCATCCCTGCTGCCGGAGGGAGCCTGGCATCAGCTGTGGGATCTGCTCTGGTGATTTCGTCGTAGCGTGGCTGGGTTTCCTGCCGGTGTTGCCGCAAAGCGGGCAGCGCTGTGCAGGGCTTGCCCCCTGTTCTGCGGGATATGGGCACCATCTTCCGGCGGGAGCTGCTGCCGGGCGGCTCGGCCGGGCGGGCCTGGAGCAGGGAGGGATGCTCGGATGCACGAAAGGCTGCTCTGCAGAGAGGAGCACTGACGGGAGGATGGCAAAGGCAGCCGCGGCTCTGAACGCCCTCAGAAGAAGGTCCTTGAGCAAGGAAAGCCGCTTTCCCCCAGCCCCTGGCGGCCCGATGCTGGGCGCAGCCCGGCACAGGCGATGTGCTGCTCCTGTTCCCGGTGCTCTGGCTCTCTCTGCCGGCAGCTCTTCCCCACGGCACTTTTTGGGGTGACCTTCAGCATCGGCGTCAGCCTGGGCAGGGCTGCACCGGCGAGAGAGGCTGTTGTTGTGTGGAACCGTATTAACAAAACCCGGGCGTCACTCGGGTTGTTTGAGCCAAACGGGGGAGGATTATTATATTCTATAATACTATAGAAGACATTGAATAGTCTAAAAAAATAAAAGAAAAAATACTGTGGTTGTGCAAGGAATAGACACCTGCAAACCTTGAATCAGATAATCAGGGATTGGTTTAAGTGGGAAGAAACCTAAAAGCCCATCCTATTCCACCCCCTGTCATGGGTAGGGACACCTTCCACTAGCCCAGGCTGCTCCAAGCCCCATCCAAACTGGTCTTGGACACTGCCAGGGATCCAGGGGCAGCCACAGCTGCTCTGGGAAGCCTGTTCCACAGTCTCACAGCTGACTTTCTTCCTTACATCTGATCTAAATCTCCCCTGTTTTAGTTTAAAATCATTCTCCCTTGTCATGTCCCACCATGCCTTGTCCCCAGGGGCTGTGCAGCTCTCCTGGAGCCCCTGGAGGCCCTGGCAGGGGCTCTGAGGTGTCCCTGGAGCTTCTCTGGTGCAGCTGAGCAGCCCCAGCTGTGCCAGGCTGGCTCCAGAGCAGAGGGGCTCCAGCCCTGGGGTGTTTCATGGGGTTGTTAATAAGGGGGTTTTGATGTTCTGCAAAGCTGCGCTCAGTGCAGGAACAAACAAGGAGCAAAAGAAGAAAGAGGGCTTGGTTTTATTATCCTGCTTTGTTTTCTGATCTGTAATCTCATTCTGTCCAGAAGATGAGTCCAGTTCCTCGTTTCAGTTTAAGGCATCCTTGGTGGATGCCATTTTTGGCTGTTCCTTGTGGCTAGCCAGAAAGATTTTGGTGTAGGGAACGCTGAGCTGGAGTTCCCCTTCTCCTCCCATGTATCCTCTAGGCTGGGGGAATTTGCAGTGGTTAGACATTGGGAATTTACATCCCTCTGAGGTAGGAAGAGACCAGCTTCTACTGGAAAATATTTGTGCCTGCTTGCATCCCAATGAGCAGTGAGGCTTTGTAAGATGCACAATTTTCTTGGGTGTAGCTCTGAGTGTAGCCTTCAGGTGGAAGTCAGGGCATCTCAACCCACAGCTGCCAACAGAAATTTCCTGCTATTCCCACAGACAGCTCAACCTGGGTGCTCTAGTGGGGCACCCAATAATTTTTGGAAAGGACACAGGGTCTGAAGTCAACAGGCCAAGCAGGGAAGAGATTCCAGAGCAATGCCAGGCCAGCACCTGGCTGTCACTGAGGTCACTTTCCCTACAAAAGTTCACAGGCATGTTTAGCCATTGTTCTGCTAACAGAGATAACTCTCTGGCGAGCACTGGAACAGACTGCCCAGGGCAGTGGTGGAATCATCATCCCTAGAAGTGATCAAAAGCTGTGTGAATGTGGCACTTGGGGACATGGGTTAGAGGTGGCCTTGGCAGTGCTGGGTTATTGTTGGACTTGATGATCTCAGAGTGCTTTTCCAACTTAAACAATTCTTTGCTTCTGTGATCCTATTCCATTTTGTCTGCTTTGTTTATTTGCTCATGTTCTCCCTGAAGTGTTTTCCAAAGGATTTCAAGGGCTGAGGTGGGCTTAGAGAGCTGCTCTGGATGCATGTAAAGAAGACTGGAAATGCCTTAGGGTCTCGAAGGTTTTTTGGGATGCATCAATAAAGAAAGGTGAGTGGTCCCTTTGCTGTGAACAGTAATCTCCATGAGCTGTGCAGTACAGCTGTAACCAGCAGGGACAATAAATGCCAAGGGGCTGTGTCTAAGTCATCACAGCATATGAAAAGCTTATGCTTATTTTAAACCCCACCAGGAAAAATTACTTGGGGGTTTTACAAAGCAGAAACATGACTTCAGAGCTCCCAAACCCTGTACTTACAAGGCTGCATAGCTCAATTCCCTCTGAAATGGAGATGTTGGACCTGTGTATTTTTAAAATTCTTGTCTTGCTCACATCATTTAACTGTCAGGGGTTAAGGGCAATGTCGTCATATGAGACTCCTTTCCACTCAATTCCTCTCTGTAGGGAGACATTAATATCTCCAGAGAGTGATTGGTGTCTCTTTTTCCCAACATACCTAGTTGATTTGTGAAAAAGGGAAAAAGAGAGTGTGTTCTGCCTCTCTTTTTCCACTGTCTGCAGAGGGAGCCTGGTGGCTGAGCTTTTAGAGGTCTGTTTCCAGGCAAGAAAAGTTCCAGCCTAAGAGACTTTGCCAAGGTCAACCCTGAATATTTTGGGAATGGGATCTCTAGTCCCAAGCTGGTGCTTTTAAATCACTGAGCCATCTGCAACAGGCCTGTAATCGACATCAAGTCGGGCATTGAAGTTCTGGGACTAAGAAAACTGCCCCAAAACTTGCCCCTTTTCATGATTCCTGCTTGCTTTCTTCTTATGGATTGGATGGGAACTGTCTCATCTTGGATGGAGCCCACTCACCCTCCTCAGATGGCACAAAGCAACTTGGGACATGGCTGGAGGAGAAGGCTGAAGAATCACCAGATTTGGGGGGAAAGAAGTAGTGCAAAAAGAAAATAAAAAAGATATTTGAGGGTGCTGAAAGCCTCTGAAGTGCTACTGTGGTGAATAGTGGGGCTTTATGTAAGAACAGCCCAAGGGGCTGCAGCAGCTGGGTGAGACCCTGGAGGGTTGTGATGGGCACAGTGATCCCTGCAGGATCATTCCACCCTGGGAAAAAACCACCATTTATTTGCAGGGAACACCTGTCAGTCTATTGATGGGCTGGTGCTCAGTGGCACAGGCTGCATGAATAACAGAGAAATCATTCTAACAATTATCTAATTAGGGCTAATGAGAGCCTGAATCACTTACGGCACACCTAGGGCTGATGAGGAATTCCTTGAGAAAGGGCCTTTTGTTAGCAAACACCAATTCATCAGCGTGGTAATGAGCAGTCCTGCTTGTTAAGAACATTTTGCAGGCTGCAGGGTAGTGCCAGCTGGTTGGGCCTCACCTCCAGACCTACCTGTGCCTGCTCATCCCAGCAGACAGCGGCTGCAGCCTGCTTTTGAGGCACAGGGTGCTGACAGCACAGAGATGTGTGTTTTTAAAGCCTTCTGCATCAAGCTCTGGGTTTCTCTTTGGCTTGTGCTGCTAAAGAAAACGTTCCCAGCATACCAATATCACAAAGCCTTCAGTGATCTGGTGGCCTCAGGCAAATTAAAGAAAACCAAAAACAACCCAATATTTTGGTCAGAACAGTGAGATGGTTCGTGATCAGCGTGGTGGGTGATGAGTATCACTTGAGCCAAGTGTTCTACAGGGCTGCTGTTTGTGTTGGGAGCTTGGCCATGTGTTAAGGTACCTGAAGCCAAGCCTGGATAAATTATCTTTCCGCTTCTGTGCTGAAAGCACAGTCATCAGAAACGCATTGACTTCAAGGGACGTGGCCTCACAAGGGCCTTGAAAAGAAACAGTTTGCAAAATCACATTTCTCTCATAAGAAGCCATAAAAGAATAGAGAAGAAGTACCATGTACAGCTAGAGGGAAAAACTTTGGGATAGTGACAGAACGCTTGGCTGAGTCGTAATGACTTTGCCAAGTGAGGCTCTACCAGGGATCAACCTGTGATGTTGAAAGCAAATGAAAAAATCAGGGCATTTCAGAACAGTTGCTGAGGATGCATGCAGCACAGTTTCTGAGAATAGTTTCTGAGACCTTTAAAATAAGAAAAAAAGACAAAAAACCAAATAACCAACCGACCAACTAAAAAAAAAAAAAAAAAACACCCAAAAGGAAAAAAAAGGTATTCAGGTGACCTTTTTTCCTATCACAGTCATTAAAAGAAGCCACATCCTGCAGCAGTTCTATCATACCTTTACAGGCACAGCTACAACAATTAGCAGTTGGAGTAGTTTAATGGGGCTAAATATGATTCTTACATCCTTATTTAGATAATTGGCTTTTACAGTGTGGTCTTGGAGTCTTTCTGTGTCTTCCTTTCCCAGTCTCTGTGCTGTGTAATGCAATACTTTGCTCCAAGGCGAGAGTTTACTACTTCTCCTTTCCCCCTCTGCTGCAGCAGTATGTCCCATTCTGCCAGTGGAGGCACAGAGTTTATTTAATGGATTATATTGGTGTCTGTGGTGGGAGCTGTGCTGGCACCATTCGTGTTTGGATTGTCTGTACAGCCACAGTCACACACACATGTGCACATGTGTGTAGCTGTGAAGGAGGAGGCTTTGGCTTCCTTACCACAGATCTCCTGAATGGTGTTGCTAGAAAGGGATTAATGGGCTCATAAAGTGGTTTGTGTCGAAATGGACATTAAAGCTCATCCTCTCCCACCCCCTGCCATGGGCAGGGACACCTTCCAGGCCTTGGACACCTGCAGGGATTGGGCAGACACAACTTCCCTGGGCAACATGTGCCAGGGCCTCATCACCCTCACAGGGAAGGATTTCTTTGTAATATATTATCTAACTCTAGTTCTATTCATCTTGACTCGCTATAACCATTTGAAGGCTTATCATTATGTTGCCTCTCCATGACTGACATGGAGATGATCAGTATCATCTCCAGGGAGACCACCCAGGTGTGTGGGACATCATTGTTGGGATGGGATGGATTGGCTCCCAGAAGTGGTTCCCTCATCCTTTCAGTGACACAGAGAGGCTGAGGTGGGACCTACGAGGGTTGGCATGTGCAATGTGGATGTCTGTACCTGAGCATCTTGCCTTGATCTGGTCAATGTATGCATCTGAAGCATGATTCATCCTCTCCCATCCTACACAGATGAATCAAGTCCCAAATGCTGTCACAGTTTCTGTCTATAACGGGAAAGACAGGCAGCTCAGATGCACACAGCTGCACCACGTGTGCGCAGGGAGAGGCGTGATGAGTCTCAGCTAAGTGACTGTCCTAAGGTTATTCAGGAAATCTGGAGCTCACCGGGATACCAAACAAGAACACCTTCACTTTTGAACCAAGTGCCTCATACGTGAGGAATTTTCAAAATGCTATCTGTTTTTCAGTAATAAAAGTAGTCAGGTCAGGTAGATATTTTAAGACACAAAAATCCTGTTTTCCTGCATGTGGTTCCAGTTATAAAACCAGAGGGGAAAACAAATAGAGAAAATATGAAATATAAAAACCGTAGCTTCTAAACAGAATGTTTTTCAAAGGTTTCCATGAGGTGTTGGCTGTTCAGCAAAGCAGACTGTAAAACAATTTTACAAGCCACATTTATTCTAAGAGCTCCAGTTATTGAAGTACAATTCAAACTCTTGTTCTGCCGGCCAAGTTCCATAAATTAAACACTTGTCCAATAACACATACCTCTCCTCTGTTTCTTTTTGGCTTTTTGTGTTTGTGAGTCTCACTCCTTTTTTTTCCTTCTTTTTTTTAATCCTTTGCAAATGGAAACAAAAAGGGTTTGCTTGTTCTAGGAATAGATTTAAGAAGCAGAGCAGTAAAAGTAAAAATAAGGCAAGGAAAAAGAAAACAGGTCAACAGACTAAAATGAGACTTTTGTTCCATTATTTTGCATCCTGCTGACACTGATTCACAGTGAGGGCTAAATCTGTGGTGTGAAGCTGTGTGATCTCAAACATTCAACTAAAGCTGTGCCTCTGGATATTATGAGAAACCAGCCAGGTGACCTGACAGCTAGGAAGGGAGGTTGGATGTGTGTTCTGCCTTCAGAGAGAACCCAATATCCCTCCTTCCCTAGAGCATTTTGCCCTTAGATATGTGACCATCACCAGGATCAGCCTTTTCTTGCAAGAGAGGGGACAGGGAGTGTGAGATATCCTGTCTGATCTGGAGCAGGAATGGACCTGCAGATATGTCAAGGAAAAGCCCTGCCAGTAGTGCTCCTGGGCTCACTGTCCCTTCCCTGTCCCACCTTTTCTCCTGTTTCTCTCTGCTGTCACCCACCTTCAGTTCATGCTGGTCTAGAGCCTCATTTTCAGGCTGTATCTAAACCTTGCATTTTCTTTCATTGAATCATAAAGGTTGGAAAAAACCTCTAAGATCATCAAGTTCAAACTTTGAGCAATCCCCACCTTGTCACCCAGACCAGAGTAGCATGTCCAGTTTTTCCTTGGGCACCTCCAGTGCTGGGGACTCCAATGTTTAGCAGCCTTTTCCATGAAGAATTCCTGTGTCCTCTTGTCCTGTCCTATCTCTTTTCCTTCAGCACAGGATCTGTCCTAATGGTCACACCTGCCTTGTTGTGTCAGCATCTTCCTGAGTTTCGCTTTGATGTTTCCCTGTCTTTCTCCTCCACACTGGCCGTGAGCTGCCTGTCTTCATTTTCAGAACCAGTCACTGCTCCGTCTCATCAGGAGGGAAAAATTAACTCCCACATCCCACAAAGCTGCCTCTACTTGTCAGAAGCATTTCTAAAGATCCTCTCCTGTGGTGCAAAGCTTAGGCATCCAAACATGAGCTCCAGTGAAATGAATGCCTTCTTTAATCCAGCGAGGAGTGAGGTGGGAATAATACAGCACGGAACTGGACAATGTCTCTGCTTTCTTATTAATTCACAGTGAAAACTTGGGCAAGTCAGCTACTGAATGTCTCTCATCAATTCAGAGGTGACCTCTTAAACGAGAATAAATCCTTTTAACTCGCTGTAGTGATTCAGGGTCTTGCTCTGTGAGGCTTGAGTGTGACAGACATGGGCAGCCAAATGTGAATCAGTTTGGAGCTGCCAGAGAAATTACTGTTCTTTGTTGAGGGCTACCTTCTGCCAGGCTGAGATACTATAACTGATGGGTGTGAAAGAGGACAGGGAAGGAAATGTGCCTTAGGACATTTTAGTATGGAAGAAGGCAGATTTAATTTAGCTTCTGCTGAAGGTGATTTTAGGCAGCCTGCTCATGCTGCAGTGAGGTTGGAGGCAGTCTTGTGGTCAGTCTCAAAAGCTGGGGAGTGACCAAAGGATGGCAGGGACATTAGTTCTGTCAGAGGGGCACTGGTTAAGGGTGATGATTCCTGCCTCAGCTGCCCACCCAGACTGCAAGAGCTCAAAGAGGGCTTTGAACAAGGAATTTTTTCAGGTTTTCTCTGTGGTTGTGCCGTGTGGTTTTCTCATGCCAGGGAGCACAAAGGGCAAGGCAAGGGTGGATCATCTATGACTCCATCAGTGCTCTGCAGACAGGTGATTGGTGGTCTGCAACACCTGTACTGCATGACCAAATGGCTGATGTTAACATACACTGAGAAACCTTATTTATTCTATGCAAAATTACCCTGTTGTTAAACCTTTAAGCTTTTCATCTGGGGTTGGATATCCTGTACAAGCCTTGGGGAGCTGGCAAAACCCCTTCAATTTGGTGTGAAATACATTGCTTTTTTTTCTCTTAGCTTAGCTTAGCAAAGCTTTGCTTGTAAATATTTTAACTGCAAACACAATCACATGGTGTCTGCTGTTCCTGGGCTGATCCAGCTGAATACTGGGCTGTCTTTAGGAATGCATGGTAAACCACAGACTGTAAAGTGCTAGGTGCTGTTCACAGTGGATTGAAATGTCAGAGCATGGCCATTATTTGGTTAATCTTGGGACAAAGCACTCAGCATTTTAATATGGAAACCATAAAGGCATTTCTCCATATAGTTCACATTTGCTTGCTCCTTAATAGAAAGTTAATGGGGATTTTCTTTTTCAGATAACAACAATTTATCATGTGTTTCCCTGGTAACTACAACATCGTGAACCTTCCTTGAAAACTCCATTGGGATTCCTGCAATGTTTGTGAGCATAATGAATGGTAAGTGTAAGGCAAACCCATTGAATCACTTTATTTTAAATTCTGGCAGAGACATAATTTCCCACAGTTCATAAACATTTACAAAAAAGGAGTTTACATGAAGAAAAACAGTTGTTTTTATCACTCAGATCAAAGAATGCATTTATCTGGATGTATGGATGCGTTTTCTGCCAGCTTTTGATAAACTCAGGTGACAATCTTTAAGAGGCTTCACAGACTAGTGCGGAACCTTTGAAGTCTGCAGCTTTGCTCACCTGAAAACACAGACATCACTTCTGCTCTCTGTTCTGTGTGAGCCTGAAGTTTGCACTTCAAAGATTGTAAACGACAGGACAAATTTCCCAAGCTGCTGGCTCCAGAGTTATTGGAATAAAATGGTGTGGTGTGGTGGCACGTTGCAGGATTCTCAGGATGGGGCTTGGAGCAACCTGCTCCAGCAGAAGGTGCCCCTGTCCACAACAGGGGGATTGGAACTAAAATACCTTTAAGGTGCCTTCTAAATCAAACTTTTCAAGGATTCTTTAATTTAATTGTTGTCTCCACACCCTGTGGCATCTTATCTGCTCCTGTGCCATGGGATTGGCAATTGCGCACTGGAAAAATGGCTTTATGTCTTTTGGAAGTGCAATGCAAGGGATTCCCCTAAAACGTTCATGATCTTTTCATTAGACCTAAGATGGGAGAGATGGAGTGGAGTGAGGGCTGCAGATAAAAACTTATGTGATAGAGTCTGACTGTCATCTCAGGTTTTATTCCTCTGTAGTTAATAAAATATCGCTTATATAAGTGAGAGACGGGTCATATCCATCAGTCTCAGTGGAGCTGCTCTGGATTCTTGTTGCTGTACATAAAAAATGTTTCTAGTGCTGTTTGCAAGTGTGGACTTGTTTACTGCAGGATGGAGCAAGGTTTCTCTTGCTCTTCCTTTTGCTGAGGATTTTGAAGGAGTGTGCAGAGCAGCCATGTTCTTTTACAGATGTTTCTAACAACCAAAAGATATTAAAATGGCTATTTTATATATATATATAAATAATATACATATTTCAAAATGTTTAATTTTGCTTTAATTTTTTTAGAAGCTAGTATTACTTATCTACAATGTCACATGTAAATGTGCCCTGTGGCTGCAGGGTGACTGGGGACATTGCTGGCTCATTCTGAGGCTGTCTAAAGTTGTGTCAGGTGCTGTCTAAGGTTCAGCCTTACCCACCAGTGCAGGTGGTGCTGTCTCCTCTTTCCAAACATGTTTCTGGTAAAGAACTTTAACTCAGACCAAAATCTGCCTTTTGTCTTCTGGAGATTGACTGAATTATGGATTTAGAAACAGTCTCAGGGTTAAGATTTGTGAACTTCAGCACAGCACATCCCAGTGTATTGGTTTATTTACTTTTGTACAGAGGGCATTTTTTACCAGTTTCTTGTGGCTGTGGTGGCAGCTGGGGCCAGTGGATGTCCTGTGCACATCTAGCATTGGGAATGGGAATTAGTGCCCATTCTATGGGGGATAAATGGGACTAAAATCTATGAAATCAAATATTTTAGGTGAAATGCCCATGTTCATGAGGAAAGGAAAGGCAAGCAAGAAAGAAAGAGTGTTTTGCCAGATCTCCTTCTGTGTATCATTTACAAGTGTGAGCACTGTGAATTCCCCAGACAAGGCTTGGAGATGTGTTCAAATTGAGCTTGGAGACCCAGGGGGAGATCAAGGTTTGGCTCTTCCAGAGGGGAGGAAAGGAGGGAATGGGATATAGGGACTCTTTGAAATTAGGAATTGGAGAAAAAAATCATAGCCAATTTCTGCAATTAACAGCTAATTCTTCCAGTGGAAAAGAGGTGGAAATGTGGTATTGGTGTCTCTGAGTAAGGTACTCCCAATTTTACCCTGTGCGTGAGAGTAACACTGGGTTCACTCTCACAGCTGGGTAGGTGAACAAATTTGGGGATGACCTTGAGGCTGAGCTGAGTACACGGCCTGAGGCTGGGAGTCAGCTGCAGGTGCAAAGTGATTTGGAAGAACATGGAGGTAGGTATTAGGACTTCAAAATTTAAATTTATTTGTTGAAGTTTTTTTTTTTTTTAAATTAAAAAAAAAGTACCAGAGTTGTAGAATTGGTTCAGGCCAATTTGTACAGGCTTTTTTAAAAAATGTATTGCTACTTTTTGTTTAGTAGTAGGAGCCTGTAACAAGATAGCGTTCAGGTGGGATTATGAATATTAAATGATTTGCTGCAGAATGATGGTTAGGGTTGAATTTTGTTCACACATAGAAAAAAACTGTGTGCTGCTCTGAGTAGATTTGGTTGCCTTATTCTGAATTTTTAATTGGTGTGTATTCCTGCCCTTAGATGAGGGACAACCTCTGTGAAACTGGTGACTACAGAGCTATTTTCAAGTTTGCAAATCCTGTGATGCAGATATCACTGTGAATACTTTAAGCTCTAGCCTCTTGATGTGCTTTATGCCTTTTTAATTCTCTGTATTATTAGTACGAGTTATTTTTACAGGATTTGAAAGATGCATTGCAGAACCTTGCTGCTGAACTTTGGCACAGCAGTGAAGGAAAACACAGAGTTTGCATCAGCTTGTTTTACTCACAGTAAATTTTCACCCTGAGGTGATGTGCCTTATCTGCAGCCAAGGTTAGGTTTACAGTCGGGTTCTATTGTAATGCTCAAAATGCAACATTTTGTTTCAATGAAGGCTTCCAGTTATGTAGAGGAAACATCTAACTAGTGTGAGTTATTTAAATGCCACACTCTTAGTCTTGTGTGACCCTGAGTGCTTTCTGCATAGCCAGTTCTTGGGTAATATAGGATTTATGAGACCGAAGGAGGCTTAATGAGGCTTACAATATAAATTTGCCAGTTGTACCGAGTCCAGTACAAAGGTTGGGATTAGTTTGGAGGTCATGAAAAGTTGATTTGGAAAGCCAGGGGCTTGGCTGAAGCTTTCCTGATGCAAAGGGAAGAGCCAAGGGCTGCTTTCACTTGCTTTAAGTCCTTTAGTCTGAACCTCATCTGAGGTGAGGTTATGCTTGGGATGCACCCCAGGCTCCTTGCTGTGAACCAAAACACCTCTCCACAAGGCTGCTCTGGGATTTCCTGTGTTTCCAGGAAGAGCTGAAATGCTGTGGTGACATAGTCACTGAAGAAACTCACTTCAAATAATTTTGCCCTTAGCATTAGATATGTCACTTCTGTGCCATGGTTATGTTTTCCATGGCTGCAGCACAAGTCAAATCCCATGGCTGATTCCAATGCCCCACCATGAGTAAATACTTAGTTTTGCTGTATAAGAGAGGAAAAGGTTAGATCTCTTTCTGTCTTTGGATATAAAAGAATAATTTTAGAGAGAAAGATGCCTTTTATTGCTAAAAAAGCAGTTTCAGGTCACTCCACATCCAGAAGTAACAGCTGTGTTTAGCAGAGTACTTTGTCAGAAGAAAATAAAAAAAGATCAAATGCAGAAAGGGAAAATAAAAGAGTTACAGTCTGCATGTATTAAAGCCTAGTTTAGCTAAATTCGATGATAATTTTTCAAAGGAGAAAAGTACTGCAATAAAACATTTATTGTGTTTTTGTGCTTGTTGTCATTCCTTTGAGAAAAATGAAACAGTTTTAAGACTCATTCTATACTAATATTTTTTTTTGTTTTTCAGTTCAAGCATTAAACAACAACAAAAAAGAGTTATTCACACAGTTCTCATTATAGATTTTACTGGAGGAAACAGTCGTAGCTTTCTGGATGGTCTGACCCATTCAAGAAGTCATCATTTGTTTTAAATGGACATTGGCAAGGTCCTTAATAAGGATATGAATGCTTAAGGAAAACCAGATATTTGGAATTGAAATGAAGGAAAAAAAAATCTGAGTATAAAACCCCCTAAAATACATGTGCTAGGAATAACTCATCTACATGACTTGTGCTCAGATCCATTTGGTGGAGAATTGTTGAAGCCTGAGGCAGAAAAAAGGATGTTTGGGCAGCAGAAGCCAACTTGGAGGCTGTAAAGCGATTTGTTTCTATTTCCTTGTATCAATTTAAACAGTCAAATCAGCTTTACAGCTCTGAAATAAACACAGTTGGGAGTTTATGTGAGTTCAGCATGGTGTAACTGTATGGCTTGGACATGGTAGGGAAAGGAGAAGAAACATTTGCATCCAATTTGCCAACTGACATATCAACAAGCTGGTTGAGGTAATGGGACAGATCAGTATTTTAGATCGTAAAAGTTTAAGAAGCTGAGAATGTGGAAAAGAGAATTAATTTTGAAGTTCAGCAGTCATTCACAGCCAGATACACAGGATGGTGTGAGGGGACCTTGGGCACTGCTGTTCCTGCCTTGTTCCTTCCCTTGGTGCAAGGGAATTTTGACTCATTGGAGAATGGACGTGCATGAGGCAGAGGACAACGACCTGTGGCTGCATTCAGCCTGCCAAAACATCATCCAGCCTGGCAGCTGCCTCTCCCTGACCCCCGTCCCAGGCACAATGAGCTGCTCCACCTCTGCGGGCAGCTGGGATGCGACTTGATCAGAAAATACTTCTCCTAGTCTTCCAGCCAAACGTGGAAGAATGTTGTGCTTGTTGGTTGAGCTGAAGATGAGGGTGGCTGAAGGAAACATCATTGTTTTATCAGACCTGCATTAAGTTCTTGCTTTTCTGCAGTAATATGAGTGCCTGAAATCTCTGTTCCCAGTGTGGTTGGTTGTCCATCAGTGTCTGTCCAAAGCTCCAACCTTTGTAACTCAAAGACATGAAGTCCCTGTCCAAGCCCTGCTGAAGTCAAGGCACACATGGATTGCTCTGTTGTCCTCTCTGGATCAGGCTCTGGAACAGGCCACCTACTGAGCTGAAGCTTTCATCTTTCCATCAGTTTTAAAAGTGATTGATATGAATTGTGATAATGACCGGTTTGTAGATCTTGCCTTTGACTACCCACAAAGCTGCTTAGAGAATTGCAATCTTTATGTGACCATGGATATCTCACCCATGTCACTGACCTCAAAGGGAGCAAAACTTTTAGGGATTAATCAGTACAGAGAAACTCTTCCTGCTTCTGAAAGCCTCTTAAAATATTTTTTGCAGCATTTACTTACTTATCCCTCCACTTTCTGAGCATGGTTCTTCCATTGCCTAAAGACTCAGTCAGCTCTAGAAATAACCCTGTCGTTGCTTTGGAAAAGTGGATGAAGTGCCTTGTTTCGTGTTTTACAGGTGGGGAGCCTAAGAGTAGGATCATTTAAGTCTGACATGTTTGCTTGTGATTATGGAAATATCTGTAATCAAACATTTTAACAGTCAGTGCTATTTTCTAATCTGTGTGTGTGCAGTCTGATGTCTTTTGAAGGCAGCAGGAGGCAGGAAGGCCTCACAACAGGGAAAATTAAGCCAATTATCTCTGAGTAGATGTAAGGACTAAATGCCCCAATTTTAACCTACCACTTCAATACCTCTACGATTCAGCCTTTCCCTCTGCAGTGAAATGGGAATCACACTGCTGGGAGCTTGGGGCAGGACCTCAGCGAGAGAGGTGAAGGTTTAAAGAGCTTTTTAGCCCTTTGCTTTTGTTCTGACAACCCCTTCCAGCTTCACGGGAGGTGTCATGGTGTCACATGGATGGCAAGGTGAGGATTTGCCAGCCCAAGCAGGCCTCAGCTCTGATCACAGAATCACAGAATGGTTTGGGCTGAAAAGGACCTCAAAGACCATCCTGTTCCACCTCCTGCCATGGGCAGGAACAGCTTCCACTAGTCCAGGTTACTCCAAGCCCTGTCCAACCTGGCACTGAACACTTCCAGGGATGGGTTGGGCCGGTGGTGTGAGCTGCCGCGGCCAAACCCTCTGCTGTGGGTGATCCTACCAGGGTGGGCTGATGGGTGTCAGTCCTTTCCTCCTGCCCTCTCAGACTGGGACCCGAGATCCTCTCCTCTCCTTTCCATGCTGTTATTGACAGCATGTTTTGGCCATAAGCCCTGTTCCTCCTGTGTATAGAGTTTATTTCTGTATCATGGCTGAAGTACCTGATGAAATTTATAGAGGTCGGTACAGATAAGTATCCCATAACAGCTCTGAAGTTTATGTGGATTTAAATATCCAAGGAGTCTCTAGTGAAAAACTGATTTTCAGGGCATTGCCATTGGTTAAATAGATTTCAGGTCTTTATTATGCTATTGAAATACTTGAATCACCACTTGAACTAAATGAAAGCTTACTCTGTGTGCATATAATTGTTTTTCTTGCTACCTATTACTTGATTGGGGTTGAGTAAGGTTAGTAAAAGCATTAAATTAATTTTCTTGTAAAGTTATGCATTATGAAGTAAGAGGTATAAAAGTTACATTATACATGGCAAATGTCTTGAGGCTTTGGTTTATAGACTTGTTTATATTTTTATTTTAATGATTATTGCTTTCTTTGTGTCATTTCCACTTTTGAATCTCCATACTCATTACATTTTTATTATCTCTTTTATAAAATAAATGGCAGCAAACCAGACAATTTCGTTGTTGGAATAAATAGATCTGAATATATCTCTCGATAAATAAAATGTTGTGGCTGCAAGAGGGACTTTTCCAAAGTCACTAAATTGAAGGCAAAGCCAATTAATAGCTGGCCTTTCATTTTTATGGACCAGGGCATGCAACATATCCATCTGACTTGGCAGATTTGAAATTATCCAAGAGATAGCTGAACTACTTTGAAAGATATGTGAGGAAAATTAGTGCTTATGGAAGGCAACAGATCAACAGCCCTAGAAATCAAATCCCTGTGAGCTGTGTGCAAACCCTACTGAATTAATTTTGAACACTTCCCCTTGACTTCAGGGGCTGCAGTGTGAGGGTCTCTGCCTCACAGGGTTTTTGGGAGCTAAGCAAAATTTAGCAACTGATTGTCACTGTGGATCTTAACTGATTCATATTCCCAAACACACTGTGGGACCTGTAGGTGTAGCTGGTTCTTATTGGGAATCTTTCAAAGCACCAAACAGAAGTGTGTCTATTTCAGAATCACAGAATCACAGGATGTTTTGGGTAGGAAGGGACCTTAAAGATCCTCTCATTCCACCCCCTGCCATGGTCAGGGACACCTTCCATTATCCCAGGTTGCTCCAAGTCTCATCCAACCTGGCCTTGAACATGTCCCAGGAGCTGGAGATAGAAAATAGGAGTTTAATTTGTATATCTGCAGTACAAGTGCAATTGCTGTTCATAAGCTTGTGGGTGAGAAGGTCTAGATGAAATGTCTCATGAGGAGCAGCCGAGGGAGGTGGAGGTGTTTAGTCAGGAGAAAAGGAGGCTCAGGGGACACCTTCTCCCTCTCTACAACTGCCTGACAGGAGGATAGAATGAAGTAAGAGTCAGCCTCAGCTGCCATGTCCAAAGTGAAAGGATGAGAGGAAAAGGCTTTTAGTCCTGCCACTTCCTGAGAGGAAGTTCAGATCCATATTAGAAAAAACATTTTCACTGCAAGAGTGGTCAAGCATTGGAATGAGTTATCCAAGGAGGTGGTGGAGTCACCATCTCTGGAGCTGTTCAAGGGGCATCTGGATTTTAGGGTGATTATGGTGTTGATTGATGGTGGGACTATCTGATCTTGAATGTCTCTTCCAACCTCTGTGATGGATCTTAGATAAAATTAACTGGTACTTTTTAGTAATGTGTGGCCTCTGTTCTCTGTAATTTTTTTTTTTAATGTGTATAGATTTTTTTCAATGGCTTTTATTTCCTTAGTATAATTTTGCTGTTCTGAAACATATGTCTATGCAATTTTTCTCCTTTGGATCTAAAGCTAACATTTATGCTGTATACACACAACAAGTTGGGATACCAAGTCCTCCTCCTGGTTGCCACCCATAAATCCAGTTTATAACCCCACAGACAAACCCTTTCTGCATCTAAGAACCAGCTGTGTTTCTCCCTGGGTATTTCAGTGTAAAGTCTGTTCTAGAGCTTTGAGGAATTTGATGTTAATCACTTCCTTCCTACTTTCTCTTGTTCTCCCAGTCTTCTTCCAGGCTCACTGGGAAATTGAAGCCATGGTGGTGAGAATAATTGCCTTGTTAGGAATAAGTGAACTGAACGAAATCAGCCCAGTGGTGTGAGCAATCACATTTGGTAGCAGTTTCTGGTGTGCTGAGCTCCTGCCTGCTCAGCTGACCAGGTTGGCCTTGTGTTGTGTTCATGTTTTTACATGTTTGTCTGTATCAAACTTTTCCTTTGTTCCATGTTTCTATCCCAAACTATTTTGGAGCAGAGCCATCTTTTTGGACTGGGAACACGTGGCCTAGTGGGATATATTATTAAGGCTTCCAAAAGGAGCCCAATATGAATAGTAAGAATAATGTTAAGAATGAATAGTAAGAATAATAATACTGAAGAATATAAGCTTGTTAGAACAGCTAACACAAGTTCAACATCTAAAAATAGAACACCAGCAAGAAAGTTCAGATTAATTTAAAGTGGGGAGGGGGGGTTGTAGGTTTTGGTGGTTTTGGTTTTGTTTTTTTTTTTTTTTTTTGTTTGTTTTGTTTTGTATTTTGTTTACTGGGATTTACAAGTGGATGGGGAATCGTATTTTGAAAAACTAGCATTTTACCTTATAAATGTTCTAAATGGGAATTTTAGGAAATAACTGTTGAACCGTGCCATCCCTTTTACTCCATGGCAAATACCCTTCTGATGTGTAGTAATGATATGGTTGCCAGCAATGATATGGTTGTTTTGAACTCTCTTGGAGTTTTGCCTTGGGCAGCAGGGAAGGATTTGGGATCTGGTACCTTGTGTGGCGGATAAAGCATTTAATTGCATTTCAGCAATAAGCAGAATGTTTCTCTTTACACAGTCTTACTGCTGTTGGAGAGTGGGAAGAAAAATTGTGATCCAAAAGCTGCTTAGATGGAATTTGAAGCAATGAATAGCTGTGGGTACAGAAATGAAAATTTATGGAGCTATTTGGCTATTGCTGCCAATCCTAATGATAATGTTCTATCAGGTACTGTTATTTGCATGGTGGTAAAATTTTCTGTGTTGGTCATGGAGCTGGGTGGTCTGCAGTACACTTCATGAATGCAGAACCAAGATTTAGCCTTTCCAGAGGTAAGGAGCATCCTGGTTCCTCAAAGAGACTTTGATCCAAATTTAAATCATACAGAAATGAGGAGAGAATTTAGTTGCAGAAGTGTGTGTAATCTGTTCTTTCTTGGGGACTTTCTGTTTATTTTTGAATCCTGGAATCACAGAATGGTTTGGATTGGGAGGGACCTTGGAGACCATGCAGTTCCACCCCTGCCTTGGGCAGGGACATCTTCCGCTAGACCAGGTTACTCAGAACCCCATACAGCCTGACCTTGAACATCTCCAGGAACGTGGACTCTACAATCTTCTTTTCCTGTCCCTGCCTGCCTTGTCCCCAGGGGCTGTGCAGCTCTCCTGGAGCCCCTGGAGGCCCTGGCAGGGGCTCTGAGGTGTCCCTGGAGCCTTCTCTGGTGTGGGTGAGCACCCCAAGCTGTGCCAGGCTGGCTCCAGAGCAGAGAATCTTTGTCACCCTCCGCCAGACTTGCTCCAACAGGCCCATAACCTTTTGTAAGCTTTGTCATGTAAGTAAAGAATAACAGGGTTAAAGTCCTCTGTGAGTTCTGTGGATTGTGTTCCTCACCTCCATGACATCTCTGGAAACAACCTGTAAATCCATGCTCATGAGGCTCTGGTCTGAGCTGGCTCACACGACTGGGGAATTTGGGAGCTCTGGCACTGCGAGGCAGGATGTGACATCTTGATCAGAGATGGAAATGAGGGCACCAGGCATCCTTTTGTCACCTCTGGTTCATGTTCCCTCCTGTGTCAGGGGGCTTTGGAATAACAGGGACTCAAGGCATGGACACTGGTTGCTGCCACCAAGGGTATCCCTGCAAGAGATGTGTCCCTATCAAAGGGGATGTGCACCCTGTGATGATGGCTCCAACCAGCAAGGGCTGGAGCTGGAGTGTGGAGGCTATGACAATAGCATACCAAATTTTATTTTCACTCAGCTTGCTCACTGGATATCTGTAGCTATGATATTTTCTGAAAAATCCTTTCAGAAAAGGTTTTTTAGGATTTTTTCTCCTGAGAAGCTGAGAGGCCTCAGGAACAAAATGTAAACAGTGGTTATCTGCTGCTGTGGAATGCAACAGGTGCATCTGTGATTGGTCCATGTTGGATGTTTGTAATTAATGGCCAATCACAGTCAGCTGGCTCAGACTCTCTGTCTGAGACACAAACCTTTATTATTCATTCTTTCTTTTTCTATTCTTAGCTAGCCTTCTGATGAAATCCTTTCTTCTATTCTTTTAGTATAGTTTTAAAATAATATATATAGTAAAATAATAAATCAGCCTTCTGAAACATGGAGTCAGATCCTCGTCTCTTCCCTCGTCCTCAGACCCCTGTGAACACCGTCACAGATATCCAGTAAAATATTCCCAGGCCATTTCTGTCTGTTTCTTTTAAACAATCTTCCTTGCCAGTAAATACACGCTTCCTGTAGCTGCCACTTTATATATCAAATTAGTAAAGCTTATTAAGTCCCCCATTATTTTGCTGCATGATGCAGAATACAGGTGTTTTTCCACATAAAATGTTCACATGACACAGCAGGAGCAGCACTTTAAGCCTTAATGGCATGCACTTGGTTATCTAATTTTTGCACATTAATCCTCTCAAGATGTCTGTTAACACAAACCCTGCTAATTAATGTTTCTTCAGTGTCTGCAAATGTATGATTCAGTTTTTAAAGGAAATTGGAAGACCACAGAGCACTGTATTATGAATCATAATATCAATGACATTTAAAGACATGTAAAAAAGCTTAGCTGGTACGTGATATAGAATTATAACACAGTCTAACCTCATCAACAAAAAAGTCATATCTCTGATACACCCATTTTTGTTTATGTTCTTAGACAATTACTGCTGTAGCAAGACTTGGGCAAATGTCTTTATTTCAATGTGTTTTTGTAAGGAAAAAAGAAGGGATTCTCACCCAAAGCAAATGTCTAAAAAGACATGGAGGTCGAGATAAGTTACTCTAGACTTCCCTTTTTAGTAAATAGAGATATAAAGGCACCTACAGAAGGTAAATCATCTAATCAAAACCTAAGAGAATTCACATCTAACCCTTAAGCAAACAACAATATTGAAACAAGCTCAAGTTCAAAACTATTTATACCAAAAAAAGTGGGTACTTAAGGGACTTTAGGCATTCCTTTTCCCTTCTTATTTGGAATGGGAAATAGCAGACATCCTGTTGTCTCTGTTTTGGCATATCTGAGGCCAGCAAATGTGTCAAACTTGCACTGTGGTCCTGAAATTTAAGCCTTTATTTCCATTCCAAAGGGATCTGGAATTTTAAAGTTACACGGACAAATTTCTGGATATTTGACTTGCAAAGCAATTTCTAGTCTTGAACTGATTTACTGCTTGCAGTAACACTGTTCATCAGAAAATGTGAACCCAGTTAACAATCATCCAACCTACATCTTTCTATCATCTACTGGCAGCAAATGTACACAACAAAAATGGGAAACCTTGTACCAAAATTATGAAGAGATATTCAAATATCATCACCATTTCCACACAGAATCTTAAAAGCTACCTGTGGATTTGGTGGAGCAGAACTTGGTAGAGACCATGGACAGAAAAGGATGCACATTATCACTATTTGTACTTAAAAACTTCAGAGTTAAGACTCCCGTAGATAATCTTAACCACAGACATACAACTTAGATCCTCCTAAACCTCAAGGCTTATTTATTGCATGGTAATGTTTTTAACAGGGGGACTGATTGGCTGTTGGAGCAAACTACCAGAGAAGGCAGTGGATCCTTCTTCTCTTGAAGTCTTCATCTCAAAACTGAAGCTCAACATTGCAGCGCTCAATACAGCAGCTACAGGATGAAGTTTACAGTCAGTGTTATGTGGGCTGAATGCTCAAATCTCCTGTCTGGCCTGAGCATATATGAATCTCAGTGTTTCCAAAGTACCTACAGATCCTTGAATAAAAGACACAGTTGGAAGTACAACGTATTTTATGGGAGAGCTCCGTCTGCCTCTCGCGGAGGTAAGGAAAACCTCACGTGGTGAGCTCAGGTACAGCCACATCTCGTTAAACTTATTACAGCTTTCAGCCACGTGGGTGCCTAGACATAAATAAGCAGGCCCAGGCCAGCTTTACTAAAATACATATTTTTCTCACTCTGACAGTCATGCAAGGGGCCGCAACTGCCCGTGTCTCGAGGACAATTTTAACAGCAAGACCTTTCTCCTCAGGGGACTGCTCCCACTTTTTCATTTAGAAGAGGAGAAAGGAAACCCAATCCTAAACATATGATGATTTTATTATGTGAAACCCAATAGGAAATGAAGTAAGAATATCGGGCTGCTTTCAGTTTCCTAGCAAGGGATTTTGTTTTAAGTTGGAAGAGGGGCAGCTGTGTTGGACGCTCGCTTCCCTCTGCCTAAACATCAGGACCTCTTTAATTTTTGGGGGTCGTTGTGTGAGTCGTGTGGTGTAAAGACAGAGCAGGCTTGGTGGGAACTCCTGAGCTTTGATCCAGGCTCTGCTGGTTTGGAGAGGAAGATTCAGCTGGAGAAGCAGAGGATAAAGGACTGCAGGAGCTCCTGGCTGTGTCTTGGTGTGCAGGGATGCACACTCAGAGATGCCTGAGTGTGTACGTGTGTGTGTGTGTGTGTGTGTGTGTGTGTGTGTGAGCACCAAAAGCGGGCCAGCCAAATTCCATCTTCATGGACAGTTCAATGGAAAGTTAGCTCGAAAATGCAGTATATCATATTTCATGAATTTAATAGGGTTTTCATGATTTTACAAAGTGCTTCAACCAGACACTCATGGCTGGAGGCTGCACAGCAGGAGACCTAAAACACTGCATCTGTGTTTTTCAACTCCTGCCAGAATCCATTGAATTTGATCCGGAATGACTATGCATCTTTGGAATGTACATTCACTTTTCTCTTGCCTTATCCAAATAAAAGAGGGACGTGGGGGGGTTGAGGGGGAGGGAGAAAAGAGTCCTGTGAGAATTCCATATGGAAACACTAAACTAGCATTATAAAGGATTTCCTATAAACAAAATTACGGTCACAAATTTTGGACTCGGACCACATTTGAAACAAAGGGCCCTTTGTCTCCCTCTTTTAATATATTTTTTTATCTATGTTAACACACACGTTTTTATTTTTTTATGGCAATAGATAAACAGATGTACATGCATACACTCATGCAAAAATGAATGTATATATTAGTTTGAGGTCCAGTTGCAATCTCTCTTAATTTTTTTTTCGATTGCAGAACTCCTAACAAGAGCAAACTTTAATCGTTCAGTGCACTAAATCCCTTGAAATAAATATCCAGGGCAACTTCAAAAGCCCTTAATTAGAAGCACATGTGTGGTGTTACAAATTTCTGGCTGAGGCGGCTGAGTTGTAATTTAACGTTATGATCTGCCATAAATATTATCCATAATGAGCAGACTTCATGTTACACTTCTGTACGTCAGATAACTGCAATATTTTTTGTCTGCTTTTGTTCAATCACTGAACCTTAAGTGAAGTTTAAAATTAGAAGGAAAGGAAGAAAGAAAGAACCAGTTTTCCCACCGGGAAGCTGAAAATTTCTGTCCTCCTAGCTGCAAAGAGAGCTATTGATTTTATTCTGTTTTCTTTGTTACAGCTTAAAAATGTGGCTAACAGATAATAACTTGGAGATGATGGGGGAAAGGGAAGGATAAGGTTTGGAACTTGGTGAGATGATTGTTGTTGTTTTGCATAACTTTCTGATAGAAGCTTCCTGGAATATTTGCTGTGTTCCTCACTACCAAAGCAAACCCCAAAACCCCATAAACTCATTTCTACATGAAAATCTAAACCATTTCTGCCCCTGTGTTGTACCTGAACCAAGTCTGTCACTCTTCAGAAACTTGATGGCTGAGGGTAAAATTTTCTGTGTTAATTTTAAGTGGTTTATGAATTGGTTTTGCAGCCTTGGCACAGACTGAGCACAGTTATATGTGCATGTGTGTATGTGTGTGAGTGTGTGTGTGTGTGTGTAAGGAGGGGGTAGTGAACCAGACAGTAAATTTACAGTGGAAATGTGCAGCTGTGGGGATTATGCACTGGTTGCTTAAATGTGTGTGAAGAAATGCAGAAATAGCGTGGGGCTGCAGAACAAGTCCTCAGCCTCATGACTTGTATAAAGAGGCAGTTTGGTTTGGACTTCAACCAAACACATGGGCTGTGAGGTTTTTGCCTTGGAGAGCGCCCCAGGACCCTGTACCTATTTAAAAGGACAAGCCTTATCTGGTGTTTCTGACTGCAGGTATCCAAGCCTTGCCTTGGCAGGCTGTTGCTGTGGCCACAGCCATATCTTACTGTTCAACCTGGAGAGGAGAAGGCTCCAGGGTGATCTTACTGCAGCCTTCAAGCACCCAAAGGAACCACAGGAGTGCTGGAAATGGACTTTGGACAAGGGGGAACGGCTTCACCCTGAATAAAGGCTGGGTTACATGGGAAAATTGGAAGGATTTCTTGGCTGTGAAGATGGCACAACCCTGGCATAGGTTGCCTGAAGAGCTGTGATTGCCCCATCCCTGGAAGTGCTCAAGGCCAGGCTGGACAGGGCTTGGAGCAGCCTGGGATAGTGGAAGGTGTCCCTGCCCATGGCAGGGGGTGGAATTGGGTCAGGTTTAAGGTGCCCTCCAACCCAAACCATTCTATGGACCAGGGCCCAGGAGGGCTGCTCGCTCCTGGGACGTCTCTCCTAGACAGAAGACATTGCGTGTCCTCAGCCTCTGCTTCCTCCAGCAGAACAAGCATTTCCTACCTCTTTTCCTACTCACACCAGCCTTCTCATTGGAACAGCTTTCCTGCTTGATCTTTAAAAACAAAAAGTTACTGCAAGAGTGAGTAAAAATCTCTGTCCAAGTGCCCAGGGTGGGGACATGTCTCTATCGACTGCAGCATCTTGGCATAAAATGTGGCTCCCACAGCTACATGCTCGAGAAGCAATTCAGAGCAGGGAAGTGCTGAGCAGAGGCACAACAGTTCCAAGCTGCAGGCACCATGGGCCCAGATATAAAGAAAATAGATGGCTGGAAGCAGCATGCACTGTGGGCATGATGGCTGTGTGATATTGGTACCTGTCTGGTTTTGGCTGGGCTCTGGCTGCTCACACTGCTGCTGGGGAGAGACTGGGGTGTCTGGGGTTATAACTGCTCCCAGGAGATGTCAGGCTCTCATAGGAGCAGTACCAATTTTTAGTGGCAGCAGGAGGAGCTGCAAATCCAGTTCTCCAGGGTATCCACCACGAGACTTTCTCTCTTAGCTTTGTCTCTCATTCCCAAAATGCCTGTATGCAATTTTTGCCTCTGCTGTTGCAGCGCCTTGAGCTGGATCACATCCTATCAGTTCTCACAGCTCATATCAGATACAGCAAGCTGCAAGCCAAGCTGGTTCCCTGTGCTACCTCTCCTCAGCCCAGCTGAGTTCACTGGGATGGATTTGTACACCTCCTTCCCCTCTTTGGGTAGTGCAGAGCAGAAGCGAGGCTGTAAACCTTCCAGGTGACAGGTTATCTTCAGAAAGGCTTGCCAAATTACTTTATAAACTTTAGATATGCTGGGGAGAAGATAAAAGCTGTAATGTTGCCCTTCAGAACCCCATGATGGATGTGTTGCTCAGTCTCTGAATGTGCTGGATGTATCTGACAAAATCTTTCATTATGATGGAGGAAACAAAA
Source organism: Melospiza melodia melodia (assembly GCF_035770615.1). Classification (NCBI taxonomy): domain Eukaryota; kingdom Metazoa; phylum Chordata; class Aves; order Passeriformes; family Passerellidae; genus Melospiza; species Melospiza melodia. Next base: position 2,648,841 of record NC_086226.1, read on the forward strand.
TACCTCTAATCTCCCCCTTCCCTTCCACTTCCATCTCGAGTTTCTGGAACCACAAGTGACAGGAATGGAGAGTCTGTTGTCAAGGTGTTCCTAGGAGAGATGATGGAAATGCCCATTTCTCTGTGACTTCCAGCATCAGTCTGTCGCCAGGGAGGGTTCAAATAATGCTTGGAGACCTGCAGAGCTGTGTGTTTCTGAATACAATCAGCACTCAAGAGTCATATCCAGTAATGCTTTTAGAGGCACTTCTAGTAGTTTGGACTATTTACCAAACCAAATTTAAACCAAGTATATCGCTGGAGAAAAGTTTCCCAGTCCTTATTTCAAAAGGATATTTAAAACTCCATATTTTGCTTCCAACCAGGGATCAAGAAGTTATTTAAGAAGTATGAATCATTTCAGTGTTTCAGAGTAACCCCCTGAAGTCATCCACTGCCACCTCCACCTCTGCGTGCCCAGGGAGCCAGAGGTGACTTCCCCAGCATGGACTGGAGCAATGCAACTGCTGGAAGAGAAATCTCTCCGTTGTCGCCTTGCTTGCCATCAATTATTTGGGTGTGTGCCATTCCAGGTAAGATGGGGATGATCTGACACACGCCTTCAAACACGAGCGCAGAAAAGCTGCGAAAGATGCTAACAGATACTTGAAGTGAAAAAGTACTTGGCAATCAAGGTCAAACACTAGCAGTAAATTTGAGCCAAATAAGACCTCAGATTTAATGTGGCTACACCTCCCTTCATCTTCATTCCTTCACCTCTCTATAGTTTGCACTGATTGCCTCCTGTAGGCTTTGGGACACCCTTCAGACCAAGCAGTCTGGTAACGATGCTATCAATAAAACCCTTCATTTCGGCCGGCTTGCATCCCGCTTTCCTAACTAAATCACAGCTCTCCGTCACAGCCCAAAGGACTAATATCCAGATAAACATCCCGCTTGCCTGAGCAGCTGTCCTGAGCCCAGGGAGGCTGAGTGTCAGGGGCTCTGCTGACACGGGGCGGTGAGAGGGGCCGGCGGGAGGGAGCTGCTGCCCCGGCGGCTCCGTGTTCAGGGTGTCGATAGATGGAGCTGAAGGAACGAGGCACGGCGAGCGAGGGAAGGCGCTCATGGGCGTGTTTGCTTTTCTCAGCGTGCCGGGAAGGGATCGCACTTGTGAAATGGAAGAAGCGTGGCTGGCTGCGCGGTGAAGGGAGGGCATGAGGGACGCGGGGCTGCTGCAGAGGATGGTGCAGGAGACGTGGAAAAGGAGTGGAGGGCGTAGAAACCTACATCTATGACAAAATACCTTTTCTCTTGTCTACAGGCCTCTCCAGAGTATATTCTGCGTATGATTGGACTTCTACACACACAGCATCAAAATAGACTTGGTTTTTCCTGGTAGATCTTGCACAGAATGAATTCCAGCATATGATTTTGCATATCTGGCTTAGATAGGACAATCACTCAAGTGCTTTGAGTGTCACAGATGTCCAGCTTGAGATGATCTAGAACTCAGTTAAGGCAGGTCGGGCACACTTGAACTGTCCCTTTGCCTAAATAAATCACCTTGTGGAGAAATCCTCGGCAGTCAGTGTAAATAAGGATTCTCATGTCATGGTTTGCTTAGTCTGCTAATCAAAACATGTAGCTCTGAGCACTTACCATTTAGTGCAGCTTATGAAAATCAAGCATCATTATTGCTGTCTGATACATTATCACCAGCAGCCATATAATGGGAAAAATGTTCCTGGCTTGAAATGAGTGCAATTTATGATTCTAAATTGTTATGTATGAAGAAAGAAGAGTGCAGCTGGATATTCATTAGACACATTCAATTTAATGTATTGAAAACAGTAAAGAATATGTTTTAATTAATAAGCCAAGTGCACATGGTAATGGAATCTGTAAAGAGAGCCCACAGAGCTCTGCAGCTCTTACTGGGAAGGGAAATGGCAAAGCTGCTCCTTTCTCTACAGTGAGGTCACCTTTATTCACCTGCAGACCACAATTCACCTGCTTTGTCTGTCTCTGCTTTATTGCCACACTTGGAGGATTTTGCCTCTCAGGCCCATCAGTGGTACAAAAGGAATCAGATGCTTTTTATGCACCCTACTGTTTGGAATTCCAATTTGCAAATCTGTTTCATGAGGAAGACAGCTAGCATATTCCAAAAATTAGGGCCTTTGGTGAAATTGCTTTCAAAAAAGGCACTTAAGAAGGGTTAAAAAGACACTGAAAGCATTGCAAGTGTTGCCTCTGTGCTGCAATGTTGGAAGGAATGAATAGGAAAAACCAGGACATCAACAACTGTGAGATTCATGTCCCTAAATGAACTTCAAAATCAAAATGGCATCTGACATTTCCCCTGGGAGTCTGAAAATGGACTGAAGATATCAACCAAATAATTTATTTCTTGTGAAGTCTTCTTAAGAAGACCCAAAAATAGAAAAACAGTAGCATGAACAATTATTAAGTTATTCTTTTGAATGGAACTTTCATTCTAGCTCAAAAATCTTGTTGAAGAAATTTTTGGCACCTGACATTTACCAGGTTTGTTAGAAGCCAGGAAGTGAATCACCTTGGAAAATCTGAACAAAATTTTCTTGGCTGCCATCATGCAAAGGCACATGAAATGTATTTCCAAAAAATAAGAAAATTTTAATGTGATTGCTAATTCATACCAACTAGCTCAAAATAAGCCAATGTTTGCTGTTTGTAATTTAAATAGAATCTTCTTGACTCTTCTTGAATTGATAATTTGTTATTTGATAGAGAGGGAGGGGGATGGGCTACAGTGATATATTATTTATATTAATCCCTGGGCATGGCCTTTCCTAAGATAATCCACAATTCAGATGTGACCATTAGCAGTCACAGACTGGATGTCTCACTGAGTGGGGCCATATGCATCCCTCAGGGACTGGCTGTAGGAGGTGAAGCCATTTCTCCTGAAAGGCTGTGGGTTACACCCTCATGGATTCCATTCTGAAGGGAATAACCTCCATGCTCATGCCCTGCTTTACCTTTTAGAGACTAAACCACGTCAAGAGAAGCTCAACATTGCCCACCAGTGTGCACTTGAGCCCTGAAACCCAAATCCTGGGCTGATCCCCAGCGTGGGCAGCAGGGCAGGGGGATCCTGCCCCTGTGCCCCTGGGCTCAGGTGAGAGCCCACCTGCAGAGCTGCCCCAGCCCCGGCTCCAGCAGCACAAGGAGCTGGAGCTGCTGCAGCCAGTGCAGAGGAGGCCACGGAGCTGCTGCCAGGGCTGGAGCCCCTCTGCTCTGGAGCCAGCCTGGCCCAGCTGGGGCTGCTCAGCTGCACCAGAGAAGCTCCAGGGACACCTCAGAGCCCCTGCCAGGGCCTGCAGGGGCTCCAGGAGAGCTGCACAGCCCCTGGGGACAAGGCAGGCAGGGACAGCACCCAGGCAATGGCTCCCACTGCCAGAGGGCAGGCACAGATTCTGGCACATTGGGAATTAGGAATTGCTGGCTGGGAGGGTGGGCAGGCCCTGGCCCAGGGTGCCCAGAGCAGCTGTGGCTGCCCCTGGATCCCTGGCAGGGCCCCAGGCCAGGCTGGATGGGGCTTGGAGCAGCCTGGGACAGTGGGAGATGTCCCAGCCGAAACCATTTTGTCATTCTGTGGAGCTCTGCTACTACAGGCAATATGTGCACACAACCCTTCCCTCTCTGAGTAGTAGCTGTAGAGAGAAGTGGTGGCTTTTTAGTTATGGTATAGCTCTTCTTCCACCCCATTTCCCCTGTATCCTGCAAGGAACTAAATATGTTTTAATTTGGGGGAGTAGTTGCTCCTTACAACATCCTGAAAGTGACCCTTGAGGTTGCCAGAGCTACGGGGTGGACTGAGAGCCTTGCTGTGGCCTGGATGTGTTCATGGTGCTGCAAACACCAAGGATCCTCCTGTGTGCTGTCTGCCAGGGTGTCCTCCAGTGAAGGGATATGGTTGGTTCTGCTTCCCTGAACAATTGAGAAACCATTTTGAAAGGCAGCTGGGATAAACTGCCTTCCCTGCCAATTAAATGAGTTTCTGGCCTCTATGAAAGGGTCTGGCGTAGCAGGGAGGTGAACAACCTACTCAGATGAGAGACTTCCATGGACAGGGAGACACACCCGCACACACTCAGGGAGCCTGAACTCACCAGGGACACGTGGGATGATCTGTCCTCCTGCAGAGCTGAGCCTGCCTGGTGCAGCCTGCAGTGTGCTGGTAACTGGGGATGGCTCCTGGACACGTCTTCCTAAAGCAAAGAGATACAGGAGTCTGAAATGCTGGGGAGCCACAGAACAAGTGTGACGGCAGGACAATAACGTCACAGAATGGTTTGGGTTGGATGGACCTTAAAGAACATCAGTTCCAAACTTCCCTACTATGAGCAGGGACACCTTCCACTGTCCCAGGTTGCTCCAAGCCCCTGTCCAGCCTGTCCTTGGGTGCTGGAAAGAAATTCTACCATGTGAGAGTGGTGAGGCCCTGGCCCAGGGTGCCCAGAGCAGCTGTGGCTGCCCCTGGATCCCTCTGTCTGTGTCATTAATGAAGATATTCAATAACTCTGGTGCCCAGATGGACCCCTGAGCCATTCACCACAACCCTCTGGATGCAAACATCCAACCAGCTCCTAATCCATCTAATTGTTCTCCCATTAAGTCCATCTCAGTTTATAGAGAAAGATGTTTTGGGGACAGCGCCAAAGGCTTTATTGGACATAGTAAATAAAGTGTGAATGTATTTACAGGGCAACACACCAACAACTTGTCTAGATGCAAAAAACCTTTGAGAAGTACCAAGGGCCCATGGGATAAAGGACCCCTTTGCTGGGACCACTGTGATGTTCTGGCATCTCCACCCCTAGGTGGTGAACAGAAAATATTTCCCTTCTACTGGGACTTCAAAGGATCTGTCAGAGTCCACACAAACTCCTTGGTGCCTTTCTTTGTGTACAGCACACCCAACCTGCACTCAGAGGAGCTCTGGATTGCTGGCCCAAATTCTCTCCACTCGTATTTCAGCACAATGAAACAGACATATGCTTGTGTGAGGAGTTTGTTTGCATAGATGGTCCTGAAGAGTCACCTTTTAAAGACATCTAAAAAGTCTTTAAAAGGCTTTTTCTTTTCTTTTCCTTTTGCTGTCAAAAGCTGATGGCTTTTGGAAACTGCAATTTTAATGGGAGAAGTGTCATCTTTGCTAATATCTTGAACTAAAGATGTAAGTGGGAACAAGCTGTTCCATGAGCAGCAGAATTAACAAAACCATGTTTCTTGTGGATGTGTGTCTCAGGTTTGAACTTTCTGGTTAAACTAGGGTGCCAATTTGAGATTTTCCCATAGCTGTGATATGAATAATGTCTCCACCCAACACAGATTCCCCACATTTTGATAAAGGGTAACTGGAGCCTCTCTTGTTCTGTCTGGTGCAACTAATCAAGTCCCTGTCTTCCCCCAGGCAGTAAATTTTCATGAAACATGTACAATTCTAACAAATTTTGTTGAAACAGGTTCAAAAGTTGTCAAGAGGACACGAAGAGATGAGATGATACGCACATAAATTGGATCATGTAAGTCCTTGTTTTCTTTGGAAAGCAGGGCAGAAACATTCTCCACAGGCAGCTTTTAATGCAGAAAATGGCTATTTATGGAAATCTTTACAGTCTTTTCTATCTTAGAAAAGGACAAGATAGAAAGGGATGCAACTTGGCTTCTCTCCTCTGAATTATTTATGACGCTTAGGAGAAGCAGTGTATAGAGGTAACCTATGAGGGTTTTTCAGCAATTGTCCTTCTTCCTCTTACAAGTTTTCTAAATTCTTGTTGTGCATCCTTTCGACAAACAGAACCTCAGCAACAGGCTTTCGCATTTTCAGTTCTAGTATTTCTCTGCTTGTCCTTGCTGAGACTTTCAGTGAATAATCTTTGAGCTGTTTTGTAAGGACCGTGTGAATCAATTCAAGTGCCAGTATTTAAATTTTAAGACAGGTTTTCTGAAGACCAAAGGTTAAGCACTGGTGTTGTATAAACACTCAACAAAAATTCCCCTTTCAGATACTTTACTTTTTCTTATCTTACACTTTAGTAGGCTTTCTGTCATCAGATAGTGCTTTACACTAGACATAATAAAAATAGAAAATAAGATATTTTTAAAAAAACCCATCAGTTTTATATCTTTATATAGGAAAGAAACATCAATGATGCAAGCTCATTTTCTCATTCACACGTCCTCTTTCTTCCTTGAAGGAATGGTGAAAAACTTTGCATGCCCAATCCCTGGAAGTGTCCAAGGCCAGGCTGGATGGGGCTTGGAGCAGCCTGGGATAGTGGAAGGTGTCCCTGATGGGGTGATCTTTAAGGTCTCCTCCATCCCAAACCATTCTGTGATTCTATAACAAAGCTTTGAATATATCATCTCAAGACAACCTCCCACTCAAAGCCTAGTTAGATTTACTTTTCTCCTCTTGTCTTTCTTCATAAATTCAAGACTAAGAAACGATAAAAACATCAGTGTTTTGATTTTAAACAGGCCACTCTTCCTAGGAGCTGGCCCTCAAAGCTCTGTGTGTCCTGGGTGGACTGCAAAGCCCAAACCCACTCCTTATGATTTCCGCTCTTTTGATTTCCAGAGAGGGTTTTTTTCTTAGCCAGCCCTTGTTGTGGCCAGTACCAGTGACAAGGGAAATATTTATAGTGCTGAAATCAAAGGGGCACAAGGCAGTGCTAACAGCACTCCATCACTTCCTTTTTCAAGGGAGGGACGTAGCTGCAGACTCAAAGATCACTCATCACGATAGGAATATTTATCTCTTGGAAAGCCTTTGTGCTAAAACTGCAGGGCAGTGAAATGAGCACTGGGCTTTTTGCATGATTCACAGTTTTTCATTATCCAGTTTGAACACTGCTGGTTCAATCAGCACAGTTTTTTTTGATGGAGACCGTGGTGCACAGGGCTATTCCTCAGGCTTCCTCACCCATATTTTCTTGTGCTGTCTGTGCACTCAACCTTTCATTAACTTCTTATTTTATTTCTATTTACACATTGCCTCTTTTTGAGGTCCAGGATGGATTTTACACCGCAATCCTGTGGGGCAGCTCATGGCAGCAGGGAGAGCTGTAGGTGCCCACAGCTCGGGTGCTTCACTGTTTGTCCTCAATGGCTTCAGGCTCTGAATCTGAAATCAGAGCATCAGTTTCATCTGTCCCTAAACTCCTCTAAATCTGCGCGTTTGTCTCAGGTCACTCATGTCAGGAGAGTGACAAAGGCAGCGCAGGAGAGTTGGACATGAGTTGGGGTGGAAAAGCTCTGGGAAACGCGGGAGATGCAGGCAGGAGCTACAATGTGGATTGTCACCTGAGACTGAAATGCTGAAAGGTGCTCAACCTGCAGGGCCATATCAGCTTTTACTCCCTGACTCTCATTTTCCTCCTGTCCTCCTTTCTCAGAGTTTGGTTGTTAATTGCTGCCCCGAGATGTGCAGGATGTCTCTGTTTCGGCCTGCGTGTCTGAAGAATGAGTCAAAGCTCTTCAGTTTTCGGTCTTGAAGTTGTTTATTAATCCTTATCTATAAAATTTTCTTTCTGCCCTGCCGAGATCTGCTCAGCAGGGCAGCCAAAGGCACTTTAACACCCCCTGGGGCAGTGTTGTTTTTTTAGACTACAAACTACGTATAACATATTTACAATTACTTTCCAATACCTATCGCCTGTGTTAGACAGTGCACTTCTACTCTAAACCAATCCCAAAGTGCCAGCATCACTGCAGAAAATAGAGACCAAGAAGGAGAAGATGAAAGGCTGGACACACCCAAATTCCTCCATCTTGTCCCCAAAACCCCCATTCCAAAAATCCTAAAATCTGCATTTTAACCCTGTGATAATTTTTTTATTACACTATTCAAACTTCTATGACTTTCAGGTCCTCATACAAAGCTGGTAATTTGCTCCACGGGTCATAATCAAATCCCCAGATGCTCTGGGCTGTGTGCCAGAGTCTCCAAACCCCCCAACAGGGTCTTTGGCAGCTCTGGACACCCCGAGAGATGCTCTGAGTTCTGACGCTCCTGCAGCAATAACCTGCCCTGGGGAGCAATAATGTTTAGCCTGTGCAGGGAGCTGGCCCAGGCCGCACCAGCTGGCCGTGGCTCTTTCCTCTCCCCTCTGCTCTGGCTGCTGAAGACCTGGCAGCAGCTCCAGGGAGTGATGGGAGCCTGACAGAGGGGATGTGAAAAGCTCGCTCCTGATTGACAGCCCCTCCGCGGAGTAGTCTGTCAGATTAATTATCTGTACTTCAGAAATCCCTGGAGATCCCATCACCATTTCACAGGGTGCTGTGGAAACACATCATGAAGTTCCAGCCCCCTTTCCCTGAAATGGCAATCTGTCTCTAAGAGACAGCAGGTGGAATCAGCTTGTGGATGGCAGTAAGGAAAGAAAAAAAAAGGCTTTTAAAGGGTTTGGGAAATACACAGACACCACAAAGTGGTGTTTCCCTTTGGCTCATGGCATCAGCAGAGTTTTCTTGGTGTCCTGTGAAAATTGAGGTCTCCAGTAGCTGATCACCAGCCTGGGTCTTGTTCCCTATCTGTGTGGGTTTGATCCAGCCAAAAGATAGCAGAGAGCATCATGTCGGATGAAGACCCAGAAATTTGGGCTCCAGTGCCTTAACCTGCAGATATTCAATCTGCTGATATAGAAATAAGGCTAAGATGATTTATTATTATTATTATTATATTATTATTTTTATTATATTATATTATATTATTATTATTATTATTATTATTATTATTATTATTATTATTATTATTATTATTATTATTATTATTATTATTATTATTATTTATTATTTCCCAAGCAGCTGTCAAAGTGAATTTGAGAGAAGGGACTTTTAAGTAGTGCTTGCATGAGGAATTTCTCATGGAAAATTCCTCCTCTGAACTTTTCCAATTTCATTAACAAAGGAATGTTTATAAAACAAAGCCCTGTGCTAGACACTGGCGTTTCTAAGATTGAAATTGCTCTTGTAGCCGTTGAAATGAAGTTCATGCATCAGTTTGAGAGCAGGTACTACATTTAGGTGGAACAAGGACCTACTTGGGACAATCAAAAGAGAGAAATATTCCTTGTCGGACAACAGGGCAGCACTGAGATTATGAGTGAAAACATCTGAGCCTGGTGAAAGCAGTTCCTTGATCAGACTCTTTTCTAAAGTCACCATTACTTAACAAGAATAAATTATTATTTTTATCTTGAGCAAATATTGGCCTTCTCTAAAAGTGAGATGAATCATAAAATGCTAGAGTTATGGAATGGTTTGGGCTGGTAGGGATCTTGAAAAGGGAAGAGATATTTAAAGATCATTCAGTGCCAAGCCCTCTGCCACGGGCAGGGACACCTTCCATTAGAGCAGCTGCCTGCAAGCTCCATCCAGCCTGGCCTTGGACATTTCCAGGGATCCAGGGGCAGCCACAGCTGCTCTGGGCAACCTGTGCCACCACTCTCACAGGGAATGATTTCTTCTTAATATAATGAAATCAATCTAACCTGTCCCCTGACAGTGTTTACTCCTGTCATTTCCCCTTGTACCACCACTCCATGCACTTTCCAAGGCCCTTCTCCGTCTCCTTTTCTCATGTAGTTTATGGATTGCCAGTGCACACTCATGGATATTGAGCTTCTCATCCATCAACACTCCCAAGTCCTTCACCTCCAAGATTCCCTCAGTCCATTCCCTGTCCAGCCTGTTTTTTGGATTGCCCCAAACCAGGTGCAGAACCTTGCACATGGCCTTGTTGAGCTCCATCAGGTTCACCCAAGCCCAGCTCTCAGGGCTGCCCAGCACTCTGAGTGTCACATTGTTTGTTACCTTGATGCAGACATTTGTTGTACAGAGACCAGATTCCTCATAGACTTCCCTGCCTATAATTGCATCCTCATTAAAGCCAGCCAAACAATCTTTTTTTTTTCTTTTATTTTCTTGCCTTTTCTATTTCAGCCAATGCCAAAACGTCCTGCTCTCCCTATATCCTTCTAAATTATCTTGTTGTAAAAGACTCTTAAGGACAGTGCTATGTCATTCAGGGGCTCATGGTCCCTAAGGGGTAGGTTGAAGGTTTTCTCTTATAAAGTACTGAATGCTACTCCTGGAACTGACCAGTGATTTGAGCCTTCATATCAAATAAGGATGATGAGAACATTCTGCAAACATAAGGACTCCTGTGCCCATTTTGCTGATGGATCATGGACACTGAAGGGCTCACTGAGGCCACATGTCCATGGTGTCAAACACAGAATCACCGCTTTCCAGCCTGGAATTTCCAGCTATTCCTGATCTCTACTATTTATCAGCTTCTAAAACTCACCTTGCCAAAGCATATCCAAACTTACAAGAAGTGAAGAGCTGGATGACCTCATTTATTATAAAGAAATTCTGCCCTGTGAGGGATCCCTGGAAATGTCCCAGGCCAGGTTGGATGGGGTTTGGAGCAGCCTGGGACAGTGGAAGGTGTCTCTGACCATTGCAGGGGTGAAGCAGGATGAGATTTAAGTTCTCTTCTGAACTGTTCTGTCATTCTATGATTTTATAACTGTGAGTCATTTTGATTGAGATTTGGTATGGAACACACAATAACTCTGATTTTTACGAGGGATGGCGTAGCAGTCATGAGAGTAAAAATGTTTGGCAAAGTTTTTGTTCATAGTACTTGTAGAAAATGGCAGGCAAGGATCTCCTAGCATGAAAAGCAGATAAATAGGCTTCAGGGAAAGAAAATTTCTCAATGTCACCTTCCTAAGAGAAACTTCTGAGACCCCAAATATAGCTTACCCTGATGCTAATGCTATGCAGAAAGGCAGCTTGGGCTATGTCACCAAGGTACTCTGCAGTTATGAGGTGTATATTTTAGGAGATCATGTGAGGAATTAAGCATGAAGATGCCATTTAATTATACATTTATGCATTTTTTTTCCTTTTTTTTTTTTTTTTTTTTTTTTTTTTTTAGAGCAGACTCTTTGCTGAGCATTTACTTCTTTGAGTTAATGACAATAATTACATGAAAATCCATTTGGGCTTCTCAAGATGCTGAATTTGCAAACTGGCAATACAAATACTTTAATACTCATTTAAATACACTGTAATTGCACTTGATTCTAAGTAGTGGCATTTTAAAAGCTGTGCCATTTGTAAATATTAGATGTGCCCCTCCCCCCCTCACTTTAACATCAATCCTTGGTGTATCTGGTTGATGTCAGTCTTGATAAATTATGCTGCTGAAAGAGCTGACCATAAAGAATAACGTTTTCCATTAAAAATTAATATATTCCCATGCCACAGGTCCTTGTGTAAGTGCAATACAATGGTCTGTATTGTCTGTCTGTCAGCACATCCGTGTCTGATTTGTGGTTTACCTAGATCCTACAAAGTCCTGAGAAAATTACAGTTTTGATACCTGTCATTCATTAGTAATATTTATATTACTAATGTATTACAATATTTGCACACTGACAAGTGACACCTGCAGTCTGGTTAGCTGTCAGCCAGGCTCACAACATGAAAGAAAAGAAATTACTTTTCCTCCTTATTGAATGAAAAGGCAACATTTTTGCTGCCTCTCCCTCAGCACTCAGTTTTCCCAAGGGATTTCAAGCGGCTCCCTGCTTGGTTTAGGATGGGCACAGCTTTCTGCAGCCCTGGGGAAAACTGGAGCAGTGGAAACAGAGTCATGAAGCACCATTCCCCACACCTCAGGTCCTGATTCACATCTCTCTGCTCAGAAACTCACTGCGTACCATGCCAAAAGTTGTTTGAGTTTCTCCCCTCTCCTTCCTTTTGCCACGGTGGACATCCTAGGGCCTGATATCCCGTGCGCTCCCTTCCAGACTGAATGCAGCCTTGAAAATTTTAATGTGGGTGAGGGTAAAATTTTAAAGTTCCCCTTTTCTTTTGGCAACGTTTTTCTTTCCTTTGTATTGCTTTTCTGTGTTATTGTAAATGTGGACAACTGTTTCATGCCATGTTTTCAAGGAACACTTTTTTGCTTATGTACACATTGTCTGTGTACATATTTTGTGCCAACTGTTTAGAAAATGCATTTTCCTTCTCCTTTCTGCATTTCAACCTGTTCAGAAAAGTCTAGTGAATGATGCCTCACCTGTGGAAGTGTTTTTGCTCAAGTGCTAACTTTGCAAAACTCACTTGATATTATGAGGCTTTGTTGCAGAGGGGTACCGAAGCAAGGTTCTAAGAAGTCTTTTCTAATTTATTTGATGATTTCCTGCTTCGATTTTTCTAGTTTTGTGTTGGATGACAATATGCAAAAGCCCAAAAATAATACAAAAATCCAAGAGAATGTGATGCAAAACACTTCATTTTCCAGGAAACAGGTTTTTGATTATTTCTGTGAGGCTGTTCCCAAACAAAATGAAAACAGCTGCTGAGAAATTAAACATTTTTCAACTTTCCTTCTGTAGAAAGAGAAAAGTGAGAGTTACCTATGAGCTCAGGCCAAATAAAAGAGAGCTTTGTTATGAGCGTCATCTAAAGATAAAGCTGATTTTCAGTCGGCCCAAGGATCCTACATTTTCCATTCTATCATGTTAACAGATATGGGAGTGAAATATTTTCTCTCTTTCTCTTTCCCCCTTTTTCCCTCCCTTCTCCTTTTCCTTTTCTGTTCCCACACAGGATTTGTTCCTTTCAGGGATCACTAGCCCCTTCAATGTCATGGTGTCCTGGACTTTAATTCAGATTATGTATTTAATATCAGAGCAAACCAGAGTCAGCAGTCAGCCTTGCACACGTGCAGCTGAAGATCCATCAGATATTTTGTTGACAGAAAGTGCACTCTCTCTATGATTAAAATCCCCCAAAATTTCTTGTTGTGTGAAGCAGCTGAAAACACTCTGGTTCCAAAATTCTGTTTAATCTACAGAAATATGTTTAGCAATTAAAGTAAGCAAAAACGTGTGTTGTGTGGAAAATTTTGCCCAACAATCTTCCAACCCTTGCCCATATGTGTATTTTTATTGGAGTTCATCTGCCCTAACTCAAGGATCTCTAAAGGAGATCTGAAGAGGTCACCCGATAACTGAAGAACTATCCTAGGTGGGAGAAGTATCAGAATTGTATGTTTCAAGACATATTCTTAAATCCTGATTTGCGTAACTGCATAACCTTTGTGGATGTGTTGTACATACAAAAAATATGTGTACACCTTCTGTTAACAGCTATTGCAGTTTTGCACGGAAGCTCATTCCTCTGTGGATGTCTTTGCATATGCACCAGACACCCAGAAAAGTGTCCAAATATTCCTATGCCCTACATTTCCCATTCTTTCTTCCAATAAGAGAGTTTTCTGAAAGACCGGTCATTTTAGCAAAAGGAAACACACTGATGTGACATGCTGATACCCCACACATTGGGAAGAGTGAAAGGATCTGCCTTTGAGTGAGAGCTCTTTTGGTAAACTCACATGCGTGAATTATTAAACCCAAGGATTAAAATATATTTTACAATGTGTATTTTTTTTTTCTTTCTCTCACTAACTAACACTGGGAAGGGAGGACAGAGGAAGAGAGAGAAATAAGCTTATATTCTTAACTTTCCTAACTCATATTCCATTCCAGAACCATAAGATGTGATAAAGATAGGTAAGCAGATTAATTTAGCAGACTTCCAGACTTCTGATGCAAAAAAGGGAGGCAGAAACATTTTATCATTTCTGACATATGGAGCATGTAGTTCTGACTGCAATATGGAATGGATGATCAAAGTCATGTTTTCAATAGATCCTAGGAACATTTTTAGCCTTAAAGTCATTAGTAAACTTCAATTTAGGAGCTGAACCCTAAAACCTTAATTTGGACAAAGCAGTCCTACTTGGGAGCATAGCAACTCCCTCACAGGTCAAAATTTAATATAATTCTTGAACCAGGCAGCTCAATGTCTTGGAGAAAATGACTAAAAAATGCTTAGAAAATACCTTCAAGGTATGAGGATGAAATTGAGAGCTAAGCACAGGGAAAATAAGAACTAAGGCTTTCAAAGAAAATTGAAGCTTTGGAGAGCCTTCAACTATTTTGATTTATATTTAAACATTTTAGAGATTGGAGCTTTGATTAGCTGAGACCCTCTCCAATTCCCCTTCAGCCCTGATTTATGGGCAGGCTGAATCTCAGTAAAATGAAAGCTAAATGAGGTGTTCTTTAAAATTACCTTTGAACACTTAAAGAAGGTAAGGAAGAGGGCAACTTGGTTGGTGCTGACATGAAGGGGAATGGGATATGAGGGTGAGTGTTTTTAGGAGCTGAAGTATTTTGAATATTGGAGAGGGGGAAGGAGCAGAAAGAACAGGATGTCAGGGTGTTTCTAATTGCTACATGTGATAGCTGTTATATATACATCACTTTTGACTGGGAGATGCATGAAACTAGACTTGTTAGCACAAACAAGGCTGTTTGTGCATATGTAAGACGGAATTTGGTGAGGGTTTTTGGGTGGCTTATTTTTTGTTGGGAAGAATTTCTTTTCTCAGTTTACTGAAGAAATGGCTTTCTCATTTTGTTGTCTACAATGGATTGTCTCAGCCTATCCAAGGTTATTCTGACAGAAATTTTGTAGCTCCCAGGAAGCAGCTCGACACCTCCAGGTGAAACTGTGCAGGGGTGGTTCGTGGGGAATGACCCCAGAGGCTCAGCACAGAATCACAGAATGGCTGGGGTTGGAAGGGAACTTAAGGATAATCATTTTCCAAGGTCTCTGCCATGGGCAGGGACATCTCCCGCTGTCCCAGGCTGCTCCCAGCCCCATCCAGCCTGGCCTGGGGCACTGCCAGGGATCCAGGGGCAGCCACAGCTGCTCTGGGCACCCTGGGCCAGGGCCTGCCCACCCTCCCAGCCAGCAATTCCTAATTCCCAATGTGCCAGAATCTGTGCCTGCCCTCTGGCAGTGGGAGCCATTGCCTGGGTGCTGTCCCTGCCTGCCTTGTCCCCAGTCCCTATGCAGCTCTCCTGGAGCTCCTTAAAATATCCTTTACTTCAGGCTGAGCAACCCCAACTCTCTCAACCTGTCTTCCTAAGAGATGTGCTCCAGCCCTCTGATAATTTTTGTGACCATGATCCTGGACTAGCCTCCTTTAATAATATGGTGGATAGAAAAAGTTCTGTACATGACCATGGTCATTCCAGTCCTCCCCATTTCCATTCTATCTAATAGAGAAGAAAAATAATGAACACCAACATTATCAGAAGCCAGTCACAAATGGCTAAAAGTGGCCTTTAAGGCAGCATCCAGGTCTACAAATGTTCTCAGCCCTGCTCTCCTCACAGCTGCTGGCTGTGAGGAATTGTCTCTGCTTAAGGATGTGCACTGTGTGACAGTGGCACACAAGGGGTCAGAGTCCCACCAAGCTGCTGCAGTTGTCTCATCCCTGCAAGAAAAATATCAGGTGCAGAGGAAATTGCACATGACAATTGTTTGAAAACATGTCTCTTAAATGAAGTAAGGAATGTGTCATAAGCAGATGATCCCTGTGAGAGTGGTAGCTGCCAAAATTGTGAGTTAGGTCATGATGTTTGCAGAAGATTTTAATATTTTGCAGCTGGAATGTGCATATAACAACGTATTCCCACCCCACATTCTTGCTGAGTTTGAAGGCACGGATACAAATGATTACTGACTGGCTCAAAAACTTCCTCGCAGATACCACGGGTTTGTTTCTTGACAGCCTTTATCACGGCAAGAGGAACTGTTGAGGTACCATGAGTGCAAAAGATTGAGTCTGACTGTGGGGGAATGTTTAAGTTTTCCTAGTTAGTTAAAACAGCCGTAGGGCATCTTGGATTGGGTTCAGCTTCATAGCTTGGACACAGATCTCAGTTATCCTCTATTCTTGGCACTGGTCTTTGCTTGCCTGACAGCCTGGTGATGGGAATCCAGGATCTTCGACTGCATAAATCTGTTCCTACATAGGTGTCACCTCATTCTGCAGCGGCGTGTGCGGCATTCAAGCATTTCCCTTGGTCGTTTCTCACTGACAGCTGCTCCTTCCCACTGGGGAGCAGATGAGCCATGGCAAGCCATTATCACTCCTCCAAGACGATGTTGAGTCAGCCTCAACATCAGTCCTGAAGACAGCCGTGGTCTTGTGCAGTGCAGCCAGTGGCTTGGATCTTTTCTTGCTTGCCAGAATATTGTCCCAGCAAGGCAGTCTCACCCTTATCAACACAGATAGCTCACATGCATCCCCCTGGGACATGCACATGGGTGAGTAAAGGCCTTCCTGTGGTATCTCTTGCATTCCTTGTAGGGTTTTTATCTCTTGCATTCCTTGTAGGGTTTTTAATTTTGATGCTGCTCATGTGGCTGTTTGCAGCCAGTTTGAGAGAACCACTGTGGGCTGAGGTGCATAGTTACTATTTTTGTAACTACTGGCATCAAGCTTCTGGAATTAGCCAGATCCCACAGTTTTTCATCTTTATTCTTGGGACATTTATCTTCCCCTGTCTCCCTAATCACTTTCTCATGTGTAAAGTCAGGGCTGAGCCTTTCTGACGCAAACACTCTTTCATGCACAACTCATAAAGTAACACGGAGTTACATCATGGTTCCAGACTGAGAAATGGAAGCTTCTTAGGAGAATTGCATTGGGACTGGAACCTCAGTGCAGAAGTTCCCCCTCTTTCAACCCCTGAGAGAGACAGCAAAGGCCTAAGGAGGGCACCAGAGCTTCTTGCCTGCCTGAATAAGACCCATGGCTGAACCCAAGAAGGAGCTGGAGTAGAGAAAAAAGATCTGTGCAGGCATGAGTTATCCAGCCACAGCAGATGAGGCTGCTCATCCTGCTCTCTCTGAATGGCAGGTGCCATTGGTATTTCCTTTGGAAACACTTCAGTACTGGGGATGTCTTGTGGCCAGTCCCAAAGGGGAGGCTGCCAATTCCAGGGAGAGCATTGAAAGTGGTGATGGGGCTGCCTGAAAATGGCAGCACAGAGACACCCTCAT
Source organism: Melospiza melodia melodia (assembly GCF_035770615.1). Lineage (NCBI taxonomy): Eukaryota > Metazoa > Chordata > Aves > Passeriformes > Passerellidae > Melospiza > Melospiza melodia. Next base: position 2,665,820 of record NC_086226.1, read on the forward strand.
GATGGTGTTCCCTGTCTGCCACCCACTACCATGCACAGAGACTAAAGAGATATTTAGTCAGATCCAGATCCACTTCTGCCCAAAACTGGATTCCTTATTCCTTTGCAAAGACAGAATAGGCAATGAAATTATTGCAAAGACAGGATGGACACCATCAGTCTGTGACTGGAGACTGTGATCTGGGTGTGTTTTATGGCTTAACTTATGCCGTAAGCACTCCTGAAGGATAAATGGGAAAAAAGTAATCTCAAGGAATGGTTCTGAAGCAGCTCAGAGGTTTTAAGAAGGAGAAAGTTGTGCATTTCTTTGTCCCTTAGGTCCATAACTAACCTTGTCTATCTGCACTCATTCTCACTTAGCTAACACCTATTCAGCAAAGAATTTGGCAATGTTTAAAACCATCCCTGTTCAGCAATACATGGAGATTAGTGTTCCATATATGATTTGTACTGAAATCCTTCTCCTAGGAGTCTCCTTGCCAACCTGACCTCTGCATCCAAATTCTAGCCAGAACTGAGCTGATGACAGGGGGCTTTGGCCAATGGACATTGCTCAAAGTGGTATCACAGGCTGAACGTGTATAACAACTGCAATTTGAACACAGGAGCTGAACCTACTCTTTGATGCAGGTGCAAAATCACCATCCTTCTTCAACTATGGAAATCACCTTTACTGGAGCTTTACTAGTCAGGATTTCTGGCTAGTTTTATGCAGGAAAAAACGGAGTGATTTCTAAGGATCTCTATTGCATTCACACTGAGTTAGCATAATGGAGGCTGTTAAATTGAAAAAAAAAAAAAAAAAGAGAGATACCTTATATCTGATCCCATGTGCAATTTCAGATATATATTGTCTGAAGCTGCAATGTGTGGATGTGTGGAACAAGGCTGCTATTGCAGCTTGTCACTGCCTGGGTAGTAAGGGACAAAGTGAGTGCATAAAATGGGTGTATGCAGGCACAAAATCTGAATGCTTACACTTTTGCAAAGGTACAGAAGTTTAGTCAGTGTAAATTGCTGCGGGAGTACCAAGCCTAAAATAACTGAAAATTGATTCCCACTTACTTTTGAAATATTCTGGTGAACTGACAGTTATTTTTGAATAGCTCCACGCCTGCTGAAGTCCAAGGAAGTCTTGGTTTCAACATGAGCAGAATGTTGCTGAGTAATTCTAAAAGACCACCCTCCTCTCACACTCAAATTGTCCAAATGAAGTGAGCACATTTGAGGTCTTTCTTTTCCCTCTTGATCCCTGTCCTGAAAGACATAATCTCCTGCGATGTGCTGCTTGAAAACAGGAGGAGTCAAGTGGCAAAAAGAAGGCAAAACCCCATTTTCAGAGTCCAGGATGTCAAAGATTAAGTGCACACTCAGTGTCAGCTATTTACATATCAGACTTTTCCCATGATGGCTACAATCACCTTCAGACCACACCTCCCTATCGAGAGGGAACTGCAAATTTAAGATTTTCGAACAAGTGGAATATCTACCAACATGTGGTAGTTCATAGACAGTAAACAAATGCAGACCTACAATTTCTGATATATATTGTTACTACATTCTATATAGTATATATAGGATGCATTTATACTGTGTATATATGTATTATATGCTATGTTCTGATATATAGACCTAATTTCAGCCCCGAGTCAGAGGAATAAGCAATGCATTCCTCCACCAATGACCACCTCATCTTCATGCAGCGTCCACAAAATGCCCCGAAAATCACAGTCTGAGCACCAGCCACATCTCTCTGGTGTTGTTTAAAGCCGTGTAACAAGACAAGCCTCTGATGTGACGGCCTGGGTCATGATGTCATTGTTACATGGCAATTATAACAATGGAATAGCAGCAGCTAAATGCTATCCACTGTCTGCACCACGAGTAGGTTGACTGAAATGTAATGACTATGCATCATCATTAGAGAGCTGCTGAGTCTCAGAGAATCCCTTCTAATGAACAATTGGATAATCACCAGCAAACGACGACTTTTGCAATTGAATCTAAAAGATGAACTCATTGATACCATTGGATTATTAGGAGTTTATGTATTGATGTTCAATCATTTTAATAGATGTGCTGTCCTTATTGTAGAATATGACAGTAAAAGTGCTGTGAATAGTAATTTCCTAATAATAACCCTAATGATGCTAATAATACCATAATCTTATTTAATCTAATTTAAATACACAGAAAAAAAGGACCTACTTAGAGCCACTCATCTTTTGTTGATGGAAATACTCTCAATATAAAAATTACATTTCTTTCCAACTCCTTTGGCACACAGAAATCAAAGCCACTCACCACTTACAAATCAGGCAGGAGTCCCAAATCTGTAAAATCTTTAGGAAAGCACTAATGTGTTGTGTTTAATAGGGATGAATTTAAGCATCTGCTCACAGACTTTGCTGAGCTGAGCTTTCTCCGGCTTTTGGGCAGGGACTCAGCACTGAATGAGATTAATTTTGCCTCCATGTTGGGATGTCTATTACTACCTGAGTCAATTTAATTCGTAATGAAGGCTCAGCAAGGGATAGCATGAGTTAACCGAGAAGAAGAGAGTGCAGATGAAGGCTCATGGCACAGACACAGCTGAAATCAACTGTCTGGCACACCAAACTCTGAGTGTACAGTAAATTGTCTTGACTCCACATGCACTTTTAATAAGCCATGTCAGAAAGAAATCCTCTGAGAGCATGTCACCCAAGCATGGACTTGCCTCAACAGGGTTTAAAATAAATTCCATCATCAAGTATTTTCGTTTGGGTCCACCCTGAAGTTGCAATACTTTTGCTACATGTATAAACACTGAAAATTTGACAGAGGTAATCCTGGAACAGAAGAATTAAAAGCAACTCCTTTTTTTGGTGCAAGCCCTATTTCTTTCTGTGTGCTATAGACGTGGTTTTGTATTTCAGTCATATCTTCCTTTGTGCAAACAAAGTCAGGGTTTCTGTGTTTTGCAGAGCTGATGTGTCCCTGGGAATAAGGGCTGGATTCTCTCGTGGCTAACACTTCACTCTGAGAAAGAACTTCTGGTTGCAAAATTTTTATTGGTGGCAATGAGTGAGACGGGAGAAAAAAAAAATCCTGAAATCTGGACTATTTGTGAGGCTGACAGCCAGGCTATAAATACCTTTCCTGCTCAGCAACACAGATGAGTGGTCAAATAAACAAGGTAGTTGTCCTTTTCTCTGAAAAGGTCCCTTTTCAGAATCAAAAAGTAATTTCAGGGCAAGCAAGTTTTACAGGGGAGGGTAAAATGCCATGTTTGCTGGAAAATTCACTGTTGCTGGCAGTGGTGTCTTGCAGGAGACACCACAAGTGGACTCAGTGGTGACGATTGTGTGTGGATAAAAATTGGGCTGTGTGATTACATGGAGAGAGGTGAGGAATGGTGCTGAGATCCTGAAGTAACTCAGCCCCAAAGCCCCCACTTTTCCTTCCTACCTGAGCTCCTAATGGCTCACCAGGAGGCAGGTTGGAGAGTGTTAATTCCAGAAAGACCTGGAGCTGGGGGAGCTTGTGCATTGTTAGTATTCAGGCTGGGGGTGTTTAGTAGGCAGGGTGAGATCTGGCTGTGTCCTTTTACACTGAAGGAGATGAAATTCTAAGTATTTCCAGCTGGAAACCTTTTACGGTGGGAAAAGAAGGAGGAACACTACCCTTTTCCCATAACAAAACCCTTTTTCAACCGAGCAATTTTGGAAATAGGCGGGCGCATTATAAATCCCTACAATGCTACTTCTCTGGACAGGAGCACAGAATATGCAATTTTCTCACAGAAAGCCAACAGCTTTTTGTTGCTGGTTTTCAACCCCAGTGTTTGCCTGCCCACCAGCCTCAGCATCAAATGAGGAACATGCCCACGTGTAGGAGAGGGCTGCAGTGCTGGCACCACGTTAGATGGCTGTGCTCAGGTAAACCCCGTTCAGCTCTCCCTAAAGGTGACCCCCAAAGTCACTGTGAACTCCCAACTTTCTCTGCCTTGTGCTGCCTGTTTGTGGTGTGAGTGCCCACGAGGATAAGCAGGATGTGAGGGTGCCTTGGGCCATGCCTGCAGTGAATGGAGTGTGGTGGTGATGGGACCTGTCACTGCAGAGCTCCCCTGTGAGCATCTCCCTCCCAGCGGGGTTTAAACAGACCATGGGATGATTGCACTGCTCAGTTTATCCCTGGGAGCACTGGGATTAGGGTATTCCCGAGGGTCTTTGCTCCTGCAGGGTGTAGAGGAGAGGAATGTGCTCCTCTGGGATGCCCCTGCTACAGAGTGATCCCAGGGAGACAGACCGACAGAGTGTTAAAAATAAAATTAAAGGAAGGCTGCAAATGACAGAAGAGTTGAAGACAGGACTTTCAGAGAGCACAGTTTGTCAGGAAGACAGCTGCTTTTTATAGCATGCCTGGCATGGCTGATGGCAGAGACATTTGACATTTCTCCCTGATTGAGTGGCAGGTGGGGAGAAGGCAGCCAGAGACAGTGTAAGCAAATGACTTGGGAAGCAGAATTAGGAAGGGGCAGCACTTGGGGAAAGTTGTGCAGCTTTGGCTGGACCCCTTGGCTGATTCACAGTGCTTGAAGGGCAGGATCCAAAGTCCCTTGTCATCACTCTTCCATTCCTTCATGTAAGGAAATAAAAAGAAAATCAAGGCTCCAGGAAAATGAGTTTCCTTCCACGAGGGTCTGCTTTCCTCAGTCTGTCAGAACTGCCTGTGTCCAGCTCTCCCTCCACAGTGAGGCAGAGCAGGACTTGGTCCTTGGGGGTGACAGATGCAGGGACAAGGGTGAAAGGACTCCAAGGTGGCAGTAGTCATTTCTGGAGTCCCCATCTTTTCTATTGAAAAAGGTATTTCTGCTGTTGGAGAGCAAATTGGATGATATATGAGGCAAATTATAATTAAAGCTGTCATTCTTTCTCCTTGTCTTAGGACGACCCAGCCCTGGCTCAAGAGTTTGAGCCACTGGAAATTTGATTAAATGGAAATGGGAATTAGGGTCTTGTTTTCTCTATTTGCAGGATGTGGGTACCATCAGGGACCTTCCTCTCAATTCCCCAGGTGCCTTTGGAATTGCAGAGGGCTGGGTGTTATTCTTTCATCTAGAAGGGACTCACCCCCTGCAGGACAGCTTTTATTGTGACACTGAATGAACCCCCTTTGATTGCTAATCCCTGAGTTCTCCGTACGTCACACCAGAGCCCTGCTAAGTACCTACAACAGGATAACACACAATGCTGTTTATCTCTAGGTGGTTGGATGCTTTCACTGTGTTTCCCACCCAGCTCTGATCTCTGACTCATAAGAAATAATGTTGGTCACTGTGAACTGGGAACCCCCAACTGGGAGTACCTCTCTTATCAGCTACTGCTTATCACGTGGACCTACTGATATATTTGTTCCAGACTTCCCTGAGCTCCATAATTTAATTTACTATATTTATGAGGTCTTCCTTATCTCCAAATACATTTTCCTCTTATTTATTGTTCAGGAGACACTTGGCAGAAGAAGTTAAGTACCTCAGTAATTTACAGTCATCATTAATTTCATGACTGCCAATTTATTGCTGTTTACACCTTCTGTACAAGCAGGCAAAGGGTTCGATACAGTAAATGAATTTATCCCCAAACATTTGTCAGGCTGTCTTTGTTAGAGTGAGTCTTTCTCTGTCAGTGCAGGGATAAACTATGGGATGGGAGAGGCCAAGGTGAGCACGTGTGAGACAATAATCTAGGATCAAAGACATGAGGGATTCTGTCAGGAAAACCTTTTTAACCTGTGTATGCCTGAAGATCTTTGTCTGGAGCATCAAGACAGAGAATGCAAATTGCACTGAACGCTGGCTTTGGAAAAGAGAGGGATTTGAGAAAGGAAATAGTATTTGCTTGAGTATTTTCTTTTATATAAATAGGAGAAAATAATTTTTTTTTGTTGTTGTTGCTTTGAACTGAAACATTTTGAACTGTGGACCAGACCCAACATGGCTGAGGAGGAATTTTGTTTCAAACTCTGTTTGACTAAGGTGCTATGGCATTTCATGCAAGCTGTGATTTGAATATTCATCATCTCCCATAGGCAAAACTGCTCCCACCAGGTTTGTGGCATAGCTGCTTTTTCTTTTTCGCATCCATCTCAAATTCAAAGTGTTGAAAAAGTCCTACTGCAGGCCAGCTGTCTGGAGGCTTATGTGTAATTGTACTCCTGCTTCCAGCAGAGAGAAATCTGTGTAGTGCTAGGAATGATGTGTTGATGTTGAGTTTATACCTTGTCACAGGCTTAGTATGTATCTATTGGAAAATGCATCTACTTTCCTTATGTTTTTCTTTCCTTCTGAGAAGTGGGAAAAATAACTCTGGGCAGAAATTTTTTCCTGAATAATTTTTGGGGGTGGGGGCACAGAGGCAGGATTTCAGTTTTATTATGACTTTCCACCCAACATATCATTTTAAATTAATTCAGCCCCCAAAATATTTTGAATATTGTGCCTCAGGGAGATTGGAGTTTACTGCTGAACTTTCTGTAATAAATCATGATTTCTCTTCATATTGAAGGGAAGTTGAACATTTGGGAAATGTTCAGACAGTGAAGTGTTAAGGGAGGCTTAGTCTTGCTGGTGAGTCCAGCTTTCAGGTGAGAAGGGGATGGCAGGCAGCAAAACACACCCCTGAGACCTTCACGACAATCTTCCCTCAGTAAAAAATATTTGTCTTTTAGTTGTGCTTCTAGTATAAAATAAATTTTAAAAAGCTCCATGTGGGAGAGAAACTAGTTTTAATTAAAAATTATTCTTCATGAAAGCATCAATTTTCTAATCATAGAATTGTTAAGGTTGGAAAAGCCCTCTGAGATCACAGCTAGCCCAGCACCTCCACCTGGTTTACCACTTACCCTTGTCCCCAAGTGCCACATCCAGACAGATTCTAAATCCCTCCAAGGATGGAGACTGGCCCAGGAGGCCTCTGCCAGGGCTGGGCAGCCCACAAAAAATTCTGTGAAGAATTTTAACCTAATATTTAATGTAATCTTCCCCTGATGCAGTTGGAGACCATTCCCTCTGCTCCTGTCGCTGTTCCCTGGAGCACAGCCCGATCCCCCCGGCTGTCCCCTCCTGTCAGGAGCTGTGCAGAGCCACAAGGGCCCCCCTGAGCCTCCTTTGCTCCAGGCTCAGCCCCTTCCCAGCTCCCTCAGCCTCTCCTGGGGCTCCAGCCCCTTCCCAGCTCCGTTCCCTGCCCTGGACACGCCAGCGCAAAGATACTTGCCAAGGAAACACATCTATAAAACACTCCTGACATTACTACTTTGCTTACCATTTTCTCTGTTTTTTGTGTTTTGAATCCTGCAAAGATTTTGTTTTTCATTTGTGCATCTATTGTCCTACTAATGTCTTACTTTGATAAATAGTAATACTACTCCTACTAATATTAATAATAATGCTCCTTTGTCTGAGATGGCCCTGAGAGCAGATTTTATCCACAGCAGGAAGGCCATGAATGGGCATTTTGGTTGTTCTCCCTCCTGGGTCCCCCAGAGCTCCTGGGAAGGGTGAGAGTGCCCTGTGTGTGTGACATGAACGGAGCCAGATGGGTGATAGTGAGGCAGAGATTCCCAGGACAACAGATAGCTTCAGGAACATTGCAAAGCCCTCAAAGCCTTTCCTGAGATCCTCCAGTTTCTAACAAAAAATTATTGGCTTGCTGCAGGAATTACTGGGTGAAAACCCACACTCGCCGTGATGTTAATGCAGGGACAGATGCTCCCAAGGGTTCTTTACAACTAAAGAATCCAAAATCCACTTAATACAGCTATGCTTAGCCCAATGTTTACTCATAATAAAACATCATTAGAGAGACCTAGCCTTGCATTAGTGTTGGCTTTGTTCTGACGAAATCTGGCTGTACAAAGAGTATTGGGAGAGCTGCTCTGGCAGGAACACCCAGCCCTGAGTGCTGCCAAAACGTGCTCTGCTTTGCAGGCGAGGTCCTGCCCATGCCTGGGGAGCGCTGAGGTGATGAATAAATTCACGACTTGCCGGAGAAACAGCTTATACTTTTCCTTTTTGCTCCTCTGTGCAGAAAAGCCAGCTGGAGGCTGCAGCCAGTGAGGAAAGCTGGGGTCACTCACTGCTCTGGGCAGAGTGTCAGCCGGCCGTGGTGTGTGCTTGTAAGAGAGGTAACAGAGCATCCTGCCTGGATGCTCCTGTGCAGGTAGCAGGGTTGGTTCAGCACAGCAGAAATCCACTGTTCCCACCTCAACCTTGCTAGCCTTCATTGGTTTTGCTACCTCTCTCAAAGCTTTTGTTGTTTTAGTTTTTTTTTTTTTTTCGTCACTCAAGGAAAAGAAAAATAAAGAGAACCTCTTAGCTGGGTTGCAGAAACCTGTCTCATTATCATCTTTTATGTTGGCAGAGGTCTGTTTATATTTGCATTAAGTAATTTAGTAATTTAGCTTAGGCCTGTTAAAAATAATTAATATTTTAAATGTAGACATGCTCACATAGGACATGACTCACATTCTGTGGGAATTAATGAAACTCTGTGATTTAGACAGGTCATTTGAGAAAAAAAAAAGGGAGGAGACTGAAGTGCTCACATGCATCCTTTAAAGATTATTTCAGCTGGAATGGGTCAAAATAAATATTGCAAATTGCACATCTTAGAGTCCAGCAAAAGAAAGCACCTCCCTGCAGGACAGGAAGCAGAAGCTATTTAGCAGCATCAATAATTAAACGTGGGGAAGGAGGAAGGCAGAGAATGTTTGTGGCAGATTTCAGCAGGTGGGATGGTTTCTTGCATGCAAGACTGTGGGGAAGAACATGCTGCTCTGAGATCTGTGTCCAAGTAGCAGAAGACAATCCCTGAGGCTGGAAAAGACTTCCAAAATCTTCAAATCCACCCTCTGACTGATCCCACCTTGTCAACCAGACCAGAGCACTGAGTGCCATGTCCAGTCAATTCTTGGGCACCTCCAGCGGTGGTGACTCCACCATCTCCCTGGGCATCCCCTTCCAATGCCTGACAACATTTTCAGTGAAGAAATTCTGCCTTATGTCCAACCTGAACCAACCCTGGTGTAGCTCGAGGCTGTTCCTCTCAGTCCTTAATTGCCTGTGAGAAGAGGCTGGTTGCATCTTTATCCCAAAGCTCACATGGGCAAGGATTAAAACCTGGGTATTGGTTGCATAAAGGAGAAAAAGGGATCATATATTTTGGAGAGGAGTGAAAGAGAAAGTTTTTGTAGTTGCATAACCCATGATGAAAAACTGAAGCAATTTTAAAGAGGTTTTGGGCACCTCCAGGGGTGGTGACTCCACCATCTCCCTGGGCACCCCCTTCCAATGCCTGACAACCCTTTCAGTGAAAAAATTCTGCCTTGAGGCACAGTAATTGTGTCTCAATTACTGTGTGTTCTGCTTTCCATTATTTATATTATATTTGGACAATTTTTGGAGGTGTTGAGGAGCAGCAGCATCCATGGCTTTGAGCTTGAGCTGAGAGATCCCAGTATTGGGAGAACACCAGGGCAAAGTGTGGCTGAACTGGGGGCATTTCCAGGAAAGGGTTCTTGAGCACGTTCACTAACAGACATGTGCAGCATGTCGCAAAGTGACCATCCTCAGCTCACTGCCATCCTGAATCAACACAAATGTGGGCAAGGTGGCTAAGATCATAGGGATGCAGTAATAAATACTGCTCACTTTACTTGAGGAGGTTGTCCAAAGCAAGAAGAGCACCAGACCAAGCATGTGGTTCAGCCACTGTCATCACAAGGAGCCCATCAAATTAACCTCTTAAAGATCATGCTGGTGCTTCTTGGGTTGCCTCCAATTTGCACCTAGAATTTTCCTGGTAAACCTCTCTGCCTGTCTCACATCAGCTGGTGTTTTCCTGTCCACGAGACATGGTGAGATTACGTGTTAGAGATATCACCTAACATCCTTCAGCCAGTGCCATCACCATCAAATCTTACATGGCTAATGTTAGATATTTTATGTAATGGAGAACTTCCCTTCACCCTGCCCATGGATGATATTTCTTCCTTCCATGAAGAATGATGGCAAACATTTCTGACAATAATTAATTTTCCGTTAATTATTTTCTATTTCTGTACAGTGTGTTCTTTTTACTCTAGCTCCCTTACAAATTTGGCGTTGAGACCCCTTCACCCTTTCCATCGATTCAAGTACAAGGTTCCATTCTTCATCAGGGCTATTTTAAAATCTGCAAAGAACTGTTTTCCAGATGTGGATATGCACAGACAGTAATTGCACTTCATGATCACTTCCAGCTGCCCTAAATGCCTGCCAACAAATTCCCATAAGGAGTGCATGTTTTGTGCTGCAAATCAGGGAGAACATTGTAAAATGATAATGTGTTGCACACTGCTGTACCTATAAGAGTTATGGACTTTATAACTGAACTAATTGGAATTAGGCTTTACTGTAAAGGTCAAGAAAGTTGCAAAGAAATGCAGTCTTAGTAAATTAATCTGTTGGGTTACTTTTGAGTGGTATTGAGCACCTGTTTGTTTGACAATATTTTTTTATTTTGGTGGATTATATAGTTGAATACTTTGTGGATGCCTTATAAGCTTGCATAACATGGATAAGGCTAGCTTGTATTTTGAATTGGACATGTAATTAGATACCCCATATTCTTGTACCAAATAAAACATTTGCCTCCCGGAACTGTTCTGGTGTGACCAGAACTCATAGCTATGGATCACATGTTCTGCTGGTGTTAATAGCCTCAGTTTCATTGATACCGGTAGAGATATGTACACACTGCTAGAGCTGAACTCAGTGCTGTATTTTTGTTATTTCAACAATTTCGTTTTTAAATAGGTGTTTATATAGTTCCATAGCAGTTTTCTCCCTTTTTACTTGCACAGCCTTATGATTCTTGGCTGAGACACAGTTTAGTGAAAGAAGACCAGCAGAAGACATCACTTATAACCTCAGAGTGAATAATAACATCCTAACCAGCAGGGCAAGTGCTTTAGCAGTCCTAAAAAAAGAAGTCTAGCGGAAGGTGTTCCTGCCCATGGCAGGTTGGAATGAGATGGTCTTTAAGGTCCCTTCCAACCCAAACCATTCTGGGTTTCTATTAAAGCAAACAGTCATTCTTGAGCCAGTGATCTTCAATTTTTTCTGCCTTTTTGCCTACTTTTAATTTTTTTTTTCTCAGTGAAGATGCGGATTGCAATTTTTCAGAGTTCTGACTGCAGGTTTTCTTCCCCTTGGTCAGGTTTTCTCTTGCCATCCTCCCCTTAGGTGTAGTTCCCACACATCCTGGAGATCACATGTTGATAACCACTGCATGTCTCATGAGTGTTTATCTCACAACTGCTTTCTACAAATACATTAAAGCCTTACTAGAGATGTGTTTAAGCTGCAGCTCTTTTCTGGGAAGTAACTCACTGACAATTTTCTGTGGTCAGGATTCCAGGGCTCAGGCCTCCCAGTAACAGGGAACATTTTTATGGCTCAGGGTGCTTTCAGTGAGAGGCAGATGTAATATTTGTGTAGGCAGTCCCTGTGATTGCTCCCGATGAATACAAATCTGAATACATTGCTAGCTGAATGAAATGCCTTAGTAATAAAATATATAGCTTAAGTGTCAGAACTACAATTAAGAGAAAAGCAGCTGAAAATTAGATTTCTGAACCCCTATTTCACCCACACAAAAAAAAAGAAAAAAAAAAAGAAAAGAAAAAATAAAAGAAGTGGTAAACTTTGTAAACCTGGTGAGCATATGGCAAACCCTGTCCCATGCAGGAATTACTGGGTGCAGACAAAACTGAAAATTGAAAAATTAGGAAATATGAATTCTCTTGAGTTTCCTCAGTGTGGTACTTAAAGCAGCTTAAGGAAAGGAAATAATGTTATAAAGTTAACCAAAATCCATCAACCACATAGGGATCAAGCCTGTAAGAGTTCAAAGAGTATCTGGAAGATGCTCTTCGAAATGTGTTTCTGTTTTGGTAGTCCTGCAAGGAGTTGCACTGGATGACCTTATGGTTCCCATACAGCTTGAGATGCTCTGACTCTATGACTGTATTGTTTATTTTAGAACATGACCAGCAAAAGAGAGGGGATGATTCTGAAGTAGGCTGTAGCAGGGTTAGATACTGTAGAAAAGTCTACAATGAGTCTCCTTCACCCATGTGCTCACCTTGTTGCTATTACAAAGTCAAAAAGGGGCCTGAACACTCATCAGCCCCAGGAGTGGGTGACTCCTGTCCTGCCAGCTCAGTGCAGAGGCAACATTTGATTTCCTGTTGCACCTCAGAAATACCCCTTACAAAGACAGAGGCACCTGTGGAACAATCTTGATTACATTTTCTCCTGCCCTCATTAGACCATGCAATACCCCACAGCACTGGCTCTTGTTCCCCTGAACAAGAACAGACCATGGGGCTGAGAGTGTCACTCGCAGCCTCCTGAAGTGCAGGGGAGTAGAATCCTTCCTATAAAGTCACCAGAATTTTGAGCACTTTTTGCACAAAACACACATACAGACCCACCTAAAGGCATTATCTTCACTCTGACAAACATCTCTGGTAGTCCTTGTAATTTACTGAAGCTTTTAGTGATCTTCAATATATTGTATGGCAGCAAGATGCTGATTTTCCTTTTACCAAAGGTGAGATGTTCATAATAGAAGATTATGAAGATTATGTTACTTGTTGGGTACAAAATACCTCCTCCAACGCACAAACAAATCTAAAAGGTGGTTGTCTCCCTCTGAGCCATTAATCTTTGATTCATTTTTTTCCAGAGTCAATGGTGTGAGCTTCTGAATCATCAGATTTAAAATTAGAAGTTGTGTCCTTTGGAGTGCTTCCAGTGAGTAGGGTGACCAGCCAGGATGACTTTTACATTTGAGATCACCTACATCTCAAGGTAAGTTCCATCAACAGAAAAAAAGTGGTTAGATTCCACCAGAAGCTTCTTCAGTGCTCCAAGGATTGTGCCTAGGAGTAGGCAGCAGGAACAGCTTGATGTTTGATGTTAAAGTGTCTCTTCCAGTTATAAATTGACTAGTGTGACATCTCTGACAGCCTCAGCCAGCACTGGTCATGGCTGGATGCCTGATTTGGAGCCCAGGGTGGTGAACAGGCTCTCAATTGAGTATTTGTGGGATTGTAAGGAGAGCCCTGTGTCTCCCTTTGGCATTCTGAGCCTGGCAATGCAGCTGCAGCAATCCTGTCTCACTGTAGGTGGAAGTCTCTGGCCAGAGCAGCCCTGTAGGCAGCACTTGCCACTTTCTAGACAAAAGAAAGTTCTTTTCTTACCATGGTATTTGTCTTGGTAGGTGGGAAAGCACTTGTAGCTGGGCACGGGGAAAGGAATAATAACCTTTTTGTTATGAAGTTTTGTTATAGCTGTGCCTGTATGTGCTCTGGGGTAAAAATTCTCCAAAAACATTATTTTATTGTGCCTCCTTGAACAATCCTTCATTCACAACTCTCCCACACCCAAGCATTCACACACAACCGAGGTTCATAGCTGAAGACACTGACGCACAATCCATCAATGGCTCTTTTCAGCAGTGAGCCTCTCTGATGATGGATTTTTTTACTCTGCTCTCCAGCTGACCCAGCACCTCAGCTATCCCTTGTCTAGCCCAGAATCTCTTGGTTTTCTCATCTCCCTTCTGTTTAAACATATCTATTTCTTAAAGTTAAGGCTTATTGAAATTTCAGGAGGAAAGAACTCCTGCCAAGAAATACAGTTTTGTCAAACCTAATTTTTGGCAAGAGAAGGTCAGGTCTACATCCATGCGTACACAAAACTTTGCTGGTGAGAAATTCAGCAGGACAAAACCATTTTGAGTGACCATTTCAAAGCAAGGTGAAATAATGTGTTAGAATACAACCTAAAATACCATTTTTAAAATTCTCAGTATATGTCCCCCACATTTTTATAAATCATCATTTTGGTTTGAGATGTCAACCTGAGATAATTTTCCTTGTGGGTTTTCTTGGAAACTTCTCAAGCAAGTAATTTTTTTAAAGCCTACAATTCAGGACTTTTTCTTTTTGGGAAAAATGTTTTTTCACTTGCTCTACTTCTCGTTATCAGATTTGGTCTCGGGATTTTCCATGCTATCCTTACATAGAGCTGCTCTTCACTACAGAGGATTTCCCTGTATCTCATATTCAATGTAACTAATAACTACAAGGGGAATATTTTATTTTACACTCAGCCAAAAGCGGCAAGATAAATGATTTCGTTCTGGTTATGCAGAAGGCCGACAAAAAAGCAAGAAATTTTGTGTCTTGGATGGCCTCAAGGGATGGAGATTTATTACTGGCTCAAGCACTCTTGCTGCAAAGTTCAGGGCATCTATCTGAGTGGAAGGACCATTTTAAAGCCTGGCTTTTATGAGATTGATCTTCAAAGTGTGCTGCACCATCACAGCAATTCCTCTGCTGCTTTCCTACCTGCCCTGCCTGCCCTTTTCTGATCATGCCCCACAGATCTGCTCATCTCAGCGCTGCTATACAGGCCTTGCCAGGCTGCAGGGCTCTGCCAGGCTCGCTGCCTCTGTCCTTTTCAACTCCACACTGCTTTAAAAAGCAGCTCCTACCCTTTGCAACCAGCCTGAAACACCTGAAAGGCTTTTGGTTTTACAAGGGAGTTTAGACAAAGGGGTTTTTTTGGTCTTTCTTGATAAACTACCCCCAGGCTTAAGTAGAAAAACATCAGGGGTCCTCTGTTTTTTTGACCTTTCTCCCAAAATAATCAATATGTGCAGGTTGTCAAGCATATTGGATGGTGTGGCAGTAGAAAGGATGTTTCATATACTCAGCCCTCTCTTCCCAGCTGGAAAACAAAAACCAGGAGAGGCCTAAGGATCCCCTCAGAGGATTTCTGCAGGGCCCTGTGCTGCAGCAGTCTTGCACATCAAGGTATGTGAGGCTAATGCCCAAAATAACAGCTCTCAAGCCATGATGAGAACCGTACAGAAAGCACTTACCACTCTTAAGCCAAAATCAATAGCAAATTTTTTTTTCCTTAGCTCAAAAGGACAAAACTATTTGTTTCGCCATCACACCAGCAGGCCATTCCCCGAGATGAGCTGCTTCCATCAAAGGCAGCAGCGCCTGCAGAAACGGAATTAACTTAACTTCACTAGCCTCTAATCACAGAAGGATTAGGTAATTCTATCTGTTCAAAGTGGATAAACAGTTTCAATTGCCTACCATGGTAAGTGGGTCTGTTTTAAATTTAGAAACCTTTCATAGCCTTTGGATTGTGTCTTTCTTGTGACCTTGAAAGCAGCAAAATCCCTTCTGAGGCCCTGCCCAAGTTTTGATTCTGCCTTATGGAATGATACTGAGAAGTTGCTGGGAGGTTGGACATTTTTACCAAGTGCTGTGACTCGATTAATGTAAAAACTGATCTGTAAAGTCAGCTGGGCTGCACTTTTGCATATTACTCCCTCTGAATCATGGTCTTCTCATGCACTATGATTTCCTTCCTTCCTTCCTTCCTTCCTTCCTTCCTTCCTTCCTTCCTTCCTTCCTTCCTTCCTTCCTTCCTTCCTTCCTTCCTTCCTTCCTTCCTTCCTTCCTTCCTTCCTTCCTTCCTTCCTTCCTTCCTTCCTTCCTTCCTTCCTTCCTTCCTTCCTTCCTTCCTTCCTTCCTTCCTTCCTTCCTTCCTTCCTTCCTTCCTTCCTTCCTTCCTTCCTTCCTTCCTTCCTTCCTTCCTTCCTTCCTTCCTTCCTTCCTTCCTTCCTTCCTTCCTTCCTTCCTTCCTTCCTTCCTTCCTTCCTTCCTTCCTTCCTTCCTTCCTTCCTTCCTTCCTTCCTTCCTTCCTTCCTTCCTTCCTTCCTTCCTTCCTTCCTTCCTTCCTTCCTTCCTTCCTTCCTTCCTTCCTTCCTTCCTTCCTTCCTTCCTTCCTTCCTTCCTTCCTTCCTTCCTTCCTTCCTTCCTTCCTTCCTTCCTTCCTTCCTTCCCTCCCTCCCTCCCTCCCTCCCTCCCTCCCTCCCTCATTTCTCATTTTCTCTGTTCTGCCTTCACCTGACACAGCTTTGTTTCCTTGTCTGCTCCCCAAATCCCTGTTGCCATTTCAATAGGAATCTCCCTCTGCACCAATCATGCCAACATATTAGTTTTCATCATCCAATCCTCACACCCCTCTCTTGGTCATGTCTCCCTAAGAAGTTGTTAATTTCCTAAATTATCCTAAATATATTGCTGAAATTACAGGCCCCAGTATTTTGGGTGTTGTGCCACTGTGTGTAAGAAATGGCCTTCACCAAGGGCTTTACAATACAGAGAAATAAGAAAAATAAAGAATAAGAGGAACCGATGTTTTTGCATTCCTGGTTGAGATAAGGAGCTAAGATACTTCCTGGCTCAGGAAGCAGCTTATATCTCAGGAAGTGGGTGAGTGCTTGTTTAAGTTCTGTTAGAGTCTGTGGACCCTGAGGATGTATGTAAAAACTTCTTAACTGCTGCCTTCACCAGCAGCACTGTGAATTATCCCAGGTAACAGAAGGGCAACGTGGCTGAGTTGGAAAATCAGTCCATGTTTCTACTGACCTTGTCAAGTTTATCTGAGATCACTTTTGGTTTAGCTTTTCTTTCTCTCTTTCCTTTTATTTTAACAAACTCAGTAAACTACTATCTGTAGGTGTTAAGACGCCTTTGAACATTTCTCTGTTATTATAAGTACTTTTTTTTTTTTTTAATACAGTATTTTGAGATTTAAAAGGGAGCAAAAAGTGCAGTCAAGAATAACATCTGCAATCACAAAACCTGCACAGATTTCCATAGTCAAAAAATTTATGACTCAGACAATGGGTTTCAATTTTAAAATATAAATTATAATCCCACCAGGGATCATTTTTACAGTGCAAAAATACTCTTTGACACTGCCGTGGGTTTTTATTAAGGAGTTTTTAAAAGGTAATCTTAAATAAATACAGCTGGTGCAAGCTACAAGCAGGACTGGATTGTAGATGACAAAATTATTCAGATAGATGGATAGTCCCAAAGATCTCTTCTTGACAGAGTTTGTAATCTTGATAATAGGGGAATTACACACAGGAGTGCCAAAAAAGAAACTGTGACTGGGGCAAAGGAAAAAGATGTGGGACACAGTCTGAAATTTTCAAGAATCAGTAAAACAAGAGTCAATTTTCAAGAGTCAGTCAGATGATGCCAGATTCAGTGGTGTAATTGACACCCAACCCTGTTTTTGTTTTTTTTTTTTTTTTTTTTTCCCCAGAGATGTTGTGGATTCCCCAATCCCTGGAAGTGTCCAAGGCCAGGCTGGACAGGGCTTGGAGCCACCTGGGATAGTGGAAGGTGTCCCTGCCCATGGCAGGGGCTGGAATTGGCTGAGATTTGAGGTCCCTCTCAACCCAAACCATTCTGGCATTCTGTGATTCTGGGACACAGGTGAGGGATGGAATGCCATCCAGAGGGACCTGAAAAACCTTGAGAAGTGGGGCCATGGAAACCTCAGGGTGCTCCACAAGGCCAGGGGCTGGGCCAGGGCAGCTCCAGGCTGGCGAGGAGCAGAGAGAGCAGCCCTGAGGAGAAGGACTTGCGGGTGCTGGTGGGTGAGAAGCTGGACATCACCTCGAAGTGGGAGAAATGAGGACAAACTTTTTAGCAAACTTGTGATAGAACAAGTGATAATGGCTTCAGTCAGATTTAGACTAGATATAAGGAAAAATTTATTTATGCTGAGGGTGGTGAGGGCCTGGCACTGGTTGCCCATAGAAGTGGTGACTGCCCTAACCCTGAAAATATTCAAGGCCAGATTGGATGGAGTTTGAAGCAACCTGGACTGGTGAAAGGTGTCACTGTTCATGGCAGGGTGGATGATCTCTAAAGTCCCTTGCAATCCAAGCCACACTCTGATATTATGTTCATTGCATGTCTGGATTTGCTACAAGTTGATGGTAAAGAAGGCATGCATTGTGTGTTGCAACTATGGCTCAAACATCTACTTGAGGGTGGTAAAAATATTTATAATATTTGTAATTTTTTTTTGTTATTGTCAGTGGTTATTAATGCTATGATGCTGAAAAAAAATTTTAATTTTTTCCCCAACAATAAATAGGACCCCAGAAACACTGACACGTTTTCAAGACATTATTTTCTGTTTCCTTACATTCTATTTCTCTGCTATTTACTATTTCACTCTGCAGCCTGGCCAGAGGTTGTCCTGACACAGGTTTCACCATGAAGTGAGAAAAAGGGAACGAGAAAGATGTACATGAACAAAATATGTTGGCTTTTCCAAGAGCACGGGAACAGGACAAAACTCCGTTATAGCTTGCTTTTTTTTTTGTTTTGGCTTTGTAATTTTTTCTTAAAATTCATACTTTCCTCAAAAGTAGTACAAAAGACTACATCTTCTTGGATGTCCCTGTCTAAATTTGCTCTGTGCCTCAAAGTTTTGTCTGCTCTGGGACAAATTTGTGGCGAAACCAGTTCTTTTCCAGTCACCTGTTCCCTCTTATTAGTTCAATTATTATTCCGTCTTGCAAGTGGAAAATTCATGAGTGTCTTTTCCAACAGCATTTCATTGTTGTTTCAATAGCACTATTTTTTTCTTTTCTTTTGTAATCAGCAAATGTACCAACCATTCTAGAAAATAACAGAGAATATTACAAAGAGTGAAATAAAATGCTGGATTCATTACTTAGCTTCTCACACCTTGTTCTGAAGCTCATGGTCACTGGTGAAGAGAAACAATGCCTTGGGAAAAGCTGTGTGTCAAGATAAAAGTGTCCATTTAAAGTTTGAATTCCAGGCACTAAATTGCTAAAGTGAGTTTCTTAGGAACCACATAAAGACTTCCACATACAGAAACTACTTAGCAAATGAGAGAACAGCAAGAGTCAGAATATAAAGTGTTTGTCATCTAGTCCAAAAGAAGAAAGAAGTCAAAATTAACCTTTTTTTCCTAAAGTTTTCTTTGCCAGTGTTAGTCATATTGTGTTAAAACTTTGCCCTTCTTTCGTTCTGGTAGTGGGAAAATCTGAAAGCATTTTCCTGCCAGCAATCCTAGCAAACCACTAGACACAGAGATAAAATCACACCTGGGACACAGCTCATGCATCTCTATCCTGTGCCAGGTAAGGTTTTTTCCCCTTCCTGCCCCTATAGATGCTGTGGATACTCCATCAAGGGAAACCACTCATCACGGAATTCTCCCCAGACTTCAGTGGTTTGAAGAACAAACTTTCACCATTTTTTCCCCAAAGAGTCAGACAGAGAGCCCAGGAGACACTTTTCCATTACCTTGCGTGACTCCCTGCACCACATGCATGCTTCCTCACCTGAAATACATCCTCACATTCAAAATAGGAGGTGGAAAATACTTTTTTTACCTTGCTTTTTTTTTGCCCCCAGATTCTCTGAGATAGGTCTAAGTGGAGTCCCTCTTCACAGAAATAATCCCCCTTTAGGCACCCACACCAACCCACAAGTGCAACAACTGTGGTGCCCTTTCCCAAAGGGCCGGTTCCATACAGTTCACACTGTATAGATGAATTATTTATCATCTTGCTCCTCTCCCCCACCCTGTGCTGCTGCACTGTATTTCACACCGAGCTCAGCACAAGCCCCACGACAGCCTCAGAGTGTATCAGGGCTCAGAGAGGAGCTCTGGATTTCCTGATACTAAAGGGCCCATTTCGTGTTATTTATGACCTCGCTGGTGTCGGAGCAGAGACCCATAAATCGTAGGCACAGGCGCACTAATTCTAGCAACAGCAAGTTTTAGTCACATGTAATTAAAACATCCCAAAGTCTTTCAGCTGTAATGTATTTCCAAATGACACCGCTGGGACAGGGGGAAATGGGAAATGAAGGAATCAGCAGTATTTCAGAGCCATGGCCATTGTTAGCTTTTGGGGCTCTGTGCAGCGCTGGCAGTGCAGTCAAACCTGCAGGTTTCCTGATGCTGTTTTCTGTCACATACTTTAAGGATGATGCAATTGATTCCCAGAAACAGCAAGGGCATTCAGATTGCTGGGGTACCATCAGGAACTTCAGGAGGAACCTGATGTCCACACTGAAAAATATTACCAAAGAATTCTGTGATGGCTATCAACAAATTATGTGATGGTATCTCTGCCTGAATTAGATACATTAGAGAGGAGAGGATGCTTTTTCCTCCCTTAAAGTGAGCTAAAACTGGAACCTGAGACTTCTATGAGAATTAAGAAAAGTCTATGGTCTTCTGGTTTTATTGTGACTTCTTTTCAAAGCTTAGGATTAGCTTTTTATTGTTCAGGCCAACAGCGGAAGAGTGTTGCAACCTGAGGACAGCAGAATTTCAAATGCAAGGGATTTGTTACGCCTAGCCCAGGATTAACCTATGAAATTCAAGCTGCCATTGTCACCAAGAAGTTGGAAAAACACACCAAAAAGTGCAACAGGGCTCTTCAGTAATGCATACCTCATGGCCATCAGAAGAGCAAACTGGAGTCGAGAGTGACAGCAATGTGCCTTGTGTCCAATGTTATTTGCTCTCCTCACCAGAAAGAAGAGGTTTGAGCTTCAAATGTGTGGTGGGAATATTTGCAGCTGGATTGAAGGGCATGCTCTTGATTTGGACACAACCTCCATGAATTCAAAGCAATGCTACAGCCTTAGCCAGGTGATCTGGATGATGTGGGTGTTTTCTCTCCTTGACAGGATGTTAAAATACCACTTTGTGGGGCAAAAGCCAGCCCACAACTACCTGCGGCTGGAAAGCCTCCATGGGCAGACAACCCCATCCCAGTGTCCAAAAGCCAAGGGCTGGCTCGCTGGAGCTTAGGCTGATCTGGTGTGACACATCCCACTCTCTTTTCCAGCCTGGATCCCCAGGCAAGGGATGGTGCTGGCTCTAGATCACAGGAGGGAGTGACCAGGCAAGCTGTGCTGCTCCCAGCACAGCTTTGGAGCAAGCCCTGGAGCAGAGCAGTGCTGGCTTGTTTGCAGCTGGGAACTCATGCTGGGAGAGGCAAACAGGACCATGAATCCAGCCCTGTGCAGATCCTGCCCCTGCCAATCCATCAGTCAGGTTGTTTTTTGAGGGATATGTTGCTCTGTTTGCATCAAATTTTCTGCTGTCGTCTTATTTTAGTGAGTGCAGCAGAGGGAATAAGTTAAGAAAATATTAGTAATGACAAGGAGGTTTAAAGGAAAATATTATTTTTGTGGCCAAAGTCCCAGGCCTGCAAATTTCTATCCTAGCTTGTTTCCTACTTTCCATTTTTTGTTATTATTGTGCTCTTTTTCCTCAACCATTCCCCGTATTTCTTATCAGCAAATAATGAGCAGTGGCTGACACATACTGTTGGACATTATCTCTTGAAGGAAGTTAAAGTAAATGCAGAGCTCATAATTGTGTATTTACACTGAGTTTGTCCGCTGAATTGAGGAAACTCTGGGGGTGGAAAGGCAAAATGTTTCTGTGGCAGGTGCTATCTTGCTCTGTACAGACCATCCCAAATCACACCCCACTGGGTGAGACCCATGGTCCATCCAGGGCTTTGGAGGCCAAACAAAAGGGAAAATGGAGCCAAGTTGCTCTGTTGAAGGGAGCATCCCATGGCATGAGCTGGGAGCAAGGAGAGTAAAAGTGGAATAGTGCATTGGGTCAAGTTAGAGGGACATAAAATGCAGAAAGGCAGGAAAAGAGAAAGTGAAGGGAGCTCTTTGGGTATTCTCGAAGTTTTGAGAAAAAGTTGGGCCTTTTGGTCAAAATTTAGGTATCTGAAGAGAAAAGAGGTCTTATTATTCTTATTTAAAATTGAGAAGAGGCCATGGATGTGTTGGGATAAGAGTCAACAGAGGTGAAAAGGGCTTTTATATTTTAGTGCTTTTATATCTTTATGATTCAAAATCCTACATGGGCTTCCCTGCCTCAGAAGCTTATTGGAAAAATTTGGTTTTTGTGTGTGAGATGACACTGAGTTTTCTTTGGGAGAAAATGGGGAGAATGAAGGCAGAGATGAAGGAGAACAAGACGTTCTACATTCTTGAACTCAGTGGTTTTGGCTGGGCTGCAAGTAAAAGTTTAATGATCCTTATGGATATAATGCATTTTCCTAAATTCCTACTGAACTGAGGTTTTCCTGAGTACCAGTGCCATCCCCCTTGCTGGGCAGAAAATGACATCAGTATATTTCAGCTATACTAGTTTTCCATCAGACACTGCTCTCATCTCAGCCATCTGCAGTCAGGGACTTTTGGCCTTTTTCAGTTTACGATGTCTTTGTGTTTGCAATCTGTGACAGATTCTTCTGAAAATTTCGTGATCATCAAGCCTTGGGTCATTAACATCAGGAGACAGATCAGAGCTCCTTTAGACTTCAGTTTCTTTGTTTCTCCCATGGATTCAAGTGCCTGTTCACAGAAACACTGCCAAGGCCTTCTCATCAGTCAGCGCTTTGTATTTTTGTGTTGATACTGGTGAAGCATCACAGTCACAGCTCTCACCTGGAACCCACTGAAATGCTGTGACAGCTTGCAAAAACTGGCAAAGAACAGCTGGGGATCCAACGAGTAGGATTTCTGTGGCCTCAGCTTAGCCATGTACAATGTAGATATTTTGATGTTTTTTCAGTGGCTTTGCTCCTTTTATAGGGGATAGAGAAGCATCATCTATTTCATTTTGGACAACTATCCCTCATGCTCTGTGTGCTTTTCTGGAGATCACAAACAGCCATCACAGGATGATTTCTGTTGGGGGTGATCTTAAAGTGCATCTCATTCCCCACCCTGCCATGGCAGGGACACCTCCCACTGTCCCAGGCTGCTCCCAGCCCCATCCAGCCTGGCCTGGGACACTGCCAGGGATCCAGGGGCATCCCCAGCTGCTCTGGGCACCCTGGGCCAGGGCCTGCCCACCCTCCCAGCCAGCAATTCCTAATTCCCAATGTGCCAGAATCTGTGCCTGCCCTCTGGCAGTGGGAGCCATTGCCTGGGTGCTGTCCCTGCCTGCCTTGTCCCCAGTGGCTGTGCAGCTCTCCTGGAGCCCCTGGAGGCCCTGGCAGGGGCTCTGAGGTGTCCCTGGAGCTTCTCTGGTGCAGCTGAGCAGCCCCAGCTGTGCCAGGCTGGCTCCAGAGCAGAGGGGCTCCAGCCTTGGCAGCAGCTCCGTGGCCTCCTCTGCACGAGTCCTTCTTCCCATCCACCACAAAAAGAGCTCAAGTGGTTTGGAATAACCCCCCATTTGACACAGTTAAATCAGGGTGTCGTAAAAAAATAATTATGGATTCAGGAATTATTTCCATTCTTTTTCTAAAGAACAGGGAATCAGATCAGATAGAGGCAAATTAAAATTTTGT
This sequence comes from Melospiza melodia melodia, assembly GCF_035770615.1. Classification (NCBI taxonomy): domain Eukaryota; kingdom Metazoa; phylum Chordata; class Aves; order Passeriformes; family Passerellidae; genus Melospiza; species Melospiza melodia. Next base: position 2,689,125 of record NC_086226.1, read on the forward strand.
TGTTTTTATATGCTGGAATATTTTTGGCAGCAGCCGAACTTTTAAGATCCTTTAAATATCATTTTGGTTGCTAAGTCATTGAATTTTCTCAGTGGGAGAAATGAGAAACTTGCTTGTTTCCTGACTACCAATTTCACCGGAAGGCAAGAATTCTGTTTCATAAGAAATATAAAATTTCAGATATTTTTGGAAATACTACATCAGAATGAATTAGATGGATTTCCAAAATTTTCATAATAGTAACTGGTGTAAAAAAGAGGCCCGAGAACCTAACATATCCTTAGCCTGTAAATTTGGGCAGCTCATGTTCACATCCATGTGCTAATTCAATTAGACTTTGATTAAACTCATTGAGAGAAACACTGGTGCAGAAGCCTTCATCCAGCAGATTCATTTTACAGACACACACACATAAAGAGAACATCAAAAAACCCAAAACAATTAACTACACTGAAAATGCAAGACATGAAACCCAGTACTGAAAAAAAAAATCACTAATTCTGCTTTGTAACTTCAGCTAGTTTCAGAGTAACTTGTGAGGGTCTGGAAAGTGATTTATTTTTGTTATGCAAAAGTGAGTTGAGAACCTGATTCCCAGTATTTTTTTTCCTTACCCACAAATTTTACCAAAAAAAAAAGATGTGTAGCTGGAAGGAAGGGCCAAATAGGCATAATTTAATTTTTGAAGCTGAATCTATATTTAAGATCTATACTCTCGTACATAGCTGCCTGTCATTTGGATGCAGAATTAATATCAAGCATTAAGTACTTAGCAAATCTTTGCTCCCACACCTACAGCCAATTGCTGATGATAAGATTTTCCCTGTTTTTCCTTTGCTGGGAACACGTGTGCCCCACTGCAGGGAGCATCACCCTGGGGATGTGCTGATGGGGACACCTCAGTGCTCCATCCCTCAGTGTCCTTGCTGTATGGCCTGCAAAGCAGGGTGGCAGATGTCTGCTGCTGAGTGCTTGGCTTTTTTTAATTTATTTTTTTTTTTCCACTCCTTGTGCTTCCTCACTTGGTATTTTTAGTCGCTAAATGTTGCAGAGACAGCTTTATCAATTAGAAAAGTGACAAACTCTGCAAAACGAATTCCAGCACTTGGAGAACATCAGTATCAACCTCCAGCACTTGCTCACTGACTTTGCAGGATGGACTTGTTTGTTTTTTTCCTTGAACTGAATGCTTTGATCCATTTGTCTCCAAAATAAATAAACAAAATAAAACACCAGCTAAGAACGTTCCCATTTAATGATGCTTAGGGGAAGGGCTGTTTCCAAATCCACTCCTATGCCTCAGCTGGGGGGTGGAAGGAGAGTTAAGAGACTTTTCTGCAGATGCAGAGATTTATTAAAGGCTGCCAGTGCTTCTAAAAACTGTTGGGTGGTTAGGGAGCCAGAAGTGCCCAGCTGTGACACACATCTACCACTGCTTACAAAATGCTGTGTGCCTCATACACTCACCCAACATCTAGGAATCAGACAGATCACCAGCTTTGGTCCTTCTCTAACATTATACAAATTGTCCAGTATTTGCCTTAATTTAGGAAATCAGAGCTAGCAGTGCCTATAGGACAGAACTGATAACAGAAACCTGTGATGAAAAAAAATGTCCTCACTTCCATGTACTGTTTAAATGTTAATAGAAAAGTGTTATAAGAGTTTAGGCTGCTTGCATTTCTTCTTAATATGTATTCAAGCTTTATTTTCATTTTCTCTTTAAAATGTGCAAGAACTCACACAATCTCAGGCAAATCAAGGCAGTGGCAACATAGAATTATAATACTTGGGAATTATTCCTATTTTTCTATTGGTGGGTTTAAGAGTATCCTGTCACTTAAGAGAAGCTTAGGAGATGACTGGAGGAGTCACCTGTTAATAATCAATCTATTTCACCCTATAACTCACCTGATCAGAAACCGATTGGACAAATTTGGGTCAGGAATTAATAAAAGGTCAAATTTGTAACCACAGAGCCAGGAACACCTTATATGAAGCTACAGTGTCTTCACCCCTAAACAGAATTAGAGGAAAATATTATTACTCAAACAGAGGTTGCAGTGCTATTATTACAAAGGGAGTCAAAACAGGTGATTATAATGTTCCCTTCTAGGCCCAAGCTCTGTATTTATTACTGTTTATGAGCTTGGTATTGTGTAGCTGCAGCATTAGAGAGGGCTGTGGGAACCTGCTCCTAGAGGAGGCACCAGCTGAGAACAAAGCATCACAGGGCAATCCTTACTTAGGAACCTAAAACAATTAACGCCATCAAAAACCTGAGCTACCAATTCCAAAGGTGCAAATGAGTTTGGGTCACCTTTTAACAGGCTGAAGGCAGGCAAGTCTTTTGGGTGTCCTCATCAAGACCAGGATGTTTTAGCACCTTTGTCCTGAGCCCACCAAATGCACATTTGCTACAGGGTTTGCTTGCTTCAGTGTGTTGGCTTTAAGACAAACTCTGAGAGAGCACAAGAAAGTGGACCCAGGACATCAGGACTCTATCCTGATGGTTTGTTTTGAGCTACCTCTGAAAGCTGTAAAATTCCCTGCTGCAGAAAGCCCCATGTTTCATGGCTAGGTATTCCAGGAAAATTATATGGGATTGGGATTCAGTGACAGGTAAGGAGGAAAACGAAACAAGACACTCAACTCAGCCCAGCTCAATTCAATTTAACACCCCAATTTAACTCAGCCCAAACAACTTCACAACACTGCTGTGAAACAAAAAGCCACTGAGCCCCATGCTTCTCCACAAGGTAGGAGACACTGATGATCAGTCGCAGCTGGAGGCCAGTGCATCTTTGAATCTTTAAACTACCCAAAACTGCTTTAGCAAAGCCAAGGGGTGACCTGGGGGATCACTCACACTGCTGATGCCTTGTCAGGAGCTGTGAAGTTCCTCAGGCCAACTTCCAGCACTGCCAGATTGTCTGAATAATGCCTGGTGCCACAAGAGATCAGTGACAAGAGGGAGAAAGGTGTGTCAGAGGGGAACATGCAAACCCAGACCAGCTTGACCTTAAAGGACTAACTAATAAGGAATAAATCCATGAGGTCAGCAGGGTCTTTATACACTTAGACAAAACGCTCTGGGAAAGCAAACTTTGGAAATTTTAAGTTTTGCCCTCAAAAAAATGAATGCTTGCGTCCACTGCCTCTCCATCATGCCTTCTGCAGTGGTTCTGTGATGGGATGGATGATCTGAATTGGCTGCAGGAGCCCAGGGAAACTGCCCTCCCTCTGAAATCAAGGGAGTTGGACTGCCCTTAGGACAGAGAATAGAAGGGAATGAGTGTTAATGAGTTTTAAAAGGACTCATTATTAAGATAAATGCACCTTGACACATCCTATGAGTGTCTCAGTTTCTTTCCCAGACAAAGAAAAACAGTTTGAGCTGCCAGAGCCTTGTCTTTATCTAAGCACACAGGAGAGGGATCAACCCCCAGTGGTCTCATTGCACAGCAGCTTTGCTGAGGCACTGTTGCGCTACTGGCCTTGTGTGGAGGGTTTCTGTTCTGAAATGCTGCCCAAATGGAAGAACGCAATTATGGGGTTAAAGTTGGCTGATCAGACAATTCCTGTGTACAATCCTGTGATAATTCCTGCACGTCTGCTGGCATCTCCTTGGGCAGGAGCCTGTCACAGCATCACTGTCTGCTCTTCTGTGCCACAGCCACTGGTCCTGACAGACAGCAAATCAAGAGCCCCAGAAGAACAGAATGAGAGAAAAAAAAAAAATCTCCCGTCTACACTTTGGGGTAACATTTAATGCAGCTTTACAAGATTCCGGGAATTTTTTTGAATAAACAGGTTCTTTATTTCTCAGTAGTAAAGATACCCAACTCTACCATTCCAGGTGAGTTAATGGCAATGCCTGGAGTAGGTTAAGGGGAATTGTTCAAGGTAATGATAACAAATCTCAATTTTGAAATATTTTTTTGATTAGTGAGGGACCTCCAGATTTTCTTTGCCTCACTCCCCAGAGAAGTGTGTCTGTCTGTCTGTCTGTCTGCCTGTCTGTCTGTCTGCTTTTCAGGGCTCTGCAATTCAAGTGTGTCTTTGCCTGGTTGGAAGATCACCTGTCTCACAACCTGATATGTTGTCATAGGAGCTCTGGTAAAGAAAGCATTAGTTGTTCAGGGGTCTTAAATTGAGCCAAAGTTTGAGCAATGCTCAGAACTTGGCATATGCCAAGAGATGCCAAGCAGGGAGTGCTTCTATTCCACCTTTCAGAAGAGCAGCCTGATCTGCAGCAGAAAGGACACAAGTATATTCTGAAAACCTGGCGCCATTCAAGTATTTTGCTGAGAAGGCAAGATAAGAAAACAATGACTATCATTTAAATTCTTGGACTCTAAAAGTGGGGAGCTGTAAGGAAGAGCTGTAAGGAAGCAGTAAAAGCTTCCCCTTTAGCCCTTTGACTACTGCTTTTAATTGAAGTTCAGATCTTTACATTGTAGAAACTCCAGTGTTATGGGCTTACTAAGAGAAATAAACCCATTGGGTAGGTGAACATCAATATAAAGTGATCCTTAATGAAGCCAAAGTCTATTCTATAAAATATATGCTAGATTTAGTTCTTACATACTGGTAAATGTAAATAAAACCCCCTTGAGATACAAAGAGCCATAAGCTGAATCTGAGTGAACCCAAGTTTTATTTTCACACCGTGGGACAACCTTTGACAACGTTACCAAGAGAAGAACCTGACCTACAGAACTGGAAATAAAGATGGAATTGTGGTCAGTTGTCGCTTGGAACAAAGCACTTTTCAGCAGTGAAAGGGCAGCCCGTGTGAGGGAAACTTGTTAAGCTGAAAAAGTTCTTCGAAGAGGATACATCTGCCCCAGTATTGTCTTCTGAAAACACCCAGAAGACTAATGTAGATTAGCCATCTAATTTTTATAGGCATGTAAAGATAGGTGAGCATGCCAAAATAAATCACTGCAGCTCTGACCTGCAGAGTCTGTCTCTATATATGATTCAAGTGCAGATGGAAAACTGCATTTGATGAGCATCTCTGTATTGGCAGCAAGTTGTTGAGGACAAGAATTGCCTAATTTTAGTTGCCTTCTTCTGATCGGAAGTCTGTGGGCATAGATTTATAGGAAGAATTAAAATAATCATATTTACATGTATACAATGCAAGAAGTAATTAAGAGGAGTTAGGAAAAGCCAGACTTTAAGAGATGTTAACACTGAAAGAGAACAACAATTACTTGGCATACCCAGGGTAAAGCTAGCAGCAAGATAATTCAATCAAGACAGAGAAAAAGTGAAATTTGGACAGAATTTACAGGAAAGGCTTTCTCAGAGAAAGACTTATGGGGATATGGAATAATTTGAAATCTCTGAAAAAAAAAGATTTTAAGCCAGGCAAAAAAAAACTTCAACAAATATTCGGATGAAAACTCTCACAAGAGAAAGAAAATTGCCTGGACTGTCTAAATGGTTTCTTCTCTATTTAAATTCTGTAAGTTTAATTTCTGCTTCCTGACGTGCAATGGCTTCAACAGGGTAAGTCCCTTTGGCAGTAACAATGATATTGTGGTTAATTTGGCAAGGCTGCTATTACTTTTCTACAGTAAATGTCCCACACTATGGCAGACACCCCCAGATCAGCTGTGCCCACAAACACCCCTGCCCTGGCTGCAAGAACAGCACATTTGGGCTCAGCATTCCCTCCAGACCCAGCTCTGGCTGAGGTTATGGTGGCACCCTGAATTTGTTCGTGTGGGCTTTGCAGGAGATGCTCTTTTTGCTTGTTCAAATGTTTTTTAGCACCTGGTCACGAGGAACAAAAGGCGTTGGTGAGTGCTTGGCCCCTGAAGAGCCATTCCTGTTGTGCTTGGAGGCTTTTGGGTGCTTGAAAGCAGCTGTGATAGCAGAGTCTCTGCTGGAAAATTGGGAAAGATATTCCCAAAGAATGAGAAAATTAAGCCAAAGAGATATTCAGGTGTAGTGTAATGATTAACAAGATTTTTGGTGCAGCAGTTGTATTGCAAATGGTGGACTTTGTTGTATTCCCCAACTAGCATTAGGTGGAAATAGAAATGTGTAGTTATGAGGGAGACTCCAAACAGTTTATGAATCTATGTCCATTTCAAGAAATTATTTCATCCAAAAAAGACACAGTTTTTGAAAACATTCACACTGAAGTGCTCTTACATATGAAATACTTCAACACAGGAAATGCCAAAGCAATCCCTGCCAGTATTTTTTTAAGAAATATTTTGACTTTTGTTTCAAAATATTTTTTTAAATTTAAAAATTGACTGCAGTGAACAGGAAGAAAAATATTAAATAAAAATAAAATCCCAAAATAGTTTCAGGACACAAGAAGAGATTTATTTTTGGAGTGAACAAATTCCTTCAAGTTGACCCCAAATGAAGTGCGTTATTATTCTTTCTTTTGCCTAGCTGGAAATCCTGAACATACTTTCTAGAAGACCTGCCCAGGATTTTCTCTTGGCTCTTTTAGGCCACTGAACAGAAAAAAATTAAAAAAAAAAAAAAAAAAAGGAAAAAAATCTCTGTCTCTGCTGTGGAATGTATTTCAGGGAGCAGTCTTGCCCTGGTTGGAGATGACACTGCATCTTTCTTATCTCTGTGACTAACTTCCAGACACCCAAATTGCCTCCTAACATATGGAAGATGTATGGGCAGGATTTTTTGCGCATGCCAGACTGCAGCAGATGGGTGAAATATACAGCACTCTGTCTTTGATTTAGCAAAAATAATCTGCTTCACATTCGTGGAGACTGCAGGGTTTTCCCATGAAGTTCCTACTCAGGCTGACTTCTCTAAGGGCTCTGCTAAAATTTCAAATAATTTGTAACTTGATTATGTTAATTTTTTCTCCAGTCAGGGAGAATATAGTGTATTTGAGGCCCATTTCCTCTCCCTCGACCAGCTCTATGACATTTTGTGCTTTCTCAGAAGAGAATTTGAGTCTTAGAGCAAGAGAAGTGTTTCAGCTCCTCAGGTTCCTGGTGGAACGATGATAAATGGAGTCTGGAGAGCATCCCAGGCTGGTTCACAGAGGATTCTCTCACCCACACAGTGAGGAGTGTCAATGCTGGACCTTCTGCACGTGGACAATTAGCTGCTGGCCCCAAGGATGGCTCCCAATGAGCTCCAGCTCTCAGGATGGTAAATCAATTCAAAATTAGCTGCTGGCCCCAAGGATGGCTCCCAATGAGCTCCAGCTCTCAGGATGGTAAATTAATTCAGTTTCTTATCCAGCAATGGCCTGGCCCATGCAGGGCTGTGCGTGTCCTCGGATGTGATGGTCGCAGGAACACTGGGGTGGCAGCCACACTGTAGTAACAACTCTAATGTTCAGTCACTCAGGACATGATATCTCCTGAGTTTCACTACTCACAGGCATGGGAGGCACTGAGAGGCCCACAAGCCACGTCTCTCTGAAGAGGCAGATGGCTCTGACTCCCAAAATTCAGTTACAAATGTCTCTAGGATGTGTACAAGCCCAAGGGCAATGAGACTCTTTCAAGCTCAAATTCCATGCGGTCACTCCAAATTTCAATTTCCTGGCACAATTTTTCCTCTCTGTTGTCACACCTGAGCGGTGAGACAAACCACTGTTCGAGATGGGCAGGAAAAAAAGGAAAAAAGAAGTAAAATAAAAGAAGGTGGCACTCAAATCTCTCCACCTGTGCTGGGAAGTGGAACCCATCCAAGGCCGGCATGCTGAAGCGATGCTTTCCTCACGCCTCAGATAAGGAGATGAGGGGCACGAGGAGAAGAACAAGGCTGACCCTGTCTCTGCTCACCCCTGCTGGTGCTGGCAGGGTTGCAGATCCAGCCCATTGCCTTAAATGAGCCTTGTCCACCAGGGCGCCCTTTGTGTTTTAGAGGTCTGCTCCCTCCCACACCAGAAAACTCTCATTTTCCAGGCTCCTTGGTGCAGCCCCACATGAGCAAGGAGTAAGGAGAAAGCAAGGACAGGCAGCCTCAGCGCTGCATTTGAGGAGTTGGAGCAGTCTCTTGCTAAACACACGTTTTTTTTGTTTTTTTTTTTCCCTTATTTTTGTAATTATTTTTTGTTTAATTTTCCATGGTAGGCTGTGCATCAGGAGCAGGCAGATGGACTGCAGCCCTGCTCTGTACACCAGGTGGCCTCAGTGGTATGTGCTTCAGCCCTGATCACGTCGAGGTGCACCCACCACTCCTGAGGATGCCCTTTTTGTTTGCAGTGATCTGAGCACGCTTTGCAGCGCAGTGAAACAGAGCCAAGCATCGTGCAGCAGGAGAAAATGTGGGAGATAAAACACGTGCGTGGATGGGATTGATATCAGAAGGCATCTGTTAAACACACATTTTGTTGGTATGAAGCAGCTCTGCGGACAATGAGGGCCGTAGCTACCTGGAGGGACAGAGAGTTGTTATCCTCTTCTCTCAGAATAAAGTTCTTAAAAAATAAAAGCCTCAGCCACAGGCAAGCATTTTGCTTGTTGCCACATAGTGATTTATTCATTAAAGAGGAGATGGAGGAACCCACAGGTAACTGATAAACCTGCTGCAAGAGGGTCTCAGTGAGAGGCTGATTGTTCCCATGGAGGGAAGCTACTGGTGGAATCTCTCATCTCACTGAGGTGATTTAATATGTACACAGAGCAGGAATACACTGATTAAATCTGCTGGCCACATGAAGTTAGAGGATGCTATTAGTGCGATGGAAAATTGTGAGTCACAGAAACTTGGCAAGGCTCAGTCATACAAAATGTAGGTTGTCCACCCGTGGTGGCAGTCATCTGACTAAAAGCAAATTTCTGTGGAGGAGTTACTCACCATGAAATCTCTTTACTGTTAGCAGTGAAAAAAGCACTTTAAACATGCTATCTGTGTCTTTTTAAAATAGATACCAGAGGTACATTTAAAGGACTTTGCACTAAGTGTGGCTATCATTCACTCTTGATGGTAAAGACTCCATAAGGAGTCTGGGTCAGCTGCAGATGCATGAACTGTGCTCATCTAGATGCTGCAAGATTAATCACGTTTGGCTTTGGAGGAGAATAATAGATTCTCTGCAAGGTGGTGCCATCCACAGGGAGGGCTAGAGGATAGGCAGCTTCATCTCCTCAAACGTGGAGATCTCTGATTTTCAAATTGGAAAACAAGGAAACAAATAAAAAAATTGAAAATGAACTATGATCCTGGAGTGTTCAATTAATTTCCTGTACTGAAAGTCCTTCTATGGGACAGAAATGAATAAATTAATTTCCACCTGGATCAGGTGCAAAGGGTGTCTGTGGTGATGACAAGGCAGTGACCATCACTTCAGAAAGGGCTGAAGTAGTTTGGCCAGTGGGAAGGCAAGGCAAGGCAAGGCAAGGCTGTGGGGTTTTCCAGGTGCTGTCCAAAATTTCTAATTTCAGATCAGCCTTTAGCTTGTGAACCACCTCTATCTTTCCTCAATATTACTGAAGATACCATGTTTTCACTCCTTTTTTTTTGAGCTGTTCCCCACACACCATGCTGCCTGCATGGCTTCTCTCCCTGCCATGCCTACAGTGACCTGGTCAAGCAGTGTCCCAGACCCTAAACTTTCCCATTCCCTGTAGGTTTTACCAAAGGTTTGCTAAAAGAACCTCTCTGACTGCAAGGGGATTGACTGGGCCAAATCTGGGCCAGGGGTCAGTGCCATATCCTATAGCTTGACTTTTCCCCTCCTTTTTTCCCTTCCCTCTTTAGCCTTTCAAAAATAGGAGAGGAACTGGAACGCTGAGAAATCAGAGGAGCCATCAGGATTGCCAACTGCTTGCCAGAATGGAGGGATACATGACTGGAGAGACAGAAAAATCACAGAGAGATCTGAGAAAGGGAGGGAATGAGGAATTAAAATGATCAACACCTAGAATTAAACCATCAGTCAGCAGAGATTGATTGCAATGGGAAGCAAGGCAGGGCTATGCAATACCTGACGTATTCTATTTCAGCAGTGGGGAAACTCTCCTTTCAGGAACTGGTCAGTGGCCAAATAACTCAGCTTGCTTGGAGAAGCTGTGGCTGCCCCATCCCTGGAAGTGTTTAAGACCAGATTGGATGAGGCTTGGAGCAGCCTGGGATAGTGGAAGGTGTCTCTGCTCAAGGCAGAGGGTTTGGAGTGGGATGGACTTTCCTTCCAACCCAGAGCATCCCACAAGTTTGTGATTCCGAGTTGGTTAAAACAGGTGAAATATTTGAAACTCTGTGTCCCTTGGTTTTGTAAAGGAAAACCACAATCCTTCCTTCTCCTCGAACCCTTTGCAGGTTTTCCAAAGGGTGACATGGCAGAGGGCAGGTGGACAGCACATCCTCCCCTGTCATGAAGGGCCACCAAAGGGCAAGGGGTTGGCTTCCAACAGGACAAGGCTCAAGGAGGTTCTGGCAAAAGATGAAATAATTGGATGTGGTTTGGGGTTGGCAGAGTTACTTGTGAGGCACATAGGTGAGTTAAATTTCACACATGCAGCTCAAGAGCTGGACCAGAGGCCAAAGCAAAGGCCTGGTAAGGACACGGTGAGTCAGATACTGGGCAGTGGGGAGAAACATTTTCATTATTGTGAACTATTTTTTCTCCTCCTACACTGCTTAATTGATCTCTGGAACCCACTATGGTAAAGAATTACTGGGCATGCAATTTTGCAGGAGGAAAATATAGTTGGGAATACTCTGAGTTATCTCACAGAGGATAGATGCATAATGGAAGCAGAATGTAACATAAACTCTCATACTACAGGGCATACAATCATTACTGCTGACAGGTTTATATAGCAAAATTAGTCCATAATTGCTCAGAGGGAATTCTTGTGTCTTCCTCTGAGGAACTCTTGGAGGAAGAATCTGGATTAAAAGCATTGCTAATTGTATCCAGCACAACTACTCCTATATCCTAGCAAATCTTTTCCATTTCTGACTCATATGATATGGAAAAAAAAATTCACATCTCCTGCAGGTTACATAAATTTCAATAATAACAGAAGTTTAATTTCTGTGAATGGGATTCCTGGGAAAAGCAGTGAGATCCAAACAAAAGCAGTGTCCGAGCTGTTTTTTGCAGGGCCATGGTACCTGCAGGCATCTGATGGAAGTGCAGCTGTGCACAGCCAGTGAACATCTCCCATTAAATCAGTGCCTTAATTGCAGAGCCCCCTGAGACTTTTTTACAGGGTCCCCTGAGACTCCTTCACTGAGGTCCATTTGTCTTTGTAGCACGTGTCCAGATGTACAGAAGATAGAATTGCTTTTTCCTTGTTTTTTTTTTTTTTTTTTTTTTTTTTTTTTCTTTCTTTCAATTTTACTTGAAAATCTAGAATTAAAGACCATAAATCCCAGCATGCAAATTAATGTTTAGGGAACTGAGTTAGAAGCAGACACAAGGTTTATATGGCATCCATTTTCCCTGGGGGTGTCCAGTAGGTGCTGTTAAATCACCTCTCTGTGCCTGGGTTTTTGGGTGCCTCAGGTGCTACACATTCAGAGCAAAAATGAAGGAAAGCACAGCCTGGTTATCTTGTGGGATTTCTATGGTTTAAGGGAAGAAAGCAGGCTCTTGGGACCTCAGCTGGTGTCTTGGATGGGGGATCCTGAGTTCTGTGGCTGTGCCAGCTAATAGAGTGAAATGTCTGTAGAGGAAAAGAATAATTATTCTTCAGGATGGTAGGAACATATGATGGAATTCCCCATCCTCTGATAAACATATCTACAAGCAAGTGATCAAATTGAAATACTTTTGGTTCATAAGCAGCTAATCTGCAAAGAAATCTCTCCCTTGTTCCTCCCATTGCTTTCACAAAGTTATTTTCATTTCTATCTAGATTTGTTTGCTTGTTAGTCTGTGGCCTCCCGCTAAGGATGTAACTGCAGATGGATGAATTATTTTATTTTATTAAATATTATTCTTGGCGTTTTGGAGATGTTTTTTGTTTTGCTTTAATGATTATTCCTTCTGGTGTTATTTCAATTACAAAGTTTTCAATTACAAGTTGTGTGTGTATATGTCTGGTACACTACCATTTTGTAAATGGATGTATGCACTTATTGTTAATTGATTCCCCAAATAAACTCAAATGCTTGCATTGAAATAATGTATTATATTTCTTGCATGCCACTGAGCTGGATGCTTTCCAGTTTGGCATCTACTGCTGCTCCAGAGATGGACATTTTTCTCTCCCTCCCATTACCCCTGGAGTGAACAGAGATGATGTTATGTCAATTCTCTCTGCAGACCTCATATTGTTGGTTGATATCTCTGCAAAAAGGTGGCCAAAGTTGCACGTCTAAGTGTGTATTTATGCATCCAGGCAGACAGTTGTTTTAAAAATACCCCAACTGAACTCTCAGCAACCCGCGCAGGCTGCAGTGAGGGTTTGCTCCCTGAAGTTAGACCATTATGAAGGGTATTTTTCAAAACCAGCCCCTGTTGGCCTGTATCTGCTCCCACCAAAACCACTGTCTGATTGAGAGTTATAGCAGAAATGAGAATTAATCCACAATGGTCCTTTGGCCAGTTTTTGCAATCCAACTTTTTTTTTTTTTTTTTTTTCACGCTTTAGCTAGAAAACACAGCTGAAGTCCCTGATGGTGGGACCATGCACCTCAGCAGGTTTCAGCAGGTCATCCAGTCCTTTTTTATGCCAGAAAAGAAAGATAATCGCCTTTCAACTGTGATTCATCCCACATATTACAAACATCTATCTCAGGAGTAGATGAATCATTTCCTGGAGGTGCTTGTCTCTCTCTCTCTCTGCCTTTTCTCCATTCAGGAAACCTAGAAGAAAGCTTAAGAGAGACTATAAATTGTAGATAGCTAAAAGGGGGGAGATGAATCCCACTGTGCACCGAAAATCAATGACAGTTGATTCATTGAATTCCAACTTTCAAATGCTGTCAGCATTTCTGTTTTGACAGTTCGGAATTTTATACTGCCCAACTACTTCCTGACATTTTTTTACGAACCCCACCCCCCTCAAAAAAAAAAAAAAATTAAAAAAAATTAAGCAGGCCCATTGAGGTGATATGGAAATCTGTGATGGGAATTGGTTGGACAATCACAGGCAACTTAATGTAGTGCTATACTTACAGTGAGGGGATTCATATTGGGTCTTCTGCTGCCAGAATGAGCCAAGTTTTCAATAAGACATAGAAGCTCTTGTGCATGTTAGATGGAGTCCAGAGGAGGCCACGGAGCTGCTGCCAGGGCTGGAGCCCCTCTGCTCTGGAGCCAGCCTGGCCCAGCTGGGGCTGTTCAGCTGCACCAGAGAAGCTCCAGGGACACCTCAGAGCCCCTGCCAGGGCCTCCAGGGGCTCCAGGAGAGCTGCACAGCCACTGGGGACAAGGCAGGCAGGGACAGCACCCAGGCAATGGCTCCCACTGCCAGAGGGCAGGCACAGATTCTGGCACATTGGGAATTAGGAATTGCTGGCTGGGAGGGTGGGCAGGCCCTGGCCCAGGGTGCCCAGAGCAGCTGTGGCTGCCCCTGGATCCCTGGCAGTGCCCCAGGCCAGGCTGGATGGGGCTTGGAGCAATCTGGGATGGTGGGAGCTGTCCCTGCCCATGGCATAGAGGGATGGAATGGGATGATTTTTAGGGTCCTTCCCAGGCCAAATCTATCAGGGAGGATTCCTCTCTGCTGGTCCTGAGAGGATAACTGAAATGGAAGCCTACAGGTGGACAAAGCCCCTGTTAAAATAACTTCACATAAAAGGAAGCAGAAGCTGGGAAGGAAACAGATCAAACCATCCAAGACTCTTGAGTGTCCAGGGCTCACCTGTGCTGAGAAGCTGCAGCTGGCTCCCACCATGGGTGCATCTCAGCATGCAGAGCCAACACTTGAGGTCCTGGAGCACAGCTGGGCCCTGGCCTGGGCTGAGCAGCCTGCTAATTACCCCTGGCCTTTCAGCAGGATTAATTATCACTGAGCTGATAAAGCACAATTGCTTCTGGCTGTCACGCTGGCTTGTTTCGGACCTCTGAGTGGTGCTGTGCTATATATTGCATTCAGGGCCACAGGCATCAAGGAAAATGTTTTGATGGTGATTGTATAATCATGTGTGTTGGTGTCAATGGCTAAAGAACTGGAAGGGAGTATGAAAAGCATAAGTAGAAGCTTGCTGAAAAGAAACTCCTCTTCTCTGTGAAATCCTTCCTGGTTTAGCAACAGTGTTTTTAACCTGTAGAGTATAAAAATGTCCCAAATGAAGCTGAGAACCCCCAGAATGACTTAAAAGCTGTTAATCCTTCATATCAAAGTATAGCACAACCTCCAAAGATTATTGAGCCTTAATATAAAGGGCTACTCAGTATTACCTGGTTATCTACTGACAAAGCTGAAACCAACATCTTGTCGTGCCCTGACTGAGCATGGCAATGTTTTAGAATTGGAGACATATAAACAATAAAAACCGGAGGATCCTACAAGGAACTGACAAAGGAGGTAATTTATCTTACTCCAGTATTGATCATTCCTCAGCCACAAAATGCAATACAGAAATGTCAGGCATTCTGGTGTTGCTCGGTGTGACCAAGTTTTCTGATGTGATCATCCGGGGGGAGCAGGTGCCCTTCTCAATGATGCTTTTTCTAAAGGTGGGAGCCCAACCATCCATTACCCTCCAACCCTGTCTCCAAAAGAAATTTAGGAGACATCAATCCCAAAAATTGCAGCTTGGTGCTTAACACATGACAAATCAAAGATGAAAAATCTCTTCCTAATTCCCAGGCATGTATGTTAGTGACACTAATTATATCACATGATAAGATTAACCTAATTTGAGTTGTGCTTTTCCCTTTTCCCTTTTTTGGTGGCTGATGTGTTGAAACATAAAGTTAATCAAAAACCAAGGAAAAAAACTAGAAAACCTTGTTGAGACTGTTTTCACAGGAAGGGTACTTTTGTGCTTAGGTGATTTGAGCTCCCTCTCATAGACCTGAAGATGGGTGAGTCCAGTATTTTCATTACAGCATCCTTATAGATTCTGAGTTGGAATGAACTTAAAAATGATCCAGATCCAGCCCCCTGCCACAGTCAGAGACACCTTCCACTGTCCCAGGTGGCTCCAAGCCCTGTCCAACCTGGCCTTAGACACTTCCAATGATCCAGGGGCAGCCACAGCTGCTCTGGGAATGCTGTGCCAGGGCCTCCCCACCCTCACAAGGGATAATTCCTCCCCAGCATCCCATCTAACCCAGACTTTTCTCAGAGTGAAGCCATTCCCCTTTGTCCTGCCACTGTCTGCCCATGGGAAAAGCCATTCTCCCAGGGACCATTTCACAGAAATTTTGGGGTGTGATGACCACATGGGTGCAGAGGGGTGTAGGCAGCCATCCTGCTCCTCTTTCCTTGCTCCTCACTGCCATGAATCAGACCAAACTCGACAAAATATTCCCTGCCCTAAGGCCAGGACGTGTCCCAGCAGTGCTGCTGGGATGATGCATCCACTGTCTGAAGAGGCTGGCAGCTGGGGGACCTTAACAGATCCCCCAGGATTTATCCTAATGTCCTGCTCTGACATCAATATAAGTAACCTGGTGCAAAAAACCACCGATGCGGAGCTCTACTTAATTTATTAGTTGGCAGACATAAGCATTTGCTATATGCCAGTTGCAAGGGCATTTTTGCAGCCAGACTTTTTTGCATCCTTTTGAATACTTGTAAAGGTCATATTGGTCTTGGCTACTCATTTATTTCCTTTCTCTCATTGAATTTTTAACAATGACAGGCGTTCATCCAAAGCTCTGGGCTCCTCTACACTGCATTAAAATTCACAATGTCATTTGCTTTCAGTAAATATATTCAAATGAGCTGCCTTCAAAACCATAAATGACTCACCATACAATCAATCATAATTGCATGAATTTCTCCTCTACATGTTGTCCTTTAGTGCCCAGAAGAAACACATGATGTAACTGTTACCAGAAACTGGTTGTGGAAAAAAAATTTGATGTGATCATTTTTATTCTCTAAGGAAAACTTGGTAAGTTAAACACAGGACCAGTTTTGGCTGGAAAATGAGACAGATACATGTAAATTTTATATTACCACTCAGAACTCTGAGTTCCTGTACTTAAGAAAACTTATCTTTCTAATCAATTATTAAGTTTCAAAATGGAACATGTGCTTCTCTCTCACTTTCCCATAAACCTCCCTGACAATTTTAAACATACATATTCACATGCAGGATGTCTGCTTGTTAAAACAGTACATGGTCAAAGCTTCCAGACGGTTAAAAATGATCAAGGCATCCTCTTACAGGATATAGAGCATTATGCCAGGGAAATAAGTGCCTAAGTAAAAATTATCCAAAATATTTTAAAATTTAATCTATTTTTTCCTCACAATTCTAAGCAGTAAAAAAGAATTATTAAATGGAAATAATAATCTTATTAGTCCTTATAGATAACAGTGGAACTACTGCCTGTAGTAGTTCCCCTGTGCTCCTGATAAGGTCAGGAGCAGGTTTATCACTAAATCACAGAGTTAGAAGAGATCTGTTAGGAAATCTATTTCTCTTTGTAAGTGTAGAATTGTTCCCTCCAACATCCTTTCTGAGGCTCTATCTGGTCAAACACGTCTCAAAACAGCAAGGCTCCAGTCCCTTCCCTTGAGAGATGAATTTGTTACCTGCCAGATCTCAGTGTGAGGGCCTGAGTTCCAAACCCAACTTTACTTTTCATGTTGCTGGAGAGTTACTCTGCCTCAGCCACGGCTGCCTTAAACCCCGTGCCCTTTATCGTGTGACAAACCCATCCTGAGCTCACACAGCTTTGAACCCAGAGTTCAGATCCTGGTTTGCTTACTTGTCTCCTTCCCCCAAGGCTGATTTAAGTTACTGTCAGCATTATTTAACCTGCTGGTGCTTGGCAGATATGTTCTATGCAATGGTTAAATTCCCAACAGTCAACAGTGCTCCTCTGCAGCAGACCTTACAAGAAATGAGCAACAAATACTGCTAGAAGTGAAGAAATATGGGGAGGTTGTATCTGATCTGATTGTATCTCAGCTGCAGATATCCCTAAGGATAAAATAAACAAGGACAATGAATATCAGCTTCCCCCCCTGCCTGTCTCATGCACTGCTTGTCTTCTTTGGGTCCCATCCAAAGACCTCTGAACCGAACAGAAAACTTTCACTGACTTCAATAAGATTTGGGTCAGCCCCTCGAGGGCTGTGATTTTGTCTTCCCAAAGTGTGTGGCCATGGTTCAGCGGGATGCTCCAGCTCTGGCGGCATCTCAGGGCTTTTGCTGAGGTTTTTCATACATTAAATAAGAATGTGCTTAACCAGGCTGTTGATCCTTCACATTTAATACCGAGTGGGCCCCGTGGAATGCCAAACGTCATCATTTTAATATTATGTATTTTATCTGTATCAGATGTATTGAAGATGCATTTTATATGGCAGTAATTCAAAACACAAAGCCAATTACTCTGCTGGTATCATCCTGTGTATTTACACTGCTCAAAACGTGTCTTGTGGCTTCACAACAGCTTGCTAATACAAGCTTCTTTCACTAACCTGTCTCAGAACATCAAACAAAAGCAAAATCAAATAGAAATGTAAACTTCATAGCTTGTGATATATGTGGATTATATCCAGTGAAAACATTTTTGATAGAACAATTTTATG
This sequence comes from Melospiza melodia melodia, assembly GCF_035770615.1. Classification (NCBI taxonomy): domain Eukaryota; kingdom Metazoa; phylum Chordata; class Aves; order Passeriformes; family Passerellidae; genus Melospiza; species Melospiza melodia. The sequence goes on from NC_086226.1 coordinate 2,706,758, forward strand.
TTTAAAATGAAGGCTGATTGAAGCTGGAATATTTTGTAGGAACACAGCTATTTCAATGACATTTTTTATGGGAAAAATGTCTCAGCAAATTGCTTTGATTTTCTTATTTGTGTCACTAACGTAGAAATTATTTGTTTTGAGAAAAGAAAAAATGCGTTTTCGAATTTACCATACTGTTTTGTCTTGACATATAGCAATTACTGAATTCATCATGTAGTTTAATATAGTGTATTATATTCAATATTTCATTACAGTGCTTTTCAAAATTGCAACGAGGCATTTCTACTTTTCCAAAGTAGTACATCAATAATTCTTCATGAGACTTTCAAAATTTCTGTTCCCTGAAAACGTCTCTTTAATTTTTTCCAATTTTCTACTCTAGCTCAATATACAAACATAATTTCAGCATGTTCACAAAAGCTTGGATTTCTGGGCACTTGTAGTACCAACTCAATCACAGGTATTTTCAGATTGAGGTTTCTGCGGATAAAGCCTACTGCAGTCATATTTGTGCACACTAGGTCCACACTCTCAGATACATCCTACTGTAATCCTATTGCAAAATAAAGGCACTAGCCTTCCTTCCTTATGTATATCCTCATCACTGGTTCTGAAACTGCAGTTTTTATCACAGAATCATAGAATGGTTTGGGCTGGAAGGGATTTTTTAATGGGATTAAAAATATTCCATCCCCCTGTGCCATGGCAGGGACAGCTCCCACTGTCCCAGGCTGCTCCAAGCCCCATCCAGCCTGGCCTGGGGCACTGCCAGGGATCCAGGGGCAGCCACAGCTGCTCTGGGCACCCTGGGCCAGGGCCTGCCCACCCTCCCAGCCAGCAATTCCTCATTCCCAATGTGCCAGAATCTGTGCCTGCCCTCTGGCAGTGGGAGCCATTGCCTGGGTGCTGTCCCTGCCTGCCTTGTCCCCAGGGGCTGTGCAGCTCTCCTGGAGCCCCTGGAGGCCCTGGCAGGGGCTCTGAGGTGTCCCTGGAGCTTCTCTGGTGCAGCTGAACAGCCCCACCTGGGCCAGGCTGGCTCCATGGGAAACCTCACTGAGATAAACCTCACTATGAAAACCAATTCAGTTTCAGAAAAATTATGCCAAGGCAGCAAGATTGCATTCTGCACATAGATGTGGAGAATCACAGGAAGCTACAGGCAAAGGAGAATCCAGCTACCTGGAGCTCCTGGCTGGAGAGCAGCTGCTCCCTGTCCTGCCCCACTTGCCCACCTCAGAACTTGGTGGTGGTGGTGGAAGCACATTGGAAATCCTGCTCTGGGATTCCACGCTGCAGTGCATGGTAGCGAGCCACACATGGCCGCGTTTTGTTTATGACAGATGGCTCTTCCCAAAAATATGATGTGCAAGATTGTGCTGACTTGGACAGTTCTGCATAAACTGAGGGGGATTGACAGGGTGTAATATACATTTTCTGTTTACTAAAAGTCTAGAAGAGAATGGGCCAAGCCCAGCAAAAACCAGCCTGTTTCAGAGATATTATGGCTGGAAAATGTTGTTTCTCACAGAGATCATCTCTCTATAATAAGCTTCAATGTGATCCTGTATGGTGGGGGGGAGGGGGGAGAAAAAAAGAACTATGCAGATTAAGAAAGGAGTCAATCACATGATTTTTATTTGTATGCTATCATGGAGATGTCTGTGAGAGGAAAAGGGAACTTCTGCTTGTCTCCACAGCTCTTCACAAAGCCAGCCTAGCTGGGAACAAGCTGCCTCATGGCCTAGGAGCTGCTCGTGGGAACCATGTGGAATTCCAAGGCAGGAAGGAGGATTTCTCCGTGGTGAGCAGGCACCCTCGGAGAGGCTGTGCTGATGGACAATTTGCAGCAGTCAGCTGGGAATTGGACCAAACAAAGCACAAACCTTGCTGGAGTGGCAGCCTGGGAGGGCCACGCTGAAATTCCCATCTGGGGCTCTGCATCTCACATGCCGGACTTACTTTACCTCTGTGGGTCCTTTCCCCACTCTTTGTTGGATGTGTGCTGAGTGGAGAATGCATGCATAATATGGGGTTAACCAAAAAAAAAACCTTTCCCAAATCCTGAGGATTATAATTCATCATGGGATATTGGGGTGGTTCTGATGTCCCTCAGCAGCAGAGATTAGTGCAGGTCTGGTGGGGTTAATGCAGCAGAACTGATTTGTGCCAGCTGAAGATCAACGCCCATTTTAAGTGTTTTACTGGAAAAGGGGAAATTAATTGTTTTGCTCCAGATTTTTCCAGATGTTGGAGACTGGAACCTGCTACTGAAACAGAATCTCTCATCCCCTCCAGCTTTTCAGATTACACAGCAGACAGACAGACAGATAGACAGACAGAGCATAGAGGGCATTTTTGTTGCAGCTTCTATTTTTGTCCTTCCTCTGAACTGTGTAAAAACCTCCCATGACTAAATTGTCTTTCTTTTGCATGGGGGAATTGTGTCTTTTGGGATGATACAACTGAGTTGTGTGGGAAGCGTTTTTTTCCTAGGCTAAGAAACTGATATTTAAAAAAAAAAAAGAAAAAAACCCGTTACATTCCAAACTAAGATCTTTGGGAAAGTTCGTGGGAAATAAGAGAGATCTATCCTCAAAAGAGCAGCTTAATTCACTCCCAGGTTAAGATGGGGGACTTCTCAGCATTTCAAAGCCCATGGTTTTAGGTACTTGGAAGGAACTTCCATTTCTGTAGCTGTCACATTGATTGGAACTCCTTCAGAGAAAAGAATTTAAACCATATGTGCTTCCCTGAACAATTTAATTTCTATCAAAGCTAACGTTTGTTGATGACAAAACATTTTGCTCCAAAAATTCCTCTGATGATGAGAATTCACTAAGCAAAGTTTACATAACCTTTCTGGAGACCTTGACAGAAAAGCCACGTCTTGAAAGCAGCTGAAATCTGACTGCTTGAAGATGACTGTGCCTTTCCCTCTGCAATTAGTGCAGCTGAGTTCTGCACAGAAAAACACATCCAAAGTTCCTCACTGGCCTCTCCAGGTTTTTCTTTCAAACTGCATAATCCCATGATTACATGGTGATGCTGATTCAATGTGACATGGTGTGTCAGTGGAGTTCCTAACCACTTATTTTGTACCACTGAAGGGAAAACCCAGCAGCCCAGATGCTTAAACTGAAGCAGAATTAAGAAAAAGAAGGAAATCTGATAATCATCATTGAAGTCCACTTGCAGGTGACTGGCAGCTTTTCCTGGAAGTTTCAGCTGGTGACATTGTTCACAAAATGCTTGGCAGCCTGCCAGCCCGCTCAATAATTATCTCTGCCAGGTTGTTCAGTAACTACCTGTATTTAGTAATAATTCAGGAGGATGCTTGAGTGGTTGGCAAAAGCTGCCCCCTGTACCCACCTTGAGTGTGGCCACACAGAGGAAACCCTGGAGCTGGTTATTATTACACAACCTTGGGCATCCCCTCAGCTGCCCTGTCGGCTTTTGCTTGCTGTTCTCTGAACTGGTGGCTTTTCTGATCATGAGTATTAGGGTGGGTAAAATGATGGTCTTGCAGGCAATAATCAGGTCATGGTTACGGGCTTGACAAAAAGGGCACTGCGTCCCCACAACCTGAAATTGCAAAATTTTGCTGAAGGTTTTACCCTGCAATCAAGAAAATACATTTTTTCTGCCTTCCTTTGAAAGAGAATGCAGTTTAGCTGGAATCCTATTAGGAGAATTAAAAAAAAAAAAAAAATCACTTCAGATAGCATTACCAATAAAGCTGCCTCCCTAGTTTTTTTTCTCAGAGGAAGGTTAAATCAGTATAAGGCACAACAAAAGATCAGGGGAGATATTCAATGTTGACAACATTTTTGAACAACAGATGAACATCTCCAAGCACTCTCTGGTCACAGAGGGAGTGCTGAATCCAGCATGAAGAATGGCTTTTGAGAAATGTCAGCTGGCAAGAACACAGTGTGGTGTATGAGGGAGCACTGAAAAAAGGGGAAAAAAACCAGCTGAGACGAGATACCAGATCCTGTTTGGAAAATTTGCTGTAATAACTACCTAAAAATTGTAAACAGACTTGATTTTAAACTCCTTTGCAAATAATATAAGCCTGGACTCGTCAAATTGCATAGTTTTCCTCCAGATCATGTGGGGTTTTTTGGAGCAGATCTCACTGTTTATCAAGAGGCACTGGGGATATGGTGCCTTGGCTCTGAGCCATGAAGGTATATGGGAGAGTTGGCATGAACTGGCTCCTCCCAGAGGTGAAAGAATTCCTGGTGAATGAGTATTTTAGTATTTGAAGTTGTCCTCTCTTGGAAAAGCCAATGGAAGTTGAGCATCTCCAACTTTGAAACCATAACTGTTGTTATTTGCCTATTTCCTAAAAGTGCTGCAGTGCAAACAGAACTAGCAAGATAACACTTTTATTATTATCAGTGTTTAGCCATAGCAGTTGTGAACTATCTTGTGTGGTCAACAAGCCTATATAGGGTCATTTAAACAAGTGGCAATAAAATCTCATATTCAAACTTATCTAAACTTCTGAAAAAAAATTCAAAACAAAATTACTGTATGAGGAAATGACATCCTGATTTAGAACGCTTGAGATGTAGCAGTCTGAGCTGTGATTTTTAGAAGTGTTAACTGTGCATGATTTTCAGATGAAATCAAGAGGAACAGGAGGGTGTTGTTTAGCCACAGTTTCACACCTTCATCTCTGGCGAATGCTCATTTTGCTGGTCTAGTCTACACTGGTCTTAAAAGACAGCTGCTGCTCTCTGACAGCTCTCTGGAGTGTAAAGTGATGCTTGTTTTAGTCTTCACCTTGCACTGGTCAGAGAATCAAACTCACCTTCAAGCTACAATGGCCTGGGAGCACGTTGAAGGTGAGCTGTGCTCATAATGCCTGTGCCAGTGCCCTTTTGCTGAGATTTAAAACATCTCTCCACTTACAAAAAGCCCCAGAGTATCCTGATTTGGATGGGAACCACAATGACCATTAATGTACAGCCCCTGGCCCTGCACAGACACCCCAACAACCCCACCTGGGCATGCCTGAGATCTTTGTCCACACTTTCCTGGAGCTCTGGAAGCCTCAGGGCTGTGCCCATTCCCGGGGGAACCCAGCACCCTCTGGAGAAGAACATTTCCCTGATATCCAACCTAAACCTCCCTGACCCAGCAGTTCCCTTGGGTCCTGTCGCTGATCATGAGAGAGAAAAGCACAAAGAGCACAGCACAGGCTCAGTGCATTGGTGTGGGTGAGTTAACCCTCCTGAGGTGAGTCCAGGGTGATCATCTGGTGCAGTCATTTACAACAAATCCTTGTTGTACCCAAGGCGTGGGCAGCTCTGCAGCTCCCAGCTCCCTTTGTTGACAGGACATGAAACACTTGTAAAGCAGAATTCAGCTGACCTGCTTTGGGTGCCTTCTGCAGATCAGATGAGTCATGACCCAAAAAGTGCTGTTTCTAGAGAACAAGCTCAGATGTACCTGTATTTTTGATGTCTCAAGCTGGGCAGAACGAGTCCCTTCTAGTGGGATTTGAGGTATAATACTGTGAGTCTGAGCCCATGCCAGGTGATGGTCAGATAAAAATAATGAAATACTAGTGCAATGGTCAAAGGCAAAGCAAGCAGGATCAGTGTTGGCTCAGGTATTAACATACCTATAGAACCTGTGGGACCAGCTGATTCCTTCCAAACAGCTCAAAATTCAGCCAAGAGCTTTGAAGGCTTCATCACCAAGCCAGCGAAGGCTTTGACATCTGAGGATGCTCTGGAGAAGGGCAGTCTTTGTGGGGCCCCAAGCTGCTAATCCCCAAAATCTAGTGAATTGACATACTATTAGTATGTCTTATTAGTTTGTCATGGAACATTATTAGTTTAACTGTAAGAGCTAGAGATGGAAAAACACGTGTAGTAAAATCTGGACTTTGTCCTTCAGCTTCTGCAATATCCCTGTCTTAAGACTTAAGAAGACTGTGAAAAGCAGGGCCCCCGCATATGTAAATGTGGGGTTTTTTTTCCCAGAAAATTAATGCCATTTACCTTGGATTAGCTTGGAAAGAAGCAGGACAGTGTTTATTGTGTAAGGCACGTTAATATCTTCACAAATAGTGACCTCGTGCAAATTGTGGATGCCGTCACATATACAAATCCAGTTAAAAAGATAAACAAAGACAGAGAAAGCATCCATTTGTCAAGAATGCATTCCTAAAGAGATGAGGGACCACAGCTGAAGAAGGGCTCTAGGTCTGTTTTAACTCTGCTTTTTCCCTCTATTTTGCTGGAGCCGGCCTGTGGCACAGATTAATCTTTATCTTCACATCCCTACAAATGTCTTTTTCCAGTCCAGGTGTGACTTCTTTTTCAATTACAATCCTATATCACCTCTTCCAAATGTAATTCTGAGAAAAAAATTTTTTGCTCATAACAAAAGGCAGTGTTAGAAGGAAAATTGAGGAGATTAAAAAAACCCCAAAAACATGTAAAGAAGTTGGTCAGACAATTGTAGAGTCTTGAACCTAAAAGGGAAATACAACATCCGTATTAATTTCATCTGGTTTCAGCCCCAGACGGAGGAAGTGCATGTTCTAGTTACCTCAGAAAGTCTTTTTTTCTGGGAACATTTTAATAAGGACTGGGGACATTTTAATGCAGTACATTTGACCTGTCTTGCCTTACCTAAACTTTAAACCCCTGCATGCTGCGGAGCTGTCGGTGAAAATCCTGTCCCAAATGGGCAAAGGCTTTTCTCTCCTCCCTCTCCTGTCTCTCAGAATGGATCTGAGATAAGATGTCTCCAGGTCAACACCTGCAGGTCCCTGGGGAGGGAAGATCCCACATTCAGGCCACTTCTGAGCAGACTGATGGGAGGAAGGGGACCAGGAACAGACGCTAATCCTCTTCTGTGAGTTTGGCTTTTTGTTTTGTGATTTTCTGGGAGTCCTGTCTGAAAACAGAGTCCAGCTCAAACAGCATCTTCAGGAGGTTTTTCTGTTTTGTTAGAGTGTTTTGTAAAGCATAACTTTGTTTATTGCTCTTCTACTTCAGTGTGTGTTTATCACTTTTCCAGCCAAACTGAAGAATTAGCTCTTTGCCCAGCCCAAGTGCTATCCACAGGATGGAGGAGCAGAAGAGAAATGAAAAGGAGAATTAAAGAGTGAGAAAAAATTTTACTTCTGGAGAAGAAGTTTCCATGGAGAGTCTCCTGGTGTGTCTCTATCCTGGCGAGTACAGACAGACTGAAGCTCCCTTTCACGAGCAGCAGACTTGAAATATGTTTTAATTCAGAGTAGTATAGACTCTTGCTTGGGTTTGGGGGATCACTGGGTCATATTAGGTCATAGCTAATCCTGAGCCATCAAACCTGTTGTAAATGCATCTGAAATTCCAATCAAACGAGGAGCCTGACTTAGGATTCTTAGCTGGGAATCTAACCTTCCTGCCTCAGGTGTAGGGTCCCAGTCCTGTGTGTGCGTGATGGCAAGCTGTGCCTCTGTGTCTTTTTTGTCTTGTTGCAGAGTGGGACTGCTACAGATTCATCTGCAATCATGGTGAAATCACATCTATTCCTATCAACTGAGAGAGATCTTTGGAGACAGATCCTATGAAAAAAATGAAACTATATTTCTGCAAGAAGCAGACATTTGAAGCTCATTATTTTCCCATGCCTTGACCATCATCTTCACAGAAAAACATGCAGCAGGTAAATTTTAAGGAAACTGCACTCTGGAGTGCTGTCTTTTTTGAGCACAGCTCATAAATATTATGGTGGGAAAGGGAGATTTGACACCTGAGACGCAGACTTTGTATGACATTGACATGTTTTGGTGGATGTTTGGCCTGTTGGAGAGAGCAGAGCCCACGGTCTTGTTAGGAGCTTGATTAACAGCCAGCTTTAATGCATGACCAGGCTGCCATGTACCATGGCAATCACTCCATGCCTCTGCACTGACTACATGACCCCAGCAATAAAAGCACTGCTAAGTGCCGAGAGCAGCTAAAACAGAAATAACCCAGAAATGCAAAAGCTGAGAGAGTGGCACGGGATTTTCCCCACACTTTTGCTAATGAATCTTCACCAAGCTGCTTGCCAGAAGTTTTTGAGCAGGTTTGAAACCTGCTGACTCAGAATCTGAATTGTGGCAAGGCCTAAAAACCATGATGGAGGTGGAAAACCAGAGTGAATATCATCTCCTCAAGTTTTAGGTTGCTTTGATAATTTTTGTTGTTGTTGTTGTTTACTTGGATGTTGCAGATGTCTTTTTATGAAGATCCTTTCTTAAGATTTTTTCTTTCTGAGAAGCTGAGAGGCTCCAGGAACAAAATGTAAACATTGATTATCTGCTGCTGTGGAATGCAACAGGTGCATCTGTGATTGGCCCATCTTAGATATTTACAATTAATGGCCAATCACAGCCCAGTTAGCTTGGACTCTGTCTGAGCCACAAACCTTTTTATTCATTCCATTCTATTTTTAGCTTAGCCAGCCTTCTGAGATGAAACTTTTCCTTCTATTATTTTTAGTATAGTTATAATGTAATATATATAATAAAATAATAAATCAAGCCTTCTGAAATATAAAGTCAAATCTACTTCTCTTCCCTCATCCTGAAAACCCCGGTGAACACTGTCACACTTGGACATGTGGCTTTTTGCAGTGAAAATCAGTTACTTGGCTACCAGAAGACTGGTTTGGAGCAAACCAGAAATACATGAGTGTGTAGAGGATGGTGCGTGCCCTGGGCTGCACTTTGCAAACTCATGGTCAGTGTCATGGAGGCAGGACTCACTCCTGATCACAGAATATCTTGGGCTGGAAGGGATTCTCCAGGACTATTGAGTCCAACCGCTGGTACAGGCCCACCCTCAAGGATCCCAGCACGTGCCTGAGTGTGTTGTACAAATGTTTCTTAAACTCAGCCAGGCTCGGTGCTGTGACCATTCCCTGGGAACCTGCCCAACCACCCTCATGGGGAAGAGTCCTTTCCCAATATCCAGCCTAAACCTCCCCTGACACGACTTTGACCATTCCCTTCAGTCCTGTTCCTGGTCAGGGAGGGCAGAGATCAGTGCTTGTCCCTCTGGTGTCCCTTGAGAAGTTGCAGACCCCAGTGAGGTCTGAGCTCAGTCTCCTTTTGTCCCAGCTGAACGAGCCAAGTGCCCTCAGCCGCTCCTGGTATGCCAAGGAGTGTACAAGAGTAACAAAAAACCCACATTAAATATCTTTTCCTGTCCATACTACACATCCTTTGAGTACAATCTGAACTGAGTTTCTTCCCCTGGGTTAAAGTCTCTGCTTTCTATTGAGAACCACCATAATCCTGTTAATTTTCGATGCAGCTCAGATAAAGTGTGCGTTGACCCAGGCTTAACTTTGTAATGGCACATATAAACTCCTCTGATGATGCATAAAATGCCCAGGAAACCTTTAAAGACTGAGAGTTTAGTAGTGTGGGCTTTCTGCTGTGCTGAGAGATGGTCTCTCCTGTGGCACACGTGTGGGCATGGGTTCAGCACTGAGTCAGAGGGAAGAGATCCAGGAGCTGAATCACCAGTGCCAGTGTCTGACATCCACCTACCTGCTAGGTTTATCCAGGCTTGGCTTGGGAGCTCTGCTGGGCACAAACCCCACCACAGCAGATGTGCTGGAGCCCTGCTCAAGCTCCTCTCCCTGCCCCCAGGAAAATGGCTTTAATGATTAAAATACTGGAATGATGCTGAAACCCTCGAAATGCTCCAGGAACAGTAGTTTCCTTTTCAGTCCTCATGCACAGCTGAGAATGGAGCCCTTTAAGCTTTTGTTTGTGGATGGACTGTTATATTCTTCTCTGGAGACACTTTCGCTCAGAGTTACAGATTGTGGAGAGATACTGCACTGCAGACTGGCTGTGAAGGCTTGTTTTCTCTACCCCACGGCAATAGATGCATTCCATAAATTGCAATTAAAGATGCAATTGGGGACTCTAGCTAAATGAGTGGCACTCCTCCAAACATGTTGGCTTTTACTTTAAGACAGGGCAGAGGTGTTCTGTATTTTGGCAGTGGCTGTAAGCCTCCTTGTGCCAAGATGGACCCACTGATACTGGAGAGGTGTTGCCTTCAACAAAGCTGTAAAGGCTTAGCATAGCAAACTGTCTTGTATTTTGTAAGAGCTCTGCTCAATATCCATTAAATCAGGCTTGAGAGACAGGGGTAGTGTTAGTCACCAGCAGTTAACACAGACCTAGATTATGTTTGTATTGGGGTGCAAATTTAAAATTGAAATTGTGGTGATAATGTGCAATATGCAGGTTATATTTGCAGGGCTCATAGTTGGATTGGTTTAAGAAATAAGGGGAATTTTTCTGTTCCACATTTAGGAATGATTGTGGGGAAGGGAGTCTAAGGACAGCCTGCCTTTCACTCCTCATTTAACATTGTCTGATGCAGCTCATGTTATCTTGATTATGTGACAGCAAAAGCCCCACATGACTTCCCAAATCCTCGTTAAATTGGCAGTGTCTCAGTGCTGTAACTCTCCTTGTGCAGCCAAAAAAAACCAAAACCAAACCATTTTCAAAACTTCAGTGACATGTCACCAGTTCAACCAAGGTTTCTGAGTTTGCTGAGTCTGAAATGACAGCTCTGTCCTGGAACCCTAGGCATTCATTTCAATAAATGCTATCAGATTGGCACTGAAAAGTCAAAAGTTGATGGAGAAAGGACAGACACATTGCATTAGAATATCTAAATATTATGCAGAGTGTTTTCGTTTTTAATGGTGATATCAGGAAATGTTTCTGTTTCAGAGTTGACATGGAAAAAATTGTCTAAAAATGTAGAGGAAATCTCATAAAAAATTCTGCTTCCACATAAAAAGCTGCATCTATTTTCCCAGCTAAGCTATTTCTGAAGGATACAAGAAGAGACAGATGATGTAAGGAAAGAGCAGCTTGTTTTAAAAAGTGACATCCGCTAATGCACGTGTGTTTGTGCATTATTAGTGCTGAAAAGGACTTTTACCCCTGAGATGTAAATTCATTTATAAAAAATGAGGACAGGCAAGCAGATCCATATATACCCAAGCCAGATCACTTATTTTCAACTGAAAAAAAATGATAATCAACATTTTTATGGATTGTAAAGCTCTGGGCTTCCAGTTTTCCCTCATTTTGCCAAACTCGAGCCTACCTTGTTGCTGTGCCCAATGTGAACAAAACAGGGATTTTCTTGTTACACACAGGCTCAATCCATCCAGCATCTACAACCAAACTCTTTCCTCTACCAGAATGCTTTCTCAGGTAAAATAATTTTTTTTTTTTTCTCGGAGCTGTTTTGACTGGTGCTCAACTAGGCAGAAATATCACCTTGGATTGGAAGGATACCTCAGCTGCTCGAGCTCATGTTGCTGTGTGTGTCCTGTGCCAGTCCTGTCAGGGATCTATCTGGCTCCTGGGGTGAGGGCTCTGCTGCTCTGGGGGGGCTCTGTGTGCTCGCTGCAGGTGAGGACCTGACCCTTCCAACAGCTGCTGCCATTATGTGCTCAAATAACATACAGCCTTTACATTGCTTTGGTTGCATATTTTTTGCTATTAAAGTATAAAAATCCCCCACACAGCTGTGTTTGTCTTTTGGTTTTGTTTTTTTTTTTTAATGTTTACTTTCCTTCAATTTTTCCTCAAAGGTTTTGCCACTTTTTTTTTTTTCCCCGCTTCATTGGTCTGTATGGAGAAATTCTGCTTTCTCTTGTCATTTTCTTTCTCTCCTCTGTTTTTTTCTTCTTTCCCTCCCTTTATCTGCTCACTGTGAACCTCCCCAGGCCTATCAACACCACTGATGTAAAGGATGCTCCATGAAAAAATAAACATTAAGAACTTGATAAGCAGCAAACGGATGTAACTTGCTGGCCAATATTTTACTCAGTATCTAGCTACCAGGTGAACTCGCTGTAAAAAGTTCTTCCCACCTACAGGATTCTCCTCCTCCTGGCAGGAGGATGCTCACTGCTGCTTGGCTTGCAATATGGGTGCACAGTATTTGATTTATGGGGCTAAGCACCCAAAAAAACCCATGAGGGGTGCCGTGGACATGTACATGGGGACAGTCCAGGGATCGTTTGGTTTGGTTTGGTTTGGTTTGGTTTGGTTTGGTTTGGTTTGGTTTGGTTTGGTTTGGTTTGGTTTGGTTTGGTTTGGTTTGGTTTGGCTTGGTTTGGCTTGGTTTGGTTTGGTTTGGTTTGGGTTTTTTTTGTGTGTGTATTCAGAGCCAGAATCATTGCCTCAGGCTGGGTGAAGCCAGCTCATGGAGAATATCCAGCTTGGGGTGAGTCTGTGGTTTGTGTCTTTCTCCCACAGTCCACTTTCACCGATTGTACCTGAATTGAAGCCTTTTCCAAGTAAAAGCTGTTTGCAGGCCCAGCTACCTGCAAAGCTTGGCAGCTGGGTGGGGAGGAAGGTAAGAGGACAAAGCAGCTGTTTTTGAGGATTTTCTTTTGGTGCTTCTCAAGTGGATAAATTTCAACAAAATGTGTCCTTGGTGCACTGGTCACAGTTTCCAGTGGATGTATGGAAGTCTTTTTGGGTACATCATGTCATTGTTCCCCATAGCAGAGCACTGAGCACTCAGAGAAGAACAAACTGTTCTTTTGCAGAAAGCCTAAAGATGAAACAGGAATGCCTACAGAACCATAGAATCACTGAATAGTTTGAGTTGGAAGGGATTTTAAAGATCATCTGGTTCCACACCCCTGCCATGGGCAGGGACATGTTCCACTACCCCAGGCTGCTCCAAGCCCCATCCAGCCTGCCCTGGGGCACTGCCAGGGATCCAGGGGCAGCCACAGCTGCTCTGGGCACCCTGGGCCAGGGCCTGCCCACCCTCACAACCAAGAATTTAGCCCCAAAAATTTCATCCTACTCTGCCATCTGTCAGTGTGAAGCCATTCCCCCAGTATAAAATGTACAGAACTGTGCTTTCTGTTTCTGCTTTCCGGAGCCTGAAGAGAGTGAAAATCTAATGAAAGTTGTACTTTTTAGACTAAAGATTTCTGTATGTGCATTTTGGTTACCTTTACTAGGTCACATGTTTTTCCACAGACTGAAAAATCATCATCTACAGGCAGAAAGCCTTTCTGAAGGATCAGCAAAGTTCAAAGCAGAACAATGGATGCTTCCTCAGACCCAAAGGTTTTGTTTAGAACATGCCATTGTTAAAAAATAAACAGGGAGCCCTCACAGGTTTGAAAGACATGTAAAGTCTTTCGGTCTGCATTGTTGTAAAGTAGGATGTGAGACTAATGGGATTAGGTTGGAAACCTCAGGTATTCACCCAATATTTTGGGCAAAGCCTGAGCTCTCTCTCTCTGCTGTGCTACTGCTGGTTGAACAAGCTGGTTTGAAGCAGTGGGTGCATTCCATGGGCTGCAATTGCAGCTCCTTTGCTCTGTGGTCATGCCCAGAGCCACCTGTGCTGCTTTCAGGGTTGTCCCTTCTGTAATGTGCTGGTTAGGGAGGTGTGCTGCGCTCATAAACTCACTGGGGTGCTCCAGCCCTGGGCATGGTCAGAGCAGCACAACTCCAGGTCAGAACTGACACATCCCAAAGATTCCTCCTGCCCAATGTCAGGTCCCTCCACTGAGCAGGATTTTCTTAAGGACAAAATTCAAACACAGGAAAATATTTCAGGAGAGAAGTGGGGCATATACACTGTAGAAAGAGGAAAAAAAAAAAAGACTGAGATGATATTGAAAAATTACCTCAAAAGGCGAACCCTATTTTTAGGAGCCCTAATATTTCCAAAATTTCAATATAAGAAAATGGAAGCAGAGTACAGTTGGCATGAAAGAAGCAGTGTTGATACTATTTTAGAGCATGACTTTGTGCATGCAATAGCCTCCAGCATGACACAAAGGGCACAAAAAATGGAAAAATAAAATAAATACTAGATGAGAAATTTATGACTCAGATGATTAATGAGGGGTGACAAAAGCATCTTTCTTTTTGGAGATGCATTAAGACAGCAACCAAATGTTGTTATTGGAGCTAACTGGGACAGTGGCTAGAGCTGAGAGATAACTTTCTCCACTGTGTTGTGCCTCCTGAGCAGCTGAGCAGGGATTTTCAATAGACAGTGCTGTCACCCTGACACCTTCCCCAGACAATAAATATCCTGCAGACCCACAGCCCTGGTTAGTGGAGCAAATGCCAGAGTCTCTGGGTGAAGTGTGTGGTGTGCACTGTGAAGTGGGTCAGACTCTTGGTCTCCTCTGACCTTAAAACTCATAAATCATAGCCAGAAATGAATGCTCCCCACCTAAACCACAGTCCAGAACTATGAGAATTGTAGGGTCATAGAATCCCAGAATGGTTTGGGCTGGAAAGGATATTCAAGATCATCCATTTCCAAACTTATCCCATGACTAGGGACACCTTCCACTATCCCAGGTTGCTCTAAGCCCTGTCCAACCTGGCCTTGGACAATTCCAGGGATCCAGGGGCAGCCACAGCTGCTCTGGGCGTCAGCATCCTCACAGCCAAGAACTCACAATATCTAACATAAATCTACATTCCTTCAACCTAATGCCACTCTCCTTTGTCTTGTAACTCCAGGCCCTTGTCCAAAGTCCCCCTCCAGCTCTCCTGGAGCCCCTTTGGGCACTGAAAAGAGCTCTAAAGTCTCTTCAGATCCTTCCCTTTTCCAGGTGACCATCCCCAGGTCCCCAAGCCTGGCTACAGAGGAGATGAGATCCAGCACCAAAGACAAAGACAGTAATGAGCCAAAACAGACCTGGAAGGCTGTATGGGAACTCAAGCTGTCTCCAAAATCATTTGCCATAAGGATTTAGCATGCAGCCTGCCCAGGAGCTGGAGCTCCTGGTGCTGTGTCCGTGCAGATGCAGAGGGCCCAGAGCCTGGGAAAAGGAGAGGAAGGAGAGGTGCTCCAAGTAGGATTTTTAAGGGCCCAAATCCAGAATTGTGATGCTGATTCAGCTGTTATTTAGCCCCGCAGGCAGTTATGTTTCAAGGGCACCTCAGGCTTTTATGGTTAATTTTTCCAGATGCCTGAACCTTTTTCTCGCTCCCAATAAATTTCCAGAAATCAACAATGACTTTGGTTTTTTCTCCCCTGAGAGGTATGAGCCAATGGGTTTTCTCAAATTACCTTCTTGGCTGTTTTTTTTTTTTTTTTTTTTGACTTTTGCCTTTTTTTTTTTTTTTTTTTTTTTTACCACACCAGAAGGGAGACCCTTCATTCAAACACCAGAACTCCTGCACAAAGGGGATATCCACACCCACCCTTTTCTCTCCATGAGGGTGTCTAATCCCTGTTCCTGGCCTCTCAGGAAAACTGCTGCGACCACTGGTCTGTAAAGTGGTGTAGGAAAGAATTCAAGATTCACGGTCACACTGAGTGAGGTTGGTTCATTTTTCTCCCAGCAGTGCAAGAGAAGAGCTGGATCTGCTATCAAGGGTAGAAGAAATAGGAATTTTAAAAGAAAACCACTAAAAATGGCCAAGCAGAAGTGGAAGATTTAGGTAGGTATTGTGTTACTGTTCATACAAAGAGTTTAGTCAATGTTGGAATGCAACAGGTTAGTGTTGGATCTCATCTCTATTCAAACCACAGTAAGTGGTATTTTGTCTTCTAAAACAGATTTTAGTTTTAGTTTTTAAAACCATAGAAAACCACAAGAAGACACCAAATCAAGGACCCTGTTTGAAGTAAGCATCATTAAAATGCAATATTTGCTGTTTAAATTTGTCTGTGAGAGTAAGCTGATATCTAGCTTTTTTTTGCTCTAAATATAGTGTTTCTTTTCCTGTTGAAGTCAAAAGATGGCTTTTTTGTTCAAATAACCGTTTATTTGTACAATAAACCAAATCACAATGTCAGCATGAGCATCTCAAAATCCTTTTTAATGAATGGCTGCTGTTTTCATAAGTCTTTCCCCAGCCCTGACCATATCCCAGAAACTGCCCCAGAAGCCAATGGGAACTTTTTCTTTAGTATTCAAGGTCTTGAATCAGATGTCTCAGGGGAAAGAAAAAAAAATAAAAAGGGAAAAAAAAGAAAATAGAAAAAAATGTCTGGACGAATTTAAAAAGTGATTTTTCTTCTGGATTTGTGCCCTGTTTTCTTTTGACCCCTTTGGAATGACCTGAGATTTCTGAACTCTTTCTTTCCCCCAGGTGCTGCCAAGAGGATGAATCTCCATGTACATATGTACATCCCCAATCCCTGTCCTTGTGGGCACTCTAATCCTTCCCCTTAGTCTCGATTAGCAAGGAGCAGCACTTGTGGCTCTCAGAAATTTGTGTTCTGATCAGTGACCAGTAAGTTCATGGAGAAAGGCCAGCTTGTGGTTAAAACTGAGCAGATAAGCTTCTGCTTTTCATGAAAAACTCAGGAATTTAATATATCTGAGGCCTCTGCCCATCTGTTGAAGTTGATCTGTGGGTTTACAGGTTATTGAAAAAGAATGCCAGGTAGCTGGACAAGCACAAAGTAAGATCACACAAGTCCTGTTTCCTTGGCTAAACACCACCATGGATAACTTTTGAAAAAAGCAAATTCAATGTACCTGGATTAATCTTATCTCTAGCAGTGATTTAGAAGCAATATACAGAATAACACACAGGGAGAGTTCTGTGCTGGTGATGCACATCTCGAAACTTTTCCAGCATTACTAACTTCTGAACTTTCTGATTTTGATAGCATCCTCCTCCACACAGCAGCAAATTCAAGTCAGCTAAAGAGATAAGCAGCTTATCTATTTTAAAGTTCTTTTTCTTTCCTCTTCCCTGCAGGTACTTCATCAGTTCAAAAGCTCAAGGCAAAAGGACATTCCTGGGAGAGATTCACCAAGTGGGGGGAGGAAAGAGTAAAATGCAAACACGACTGATCCTCAGTGAATTGGAGCTTCCCCCAAAGGCTGTCACAAACAGGGACAGGCACATCCAGCTTTGCTTCTTGGGATTCTTCTTCCTTATGCATCATATGCTAATTACCTCACCAGTCTGCCTGCAACATTTGATTTGGCATTTTCCCTGCTTCTTGCTTGTAAATTTACATCAGAGAAGAGATAGAGTGAAATTATTAATGGAAATGTATCCACAGGTGTCTTTCCAAAGGAAGGGAGCAGGACTAGGGTGTGAAACAGATCCCGCTTTCAGATTTCCTTTTAACACGTTTCCATTTAATTCTGAACCCCACTAATTTGCAGAGGAAAGAGGATCAAAGCACCAACAAACAACTCAGCTGGTTCTGAATTTCCCCCCACAGACAGAATTACATATCTGCTGTTCCTTTCTCTGTGTGGCTCTCTGAGGAACAGGCAGCACGGTGTTCACTCGCCACTCTTGGTTCTTTATGGTGGCATCCCAAAAAGAGCATCCCCCAATGAACCAACACACAGCAGGTGGGATTTCTTTGAGAAAAACCTCCCTAGTGCTGAGCTGCTGTAGGGAAAGAGGGACTAAATCAGCAGTAGAGGAATGAGGTGAATTAGTGGTGGACACAGTGGAGCTGGGTTAAAGTCTGGGCTCTCTAATCTTAGAGTCCTTTTTCTTAATGACACAGCCTTAATGAATCTGTCATCCTGTGAATTGTGGCCTCACTCTGTTTGATGTTTGGGCTGATTTTTGTGTGATGGAGCCCCCCACATCACGACCACTGCATGCTGAAATGAGGAGAAGGCAAGAGGAGATATCAGCAATGTCACCAACAGCTGAGAGGAAATAAAGGAGTTATCACAGAATTCCTCAAGCTGGAAGAGACCCACAAGGATCATCGAGCCCTGGCCAGCTCCTGGCCCTGCACAAACATCCCAAAATTCCCACCCTGTGCCTGAGAGCATTTCCCAAACTCTCCTGGAGCTCTGACCGCCTTGGGGCTGTGACCATTCCCTGAAGAGCCTGTTCAGTGCCCCACCACCCTCTGGGTGAGGAATCTTTTTCTGATATCCAACCTTAAGGATTTCCCCCTTGGTTTGTATGTAGGTTCCTGTCTTATCCTGCCTCAAATGAAAATTAGTTGTTCAATAAATGGGAGACACCCTGCAGCAGTAAGATGGATGTAGAAGGTGGATGTGAGCAGGGGAGGATGCATGAGAAAATCAGCTCAAAGCTGAGGTGCTGTTTGGGAAAAAGGTGCAATTTCTTCTCACTGAGTGAGGAGGCACCTTTTCGTCAGGCAGTGACAACACACAGGACAACACCTAAATAAATAAAAATATTTTTATTTTTTTATTTAGTAAATCTAGCAGCAGGGGTGGGTGGCTATTAGGTGATCACTGCTCTTCAGGTGTTGACATGTGAGCTCACCAGTCTGTCTAAAGTTCCCTGCTTTTGAAAGCTCAGTGTGTGAATGGACATAGTTGGAAAAAGAAATTTTTTTTGGTCTGTCAATATTTTTTTTTTTAAATGTTGTCCTTAGCCCAATGTACAGACAGTCATTCAGTGCTCCATTAGGTACTTTCTCCAATTTTTTATTTGGAAGGTTATTTTTCACTTTCTGACCAAAAGATTTTCTTTTTTTTTTAATCTGACACAATTTGCTACTTATGACTATCCAAAACTTTTCTTAAAAAAATATTTTTTATGAAAAAAGCAAATTCACTGAACTGCTCTCCTATAAAAAGAATCAAGTAAGTAAAAAGAAAAGCACACCTTTCAGAAACAGAAAGTATTAACTGCAACTGCAAATATTCTTTCTCTTTCTTTCTTTCTTTCTTTCTTTCTTTCTTTCTTTCTTTCTTTCTTTCTTTCTTTCTTTCTTTCTTTCTTTCTTTCTTTCTTTCTTTCTTTCTTTCTTTCTTTCTTTCTTTCTTTCTTTCTTTCTTTCTTTCTTTCTTTCTTTCTTTCTTTCTTTCTTTCTTTCTTTCTTTCTTTCTTTCTTTCTTTCTTTCTTTCTTTCTTTCTTTCTTTCTTTCTTTCTTTCTTTCTTTCTTTCTTTCCCCTTAGCTGATTATTTCCCCTTAGCATTTTATTCTGCTTTTCAGCTACAGCACAATAGGGAATCCTTGGAGCTTTTTTGTGTTTTGTTGGTGTTTTCTTTTTTCCCCTGCTCAGAAAAGCCCCACAACAACCTGATCGAATCTTGCAGTGGACCCATGGCTTCAAAAAAACCCAACTCTAACACAATTTACATGAGTCTTATAGCACCCAAATGCTCCTGACAATTCAATGAACTTTTGCATTTCACTGAAATCCTTTTGAACCATATTGGGTACAGCAGAGCTGTTGGTGGAACAGGAGCTGTATAATTACAACACGCTCATCCTTGAAGATGCAGGCAGATGTGGGGAAGGGTTCTCCATTTGTGTCATTGAAATACCATTGCAAATTGCCTCTGAGTTAACTACATTTAGACAGAAGTACAGGGGGAAAAAAATCTTCCTTGATAATGACAAGACAAAAATATCCATAAAAAGGAAATAAAGATGACATGCTTCTTTTTTCCATGACATACATTTTTTACATGGCTTAGGGGCTTTGCTTCCTGAGAGTTTACGTCGTCGTCAGCTGTCAGGGCCCTTCCATGCATGATTTATGTGTGCATAATAAAGACATCCTGGTTGAGGGACTGATCTGTGATTTCCAACAGCTTTGAAACTAACCTCAATAAAATATACAGCGCATTAATAATATAGGGTTTAGTTAAAAAAAAAAAAGATCAAATTTTGAAAAATGGGAAGCATATTTATTTTCAGTTGCTTCATCTGCTCTTTCGTTTTTTTTATTTTTCCCCCCTAGGTCGAGTTGAATGACAACTTTTAAGGGAGGCAGGCCTAAGATTTCCAATCTCTGGAATTTTTAAAGGGATTGTTTAAGTTATCTCTGTTCAGATTTAGGACAGGCTGTGAAGGTGTTGGAGCTTGAATTTGAACCAGCTCTTCCCAAAGTGTCGTGGGACTTCCCACAGGGTTTTTGCAGCCAGTCTGGTGCTCTGCTAACCCAACTGCTGTGCTGTTTGCCAGGAGGGCACCAGCAGGGATGAGCAGAGCCCTGGTACCTCTCAGGCCACCAATGGTGAGTTGTGCTGAAATCATCTCACAGAGCTCATCAGCCCATGTGCTTCCCTGCCTGGCTCAGCCAGCAGGGCTCATTTGGAGAGGTGGCTGTGCTGTGCTGTTGTTGGGTGTTTGCAGCACAGGACAAATGCACTGGGCAGAGAATGCCTCCCTGCTCAAGATCTCTCTGACTGGTGGCTGGATGAAAGGAATCTTTTCATTTTCTGTGACAAAATCAAGATGCAGAGATTCAGTAATTTGCATGGAATTCCATAGGAAACCTGTGCTAACAGTCCCCAGTTCCCACACTCTTGTCCATCCCCATGAAATTATCCATTTTATAATGATAGAACTTCATCAGGTATCTAGGGAAATTTCACTGCTTCTGTGTTGCAGTCACATTTCAAAATTTGCCTCTGTTCAGGCTAATGAATTGAAATGGAGGATTAGATCGTGCTTAATGACGACAAGAACATGACAAAGGTGCAAAAACCCTTCAGGAGTTGTCTCCAAATGTACATTAAAGTTCTCATTTGGCTCTGCAAGTAGTGAAGGCGGACAGAGGTTCTCATAGCCTCAGAACCTGTTTTAATTACCCCCTCCCTGGGTAATTACTAACAGGGGAGGAGAGGACTGCCTGAGAGCGGGAATGCTAATGGGTTCCCCTGAGAGGGTGAGTCCAGAACATCAAGGAACATGAGATGGGCTAACAGCCTCTCCAGCAAGTTGCTGCTGGCTTGGAGGTGGGATGCTGCACTCGAGATGCCAGCGATATTCCTGGGTGACTTGAGGACTAAACCACGTCTTTATAAAAGCAAAGCTCTTCCTGTACTAAAATATTAAATGGGGAGGGAGATTGTGTCGCTAAAACTTGGGCTTTTGACACAGTCAAGTGCTGTCAGAGCAAATAAGGGAAGGAAGGTGGGAAGAGGATCTGAAGGATGTGAGAGCTGTGTTGTCACCACTGGTTAGGGTGTTGCTTTTTAATAAGAGCTGTACAAGTGGTCTGTTAAATGGAGGGAGGCCTCATGGCAAACCGGAGAAGGGAAACCAGCTCATACTTGTGCCATGTTAAGCCTTGTAAAAAAAAATAAAATAGAAGCCCAGACACTTGTGGGACTCAATGTGAATCCATACCACAAAAACAGTCAGGTCCTGAGGTGTTATCTTAGGTCTAGCACTTTAGGTATCAGATCATTAACTAAGGTTATTATTCAAAATCATGCATCTCCCTGTTAGGTGGTCCAAGGGTCAGACAAAATTCACCTTTTAATGAGCTGTGATGAGCAGGCACTGATGTTAAAAATAATGTCTTTATTGTTTTATTTGTCTTAGAAACCTTTTAAAACCAGTTCTGCTGTGCTAGGAGGGAATTTAAGACACAACTGCCAGGGCAGAGGATGGAATCAGAATTAATTCTTCCACTTTCTCAGATGTTTTCTCCTGAGGTCTTCCTCCCATCAGAAAGCAGTCTGAGGAAAAGTCTTTGAATGGAGATGGCATTGGGATATGAAAACATTATTTCTTTGGTAGCCAGTTTGATCTAAAGTAATTAAAATGGTATTTTGCATTTGTTGTTTTTGCCATATTTTATGCATTGTGTTTATAAGGCTCTTCTTTCCAACCTTTCCCAGCTCACCAGTTAGAGTGAGAGCAGGCTGGTCTCACCCCAGCTAAACCCAGCCCCTGAGTGCCCTGATGAGGCTGCTCCCATTATCAGCCTGTTTCCCACTGGTGAGCCCCTGGACAGCCCCATGGAGCCAGGGTAAAACTCAAGGCAGTATCTGGGAATTGGTTGCCCCCTGGGCACTGCACAGGAACATTGGGTTATTCAGAGGTACACAGAGGCAGGATGTGATGACAGGTGGGCCCATGGAATGCCCCAGATTGGTGTCTAGGAATGCTTATCACCATATGGGCCGCATCTTTTTCTCCTCTGCATTTCACACAGCGAGGGTGGTTTGGGTTCTCTCCCATAATCAGGCTGTTGGGGGTGTCTGTAATACAGCTATTTCTAGTGAGAGACTTGAGAGAATGTTTTGATAGGCTGCCTGGAGGAGGACTGATAAGGCCAAATACCATTTATGAACAAATAAAACCTGATGTATTTTTTTCTAGAAGCTATTTATGTATGGGATCTTTGGATGTTGGTACAGAGAGAGACCAAACTGCCTCTGGAACCATCCCTGGCATCTTGGCTAGTTGGTTCCCTGGAGTTAATGAATTTATACTCATCACCAAATTCCCTGGGTTTTGGGGTTTTATGTTCACAAAGCTGAGGTACTGGCATGATGGAGACACGACTCTGGTTGTGGACAGGGTACAAAAAACGTGAAGGTCCCTTCCAGCTCTGGATAAGGTGTGAGCCTGTGAAGGGCTGGAATCTGGCAGTGTGTACATGTCTGTGTGCACACAGAGGGGTGGCAGTGCTGAGGGCTCCTGCTCTGAGCTGGGTCAGGCTGTCATGGTCCCCCCACCAGTGACACAATACTGATTTAGGCAATTCTGCCTCCCCTGTGCTGCTGCTCTCCATAACAAAGGCTCGGCTGCTGCCTTCTCCCCCTCTGCCTTCTGCAGCTGTCACCACCTTATGCCAAGAGTTCAACATTAGGAGTGCTTTGAGCTAAAAGTCCTGCTCAGATGATCATGCTTATATCAAGTGAAAGGCTTTCAAAGCATTCCAGCTTAGCCAAAATATGTGGTACACACCATGAGTCCAATCATCCCCCTTATAGTCACCTACAAAGTTATTTTTTTCAAACCAAGCTTTTCCATTATAATTTTCTTCCATTCTTGTTTCAGCTCACTAAGCATTAACCACCATGACCTACTGCATAAACCCAAACCCTGTTAAACAGCTTAGGTTTATAGCCAAATCCTAACACCCTATTTGGGGAATGGCTACAGTGCTTAGCTGTTTCTATAGTTCTGTGGTTTGGGGTTTTTTTTGGACAAAGTCAAATCTTTACTTGACTGAAACATTTTGAATGTGTTTAACACCACACTGCTAAAGCAAAACACATAGAAGGAACCAATCCATTTGTTTAAGAACAGTACAAATATTAAAACAAACATAAACTCCAAACCCATCTGCAATATAGGTCCAAAATGTGTAAAAGGGACAGACAAGTTTTTATGAACTAGCTTATCTATCTGTGTGTATTTATGTCAGAACATAGGAAATGGCCTCCACCTTTCAATTTACTTGTGGCTCAACATAATCATGTGCTTTCCCATGGATAAGAACCCATTGCTCCTAACAGAGATGCCAGCAAGCTGATGTAGTAAAGGAAATTTCAGAATATCATTGTTTTATTTTGGAAAGTGAGGAGGGGAAAAAGCCTCATAGAGTGATATAAACAAAAGGATAAAGAGCAGGTCTGAAAATTCAGACAAATCATCATCAGCCAGGGACATTCTGAGCAGTGTCTCCACAGAGCCCTACCTGTGCTTGGGGCTAAGGGATGTTTTCATTAGTAACCCAGAATTAGGTTTAAAGTCATTGCTGACAGAATTTGCAGCTGATGAAGATTGGTAGGAGTATAAATAACTGCAGGGTCCACAGAAGGGAGATCTCTGTTGAGGTTCAGCTTATTTGGGCAAAACATGTTTTAGCAGAGCCAAAGGCACTGCAGTCCATGCAGGAATGTAGAATGCAGATTCTGTTGCTGTCAAACAGTCATGAAATTTCATACATGGGAAAGGGACAATCTTCCTGCAGGCAAGGAATGTTCGGGATGCCTGTATGGGACAGGTCATGGTGGGTGAGTAACTCAACCTGAGCTCCACGCCTTGCTGAGACTCTCAGCATTCCTAATTTTTCCAGGGCATGTAGAGATCTCTGAATGGAGAGGGGGGATTGGTGTGATGGCAGGAGGAATGTCCCAGCAGAGGTGTCCGACCTTGGTCTGAGGGGTACCTTCCAGCCCCCCATCAGGAATACTGCTCTGTTGTGTCCTGGGCAAAATCTGGGAAATGAGAGTTAGGAAGCTCAAGCTACAGTAATTATACCTTCACAGCAATACATTGCAGAAGTATTTTAATTAAAATCTTGACTAAATGATACAATCAGTGAGCTAGGGACGTGATGTAAATATGATGTGTTGAATTCCTAAATGGGTGGGTATGAATGACACTTCTTGGAAGATGCAGATGATGCAGTGCACAAAGAATTAGTCACTGCTGTAGGTGATGTTAAGGAGCTGAGCCTGTTTGGAGCTTTTATCTGTGATCGAGATCCAAATTGCCAGCAAAGATCTTGGAGCAGACAGGAACCTCTCTCTGACCACGAGTTCAGGGCAGGAGGACTCCGCTAAGAGCTGAATATTCTGTATCTAGATAAGTCAAAGAAGCCTACCTATCTCATTGGTTATCCCACTCTGCATGCTTATGCAAGATCCTGATTAATTCCATTTTTTGACACATCCAACTTCTGAGTTTTGCCCACCTCTTTTTCTCTTACTGGCTTTAGTCAGCTAAACTCACCTGAAGGCCCAGCCCCCACTAATACAGGAAAAAATGTCCCTACTCCTATGGCTATTAGTCTGCAGAGACAATGTGCATCTACATCTCCAGATCTATAATATTTACATGTTCTAAGTGCTCTCCAAGAACACTGTAAATACTGTTCTTCAGGAACTTTAATGTTAAAAGTCATGATTCTTTCTCATAGGCATATTCCCCCTTCAATAGAATGTTGTTGCAGCCCTACACCTGTGTGCAAATTCAGCGTGATTCAAACAGTAATTCCACATGCATTCCAGTTTTTTTTGTATTAAAAATGTAAAGAAAAACCAAAAAAACCAAACAAACAAACTATAATTTAAAAAAAAAGGAGAAATCTCAGAAAAACACAAGAGCAGGAGAATAAAATCCCAAGGATGAGACTTTCAGAGCCAAACAGACAAGGAGAAGATGGAGAGGTAATTTCACTACTGGGGAAATATTTGTGTGGAGAGAAGAACCCATTTAGAAGAGGGTTCTTTCATACCCTCAGAGAAGGATCAGTGTGATTTAGAGTGAGGAAGATTACAAGCCAGAACAAACTGCTTGGGGAAACAGCATGCTCTCTATTTCACTCTTCCTTTAAATCAAGGCTGGATCTCTCTCTCTCTCTTGGAGGAGAATTTTCACAGGACATCAATTACTGGAATCAATCTCAGGAAGAGTTGAGTGAAACTTAATAACCTGTGACATAGGTGTTCTAAGCAAGATGATCCCTTCAGCCCTAAGGTCCCCACATCCTAGTGATGAGGAAGAGGAGAGCCCTACACAGAAGAGAATGGGAACAGCACCAGGGAGTAAATAAAGGAGGGGCAGAGCAATGACGCCTGAGCAGCCAGGATGAACAGTGCCTTATCATTCACTTTTTACACCTAGGTGTCAGCTGGATGTTAAGTGGATGCTTTGGGACCACGAGGGTGGCATAAAGCTTTGTGCATGGAGTAGGTGCACATAAACATCCCTGCTTTGCCAGGCTCCTTTCATGATCTCTCCTTTCCATACCTGTAGCTCTGGAATGTGCTCTGTCCACAGAGAAATTGCATTAAGCAAGGACAGGATTCTGTGCAGGTACACTGGGATTCCCTTTTAGCTCAGCTGGTATCTTGTTTTTACCAATCAGGATATGGCATTTCAGGAGTGGAAGCTATTTTACCAAGCCTTCTCTCAGCTCATGGTTTACTGCAAATATTGATGGTTTACGATGTGGAGGATTAATTGCTGAATTTTTTTGCTGGGCTGTTACTCGAGTTCAATAATGAATGCCAGCCTGCTTATTTATTTATTTATTTATTTAATTAATT
This sequence comes from Melospiza melodia melodia, assembly GCF_035770615.1. NCBI lineage: Eukaryota > Metazoa > Chordata > Aves > Passeriformes > Passerellidae > Melospiza > Melospiza melodia. Next base: position 2,732,524 of record NC_086226.1, read on the forward strand.
ATTTAATTAATTATTTAATTATTTAATTTATTTACCTACTTACTTATTTTAAGCAGAGCTAACAAGTCTCACAAGAATTGTCTGTCATAGGGAGGTGTCTTGGCTAATTCGAAGTAGCAAATTGAAAGAGCAGGAAACCTCAGCATGGGAATTAAATTTTACAAGAGAGACACAAAGTGCAGTCTGTTCTCATTATGGTGGAGGAAGTCTACTGAGACAAAGAACTGCTGCACTGGGGAATGATCAAGTCCCACCCAATCCCTAGCAAAAAAATCTTATTTGTTCCAAAGCAGGGAAGTCCTTCCTCATCTGCAGCTGACTGGGAGTATCACATATCCCTGAAATGAATGGTGCAATCACTAAACACAGGATGTTTCCCTTACACTTTAAAATATACCCAGAAGGCTTTTCTGACCTCAAATCTTCCTCTGGAAACTAAAGTTTGTGATGTGACCTATCAAAATTGTCAGTAATCAGGAGAGCGATATCCCCTGCCAACCTACTAGATAAGTTTTTAGAAAAAGCATATCCTTCTTTGACATAAATATTGATGAATCTTACTTTTGCTGAGTTATTTTCCTATCTGACAGTGAGTGCTTCATTATTGTTCATGCTGATTTCTCATTGGAATAACTTTCCTACCTCTTTAAGTGTGAGAGGGTTAATGTTTAAATGAATGTTGAATGTCCTGCAAAATAAAGTCTTATTTGAAATGCTTAATTATCTTTGTCACGTGGAACATCTCTGAACTTCATAATTAAAAAGGGAGGAAAAGAAAGCAGAAGAGACCAGAGAAATCCCAATCTCCAGGGGTTTTTAAAATTCTTTGTTGCAAAGGACCACGTATTCCTGCACTGGAGCAATTTTTTGGTAAGAGAAAACACTGTTGATATTTTTCCGAGAATATTTGACATTTTTCCTTGTGAGATGAAGGTCAAACACTGTGCAGGCAATATTCCCTCTCCACCCATCACCAGACACTGAGCTCCCAGACTCATCTCTGCTCCCAGAACTGAGAGCTCAAGCCTGGAGACCAAACCCTGCGATGGCTCCAATGCTCCAGCTCTTCCTGGACATGGAGTTTTGTGTAACCCAAACCTTACATCCCTGTTGCATGATTTCCCTGTCAGCCCTTTATCACACGCTAAAAGGACTGAGAATGACAGCACCATCTCCTAAAACATGTCATATTGTCTTTCTTGACCCACACTGCATGTTCCCTGCTTGCACAAGTGAGCATTTGTCGTGGTATGCCAAAGCAGGAGCAGAAGTCTCAGGGTTGTCCTTCTGACATTGACCAATGCTAGATAACCAGATGGTTAAAAAAAAAAATCTTTACCAACCTTGGAGGCACTGATGTGGTACGGTACCAGCTGACACCAGCTGTTGATTACCTAAACCTTGCAATTTTTATTTTCCTTAATGTGCATCAGCTGCAGAGCTTGCTGTCACAGAACATTTGCAACTGTCTAATCTCGGTATTCTCCTTCAAAACAGGAATTTGTCTCAATAACAATCTATGATTTAGCAAATAAATTACATCACACATTACGATATTTGTGTTGATCCTTTAAAATGCAGTCACAGAAGCCCTCAGAGGGCTACATTATTTGTAGATGAACAAATTCACTTAGAAGTATCATTCCTGTACACATATTTGTGAAAGATCTTTTATTTATTCAGCTAAATCAGGAAAAATAATTATGCATTGTAATTTTTTTTATCTTTAGAAGCTGTATAATATATGCCAAATCAAACATGTAACTTATCCCTCTTTAATAGCATTCTTTGTGCCATATAACTGAACAGCAGCTGCTTTGTCAAGTGACCAAGAAATTAGACTTTGGCAAAACAGGGGTTTTCATCAGCATATGACCTTAAGATAACATTTACATTTCAGGAGATGCTGTTCCAGTCAGAACAGAACTGCAGGGCAAATTCACATCTCTGAATACTCATGGAGGCATCTGACAGAAAAGCTAATAAACGCGCGAGATTAGTACAGTTTTATTTTCCATAAATCTGGGACATGTTCAGCAATGTCAAACGGGTTCTTGTGCCTTTATACGAATAAATAAACCCAAGCTTACTCTGAAGCTCAGAAGTGAGGTGGAATTCATTTAGCTCATTACCATTTAAATGATAGATGGACAGGGTAAACTCTTTTCTTTTGAGGCAGAGGATGGACAATGAGGAGAGGAAAGCAGTGGCATTACATAAATTTGGGCTCCCAGGCTTGGATGATTGGACTCAGATGTTTCCAAGGAAATTATTTGCTCCAAAAGGGCTCTTTGGTTACTTACAGGTACAGCAATCATATTTAAAATGTTTTTACTCACAGGCAGGCTCCTATATCTTCAGTCACATAGGATTTACTGGAGGGTTTATCCTTGGGCTGCTCTGTTGAGCGCAGAGAATTCAGGTGGGTGTTTTCAGAGAGTTAGGCTGCCAAGATATACAGAGGGAAAAGCAACATGTTTAGAGGAGAAATATTTTGCTTTTGCCATTCTGGCTATAATTTATTTCCAGCTTTTGCAGTAGGCCCTTATTTGCCTCTCCTAACTTGAAGAGAAATTTGAAGGGAGAGAGGGAACTGGTAGGTTTTTTGTTTCCTCATTTATTCCATGAGAAAAGGAGATACCTGGGCAGCTGAGAATAAGAAGGTAAGATCTTCATGCTTAGCCTAGGATGAGTAAGAAAGAAATATTTCAGAATTCTGTAAATTAACTCAGTCTTCTGTCAGGCAAATTCTATTGAAAAGAAGGAATAAAATACTAACACATTCGTTATTGTCTTATTTAAAAGACAATAGAAAGGGACCCCAAAACAGATGAGACTATAGGAGGTTTCATGTGTGACACTTATGCTGCAAAATCACAGATTACTTGCTTTTTTTCCTGCTTTTCTTGTAAACTTGAAGCTTGATGTAAACTCTGCAGAAGTTTTCAGAGCACCCACAGGTCTCTTCTCACAGTTTCAATCAGAGTTATGGGTAGTTACAGTGTGTACAGAGCTGTGAAAATGTTCTGATGTTGGCATCACAACTCCATCAGACTCCTTTGGTGACATGAGAAGAAGGATGGAGATAATAGGACAGATATAATGATAAAAGGATTTGATATAATTCATCATCCATGTTTTCTCCAATTTTTTACATACAAAACTTGATTTCTGCGTCAATCTCACTTCTTATTTTTGTGCTTACCTCCTTCTTTCTGGCTATTTCACATCCCTCCTGCATTTCAGAACTCACCCAGGATGTAGATGAATATGGCCTGGGCTACTCAGGGAGAGCACATCCTCTCCTATTTCCTAGATTTCCCTTCAAGTGGCAAAAATGCAAATAAGAAGTTGGGTTCTTTCCTTGTCCAGGAACAACTCTTGCACCACCATAACTTATAAAAAGAAAAATACAATAGACACAACCTGCCACAGCGTCCCATAATCCTGGGCATCCATTGACATCTGCCTAGAAATATACAGAATCCAAGCCCATGAGTGATGCTCTGCTCACTCACACTCATATTTTGAGCCAAAACCTGGCACAGCCAGCTGCACAAAGGGAGCCAGTATTCAAAAGGGAGAGGTATCCACTCGTGTGGATACAGCTCTTGCAAAGTGACTGGTGGCACTGAGAACCCCAGCTCTGGGACTACAAACATGGTTTTAGTCTTAGGTTTTACTGCTTGGGAGGAATCTAAAATTCTCAAAAATTTCTCCAAATTTTAGACTTGGTAGTACGGGCAAACTTAAGAAAAGGAAGAAAGGTGGAAGGGGTGAGTAGGATAGTAAAAGCAACAGGATGATCCTTAATTGCCTTATTTTGGTGGGACAGATAGTGACAGCATGAGCACTAGGAGGAGTTTGTGTGAGATAAAGGTTGAATGAGTAGTCCTCCTGAATGACAGAGGCTGCTATCTAAGCAGATTGATAGTACTGGTGGGTCTCTGCCAGAGATTATGGGGAATTAAATGCAAAAAGGGCACTAAAGCAGAATCACTGGGTCCTCCCAAGCAGCATTTTGGGTGGATTGGATGTGTCAGCAGACACTGTCCTGGGGGAGGGTTGTGTTTGACACCCAGCCCAGGAGGAGGGCCAGAGCAGGAAGGGCTGTGGGGTTGCTTGGTGGTGCTTCTCTGGATGATTCTGCAGGGAGAAACGTGACAGAGAATTGTAGCTGTGGTGGAGATGGGTGTATTTTTCTCATAAATAATTTAAAAAATAAAACAATCCTGTGTTACTTTTCATTGTCTCAGATGTGGCCTGCCTGACAGAGTCACCTGCTGCAGAAGAGTGCACCCCAAATGTCTCTGAACTGAGTCCCTGTTTCCTGAGTCCCCCTTTACAACATTAAGGGAACTCCAACAGGGTCACGTTCTCCAAAGGGCTCTAAGGGCTTTCCCCCCCCTCTTTCTTGGCCTGTAATAGCCTAAATTTGTTAACACAAACAAAATACAGAGCCAACTGCATTCCTTTTGGAAGGGCTTTAGCGGGTGAGATTGGGATTTCCACTGGTGAATGAAGATTTCTGAGACAACTTAGTTGATGTACAAATTTGTAAGTGGCTTGGCTTTTTGTTCTGATTTGCTGGCATTCCCTCTCTTACTTTTCCCCACAGTTTAGGAGTCTACAGCAGGAATACTTTAAGACACACAGACAAAATGAGATTAAAAAGTGTTAATAATATATCCAAGGATTGGAGGGGACAGAGGGAAGATGGACAGAAGGGACTTTTGCTTCTATAGCACCTCAGAATCAAAACATCTGTTTCCAGTTGACTCACATTCCGAAAGATGCACTAGCCCTTGATCAAACCCATCCAGTAGGTCTTGCCTGAGCTGTGGGGTTTATATCAGCATTATATATCTGGCTCATGGGCAGCCTTCACTGGCCAGGTAGCTAACAGAGCTGAGGTATTTGCTTTTCTTTATTTTATTTTAAGGATCAAGGCTGCATTTGCAAACAACGAATTACATTTCTCCAGTGTTGACAATTGCAATAGTTCTCGTGGATGCCACGTTGCTCTGGGCTTGGACGTCAGCCACTGTGCTATTGCCTCTGTGCCCATCTTTCAATTGCTGCTTATCAGCCATCCATCCATCCCTCTGATTCCCTGGCAGAGCAGCCTGGAGCAAGGCAGGCATGCTGCACTTCACTGTGCTGCAAGTGTCTTTATTTTTGTTGGCTGGGGAAAAGCTGCTGGTCTCAGTTTGTTTTAAAATATTTTGTGCTAAAGAGAGGAAAGGAAGCTGAGCTGCAGAGCCTGGGGGGCTCCATCCTCTGCTGAGCTTAACTTCTTCAGGTCAGCTGCCAACAGCTACCAACACTGTGTCTTCTAGCATCTGGTGTTGGAGGGTGATTTGGTAAAGCCCTCCATCACGCGCCTCCCTCTAAGCCCATGAGCTGTCCTCCTGATTTCAGTGAGACTATTCAAATCACTCACAAGCCTCAGCTGTAAATGGAGGTGGCAAACGGAAACAAAATGAAATATGGAGGTGTTTTCCTTTCTATATGTTGCCCACAAGAGGAATGACTTTGTTGATGCTGACAGGTCCTGCAAGCACAATATAATGCCTTAAAAACATATATCATTGAAAACCCTCTTGTTTGGTTTCTGAGGAATGAACAAATGGGTTTTCAGGCAAAAGGCTAGAATTTGCTCTCTCATTTTTTGCCATGGACCACACTCAGACTAGGATTATTCTAAGCAGCATGTGGAAGGTGTAATTGAATAGCATATTACAAGCTGAGGTCTGGCAATGTTTTTCAATTTAACTTGGGCAAAAAACCCTGTTTTTTCAGGCCAGCTGAGCAGTATCTCATCACCTTTCCTTGCACCCAGCACATACCCACAGGTGGATCAAATGGAGACTACTTCCAGGAAAGAATTCAAACTTTCATGCTGAGCAGGAGCTGAAATGTCTCCACTGCTTTTCTGCCTTGTTTAGCATATTCTCTGTGTAAACCCACACTTAAACTCTGAGCATGGTGTTGGACTGTAATAGCTGGAAAGACCTTCATACAAAAGTGCAGTTTTAAGGTCAATCATCAAATCCCAAGCATTGCAGATGGTGTGCTGGTGGCTGGATGTCATTTGGACAGATCCAAACTCCCCTTTGGCTCTCAGAAACATCCTTGTTCCCTGGCACAGCATGCTGCTTCTACAGCTTAGGGTGCTTAGGAGAGAAAATGTGTCAGGGCAAGGGCAAACAGAAAAGCCACCCAGGGCAGTCTAGTTATCCTGAAGAGAGCCCTGCACACACTTGCTTCCTCCTGCCAGTCCAGGAAAGCTTCTCTCACATTTTCCTCAGGACTGGGCCTGTGTTTGCAGTGTTGGCACAGAGGGGGTGAGGAAATGGCCCACAGAGGGTGGCCAGAAATGCACATTGTTGCTCAGCCCATGGTGGTATGTTCACCTGCTCATCACCACTGTAACCCTGGGGCTGTGCAAATGCTGCAGTGCTGATGTTGCAGGGTTTGCCTTCTTTTCTGTAAAAAAAAAAATACAGCCTGTAATGAATGCATGTGGAAGCTCCTCTGACATGCAGATCTCCGTTTCTGGGGAGGATCTGGGTTCTGTATCCCAGATCCCATGGCTCTCCTGCTGGAGGTTTGGGGAGCACCCCTTGGCTTTCTCAGTTTGTGAGCAGGGAAAGGAGAGGGGAAAGGTCTTATGAAAGACTCAAATCTGATCTGGAAATGACTGACCCATTTTTAGACCTCTGCTCTCTAAATATAGTTCTTGCCACCAGCACCTGCTCTACCAATAAAGTATCATCTGTGAGATGTCACTCACTGACATTCAGTGTCACACAGAGAAACAGGCCAAGCATTTGCCAAGCCGAGTGTTCTCTACAGGGAGGAATATAGCTACAGATCGTATGACCTGGATAATATTTGACAGGATTATGCCTCCATACATGTTTGCTCAGCACCTTGTGCACTGGAGATCCCCCAGTTTCGAGCCACAGGACATTACTGTAACCTGAGTATTATTTATGTTGGCAACTAAGAGATAGATTATGGGTGAGGAAAGAGAAAAAGAAGAAATGCCAGTGAATGGATTTGGGTGTTATGTCTTTAGCATCAAACATCTTAATATTAATATGAGACTGCACTGACCTAAACAAAGTGGAGAGATCCTCTCTCAGAAGCTTTATTTTCCATAAAGATCTTGATTTCCAGAGATCACGCATAGTTTTACACATTTTTGTGGCTCAGAATTGCTCTTTGCTGCATGACAGCTGCAGTTCCATGAGTGATGGAAGGATTTTCCTCCAGGAGAGGAGAGAGGCAGCGTAATTGTGCTGCCCATATCTAGAAGGTCACACAACTGCACAGAAGGGACAACTGCTTACCCCTGTAACCCACTCACCTCTTTCCATTCCCAAGTGGAAAGAGACCTTCCATCTCACAGTTTGGGATTGCCTGGGGCAGGTTTGGTATTTCAGCTAGCCTTTGACCACCACTCATCCCACCTCAACTGAGATATGCTGGGGGGATGCAGCTCTGGCTTAGGGTGGGGATCCCAGGTGGATTTCCCACCTGGAAATTCCCACACGGAGATTTTGGGCTCCTGTGCTGCAGTCACTACAGGTGTTTAGCAGCAGCACTGAATTTGAACCCTGCAGGAAACTGAGGGGCACAAGCACATGAAGGAGCTGGTGTATCTTAAAGCTTGGTTGTCGAAATCATCTCCTGGCCCTGTCACCACCATTGACCCCACTCAGCCACTTGCTGGACACGGGGGTATTAAGGTTACTGCTTTCTCAGCTATCATAAAGTGAAATTGTGGTTCTTGCTCTTTTTTGAAACATCTCAGCCACTGAGAGTGGGCACACAGCCTCTTTCCTCTCTCCTTTCGCTGTCCTCCATTCCCTTACCAAGCACCTGCAGTGGCTTTCAGCATGCATTCATTGTCTGCCTTTTGATTGCTGCATATATGTTCAAATTGTTATTTCCCAGCAGATGTATCACATGAAGGTACTGAATTCCCACCCTTCCCTTCCCTCCCCTCTCTCAGAGCTCTGACTCTGGTCTCACAAAAGCACCAGTTTTATTGTAACAGAGCTCAGCATTTAAGCCTCATTCTCAGATTTGTCTGTCTTAAAACAGAAGATATTATAAATATTGGCGAAGGCAAAGCAGTGAGCGTAACCTCCAAATCTCTCTTGTTCAGATCAGATGGAGCCTTCCTGCTGTAATCATTCCTCTCTCCCCCTCCTTCCCCTCCCTTCTCTCTCTTTTTGGATATGTGTTTCTCTCTGACTGTGATTCTGCAGTGGCAGAAAGGGGTCAATCTATCTGTAAAAGATGGACTCAGCCAAGCTTTTCTAGCTCTTTCCTGCTGATGGCAATTATCCGGAGGTTGGCAGCGGTCCCAGAAACCTGCAGTTCCTGCAGTCCTGCTGCTGTGAGCCTGCTCCACAAAGCCAGCATCCTAAGAGGATCACTTGGTGTGATGCCCAGGAAATGACAAACAGAAAAGGTCACACGTACTCCAAAAAGATATACTGCTCGGCAAATTTAATTGACATTGTGCAGCTTTTAAAAACGTCCCTGCAGACATTCCAGCATTTAACAGATGCAAGCAAAGAACAGAAAAATAACAGGGCTTTAGAGAAAGGGCAGAAAAAAATACATTTTGTCCCCCCAAAAGAATTTTTTCATATCCCAGCAATATCCTTTCACATGGTCTATTGGATCAGGATAATTTTTTGTTACCTCTGACCTGACAAGTGAAATCGTCCGTCCCATCCCCCAGCCCCCTTCCTTCCCTCACACACACTGCTGCTTTTTAAATCATGGAGCTTTCATTTCACAGGGTAACTGTCCTTTTTTTTCTCCCCTTGCATGTTTGCCTGTTAAAATATTGTACAGGGAAACAGCTTCCTGTCAAGGCTGGGTCTGTGCTGTGTGGAGGGTCACCATTCTGTCCTGTGTCATCTAGCCAGAGGAGGAAAATGCTCTCTGCATCAATGGGCTTTTTCTTTAACAAAAAGTAACAGGAGATCTGTGGAAATTCAAGAAGGTGTCTGATATCTAATTTGCAAGGAGTGGTGGGAAAGCAGGAGTGACCAGAGTGAATTTAGGATGAAGGCAGGTGGTCCTGGTTCAGCAGGGACTACACTCAGTAAAGATTCAGCTCTTGTTTTTTTTTTTCCATTATTTATTTCGGTCTTCTTTTGCTAAGAAAAAATTTAAAATCAATTGGACTTTGTGGCTTTGCTTTCAATTCTCAATTAGATGGATAAGAGTGGGTAAAAAAAAATAAAAGAAAATAAGTAGTATGACTACTGATGATGAAGCAGATGTGACGCAGCAGACCTGGATGCTCATCCCATTTACATCCATGCAATTTGGGATGAAAGGTATCACCTCCCCTGTGTAGTAATCACCATGATTCAGATGACCAGGATAGTAAAGAAGTGAGCTTTGAGTCCGTGGGGAACTTTGTATCCTCACATATGAGTGCCAGCAATTGTGTCAGATGAACTGCTGTGGAGAGGAGTGGTTGATGCTTCCAAAGCTTCCATGAGCTGCTATCCATACAAAGCCCCCAATCCTCCCACTTTCAGAGGTGTTGTAAAGCACCTGGTGCATCAGTAAACACTTCAGGACTGTATAAAGCAAGCAGAAATATCTCTGTGGGTTTTTCTCTGGTTATTACACATAGGAAGACTTAACTACTGTTAAGTCTAAATTGTGAGTGTGCACATGGGTAGCATCTGTGGAAACCTGTCACTTATTTGCTTGGATATAGCCAGACTTGAGCAATGTTAAAACTTCAACATAGAATCCGTGGAATAAATATTTTCTGCAGAGCAGTATGAGCAGAGAGTTTACAGAGCAACAACAGTACAGCAGCAGACTGTAGAAAACTGGAAAGGGAATAAGGACAAAGCAAATAAATTTTTCTTTGAAATGTTGCTTTTGAATAATTAAGCATACAGTTGGAAGTGACAAAATGCTCTCTGAACAGCACCTTGCTCTACCAGTCAAAGAAGATGGGGGAACATGCATTGACTTTCTTTGTAGAAGGCAAAATAACCCCATCATTGTGGTAGCTGTTGGGACCAGAGCCCAAGATTTCCAGTCCACCCTGTGCTAAAGAGCAGGTCACACTAAAATAGGGGGGCTTGGATAGTGGCAGATCCATTTCAAGTCAGCTTTTGGTGTATGTCTTCTTCAAAAGAAGATCCCATTGGGAAGCAAACATGACATTCAACTTTGTTGGCACGGAGGTGGCAAAATCCTCATTCTGAAGTAAAGCTGAATATTATAGTTTAAGGAAAGGGTAAAACACAGGTCTGGGGGAATTTTTTAGGGCTTTATTCTTTCTAATTATGAACAGGACTTGTCCATCTTTCATCTGCCTCAATGCCAGGGCAAGTGGTCAAAATACACTGGATTACAAACTTCATGTCAGTTCCCACCCCAAGCCATAGAGTGCGGGAGAAACATCAGCCTTTCCTTTGAAATATCATTTGGTACCAGTGCAACCCCAGAACAGTTTTCAGCTCTGACAAAGTCTCTTTTGGTCCAAATCTTCTGACTGTCAAGAAATGTGTGAGCTAATAAAGTGTACATAGCATTTTAATAGGATTTTGGCTTCCTCATGGATCAGGCAACTCCAGTCTGAGAGCCTGCTATCAGAAGTAGTTGAGTTTCCAACAGGCATTGTTTCTGTTAAAGGGTTTTTGCTCTTGACAAAACCAGTGTGTATTAAATGACTATACAGTGTAATATTATTGCCTGGTTTCATAACACACTCTCCTGCTACACTGGACTTCACAGAAGCAGCACAATAAAATTCAGAAGTTGATCTCCTCTGCACTGCAGACTTCTGTTGACACAATTATATTGGTCAGGGGAGACAAGAGGTGAGAGCTCTGGCTGTAGAGCAGCAATCAAGAAAAGTCTGATTGTAAAAAATGTCACAGACGCCAAAACTGAGCTTTTACCATATCACTGCTTTTGTTTCAGGATGTGGGGCAGAAGATGAAAGATATATTTTCCGTCTCCAAATTACTTAAACCTTCTAGTTCTCTGTCTGTTTGGGGGGCAAAAATCTGTGAGGCATATTGATATTTGAAATAGAAAATGTTTTATGAGTTAAAGTTAAATGTTTTATGATTTAGGTCTTCTCTCTCAAAAACCCAAAAGCTCCAATCATTTAGACCGCAGGAAACTTGCCAGCTATGGAAATATTAAGGCTTTTACTGCATGCAAGTGAGCTGTTCTGACTCCATCTGCTAAAATGGTAAATTTTTGCATAGACTTGTTTTGACTGATACCAAATCCTGAGTACTTTGTAAGGCAGTTACACATTCAAGCCTGGTGAAAAATATTCAGCTCTTGCCAGCTCTGCAAGGTGACCAGTTCATTAGAGGAAGGTGACAGGGTGGGTCTGCATGACTTATCTGCAGAGAGACAAAATTTGTAAACTTCTGCCTTGTTTTGTCAACTAAAATTATTAAAACCAAGAAGATGTTTAAGCTTTTCTGGTCATCTATGGAAAATAGGTAAAAGGGCTGAAGGAAGGGCATATACAGTCCAATGAAATAATTTTAATTTATGCACTAATATTCTGCATTTCAATGTTGGATTGATTTTATAAACCTTGCCATTAGACTTTCCTGTTTCCACTTCTTATATTAAGTGTTTGGAAATCTTAGTAGATTAAAACTTCAGGAAATAGAAAATTTCTATTTGAAGCCACTCCTTTCTTCACATGGAACATTTTGAACTAGAATAACAAAAATTTCTAGGAATAAACCCCTGTGGTGTGTCAGTGTGAGATATATCAGTGGGAACTCAAACATTATGTAGTCTCAGGAGAAACAAGAGAACACAATTTAATTAAAGTTTCTTATTTTAATTACAAAATTGTATCATTTTTTTTGTTCAATCTTTGGTAGGCAAAACCCCCATGAACTGGACTATGGCCAAGTATGATGGCTATTTCTTGCTGTTACACAATAGTTTAGGAGGAAATTGTGGAATCTTGCAGTAATTTCATGGAAGGGACCTCTGGAGGTCACCTAACCCAGCCCTCCCCTCAGAACAGGACATACTGAGCCGTTCTATTTCCAACCAAAACTGTAGAAAAGCCAGGCCAGGAATGAGGTCCTGATCAGACAGGGGAGCAGCTGTGGTGCTCCCAATTGACAGTGAAACACTCCAGTGCCATACACAGAGGTGCTTCCCAAACTGGGGGAACATCAGGGGAGCAGAGGGAGCTGCCAGGGGCCTGCAGCTTATGAGGCAGGAGCTGAGGGGTCCCAAGCCAGGAGCAGTAAAATCCAAACTTCCCTCCCCTATAAAAGAACCCTCAGGGAGCACTGGGGACCAGGAGCATTGCCAGCTGTGCAGGATAAACAAGACACAGCCTGGCAGCCAGGGCAAACCTACACAAAATCCTAAGGGCACAGGCACAGGCTGTCCCCACATGCCAAAAAATGAGCCTGCAGGGGAAAAAACATTGTCCTTGTGAACAGAGAAATTTGGCCGGAAATTATTGAATAAATGGGGAGTAAATGACCTTAGGAAGAATGTCAAAAAATTCAGGAGAACTACAAAAATGATGAGCGGTTGTACAGGAAGAAAATGAAAATGACCAAAGCCCAACTACAATTTAATCTGGTCACTATCATAAAGGACAACAAAAAATTTTTTTTGCAAACATATTAGCAGCAGTAGGAGGGCAAAGGAGAATCTCCAATTCTTTATTGGATGGCTTGGATGGACCAAGAGCATCTTGGCTTGTATCAGCTGTTTTGTGTCCAGCTGGCCCAGGGCAGGGCCTGTCCCTGTGCCGGCCCTGCTGAGGCACCTCCAGTGCTGGGGACAGCTCTGGGCCCTCAGCACAAGGGAGACACCGAGGGGCTGGAGCGTGTCCAGGGCAGGGAACGGAGCTGGGAAGGGGCTGGAGCCCCAGGAGAGGCTGAGGGAGCTGGGAAGGGGCTGAGCCTGGAGCAAAGGAGGCTCAGGGGGGCCCTTGTGGCTCTGCACAGCTCCTGACAGGAGGGGACAGCCGGGGGGGTCGGGCTGTGCTCCAGGGAACAGGGACAGGATAAAGCCTCAAGTTATCCCTGGCGAGGTTTGGATTAGATATTAGGGAAAAATTCTTCACCAAAAGGTCTGTCAAGCTCTGGCACAGCTGACCAGGGCAGTGTTGGAGTCCCCATCCCTGGAGGGATTTCAAAGCCATGTGGATGTGACACCTGGGTACATGGGTCAATGGTGGCCTTGCCAGTGTGGGAGGGAATGGTTGCACTCGATGTTTTTAGAGAGTTTTTCCAAGATAAATGATTCTGTGACTCTATGATATGACTTCAAGCCTGCCTTCCTGTCTATGACTTTTATTCTCCTAGTGTTCAGTACAGAATCTGAACACCTTCCATGGAGAACCAGCAACATAATTTTCATCTTTCTGAGATGAAAGTTCTTTTTTCTCTTTTATATATATATTTTATCTGAAAGATCTGATCATCACCCTCTTCTCTTGTTGCTGGCAGCACAAACACAAGTCCAGATGCCAGCACTATACTGCTAGTGATCACAGCTCTACATTGCAGCCTTAATAGAGGAAAAAACCCCTCAATCTACCCATTCTTTTTAATGTATATCTTGCTGCCCTTGATCTGGAAATGCTTTGCGCTCAGTCCTCACAGCTCAGTTATTTAAAATATGGTCATAGGCTCATTAAAGACAAGAAGGGACAGGACTTTGGTTTTGTGTTTTGCCTCAAAGATTCCAGTCTGCATGGAGCTTTGTAAAATAATTCTGGGACTTCTGTCAGGTTTGATTTATGACCACATGTGTCAGATGTAATTGCACTGTCACTCTATCCATTCATTACCAGTGTTTCTCTCTGCAGTGCCCTGCACCAGATCTCCAAGGGACAGAGTGACCTGAGCTTGTTTTTCCACTGAACAACAGGATTAGAGGTCCCCATTCCATTTTCACGTTTTGCAGATCAGTGACCACCCTAAATCTGAGGGGTATGGTCAGAGAGTACAAAGCTGCACAGAAAGGAGGTGCTGGGAGTACCCTTGCCCAAGTCTGCCCTGACAAACTGAACCACAGTGCCTGCTGAGAGGGCTCGGAGCAGCCCTGCGTGTGGATATGTTCTTTGTATGTAAATCTAACATACCGATAGCAACTCTGGGTTGCATTTTGTGATGCACCAATTTCACCAAGTACTGGATCTAAGATCTTTGAAAGTGTTATATTTTCCAGTAACAGGCAACTCACAGGACTCCCAGATTGGTTTTATGTAAAAAAATCTGTGTGTCCCACATTTTCTCTCCCGTACTTATCAGGAAGAAGTTTATGATCAACACACCCTTTTCTGATGAAAAGTAGAGGAGATACAATTGTGGAACTCCTCTACTGCTTCAGATATCAATGCTATAATAACTGAATTCCTAAAAACTCTGACTCTGGAGGTTTGAATTTGCAGTCAAAACACAATGTTGGTGGGTTTGTTTTCTTTTTTTTCCTTTCTTCTACTTAGCTTTGAGATTTGATCTCTTCTCAGCTTTAGATTTCTTTGCAGTCATAAATCGAAATAACTGTCAGGCTATCATGGCAGCAGGTTCATCACTGAGCAGGGACTGAAGCTCAAACAGAGAATTTAATTAACATTGGACAATATTTGTGGGATGCTTTTTTTTTGTGGGATCCAAAAATAGTGGGATTTTTCCCTCTGAAACAATTTTTCTCCTGAGAAGTTTGTTTTTTGAAGCTACAGGCCTAAATTGGAGCTCTAAATAGCTGAGTCCTTAAGTACATTTTGTACCTCAGATGAATTTCACATAGTTTAATCCCAGGTAAGCATCATAAATGTCACAAATTTATAGAGTAGTTCAGGTTGGAATGGAAACTCTGTAGGTTCACCTGTCCAATCTCTTGATCAGAGCAAGTTATGCTTCAAAGTTAGATCCAGCACATCAGGGTCTGGTTCAGCCTAGTCCTAAAAATCTCTGAGGAAGAACTGCATAACTGCTTCTGTTTATTTCCATGCACAGAGTGTAAAAGATTTTCTCATGTCCAGTGGATTTTTCCTTTGCTGCATCTGGTGCAGTCTGAGGAGAGCCCAGATCTTTCATACCAAAAGTCCTCTTTGGTAGTTAAAGACTGTAACTGGATTCCACTTTAGCCTTAAGACTTACCTCACATTTTTGTTTACATGCAAAATAAAAGGTCCCCAGAAGCAGGGGGAGAAAGGTGGGTTCCTGAGGTATGCTACTTCATTTTGGTTTTGGGTTTGGTTTTTTGTCATTCCACCCACCCCCAGTTTTAAAATGCTTTTGGGCATTATGTTGAAACACCCAACCTAAACTTCCTCTTTTGAGCCATCTGAATTCTTTGTTATTTCACACAAAGTGAAACAGGAGAGTCTGGGATCACTGTACAAGCAAATTCTGTCCACCTCTAGAGATGTGAACCTCTAGAGATGTCAACCTCTAGAGGTGTGAAACAGTCTGGATGAAATGACATAGGAGTTGGGTGTCAATGATCCTTGAGAGTCCATTCCAACTCAGGCTATTCTATGAAAAGCAAAATTTTTGTTTCTTGCAAAAAAATTCTGCTCATGCCACTCACATCCTACTTGTCAGAGGTGTAGAGACATTTAGTTGTCCATCCTGTGAAATCTTTCAATATTAAAGATGTTCAGTATCTAGTTCTGGGACACCCACGAAGATGAAAACGAAGAATAAACCATGAACTATATACATTTATACAAAAAAACCACAACAATCCTAGAAACATCAAGCCTTGGATAAATTGAAAAGCAAAAATTCGGAACTGAGGAAAGGATGAAATTCTGGCATCAGGTTGTGCAACTCCTCACCACAAGATGTCTTTGGGGCCAAGAAATCAGTGAGGTCTCCTCAAGGAACAGGATATTCAGAATGATCAAGGAATGCAAGACTTCATGGTTCAGAGTTAAGACTAATGTGTAGCTGTCCTGATTTAGGACGAAATTCTCACTGAGAACAAATTAGCCAACATCTGCCTTTACAGACTTAGTTCACATTCCTTAGAGGCATCTGACCCAGATTGTTGCTGGGGACTGGATGCTCCCTAGCTAGTCCATGTGTCTGATCCAGTCCGGCACTTCCTACTTTGCTATGGATCTCAGTTGGTTTTTTTATTTTTTTTTTCCTTTTTTTAACCAGTGCTAAAACATAACCAGAGAAAAACAATTAGCTGTTCTCCTTGCCCCTGAAGATCTGATTTTATGAACAGAACTGTGGAGGTAAAGAAAAGGCAGAACCATCCTGCACCGTGATTTCTCTGGAGCTAGAATTCTCCAGGACATGTGGCCACTGCCATTTTCCTCCGCTGTTTCAGCCATCCTGGTAGCTGTGCAGCCAACACACTCCAAAATAGTGCATTTACCACCGTCCTCTGTGCACACCCACACAGTCTTTCCCTGTTCTCTTGCCTAATTGTCTTGATTTCCCTGACTGCAAAGGAAGCCCAGCTCACAGGTTTCAAACCCCACGGAATTCTGCTGTCTTGGAGAGAGTGACAAGCACCCACAGCACCATTCCTCCTCCTACTGCATCACCCACCACTCCCTCATTTCATCTTTGTTTCTGGTAGGCTGCAAAAAGCTCTGGGATTCACCACAGCTCCAATGTGCATGCAGATTATTTTCACCTAATCTCCAGCATTGTGTTAATTTTAGTTCTTCCTGCTGTGGATTTAAATCACTGGGGCAATATTGCTCTCCATGTAACTCTAAGTCTATGGGAATGCAGAATAGATTAAGTGGGTATACTATTTTTATATCTTAAAGATCATTGTTCTTTTAAATATCACGTGAGTTCTAAATATTTAACTGAAGATGATTGATATGTCTATTTTCCATACAGTATAAAACAGCTTAATGGAGTCATAAGATTTCTGCCGACACATTACAGGATTTGGAATCTAAGTAACTCTTAGATTACTGGCATCCATACCTCCCACCACAAATGATCAAATATTGTGGTGGCAGCTATGACATAAATCACAGGAGTATCTCTCTCTATCTATCATTGCTATAACCAGGTTCCAGGAAAAGGAAAACACTATCTACAAGCAGGTGAAATCCACACCATTTATACTCTGAGGTTTCAGGCCCCAAAGTTTAATTGCAATGGCAATATTGCACCACACAATAATTTGTTCAGAACTGAAAAAAACCCACTCGTATTTTGCTTTTGAAGACACCCTTCAATGCCCACATCTCTCTGTGTCTGGTTGAGGCTGACCCAATGCTAGAAATACTCAACTGTGTTGAATCTTCCCCATCAGCTCTACTAGACAATGATTATATTCAGGAAGGTGATGCACTTAAAACTCGAGACTTTCAGGTAACCTGAGGTTTTAGACACCCTTATTCTTTCAGATATTTTTTGGCGCCACATTAGGATGGGCTTTTCATCAGTAGGGAGGTGTTGAGGTCAGGGTATTTCTCCAAAGAGAGGGGTAGACTAGATAACTCTACTCATGTTTTTTAGACCAGATGACTCTACTCAGGTTTTTTTAGGTTTCATCAGCAAAATTCCAGGTTGCTGCTCCTCACAGCTATTCTTAAACATCTCTTTTCTTGAACTGATAACTATTCACCTGAAATGGTCTATGAGCCTTGTCTTACATAGAAAAAAACCCACAGTGGAAAGCTACAAGAAATTCCCTTAAAGAGCAAGTTTGTCTTCTCTTGCTTCTACAAACTCTACGAACACTCTACAAATATTGACATACAATCAAAAGCTCAACATTTACAAATTTAAATCCAAGTTGAGGTCTCAAATGCAGCAGCGCTGGTGAAATAGCTCTTGACTCTCCTCAGGGTTGACAGCATGAGGCTGCTCACTACATGGAGAAGTAGAGATCAAATCTCCAAACAGGAGCTGCCACCACTGCCTTGTTGTACTCCCACAACCTTGATGTGTCTCCTGTTGACCCCTCTGCTCTCTGAAAAGGGCTCCTGAGGGCAGACCATGTCCCTGACCAATATCTGTGAGCCACAGCACTGCTGGGGGACCTCACTCAAAGTGCTTCAAACTCTGACCGAGCTGCCAGCAAACCCTGTGGGAGGAGAGGAGTCACACCAAAGAACATAAAGACTGTTTGAAAAGGATTCAGACATTGATTTTGACACAGGAGAAGAGCCTGTCTCTGACTCATCCTAAATTACAGGGAGTAATGTCAAGAATGGTTTAGCCACATCGTGTACTCTATTCTGCTGGGACAGAACCACTCTGCTCATTGTGAGTTTGACACCACCTGAGTCATTAGCAGTGGTTTTCATGGATGAACCCATTTCAAGCCCCAAAATATAAAAGTTCTCTGCATGAAGTGTCTGTGAGAATTCCTCCAGTAATTTCACATTTGGATTCAATAGCTGAAATGAATTATGAAATTCTCTACACTGTCACATATTAAGAAGGAACTGTGAAATGCTGATAAGATGTTGAAATGAAGGCAAGGGGATTAAAAGGTCATTCTGCTGCACTTTTTCATCTGGTGAGGATTTCAGACTGAGCTAATTACCATAGTACCTGAACATTTAATAGACTCTGCCAAATTTGTTAGTGATCTCAGTAATAAGCTGAGTACACAAACATCTCTTTAAGGTCTCAAAACATCTTCAACACACAGGTGAAAACAGGGCTAATGGGTCCAGTCCACAGTGGACTGGAAGATTCATGTTTAATTTCTTAAATAAATGACCCGTTGAGAATTTTCTCGTTATCTTCTCAGCTTGGCTCAGGAGGCAAAGCACACATCCAAGTGTGCACTGAGCACAGTCAGTGCAGCTGGGTCTCTGGGAGCTACTGCAGTACCAGGAACAATTTATTCCATCATTCCTAAGCTAGAGGAGCTGGGGATGACTGATGAAAACACATCAGCAGGGTTTTGGGCTTGAGGAAGAAGTGCTAAATTGTCTTGGTTTTTTACTTTCTCCATTCACCTGCTTTCAATCTATAAAGAGGACATGACTACTCAGCAAAAAAATAAAATTTAGTTTAAAAAATCAGAAAAAAATCAGCCAAACAAAAAAACAATTGATAGAGAAAAGCTGATTTTTTTTATCTTGAGTTTTGACTACTAGTACAGTGTTAGTACAATATTCACCAGCAAACAAGCTAATTTATAGAAATAGAGCCTCAGAAGCTTTGAAATTGTTGCTTTTATACCTTTCTTCACCAATAAGGATTATGATTTTGCAAGCTGGTTACGCACCTATAACATTTATTTTATTCTAAATGAGGGGATCAGCCATTTGTGAAAGAAGGAACGACCATTTTGTGTATTTACACAAAGCCCTGTACAGATACCTGTGTTTCAATTATATCCTCACTGTGGTGCCCTGAGTGGTCAGATGAGAAAATATTTGTCTTGTTTCTTGTGTTTTGACATGAAATACCACCCTCATTTGAGGACTGTTTATGGGTTTACACGGTATTCAGGGGAAGATTCTCAAGAAAAAATATTATGGAGGAGCTGTCTACAAACCCACAGATCCAAAAGTCAGGTGATGGCACCTATTTATTTATTCATGTGATGGGGTATATAATTATAAGACTGTGTGAATTGCACCGTAAGGGACAAAAAGAAGCAATTTCAAATCAACAAATGCTCCCTTCAGTTTGTGCCATGGCACATGCCATATTTTTTATGCATTTTATCCTGCATTTGTCCCTTTATTAATCTTCATTACATTTCATATTGTAGCACCTCCAATATTCTCTGAGCTGCCCACACTGATTTATGTGTTCCTCAGGATCTGATCCAAGTAGTAGGTTTTTCTTATATTTTGAGAGACGTGTATTAACACAGATGCAAAATTGATATTAAATTAATCCTCTTTGTTGCAATTAAAAATCTCATAGCATAAAGCTTTGGACAAGAATATTATAAAGTGAAAGGGAATACATAAGGGCCAGCCCAGGACCTCTTCCACAAGTGGCTGATCCACATTTTTTTTGCTGAATTCTTTAGTACATTATCAGGACCAGAGTGTATTTAGTGCATACAGACAGGGCTCATGATTTTAGCCCCGGCCCCATGTTTTTGTAAGAGAACTGGTGAAACATTTCTTTATGAAAGAGCAGATTCATGGTTTCAGCTGTTAGCTTTCCTGTGAGTGCATGACCTATAACCTGGGCTGTTGGAAAATTATTTCAAATAAAATAGAGAATCTATTATACTTAGCAATTTTCAATGACTGAAGCCAGTGATTGGCTGAGGATCTTGATTATTTTTGCACTGACACTACTTATTTATGAGCTGTAATTTTGTTTTTTGACAAGAATTAACTTTTCTGTATTATTCATGCTGATATTCATAGAAAATTTTTTTAACTAGTACCTGCTGCTTCCACAATGAAGATTTTCACAGGGAGGAGAAAGCATAACAAAATAATTCTCTCTCCTTTTTTATTTTTCTTTTTCCTGTAGGATTGGAACAAAACCCCCAACATTTTTCTTTCAAAGGAAACCTGAGACTTTATGTATTCAACACACTGTGTGGAACTATTTCCGAGCTTTGGGTCACGAATGGCTTCTTTCCATTAAAAGTAATGCTGTTATTCCTGGCGATGTGAGCCTGCTCGGTTTTGCTCACAAGTAGAATCTGCCTGTACATATAAATCAGTGCCTGCAGCTTCAGCAGAACAGAGGAAGAGGAGGCACAGCTCACCTCAAACTTCCAAGATGTACTGGCAATTTACTTTAGCACCGTACATGCTGAGATTTCTGTAGCTGTTTTAGTTCTGTTGAACTCAGGCTTAAATTGAAGGATGCAGTTTTGAAACCTGGCCTTGGGGGACTCAGAGGTGAAATTGTGGGGAGAGCAGCTCATGAACAGATGTCAGGCTGGGATCTGCTGGGAAATGCACCCTAGCCCAGAAATGCACAGCTAGCTCTGACTTGACCAGCCCCATCATTCCCATCGTATCTGTGAACCCCTTTGTGCCCACCTCTAATCAGAGCTTGGCATGTGCAGAGGTGAAAGTGGCCTCATTCATTCCTCGGTGCTCTTACTTTTAATTTTAAGAAACTGCAAACACAAACTCTACCCCGTGCCAAAGCTGTCAGGGTCTGCCATGACACAAAGGATGGATCTAATCTGCCGTCTCCACCAAGGCTTGAAACACCCCATGGCTGGGAAGGGTTTGCAGCATTTGGCTTTTTGCCCAGAAAATCAGACCCTCCAAAAGGTCATGCACATACACACACACACACACACGCACACGCAGACTTACAGAGGTGCCTCATGGCAAAAGGAGATGGTTAAAAAGCTTATTTTCTGAAAGGTTAATTGACTTTAGGGAGACCTTCATCTGAGGACAGCCCCTTGTGCTGATTGCCTCTGTTCGTGATTTGGTTGGAGAGGAATGGATTTTGCACTCAAATAATCAGGCATCAAGGAGGAGTGCAACACATGGGAGAGCTGATTTATGTCACCTGGACGTAACAAGTGGCGGGCAGGGCTCAGAACATCCTGTGGGGTGCTCTGGACACATCACACACTCTGCTGATATCAGTAAGGGGTATTAAGTACTGCGCACCTTTGAAAATTAGAATCTCTGTGTAGGTTGTGAAATACAGACTTGGGGGCTCTGATTCAAGACTCACAGTCAAGATTATTCAAAATATACAGAAACCCAGTTATTACAGATTTTCAGTGAAGCATTGGTACCCTTGAAAATCTGAGTCCTGAAATTTACCAGGGAAATTTATGGAGGTGTGAGTATAGTAAAATATTAAATCATAGGTCACAATTAAATTACAATTAAGTCTCAGTTCCTAAGCAGATTTTAGGAGAAGTGGTCTACATGTACATATTGGTTTCTAGATACAAAGAAACCCTGAAAACTTATCTTTCCATACTGCCTTTTTGATGGAACTTAGTATCCCCTTTTTATTTGGTACCTTTTTCATTTGAAATGGGACACATCCGTGCACTGATTTAATTTAAGCAGTCACTTGCTTCCCCTGAGTTCCCTCCTTTTTCTGACAAAGAAGAAGAGGATGGTGAGAAGAGGGGTGGGTTGTGTGCAGGAGGAGAAGCCCTTCAGGAGGCTTTTGCAGGTCCTTGCCTTGGCCCAGAGCTGCACTGACCGCTCTGGGATTTCCAGATCAGAGCAGGGCCTTGCTCACACAGCCTGGGAAAAGCAAGCCTGGGCAGTATCCTCACAGATGTGTGCGTCAGTGCTGTCGACAAGGAGTCAACACTTGACTATTTCAGTCTTTTGGCCGTAGGGAAAATTAAAATCATGAAAAGCCAGGGTCTAAGAGGAAGCACTAAAGATTCACATGCAGCTTTAAGGAGCAATGATTAGTTGTTATTTATATTGTAGCAGTACCTGGAGATCTCAGCTGGACTCGGGGTCTTGTTTTTCTGGCTGGTCTCCACTTCCTCTCTTGTGTTTCTCACAAAATACACCTTTCCCTATTACCCAAGCACTACTGAGAACTACTGAGAATACATTTGATTGTGGCCAAAACCTACTCCTCCAGAAAGCCAATCCTGGCCACCATCTTATCAGCCCCATATAATTTGTTTAGTTTTAAGGTTTCATCCTATCTGCAGATGGGCTAACAATTTACAAGGTCCAGTGATTATAACCTAGAATATTTCCAACAAACTTCTTTGCTTCTAAAGGGCGGTAGAAGAAGAAAATAAATGGAAAAAACATCAGCTTGAAATTTGTCCTCCAAGGACCATATTAAAATTTATAGATTAAAAAAAATTATATCATGTATCATAATGAAGCCAAATCAGCAGTTTTGGCCTTGCTTCTCTAAGCAGAAAGGCTTTGCTGTCTGACTTCTCCTTGGCTGCCTTTCTAGGCCTGAAATTCACAGCTGCATTGAAGCGGAGCAAGTCCAATAATGCCATTTGTTTTTCACTTAAAAAAAAAAAAAAGGAAAAAAGGAAAAAGAGAAAGAGGGACATATAAAGGGATCATAGAAGAAGGAGGCCATTAGCAGACCTTTAGTCTGACCATGGCTAGAAGTGCAGATGGTTCAGGGGAACACAGCCAACTTGGCGTTTATATAAGCTATCTTGTATCTCCCTCTTTTTTCCCTACACTGGCACAGATTGATTAAGAGGTCAAATAAAGGCTGCTCCAGTGTGAGAGTGTGCACGATGTATGACAAAAAATCCTGTCTCACAGTCCAGGGTTTCTAAACAACATAAAAGACAAATCAATGTATAAACTAATTCTCAGCCCGTTTAAGTCTTTTCTTCCTGAAAGCCATATGGACCTCTCACTCTCTCTATTTTTTTTTTCTTTTTTCTTTTCTTTTTATCTTTTCAAATGTCCCAGTGACAAAGTGGTAAGTGAAGACAAGTGGTGGAATGTGAATATAAGGAGGTAGAATAGGAAAGTCCCCTTTAATAAAGCAGGCGAAAATTACTCCATATTCAATAGACAAGAAACATTCTCGAACAAATGTCTCTTCTGAATTATAAGCAAGAAAAGGAAAAACAAAAAAAAGAGTGCAAAGGTCATTTAACTGGCAGCTTCCGTTGTGGCAGTCTGCCTCCTGCACTGCCTAGCCCTTTGGTACAGGGGCTCTGCATGTACCTCCTTTGCACGGAGCTGAGTCTGTAAAAGAGAATTGGAATTTGGAGATGCCTTCTGCAATAACAAAAGTAATGATCTTCATATGAATTTAGACATGTGGGATTTTGATGGTGTTTAAATATATTTCAATTTCTTTTGGGATACAGAATATTTGGACACCTAACTGGTGCCCAAACCACAGATTCCTGACGCAGAGACCCTCTCCAGGCATTGTCTGACTCCTGGATGGAGATCATCCCCCCCTGAACTCCACAACCTTAAAGGGATTCAGCATCTGAAAACTGGGCTAAGCCATGAGCTTTATGAAAGGCAGGAGCCCACCCCTAAGCAGCTCTGAAGGCTGGGCTCTGAAGTGAGGCTCAGGTTGCAACAGCTCAAGCGGGCTAACTGAACTCCTGCCTGCGCTTTTAATGCCTAATTACCCCAGGTGCCACGGGGGTGGATGCATTGAAAACAGATGGAGAGGTATTCCTGAGCATCTGAAGATAAGCAGATCAGTTAGGCCAGGTTCTGTGGATCTTGTTTGAATAGTTAATCACAGGAACGCGGAGATGAAGAGAACCACATGGGTCACTGAGCTCAGGTCTGTGAAATTTTCTCATTATAATTTACAACCTGGAGAGTATCAAGAGTGTGCCAGGTGCTTCATATAGTCAAACAGTCTGACAAGCTGGTATTTATTGTGGAGCCAAAGGAGGTCTGTTTGTTTTATGAATCAAGGTTGTTATTATTTTTTATTTTGAGACTGGGAGGCTGCTAATCATTTTGTTTACACTGTACTTTGTGAGGGGATATTGTTGTTCACCTCTGTTACTGTTGACTCTGCATCATGGCCTAGCATTATAATTTAAGAACTGTGACTTTTAAAGCCTTATTTGTAACTACTGAGTGGCCTTTGAATGTATTTTTACTTTGGGTTATTTAGACACAGCTACGCACACACATGTAGATACTGGAAATCAGTAAAAATTACAAATATGTGTCAGATATCCTTAGACCACCCTGTGGTCCCAAAATTTGGGCATGGTTTAAATATTTACATGCATATAGGATAAAAAATCCTTGAAAATCCACTCAAAAGAGAAAATTACTTATTAACCAAAGCAACTGATCATCATTTTTCCAGAAATGAAAGCAGAAGACAACAGAAACACTTTTTTTTTAGTTGGAATTATTGATGCAGTTTAATTATTTTGAGTGTGCACTAAAGAATTAACATCAGCCTGATGTTAAAATTTATAACCAAAATTCTTATTTACTGAGTATGAGTTTAAATGACAAAACCACATTGTTATGTCTGCTTTAAGGAAAAGTCTGTCAGGGAGTTTGACATATTGGTACAAGTTTCCCTATAAATATCCCAGAAAAAGAAAGTGTAGATGATTTTAGAAGCATTTATTGGACTATAAAAAGTGAAGATTATGAATAGGTCAATATTTTTTGAAAGGTGTTAATATAAAACAGTGCTAAAAGATTCAGAAATGATAAGTAGATATTTTAAGCTTGTTGCTGACAGAAAGTGACATCTGATAAAGATGGAGATAGAAATATCAATAAAAGATGTTACCTACATTATACCATCCATTTATTTGTTTGAGTTGGTAACAATTAGATTATTGACAGTAAATAATTTTGTAGCCCTTGGTAAATTATTTATGGGCATGCCCTTAAAAAATGCCTTTATTTATATGATTTTTCATTCTCATACATAAAGTGCCCAACATGTTCACTGAGCAATTTTTGTCTACTAATGAAAAACCTCTGAAATCTGGCCAAGAATAACAAATTTAAATCAGCGAAAATAACTTTGTAGCCACCAATATGATCAGATGAGCTAAACTTCTGAAAATAGAGACAGAATGGTAAAACCCAGGGCTTGGTAGGATGATTCTTGCAGCATGAAAGTTTTCACGTGTACTTACAGATAGCCAGTGTGAGACAGGAAGGATTTAAAGGTAATTTGGCACAGGTACTAAAGTTTTCCACAACTCAGCATCACTGGAAAAGTCCAACCTACTATTCAAAGCTATCTTAGGAAACCCTCAGAAGTAATTCTTGGACATACAGCTGAAAACACAAGTCCTCATGCATGAGCAGAAATGAATTTTCCAGGCAATAATTTACAACAGTGGGCCAGAGGATGACAGTAGATAGGCAGGCATCTGCCACACATAAATACAAAATGAGCTGGACCTGAGCTGCTCTGCTAAGACTTCCAGTGTGTGAGGACACTTTATTACAAGAAACAAATCCAGAAGACATCCTGAAAACTCAGAGATTCCTGTTATCCCTCCCTCCAGGAGCAGTCCAGATCTCTTGTGGTGGGACAGGCAGCCTAATGGGCTGTTACTTAGCTTTTTCAAGTATCCAGCACATTAAGCCATGATGTACTACGAGCTTGTAAATGACAGATTGTTCATTACAGGGCTTCAGAGAAGTTAATAATCAAGATAATGGACCACAAGTCACAAGCGTCTCCTCTATACCACTCTTTCACTTTTATAGACCTGTATAAACTTAACACATCAAACTCTTGTACTGCACAGTCAAGTGGGAGAATCAATTAAGCTGGTTGAGAGGTTTTGCAGTGAAAACTGAAGGAAAAGTTTATCCAGCACACTCCCCTGCCTTTGTCAGACTTCCAGAGGGCTGGAGAAGGAAAATCAGCTTCTTCACACAGAATATCTTACAAGATTTTGAAGATAGAGGCACTTGGCTATTTAACCCTTTTGTTGTAAGATGTCTGAATCTAGTAGATTGAAACGAAAATGAAAAAAGTGACATGGAAAAATTCCAGCATGAAAAAAGCTGAGTGTTTCAGAGAAGTGACTGTAGCGGTTACTTAACAGGTAAAAAGACCTGTTTGCTAAGGACAATCAGAAAGGTTCCTATCCATTGCCACATCTTCATTCTCCTTTTCTACCACTACAGCGGAGTGAAAAATCAGTCTCCATTACTCATTATTCACAATTAATCTAATTATTACTTGAGAATCATCAAAGGAAATAAAAGGAACATCATAGGTTGCAACACCAGAGACAGTTACTAAGACTTTCTGCAGGTTTCCCTGTAGATGCCACAATTTTTTCCTGAGGCAACCATACAGAAAACATGGAAATCCCTCAGGAATGCAAATATTGAGATGGATGATAGGAAAATGTCCAGTCTTGCCACATAACCACCAAGAGTGGTTCTGTTCTTGACATGTACATGTTCACAAGACTGGATGGCTTCTCACACAGGTTTTGCGTGTGTCATTTCCTATAAAGTTACAAAAAACCTTTTCCTTTGTTAAGAGGAGAGGACTGTGTCCACTGTTCCATGCAGTGGAATTGATTTTAGGAAAAACTTCCTCTCTGAAAGAGTGGTCAAGCGTTGGAATAGGAAAGTGATAGAATCCTCACCCCGGGAAGTATCCAAAAAAGCATGGGGTGTGGCTCTTGAGGACATGGTTTATCAGTGAATATGGCATGGCAGGGTTAAAGCTGGACTCCATCATCTTAGGGGTCTTTTCCAACCTTAACAATTCTATCATTCTAGGATGTACAATTCAAAATTTGTAGGTTATCCAGGACAGCTTCTGGACCCCTTATGAGTCACCTCCAGCTAAGGATATTCTATAATTTTTACTTAAAACACAGGTGGGCAGGATATGACAGGGAAGTTCTATAGAGACAAAATGTGGCTTTCACTTAATTTAAGACAAATTGGTCTAGGAGTGATTCAGGGTATTGCTAAAATTCTGGCTGGGTAGTGTGTTATACCAGCCTACTTTTAACTTTATATTTGTTAAAGAAAATATGTTAAAATATGAGTTAGTGTGCTATTTTAAACTCATATATTTTGAGCATATGAAAATGGTCTGTGCCTTAGATGGACCGAGGCCTTTTGTCATCAAAGAAACACTTTTTCAATCTCTGTTGGTGTTCTGTATTTTTTTGATATAGGAAAAACCTCAAATATTTAATATATTTGGAAAATTCTTCCTAGTAAACCTTGGCATTTCTTGACAGAACTTTTGGGTCCAAATTGACCCCACCAGTTTTTAAGCATTTATGTGATCTTCCTAGTTCTTCAAGCTCAGGGTTTTGTTCCTAGACTGGAGAGAGCAAGAGGACTGCATCTAGAAACTGCATTTCAGCTGAGATCTCCTTTTATTCTGTTTCTGAATCTGGAAATATGTTTTGGGACAAGGACATGGAATACATGCAGGGAAAACAACACACACTGTGGTCTTTCATATGGCAAACACTGCCCTTTATGGCTATATTACAGATTCAAGGTTTTGCCACCAACACTAGAATGGAAATCGGGCATTTTATTACAAGTGAAAAACTGCAGCATTTTTTTAAAACAAAAAACCCAGCCCAGAAAATAAAATATCTTTCCACATGAAACCTAAACTTCCTGGGTAGTGTGGATGAAAGGAAAGTAAATTTTTCTTTTTTCATAAAGAGTACCTCTTAAAATAATTTCAACTATTTATGCAATTCTTCTACAAGTTGGTTGAAGGTTATTGGATGAGATGGAAAATAAACTGCTTTTTTAAAATGCATATGTTGAATAACAATTAATATCAAAATTGCCAGCTTGACCTTCTAGACCAATTTGGTCTGGAGTGAATGGAATAGTTACCAACAGAGAGATTTCCTTGCCTTCCTAAGCCCCATGATGCTGCTTAGAGACTTTCAAACCAACTTCATCCTTGCTGTTTTTGAGCACTTTATCCAGCAGTATCCAGTTTTAGGCTCTTCCAGATACATGAAAGGACGGCTGGTATTGCTGATCTCCCTGTTTATCCTCCTGCTATTAAATTCATTATATTCTAATGAATTCATCTTAAACTGAAGCTGCTTGGGAGCTGTGCTGTTGTTGCTGTCAGTGTAAGTCAATGCTGCTCTCATCTGAAGGCTCTGATGTGTAAATTACTTGCTACCAGTGCTCTGACTTTATGTGTAGGCTGGGACTGTCAAATGCTGGACAGGCACACTAGCAACCTAAATTTTACTGAGTCCAGAGTTAGAAATAAAAAGATCATGCATAAATAGAGTGCAGACTGTCAGCCTAATACAGTCTATGGTAACAAAATTCTGGCTCTCCTCTTTTTATATCCAAGAAGAGCTAAATAGCAAGGAAAATCCAGTAAGTAATGCAAGCAATTATATCTGTTTTCCTGCAGATAATTTATGTGTTATAACAATGCAGGAAGGCTACCATCCCTGCTTGTAATCACAGGCTGAGGCTATTTTATAAACAGTGAAACCACCCATTGCTGTTGTCCATCATTTATTACTCGCCTAATAAATACTTCAATTACATTTAATAAATAATGTATTCAGGCTCAGTGAAGTGATAATTCTTTGAATTAATTATTAAATTCATGCAAAAAGGTTTTATTGCAAGCACTACTAAAGGAAATTTCTGTCTTTAATCTAAAGTGATTATTCATTATGTGCAGTAAAAGGCTCCATTTGCATATTATTAGTGAGGCAACCTTTAGCCTTTCTGGCAACAATAAAGATGCATCTTGATGTTGCTGTGCATTAATGTTCTAGGTTAGCCTTCCAAAACTAAAGTGATGATAAGCAATATGTAATAAAGTCTTTGTTTATGGCCTTCTACCAGCTGTTTTCTGATATCTCAAATATACTACAATGACAAAATGTCCAGTAAATGTATTACAGCAAGTTGTTAAAAGGTGTTGCCTGCAGATGGTTAGTTGATGGGAAACAGTAAAAGTGGAACCAATTAATGCCCTGGAGATCTGAGCAGTAAATTTGTCTCAAGCAGACTTTTTAAAAGACCTCTCTTTGATGGTCTCCCATGTGCTACCCTGTTCTTGCTGCTGCCCTTGCCTGCCACGCAGCAGAGACTCTGGGAGCTGGCCATGCACTTTGGCAGGGCTCAATTCCCCAGACAGCAGAATTTTCCTGTCTTGAGCAACTCTCAGTACCTACATAAGGAATTCCCAACACTACCCTGTACCTGCCCTAGCCTGGATGTCATAGTGAGGGACAACTTGCTGTGGAGGGAAGTCTCAGTGATTTTCATTGAGAGAAACCAGGGTGGCTTCTCTTTTAATCTTTGTTACTTCTTAAATCCCTAAAGCAAAAATTCACAGGAATCCTTAAAGGAAAAATGACCCAGGTTAGTGAGCCTGTAGGTCCTGGTTCAGAGCTGTGGAGTTTGGCAGCTCCTGACTGGGAAGACCCATCCCGTGGAGCTGAGCTGACAGCCTGGTGCAGGCTGAGCTGTCAGTGCCACTGATTCACAACATTCCCTGAAATCAATCCTGAAAGTCAGCCTGAGAGGCTCCAATGAGCACATCTGGCCAGGAGCTGGCTGCACCAGCTGGATTCTCCAGGTCCTCATCCGTCAGCCCTTCATCCATGAATCCTTCTGAGACCCGACTGCTGGGATCTTGGATATGTGTGTAGCCCAGGATCCTGTTTTTGCAGGGAAGCCCTGACCTCTTCTCCCCTCTGAGACGTTTTCCTTTCAGGGATGCCATCTCACAGTGCAGCGTCCTGATCAAAGCTGGTATTTCATCTGGGCACATAAACAGAGCAGGTAACACCCCCCAACCATGTCGTGATCAATGAGGGCACAGAGCCCAATCCATCCTTGGGATAAACACACAGACACTCACCATCCCTTACACTGTCTGGTGCTGGAGTTTTCATTAGGCTGTCTGCCCCTCTGGATGATGGAAATCTAGGTAGCACATAGATCCTCAAAGAGCTTTAATTTGTGCCCTGACAGATATTGATTTAAAAAAAATAATAATGGAATAATTATAACTATTAAATTATGATCATGTTACTTCCCCTACAAGTCTATAGTCTCAACCACAGTGAAATTTTTAATGCGTGTTCTCCACATCCTGCTTTATTTAATCCTTTTCTTTTAAGATGTTAAAAAAAATAGTCTCCAGAAAGACAAAGTGGAAGCCAAAAACTGACCATAGGTTTATTTTAATTATATCCCAGCTTAAAAACCTTTTTTTCCCCCCCAGAATGTGTACTTTGCCTTTTATTTTTCTACCCCCCACTACAAGCCAAATACAAGTTCTCTTTTACCTCTTTTACAGGTGTTTGGAAGTAAGAATGATCTTTAAAGTTCCTCCCAAAACAAAACATCCTATGATTTCTGAAAAAATAATTCACATAATGCATCCCAGATGTGAGCTCGTTATTTTAAAGATGATATGTATTTAGTAAATCTACATGAGAAAGGCATATACTCTTTCCCATAGGTTAACCAAGAGGCCAGATGAGATTTTTTTTTCCCACCAAATGCCAAGAAATAAAATTCTGTTGTTTATTTTTTTTTTTTGTGGTCATTTAAGAAAAAAGCACCTTCAAAAGGCAGTGCAATGTGTCCTGAGGTGTTCATCTGAGACAAGCAGGATGGTTCCCATTGCAGTGGCCAAGCTCTGTCATGGAACCCCAGGAAATCAGAGTGAAAAGTTTGAAACTACTGAGTTTAACCAGGATTGAGGCCTACCCACCTAAAACCAAGAGAAAAACCTTAAAATTTATAGCTTATTGTGCTCCAGGAGATCAGGACAAATCACGGGAAAGCATCAGGGTGGTTATTAACCTGTAAATGCCCAGGACAGGAAAGCAGCTTGTCCTACATCAGCATTTGACCCTGTGTTAGTGGCCCTGAGTTAGCTTTGTTGCAGCTCCCTTTCCTACTCAGGAAGCAAAGCCCATTTTGCTATTTAATCAGATTTTTTTCTCAGATAAAGATGTTGCCCAAAGAAGCTGCAGGACTCTGGTATCTCCCTTTCCAGATCTGATTCCAAATTAAAGACATTTTCATTTCCAAGTTACTCCTTAATTCACACAAAATTTAAAATATACATCAAATCACTCTAGACCCTGCTCAGAGACAAGAAAGAATTCAGCATTTTATGGATCCAGGCTCCCTTCCCCCATCCTGCTAGATATTCACATCTCTAACATGGAGACCTCTGGTTCACCTTTGAATCACTTATGTTCTCTTCACCATAGCAATCAGCTCAGTCCTACATAAAGTGTAAAGTGCTGACATGTTCAAGCAGCCTAATGTTTCTTGCAGTCATCTAGCAGCCTTTCAAATGTAGAATCCTAGATGCCCTTGCTTTCCTTAATCAGCTAGCAGTGAAAAAGAAAAATGGAATAAAAGGACCTCATATATCCTTTTCTCCCTCCCTCCTGCAATTTGCTGTCTGTCCAAACTAATCCCCCCCACATCCCTCCCATTACACAGATGCAGTGAGGTCTCTGAGCACAAATGTTGTAAACCTCAACATAACTTCACCAATTCACACTGAGGGAAATAAATTTAATTCACTCAGCTTCTCATCATCTTACCGCCCCTTTAGGGCTAATCATCTGTATTAACTTTCTCTGGAGTCTTCCTAATGCCTGAGTGCCGCTGACTATTTTGTACCAGAAATGCATGTGGCAAGAGAACAAATTGCCCAACAGTGGATTTCCTTTCTACAACAGTGGTTTTACTGTTTAAAATGAAAGAGTCGGGTCTGGAGTGGTGTTGGCTTAGGGCTTGGATGGCAGGTTATGTGGCTGACTACAACGGCTTCGTGCTGGAATTTGTACTAAGTAATTCTTTCCTGAATAAAATTGCTCGGCGTTTACGCAGCCAGGTAAACTTTTATTTCTATTCAAGAGGCACAAATGATTTTAAGATTTGTGATTTTGAGAAGATTGATTTTAAGAAGAATGATCCCTTTCTCTGCCAACCAGTTTCTGGAGTACCAAATTTTAATAGCTAACTGCCTTATTTTTCTTTTATATATATATATATTTTTTTTTTTTATTGCAGATCTGCAATAAGTACAGTTTTTAGTAGCTGGCCCTGAATGCTGATTAAAGCTCATGCTTGTCTTCAAACCTGACTGAGATGTGCTTCTTTGAGGTGCTACACAATGTTGACACACTTTTGTTCAAGGCTGTGGATTCAAACTCTTGTTCTTCCACAGATTCAGTGTGTTCTTCTGAGTAAGGACTTTGAAGTACTGCTGACCATATGTTTTTTTCTTTACAGTCTGCTTAACATTCTCCAAGGGACAGAGGTTGTTAGCATGTATTTATATCAGGATGTGAATTGCATGCTACAGAAATCAGCAGAATTTATTTTCCTGCTTGTTGACTCTTCACACCTACCTTGCCTTTCTTTCCCTTGACCTGTCATATTGCCCTTTTTGATCTAAGACCCTCAGTCACCATGGAGAGTTGAACTCCCAGGACTAATCCTCATCCTCTGGTCTTTTCAGTTCTGTTCCTTCCTGGGTATAAAGTGCTGTTTGGACATATTTCTCTGTGATATCTCATGACCAGCATTAAATCTGCATGGCAAAACCAGAACTTGACACCTACCCACTTCTTTCCTCCTCCCTTTTCCTCATGGTTTCTGGGCCCTAAAGAGAATACATTTCTAATGGACATTTATCTGTTTTAATTATAGACTTTTTTACCCCATCTGATAATCAACTTCTCATCTGAAATCTCCTCTAAGGCAGACTCTCACTGTTCCCTCTGAGCTTATGGAGCATCTGGGGATGTGAAACTTCTACTGTGGGTTAAGTTCAGATGTGCTGAGTAACATCTTGTGGGGCATCATCAGTTTGCCAACAGACCAAGCTGAAAAAACCCCTCCTCTTTACCAGAAATCTGAAAATGGCTTTTTTTCTGTTTTCACATGGGGACATTCCAAGGTTTTTAAGGAAGACAAAACCAAAAGCTACCTTAAGACCAATGTTAAGAGGTTTTCTGCAGTGCCTGCAGTAAACAGGGGTTTGCTATATATCTATCTCTGTGCTGCAGTTCTGTGTGGAGATAGGAGATGGGTGTAACATCCCTTTCCTTTCCAGCTACCCTGCTCTCAGTGGAGGGAGAGCTTTCCCACACACCTCTTCATTCTGGAAAATTATCAAGAAAGTTTGGGAACAGCCCCATCAAGGTCAGCTGCTTTAATAGCTGGAGAGATGCAGTGTTTGCTCCTAGTTTTCAAACTGCCTAGTTGCCCCATTTCCTTTCCCTTAGAGTCAATGTTTTCTTTTTAACCCAGAAATTAATTCCAGATATTAGAGATATTCCAGAAACCAGTGGTTTCTTCCAGCTGATCACAGAATTCCTGTCTAAGGGTCTTGATTAGGTTTTCCTTTCACAACAAAAAATCCATTTGGGGGGCTGAACAAATTTTGAAAATATATAGACTGAGTTTTAGAAACTCGAATTTTCTTTTGAAGTCACAAAATTCCCAACCAGTTTTCGTGGCAGAATCAGGTTTCCAGGGCCAGTGGGAGCTGAGCCTGGAGCACCAAAGAGATTCTCACTTCTTCTCTCTAGAGGAAGAGTTGCAACACAGGCCAAGTGTTTGGGTTTCCAGACAGCAAACTGCAAAATTGTGGCTACTGGCATCATTTGTGCCTTTCATATTTCATCCAGCAATCAATCTCCTTGTATCATCAGCTAGGAGAAGAGAGTTTGATGAAAAATCATGACTAAGGGTGTGAGTGGGAAAAGTGAAGATTGACTGTTTGGCTCAGACACAGAAAATCTGTACATGTGAAGGGCATGTGGTAGTAGAGTTAGGTTTTTTCCTTTTTTCACCCAATGCAGACCTATACCTTTATCTTTTTCCTCCCGCAATCTCCAGATGATGCAAGTGCTGCTATAAATGATATTTCAGCTTTTTATAACTTCAGACACACAGATTACCTCCCCAGCATCCTTTTACTGCTGAGTGTGGGTGAAAAAAAAAATAAAAGAAGTTTTTAAAAATGTGCTTTCCACTCATCAGGTTCAATCTATTTCAGTAAAAGAAGTGAGTGAAAAAAGAAAGGCGACAATGATTGCACAGCAGCATTCATACTCTTTGGGTGAAGGATTATATTTTGCTAAACCTTCCAGGAAAATAAAACTCAGGAAAACAAGAATGCTTTACAGAGGTATGAGACTCTTTGTCACCAATCAATGATATTTTGGCTTGCTATGATTTCTTCATTGCCTCTCTCCATCTTCAACAGGATGTATCATTCTGAGTAATCTTGCTTTTTTTGGCCTCTCTGCCTATCGATTTAGCTAAATTAATAGCAAATCCACCAGAAAGTCTGGGTTCCAATGATATTTGTTTTTCTACTGAAATTGTGACTCATGTTTGATGGATAAGTCTACAGCAATGAAATGAAAGGAAAGGTGAAAACAAAAATATCTGGAATAAATTTTTTTTGAGGGGTTGTTGAGGCTGGGACTAGAGAGAAGTCAGGAAACCTATTTTTCATGAGCATATACTTCCAAGTTCATGCCAACAGCTGCCCTCTCTGGTGCTTTTCTAGTTTGAATAGCAAGAATTTGGAGATATTTATCCAGAATTTGCTTTTTGAGTTGAAGAGGTAAAAAGAGGGAAAGCAAACCATCCAATTTCTGAATCACCACCAGAGCAGGAGCACCTGCTGGCTCCTCCTCACCATTGAATAAGAGGAGCCCATGGTGGCTGCACTCCTAATTTTGGCACTTTGTTTTAGGGGCTATGGCTGTCTCAAAGGCATCCCAGATTATGCCCTCTTTTCCACCTTCTTCCATTTGTGCTTAAATGAACATAGGTCCTGCAGCTGTACTAGCAGGATCACAGGTTGCTTAAGTGTGCTGAAAATGAGGTGTAACAGGAACATACTAAATGATCCTGTCGAGCATCATTATCGTGAGGAACTCAAATAGGGGAGACATGGCCAATTATACCACCCTGTCCTTGGTCTTCAAGCTGTCTAGAAATTTGCTTTGAGGCTGAGAATTTGATTTGATTTGTGAAAAAATTAAAAAAAAAAGGTATGGAATAGTCTCCCACTTGCCCGTCCTGTATCCTTTTTAAGCAATTATCTGTCAACCAGGCAGGAGAATGGTTCCTGTCTTTCCATTCCACCACACAAAATCTCATGTTCAGCCCTTTTGACACAGACCTGCATATTCTCAGTGATGAGAAATTTAGTTATATAAGGTATTAGTTGTATTTAATATTAGGATATTTTACTGCTGAGACCCCACTTCTGAACAGTTAGGATTTATGTACTTATTCAGGGAAGAGATTTGTAAATAATCAGTAATCTGAATATCTTTCACCAGCCTTGAGGGGGCAGGACATGAAAGGCAGGGAGACAAGCTGTGTACTCAAGCTGGTCAAGGGTTGTCCAGAAGAATTGTCACTAGAAGTGCTCAGAAATGTGTAGATGTGGCACCTGGGGACACGGTTTAGTGGTGGAGCTGGCAATGTTAGATTAATGGTTGGACTCAACATTAGAAGGCTTTTCCAACCTTAATTATTTAATGGGTTTGTGATTTCAACGCTGGAAAGTTATGAATGTGTCATGAAATGTGCCTTCAGACACTGGACATTTTGACCTGCATCCAGAAGAAGAAATGAAGGCTTCAGGGAATTCCCAAATCACTGACACTTCAAGCAACCAGAGTCTATGAGACCCAGGTATATGGGGTAAATGTGAGTGTACAGAAAAAAATGTTCCCTGTACCACATAAAACTAAATCTCTACTGTAAAATGTCCTGCAAGAGAAAAAAAAAAGCAAAAAAAAAAAAAAGGTCCATCATCTTCTGGTATGACTCTTGAAAATCTGGCTTTTGGGGCAAGTCAGTATTAACAGAATTACCATTAGTAATATTAGCCAATCATACCCTTTTTTATTTCTGGCAAGCATTCATTGCATCAATTTAAAGGAGAAGTTAGTGGAAAGAGGGAGGAGTGACTCAGTTCCTATTAATGTCCTCTTTGTCTTGTAGCACAGATGGAATTCATATAGATAGCTAAAACTGCTGAAAAATGTGAAGATTATTATAAATAAAGCATCAAAAGGTAGAAAATACCAGAGAGGATAATTACATTGTCATATTTTTATATGGAAAATTATTTTCCAGGCAAATGTTGCCTGTTTGGAGAAGTTGAAAATAACTATAAATACATCCTTCTGCATGTCATGGAACAAAACAATTTTAAAGTTTAAACCCCATTATTTTAGAAGAGCCATTTATTTCAAGTAGGTGGCAATTTTCTTCCCCTCCCCCAGCCCACATTATTCAGTAGCTATTCACCTCTCACAATTTTCATCTAGCCTGTTCTTTAGAATCCAATTGCAACCTTTAAAGTAGTCATCTATTTCTAATGGAAATCTCCACATCCAGCTCTCCGAGCCACTTTTCCAAACTCTTAATAAATTGCCTCAGGTTGTAGAGTTAGTAGTGACACTAAGTGGGGGAGGCCTTTCATAAAATGTTCTGAACCTCAATTCTCTTCTCACCCTCTCTTTTGTCCACTGCTGCGTGCATTTTTGCAGATTTCCAACAATTGCACAGTCAAGTGGAACTGATGACTTTATTCTCCTGCAACAGAATTTGGGAAATTTGCCAGATAAGTGGGTATGAGAAGGAGCATGTAAACGGGGTCAGCTCAAGTAGAATTGGATCTTGAAAGAGCAGTAAATACCCATCTCCCACAGAGTACTTTTCTTGGCAAGAATGATCTCTTCAGGGAGAGAAGGAGGAAATCAGAGGGTGACTTATGCTACTGATCTCGCCTCCTGCTGCCTCCTCACAATTGGTGTCTGCAGAGGGCTGGCAGCTTCTGAAAGCCAGGTGGGGCATGGCAGCACTCGGGGTGATCTGTGGGCACACTCCTTGTGGAGGTGCTGGAATGAGAGCCGACCTCAGGGAATGCCACAGAGTCACCTGTGGAGAATCTCAAGTGTGCCCAAGTGCCTGTCTGAGATGCTGGAGCATTTCTGGATGAGAAATGAGTCAGGACAGTAAGC
Source organism: Melospiza melodia melodia (assembly GCF_035770615.1). Lineage (NCBI taxonomy): Eukaryota > Metazoa > Chordata > Aves > Passeriformes > Passerellidae > Melospiza > Melospiza melodia. The sequence goes on from NC_086226.1 coordinate 2,769,958, forward strand.
CTCAGGTAATTACTGGCTCCTCTGGTACACAGCCCTTGACATAAAGAAGCAATGATTCTACTGGCAGTGTTTGATTGTACGTCTCTTCAGAACCCATAAAACGGCATAAGATGGGCACTCAGGAACAGAGTATCAAAAAAAAAAAAAAAAGCGGAATGGGTTGTTTGAAAGGGACCTTAAAGCGCATTTAACCCCCCTGCCACGGGCAGGGAAACCTTCCACTGTCCCAGGCTGCTCCAAGCTCCGTCCAACCTGGCCCTGGACACTTCCAGGCATCCAGGGGCAGCCACAGCTGCTCTGGGCACCCTGGGCCAGAGCCTGCCCACCCTCACAGCCAGCAATTCCTTCCCAATATGTAACCTCATCCTGCCCCCTGTCAATATTAGATGAGAGAAATTTTTTGTTAAGATGACTGCAATCTGGAGCAGAAGGCTATATGGACACCACAAAAGAAGCAGCTGTCCTGCTAAAATAGATGCTGGGCAAGTAGGTTCCCAAATGTGTGTAAGTACCCAATATTGTCATGAGGAGGGCAAATACAGCTCTGAACATCTAAGCAGGGGAATTATCATATAAAGAAGGGAAACAGTGTTCCTTGGAAAGGAAGATGGTATCTTAGTGCTGGTTTCTACCCTTTAAAAGAGGCTGTGCGTGAATCCAAATGCAACCAGAGAAACCTTACAAGCATGCTTTAGAGCAGGGAAAACCTGTCTCACCACCAGAAATTTAAGAAGTCCAATCTATCCAGTTTATCCAGGAGTATACTAAGAGGTGAATTGGTCATGGTCTACAAATATCTGTGTTAGGAGGAGATTTTAGAAAACAGATAATTTTTTAATTATGGAGAGCAAAGCTTAATGAGATTTGGTAGACTTGAACAAAGCTTTTGTGAACTCAGAGTAGGAATGCAGAGTACATTTTTAACTGTGAAGATAATTAACCATTGAAACAGTTTAACTGAGAGTACGGAATACTTTCTGTCACTTGAAAATGAGCTAAAGTATTATTTAAACTCAATTAAGTTCCTGGTGCAGATATAGCTACAAGGTTTTGCGGTGTGGTGTTATGCACATCAGATTGAAGGCTATGACTATCTCTTCTAAATTATAATTCTTCATTAATCATTTCTGTATCAAAGGGATACTTTAGAAAGGGCAGGAATTACTCTGAAGACTGCAATTAAGAACACTACATTATCACATATTTAATTCTATTGGAATATAAATGAGCTATAACATTTAAAAGGCTTTAAGAAATAAACCTTAAGCCCAGAACTGCATTGCTCTGGGCTTGCTAGTTCTGTCCTGAATAGTCAATATTCACAGATTCATCTTCTCGTTTTTCACACATCATCAGCCACCTGACCTGACCTCAGAATTTCACCTTCAGGAACGATAGAATGGGAAACCATCTTCTGTTCCTTTGCTATTCTCTGGAATCAAACCTCCATCTCCTCTGAAGAGACAGAAGTGTCGGAAACAAGATTTTGTTTGTTTTAAAGCAGTCTTTTAAAGAACTCATGACAATATTGCAAACTACCATGCCAGCTTGTCCATGAGGGTGTTAGTCACCTGACTGGCAAAAAAACCTTTGAGAAAACCCTCACTTGGTCATAGAGAGAATGAAAAACCTGAAATGTATGCTGATTCCAGAGCATTAATGGTGCAAGGGGGAAGCTGAGGGCTCTGCATCATGGCTGTAAGTGTATAGAGCTGAGGAAAAGCAAATTAAAAAAAAAAAAAACCCCAAAAACAATGCACAACCATTGGTGAGAGGTTCATTCTTCATCAGAATCCTGCAGGGCACAGCAAGTCACTGAGATCAGCAGGACACAGGGACTTACACTTAGAAATATAAACCTGTGCTTGCTTGAGGAATTGCTCACATCACCCACAGCTTGAGAGGTCTGCTGCCATTCATGCAATATTAGAGTGAGGAATGAGAGAAGTTGTGGATTTATCATTATTCCTTACACCAAGGAATACTTTCTGCAATACCAAGCCAACCCACCACCAAATATGTACTAATTTCAGAGAGCTCAGTACTTTGTAGGTTTTTTCCATGTGAGATCAATGGGGTCTAAGGAAAATCTGCAGGTGTTTCTGCCCCTCCCAGGAAGCTCACTGCTAATATTCCTTTCTTAAAATTGCTCCAGGAGAAGTGAAGCACAGAAAACGTATGGAGCCTTAAAAAGATCTTGGAACCAACTTTTGTGGGAGCAAAACAGTGACTGTCACTGCAGTAACAAAAAATCTGAAAGGTCTGCATGAACAGACAAGTGTCACAAGCTGCTTCTGCACCTACTGAAATTCTTTGGATCTTCAAAAATATTGAATTCAATGCAACACTGTATTTTAACAAAATTATGGAGCCTATAAACAGAGATTTACAGAATTTCCAAAGGTTATAGTTTAAAAAGTAGATTTTCTACTACCAGAAATGAAGCTATTTGGATCAGAATCAACCTGCATGCTGCATTTGTGTTCAATTTCAATGTTAGATGAGAAGTAGACAAATGAAAAAAACAATGGTGAAAGGAAGGCTGTGGTTTTTGCTTTAGAAGATGAAATACATTTTAAAAGTTCATTTTTCATAAAGAAAAGGCTTAAGAAGGACCTTTCCTTACACCACAGTGGAAATAATCTGCTTTTTTTTTCAGACTGGACCATATAATTTCCATTGGATTAGGATATTTGTTTTAAGTAGTTTGGTCTCTAAACCAATATGAAGGCTTTTCCCCCCCCCCTCCCATTGGCAACTTTGCAAACTTTTGTCTCTGAGACCTATGCATTTGCTGTGGCTTTCACCTCCTGCAGTGAGCTGAACTCCCGTCTAGAAGGGACAGAGCCCATGTGCCACAAAACCAACATGCAAAACCATTTGGGGCTTGTGTGGCTGAATGAGTCACTGCCCAAAAGTCTGCTTTTTACTGTGCTTGGTGAAGGCAGCTTCCTTCCCCCTGTGTTTATGAGAATGAATTACCTTGAGGTCTCACAAAAAGCTGTGGCATGTTCTTGCTGCCCGCTGGGCAACTGAGAGCAAATGAAACCACACTTGATTTTCATAAGACAGGTAATTATCATCAATTGAGTAACCCACAGCCACAAAACTACAGCTGAACAAAGCTGTGGACTCTGGAGGTCTGCTCTGGCTCTAAGACACAGTGGTTCTCACACTTCACTCAATTTAAACCATCCTGAAATGAGACTAGGTTTCCCAATCCAGGAGAGAAACAAACCTATATTTTCAGCTTTATGGTAACACTGTTAATTGCCCCTCATAATTTCATTCCTCTTTCACATTGTTCTGGTACAGCTTGCCTGAGGAAGTCTTCCCTTGTCAAGACAATGTCAAAAATTAGACGATATTATCTTCTCCCTCTACCCCCAAGCACCCAATGAAACCATCCTTCCAGCCCACATAATTCAGTCTTGATAAATCAGCATTCTCAATAGGAAATAAATTGGTTACATGACAAATTTCAGCTGGTTCTAATAAGAATTGGCAAAGACCACAGTGTGATGACAACTTGCTTTCTCTTAGGGCATTTCCCCTTCCACTGAGATATCTCTGGACACCCATTCCTGCCTTTCAGCTGTTCTTCCATCTGCTGACATCAAAACCTCCCCATAGGAAACACCTGCCCAAGCTGGGAGAGGCGGTGGGAAGTTTCTCATGGTGCTATGGGAGAGTTTGAACAGAGAAGGAGATCCGAGATCCTTTAATCAATTTTTGGACTTTCTCTGGCTCGGCCTGCCTTGCTCTGTGGCCAAGGTCTTGAAAGAACAGCCCCAGCTTGAGCTACATAATTTTCAACTCAGCTGCAGCTGCCAGCAGTAAAAACTCGATGGCAACCTTCATCCTGGAAGTGTCCATAAGGGATGCATGGAAATTAGCAAGGAAGTGAGTCACAGAGTGGACACATCCCTCAGCCTCTTATAGTTCATAATCACCATCCCAAAATCAGCTCATTCTCCCGTTGTGTTGTGGCTTCACACTGCTACAGGGTGAAACAGATTGTTCCAATAATGTAGTCTATGATCAAAATTAAAAAGTGAGGTCACAAAATTATTATGACATTCCTCAATAGCAAAGAAGACTGTGAAGAGATGGATTGCTGGTGAAATTAATTGGAAGACAGACCTTAATTTTTATTAATATTTTTGAGATATTGCCTGGTCACTGAGATCCTTGTGAATAGGATTATTCTTTGTGGTTTGTGAGAGAAAACTGGGGAGCTGATTAATTGGTGAGAGGGGGAACATAAGAGAGAAAACTGAAGTCATTAGGAAGAGGAAAGGGCTATAACCTATATGTGTCCATGAATATATATGTTGTACATTGTGGGAATACAATAATATTCTTGGATAATAAAATTTAAAAAGGAAAAAAAAATATTTTTACAGACTGCAACAACAGATTTTGGACCTTAAGGCCAAGGGGTGTGGCAAATTCAGTCCTGCAATATCTTTCATTGCAGAGTCACAGTTTGGACTTAAAAACTGATTTGGTTTCTGTACTATTATACAGTGTTTTAAGGGAACGGAAGCAAAAGTTTGTTTTCTGCCTAATGACAGCTGGTTTCGAGACAATTTAGAAACAAACCTGGCAGCCTGGACTGAGGACCTTTAGAGAGAGGATGGGTGTGTTCTGCATGTCCATTTCTGTACCCCAACTATACTGTTGGATAGAAAGCAAACACCTGAGCTTGGCCAGCTTGGTGTATCCATGCAGCAAGAATTTTCAGTGCTGGTTTCTCCATGCCCAGGAGGACGACCTGCAAGGCCCTCACATCTGCTACCACACGAGCAGCAACACATCACTTATTTCCCCATCAGCAGCGCTTTGACCTTGCTGATGGCTCTGCAGATGGATGTTTTGTCAGTTCAGACTCTGGTACATTTCCAGAGGCTTTTTGCTTCCAGCCTTGCCCCTTTTCTTGAAAACCATGTCTTGTGCTAAAACAAGGAGAATTCCAATGCTTTGCACAGATTCTTTGATAATTTTGACAGAGGAAACAACGGCTCTTTTGCACATTTAAATTGACAATAAGCGCAGTGTGACCTCCTACAAAATCAGTTTTCCATCAAGCAATGGAACTCCAAGGACAAAGTTACCAAGTCAGGCTCAGCATTCTTTGCTCCCTATCCATCTTTCCCCAGATGCATTTTTTCCTGTTAGTCTCTGCATACACTTCTAGGTGATTATCTTAAATACTCTCACTAAGCCATGAAAGGGTCAGCTTCTCCTCTAGTTTTTCCTGCTGACATTCTCTGGAGGTCATTAAGATAACACCAGATTTATTCCAAAATAACTGGCATCACCAAGTGACCATAGTGCTCTTTATCCAGCTCAGGATAAGCTCATGTTAGAACTTTGCTTTCTTCTTTATTATCTCAATTTTACTCCATGTGTCACCTTTCCCATCTGGAAACAGGTCCTAACTGAGCTAAGCCTTCATAAGGACTAGATGGAGAAGGAATATTTCAATTTCAGCAATAAACTACAAAATGGCTTTGTCTTCCAAGGATTTGGGATCATATCAGAAGGCATAAAGGTCCATCTTACCTCGGACTAGAAAACATTTCTTTTAATACACTTTTCATTCAGTTTGGCAAACAAACTAGAAAATTGTATTCTTTGGTAAATATTGTTATAAAACAGAACTCTAGAAAATAAGGTATAGGATAAATTACTTCAGGGCAGAAAAATTCCTTCAAATAAATACTTTTTGCTCCTAAATCTCAGTTTCCTTTCTCAGCATAATATTTTTCCTTAAAATTTGATCACAGTCTAAGCACTGAAATATGAAGAATTTCTTTTGGTACCTTCTACTAATTTTTTTTTTGATTTTTTAGACTTTTGAAAGTTTTAATTAAGCATTTTTAGTTTTTCTTCAAGTCAGAGCATCTATTCAAGCCCATTTTCTAAGAGACACTTCCAGAGAACTTTCATACAGTTTCTTTAGAGCTTCACCCACCAATGGAAATAACTGGTGTTCAAGAAGGATATGATGATGTGAATATGAATGCTATAGCAATCAAGAAAAAGGTGACATTGTAAAAATCCATTAAGTTTTTAACATGGCAAATAATTTCAGCATAATTTTTTCCAGAAAAGTAGCAGTGCTCTCCCCATTACTGTAGAAAATACATATAATTTCATCTCTTAATAAGCTTCGCAGCAAGAATTGTAGAAAACCTCAAAAATTCTGTGAGTTTTTCAGCTTCAAAGTTCTGCTCAACACTCTGGAGGCTGCTAGCTTCTTGTTAGCCCTGTGGGCTGGTGCTGGGTCATGGTAGCTAGAGGTGGGAACACTGTTTTCCCACAGCTTCACCTCTGTGGCAGAGCCTGGCTTTGGCACACGATGCTCAACAAGTTTCAAAGTTCTTGTGAAAGTGCCATGGAACAACACGTACTCGACATCTATCAAACAGCCATAAAGTATTTATAATTCTGTAGCTAACCCAAGAATCATTTGGCTGTATGAAAATCAACTCAGTAATAGAAGCAAAGTATTGAGCTGCCCAAGTCTATAAAAACAGTTCAACCTTCCTTCAGAACTGTTTTCTAAGCTTAGAAAAGAGTCTGGATTTGGTGGATTTGATATTTAAATTGCATTTTGGGAGTTTTTATCTGATAATAGTGGAAATCCATTCAGCTTCTTGATGTTGTGACATTTTTTCCATTTGTCCTGGGAAGAGAAATTGGATATCTTTTGATGCCGTTTAGATTTTTTTCTTTTTTTCTTTTACATGTTCTCTGCATTCTTCACACACCTATTTGTAACTCTGTCATTTATTCTACTAGTAGCTAGTTTTCCCAGTAGGTTTCATGGCCTTTCCCTAAGCAGAAGGACAAAATAAATTCCAGAGCTCCAAGCCCCGGGAGACACAAGGCTCGCTGCTATCTTGGCTTTTCCTGGGAGCCAAGGCTGAGAACAGCCTTCGAGACACATTTTCATGGGCAAAGTACAGCCAGTGCTGAAGGGGGGACTGCAGAGAAGGGGCTTGGCCTGGGGGGGAGCTGCATCACCACTTGTCCTCCTAACTGGTGCTTTTATCAATTATGCTAATTTCCTAAAACCTATAAAAATGCACTCACCCCTGGGGGGAGAGTGGGCTTTTGTGGACATCTTTCCATAACTGCCCCTGAAGGCCTTCATTAAAGATCCTTTTTTATATTACCTACCTCCTTACTAAAATGATCCCAAGTTTCATTTCCAGTTTGGGAAAAAGGCAGCACTTTCATGTCCAGATGCTACTCACCACAACCAGAAAAATATGACCAGAATTAACCTAATTGCTATTGTCATCAAAAAAGGCCTAAGGGAAAAAAACTTCTGCTGGTGGTTTTGCCTTGCCATTTGTGCATGAAATAAGCACACTCCATAGAACCATAGATACACAGAATTATGGAATTACAGAATGGTTGGGGTTGAAAGGAGCCTTAAAACTCATCTCATTCTAAGCCCTGGCCATAGGCAGGGACCCCTTCCATTATCTCAGATTGCTCCAAGACCTTTCCAGCCCTGGCCCGAGACACTTCCAGGGATGGGGCAGCCACAGCGGCTCTGGGAAACCTCACAACTCTAATACACTTCACTTGATTATTTCTGAGATCTCCTTGATCAGGGAAGGCAGGTAGGACTTCTGTTAAAGAAAAAAATAATCTTTAATTAAAAAAAAAAATTACTTAATGATTTTGGAGTTGGAATAGCTACTGCAGGAAAAGCTAGACAGGCAGATTAAAAAGAACGTGCATTGCTCCTCTATGATACAGCCTGACATTTCATAGGAGCACTTTTAGTTAAACTTCTAAACCATAGACTTCTCTTCAATTATTTTCACACAGCAGAAGACCTCATTCCCAGCTGAGTGTCTGTGTAACTCACAGGAAGCTCACAGCCCTCTTGGATGGAGTTTCTGAAGAATCAGAGAACATGAGCAATGACTGCTGCACTTGAAACATCCCCTCACCATCTCCAGTGAACTCTCTCAACAGATCAAGAAGTTAATTTCCACTGTGCCTCCTACAAGCGATTCCTTGTTTGAGCAGCTCCTTTGCCTTCCAGAACAAGGGGTGATGAAAAGGAGAAGAACAAGTGAGAAGCTACAGCAGGTGACTCATCTCTTCAGAAGCTGAAGTACAACAAAAGTGTCTGATGCACAGCTGACCCCAGGAAGATTCATCTTCAGCCTTGATTATGCACATCAGCTATGTGTTTGTACTGCATTGTACAAGAATGGGAACTCAGAAATCAGCTGCCTTATAAAATCAAATAATCCCATATTTTTTTCTCTACATGTATTGATCTGCTCAATAAGCGGAATCCACCTTTGGATATATAAGCTGGTGTTTGTTTTTACTTTATACCTGGTTATGAATAAAGAAAACTTTGAGCAGTGTGAGTGAAGGAATGTATGAAGGTAGATGGTCTCAGTGAGTTGTGTATCTAATTCCCTCTGCAAATATCAAACAGAGAATTTAGCAAGGCTTCATATAGGCTGTCACAAAATAATAAAATTAATCCAAAAGATCCATGGATTTCTACATGAAACCAAGCCTATTTTTTCAGGCAATGGTTTGAGAATATTGGTGAAGAGAAAGGCACTCTTCACAAGACAGTCACAAAGTTAGCATTTAGTGCTCAGGAATTGTATCCAGAAACCTACATCTCAAGGGATGTAAAAATATAGAGGGGTCCATGGGACTAATACATAAGATTAAATGATCTAGTCTGATATTTTGCACCTCTTAAAGGCAGAAAATACTGCCTTGTGATGTCTAGTTTAGGAAAAACCCCTTGTGCTTGGCCAAATAACTTTCCACAAAGCCCTTGATCTGGATTTGAAGTCATCCAGCAAAAAATACATCCGACTGAATACTGCCACCTGCACTGTGTATGTCTCCATCCCAGCTTGTGAATTAGGGATAAAAGTGGAAATGTATGGGGAAAAGTGCAACCCATTCTGCAGCAAACAACACAGGTTAAAGACATGGTGCCTATTTCCTGACATGGTGTCCATTCCAAACTCACAACAATCTTCCCAACAAGTCAAGCAAGTTTTGATTTAGGTGTGGTGGTTATGAGAAGTTGTAGTACAGTGGAAGCTGATTTAAAAACACATCTATGGGCAAAATCATATATTATTTCCACTAATCCTACCTATGAAAGAAAGAAAGAAGGAAAGAAGGAAAGAGAGAAAGAGAGAGAGAAAGAGAGAAAGAGAGAAAGAGAGAAAGAAAGAAAGAAAGAAAGAAAGAAAGAAAGAAAGAAAGAAAGAAAGAAAGAAAGAAAGAAAGAAAGAAAGAAAGAAAGAAAGAAAAGAAAGAAAGAAAGAAAGAAAGAAAGAAAGAAAGAAAGAACATTGTTGATATTTGCTTGTTGTTTTGTAAATTTACTTCCAAAGCTCTTTACTGATTTGGACATTTAAGAAAATGTGGTTTAAAAAGCCCTATGGTAGCATTAGGTATGAGGGCTACACTAGAGATGGAAGATTTCTAAATTTCTATATGTACACCTTAAGATATTATTTCTTCTGGAAAAATAGCAATAAAAATTATGTACATATATCTACTTGTATGCATGAGCAGGAGTTTGCTGATGATGCAATTTTTACACTATTGTATAAAAATTTTTGTAGTAATTTTCACAGCTCACTAATCCCTCACACATAATCTTACCCTCTGAAATTATAAATTAGAAACATAGTTAAATTCTTGTATTTTCTTTAAAATGTTGGTGCATGGGGAGGAGTTCAAATGCATAAAAAAGTCTTTAAACTGCTCTACTGAAGGACCAGATGTTCAGCCTGCAAATTTCCCCTAAAAATATCACCAAAGGTGAGTGTGAAGGATTAGAATGTGGCTCTGGCTTTAGAAGTTCCTTAAAAAAAAAAAAAAAAGAAAAGAGAAGTAAGCTTTATTTCCCACAAATGATTCAACAGTTAAAATTCACATTTCATTTACAGCCCAATAACATGTTCCATGCACACGCAGACATAGCCTGTGATTTTATATATGGGTTTTGAGAGGTTATAATGGCAATAAAATAAAATCCACAGTTTTCCTGAGAAGGCAGCGGTGCTCCTTGCAAAGTTTCCTCTCTCCAAGCACCACAGCCATGAAGAATGGTGCTCAGATTATCCCGTCGATGGTTAATTTCAAATCCAGAAGTTTATTAATTTTGACTCATAGCAGAAAAGGCCATGACCAATTATTATTCAGGAAAAGATCCTGCTGTTTAGCCAAAGAGCTGCACGGAGCAGCGCTGCACTTGATGTGCCTGTGATAAATGTTCACATGACAAGGTTATTTGGTGTACGGCGGCTGGAAGCATTGCCATGGCAACCCGTGCACGATGCTCATAAATTTGATGTGTAGTTATCCTTGCTGTGTATGCAAAAAAACCCCACAAAGCCAACTCCAGCAGTTTAATTTACAGCATTGACTGTCCCTAAAAGGAGAAGGAAAAAAAAAAAAAGGAAAGAAGAAGAGACAGAGAAAGAAAAAAGGAAAAGGAAAAGGAAAAGGGAAAGGGAAAGGGAAAGGGAAAGGAAAAGGAAAAGGAAAAGGAAAAGGAAAAGGAAAAGGAAAAGGAAAAAGGAAAAGGAAAAGGAAAAGGAAAAGGAAAAGGAAAAGGAAAAGAAAAAGGAAAAGGAAAAGGAAAAGGAGTAGAAAAAAAAAGAAAAAAAAAAGAAAAAGAGAAAAAGAGAGAAAGAGAAAGAAAGAAAAAAGAAAAAGAAAAAGAGAAAGAGAAAGAAAAAAAAGAAAAAGAAAAAGAAAAAGAAAAAGAAAAAGAAAAAGAAAAAGAAAAAGAAAAAGAAAAAGAAAAAGAAAAAGAAAAAGAAAAAGAAAAAGAAAAAGAAAAAGAAAAAGAGGAAGAGGAGAGGAGAGGAGAGGAGAGGAGAGGAGAGGAGAGGAGAGGAGAGGAGAGGAGAGGAGAGGAGAGGAGAGAGGAGAGGAGAGGAGGAGAGGAGAGGAGAGGAGAGGAGAGGAGAGGAGAGGAGAGGAGAGGAGAGGAGAGGAGAGGAGAGGAGAGGAGAGGAGAGGAGAGGAGAGGAGAGGAGAGGAGAGGAGAGGAGAGGAGAGGAGAGGAGAGGAGAAAAAAGAAAGAAAAGAAAAGAAAAGAAAAGAAAAGAAAAGAAAAGAAAAGAAAAGAAAAGAAAAGAAAAGAAAAGAAAAGAAAAGAAAAGAAAAGAAAAGAAAAGAAAAGAAAAGAAAAGAAAAGAAAAGAAAAGAAAAGAAAAGAAAAGAAAAGAAAAGAAAAAGAAAAGAAAAGAAAGAAGAAAGAAAGAAGAAAGAGAAGAAAAAGAATAATAAATGATAAATAATAGACTACTTCAGATTATAGTCCTTCACAATCTCTTCAAAGCCAAAAAGACTTTAAAAATAATCATTATGGTAGGAAGTGCAATTTATCATTAATATTGAGGGGAAAAAAAACCAATAAAAAAAGAGATTTCTTGAAAATCACTGCTCAAGTATATTGGTTTGTTTTCTGCTAGTTGTGCACACACCCTGGATGTAAGTGAAAAAGACCCCTAACACCTTCTTTCCTATTTTGCTTTTTTTCTTCTTCAGAAATGTTGAGATGAAGCCTTGAATCGCCTGTCAAGCAGGCCATGATGAAATGCCCTCCTTTCCATAAAAGTTACTGGGATAAGAAGAATCTATCATTCTCAACAGTTCTGTCTTGTTCAAATACAGGATAAAAATGAAGAGAGTGGTAAAAAGAATGCTCATTTCTGATGGGGAAAAAAAAGGGTTTATCTGGCAGACGATAAAAACAGTAGAAGAAGGAGAAGGAGACGAGGGCTTTTTTATGAACCAAGTCATCAAACACCTTCAGTTTGGACAAGTTCCTTAAATTATGTGTCTCAGTCTATCTGTATAACAGGGATTTGTTTTTTCCTTTCTCAGGAATAACTTATCAACCCTCTTAGAAGGAAAAAAACATCTGGAAGACTGGAGATTTTAGAGTAAAACTACTTGCAGGACTGAGTAGTCTGAACCATCCTGACCAGAAGAGGGGAGAGCTGTGGGGGAAATTCTCCCTGCTGGTGTCCCTGAGTCCCACACAAGGCTGCCCTCAAATTAGAGAAACCAAAGCACCAAGGGAAGCACCTTTGTCTTGTGTCTGCACTTAAAGTGATGCAAATCACACTCAGTGGGGTGAAATGAATCCCAAATCACAGAATCACAGAAATTATAGGCTCATGGAATTATTTGGGTTGGAAAGGACTATAAAGATCAGCTCATTCCACCCCTGCCATGGCAGGGACAGCTTTCTTTTGACCAAGTCCCATCAAGCCTGGCCTTGAATGCCTCCAGGGATGGGGCAATCATAATTTCTCTGAGCAATCTCTAAGCCTTAAAGCACTTGGGCCTCTCCAGAGGAGGATGTAGATATTATTATTTCCAGATGTATAAATACTTTTGAGTCAAGGATCCTTGGTATGACCAATCAAGGATCTCCCAGGTGCACAACAAGAGTTCCTGCTGTTCAGTACCACTCTCCCTTTCCAATGGCCAAGTCGTTTCAAGGAGCTGCTTCAATAAAGACAAAAGACACTTCTAAACATGCAGAAGTTCCCCCCTCAATTTTCTAGCCTTTATGACTAAAATGACACATCATTTATATCCAATGGGTGACTGCAGCTTTTTTGTTCAAGAAGTTCTTTTCCTTGACTTCTTGTCATAGAAATAAATATCTAGTCATACAGGCAAAACTCAAAAGTGTAGTTCAAATTACAAAAGGAGGTAACAAAGACAATCTTCATGCTGAGAAAATGGTTATCCTGACACAGACACTCTTGCAAAGTGATTCATCCCAGCCTCAGAGGGGTGCTCAAAGCAGTCAGATGATTACTGTCTCAAAAAGCATATTTCTGTCTGATGGCCCACAGGGATGCTGGGTACCTTGAATTTAGATATTGTAAGACCTAAAGACGACCAACCTAAACTAAACATAGTTGTCTACAGTGCAGATGTCTACATGTGATTTTGTTGTCATTGCATTCAGGGAGACCTGATAGGTCCAGGCATTAGGGCAGTTAGTAGCCATTAGGGCAAAATTAATTTCACCCTTGATATGATTCTTAACTTTTGATTAGATGAGTGCCTTCCTACTTTTTTTAACTGCTTTGACTACATTTTTTTTGTTGATGATAGAATCTAGATGGCTGTTTTTATGTGTAGTCTCTTACAACGATGATCCATAAAAGTAGCTAAAACTGACCTCGCATGAAAACCCTTTTTTCTCACCTAGCATTGAAACCTCAGTGACATCTTTGCCTTCCATATTCCTTCCTCTAGATAACTGCATTCTCAAGGATGCCTTCTTACATTTACTTCTTTGCATCTGCCCTTTAAAATGACAAGTTGCTGTGGTGCCATGTTTTTAGTGAAACAGGGCTCTCCCACAGGGACTGTCACTTATACTGAGAAAACCTACTTTGCTATTACCAGCAATGTTTAGAGAGAGAACCACGGAGTCTCAGTGCATGTGGTCTCACACAGTGAAATAAAATGTGTCCCCAGAGTGTGATCCAGCTTTACACATCCACCACATGAATGATAACACCAGTGCTGGTCATCCTGGGCTCCCTTTGTAGTGAATGCTGGGGATGGGTGGAAAGAAAGCCTTTGAGGCACGATTCATCTGGATGAATTTAGGTCTATTTCAGGGTGAAGTGAATCACATCCCAAAAGAACTCTATAGGAACCCAGAATGACTAATGCAGGAGTAATCACCTGCATGACAGACACAGACAAGAGAGGCTTCAGTGCACAGCGTGCCTTAGCAGCCTCATGGAAGGTGAGCATCATTTTTGCCTGCCCTCATAGCCCAGTGACACAGCAATCAAGCAAGAGATTACTCACACCTATACAGATTTTATGCAGAACACAGTGTACAATGGTCAAGCTCCTCTGTCTTTTCTGTCTCCTGAGAACCTGCTAAGATTTAGAATGAATCATTCCTTGCTGCACCAAGCACGTAGGACTGGGGCTGCTGCATCTTCTGAAAGGTTCCTGCTGAAAGAAATAGTGGCTGCTTTGTTATTCTGTCTTTTCCTGCCTCTCAGGGGAAAAAATGAAGGCTTGGTATGTGGCAGTGGGGATCCCTGAAGCAAGGGGAAGTGAGAAGAAAACTCTGTGGTTTCTCACATCCTTTATTTCTGCACAGCAAAAGGGAGAAATGGCCCAGTTGTGTGACCAGAGGGAATTAATTTTAAAAACTGCACTGCTGTGAAGCTGCCAGGCAGCTGAAGAGAGGTTTTTCAAGCCAGTGATCCTGATTCATGTCACGGGGGCTGGGAGTGGATGTGCTCTGGTCAGGCTTCACTCTCCACACTCGGTGCAGAGGTCTCGTGCTCTAAGCCCTGTTGACTGAGGATGCTGGTGCTTGCTGAATTTGTTATCTCTGTTGGATCTGCAGAAATGAAAGGTGAGCTTAAAGGAAAAGCCACAAGAGGCCAATGAGGGAAGATGTTAGCAAGAAACATCTTTCTTTCACTTTCTAGCCAAAGACTTTTGACTACGTGGGTCCATATTTCATCATCAAAGAGTAGTTCAGAAAAAAAAATGAAGGAAAGAAGCATGTTAAATTTAACATGAGGCATGTTGAGAAACTACCAGATGAGTAAGAGAAGCATCTTAAAACAATAAAATACAGGATGTCTGGACCAACAACACATACCCCTGGAGTTCTCCAAGTTCCTGTTTGCTGATTTTAAAATATCTGTGATTTATATGTTTGAATTTTATCTTTTTCTAGTAATATATTGAAGTTTCTTACTGCCCTGTAAAATCTATTCTCAATAATTCTATAATAAATTAAGCTATGGAAAAACCTAGAGTTCTTCTCCTTCAGTGAGATGTTGTGGGAATTAAAAAAAGATTGGAGACAATCAGCTTTTCAAACCATTTTCTCAAAGTGTCTGAAAAAATGCAATCAGATGGCAGCTTCACTCATTTTTTTAATGATGTATGTAGAGGAGAACATAAATCTCCCAGTCATGACACAGATGTGAAACTGATGTTAGAACTAAAACAGACGAAGCTCCATTTCAGCCAAGAACCAATGTTTGTAGTGGTCAGACATCTCCATGTAATCCTTTCCATTAAGGAGGAGTGGAATAATATTCTATTTCTACAGTTATATAATAGCTGTATCTTGGTTAATTTCCCCGTGACACTGAAGTCAAAGGAAACATAATTACTTTCAACAAGGCCAGCTTTGTTACCTCTTTGTGTTTTGGTATTTTCCCCCTAATCTGAAAAGCTCTCAGCTACACGTTTTGCAAACTCAACACCAGCCACGAGGACATGGATGGATTAACCTCTCCCTAGTCAAGCTGTCCTGGCTTTGGAGAGCTGCAAACAGATGTCACAGCCTCCAGTGTCAGCCCTGGGAAGGGGTGATTTACCCCCTGGAGGAGTCAGGGGCAATTTTCCCAAGATTTTGCTGCCTGGCTTTTATCACGCCAGCTGCTTGTTTCTCATGCTCCTGGGCACACAGACACAGGTTTGTGCCCAGCTGCCACCATGCTCTAGGTCCAGGCTTGGGCTTTGCCTCTCTGCTCACATCTCCACAGCCTCAGGGGATGCTTGGCTGTGCCTGAACTCACCCTTTCCTGGGCTGGGTTAGAATATTGTGCACACACAGAGATGAAACACAGCGGAAAGTCAGGCAAATGCCTTTTTGCCAAGTTGTTCATTGAACTGGGATGTGAGAAAAGGGGCCTCACACAAAGAGTCATAAAGAGTAAATCCTTCTGAACCTCTCCCATGAGGAAAGGCTGAGAGAACTGGGATTGTTCAGCCTGGAAAAGAGAAGTTTTGGGGTGACCTAATTTGTGGCTTTCCAGTATATGAAGGGAGCCCTACGAGAAAGATGGAAAGAGATTATTTACAAGGGCCTGGAGGGACAGGACAAGGGGAATGGCTTCCAACTGAAAGAGAGTGGGTTTAGATTGGATATTAGCAAGAAATCCTTCCCTGTGAGGATGGTGAGGCCCTGGCCCAGGGTGCCCAGAGCAGCTGTGTCTGCCCCTGGATCCCTGGCAGTGCCCCAGGCCAGGCTGGATGGGGCTTGGAGCAGCCTGGGACAGTGGGAGGTGTCCCTGCCCATGGCAGGGGGTGGAATGAGATGATCTTTAAAGAACCTTCCAACCCAGTCCACTCTATGATTCCATAAATGATACCAGAGCTGTCAAACAACACTTATTTGCCAGTTTCCTATTGAACAATAATATCATGGTGAAAGAATCCAAATATGGATCCAATATTTTTTTTCTAGAGCATTTTGATATCACATTTCTGTATGGTAACCAGGTTAAGTTTGTGACTTAGTATTCATTATCTAAGTTAAAATAGTTATAGGCACAACACAAAAATTAATGAAATGGAAAAGCAACAAGTGAGGTAAAACTGAGAATCTATTGACTGGCCAATGAGGAGCACTTATTTTTTCAGGAAAACAAAGGAGGATTTAAGCCTATAAATAAAAATGAAGCTTTGCAGAGAGTAGCTTATGACACAGCAGTTGTGCTCGCCCCAAGAGCTCACCCCATCACACAAAATGCAGCACAAAATATTTCTTCACTCCCATTTAAACTTGCGTTTGCTTCTGTGGGGTGTGCACCTTTTTGACAGCTTCTTCCTGTGAGCAAATGAGCTCTTGCATGAGATGAGGGAGGAAACAAGAGTTAAGCCCACAGTAACTCCAGACTTTGCAGTGGGAGCTGTATGGGATCACAGTGCTTAGCTCAGCGGGAGGAGAGGATCACCAGGAAAGCCCTCAACCAAAGCTCTGCCAAAGTGGCAGTCAGACAAGACAGACACAAATCTGAGTGCTACCTTCACAGCAAGGAGGCTTGTTTGGACTGAATCTGACAAGATAAAATTAAACTGCACACAGCTAATAAATCTTAAATGAGCTTAATTTGTTATATGTATGTATATATATATATATATATATATATATATGTTTTTTAATAAGTGATGCCTCAGGCAAGGATGAGCAGTCCAGAAGGAAAAAGGTTTGGATAATTTTTTCTTTTGTAATTCTATAATCCTTAGTTTCAGCCTTATCTGCTGGGTTTCCTGCATCATTCCTGCCTCTGAAATATTCAGATTTGTGTTGGTTACATAAGCCGCAGTCCTGATGAGTAGTACTCAGCTAGACTGGGAGCCTAAACAGGAGTATGCAACTTCCAGGTCATTAAAGATAGACAGCTCATCTTGATTTCTTAACACTTAACCACTTACTTGTTCAAGAGCATTAAAAAAATTAAAATTTTGAATCTTGATTTTGAAGGAGTGACAGACTGTTTCTGAATGTCCAACCCAGCATTCATCTCCCCTCACTTAATTTCTCTGCAAATGTGACTCTCTAAACAGAAAGGTTGGATTTATTTCCAATAAATTTTTCACATGGGGTTGGTTATGACTATTATACTGAATGCAAGACTGAAAAACTTGAAGGACATTCCTTAATGGATGGACATGTACCATGGAAAATGTAGGATAGGTATCAGGAGACAATCCATAGGGGTAAGGTGTATGTCATGTGATGTGGCTTTTCCTTACAGACACAAAGCTGGATAACATTTCTTGGTCTGCCTTCAAGCTAGGTTAGATGAAGCTTTAAGAAATGCAGTGAAAGAAATAATGCTTGACTGACCTGTAGAAGGACTAGTGGAAGAGCTGTGGAAGAACTTCATGAGATTTTAGCATCCATAATTTTGACAATGATGACCCTCCAAAAATATTTCCGTCTGAACCCTCAGGACACTTGAAAATAATGAGGATAAAACCTATCAAACCTATGCATTTAGTTTGCTTTATTCTTAAACAGCACAAAAGAAAAAGCTCTTTTAATAACATCATACCTTTGCTAGAGGATCTCACCCCCAAAAAGATCTAAGATTGTTCCCTGGACAGGCTTTGGAACCCTGCTGATTCTGACCCTCAGAAACACAGGGTGACCAAAGTTCTGTCAGATATATTGGGCCATAGCTGCTGAATGCCTTAAAAATACACATAAAAGCCTTGAAATAAGTTGGGAATTTTAGAGGGTGTTGGCGTAAAATCTGTAAGACATGAGTGATGTGTCCACCCACATGCTGATGCCTTTTTCACAGGTCTGTCCTGCCCTGTGCCAGGGGCTGCGGCTGCCATTAGTGGCAGTGGGAGTCAATTACACACCAGCAATGCAGGGGAGGGTGAAAAGAGGCCAAGGAACAGAAGGACCTGTCTACCTTGAGCTGGATTTGGAACTCAGTTGCGCAGGTGCAAATGAAGATGTGAAGTGACTTTTCTGCATTTTGTGCCCGTGTAAAAGTGATCAGAGTTGTCTAGATGTTTAAAAAATACTGTAGTAGATTAGATATATATTTTCTAAGGGTTTTTTTAGACAGCCTAAACTACAAAACAATTCTATAATATCTATAATAATTATATGATGCGCACCTCCATTTCTATTTGTATTTCTATACACATGCCTTTTAATGTTCCTTATAAATGTATTTTTACATTTTACTCTTGTCTATCTATTGGTACAGTTTTTCTTTATTTCCTGCATTTCCAGATCTTTCTTACTGATTCACTTTGAGGTGCTTTTTCAAAGCTGCATGCCCACTAGACGCACGGGCTCGTGCTGTGATTCCTTCAGTTGTTGAGATATTCCATTGGCCTTTGCTCCTAAGGGAAAGCTGAACGTGCCCTTGACTTTGTTATTCTTCCATATTCCCTTTTATAGACCTAAACTGGAGGATTTTGTTCTGTTATTGCCTCTGCAAACTCTTGTGAGACAAGTTGCAGACCTTGTTTCACACAGAAGGTCACACTGTGGGGTCAGGGGACACCATTCCCTTATTTCACTGGAGGTTTCAGCAGGGCCTTTAGCCCACAGAATTAAGGGAGATGTTCAAATTGTACTAGGTACTGAAGAAAAAGCAGAACTGTTCCAAAGATGGTCAGCATGAAGTTAAGATAAATTAAATTGTACAAAATGTGCACCATCACATGCACAAATTATTCCTTCTGTGATGAAATTGTCTAAGGCTGGTCACTAAGCGCCCACTTGAAGCACCAACTTGTTGTCCCTTTAAAGTAAATTAATCAGAAATAGTGATACAATACTATGGAAGAGAAGGCAAAAAACCCCATTATTTGAAGGAACAACTGTACAGATCATCCAATAAATCATCAGGGGATGAACAAGATAGCCTGGTAAGCAGCAAAGGATTCTCTGCACTCTTTCTACCCCTGCACAGCCAGCAGTTTGAGGCAAGCCAGTGTGTCCTATCCTATGCATAAATTTCAGGTACATTGCAGTGCAAAGTTATAATTAAAAATGCCTCTTACTCTGTAGTCCCTTCACAAGCTGCAAGGGCTTCAGAATTTTACAGAAAGCAGTCAATCATGTGATAAATGAAATCTCTTTGAGAAGGGGAGTGACTTCTTTTGAGCCTATGATGCAGCTGAACAAAAGGATGCTCTGTGCTCACAGGAGGCATTTTGGTCCTTCAACAAGCCCAGAGAAACCAGCACCCAGTGATGGCAGAGCTCTGGACAAATCACTGCTAGCACAGGGCTGACTTGTGCTAGAAGCTCCCCACACTCTTAATGATGTTATTAATTTATTTTTTTATCTTTTGCATGTCCCCTTACAGTCTTTCATGTCACTTGCATGTAGCATCTTATAAAGATCAGAGATTTCAAGCTCCACAGCCCCTCCCTTTTGGACTGTGAGGAGCTGCTAATTCTGTTTTACACATGACACCATCAGGCACAGAGCAAGGCTTCCCATAAAGCCATGGTGTTAGACCCACACCTATTCCAGCCTTCCTAACTCTGAGCTTGCACCCTCAGCCAGCAGTGTTTTAAAGATTTGGCTTTAATACACTCCCACTGAAGAAAATTTTAAGGCTCTATTGAGTAAAGAGGTCTTCATCATCATGGATGACTGTTTTAAAAACATCTGGGATCTAAAATACTTAAAAAATGGGTATAAAAACCCCACATAATGGAAAATAGTAGAGTGTGCCTGGATGTCTGTAGTCTACAAGCACATTTTTCTGTGTTAATAGGATGGTCTGTATGTCAAGAAGAGCACACCTGTCTGCACACAACCCTTGCTTCATTCTGTCACTGGATAGAATAAAAGATGCCTTTATGAGGTGGAAACATGAGCAGTCTGAAGGAAACTCTTTCCACCCCAGTGTTTTTTGGGCCTGGGATTACCATCCTGGGTTTCACTCAGATCTCTAAATGGATTCTCCCTGGGAAACAGGAGGTTACAAAAGCAGATGTCTGCTAGACACAATTGTCTATTTCCCCCCAAGTGGCAAAGTCACTCAATTTGCTGAGCGGAGAAACCACTACAGTGCAATCCATAACAACTCAAGGCACTTGTCTCAGAGCACAAGATTCTTTCATTACCCTCTCCCAACCTTCAGCGTCACTTCAGACACACATTATTAAACCACAGCTAATTATTAAATATTTAACAAAGACTGTACAGTGCGTTGCAACTACCAAGGTAGGCAGAGCTGTACAGATTGATTTCTCCGTGTCTGGAGCTCAGTATGCATCAAACAGCATGGATGCTTTGAAATTTCAAATCACAAGGCCAAGTTTTGATGGTTGATAGTGCTCAAAGGGGAGTGATTTCCTTAGCCCATGAATATTTTTATGATATTGAAGAAACATCCAGAAAAGAGAGAAAATCTTGGAATCCTAAAAAAGAAAAGATCTTCAAAGTGAAAAAATTTATATCTCTGGTTTAGTCAAAAATTCTTTTAGATAAATATGAAATAGTTGACCATCTTAATCTATCATTAAGATGCAATTCAATTTTTAAAAGCTAAAGTTTCTTTCAAATGGAAGTATTTTCAATTTTTTAAATTAGAAAGAAAAGCGCCTTCAAATTTTGAGGAAAACAAGAACAATTTCAGCAAAGTCAGCCTCATTCAGTGACAAGTTTTCCCTACGTGACCTTTCAAACTTTGGAGTTGGCAGCTTGATGTTTACGTTTCAGCTCTAAAGACCTTTGTTTAAATCCAATTTGCTTGTCATGTAGAATAAACGTTGGAACTTCTCTTTAATCCTTTCACAGATATTTCTGCACACAGATTAATGAATTTTAAAGCCATTATGATCACCTAGTCTGACCTTCGGCATAACACGAGTCATAAAATGTCACCCAGCAATTTTGCATCAAGCCGAATCATCTGTGGTTGAGCTAAAGCTGTCACACCACGGAGCACGACTCTCAACATATCCAAGGCAGAGGAGCAGTAGCAAGAACCACAGCTTAGCAAAGACAGTTTTCTGTGTCAGAGAGGAGTATTAGCCAGTTGAAGTTGCTATGGTACCAGAAAGTGCAAAAAGTACAAAATTAGTTTTTTGATGCCTTCAGAGAAAGTCGTGTAAGAAGTTTCCTGTGCATGTTCTTTGGGATGGTCCTTATTTATTTATGTCAGGGGTAAGCAATCTCAGGCACACTCTGTTATCACTATTGCAACAGGACTGCAACCTCAAGTTTTAATCCAGATTCCAGGAATGTGGGCTGGGAAGGACAATTTAAGTGTGGGTGAGGCTTTGAGAAGCCTGGTCTAGTGTGAAGAAGAGATAGAATGGTTTGAGTTGGAAGGGACCTTAAAACTCATCCAGTGCCACCCCCTGCCATGGCAGGGACAGCTCCCACTGTCCCAGGCTGCTCCAAGCCCCATCCAGCCTGGCCTGGGGCACTGCCAGGGATCCAGGGGCAGCCACAGCTGCTCTGGGCACCCTGGGCCAGGGCCTGCCCACCCTCACAGGCAATAATTAATTCCCAAAATCCAATCTAACCCTGCCCTTTGTCAATTTGAAGCTATTCCCTGTTGTCCTGTCACTATGTACTTTTTTCCAAAGTCCCTGTTTACGTTTTGGAGACGTTGAGCAAATATTACAATAATTAACCTGGATAAATATTTTTAGTTGCCCTCCTCTGAAGTGCAGAATTACAAGGGTGGGATGGAAGGGAGGGAATATGATGCTTCCCAATGACCATGGCCAATCCAGAGTTTTTCATCCTTCACCAGCACATTGCAGTTCTCTTTCTTTTCCCTCAAGGCACAAATGGGTTAACTATGAGACTCATGTAGGTTTTTTTAATAATCAGCCAGAGAACTGGGGTTCAATACCTGTGATGCTGGCTCCTCTGTCTGATTTTTAGAAGTAGACGCGCTTGTAAGTATTTAACAGAGTCAATATTCAATGGAAAATTGGGAATAAAGCAACATTTTCTTGACTGGAATGTGCTTGATCTGGTTAAACTTCCGTCAAGAAAGTTTTATCAGGGCCAAAAAAATTTTTTTTCAGTGAAAATGAGGATCAGATGATTTTGGTTCATGTGAAACAGGGAATCAGACCCTATGTAGGTACAGTCTGAATATCTGTACCCCAAAAGTGCGTCTGTTGAAAGAGATTTTTGAAAATGCACCTGGTTTTCCCTAAAATGGCTTTAAAAAAGAAAAAGCAAACTAAAAAAGAGAAATTGTCAACAAAAGAAAGGTTCTTTGAATTAATTTGAAAAGTGCTGCAGATCAACAGTCTTAGCTCCCATCCAACTTTGGGTGGGCTTCATGTTCCTGTTCTTATAATCAACCTTTCTCAGAACCACAGAACCACCAGACCAGATTATGGCCTTCAGACAAGAAACATCATCATTCCTCAGAGAAATTCCATCACCATTTCCATTAAGACCAATTGAAAATGTGCCTGTGAGTTAAAGGGGGTTGCTTTAAAGCCATTTTGAAAGACTGTCTGTGGCCATGGTGGGGTTGGATCACACCCTGTGTAAAGAATGAAGACGTGCAACCTGCAGAATTTGTTTGCAATGAAGTGGGAGCCTTGCACCAGAGCAGCCCAATGTTCACTCACTGGGTGGAAAAATCATCAGATCAAATGCCTCTGTTCCCCATAAAGTCTCCAAAGCAGAGAAAAAAAGTGATCTCACTGGCAATTATGGGAAGTTTGTGACACGTTTTCTTAAAACTGGTTTCCTTTGTGATAGACTTTGAGGAAAACTACGTGTGTGTTGCCCTTGAATAGAAAGGAGATGCTTTTTCTGTGAAACTCAGCAACCAGATAAGAAAAAAATGAAATGAAAGAAATGAGAATGAAAGACCCTAAATTTTTTAAAATTAGTAAGTTTAAGAGGGCTAAGAGGACTGAAAAAACCCTTCTCCCTTTCCTGCCCTGATAATTGCATGCAGAGCATTTCCTCTTTCCTTTTTCCTCATATATTCTAAAATATTAAGGAAGATAAATTTGAAAACTAAATCATAGGTGAAGTAATCAGAGAGAGAGGCTGAGGGATTGAATTTTGTGGATGAACAATATAAGCCATCAAGGACGCCTTAATTGTCTCACTCAATAAGGCATAGCCAAACCCAAACTGTGCTGGACTAAGATCTTTCATTAAGTGAGGTTTTAAAAGTAGACTTTTTTTGTTCTTAAAAAAAAAAAAGATTAATAATTCTCATTTTACATGTGCTGATCTGACTGCTGCTGCAGAGAGCTGGAATAATTTCTGCCAACACTCACTGCCAGGTTTGGTTTGGACAAGTCACACCTATAACAAGTGTTTTGGGGCCTGTGTGTAACCTGCTGGCTCTTGTTAAAGTACATTTCAGCCTTTGATGTATGTGAAACAATATTGTCAGTCCCCCTTACCACACAAATCACAAGTCTGACTAATAAAAACACAAAGATTGTGTATGTAATAATGAGCTCCCGAAGGGTGGAAAGAGGGTTCTTTCACACTGAGCTGCACACAGGCACGTATTAATGCAGTTTGATTTGATCACTGGAAAATTTTGTCCTGTAATTACTAAGCAAACATGAGGTGGAATGACAGGGAAGTGCAATGAAACGGGGCTTTGAGGTGGAAGATGGATTTTCAGAAAGTGCAGTTGGGAGGGAACACATACAAATCCTGCACAACTGCCTTGAATTACAAGGGACCCACTGGTTAAAAAGATTAATTGTAGGCTCACTTAGTCCAGCAGGACCTGTATGGGGCAGTATAGACCAAGAATTATTGTGCAAGAAGTGGATTTGGGGCATGTGGGCTCTCATACAGTAGGCACCACTTTTGGAAAACATCAGTTTTTCTGAGTGGCTCCTGTTTTCCTTCCAAAATTATTGATTTTTGTTAATATAAAATTCAGTTTTAATTTTAATACTTTTTAGCAGGATTGTAACATTTCCTTTTATTGGATGTTATCACAACATGCAAAGTAAATTTACTCAAAGTCCTTCAGTATATTCACAAATACCACTCCACTGCATAATGATATCAATCACTGTACTTTAATTTTCAACTTTTTTTTATTCATAAGCATTAAAGATCTTTTTACAATGCCAAATATTCTACAAATGTGTGTATTTCTCTAAGGAATCTACCAAAATTTGGATTTTTCGCAGACTTCCTTGGTGCTGCTCACAAAAGTCTAACCTGCTTTGTGGCAACTATGAATAAGAAATGGAAGGATTTGCTCAAGCGCCCATAAATCTTGGTTTTCCTGCCTTCCCCGACATCTATACTGCCAGACGGAAGGACATCATGACAAAGATGATGCTTGCACAGTTCTTTCACTTCCTTTGTGTGCTGTAAGGTGGAAATAGGCGTAGCTGGGCAGAATCTTTGAGTTTAACAAAAAGAGGGTGTAGCACATGTCCTGGTGGTGACCGAGAGTGAGCAGTGAGCACTGGGCATCTCACCCACTCCAACCCCACTCTGAAGGCCAATTCTATCTCTTTGCAAGAGGGCTTTCAAATTTGGCATTAACTTGGAGAATGGTATATTCATACCAGGTGCCGTGGGCTTGGGTCAGTATCCGGACCCAGCACATTCATTCTCCTCTCAATTATACAGGAATTGCCTGTGCTCACAGCATTTCAGTGGCACTTACAGCCTGGCACATGCTGTAAAGCCTCCAGAAGTTACAGGGTTGCAGTAAACCTTCTTGGGAAGACTAACAATTAATTTCCAGCGAACAATAAAAATATAAGTATTAAAGGTCCTAGTAACAATGGTGAGGACTGGTGAAGCATTTATTACTCTCCTTTGTGTCTCACTTGA
Organism: Melospiza melodia melodia; assembly: GCF_035770615.1. NCBI lineage: Eukaryota > Metazoa > Chordata > Aves > Passeriformes > Passerellidae > Melospiza > Melospiza melodia. The sequence goes on from NC_086226.1 coordinate 2,795,102, forward strand.
AACATTTATCACCACTGAACTAGCTGGTTATCCCCTTTTAATTATTTCATATGGAATAATTAAATAAAATGAAGACAATAATGTTTTATAGATGGTTATGAGGAGGAACAATTTTTCTCAGGAAACTGAATATGGATTTTTATCCCTCCCCTTTACCTCCCAAGACTTTAGAGATCTAATGTATTCAGTGCTGCTGCATAAAGAGAGCCCCTGAATTCTCTGAATTATTTATTTTTAATAGTTAACCATCATTTGAATGTCTCACCTGGATGACCTATGATTGAAGATAAAGCCTCATTGAGCACAGTGTTTTGTTCTGATGACAGATTTCCAGACAATTTCCCGTGTGTTATATGAGAAGCTGAAAATCCTTCATGCTGCCCATATTTAAAAGGGCCACACAGCCCTGCTGAGGTTTCCCAGGCATCCAGAGCTGTGATCCTTCCCTCTCTGCTGGATGCTGCCCTGTTCTGGAGGCACAGGACAAGAATACAAAAACTGAGATGGCAATTTCCATTGCTGCAGCCCTTCAGACCTTCTTGCCTTCCCTGTGGCCACAGCTCACAATCTTAACCCACATGAGGATATGGATCTGGAGATGCATATGGACAGGTGAATGGGGCTCTGATCCATCCAGTCTGGCTCAAGATGTCCCTGCTCATTGCAGGGTGGTTGGGCATGGTGGCATTTAAAGGTGCTTCCCAACCAACTTTGTCCTATGGCTCTGTGGTTCCACGGGTTAGAGGGTCAAAGAGGCCAAGGTGCTTTGATGAAAATGCTCAAGAGCAGCACAAAATGGAGAAGCAGAAGCACAAAACTGGCTGCCAACTTGTCTTTGTTAGATAAAGACTACTTTTGACTCTATCTTCTTGCTGTTTGCCAGGTAAGGTCCCTTGCACAGGCAGAAGTTGGGAAAAAATAGATGGACGTGGCCTCTGAGCAGATGAGGTACGTGTACACTCAGGTTTCACATCTCTGGAGAAAATTTCTATGGAGTATAAAATATTTCTATTTTATACTCAAGTTAAGTTGCAATTAAGCTGTGTATAAAATAAGATCAGGTAATCTAGTCCACAGTGCAAGCTGAAACTTGTGGCAACACGCAGGGGAGAGAGAAGGAAGTGTCAGTGAGAGCAGTGAGGGTGGAACTCATGGCTGGGCCTCACAGGCATTTGAGCATGTTTCTGCCTAGAGCCAGTGAAGAAAGATGAGTATTCCCAAGCAAGGAGGGACAGCACCTGAAACAGAGCACATGAATCACCCTCCTGTGCTCTGGAGCTGCTACAGCTCAGCCCACAGCCTGCAGGAGTCCTTGCAGGAGGTGATGGTGGAGTCAGCAGGCAGATGGGCCGAGAATGGCAACCTACATTTCCTGCTGCACAGATCCCACCAGCTAGCAGTGCTTTTGCCTCTTTGATCCTGCTGAGTTGCCAAAGAGGAGCAGAATAGCTGGCTCTCCTGCTGACTTCAGTAGGCCAAACCCTTTTGCAGCAAGTTCTCTGAGGGCCCTGTTGGAGGGGAGCATAGCCGCTTCCATGGAGGATGTTTCTTCCAGCAGGCAGAGAGGAGGGCCTGCAGCAAACTGTGGCTTTTCTCAGCAAACAGTCTTTTCCTATGTGTAATCACAATAACAAATTCAATCTTGATATTAACTGAACTTAGAAAAGTACGTTATAAATGGAAGTTTTTGAAAGAAAAGGTGATCCTCTAGCTAAGGTGCTTTTGACTTGAGGGTATTCCTAAGAAGACCCTTAAGTTCTGAATCTGGAAAAGCAATCACTATTAACAGCACAGCTCTTATAATATTTTCCTATTTAAGATTTGCTTGCCTGTCACTATTGTTTGATCATAAATATATTCATTCTATAGCTTAATGAAAAGAACTCTTTTTACAGCTTCAACTGAGCAGATCTGGGGAATTCTGTGGGTGGTGGTTTTCTGTTTGTTAGGTTTTTTTTTTTTTTTGTGGGGGGGAGGTGTCTGTGCTATTGAATGTCTAATCTGGGCTGTGTCAGCCTGCACATCTGAACACACACAGACTCTCAGCATCAGAGTCAATGTTGTTGTTGTTTCTTAAATTAGTTCATGTCCACACGGAAACATTTAACCCACCAATGTTTCCCTCCAGCCACCTGCCCTAATTCCAGGACAACAGTGCTGTCCTGTGGTCTCATTCTTGGCTCGTTCTCAGTCCAGTTGAACAGCAAACCCTCTTAGAAAATTTGTTTCTCACAGGGCTTCCAGCGTCATAACTTACTACAGGAAAAGGCCATAATTTTGACTTGCTTTACAGATGTCAAATCCTTCATGGAACTCAGTTTAAACTTTAGGCTCAATGTCAAAAATAATACAAAAAACTGGCTGTAATTACCTCCTGGAGTTAGCTTGCAATAAATTAAAATAAAATTTTAAAAAATCTATCCCACATTTTAAAGGAATTTTGACTTTCTGCCTAGATATATATTTTTTCACTCCTTGCTTGGAAACTTTAAGAAGGGAACAATTAATGAAAACCAATTGCTCAAAAAGACATGGTTTTCAGATCATGTTTGTTTTCATATCTTAAACTAGCTCACTGTGCCTTAACATAGTTTTAATTCATAAGAAAACCCCAAGACAGATTAGAAATGTAGATTAGAGGAGGAAAGATATAATTTTTTTTATTTTACTTTGACCCTATGTTATTCATTCCTTCCTGGAAACCTAATTTTTTTTTTTTTTTTGGCTGCTCTAGTACTTTATTATTTTTTATAGTATGCATTATTGTAATTAAAGGGGTGTATATTTTTATAGACAAACCCCTATTTTTGCTTCCACTGCCAGAAACTGTTAGTAGCATGCAAATTAAATGCAGACCTTTGGAATGGCAAAAAATTTTGACTTGTGCCCCTCCTCCAGCACACTATAATTTTTACTAGTGCACTTTTTTCTTTCTTGGGTGTAATAGGAAACAAAAGGTCTGTGCTTGCTTTGAGGAGAACAGATTGTGCAGGGTTTGGGACCTGAATAGGAGTTGGAAATATGAGCCCAGATAGCTTGAATAATTTTTTTAAGCTAGAGGGAAAAACACTGTTTGTTTAGGAAAATATGAGTATATTTAGGTGTTTATCCATCACAAAATCTGGACTTCCAGGCTACGAGCAGGTAGAGCCCTTGATACACTATTGATCCATAGCTGGGCATTTGCCCACCGATTGGGTTGGACTGGGCAGTACAGCCAAGCACCAATATCAGAAGCATTGTTCCTTCTTAAATTGCCTGTTTTGAAATGAAATGTTACCTGTTTTGTCCCAAATTAATGCTCTGCCATGCTGGTTTTACCACCTGGGCCCACCGTGGCTGAGAAGGCTCAGCTGCTTTAACACGCGCAGAGGGAGCATGAGGTATTCCAGCTCTGAAATCTCTGCTTGGAAGCAAACTTGGAGCTCTGCCTTCTGCAAATAGACCCTGTTACCCTCTGAAAACATCTTTCCCTGTGGCATGGACTTTTCCCCTCCTCTCACTCCTGACTGGCTGTTCTGCATGGGTTTGAATCCCTCTTGACTCTGCTTCCTGAAGTTTGGCTTGACCCTGGGCCATAAGTCTTGCCCAGATGTTAAGTTTGATCCAATCCTTGGTTGTTCTGGCTTTTGCCGCCTGGTTTTGAGCACAGTACATAATTTATCAGTTGTTTCAGTCTAAACTCAGTCTAAAGCCTGTGAAACTACTCTGCAGTTGTTATATGCGTGTATATTTATATACATACATCTCTCAACACCAACCCCAAAATATTTTGCATGACTTTCAATTTAAAAAATATTTTGCATGACTTTCGATTTAAAAGGAAAAAAAATTATCTAACTGTAAGTTCAGAATATCTGTGTTGTCAAATCAGTCAGTTCCTGTTAGGGGATTACCATTTGAAATTCAAGATAGGAGCTTTTCAGCGTAAATGGTGAATTAGCTGCTCTATATTTAAACCTAAAAAAATAATGTGCTAATTTCTAAGTTGAAGACCTTGGAATCCTGACTAAAATTGCTTGTGTTTTTCAAATTCTATATAAGAAGCATGAAGCACAGTGTGTAAAATACTGCAAGTTTTGCCAACATTTTTTTGCATTCATCAGTGTGTAAAACTAACTGTCTGAACTAATTGCTGCCAGAAACTCACTTTATAGAAGTGATCATAATGAGTAATTTTTTGAGCCTAATGGATTTGCTTCAAGGGGGAAGCAAAATGAGCCAACAAAGAAGTATGCAGAGTTTTCCAAGGATTTAAGGTCAAATAAGACACCAACTTTCAGAAGTGTAATGAATGACAAGTAGGAAATCAGGACTTTCAGACACAGGAAAAGGTCACCGTTCTACTGTAAGTGAGGATGCTTCAATAAATCAATATTTTTTTTCTTGCATATGACAGAGTAATTCTGTTATCCCAACACAGAGAAATAAAAAAAATCAGCATAATTACTGGTGAAATTAAGCTGACAATTTGTGGTAATTTTCATATCTTTTTTCAGTTTTATATTTTTAAAATAATCTTTAGTAACTTTATAAATGATGAAAAAAATGGTGTCACATTTTACGATGCTGATTCTTGCAGGATGACAGGAGACACAGGTACATTTAATCATCCATCCTGTGGGCTCCCCTTCCCCATTCATTACCCTGACAACCCCAGCCCAGCCCAGTGGCTGATCTCACACAGACCATTAGTGTGCTCACAAATGGGGATGTTGAGTGTCTGCCTCACACATCATCCTAAAGCATGGCTGAAGATGAGAAGAAAGTTCATTTTCGTGTGGCTGAAAACAGGGAGTCAAGGAAAAAGTAGATGAAAATTGGTAAAATCTGTATTTTCCCTATTGTTGAGAGAAGAGAGATGTAGTTCAGCTTGTTTGGGGCAAAGAAATAATCTCTACATACTTAGTTGACTTAGTCAACTGGGCAGATTGTTCCCACACAGAATTTTTCCTGACTCCATTTTCCTCAAATTTTAAGTCTCCTAAATCCCCACTAAATTATAATAAACATGCATCTGTAATAAATTTTACTCAAGACAATAATTCTCCCACTGAGCTTGGGAAGGCCTAAGTTATGGATTTCACTTTCTTGAATAATATAGGTGTTTGTTTTAACTAACCTTAAAAAGTCACAAAAATACCACTATCAGATATTCGGGCATTCCTACAAGATAGTACCAAATGTTGATGTCAAAAGAGAAACAATTAAAAAAAAAAAAAAAAGCAGCACTCAAGAACACATGTTTAAAAAATGTCTTGCCAAGTGATGTAGTAAAAGGTAAAGGAGAACCACAATCACAGCTTTTATATCTCCTCTGATCACCTGTGCCTTTTATTCCTTTCCCCTGCAGGAACCAGGATGTCTTTTCGATCTGCAGAATCCATACAAGATGTGACAAGAAATTCCAACCTATCAATATGGGGGAAGAGAGAGAGAGAGAGAGAGATGCTGATTTCCATTTCTGAAACAGGTATAATGTTCAGAGGCTTTACAAGGATGAATTTAGAGGAGACAAACTTCCTCCTCCAGCACTGCCTTTTGTATCCTGCACACTCTCACTTCACCAGACACATCTGCGCATCACTTTGCAGAATTTCCAATCTAGGAATTTCCAGTCATACAGGTATCATGCCTCTGTGTTGTCTTGAGTTTTTAGGGGCTATATGTATAGCATTTTCACACTTTACTGGATCACCTTCAAGAGTCACTTGAATGTTGTAACAAATGAATTGTTAATTTTTGCAACTGTGGATGTTAATGGTGCATCAGTCTTGAGATCTCTGCTCCCCACTCACAGCAATTTTGCCTCTGGTTGGCTGAAATGTGCTATGTCTAGACCAAATTAATTGGAATCAGCTAAGAAATATTGAGGGGAAATAAAATGGCTTGAGATACACTGAAGGGAAGATGGGGTGAATAATCTTGTTTGGGTTTTGGGGCTGCAAAACTAGCAGAACAAAACAGATAACTTCATTTCTATCAGCTAGGACAGTTCTATCTATTCACCTGTGAAAATCTGTTCTTGCCTGACAGAGCAATCCTATTTCTGCATGGCTGGAATTTTGTTGGCACTAATCAAGCTTTTTTTTGTTGAAGTATTTGAACACAAATGAAATGTGAAGATACTGTAATGTCTCTTTTCAGGATGGAACTTTATGATTAGAAGTATAAATTTTCCCAGGCATTCCCACATGTTGCAACTTTGCCATGTCTGTTTAAGATGTCTGAAGAAGTTTCAAAGTGCAAATATTTTGTACTTTCTCTGTTCATCTCAAAAAAGAAACTATTACAATACGCTCATATTCCTGCCATCTGATTGCTTCTGATGGGGAGTTGATTTTTCACCAAGAATTTGGGATTTTAGTGGCAATGAGACTTCCTAAACTAAAACAGAACCAAACTAAACCAAAATCTAAGCAGGAGGCTCATCAGGGACATTAAAGCAGAGTGTGAGATGGTTGATGAAATCACTGATTTGGTAAGATTTGCAGCCAAAAGTGGAGGCCACCCCTAACAAAGAAGAAAAAAAATCAGGTCATTCTCTTCACTCAGTCTTTAGGGAGGTGCTGTGCTGGACTTTGCTCTCACCAGCAAGGAGGGGCTGGTGGGGTATGTGGAGCTCAAGGGCAGGCTGGGCTGCAGTGACCATGGAATGATAAAGTTCCAGATCCCTGGGGAAGTGAGGATGGCATTCACAAACCTTCCTGCCCTGCACTTCAGGAGGGCAGACTTTGGCTCCCTCAGGGAGCTGCTTGCTGTGGGATGGAGACATGGAGGGAAGAGGGGCCCAGGAAGTCAAGGATTGCCTCCTCCAAGGTCAGGAGCCATGGAATCCAATGAGTAGGAAGCCAGGTAAAATTACCAGGAGTCCTGTGTGGATGAAGAAGGCGCTTTTGGGTGAGCTCAAACACAAGAGGAAGGCCTACAAAGGATGAAGGTAAGGACCTGGGAGGAATGCAAGAGACATTGTCCAGGCAATCAGGGAAGATACTGGAAAAGATAAAGGGAAGATAATGCCCTGATAGAATTATAGAATTGAATCTGGCCAGGGATGACAAGGACAACAAGAAAAACTTCTATAGGTATGCCAGTGGTAAAGGGAAGAACGGGAAAAATGTGACCCCTCTCTGGAAGGAGAGGAAAAACCTGGTTACCCAGGATATGTGCAAGACTGAAATGCTCAACATTAGTTGCTCAGTCCTCACCAGCCAGCGGCCCAGCCACACTGCCTGGCTCACAGCAAGACTGGCAGAATGAGGAACCTGGCTTTGACAGGGCTTCTAAAGCCAGCATCATGTGAGCACCTGTGAGCACAGGACTTTCATCATGCCCTCTAAATGTTAAATTTTCTCACCTGGTCTAAGATCCATGCTCAAGTCTAATGCTGCAGACCAATGAGTTCCACAGGAAGGCTGTGCTGTAGGGTATTTCCTTTATTTGTTTTAAATTTACCTACCATTTATTTTAACATATGAGCCCCAGTTCTCGTATTACTGTGGAGTGTAAAGAGAAGGAATGATCAGCTTTTCTTACACTATTCATCATCTTAAATAGGCCAATTAAGCCCATGTAATTATCCTTCTTTCCAAGTTAAATAATCCAAGTCTTTGCAGCTTCTCATATGGAAAGTCCATCATGCCTCTAAACCATTGAGAATTATATGGTGCTAATTTAAAACACGGCCACTTGTAACATGTGTATCTATGTCTATTTCTGCTGACACCGTGATTGTCAGCTAACTGAACATGTGTAAAATGCAGCTCCAGCTGCTTGCTCCCACACTGGCTAATGAAGGAACGCTGGGTCCTGGCATGAAGTGGTGATTTCTGTGTGCTGAGTATGGCCTGTCATGTTTCAGGGGATGCTGGGAGCCACGGACACTTAAAATTATTGGATATATTTTTAATCCCTGATCTCTAGAGACAAGGGGCTCTTTGACTATGTCCACACCACCCCGTTCCCCCGTCGGAGTTTCCCATCGGACTGGTGCAGCCCCAGAGAGAGGAAAATTCAGTTATTGCTGGAGTCCAAATAATGTCGAGGGTCCCCAGCTGAGATCAAGGCTTCATTGTGCTCTCAATGGCATAAACTCATACTTAGAGACAACCCCTGCCCTAAAGGGCTTGCAGTCTAAATAGGAGAGACAAATAAAGGGTGGGAGAGAAAATAAATGTGGAGTGACTTGTGCAGCTGCTGGAACAGCTGCTCTCAGAGGGAGATGGGAACAGGACCCAGTTTGGAGGGTCTTGGGACAGCGTGTTAGCTACTGGGCTGTCCTGCTCCACATTTTCCTGCGGAAAATGACATTTTAATCACTGCATCTTGAAAACACCTGGTCAGGGAGAGCCCGGGGGACAGAGAAGTTAAAATGCAAACAGCTCCTTGGCAGCTCGGCACCCTTGGGCTGTGTCTGCTGCTGCTGAGGGCAGACCCAGCACAACAGAGAGGACCTGATGTGGGAAAGGGCACGCTGAAAGAAATGTGGTGTCTCCTTGTGGTCGCAGGTCACTGGTTGATGTTAAGCGCTCAGGATTCAGGCCACATGAAAGCTTTGGCCAAATCCTGAGCAAATGAGGACTGGTAACTCATTTACTCGTAAAAGAGGCCTTTGACTCAAAAATCTCAGGAACATTTAGGTCTGGAACCAGATTTTAGTGCGTCTTTGCACTCCAGTGCGGGGAGCTCTCTGGCCCTGTGTGTGGAATCAGCTGCTGCGGCATCTTGCAGTTCACATGCAATGCTGACTAATGAAAGGAAAGAGGTGAAAGCCTGCAACTGAAGGGCTTTTGCTGCCAGGGACATGCACAGCTGCACTCCCTGCGATCTTTCCTTGGCAGAACAAAGTCTCTGCCAAGAGCTGGTGAAGGCTCTGGGAGCCTGTGCTCTTGTCCACACTGCAGACCCAGGTAGTGAACCATTTTTGTCACTCTGAGCAGCGCCTCCCATGCAGTTTTATGAGCAGTAGTAAAATCTTACTCTTTCAGGCTGCTAAATTTGACTAGATTTCCTACTTGTGAATGTATTTGCCATCCATGCAAGAAGCATTTCACATTCTCTGCCTGACACAGAATTTAAGAAATTTCCCGGTGTCTCAGGAGGACCTCCTAACACGGGGATCCCTGCTGAGCAGACAAGACCTGCCAGGGTGTTTCCTAGGATTACCTGATGCTCTTCAGTCACTCCTCATTTGAGGCATTTTTCCTGTCTGACTGAATTTCCAAGGGACAGAGCAGTGCAAAAGCCGTAGGGTTTGCTGTGATCTCTGCAGAAGGTTCCCTCTTCTGAGACTCTTTTTCCACCCTCTTGCTTGCAGCTACTTCAAGAGACAGACTTCTCCCTCCCATCCCCTTTGAGATGGAAATGACTGATCCAGCTCATACTTGTATTTTTTTTTTCCCCATAGGTAGTAGGCTCTTCTGCTTTTGTGCACTGCCTGTGTCTCTGCCTCATGCTCTGCACCCCAAACACCTTCCAGCAAGCCTGGTAGCCTCACAGCTTTAGCACTAGCCAGCTCACTGCCATGGCACAGGAGGGACATCTTCCATGCACAGCAGCACTTATGAGCAGGTACACAGCCCATTAAGACAGTGCATTTACAATTACACACACATTTTACAACTCTCAGTGCCTATAGGTAGCCACATGGTATATTTGGGACATAATTTTCCTCAGGACTCTTGTTACAATATTCCAGCTACAACCTTCAATTTTCTCACAGTGCGTTTCCTTCCCCCTCTCCGAATCACTGCTAAAAAGTCTCTTAAAGATCCTAGATTTTAAATCTAGGCAGAACCTCTCTACCACTAGCTCCTGGCAAAAGGGCTGGGCAGCTCATGGAGATATCCCTGACGTAATTGTGTGATTTTTGGGATGCTCTCAAATTATGTTAACTTGTGTGAGGCCCTGGCACAGGTCTCCCACAGCGGCTGTGGCTGCCCCATCCCCGGAAGTGTCCAGGGCCAGGCTGGACAGGGCTGCCAGTGGCCTGCTCTAGGGGAAGCTGTCCCTGCCCATGAGAGGGGTGAGGAATGAAGCTTAAGGTCCGTTCTAACACAAAACACTTTGTGATCCTGTGATTCTTAGTAGTTGAAATTGAGTAAAATTGAGAAATATCCTCCTAGGGTGGCTTTGTTTTGTTGCTGCCATAGTACAGTGCCCTCTCCTAGCAGGGACAATGTGACAGCCCTCAGAGGCCAGCATCCTGCCAGCTTAGTTGTGAAAACCTCATCGAGCAGCATAGCTGTGTCTACAGCAAGATTTTATTGGCAAAGACACATTGGCTGGGTACATTTGAATAATTTTTTTTCACACTCTTAGCCAAAGAAGCTCCGCCAGCAACATCTCCTAGCAAAGACTTCACGGCAAGTAGCCCACTACGAATGCACTCACTGAGGCACGCAGAACGGTCATTATAAAAGATATTCCCCAGCTCTCTGCTAAGTTCTTGTTAGACTCAGATATGTAGCGAAGTTAAAAAAAAAAATTAAAAAAAAAAAAAAAAGAGGAACCAATCTGCCAGCCGCTTAATGTGAGTCAACAGCTGTCTCCTTGTGCTGGTAGGAACTCCAATCAGAGGTCATGTTCTAAATTAATTCTAGCAGCACCCAGTGTTTTCCCCGATGACTATGATTCTTTTGGGTCAATCCTAGGTCACGTAAGACTGAAGAAAAACTGCTTTCATTAACTTCTTTCCTTGGGACCAACTCACTCCAGAGATATTCCTTGCCAGAGTTATGTGACTGCTCCACAGAACAAGATATTTTCCCCAAGTTAATCACTTGAAGATTTAATTCTCAGCTTTTAAAAATAGTTCACACCATAACAGAGAGTATTTTCAGGGTTTATCCTCTTCCTCTTTTTAAACTGATTTTCAATTCACTGTTACTCAATGTCTCTTCTGCTATTCATGGAGCACAGCCAAGTGAAACCGGGACCCGCTATGCTGCTGATTTACACTATAGAACCATTATTAGCTGAGTTCTCCATTGGCATTCCAGACATTCCAGCGTGCAGCTAGCCTCCTGTGTATTTATTCATTCAAAATAATGACAGGGCTGGCGAAAGAAGCTGGAATGACAGCCCTGTGCAGTGGAGAGGTCCTTCATGGGCCAGGGTGCAGGACTGGCAGGGCCAACGCGTGCAACCCCCTCCTACATCCCACACCCTCCTTCGCCCTGCTCCCGAGCCTGTCTGCACCTTGCAGAGTTAAAATCCAGGGCAGAGAATTCTCAGGGCCTAGTCAGGCTTTGGTGCAATCTCTGCCCCTGCTGCTGGTGGTTTTCCATCGTTCCCAGTCTTTTAAAGGGTTTTGCAGCACAGCTACGCTCACCAATTGGCCCCATTTCTTGAATCACTGGAGAAAACACACAAACACACACAACCCCAAAGTATTCAGGACCCTGAAAGTAGTTCTGAGGAGTGACTTGGCTGTGTAAATCACAGTTCTGGACACCTATTAGGGTAGGTCTGAGGTCTCTAAATGGTGCAGTGTCCTAGTTTCAGCTATTTGGCCCAGCACCAGAGCACACTGCTCACTCCTCTCCCTCCCATTCTTTTGTGAGAAGGAAGCTTCATGATAGTTCATTAACGTTATGAAAAATGCACTCTTGGAGACAAGCGGGTGTATGGGGAGGCAATTAAAATGTTCCATTGTGCTGAGCGCTGTGCAAACACTGAAACAATGGTCCCCAGAGTGGGGATCTCACCACTGAGACAGACAATAGCAGCCATTCACACCACCTATTATAGACTATTTGGGGTATCTATTTTAGGTGTGAGTCACAGCCTAAATTCTCTGTAAGGGCCAAGAAACAGTTGCTTCCAGGGAGTGACTCAGAGCACCTAAGTTAGATGGCAAAAAGTCATGTGGTAGTAATATCCCCAACCAGTATGTGGAGCAAATTAGGGAGAATAACCACCTTTAGCCTAATGGACAGCTCTCCCTAGGCTCCCTCCATTGCCAGCAAGAGGAAAAAGACTTCACAAGACGGTTCACAGCATCCAAATCAAGTTCTCCTTCCTCCTGATGGAAACCATTTCTCTTTACTGACAACAGAGGGGGAGTCTGGGGATAGTAAGTTCATTAGGCTAAAATAACCTCTTGTAACACCCTTGTAGCTAGCAGGAAAAACAGCATGCAGCTGCCTAACTTTGTCAGGCTGCCCACTAAATCTATTAATGGATATAAATTGCCAAAAAAAAAAAAAAAAAAGATTGGGAAAAAGGCAGCGAATCCATTTGCAGGAAAATGGACATCTTTCCACATCTCAGTAAACACACTCAGCAGCCATAATGAAAAACACGCAGCATTTCCATAAATTTGACATCTCCTCCCAGACACCTCTGCGATTTGCATTCAGAGCAGGGCACTGTGAAGCCCAGACGCTGCAGTGCTGGGATGTTTAAGCCCTGAGGTTCAAGCCTGTGGCTTTGGGCTGCCTGTGGGGTGCATGCCCACGCAGAGGGCTTCCCAAGCTGTGTGCTGAGTGCTTGCTATCCCAGGTCACATATTTTAGAGGAAGGCAGTGCCTCTTGCAGGCCGGGGTGAGAACCAGTTAACCAAGAAGGGGTTTGGGGCTGCAGCTGCCATCTCTCAACGCTCAAGGGCAGCTTGCGCCTCACAGAGGGGATTCCTGCCATGCTGCCCCCAGCAGCACCCACATATTCCCCACCAGCTTTGGCCAGCTGATGCCTGTGAGGCACTGGAGGCCCTCGGGTGCGCGGTGCTGATGGCAGAGCAGAGCGGTTCCAGGGCGCCGCCGCGCCTGGGTGCTGCTGCACCATGACCTTCTACGGCGGTGCTGTGGCAGCCTGCTTCTTCACGGGGGCATTTGGGCTGACAATGCGAAGCTCCTTTTCCCACATAATTGAAAGGAATTTCTGATTATGCACAGGGATGTCAGCAGTGCAAGGAGCTTGGACGCCTTCCAGCCGCAGCCGGATCCAATGATAGCGCTGCGATTTCTCCTTTTTTGGCACTCTACTTGTGAACTTTCTGCTCCCTTCTGGGAGTGATTTCTCAAGATAATATGCTGCTGCTCCAGCTTCTCTCTGATGGCCTAGATTTATAGCTTCTGCAAGGCAAGAGAGGGGAAGGGGTGTGGGAGAGACAGGGAGGATGAAAGCAGAAAGGGAAATTATTTTTTTGGTTGGGGTTTTTATTATTTTGGTCCCACTTTGCTACAGCGACTGTCTCCAGGCTTTGCACAAAAATAGTCTGTCCTTTCCATCTCTGTAGTGCTCTTTACTGCCTGCAGAGAAAGGTTGAAACGGGTTTTTCTGGCCTCTCTTTAGTCCAGCCCCTGTGAATATGTGGCATGAGGTGAGCACTACATTTATCTCTGACCTTTTCACCATCTCCTGCATCTGTTAACTGAAAAGAGAGGAAGACGTCCCCAGCCTCCTCTCCCACAGAGCAGATGGTACTGGTGACTTGATTTACTTTATCTCTATCCATCCCAACTTGCCTCAAATCTCTCTGAATGTCTAATTTATCGAAAGCCTTCATTGCTCTAACTACACTGGGGAAAAACAAAACAACAGCCCCAAAAACCCCAGTCACTGGTTTTCAGGGAGAAATATTTCAAAATTCCAGATGCTGTGCTCAGAAATTTAGTAACACCATAATTAACTAGGACAAAAATTTCTCTCTTTGGATGTGCTAATCAGCTGAACATCCTCTTTCCCCAGTGACTTCAGACTGTTGGAGATGTTTCCATAACATCAGAACTGTATTATCTGAGTATTTTAACCCTCTCTCACAGCATTTCCAGGAAGATGGGGTGGTGCTGCCATCCTTGTTTTACAGGTGGAAAATGAGGAACTGAGGCACAGAACTTATCTAAGACAGGCCAGGTGAGTTTTGAATACACCTGTTCCTCTCTACTGTTTATAAAGGTAGTTGTCTTATGTTTTATAGGATTACATCCATAATACTGCATGGCTGCAGATGACTGAGATGAACGCCACTTTTTCAGACTCAGCAAGGTCACCAAGGAAGAGTGGAGAAAAGCTGTGAAATGAGCCTTTGCATTTTACAAATGACCTGGTGAATAATACATGCACCTCCTTATGAGGGGCTAGCTCCTGAAATCGCAGCCTTTGGGTTGGGAGAGACATTAAATATGTTGAAACAGCATTGCCAGCAGAGACGGGGGGTGCTGAGCATCTCCTGGGGTTTGTCTTGGACTGTGTTTCACCTTTGAGGTCTTCCTGACGGCCCTGGGGATATCAGGGCTGTCCTGTGGTGCTCATTGTGGCTTCAGCTGCTGAAGTTTTCCAGTTCTTCAAGTGGCATCTAAAAATGGGAAATACTGCTGACAGAGCTGCCTGTGCTCAGCTCCACATTTCCCATCATCCTGGATAGCCAAATTGCCAGTGCTGAGCACTCTGTCCCAGAGGTTGTGGCTCAAATCTTCCCTCTCTGAAGAGAATACATCAGAAGAATGGCAATTGCAACTTAACTTGTTCCTGTTTATCTCTTGCTAGTTGGCTCTCCAGGAGTCTCAAACTACCCCTCACTATGAGATTTCTAAATCTCAGGAAACCTGATTGCAGGTGCAACCTAAGGAGAAACTCCTTCATACAGAGGATTGTAATATCAACTGGTGATGAGGAGCAAGACACAAGGCTTTCTCATGAGGACCATAGGAAATCATCCTGAAGGTCAGGGCCAGAGAATGTTTGCACAATTCTTTCTTGATGCCTAGAGTATTTCAGCATAAAACCACATGTCCTGGCAGTGATACACCCTAATTAAGCACCACCGAGAATCAAATTGGACTTGCATTCAAAGCAGAATTGAAATTGAGGCCACTTGGTGCTCCCTGAGCCTGTGTCCTTGGGCAGGGCTGTGATTGAAATGACCTTACAGACAATCAGGCACAGGAGTCAAACTCCTCCTCGGCGAGGATTGGTCTGGCTTGATGGGAAGCCTTTTGCCTCCTCTCAGAAATCAGAGCCACAAAGACATACTGAGTGGCTGAGGAAATTATATTTTATTCAACTTATCAGCATGTGAAAGATAAGGGGAATGAGCTGCAGCCGCAATCTCTTCTGTGATGGCAGCTGCACGGGGGGAGCAGGAATGATGCAGCAGGGAGGGAACTCGGGGGGGCTGGCACGACGTGAGCTGGCACAGAGCTCCTGCTTTGGGCTGGAAAGGATCTCAGGGCTGTGTGCAGGGGGCAAACACAGACAGCAAAGAGCCATTCAAGCACCAGTCACCACTGCCAGGCAGCCCAGTGAGTGTAGCAGCCACAATGCTGGGGTCAGACCAATCCCAGAGAGTGCACGGCTCGCACTGAGCCTTGAGATGGCTTGGCTCTGCTGTGGAGCAGGAGTCAAGGCAGGCTGCAGAGCTCTCGCTCCTATTTTCCTATTATTTTCTTTAGCTGGGAAGCCACAGAAGTCACAGAATCATCACAGAATGGTTTGGGTCGGAAGGGACTTTAAAGAGCGTCTGATTTCCCCTTCACTGCCATGGGCAGGGACAACTTCCACTATTCCAGCTTGCTCCAAACCCCATGCAGCCTGGCCTTGGGCACTGCCAGGGATCCATGGCCAGCCACAGATTCTCTGGGCAACCTGTGCCAGGGCCTCACCACCCTCACAAGGAAGAATTATTTCCCAATATCTGATCTAACCCTGCCCTCTGCCAGTGTGAAACTATCTCCCCTTGTCCTATAACTACACATCCTTGTCAAAGTTCTCTCTCCAAGGGAACTTGTCCTTAAGTCTGATCTGTTTTGTGCTCAAGGTGCTTTTGTGCATGAATGCAGACAGGAAAGCTGACCTGGCCATGGACAGCACACAACATTTCCAGCTGCAACAATGCCTTTGCCATCCATGGACATTCCCACTTCCCCTCGTGAGTGGGAAAGTGAGACCACCCACCTGAAGTGGTAAAACCAAGGGTTAGGCTCGAACTTAGTGTGGTCTGAGACAAAATATTTACTAGCTTGGTAGTAACTTCGTACTGGCAAGTAATACTAATAAAAAGTGTGTTTGATGTGTTCAGAACTTATTGGTGTTCACATTAAAACGTGGTGGAATCTGGGGGCATAATAAAACAGCTGCTTTAGTTAAAGCCAGAAGAAGAGTGTCTGGTGGTCATGCTGGAGAAAAGGATGGGAAAAGAAAAAGTACCCACTTTAACTCCTTCACTGCTGTGGCACAGCCCCAGAAAGCATGTTTTTATGTAAAGCTGCAAGGCCCCTGAGCTGAATGGGCTTCCCAATAACACAATTTTCCTCCACTGCCCTGCAAACATGAACAGCCCCCCTCCCCTCACAACATTTTCACTGCTATTTTATCATCAAGCCTAATTTGATTTAACAAGCCTGGCCCAGATAAATCAAGTGGTTACAGATTAGGAAGTCCTTGTGCTTACAAGGCCAGTACTCATAAAATTGAATGCATCATGCAACTTATAAACAGGAAAAGATAAGCACAGTTTTATGTACTCCACTCTGCTGCAGATTTCATGCCAGTCCATCTCCCTGGGAAAAGGAAGATGAAGGCTGTATCCTCTTTGCAGTCTGTGCAGGGCATTGTTGATGTTTGTGCTCCTTCTGTTCTACTTTTAATACCTTTTTTCCCTCCCTGGCACTTTCATACACCTCTGGGACACTACTGAAAGATATGTTCATTTTTTTTTTTCCCCATATTTAAGGGACCCCTCCAGTTACTTGTATGTTTGAAAGGAAAAACTTCTTGATGCACAGACTAAGAGGAAAAGATTAAAGGCTTTTCTTATTTGTATATTCTTTATGGATTTGGAGTAAATAGCATTCATAGCCAGGAAGTTGTTCAGAGTTGTCCTACAGGACGGTGATGGAAGAGAGAATAAATAAAATTTTTCTTGCTGTTGAAATGAGCAAGATCCTCATTAAAAGAATACAATATAGAATCATAGAATAATTAAGATTGGAAAAGACCCCGTAAGACCATTGAGTCCAACCATTAGCACAGCGCTTCCAGATCCAGCACTAAACCTTGTTCCCTAAGAACCACACTGCATGTTTTTTGAACACTTTCAGGGATGGTGATTCCACCAAATAGAAAATGTGCTTCTCCATTTGATCTGCTTTTGTTGAAGTGAAATTCACTCATTTTCCCACATGCAAATCTGATTGAAATCCTTAGGTACTCTGGGGCTGTATTTGGTTTATGAGCTCTTGGATGGTGCCTTCCTTCATTTAGGAGCTTTTTCAGCTGTCTGATAAACATCACCTCCCCAGATCAGGCTAAATACAGCACCCTGCCTTCCCTAGCAGGAGTCTTCTCTGACAGGCCAGAGCTAGATGGAATACCCTGGGGGTTCTTTATATTTAACATCAAAGCAGGGCAAAACAAATGCAATTACAGCCCAATAATGAAATTTGTATTTGCTCTAAATGTTCTTAGTTACGTAGCAGAAAATCCAGATACGGATGAGCTAAAGGCAGATCCAAGGCGAGTGGTGAGGGAAAGTTGAAATTTCTTTTCAGAGACATAGCAAGCAGTATATAAACCTCACAAAATGTTTACTTTTCTTGTTTAAGCTGTGGAGTAAAAATAACTTTCCATTTATCCAGTGAGTGACTGTGCAGGATGAGACCAATGGGGAAGCTGCTCTAAGCCTCCAGCAATGTGATGCTTTTGGGTTCAGAGCAGGGAAAGGAGACCTTCAGGGCTGTGCCTTGGATTAATGGCCAGTGAACATTCCTTGTAGACACTCCCTGAATGCAAGACTGATCTTCATTTTACCAAGATAAGGTTTATCCAACCTCTGAAGAGCAGGACAAGGTCGTGAAGTGACTTTACTCCTTCTTAGAAAGCAGTATGCATTAGTTGGCATTTCCTGCCCCACATTTGGAAATCAACTCTCGGCCTTTTGCCAGGGTCTTAGAGCAAGAGTCCAAGGAGCTGGGAACAGGTTATCCTGTTTCCTAATTGGTAATGTGAAGTGGGAAAACAGAAAATTTGCAATAAATTCAGTCAGAACTGCAAGCAAATTAATTCCCTTTTAATGCTTCCTGAATCTCCTATTGTTGGGATCAGAACAGGTGATGTTTCCTTAAGGGATTTCATGCACCATCCACATTTTTGTATCTTAATGACACTAATTTCAACATGCTTTCTCTCAGTTCAGTGGAAAATATTTTTGTTTAATGACCAGGCTTCTGTTCCTTTGCTTGTACTGGGTAATGCTTCAAGGAGTTTCAGGGCTCCTTGCAGCAGGACGTGTGAATATAAGTGAAGAGATTAATATGAATAACCAGTACCAGACTGCCAGACTGAATATACATCTTTTGCTAGCTAAAAAAATATAAAAGGCCCTTGAACAAAACTCATCTGAGATGCAATGCTATTCAAGACTCTCAAGTTTTCCCTGGATGAGACACAACGTGAAGGAAGACTGCTGAGTCCCCTGGTGAGAAAATGTCGAGGGTCTTTATTCTGGTCCTGTGGTTCTGCAGGCTGCCTGAATCACAAGGTCATGGCATGGCAAGATAGCTCGTTATATCTCGTTTAAACTGGCTAAACACATTTTAAATAACGCAATCCACAAATGAGAAAGTATTTTCCACTGAGGTGGGTAGCATCATCTCAGCTCTCTGAAGATTAAAGTTTACTGCTTCCTAATGCCTCTTGCCAAGGACACATTTTATTGCCTTTGTGTTACTGTATGTCAGTCAGGAATAAATCTCTGTAGAGCTTCTATCTCACTCTTCAGCCACACGTAGCCTCATTTATATTCAACAAACTTTTCTTCCCTTCTCTTCTCTCTCCCGTGCCTCCCGCCCCCTCTTCCTTCAGAGAAGGCATTTCAATGAGTCTGTGCAGGCACAATTTAGGACTGAAATGAAGATCTCTATTCAGAGGCTGAACAAATTCTCACCAGCTTCCTTAGACCTAGGGCTAAGCTCTTCAGTTCCCTTCACCCCTTTTGTCTGCAGGTTTTTTGGGGCCAGACTGCCAAGTTCAAGCAAGGCTCCGATCTCCTCTTTCACAGGCCTCCTGATTAGTGGCTTTCTTTTTCCAAGACTATAGATACAATTATTAGAAATTCCTTTTTTTGTGAACACATTGAATGAAGGTATGAATGGAGATGGTAAGACGAAGAAAGTGAGAAGCTTAATATAACTTTGGCTTCTGTAGTTAATTAGATTTGGATGGCTTCAGAGGAGCAGCTGTAATTTTTTTTTTAATTGAAGTTACATAAAGGACTATTCAGTGTATTTTGGGTGGGGAGGGGAGACTGTATAAAAATAAAGAAGCTGAGAGATGGGTTTTGGAAATACACCCTCTCTCCCTCTTCCTTTTTTGGGAAACAGTTGTGGGAAGAGAAAAAAGAGAAAAAGAAAAAAAAATGTCCCACCACCAAAGGGGATAACAGAATCACTGGCTCTGCTGCTAATACCCTGTGTCTGAGGCACAGTATGCAGAATGCATATTCAAACAGGAACTTTTTTTTTTGTTCAGAGAGAATCTGAAATGCAGAAGTCTGAAATGTATTCCTTTGCACATCCAGAACAGTAGATCTCAAACTTTCAAAAGGACATTGCCAAGATAGAGATCACATTCAACATTTAAAGCATTTCATGAAGATATATCGCTTCCTATCTGCCTGAAATCTTCCTGCTGCTAACAGAAGGCATGGATTTTGAAACCCCAGTGACATGGCAGCAGTTACCCTCTGTGTTCATTCTTCACCCTGCCTGGTAAAGGAAATGAGACCAGTCAGCTCTGTCTGCTGTTCCATTTCATCCTCGCTTTCTCTTTTGTGACACACTCTGCAATCTCAGAACTTCAGCCTTAATTAAATTTTTAAATACATGAAGGGATGGACAGCAGAATTATGGGCCCCTAATCTAGTGGGTGTCACCCTTTGTACATGGTGGGGGAATTTGGAATTAGATGATCTTTTAGGTGCCTTTCAAACCAAACCATTCTCAGACTCTATGATTATGTTTTGCAACCCCTTTTGTTCTTTCACCCTAATCTGCATGTTAATCCCAAGGCTCTTTAGCAAAGTGTTTCTCCTTCACCAAGGGTGTTTTGGCAGCTAAACCTTCAGCTCAGTAAGTTATCCACTGACTGCAGCTCTGCTGATTTATCCTCAGCTAAGCATGGAAGCCTGGGCTGTCGGACAGGGTGGCCGTCACTTCACTCACACCCACTCACTGCACTGACTTCTGGTCGCCTTTTTAGGGGGATGACTGTTCTTTCATTAATTACATGGCTATATCACAGAATCCCAGAATGGTTTGGGTTAGAAGGGACCTTAAATCTCTTCTCCTTTCATCCCCCTGCCATGTGCAGAGACACATTCCTCTGTCCCAGGCTGTTCCAAGCCCCATCCAGTTTGGCCTGGGGCACTGCCAGGGATCCAGAGGCAGCCACAGCTGCTCTGGGCACCCTGGGTCAGGGGCTCAACACCCTCACAAGGGAGATATTCCTAATATCCCATCTAAATCTATCAGTGTAAAGCCATTCCTTGTAGTCTTGCCCTCTCCGTCTCTTCCTTCAAATCTGTCAGTGAGTTGTCACTGCTATCATCCTTCTCACCTAGGTTATCAATAGGGTATATCAGAAAGAAAAATTCTTGTGTTGATATACCACTATATTATTTATATATCAATCAAACAAACAACAAAAAAATTAAACTAATCGTCATTATGACACTTTTTTCAGTTCAGAAAATAATGCCCCCTAAAAAATCCCTGTTTTCTAAATTTTCTTTCTCTAAAGTACAGATAAATAAAAGTACAGATATTCTCTGAATGATATTTTTCTCTTAAAAAGACCTTAAGTGCATGTCCCAAAAAACTGTAGATAGCATCTCTGAGATCTTCCCTTCTTTATCAATACTCTCTGCATTTTAACTAATGTGTTGGGAAAGAGGCGATTTGTCAGTACAATCTATCATTATCAATACTTTCTTCTCTTTTTGGAACAAAAATAGAAATTTTTTATAAAATTTAAAAAAATTAAAAGACAGAAAAAGCCCAACCGAGATAAAGAACAGTTTACTAAAATGTCTGCCATTATTTGCTTAGAAAAAAAATGGTTTTAGCATGATATGAAGTTTGAATTTTGTTTGAACTGCAAACATATTATGATATTGTTGAAATAAAAATGCTTTAAATTGAAAAAAGAAAACATTTAATAAAGTATTTCAGACTCCTGAGAGATTTTTGTCATATTTGTTAACACATCCTTAAAATGTTGCTAAAGCAGGAAAAAAAAAGTGTGAACGTTTTTCCAGCTACTTCATGTTGGATTCAACTATACTAACCTTTCCTCATTTCAGAGCATTATAAATGTCATCTTTCCTTATGACACTTAAGAAGGGAAAAAAAGAAAAAAAAGGAGAAAAAGCTCGATTAGCCCTGTAGATTTAATGTTTGGAGAAAAGGTGTCAAGGCTGACTAACAATGAACAGTGTTGTTGGGCTTGCAAAAATTCTGGCACGAACTGCTGGGCTCAAGGCTGAGTGGATGGCAGAGGAGGAAGAGACAGAAATGATGTGTGATATTCCTCTCAGGAGACAGGGTAGCAGCACCAGGGCATGGAAATTGTGGCATTTGGTTTCTGGTTTAGAAATCATCCTGCAGTTGCTAAAGCAAGCAAACCACCTCCAGCACAGACGTGATGCAGTTGTGCTTTATTTCACTGCAAACATCCCAGCCTGGTTACTAGAGGCCCCAAGCTCTATAAGGCCTGAAAATAAAATTAATTATCCTGCCTGGAGTTCATCGCTGAAATAACTCAGCTGCTTCTACCACCTGAGATAAATCTGTTTTGGCTAGCTCAGTTACTTCCAACCAGCTGTGCAACTCTAACAAAAGAACCCCTGACATTCCTCATTTTGCTGTTAGCTTTTACCTTTCTATTAATTGTTCTCTCAAAATAAACACACGTGCTCAAGTTAGGGGAGTGTCTGCTGCTGGGAAGGGGAGGAAGGAGAGACAAAGGATGAGGTGATGGTGTCAGAGCCAGGCTGGAAAGGACTTGGAGCAACCTGGTCTAGCGGAATCATCTCCATCATTGGATGGAGACAATTTTTAGGGTCCCTTCCAACCCAAACCACACTGAATAGGAACTACCTGGATCTGCTGCATGCAGATCTTGGCTAAGATAATGGGTGGAACCTAAAGTTTTGGTGCGTGGAACAAATCTGATCATTTGAGGGACACAGAAACACACCAGGGATTCTGTTGTTAGAATGTTCAAGAAGCTGAGAAAATATGCAATAGTCAGCAATGGCCACAAAAAGGAAATAAGTGGTGGGAACAGAATTAAGGTTTATTGATGACCTTTTGAAATGATCATGAGCAACTTTTTGCTATGCTTTCTATAGATAATCTCAGCAGCTGTTCTACCCCAAATATCTGTGCCTTGAATTTAAATTCGCTCTTTCAATATTTGTATAGTGACTCAAAAATTCCCTTTCTGTAAATATTCCCAACAGGACAAGGTGGATATTGAAATGTTTGCCCACAAAAGGTGTAGTCACTGTGAAAGCAAATCCATTTAAAAAGTGTTGAGCAAATATTCAGAGGAAATGAGAATAAAATGAATGAAAAAGGCTTTAAGGGGGTTTAAAAAGGAGGCAGGTGAAGTCATTGTGATAGTGCCATGTCAGATTAGTGCTCTGAAAGAGCTGTAGGGTGCAAAGTAGTTAAGACATTATTTACCCCTTCAATAAAGCAAGTATTATTTTTACTCACATTAATCAGTAGACTTGTAAACCCATTAGAGAACATAGTCCATGTATAATAGGAAGGAGAAAAATCAATGTAGAATGGCAAACTCGTAACAATGAGTGAAACTAAATGAGTTTGCTGTGATTTTCTACCTTTTCAAATTGCATTACTTTTTAGAATAAACCCTTCAGGAAGTTTGCTGTAGACCTGACTGAAATACTGCAGAGCAAATTGGTAACTAAACAGGCCATCAAAATAAAAGAGTAACCCAATAACATAATCCTTTATCTAGAAGTCCTCACTGCTATTCTGACTGTATGACTGGGCTTTCTGATTTGATATGTACTTTCTGTGTATATTAAAATTAAATTACTTGGGCTGGAAGGTTACATAGCACTCTTCTGGAAGGAGCTCTGCTGCGTTCAGGGCCCCAGAGCCTTGAGAAAGACCAGCCTCTCACTGGGACACCGAGCTGCCAAGAGCCTCTCATGGTGAGACAGCTAAGAAAGAGACTGCTGGGATTCAAAATCCCCTAGGAAGAGTTCAAGCTGACTCCCAAGAAATGTTCTCCAGACCTGGGGCAGAGTTTAAAACACAAGGAAGGTCTTGAAAGAGCCTTCACGAGACAGCTGTGGTTGTTGGGGGCTACAGCAATAGCTGCATTGTCTGGATGCAGAAAGGGATGGGTTTTGTTGATGTTCATATCCTGGATGTACAGAGGTGAGATGAAGAAAAAAGCTTCATTATTCTGATTAGTGTCTCTGCTTTGAAGTATTCATGGCCAAACCTTGACCCCTAGTATGGATAAATTGTGTTCAGAAGAAAGGTACAGTTTAATCCAGAAAGGATCTTAGGTCATCCCAGTGCCTACACCGAGGCAGGGAAAAATTTAGAGCTGGGAGGCAGGAAAGAGGTTGCTAGAAGTGCAAAATCACAGTGCAGCTAACAAATGTAAATAAAATACATTTTTTCACAGCTGCAAACTTGTATCTTGCAATAATTCAAGAGTGAATAGACCTCTACCAATATACAAAGCCTACCGTCTTAAGGACAAAAGGAAACATTTTGCAGAATTAGAAAATGAGGAATAAATATAATCTCAACTGTGTCACATGGTTATCTTGGATTTTAAATGGTTCTGTGTCTTGCTTCTATGCAATCAGAACATTTAGCACTGCAATCATCTTACGAGAATCTCCTTTACGAAGGAAAGTGCACTTTGAGTCTGTTAAGTAATAATTAAATCCAGTTATTGTGATTGCAAACATTCATCTCCAGTTAAATGGATGGCTGCCTTCAAACCTGTGTTGGTTGGCTGTTCTCAGCACAGAGCTGCCTAAAGTTCTCTGCTGCTCCCTAATACTTTTCAGATGATTTTATCTCTCTTTCACTTCAAAAAGCAGTCAGATGGAAATAACTTCTGCTCTTGACACTGTAAACATGATCCATAACTCTGCAAGTGAGTCACTATGACTCTGTATGGAGAAAAGGCTTGAGAAAGTGGATCTTTTATTTACTGACTGCTCACCACATTTGTCTGGTTGGGGAAAACATACCCAGGTTCTGAACAACAGGAAAGAGAGCATGGATAGACAGAACCAGAACATGGGATAGAGAGAACCTTGCTCACATAGCTCTCTCCACAGTGTGACCCATGGCTGCAGAGAGGCAGAAAAGGTAAAATAGAGATTTCTGTTCCAGGAACAGTTCATTATTGACCAACCTGAAACCCAGTCAAGGGTGTAACCTAATCTTCAGAGAGTTATGAGGGGAGAGAAAATTGTGGTATCCTAATGGAGGGATAATTTCAGTAATGATCGGCCATTTAATCCAGATTCTTCAGTTCAGGGTAAATAAAAAGTTATCCAAAATATACAGAACACAAGTAGTCCATGCCCAAGCCTGCAATACGGTCCAGATATATAATGCATAAAATTTAGAAGAATGATATGGATATCAGAAACATGGGCCACCTTACAAGAACTGACTTGCACAGTGGTAGCTCAAGCCTGCAAATACAAACAGTGAAAATCATCCCTTTGCCATCTTATTCCAGAGAGCCAGGGGTGGAAACTGAATCCTCTCCACCATCCCCACAAAAAAGTGGTAACAGGAAAAGGAAAGAGGCCTTGATACTTCCCAGGGACAAAAACCCAGGAACATTGTTCTGGAGAAACTCTTATACTGCTTTTGATTATGGATTTTTAATTGTGACATATAAAATTAGTGCTTAGAGAACCTAGATATGATAATGAAGCCTCTGAACCTTAGAGAGACACTTAAAATTGTCTTCAAAGAAATTCCTTCCATTTTACCAGTATGCTAAGGCAATATACATAGGATTAGATAAAATTAAAACTGAAACTCTCTTGAAGATCTTCCCATCACTTTTCCAGTGCAGAATTAGTGCATTTTCATAATTCTTCTTTTCACTCACTTTTACCAGGGAGCCAGAGCTTTCTCCAACAAGCTTCCTTTGCAGTCTATGCCAGGTTTTGGATGAAGTTGTCATTAGGATATTCCTCCCTAATATTTTCCATTGCCTAATTTAATCCGATTATATCTAATTACACTCCCCTGAACAACTAGAAACTATTCTTATCCCTCCCTTCAGATGCTTCCAGACAATTATCTGTCTCTATATCCCTATTTGCCAAGTTACAGCTATTCAGTTTTTTGTTCTATTAACTTTACTTTTGTTCTATTAACTTTACCAAAGGCTATTCAGTACCTCGCCTGAGAGGAAAGAAGATTTGGAATGATTTGCATTATTTTAAGCAGATGGGCTAGGCTTGCAAAATATTTGTCTCCTCCTTGCAATGATAGTCATGAGAGTTCCATGTCATTTGGAACTCCTTCTTCCTGGAATCCTGTGAATGGTTATCAAATAGATTTTGTGGTTAATTTAATAATAATTTCATAATTGATGAACTTGTGTGCTGCTGCTGCTGCTGCTGCTGAGTATTTCCGACTCCAAGAATTTATTTGCTATGCTATTCCATTAGATGAGAGGAAAAAACCCAACAAAATAGCTGTCTTGTTATTCCACTCTGGTGATGTCATCTAAGGATTCTTGACCAAGACTTTGTAACATCAATCAAGGAAGAGACTATCTGAGGTTAAGTCTGTAACACCAGACTTACTGGATGCTTTCTGTAACTAAATATTTGTGGCACAGCTTGTAGACTGCTGGCTTTTGAGCACTTCTAAAGTTCTCCCAAAGAGAAAATCTTAGAGAATAAAGGGAATAACAGTTTGGTGGAGTTAATGTAAACTAATCACTGTGTTATGGGTCAATACAAATGTTGTGCTCTGTTCAGATTCATGTTTTCAGCAATAACAAAACCCTGGCCAATTAAGCCTTGACTCAGCTCACCTGAAGGCAGCCATGTAGAAGATGGGCATTCAGACTAACCTAGGCTCTCCTGGGCACCTCTAAAAAGTGATGCATTTCACCTGTATATGATATTGATCTTGGTGTACAAGGTGCTGCTAGAGCATATTTTCATAAACTGCCAGGAACACGAAAACAGAAAATACCCAGGAAACATGCAGCTTTGAAAACAACTCACCAGGCTGTAATGCCCTCAAACCCCCAAGGTATTTAATGAGCAGTGAGTGACACTAAGTCTTTTTCCTAATCACTTTGGGTGGTTTACACCTCTAGATTCCTCTCATTTCCCCTACCCCATGTCCTTCATGATGAAAAGCTGTGATGACTTCCAGCCCCACTTCCATCCATGGAAGTGGAGAATTTCCCCATTCCTGGGAAAAAGCAGCTTGTGTACTGCTGGGGACGTGGGAATGTCCCCACCAGCATCTGGCTGCCCAGACTGGGTAAATATCTGCTCACACAGCACAGTTTTTTTCTTTGTGTGATTGTTGGATCATAGAATCACAGAATTGTAGAATCATAGAATGGTTTGGGTTGGAAACAACCCAAGATGCAAACCCCCTGCCTTGGGCAGGAGCACCTTCTACTGGATCAGGTTGCCTGGAACTCCATCCAGCCTGTGCTTGAACACTTCCAGATTCCCCTCCTCTTGCCAGTTTCCAATCTTCTGTAGCTGTTAGAAATGTAGCATCACCAAGATATTACAGGAGATTTACAAATCCATCTTCAAATCTGACTAAAACAGGCCAAGAAGTGTCAGAGTTAAGTGGAGAAACAGGTAGAAAAATCATAGTATGATTGCAGAAGCCTATTTTTCTTCAGAAATTCAGCTAAAGAGAGAAAAACCATTTAACAGAATTAAATCATAACTTTTTTTTTGTTATCAGGCACTTGCTATCGTTTTCCCCCTTGCTGACATGAAAATTGAGAAACTGGGAATCCAATTACAAATGCTAGATAAAAGGGAATGATAGCAAGGAATTTTAATAGGATGGAAAAGATGTTGAAGGCATGTTCACTAGATACATGCTTCAAAAGCAGCAGAACTACAAGTGTACAGGCAGAGGTCACTGTATAAAGGAATAATAGGTGACTTAGAAACTGAACCACAGCTCAGGTTTTCAATCAATAGGGCCAGTGAGAACTGCTGGACCTTCGACGCAATTCATTACTTCAAGAGGTAGTAAACAGCAATATTGACATTTAGAATTCAACCAAATCCAAAACTGCTTATGTCTCTGGCAGCTTTATTTCAAAGTGTGAAAACTCCCAGCAGGAGGTACCAAGGGTTCTGCAACCTTTTCTTTCCAAGGCTTACTGCAAGGAAAAAACAGGCTGTTTGGGCATCTGTTCTGAACAGCTCTTATTGTGGTCCTTCTCCTCTTTCTCCTTCTTCTTCCTCCTCCTCCTCTTTCCTCTTCTTCTTCTTCTTCTTCTTCTTCCTCCTCCTCCTCTTCTTCCTCTTCTTCCTCTTCTTCTGCCTCTTTATCATAATGTATTAATGTTATTATTATTATTGCTTCTTCAAGATGTAACAGTAGAAAAACCAGAATGTTTTGCTCTTTCCTGTATAGCATGGTGACCTAAAGTTCTCATGATACCTAAATTAGAAAAGCCTAAGTTTTTTGGCTTGAAATATGATTTGAACTTTGCATAACTCTCCTGCTAAGCATGGCAATGAGCAGTCATATAGCCCTGCTAAGATAAGCACAAACAGTTTCCATGTAGGAAGACTCAAAACCCAAATCCAGATGAGCCTGAGCTCATTTTGGTTTAACTTCCTCTTGTGGTAGCCCCAGACCCACGGGATGCTGGCATTTTGATTACAGTGCAAACCCAACGGCAAAACTCCCACTGTTTTCTAAGATGTCAGGATTTCACTCATCAGAATGGGACAATCTATCAGCCCTCCTTATTCAGTCCCAGTGAAAACAGGAATGCACCAGCAGATGAATCTGGCTACAATTCAGGCTGAGGTGTGCAATTTTAATCTCAGGCTTTGAGAGAACAGCCCAGCATTTGACAAGCCTTTGGAGGTAGGATATATACCATGAATTAAATTCCTTTGCTGCTGGTCTCTGTTTGTGGGGAAACTATTTACCTTTTAAATGACACACTTTCTCAGACCTGTCACTGGAAAGCAGACCCACACCTGGCTCCATAGCTTCTGTTAATGGACCTGGACAAGTTTTATTGGAAGGACCGCAGGGAAACAGAAACAGCCACACCAGACTTGATGGCCCATCCAGGGAAGTTGTTGATGTTAGATCTTCCAAGGAACAAATATAAACATGCCCATAATGGATTCTGTAAGGGTGCTGTCTGCAGAAGAAATGTTCCCCTAATCCATCCAATGCAATGATATCTACTTGTCCAGCACTGGAAACACAGAACTTCCTCCAGTCTTTCCCTCTCTAAAATCCTTCAGGAAAAACAGACAACCCTGAGTGCACAGAGTGAAAAAGGATCACATCCCTAAAGAGTGAAAGAGGCTGGGGTTTGCAGTAATTAGCCTCTAATTGCAGTCCCTGATTTGGGGAAAGGAAAGGAAAAAGGAAGGGAAGGGAAGGGAAGGGAAGGGAAGGGAAGGGAAGGGAAGGGAAGGGAAGGGAAGGGAAGGGAAGGCAAGGCAAGGCAAGGCAAGGCAAGGCAAGGCAAGGCAAGGCAAGGCAAGGCAAGGCAAGGCAAGGCAAGGCAAGGCAAGGGGAAAGGGAAGGGGAAAGGGAGGAGAAAAAAGGAAGGGAAGGGAAAAGGTAGGGGAAAAGGGAAGGGGAAGGGGAAAGGAAGGGAAGGAAAACTGCATAGTTTGATGTGCAGAAAACTGAAGATATTGGTGATGCAAGCTGGCAAGTCTGTTTGAGCTGGGAGAGGATTTTACAGTGTTCTGGCCCAACAGTGCCAGGGTGGTGCTGCCTCTCATGTCCTGCCACTCCGAAGCCAGGAAGAGAATGCCTCTCTTCCTCTGGGCAGGAATGCAGGGTGCCCTGTGCTGGATGAGAGCTGGCACAGACATCCTGCAGCCAGCATGACCAGTTCATAACCTGCTGCCGTGCTCCAGCACAGGGAAGAGCTGAGGGAGATGCTTTTGGGCAATGGTTTTATTCTCCTCTCCTGTCTGAAAGTTCAAACATCCCTGGCCCCCACAAATAATTGGTGAGACTAAGACATGCTGGGGAACTGAGAACTGTGTTTTTCTGTGCAATTTAAAGGGGCATTAGGGATAGGAGATACAAAGAAACTGAAATGGTCACTTTGTAACCTCTTTTATCACTGGTTTTAATTAAAAGAAAAAAGCAACCTAAATAAAACTTCAGATAGTGTTCTGAAACTAATGGTTATACAGGAACCTCAATGTATACAGGAGGACTGAAGATTAAAAAGTATTTATATCTTTATTTCTATCTCTATCTCTGATTTATATCTTGTGCTTGTATTTACATCTTCTCCATATCAAAATCTCCAAACTCTCTCCTTTGGCCCTCAAGGATACTTATAACACCTTCAACACAAAGTTTTATAGAGAGCTAGAATTTTCAATTAAAATTTTATCTTTTCAGAATTATTTTAAACTACTTTGACTCTCCATTAGCAGAGTTACAGGGAGATATTTTGACGTGTATATCTTTCAACAATCCCTGTCCCTCTTCACCCCAAAGGCTGTCCCAGCTTGCAAGTTCTTTCCCTTCCCAGAATGTAATTGCAGAGACTATTGCCACCACCTCTGGAGACTTTAATCCCTTTTCCTGGAAATCACTTATAACTATTACATAAATACACAGAACTCTATTCAATTATTTTCTTGCCCTTCCCATGCCACAGATCTATCTACTGGTAACTTCTGTTTGAATACACACCCTCCTTATCTTGAAAGAATCAGGCACAGTCTGTCTGAAAACAAACTTGATTATAAGGCAGTGAGAAGAGATGGCAGCAAGTCAAAGAACATTAGGGTTGTCATTTGCCAAAGGAATTTTCTTACAGCTTGTGGACACTGAATTATTGACACAGTTTGTGGTTTTGGTTTGTGGTTTTTTTTTTTTGTTTTTTATTTTTTCTTTTTCTTTTTTTTGGGTGGGTGGATATTTTTGCAGTGCTGTTTTTATAATAGTACTGTGATGGTAAAGTTTTTTAGATGGTATCATTATAGTTTGGTCTGCAGCTCTTCCTAGAGGTTGCTTTTGGGACCGGAGTGAGACAGACATATAAGTGAGAGAATTAATAAAAAAAAATAAAATAATCTGTAGATATTGTGTATGAGCTGATCTGAGCTAGACATCAAGAAATCTCTTTGGCTGTAATTGAAAGGAGATCATCACCAAATGTTGACTCAGCTGACCTAAATTAGGTAGCTAACTCAGTCTAGAAGGTTTTTGTCATCAAAGTGCCTCCAATGGTTATAAAGGAATTCTAGACAGCTAGTTCAGATAAAGAATCATTAAAATTCTATCATTTTTTTTGAAAATAGACCTCCTATCCAATGAAATAATTCAGAAAGGACTAAAACCAGCAGTGCATAAGAGATTACATGGACTTCGGGTGAGACTGTTCTCAGGTGCAAGATTACCCACAGACAGAGTAAAAATCACTCTTTAGTAAGCACAGCAATTATTGTCATCTTGATGTAAAGCAATGAGAAGAATCTTTGTAAAAGTGCCCAAAAGAAAGAAAAATTATCCAAAAAAATGGGCAGGCAAGATGGCCTCTGATAGAGTTGAGGAAAATTAAATGTTTATTTTTCTTCTTTTGCGTTTCTGAGAGGCTTGATAGTGCCTGAACTCCTGCATTTCCTAACCAATAACACTTGCATACAGTTTTTCTGCAGCTCTCAACTTACACTGGTAGCTGGTGGTGGACACTTAGGTGTGTTTAAAGGCTGAAGATTCTTCAGCAGAGGAAACAGAGCCCTTCCCCAGGGCATCCTGCTGATCCTTTTCCATTTCTGAAGAAATACTGGTGGTTGGGAGACCAACTGGATCTTTGCAATGTAGTCAATTATTCACCCTCTCACTGATGTCATCTGACACCAAGAGCTAAAGGACTTGAACCTGGTCTCTGACTGATTTATTTTTTCCAGTTTTCCTCTCTAGGCCATGTTTTCAAGATCTCTATTCCTTCCTCCTGATCTTTGGCCTGCCTTCAGCTCTCATGATGTTTGTGGAACAAAAGCATCTGATCAGGGTGAATTTGAATTAAAATCAAGCAAATAGTGGTGCAAAGCTGTGCTGGAGCACAAGAGGCAAAGATTGTGGTTGGGAACAAGACAATTATGTTAATAACTTCTTATCCTCAGACTGTGTGTGCTCTTGGGAGTTGTCAGCTGAGCCCTAAGGAATGCTGAGCCATTGGTATTCACCATCTTTATTCAGATTAAGCCACATAAATAAAAAACTGCCAACAGACAACAGCCTTTGAAGATACTGAATCTCTAATGTGTATTGCTTTTCATTTCTATGCTTTATTTTCACTTTAAATAATGATGAAGTTTTGGACAGGAGGTAAGGCTGGGAGGCACAGCTGAACCCGCACCTGGGAAGGGCTGCTGGTTCTGGGCATTAGGGGCTGTGGGCTTTGGTTATCCACCAGATCTTCTTGCTTTGATCAGCCTGACATCTGCAATTACTGGGGACCAGGATGTACCAAGCTAAAAAATCTCACAGCAAGCAGCCACACATTGGGAAGAACGTGCATTTTTTTCTATATGAACATAACTTTTTGGATTTCCCAGCTTTCCAGCATTTCTCCATTATTTTTAGAATGCTTTATGTTCCTTGGTTTTGATCTCAGAAGACTCAGAACCTCACTTCCATTCCCCTCCACCACAAATTAGCTTCTCAGCATTTTGAGAGGCAGTAAAATGGGGGAGAGAGAGAAAAAAGGTGGAACTTTCCAAGATTTCCACTATTCCCTCAGGATATACTTTGTGCATCTCCCCTTCTTTCCAGGCTATGTCTGTCAGCCTGAAAATTGGTCTCCTAACTGTGTGATTTCCATATACAATGGTAAATAAAGCAGGTCAGAAGCATTAGACATCATGGCAAACATGCATTTTAACTACAAAGGGAAAATCCTGAGCAAGAGCTAAGCCAGGACATCTTGCAGCACAAGGATTAGTTACCACAGAATGTGCTATTAAAGGTAAATTATTGTTTCTATCATTATCTTAATAGCCTGGTGGTTGTGGTAAATATTTACACCAGCCCAGGAAGGTGAGAAATTCTGTATTATTAGAAACGAAAGCAGCCGTTGTTTTGATTTTGAGGAAAGCTAACTAACTCCTGTTTTCCTATTGAAAAATTGCCTGTATTTGGACCTTCAATGGATGATGCATTGATGCATCTTTTTATATCTCTCCTCTCTGGCCCTGGCTGGATGTGGAACCAAGAGCAGCTCTGCAGGTTGAGGCCAACTCATTAAGCTGGCCCAACCCCTAAATCAAAGCAATGACCTGGTGGAGCTCCAGGCTAACTCCACTCACTCATTCCCCATTCACAGCCCTTCCTTTCCCTCTCGCAGGGCCAAGCAGGGAGCCACAATGCCACACCACAGTCCCTGGTGGCAGAGTCCTGCAGCAGGGGCGGGTCTGTTCCATGAGCAGCGGAGGAAGCACAGGCTGGTGAGATAACACTAATCAGCTCACAGCCCTGAATAGAACAGGGAATTAACATGGCAGCTGTCACTTATGATAGCATACAGTGTCCAATTTCATTCAACTGGGCCACTTTAATGTGCATCTCCTCTCCTATTTAAGAGTAGGTGATTCTTAATTAACTTTTCCTAATGCGTCACTCCCAATTGTACTCACTGTGGGTATTAGCCAGTCCAGATATATTTGGGAAAGGACATGTAAGAACAAAAATCTTTCAAATTATGCAGAAATGGGGCAACTAGGGACTCATGCACCTTAAAAAAGTTCAGTCATTGGGTATATGCCTCTGGCATGCCTGGTTTTATTTTAGAATTTCCTTGCGTGGGAGAAGATGACTGAGACCTCAAACTGTACAGAAAAATGAAGAATTGAGTTAATGAATTTGATTTTCCCTCCCAATTCTTTCTTAAATGGTCCTTAAGGAAGGCTCTGTTTTTTTGCTGGCCACATTATTGATACACATTCCTCTTCAAACAGAAAAACCTGAGAGTCACACAATTGCTCCATTTTAGTCCCAGTTTTCTCAATTGCCGCACTCTCCATTAATTTGAGGAGGTTTTTAGAGTGGTAATTGTGTAGTTGCTCTCAACACACAACAAGGAAAACAGCATATCAAGGCTTGATCTTTTCTGAGTGATATCACAGGTACTGCACCAGGTCCTGTCTTGTCCAAGAACATCAGCTCACCCTTTGTAATTTGGCTCAATTCCTTGCCACGCCTATTCCAGCCAGCAACATTCTTTAGGGGGTTTTTTTGGGGTTTTGTTTTGTTTTGCTTTTTAAAATTATTATTATTATTATTATGCTTCAATTCTGTCTTCACACGGTATGCAAGATAAAATGATCTGCACAAAGCAGAGATCAGCAAGCAGTATGAGTCCAAGAATGTTCATGTCTGTCAGAACCAAATCTGGGAATAAAGGCTTTTCCAGGTATTAAATCTTGCAGTAAACAGTGCAAGTTCCCTGCCACCCACCCTCCTCTGACTGTACTGACTCTGACTAAAGTGACACTATAAAAGCTCTTCTTTTGCTAAAATTTGCTAAAATAAATTTTAAAAGAAAATAGTGAAAAAAATTAAAAGGACTTCCCACTGAGAACATGGTACGACTTGGATCAGAGCTGACCTACATAAGAATCACAAAGCAAGTAAGGAAAATAAATTATAGGGGGAAAAGAATTTAAAAAAACAGGGAACCAGGTCAATCCAGCAAGAGGAAGAGGAGTAGGATAAGGAAGATTTGAAAGTTGTGAGCAGGGTTCCCCAATTCAGCTGTGATGAGGAATAATGATGTGATGATGATAATGATGGAGCATTTCCTGCTCCATATTGCTCAGCTCCAACCCCTTCCTCTTCTTTCATGGAAGGAAGCAGCAGGGTTTAAAATAGGCAGCTGAGACTCAGCTAGTTTTCTTCTCTTTCCTTTTTCATTGGAATCTCATCTCTACAGTGGTGTCCTGACTGACTCAGGCCCAGAAATGGGCACTGCATCCAAAAAAAAAAAAAAAAAAGAAGTGCTTTGTTATATAAATAAATACATTATCTGGGCAAAGGGATTGAGTTACCACTACCAAATTCATGGACAGCACCACTTTGGATGGGAGTTTTGATCTGCTGGAAAGCCTGAAGGCTCTGCAGAGGGGTCTGGACAGGCCGGATCCATGCAGGCCGAACCCAAGATGGGTTCAAAAGGATGAAGTGCTGGGTTCTACACTTTGACCACAATAACCACATTCCAGGCTGGGCAGAGGGGCTGGAAAGGCCCTTTGGGAAAGGCCCTGGGGGTGCTGGTGCCAGGGGCAGGACACGAGCCCAGGGTGCCCCGGGGGCAGGAGGCCAATGGCCCCTGGGCTGTCCCAGCCAGGCTGTGACACAGCCCCAGGGCAGGGCCTGTCCCTGTGCCGGCCCTGCTGAGGCAGCTCCAGTGCTGGGGACAGCTCTGGGCCCTCAGCACAAGAGAGACACCGAGGGGCTGGAGCGTGTCCAGGGCAGGGAACGGAGCTGGGAAGGGGCTGGAGCCCCAGGAGAGGCTGAGGGAGCTGGGAAGGGGCTGAGCCTGGAGCAAAGGAGGCTCAGGGGGGCCCTTGTGGCTCTGCACAGCTCCTGACAGGAGGGGACAGCCGGGGAGGTCGGGCTGTGCTCCAGGGAACAGAGACGGGAGGAGGACAGAGGCCTAGGCTGGGCCAGGAGAGGTTTAGGTTGAACATTAGGAGGCATTTCTTCACAGAAAGGGTGGTCAGGCAGTGGAAGAGGCTGCCCAGGGCAGTGGTGAACTCACCATCCCTGAGGGGATGTTCAAGGTCCAAGTGCCATGACTGGACATGGCATTCAGTGACAAGGTGGGGACTGGTCACGTCTTGGACCCAATGACCTCAGAGGCCTTTTCCAGCCTAAATGATTCTGAGATTCTGTGATTGTTTCTGTGAGCCAGTGCCGGAAGAACCTCAATGCTACAGAAACAAAGAACAGCCCTGGAATCCCACTTCTGCCAAAAAAACCCAACAAACTGAATTCTCCTGGAGGGTTTTAGTCGACTATATAAAAAAACCCAAGAAAAAAGTTTAAAAGCATTTTCTAGTGCTCTTAGCTGCAGGTTTTTTTTGTACTGAGAATGTGCTACCGTAGCTCACTACTCCATTATCATGCTCTGCAAAAATAAGGTCTCATAATTAATGTCTGAAAAAATAGCAGGTGTCCAAGCCTGGATCTTCCCCCCTTCCCTCTCTTTTTTTCCCTTTGTAGCATAAAGGTGAGTTAACAGCCTTATGTGTTCTGCTGAACTCGAGCTGGATCCAGCTGAACTTCAATTCATCCCAGCAGCAAACTGTTTATTAAAGAGCTGTCAAATGCCCATATTCTGTGGATCATCACAGGAGCTGACAGTGCGACAAAGGCTTGAAATCCAGTGCATATCACTGGAGGATGCCATTAAAATGAAAGTGAGACCAAAACCTCGCAGCTGTCAGTCATTATCTAGGACATTCTCACACAGTAGATCTCACACACTTCCCTTCATCTGGCGTGGGTCTCCTCTTCACACTTCTCCATTTTTTGCCGTAATGAAACAGCTTTCGAACAAAAAAGGATTTTTGAAACAAAAAGAATCCATAAATCTCTATAGAAGATGTGCATTTCTACTCCATTTGGAGTTCTCCTGCATGTCCAGTTAACCATTGTATCTCTCTTTTTGTCACCTGCTGCTTATTTTATAGGCTGTTATAATTTAGAACCTGAAAAGAAGCATAAATAGGAATGACTGAATTTCAGCCATTAAAATAGATCTTTCACAAAAAAAATTGTTCTCAGCCACTTGCCCTTATCTCAGACCAAGCCTGAACATAACTTTGTTCAGAGTTCAAGTGAGAATGGCTCATAATGTTTCTGTCCTCATTATTTTTTTGGGTTTTCTTTTATTTTTCCAATTCTAGGTCTGCCTGGGGATTTATTGGCTGTGATAGCCAGATCAAGGCTGTGCCAGGGCTGTCAGTGACCAGCTCTTAGCCAGGACAAATGTCTGGCCTGGGCTCTGTGGACCAAAAGTAGGAAATACCTGAAGTCTCATAAGCTTGTTCTGAAAGAGCTTGATATCCAGCCTGTCACACTGATTTTACAGCCATTTATCTCTATCAACATCAGAGACACTATGCCAGCGCAAAAAATAATGGAGTGTTGATTCAGCCTTTTACAATTTTAAAGTCATACTTGATTTACTTTAGGATACAGCATATTTTATTGCCTCTTCTCTTCACTCTTGAACCCATGTCTCCTCATCACTAGACCAGTGGCTAAAGACATATCCAAATACAAGACAAAACCAGGGTATAATTACTCAACTGTACTCTCATCACATGTCCTACATAATTATGAAATGGTTCCACTTTTTATGTCTATAATTATTACAAACTCATATCAAAAGGAAGGTCATCCATATTAGCACAGCTTTCAGATTTATTACACTACTCTGGCACTGCTTTGATGTAAAAGAGTTTGACAAATATATTTGGTGTAAAAAAATATTAAGGGTAATTATGTCATTTGTGCATGGATTTTTATGATTAAAGAATATTTAGAGGCTTAGTGCGCAACTTGCCTTGCACTGCAATTATTTAAAATTTTTATTTTGCTTTAATATGTACAAAACAGCTACAAAAATTGTCAGAATAATTCTAATACAGCTCCAGGTTAAATTCTGTTTCATTAAGAACAGAGAGTTAATAATGCCAGTCATACATTTCAACTTAGGGATAATTATACACGTTTAAAAATATATTCTAAGTGTAATTACAGTGGAATTACAGTAAAACAGCCATGCAATGAAAAGCACTCTGTTACCCAGAATACCTGAGGCTGGTGGAAACTTAACTAAATCAGATGACTTAGTGTTTCAGCATGGAACTTTGGAGATTTTTCAGGCATGTCAGTGAATAAGGAACACCAAAATACAGTGAATATTAAAAAATGCTGCAGTTAAATCTAATAGCGTACAGATGTAATAGATTTTCCACAATGCACAGAGTACAAAAAAGTATAAGAAAATGAGGATATTCGGACCACAGGTTTTGATTTTTGGCTGCAATATCTTAATGCAAATAAAAGACAGTTTTGGGGAGGGGTTGGACAGCAGTTTATTACACTGGAGAAAGAAGAGCAAGATGGTGTAAGGAAAACCTATGTAATGCTGCCCAGAAGATGAAGCTCCTGCTAGAAGGATGTCTGGAAACATGGAAACCGTTCTGGGCGCCTCCTGCTCTGCTTAGGAAAATGAGTCATACTTTCACATACTCTTTATGACTAAAAAGGATGGCACTCCTGCACTGCTTGGCTGCAGCAGCAATGCTGCCTCCTGACAGAACAGCCCTCGAGGCCCCAAATCCTGATTAATTGCTCATGACATAAGGAGTCATGTTAATATCAGCAGCGGGATCCGGCTCCCAGGGAGAGAAGTGGCAGACTGGTAATTCCTCTTGATCCAAAATGGAACAAATAATGGAAGTGATCGTGCAGATCCGATGAACAAAAACAAAAACCAAAACAAGGGTGGAAGATGAAGCAACAAAGCTTTAAAAGAATATCTGTAAGCATCCCTGGAAGAACCTGGTGTTGAGCTGTATTTGGATAATGTAAAATAGTTCCAAAAGCTACAAAAAATCTGAACAGACCCAGAATCTCTCTGGTAAAGGTCCCACTGCTATAGCATAGCAAGGTGGGTCAGGATGGTGCAGACTGTCCCCAAGGAGAGCAGAGGACATGGAGAAAGTTATGGCCTGATGTATCCCTGCCCAAGATGTGCTGTGGCAGGGGTTCAGGGAGCTGGAAACATCAGCTGCTGTGAGAAATGGGAGGCGTGCAGACCAGCATGTCTGGATGAGTCAGTGGAGGGGGGAACTGGGCCAGCTGGAAGATTTGGTAAGACTGGGCACATATATCTTCCACATTGTCTCTAACCAACAT
This sequence comes from Melospiza melodia melodia, assembly GCF_035770615.1. Taxonomy (NCBI): domain Eukaryota; kingdom Metazoa; phylum Chordata; class Aves; order Passeriformes; family Passerellidae; genus Melospiza; species Melospiza melodia. The sequence continues at coordinate 2,833,291 of NC_086226.1, forward strand.
CATCCTGGAACAGAAAGGCTGGATTATCCCAGCCTGAGTAACACAGAAGCCAATTATTTTTGTGCAAAAAAACCCCTCCTCGAGTTCTTGCTTCTGTTTAATTCCATGGTCCAAGTGAAAAAGTTGGAGACGGGACACAAATTGTGTGAGGCAGAAGGGGAAAGGAAAGGGGCATTTCCAGGCAGCCAACTGGATTAACTCATCTTCAGTGGTCCTGAAGCACAGTGTCTCCAGGAAAGAAGCTGCATGACCCAAATCTGGTAGAAGTCCTTTGGTGTGGGGTGGAAGGACTCACCTCATCTTGCCAGAGCACACCCAAGAGACCCCAAGAAGCTGAACCTGAGAAGAGCCTGCGGAGACAAGTCCTCCTGGCATGCCCAAACTCCACATCTCCACAGCAGCTGAGGGTTGAGAATGGACAGAGATCTTCTGGAGGTGCCAAATTAGCATCAGTAAAAAGAGGTCTCAGGAGGGCAGCAGAGGTTCCTGACCTTACCAAAGGTCCCTGGGGAGTTCCTTGGGGCAGGTGAATGAAAGAAGAAGGAAATGGGTCACCATCGTGCATGGCAACACTTGGACACGTGGCCTGAGGGCGGTGGGTAAGGGGATTTAACGTGGCTCACAAAAACTTTGGGATTGACAGGAAGAGCTGTGGGACTTTGGTCTATAATTGAGGGAAACAGACAACTGGACAAAATAAAGATTGCAGGAACAAATTAATTAAATACTGACACAACCAAGAGAAACTTCAATCAATTCAAGTCTGGACAGGACAGACCCCCACACTGCCCTGTGAGTTGCTTGTGGGAACTTGCAGATCACCAGGTGGAGATGTCCTTTTGGGGGAAAACTCTGTGTTCCAACACAAGCAGTGCAAAGCCTATCTGGGAATTTTGCTAATAAATACAAAAATTTGTGAAGGACGCAGGGATAACTGGACAAATTTTAAAGGTTGATTTTCATATGATTCTAGAGAAAGTGGAGCCCAAACTCATCATGGATGGAGAAGATTGAGAGGAAGGCTGGAAAAAACTCAGGAAGACTTGAATCCTGTGGTTCTTTCAGAAGGCTGTCCATAGGAAAAAATATACAGTTTGATTATAATTTTGGTAGGAACCGTGATACAAGAAAAAGTGGACAACAAATTCAATCTTTAGAAAAGTATTTTGAAGAGGATAGTTAATTGAAGTATAATTTCTAAGTATTTAGGAATAACTGTCATAACGATGACAACAAAAACAATAATAAAACCAGTAATAATAATATGACGATTTGTCCTAAAATCATTCTGAAGTCAGTTCCAGAGCTGTACTCTTGCTCTTAGTGAAAATACAGATGATGCTGATGAAGATGGAGATTGGCACAACAGCACACATTGAGCAGCTACTTGATCATCTCACAGTGTGAAAAATGATTGAACAAGTCCCTGGGGAAAGTTATCAGCATAGTGTGAATTAGTTTCAATCTGTCCTAAAATCTCACCTCCTTTTTGGCTAAAATGCATAGAGGAAGCAGGTCTTCTCTGGAAGACAAAGGTGAATGTCTAGAATCTCCTTTATTTTCATATAGATGTTGACCAGGATGCTCTAACAGGCCCAAAGTCCTTGTGGAAATATGTGTAGGATGTGCAGCAGGAATGTTAAACAATGTGAGTAGAACTGCAGATCAGGATTGCATTTGAGGTCATCCTACCTAAAAGTTTAAAATGAGATTAGAGTGAAGCGCACTGCAACTTCCCAAGGGCCTGTCAAAAGGTCCTTTGGTTTATCAGGAGAAGGATACAACTGGAGTGACTGGCTAAGAAGAGGGAATTCTTTGTGGCTCAGTGTCATCAAGCTCCAGTGACTCTTTGAACCCCAGTGACTCTTTCTGCCTTATCCTTCTCCCCTTGCATCCAAATTTTAAAAAGTTTATTGCTAAATCTCTGTTAAGGATATATTTCATTTTCCTATTTTTCCCCCAGGTTGAAAATATAGTGCTTAATTACATTTCAAATTCTTACCAATTTGGAGGCATCTCAGAGAGGAACAAGAAAGTTTCATTTCAGTAGCCATTTGAGTTTTGCTCGCACTTCCCAATTCCTTCCCATGAAAGTTGTTTTACAAATTGGAGCACCAAATCTCAAGGATTCCTTCTGTAACATGTTTAAATTACTTCCTTCTATTGAAGATATTTGTTCTTCTTCAAGAAAGCTTACAGACAGTAGTGCTTAGAGACTGCAGCCAGAGCCCAATGGACCTGGCACAGCAGTGCCATATGAAGAAAAACTTCCAAAGAAAATATCATGGGCAAAAAACCCCTTTGAAAAGGAAGTTCTGGTTGTGGTTAAATCCGCAAGACACTCTCACCATGGCCTGCAAGGCAGAATAGCTGTGGTTAGATCAGGCCATAGTTTCTTGCTCTAGCTCTTTAATTCTGACATCCAGGGGAAGCTTGCCAGGTGGTTGGAAAAATTGCCTTGTTTTGATTTCATGGTCATATTGAGGCCTGGGTGTGAAAGCACAGTGAGGCTGATGCTCTTCCAGATGGTGTTATTGGGAAGCTAATTGTAAACATTGTCTCACGCAGGAGTGGGAGGAACCAGTTGCTCCAGAGAAGGCTCCTGTTTGGGAAAAGCTGAATGCTCTTCTTTTTATTTCCTGCTTTTTTTTTTTTTTTTTTTTTTTTTTTTTACTTTTCTGCCCACTTTAAGAAAAGTGGAGTGAAAGTGTGAAAGCAGAGCAAGGCTGCAGAAAAGAGCACTAGAAAAGATCTTCCAGAAACAAAATTTTCTATCAAAACAGAGGGGCCAAAACATAATTTGAAAAAAATCCTGACCATCCACTATCAGAGTATTGCCTGCATGTTTTTTCTCAATACACGAGCAATTTCTCACTCTGGTCTGAAGACCCAAAAAATAAGATGTTCAAGGCCCTGGGGACCATGTGTGAAAACTGGGAGAGCTTTCTGGACTATAGAGAATTGGCTGTCAGAGAGGTTGATCCCTGTATCCTATCCCAAACCTCTCTGATTTATCTCTGGGATACCCTGCAGTCTTCCTGCTGGTGGGACTTCCACTGGAAGATGCTGGACAGCCTCAGGCTCGGATGCCAGTGACACTTGTGAGTGCTGTGCTCTCTCTGCAGCCAGCAGACCAAGTGCAGAAATACATATTAATGCATATTAAAGTCTATTAATGCACTCACATGCTTTACACCTAGACAGGCGGAAAGAGGGAAAAATGAATTTGCTCAGGCAAAACATCCTTGTGCCTTTTGCCTCTGGAAGAGGTGTAGAGGTTCCCATCTGCAATGGTGGAGGAAAAGCTCATTGCTGAATCTCAGTTATGGATATATTTTATTTTCTTTTTTTTCCCCCCCAGGTTGTAAATCTAGTGCATTCTTAACTTTTCAAACTTTCACCAAGGTGGAGGTATCTCAGAGAGGAACAAGATAATTTAATTTCAGTAGCCATTTTGGTTTTGCTCCCAGTTCCCAATTCCTCCCCATGAAACATGTTTTACAACTTGGACCACCAAATCTCAAGGATTCCTTCTGTAATGTGTTTAAATTACTTCCTTCTATTGAAGATATTTTTTCTTCTTTAATCTAGCTGATTTTTTTCCCAGCAAATAAACTATAAATTTTTTAAAATTTCTTTTCCTTACGTTTTTTGTTGATTTTTTTTAACCAAACATCATGCTTCCAGTTGCCACTTAAAATGAAGCAATTCCTTCTGTTTTTTTCAATCCTCTTTTAATGAAAACCTCTTTATTTTTAGCTCATTGGCGGGCTTTATTTCACAATTTAAAACTTTTCCAAGTTAATGCAAAGTTTTGGTGTGGGTACAAAAAAATAAGTCTCACAAACTCTTGCCTCATTCTCATGCACCAGTTCCCCAGGTCCACCCGCAATTTAAAGGCAGAACACAGCGTTTCTCAGGCCCCTTTAGTGTCCTTCAAAACACATTTCTTTAAGCTGCACAAGAATGTCTTGGAGGCTGGTGCCACAGCCAGAAGACAAACCAGCACTGTTTTGGGCACAGAGCAGAAAGTATGCAGGCATTAAAACAATCCAGCATGACTAGCATTAATTTACTATACTGTTTATGATTAAAACTGTCAAACAGTTAGTCAGAGGGAGCTGAGTTTGCACAGCTTTGTCTGGATGCCTTGTCAAATTTAGGATTTGGACCTCAGAGGAGCAGGAATGCAGAGGTGGAGATGCACCATGGCACAAAAACACAGGGCAGATGAATTTGTTGGTGCTGGGTGGACAGTGACAAAATACTGGCAAAAACTCTCCAAGCCTTGCTGCTTTTAGCAAAGGCCATTGTAATAAATTCAAGTTTTACACTGGCCACCTCCTGCAGTTGTTCAAAGCTCAGGCCTGCAGTGGGAAGAGAAACATTCCAGTGGGCTGCAGGGGTACAGGTGGTTGAGTTTACCAGCTCTCCAAGTGTTTTTCATTTCTTTTTCCTTCCTGAGATAGTTAAATGCACATTCCTCAGCTGTGTAAAAACAAATGGCCTACTCTCCCACTTGGGGTGGCGTGTTTCAAATGAAAGCCAGGCTTAATTAGAGCTTTGGAAGGCTTAAGGGTTAATGTGTGCCCATTAAACACCAAGCACCAATTCTTTACTCTCTGGCCATCGGTGCTCACAGCCAGGCCAGTGTGGCCTGTGGGGCTAGGCTAGTGGGGACAATCCCAGGATGGTGGCACCATGCCCACCCTGGGACAGGCCAGAAGCAGATGTTTGACCATTGTGAAGCTTGCAGAAATGTCTCCAGGTCAGAAACACTTGGAAAACACAATTGTGTTTTCCAGCTGGACTTACTGCAGGATTTGAGCTTGCAGGGAGGTGGAGAAAAGCTTGTGGGGAGGTGGAGAAAAACTTGAGGGGAGATGGAGAAAAGATTGTGGGGAGGTAGAGAAAAGCTTGAGGGGAGGTGGAGAAAAACTTGAGGGGAGATGGAGAAAGGCTTGAGGGGAGATGGAGAAAAGCTTGTGGGGAGGTGGAGAAAAACTTGAGGGGAGATGGAGAAAAGCTTGTGGGGAGGTAGAGAAAAGCTTGAGGGGAGGTGGAGAAAAACTTGAGGGGAGATGGAGAAAGGCTTGAGGGGAGATGGAGAAAGGCTTGAGGGGAGATGGAGAAAAGCTTGTGAGGAGATGGAGAAAGGCTTGTGGGGGAGGTGGAGAAAGGCTTGTGGGGAGGTGGAGAAAGGCTTGTGGGGAGGTGGAGAAAAGCTTGTGGGGAGGTGGAGAAAAGCTTGAGGGGAGATGGAGAAAGGCTTGTGGGGAGGTGGCCCTGGTGGCCAGCATCACTTGTCACTGTGCTGGCCAGCTGTCGGGCTCTGTGGGTCAGTGGTGATATGCACCTGGCCAGGGCCATGCAGAGGATGGATCCCTACACTTGCCCCTGTGTGGGAAACACTGCAAGAATTATTGGTCCTGTTTTATAGGTTTGGGAAGCTGGGGATTAAATGAGTTGTCAAAGGCCACACAGAGAGCCAGGGGCAGAGCAGGCAGCACACCACGAGCCTTCAGCTGCACTCTGAGGCAGCTCCAGACCACACTGCATCCTAAAGGCAGACATTCAACAACCCTGTGTTTTGTGTAGATGCTTAAATGGAAGATAAATTGCAGTATTTTTGCCTTTATTTGCACGGGTAACATCTGTCCAGATTCTAAACCTGCACAATGACTGGTGGGTAACTCAGCAAAGATCTCTACCAGACAGAATAGACACACAACACACAGGGATTTATATGCTGGGCTTCCCTGCAAAAATTGCACCGACAGACTTGCAATAAATATATAATTTTATGGCATATTTCTCAATCATATTCTTCTACATAATATCATGCTACGAACTGTGAGCTACCTTGCCAATGGAAATACGCAGCTGGCAAGAAGTAAAGTCTCTCCAGAGCTGTTCAAGGAGTCATAACTGTAACAATATAAGCAAATAGATCATCACCATACTCCTTTATGCAATTTTTCTCTTTCTTTTTTTTCCTCTCCTCCTTCTTTCTCCTCATTTTCCCCTCTCACTTTCTTCCATCTGCCCTTCTCCACCATCCCTCCCCCTCAGTCACTCCTCTATTAGTGTTTAGAAGATTTCACAGTTTTCCCCGAACTCTGGAAAGAATGTAAGTTGATGCTGCTGATTGCCTTTGAAAACATTTGGAACAAATTATGTCTACTTTTGGAATCTGAATAAAAGAATGTGAGCCTCACTGGAGAAATATGAAATACAGGGTGGGATTCACAGAAGATCTGTAGCATTTTTTCCCCTCCTTTCTTAAAAACAAAAATCAACAGCACTTTAAATTTATTTTTCCTTATTTTTGTTACTTCAGGTTGGAAAATATTTCATGTGGGAAAAGTGAAGGGTCTAGAAGAGTGCTTTTTGTGAAGTGACATCTTCATCAGTTCTTTCAAAGGTGACAGTGATGATTGGCATGAGTCAATTGTTAACATGAACTCTGTGAACCCAGTAGGCTTGATGAAGAAATGAAGCAAATTGTATTCTCTACTGAGGGACATTTTGGTTGACTGAAATCTCTATTTTCTGCCTTATTCTGCTTTGAGGTAGTTTGACTCAGTTTCCCTGTGGTGCTGTGCAGCAAAAGAACAGAGATCTCCTGGGAAAGGTGCTGCGGGGACATTCAGGGCAAACCACACATTTCCACATTCAGGCTTTCCTTCATGTAGAAGTATTTGCATCCAAAATTTTGTTTTGTCTTATTGCAGAAAATGATGCCAACCACAAAGTTTGGTTCCAAGTCATCCTACAAATGGCTCAAGTTCAGTGGAAGGAGCAGTGAAGGAGGACTTCTTGTTTCCCCTTTTTCTTTCTTTCTTTCTTTTTCCTTTTTTTTTTTTTTTTTTTTTTTTTAATTAATGTTGATTTGTTTTCGGTTCAGATTCAGGCCTAGTGTAAGTGGAAAAACCTCACAATGAAAAGATGGACAGCTTTGCACTTCTACACCAGCCTCTGTGCAATCAGGAACCAGCTGATCCACAGCCACATATCTGGGTTTAGGAACATTTCCATTCTTTGCTCTTGAGGCTTAATTAAGAGAAAATGAAGACAGAAATTTGCCCTGTAGAGGACCAGCCATCAGAACCAGTGTTGCTGAATCTCCTGGGCCACCATGGCCTGGCAGTTCTGGGCTTAGCCCTTCCCTGGGGAAACTCAAAAACTGGAGAAATTACAAACCGGGGATAAGTGTCCCACAAGGGTTTTCAGCAGATGTCTACTGAGATTGTGCAAAGTGTGCAGAATAAAGGGAAAGTAGCAATGACCAAGACCTTTTGCCATTCCTCTTCTGCTTTTGTGGAAGCTCTCCAAAGGAGTTGAAGCCTAGCCACACTTAAAACCTGTTGCAGCTACTGAATTCAACAATACTCTTCTTTCCTTTTTTATTTTTTTTTTTTTAGCAGATGAAAACTGTTTTCTAAGCTTTGGACTTTTATGCTTTGTTTCCTTGACTCATAAAGCTTTGGTGAATCCTGCTCATAAGCGCCAGAGATGGCAATAAATGCCAAAGCCTTGGCAAGTTTGAATCTGTTCACATAAACCCTGTAGGTGTGAACTTGATTCTTTCCAATGGTTGTTTTGGAATGATTTAGTCACGTTGTTTCGACCTACTTTCTCTCCTTGCAAACTTCTTCTAGGCGGGTTATTGTTTATTCAAAGGGAGCAAAGGCTATTTTATACCCTGGTATATTATTTATGATAAATAAGCTAAGGGAAAAAAACAAAAAGAAAATAGGTGAAACACACTGTAGGGGAAAACCAGAGTTTTTTGTCCAGACTGGAAAAGTCACAATGCAAAGAAGAAGGCTGAGAGAGTGATTCCAGCAGTTTTGTCCCTCAGCACTTAAAAAGATGAACATAGGAATATGGGAAAGCAACTTGGGAGAGAATTCCTTGTGGGCTGGGGAAAAGAAGATGGCTCAGAGGGCAAAATGAATCCTTGTCACAAAGTGAAGGGATGAGAGGAGGGGAAGCAAAGTAACCCAGAGGGAGGAATGGAGACCATTTCCTGGTATTCCCTGATGGAACACAGTCAGCTGGGCCATGGGGGAATTTTTGGGAGACCCTCTCCTCTCTGGTGCTGTCAGCGCCAATGTAACAGCAATAATAGGGATGATTGCATTCCTGCATCCTGGAGAGAGAATGTGCCCTACGGAGCAGGGGAGAGATAGGAATCAGGAAGATCATAAAAGATGGGAAGGCAACAGTTGAGGCAGGGAGTCACTAAAAGGAAGTTAATGCTGCTAGTGGGAGGTAGTCTAAGAAAATATATTAGAAGCTGAGATGTAAACTTGAAGGGCAAATATAACCCTTCACATCTATGGCTTTCAAGAAACTCCTACGGAGTGGCATGCCTCAAATTTTTACTGGAAGCTTGACATCTGGTAGCTTTTTATGCCTCTGGTAATCAGCCTCCTCATACTTGACAGCTGGGCTGGGAGCAAGTGCTTTTCTCCCAGTGTTTGCTGACACTTTGGAACACCACCATCACTGAGAACAGCACAAACCCTCCTCGTGCCTCCACCAGGGAACTCAGAAATTATCATTATGACTATGGGGCTCCCATGGAACTTAGCAAGGAAAGCATCTCTCTGCTAAGTCAGTCTTGAACTGCAGCAGAGAAAAAAAAATATTAAAAAAAAAAAAAAAAAAAAAAAAAAAGAGTGTAAATATGTCTTCAACCCCAGATTTCCTGGACCTCAGGAAATCCACGTGAGCGTGCAGCTCCACTCAGCTTAAAAGCTCACAGCGATGAAATATTACCAATAAAACACCATGAATAGACTTTCACATACAGTAATTGGAATGCAAAAGGTATTTAATTGTCAAGCAGGCCATGTATCATGTCTGAAGCCTGGAAAACCCCGAGAACAGCAGTATTTATAGCCCTTTGCATTTTCTGCATTTCAGTTCTGTGCAAGACAAAGAAATCATCTGCAGAGAAAGTGTCAATCCTGTGGCAAAGGTTACAGATTAAACTGCTGCTCTGTAAATATGTATATACATCCACAATGCATGCATTATTCTGAAAGGAAGCCAGTCATCCAGACATTGATTTTCCTGCAAGAAATATAATTCACTGAAACACAGTGGCTGCTGCAGCTTAACAAGCACTATTTCCTTCCCTCATACATGGATTTTTGCATTCAAAGGACACGGTTTGCTTATATAAGTTTGTGTGTGTGTGCAGAAGAGGGAAATCTTTACCTAGAAATCTTTATCTCCACTGAAAGCTACTTTTCAGCTAATGAGATTTCTGTCACCTAAATTTTCATTGTTTTAAGAGCAAGTGGCTGCCGACAGTTTCCTTTCAAGCTTGAATGATGAAAGGAAAACACCACGCTGCCTCATCTGGCTAGCTTGCTGTGAGCTAATGAGCCTGAGGCTGCACCCATCTTTGCTATACTAGTGTGACCTTATGTCTGCTAATGCACAGGGAAGGAGTGAAAAATGTACTGCTAGTTCCCTCCAACAGTTCCCTGGGGACATGCTGAATGTGCCAAACAATTTAGTAAATATATATCAGGTTACTGTGTTGAAACATACTCCAAAGTATTGCAACCTCAGGTATCTCAATCAAAAGATCGTGTTTTATTTTTGCTTGTCTTCCCCCTCTGTGTTCAACATTTGGTAACTTCTCTCTGAAAGGGATATATTTACCTTGTAATTTTTGTACCTTTCAGAGTAACTTCCAATTTGTGATTAGTTTTGTGATAGGCTGTCTGAAATTTTTACCTGTATTTTTGGTTGGGTGGTTCTTGGGGTTTTGCTTGTTTGTTTGCTTGTTTTCTTTTCTACTACCAGGTAAATAGAAGTTGATTTTAAAAACAATTCCTGGCTGTGAGTGTACAAATGAGTGCTATCAAATCTCTCATAGAACGGTTTGTGTTGGAAGGGACCTTGGAGATCACTTCATGGTAATCTCTAATTACCCTGCCATGGGCAGGGACACCTTTCACTGTCCCAGGGTGCTCCAATCCCTATCCAACCTGGCCTGGACACTCCCAGGGATGGGGCAGCCACACTGCTCTGGGCACCCTGTGCCAGGGCTTTACCCCTCTCACAACCAAGATGTTCCTCCTTCCAGCAGAAGTGATTTATCAGCTGTTGGCAGCAGTACCCTCTGTAGTTTATTGATTTACGAAGTTTACAGACCTCTATGCAGAGAGGCAGAATGTTTTTTAGCTGGTCCACCCACCCCACAGCTCCCATCTGACTGTTCTTCATCAAACCTCTGTGTCCTCAAAAAATAAATTTCCACCATTTCCCTCTAGAATGGACTTGGCAATGGAAGAAGTGCTTATCTTTTGGGAAGTCACTCCCTACAGTGAACAAAAGGTACTTTTCCAAAGGCAGTCCTGACCTCAGGCAAACAAAAACTGGGGATGAGACTGTTCTTTCCCCATTTTGAGGGCAGGGCATACCAGGAGGGGTGATAAGGTTCTCGGCCCTGTGTGGCACAGGACTGACTGTGTGTGCCTCCAGCACTGCAGTGCCTGCCAGGGTTGTCTCTGCCTCTGCAAAGAAGCAGATCTGAGCACAGACCTCCTGCCCTGTGCCTTTTTAATGGGCTGTTTTGTTTTATTTTGTCTGAGGCTGCCAACCAGCATTTTCTCCTGTGCTGTTGGAGCAGCAGAAGTGCTGGCTCGCTGGCACGGAAGATGCTTTTCCCTCTCACTAAGCCTGTCTGAGTTATTATTGCACTGCAGTCGCCTCGTCCTTTTTTTGCTTTCTGTGGCATCAGCATTTCTCTGCAATAGCAGTTGCAGCATGCTGTAACCCTCCACGAGCCTCAAAGCACAGGAGCAATGCTTCCCCCTCCTCTGTGGTCCCTGCCTTCATTTTAAATAAGTGTTGGGTCTGAGGCACAGAATCAATCCCATGTTTGATTTCCTTTATTTGCCTCCATCCACACCTTCCTGAACTGCTGTGGTAAATCCTTCATGCTAATTATGATTCTTTAAGACTCACAAGAACAGCAAATGCTTAGACACTGCTTAAAATACAGAGATAGAGCGTGGCACTTATCCAAAAGCTACAATCCAACCAGGACAGGATTAAGTATATTCAAGGCAAGCACACCCACAATCTAATCAAGACAAAAGAAGAAATCTTGGCTCAGTTTGAGTCAATGGGAGTTTTGCCACTGACTTCAGTGAAGTTAGGATTGCACCCAAGATAAACAAGTACAAGACAAGACAAAATAAAATAATTTAGAAGTGGGAAGGTTTGTGAATGAGTCATGGGAGAATAAGGCAAGGGATATTTACTTTCTGGGGGGAATGAAGATGAGGCAGAAATGAAATGTGTTTATTTGTGTGTGCCTGAGTGCAGTGAGGGAGGAGTGAGGGGTCCCTGTGCGCAGAGCCCACAGCTCTGACAGCTGCAGGATGGTCACAAGTGAGGTTCCCCAGGGCTCAGCATTGGAGCCAGCCCTGTTTAACATCTCTAGGGATGGTCTGGGTGACAGGATTGTACAGATAAGACAAATTTGGTTGGGAGTGTCAGCCTGCTGGAAGCTCTGCAGAGGGCACTGAGATGCGGCCGTGTGTCTCGTCCTGCTGGCACTCTGCTGATGAGAGCTGACACCACAGGATGGGCAGAAAGACAGATGTCTTCACCAAAACCACACCAATTATATTTTTTTCCTCATTGCGGTTTTTCCCTACTGCAAAAATCCTGGAGGGTTCTTTACCAGGCTTTATTTTTCATTTTTTTTTTGTATGAGAGAGCAATAATAAAGGTCCTAAATCTGAAAGAACCAAAGAATCACCTTTAATTAAAAACCAATAGAAATGTAATATTTTTGATTTTCCCCCCTTTTCCTAGTGTATATAGCTTAGCATGTAAAGCTTACCTAAAATTTATTTTATTTTAAATAAATTGCTTTTTTGGAGGAAGCGGCTTCTTCATGACAGTGTGACTATATGTTTTATAACTGTGAGAGAAGAGGATCTTTCACTTTTGGGGTTGCTCACAATGTAAAGTGAAGAGGTGATGGGTCTTGTGTTAGAAAATTCTGCCTGCCCTCAGCCTCAGGGTCCCTGCCACTGTCAGGACCTGTTGCTGGGGAGATGCCAAACTGGGAGGCAGAGAGGCTGGGTGAGGGTGGGCACTGCTGGGAGGACAGGGATGACTGGCAGGGATGGCTCTACAGGAATCCACAAAAGGGAAGTGACAATTCTCTCCCCAGGGAGGAACAACCCCAGGCACTGCAGCCCTGGAGCTGCTCCAATCTGGCTGGACACAGCCCTGGACATCCTGCTCAGACCAGGGATGAGCAGGAGTGGTACCAGAAAATCTCCAGCGATCCCTTCCAGCCTCAGCTGTTCCTCAGGACAGGCAGAAGGTTTTTACCAAAATAGGCTGAAATTAGTCTGTGGATGTACCTGACATGAACATGACATCCATATCTAAATCATGTGTGTTTGGATGAATGAAAAATTACTTTTCCTAACCCTTTCCCTTCCTATAGAAGGATTTGGATGCCTGCAGGTGGCTCAGGGTTGTCACTTCTCTGGTATTTCATGCACACACACAAACAAAACCATGGGCATGACCAGCCTGGGCCAGCCAGGTACAACTGGTAGGACTCTACCTTTGCTGCATTTAACAGATGTTTCTTCACACCCTTGACTGGGAATGAGACTGAGAAATAGTAAATTGGTACAACTGAATCCCCTAAAGATACCGTCAGGATAAGACACCTATAATGATCGTGGCTTCCATTAAAATGTCATTCATGAAACAGCTCTTACCACCTCTGCCTATCATTCCAAATCCATGGGAACTGCCTGGCATCCCAAATACTGAAGAGCAGTGACTTATTAAACTCTCTCAATCACCATTTCTTGTGAGACATGGATGCAGCAAAGAGGAAGGCAGGACATTTTGGCTCAGCCACAAAGTCAGTGACTTGTCCTCAGGGCTGCTCTGCTCTGTGTTGAGCCCCTGCTAAAGGGGGAACAAAGACAAAATCCTCTTTGCTAAAAGGGGACAGTCAGGGGACTGCATAACAACAGAGTGCAATTTTTTTTCTGCTAATAGTCCTATTCAGACAAGAATAAGCAGTAGGGACACCTCCTGGAATTTTTGCCAAATGTTTTCAACCTCCATAGTTTCTTGTGACTGCTAGCTCTCCTGGAACCTGCAGGTGAGCAGGGGAGGAGCCAAGTGAAGCCTTGAAGTGCCTTTCTGTCTCTTACCTGGCTTTGCAACAACCCCCAGGGGTATAAACAGGATGAGCTTCAAAGCTGCAAGAGGATGAAGAGGGATCTACACCAGATCCAGTGGAGAATGTGTGATTTGTGATGAGTGCCTGAAAATAGCACAGCTAAACCTGTCCTTGTAACAAAGATAAAGAAAAAACCAAAACCAGCAGTCCAAGAAAAGGTCCAAAGGTGGCAGAAAGCTCAATAAATATGGAAAATATTTTCTGTGCTTTTCTATTTTTCCTCACTGCCTTTCTTTAAAATGCCCCTGTGTGGTCACACCCACTCCCTTGCAGTGAGGGGAAAAATGTTTGTGGTCGGACCTTATTTCAGAAAGTTCTTGAAAAATTCTTGTTTTCATGTAAAATTCATCCTGCTTCCCCCTGCCCCCCTCCAAAAAAAAAAAAAAAAATCACATTCCAGACCATATCTGGTTATCTGTTACTGAAACCATAACATGGTCGTGAAATCCAAACTCACCCTCATCCTGGAGGCATGCCAACATCTCCAAAACTTTTACAACCAGAGTTTCAATCAAGTTATTCATCCACCTAATCAAAAAAAGCTAATAACATATACAATTTCAGGACTTCAAATATTTTGCCTTCCATGGCGGAATACAAATGAAACCACAGTTTTCTTAACACTGGTGATAGCTGACAGGAACTATTTGATAAAATAACCTCTGCCTGCCTCAAACAGAACATGCCTTCTGGAGGGAAGAACCACAAGGAAAAAAAAAAAAAAAAAAAAACTAGGTTAAATGGTGTGAATGAAGCAAGATTCAAAGCCCAAATAGTAAGGGTATGCATAACTGTTGCTGTCATAAAAAACAAACCCCAAGGGGTTAACCCAGAAAGTATCTGTATTCTGGGCTGAAAACATAGTGCTTGGGGCTAAAACTAAAAAAAGCTAAGAAAGCTGATGAAAAGGTCCCTCAACACCCTAATTAAGCCATATTCCATATTCAGTTCCAGGACTACCTTGGCTGGTTTTTTTAAGCAAATGATTCATTCAGATAAAATGAAATCAAGCAAGAGTTGGAAATGTTACACTAATTAATTGGTATTTCACATCGGGATGGAAATTGAGGGAGGATTCTATGAAGCCAGCAATGTTCTCCCCTGTTATGTGAAAGAGCAAGCAACAAAACCTGAATGCAAATTCCAGCCTTTACCTATTATAGTTTTGGGTTTTAAGGTATGGCGAATATTTTCAGCAACAAAAGTCTGCATGTCCTGAATGACAAAACAAGATAGTCTGCATAATGTGGTGGGAGATTCAAGAAAAGGGTGAGATGGATGATCCTTTTCTGGAAGAGATCCTTGAGGAATGGAATTAAAAAACCTCCTAAAATACTGGAGGTCATTTTGGAAATTGCAAATTGACAAAACAATCTGGTCGCATCACTGCTGCTGAGTCTGAAAGCTGGAGAAATAAGAACAATCAAGAATGATAACAAACAAGGGGTGAAAATAAAAAGGTCTAAGCAGAGCACAGCAGAATGAGACATCCCCCACTCCTATTCAAATGGACTTGAAGTAGTTATTGAAATGGACCAGCTGCTTTGGAAACAGAAGGAAAACATCTTGTGAACAGGGAGGCATATTACTACCTAAATAACAGATGCAAATAGCTGATATTGGAGAGCATTCATAGTTCACTCTTCTACTACCAACTTTTCTGCTAACAACCATTTCCCATCAGTTTAGTTAGGCTGAGCAGGATTATATACACATTTGCAGAAAAGATCCAAACTGAGCAACACATTTCTGCCTTTCTCCCCTCACTGAAGCTTGACATCAGTTTGTCAAGAAACCTTTCAGGGAACTGTTAGGAGGAAAATGTCTCCTTCTGGCAGAGCTTATAACTTGAAAAGAAAGAATTCCCTCCAATGGATGGAACCCTCATTTGTGAGGTTAGGACAATTACAAGTTCACAAGTTTTGTAGGCACATGGCAATGATCAGGAGATCTTTATTCAGCATAATCCCTCCTTGACCAGCCTGGAGATGTCTCTACTGAACATGGGTTCAACATGGGTTGAAGTGAACAGATATTTTTCTTATGGTGATACAAATAGCTGGCAGAGCCGATGAAAACATTTCAAGTGGGAAAGGCATTAAGAGTTCTGTGCCCTCAAATGTCAGGCATTGGAAAAGATGGGGTAGGTTAGCATAACAGGGAGTTGCAAAATTATACAAGATTATGTCCCTGGAATTATTTAAGCAGCATTGTTCTGCCTTTAAAAGGGATTTTTCCCTATGGTTAATAACATTTTTTGTTGCTTTTATTAATACCTCTTCCTTCTAAGCTTCCAAAGTCCCACTGTGATGAAATCTAGTCAGTGGAGACAAGCACAGGGACCACGATGTGAGATTTCATAATTAACCTCCTGGACTGCCACCAGATCAAGGCAGTATCTGCTAAGGTACCATGTGGTGTGGGATCCCCAGAAAGGGAGAACATCAGCCTGTCGGAGTGACTCCAGACAAGAAACACCAAGTAGATCAGAGGGATGGAGCAGCTCTGCTGTGAGGAAAGAAAGGCTGAGAGAACTGGGATTGCTCAGTCTGCAGAAGAGAAGGCTTTGGTGTGACCTAATTGCAGCCTTCAGGTACCAAAAGGGAACCAGCAAGACAGAAAGAGGCTATTTAAAAATGCCTGGGGTGACAGGACACTGGGGAATGCCTTCAGACTGGGAGAGAATAGGTAAAGGGTAGATATTAGGAAAAAAGTCATTCCTGTGAAGGTGGTGGGGCCCTGTCACAGATTGCTCACAGAAAATTGGCTCTCCCACCCCTGGAAATTTTCAAGGCTGGTTTAGGGACATTGTCTCTACCCATGGAAGGGGGTTGGAACTAGAAAAGCTTTAAAGTCTCATCCAACCCAAGCCATTCTGTCGCTCTGTGAATATCTGATGAGTTTTCTTGGCCCATTCATCTTGCAAAATGAAAGCAAAGCCACTGGGCGTGTTCAGCAATTGCCTGTGGAGTGGAATGGAATGGAAATAATGGAATGGAATGGAATGGAATGGAATGGAATGGAATGGAATGGAATGGAATGGAATGGAATAGGATAGGACAGGATAGAATAGAATAGAATAGAATAGAATAGAATAGAATAGAATAGAATAGAATAGAATAGAATAGAATAGAATAGAATAGAATAGAATAGAATAGAATAGAATAGAATATTTCAGCTGAAAACGACAAATAATTATTTTGTTCAACTGTTTATGGTATGCTAAACTTGCAGATTGTGGAATTTCGCGTGGCAGTTTTGTGGCCATGTGTACAGATACAGAAGCCTGTGTACTCTCAAAACAGACCTTTAAAAAGCAGAGCAGAGTTTGGAGCCTAACAAACCAAAACATCCTGTTTCATGCTGTCCTGGCATTTTCCTCCAGCAGGCCACTCAGACACACAGCAGCCTCTATCCTGCTGGCTGTCCAAAGAGGGGCCAACACACCAGTCCCTGGTACCTTGTTCAACCATTCACACTTGTGAAAGGTCACTGTAAAAGCACAGCACATCAGAGCTGTGCTGCTAAACACCCACTGTGTACAGATGTAGATGGCTCACCACTGTGGAAAGCAGCTGAGAGCAGATCCAATATGCTGCACTAATTAAATGTCTGGCTGGGCACAACGAGAGGAAAACCAGACGAGAAAGAGAACTCCGGTTTTTATTTTGTTAACGCAAACATTTGGGCGACTTTTGTGGCCACAAAGCATATTTGCACATTCTATAAAACTTGAAGTAAACACAACAACAACAACAAAAAGTTACTGGAATTCCAATGACTTCAGCAGCTATATCAGAATTACAATGCCCTTAGAATCACAGTTTGGGTTGGAAGGGACCTTAAAGATTATAATCTTCCCTGCCACAGGCAGGGACAGCTTCGGGTAGACCAGGTTGCTCCTAGCTCCATCCAACAAACTCTCTTCCTGATGTTTTGTAAAAAGCAAGCACTTTTGGCATTGCTTCCATCAGCATCTTAAATAAATTATGTTTCCCTTTAGTGCCAAACTCCCAGTTTTCAGATGGTTTAGGAACTTACTTGGTAAAGATATGTTCACAAAACAGATTGTGCCAGACTGTTCCAATAAATGCCTGGTTTCTAGAAAAACATAACTGATTTTCTAGGTATGAGAGATGTGAAAATCCTCATGTGTTAGGCTATTTTTACAATTTTTGATAAAGTGCTACCTAAGACACAAAGGACAGACAGCAAGGGGTAGCACTGAAAGTTGAATTACTATTTGAGAGGGAAACAGTGCTGTTGGGCTACATTTTGTTTTTCTGCTCCTGTTGTCATAGGGCAACATCATTGAGTGGCAGTACAGAGGAACATCAGAAAATGTCACAGATATGGCATGAGCTTGGAAACGATTGAGAATAATATAATACCATATAATACCGTATCATATATCATATATATCATATCATATCATATCATATCATATCATATCATATCATATCATATCATATATCATATCATATCACAGAACATCATATCATATCATATATCATATCATAATAATATCATATCATATCATAATAATATCATATAGTAACAATACCATATAATATTGAAGTTGTGGGTGCCTCATCCCTTGAAGAGTTCCAGGCCAGGCTGGAAGGAATCCTGAGCCACCTGGTCTGGTGGGAAGTGTCACTGTCCATGGCAGGGGGCTTGGAATGAGATGATTTGTAATAATTTATATCCCTTCCAGTGCAAACCATTCCATGATTCCATATCGTGACTCCATATCATGACTTCCATGATTCTATATCATTCAACAGTATGGTGCAAAATCACAAACCCGGGGGGCAAGTATCTCAAAGTTTTGATGTACTGATATTTTGAGAATTTATCCCTTGAGTGACAAAGGAAGAGATGGCCCAGAGGTTGCTGCTGATCATAAATGGAAGTTGTACGGTGACAAGTGTAATCTAATAGTTTGCAAAATAGACTGCAATTTCTAGTGGAGAAAATGAATTGTTACTGGAGAAAAGTCCTCTTGGAGATATGTTCAAGTGCTCGAGAACTTGTAGTATAATAAGATAAAAGGAACTATTGCAAATATGGGGTAAAACCCAATTGCTTTTAAGATATTTCCTTTTTTGAAGGAGGGAACTATATGAGACATGTGTAGTGGTCAAGGCTAAATTCAGTGGTCCAGATCTATAAACACATAACAACCTGTTTTCAAGTTACCTCTAGCTCCTCACAACTGTTATTGACATAAATGCCATTTTTGACTTTGATGCCCTACTCTTTTTTCCCCTAACGCATGTCCCTAGTGCCTTTTGCTTCAGTAGATAAAAAAATTATCCACTTTCTTATAACGTTCACCTGGTGAGATGGGGACAAAGTGAAGAGACTTCTTGCACAGGTGGATATTGCACAGCTCCATTTAAAACTCTCCTTGTGGCAGAGCTGTGCCAGATCCAGCACAACTGATTCCTGTACCACCATCTGTTGAAACAACATGTTGGCTTCTAGACTGGGGCTGGTTCATTCTGGGGTGCTTGAAACACCTTCCCATTGAGTCAGACCCTCTCCAAAAGCTGTGCCTTTCATTTAGGGGCCAAAGAGTGGGTTAATTGAAGACACCACTGAAGCAGGGGCTCTGCAAAAACCCGGCCAAACCAAATGTGGTTAAACAAATCAATGAACCTTAAATGTTTGCATCTGGGAAAAGTCATATTTTCTTGGGAGCTTGCTCGTCAAGTCTAGGGAATTAGTACATGCACACTTATATCATCTCTAAGTTGCAGAGTCTTCATCGTAATGTGCTGGGCATGTGTCTGAATTTATTCTTCTTAAATATCAAACCAGAAAGTACCAGTGGTACAGGCAGAGGGAAATTACTCAGAGAGAAAATTACTAGAGAGGTTGGCAAGAAAGGAATTCTACAGTTCAGCAATTCAGCCCATTAGGCAGTCTATGATTTTGCAGATTCTACCTGACCCAGTTCTGCTCTAATTTTTCTTTGATTATCTTGCATACAATATGTCTGTATTCCTATTAGTCTAGCAAATGTTGGTGTAAGCTGAAAACTTCACTTGTATTTTGAAATATCAAAGTGTATTTCTTAATTACAGCAATTTTTTTCCCACCTTAGAATTTCAGTTTATTTCAAAAACTGCCTGTCTACAGTCAATTTCTCAACTGCTCTTCAAACCAACCTGGTTATACACAGAGAGAGAGAGAGACAGCTAAAAGGGAAAAAAAAAAAAGAAAAAAAGAAACACCGGGTGCTAAATATTCTCATAATTTCAGACTCTCTTCAGACAAAGTAGTTTAGAATTCATTCCTTATTTTCCAGCTCATCAGCTTTAATTGTAAACTCTTCATCATGCCAGACTATGGCCAGCATGAAATCTTAACCACTGCAGAAGCTTTTTAAGCTCAGCACAGAAACCTTCTATGGGGGTTCTGAAGGCAAGATTTTTAACTCTTTGAGTCCCCCTTGGTAACCAGCTCCTGGAACTGGGCTGTGCAAAGGTCTTTGAGATCTCTGGATGGAAAGAAAATCAGCTTGTAAATGTACAAAACCCATAGTTTATTTAAACATGCTACATCTGCTGCTTTCTGTAAAGAAAAGCACTGCACCTTGAGAAGCAAAGACATTTTGCTGGTCAGATAATTGTTGTCACTGCTAATGAACATGTCAAAACCTGATGACATAAACACAGAAAAGGTGAGAAATTTTCTTGTTTCATTTGAATCCATCAGCCTTGAATTTGAGATTTTGGTTCATCAGGACAAAATGGACAATTCCTCCAGATTATTAAAAACTTCCTGTGACCACTCAGCCTACTTCCAAGAAAACATCTCTAGATCAAGCCTGTCAGCTTTAGGAAACTATCAACTACATTCTGTTAGACTGTTCTACAAGAATAACCTTCATGAGAAATCTGCTGGCAACCACAAGGCTGTTAATTTCTGTAGGCTTGTTTGCAGCAATTATGTCCAGGAGTGTAATCAGCTGAAACAATTATTTTATTATTGCTAAGAAATACCAGCTTCAGGGTAGACAGAAACATGGTGTAGAAATCCTGACTAGAATAAAAGTTATGGATCAGGGCTCATGAAACGTATAGCAAGGCAATGCCTTTTTTCACAGCCTTTCAGAATTAAGACTTTTTTTGTCCTAATCCCTGGGTTGGTTGGATAGGGCAAGGATAAGGTTAACTCCACCAAGCACAGCTGTAGGCAACAGGAGTGGCCTTCCATCAGTTTGTGGCCAAGGGCTGGGATATTTACCTATGCTGTGAAAAGTCCTATGCAATTTCCTTTTCTGCTGCTGACGATTGGAGCTGGCATATCCCAGTCCAGTGAATTAATGATGATGCTCTGCGGGTTGCCCAGTGGTGGCACACTGGCCCCCTCCTCCCCACTGCCCAGATCTCAGTTGTGGGTGATGTTTTATTTGTATAAACAACTAATCACAGGCACTGGGACAGGCTCACACGCGGCATTAAGCCACCAATTCATGGAGTCATTCAGCATCTCCCTGGCTCAACTCCTCCGCTGAAACACAGCACAGAGGTTCCAGCAGATGAGATGATGAAAGGTCAGCCCTCCCTGATAGTAAAAGGTTGTAAAATAATAAAATTCAAGGAATTAGAAAGAAGCTAGACTTAGTAGAGCCCTGGAAAAATGTTTAAAATAGACTCTGAAAATGTTAGGCTTTGTGTTTGCCAGATCATGCGAAATTCCACCTGAGTAAGCAGTATATGATAAATGATATAATTGTTAGATGTGATGATTGTTTAGTAATTAAAAATAATTATTGCTTAATTGTAAGAAGAATCATGAGAAACTATGTTAGAAGTTTCAGGGGGACCACAAGGAGCCTACGCGTGGATGAAATCTATGTATACAATAAAACAATATAAGTTTAATAATTAACAGGAAAGTTATATAACGATATAATATAAAAACATGTTCACCCAAAACCGTGTCAGGGTAAGATTTGGATTTGTACCCCTGACACAGGAGCTCTACGATAAAAGCACCTGCATATATAATCATTCTGTGTTTACGTGCTTCTGAACGCTAACAATGCCACTGCCCACAACCTCTGATTTGGACTTTCACGGCAAACTTAGGAGTCATTCATCCAAACCCTGGCTTTGAACATTTCCCCCATCTTTCTGTAAGTCTCTCACAGCCACCTTCCTTCAGTTTTCCTCTAGTGGGAAAAGAAGAGGTTTTCACATAAAAGGTGACCCTAACCCAAAACTCTGTAGGATTTACAGGTGTTTAGATTGTGTAGGAATAGCACAGAAAGAAAAATGAGTTCATGATGTAGTTTGTTATGTCCTACCACAAGGTGAATTCCCCTAACCCCAACCCCAACCTTAACCCTAACTCTAAGCCTAACCAGGCAATCATTGCATGGCCATGCAAACGAGTGGTACAAAATGTGGTGTCACAAATTATCATTTGTAAAGTTCCATGTGGCCAGTGCTCTGCAAATCTATTCTGAAAAGAAGGGTAATAATAACACACTATCCTCTACACCATCTAGTCTTTCCTGACAAAAATATCTTAATCAGCTATTAGAGATATTTAACGTGTGCCATGGCAGGGATTATTTGTGGGTATCAAAGAGTGGCTGGAACCAAATGCAGAGGAAGATCCTGCCTTCGTGGTACTGGTGATGCCTTAAGTTTTAGCTTTTATATTTTTCAGATCCTGCCCTTCATTAGTGTTTAACTCTGAATAATAGAGTGTTGGTAAGTTCTCTTCACAGTTTGGTCGGACAAAACCATCCTTTTCCAGATGGGAAAGGTCATGATCTAAAGATCATCATCTCAGCCTCAGCTGAGGAAAAGTACAAACACAAGTGAACATGGGAGGAGCAAACTGGGGGAGTGTGGCTTCATTACCTAAAGCCATAACTGGACAATTAACCCATGAGATGCAAGTAGACTAAACTTATATCTGCCCAAAAAACCTATGCCTGTTGTCCAGGCTGGGTGCAGCCTCTGTGAGACTCCTGCACTGCCCAAGGTGTACCCTTTGAAGCCTTTCAAATAAATATAGTTATTTTATACCTCTGTCTAGCCTCTGTTCTAGGTAACCTCTCCAAGGCATCACTGACTGCTGTGGGGTGCTGTGGCAGAATAACTCAGGCTGTGCTGACTTGTGCTGCTTGAGATTACAGCCCATCATATTTAGAAACAAGGTATTAAGAGTGGTTATGCTCTTAAACTTAATGAAATTACAAATTGGAATATCTCTACTGAAATTAATGATCCAGAATATTACACTCGAGCAGAAGTCAGCCTTGTCTTGAATTTTGAAGGTCATTTGGAAACATTAAAATTCAGTTTTATGCTTTAGAGCTTTGAAACAATAATAAGGTAAAGGGGACGTTTGACAATGACGAGGGGAGAAGCATCTATTTCCCTTCTATTACAACCAATTTGCTGAAAAAATTATGGAGAGCTGCAGCCCCCAAAAAACCCCACCATATCCACAAAACCATGGTGACATTCAGAACAAGCTGGTGGTCACTATTGCCTTCAACTCGTGCTCCTGACAGGGCAGGAGAGGGTTCCAAAACCAAGACCACATGGAGAAGGTGCCTCAGCACAGACATTTGCCCCCTTGCCAACCTGGCATGCTTTTTCTCCCTACTACAAACCCTCGTTAAGAACCAGACAAATTGTGCATTTAGGAAAAACTGGGATGAAAAATAAAATAGCTCGAGTCAAGCCAAGCAAAATAATTAGGTTTATTAAGTGGAATGAATAAAAACCACCCAAAGCCTAACCCAGAGCCAAAAAGCCTCCCAGGAAAGCAAGAGGTTTCTTAGGGGGAAAAAAAAATATTTATTCAGGTTCAAGGCAGTTTTTCTGGTTTTAGTGAAAAAATTCGTTTAGATTATTTTTCCTTTCCCTAACTTTGTCAACACCTCAATTTTTCTTATTTTTGATAAAAAAAAAAAAAAAAAAACGAAAGAAGAAAGAATTCAATTGCTTTTGAATTGACTAATTTTAAGAAACAATCTTTCTGTTTTTTTAAAACCTAATTTCTCATTTTGCAGCTTTAGGAATTTATTTTTTTTAACATAAAGAAGATCCCTGCAAAGTCACATATTAAATTTAAGCTAATTTTCAGATAATCACTTATCTCACAGTAATATTTTCTCTAGCTCTACCCAAGACCAACAGAGGGTGGACTTTATTAACAAGTCCTAAGAGAGAAAAAAGGCAAATGAGGAATGGACTACTGAAGAAAAGACATTACCCCACAAGAGAGAGAAAATTTGTTGCAAGCAGGGGGAAGAGAGTAGTGCATTAAAATAAAATAGCTGATCCTACTGCTCCTGGCCAAAAATATTTGAACAATTTTGGCATGAAAGTCAAAGAATAAAAGTGCCTGCAGTAGGAATGCCTCATTCCTTGATCCAAGTCATACATGGTAGGGACTGAACATGTTCCCCATGTGCCTCAATTTTCGTGTGCAACGTGGGAGTAATAAATGTGCTACCTTGATGTCTTGAGAGTTCAGAGATGTGTATGGAATACAGGGTGAAACCTCTAGGCTAACTGAAATACACAGCAGAATTTCTCTTGGCCTTGGCTTCTTCTTTTCTATTTCTGCTATTGTTCCCCTAGTTTCTCTTTCAGCCAAAACCCCCACAGTTTTGAAAAAGCCAGGGGATGTCTCTGTTTGTGCCCATCTCTGCTGTATCAGAGCACATGGGGAGAAATCTTTGCCCCAGATTCCTCACAGCTCCCACCAAAGCAGTGACTAGAGAAGAACAGATATTTGCTCCTTAGCTTTCAAACACTGTGGCTGACCTGCTCCCTTCTGGAAGTGAGTTCAGGCTTAGGAATTTGCCAGGAAATCTTTTTGCCTGGCCCACACAAGTCTGAGTTCCATCTAGAGGCAGCAATACATTTTCAGGTTGTTTTTTTTTTTCCTCACTCTCATAGAAAGAACATTAGTATAGTTAAGTTTTCAGAAAGGGCAATATTAACAAAAATGGAAAAGATAAAACTAAATCAATACAAGGTAATATTCAAGATGACCTGTGCTGAAATATCATTTTGAAATTTTCAGCCCATGAAAATATCCCTAGATTGACATTTTGTCTTCGTTTTTGCAGGAAAAAGTGCTTTTATATTCGCATTTTCATGGGAGGGGAAAGTTGTTTTCCATGCAGCTGTATGCTTCAAGTTGACAGCTGCATTTTTCATGGACATGAATACTCAGGCTGAGGTTGTCACTCAAGCGGCTTGAGCTGATCCCAGGCAGGGCTTTGGAAATGACCAGAACTACCCTGAAATTGTCCTGGAGAGAGAAGAGTCCCAGGGCAGCAAACGCTTCAGGGCCAAGCTGCCGTGCAGCCCATTTGCTCTGCTCTGACCCAAAAGAGCTTTGCATCGCTAACTGTGGATTTTCTGCGTGTGACAAGACAGAATTAATGAACCCAAATCATTAACAGGAACCCAAATTTTTGGTTCATTACAGGAGACAGGACTGGGTCCCGTTTCTCCTGTGGGGTGTGGTTGAACACTGCTCCAAATCCTACAAACGCCAAAGTCAGAATGAGAATGCCTTAGAGCTCTGAAAAGACAAGGTAAAATCTCATGTCAAACCAAGTGTGAAGGCAGGACTGGTATAAAGAACTTCCATCCTTATA
The DNA here is from genome assembly GCF_035770615.1 of Melospiza melodia melodia. Taxonomy (NCBI): domain Eukaryota; kingdom Metazoa; phylum Chordata; class Aves; order Passeriformes; family Passerellidae; genus Melospiza; species Melospiza melodia. The sequence continues at coordinate 2,858,205 of NC_086226.1, forward strand.
GGCTATGGATTTATTTCCCAAATGTCCACTTTTAAGAGCTCAGTTTTCACAGAATCCCAGAATAGATAAGGTTGGAAATGACCACAATGAGTCATTTGCCCAAACCCACTGCTCCAGCTGGGTCATCCCAGAGCACATGGCACAGGATTGTGCCTGGATTAACATCTCCAGTGAGGAAAACTCCACACCTCTCTGGGCAACATGTTTCTGTGCATAGTCACTGAACACTAAAGTTCTTCCTTTGTTCAGCTGAAACTTCCTGTGCATCAATTTCTGCCTGTCGTCTCTTTAATCTGCTCGGACTATTTTAATCTCATGGTTTTTGGTTATTTTCCTAACTTTAAAATAAAAATTAATCTAATTAAAAAAAAAAAAAAGTAAAAGAAAAACCAAACAACCTTGCCTAATTGAATCAGTGAATCAGTGACACCTAGAAGTCAGTCGATAAAATTTGCATTGACAGCAAATTGAGGCAGGGATTATCTGGTGAAAAGGGGAGCTTGCATTCTCCCTTGATATGTTGTTATAGGGGTCAGGCTTCCCTCCCTGCATCACCACATGTGTGTAATGAACCCCCCTTCATCCTGGAGGTTTCCAAAATGGAGAAGCAACCTTCCAGATCTTGTGGATGGACCCTGATAGGCTGAAGGCATGAAATGTGAGTTGGCCAGAGGCAACTCACATTGCAAGGCACTCTGAGCAACCCACACGTGCAACCTGCTCTCTCTGAAATACCTCATCAATCTGGAGGCTGCACTCCCCGTACGCCTCTTCTGCCAATTCGTTTTACCTGTCAAAGGGGTTGGTTTCAAAGGACTCGAGTGACAGCTCAGAAATCCATCTTGGTGGATTGGCAGGGCCTGGAAACCGCGTATCTGAACTGTAGAGAGGTCAGATGTTTAACTTCATGCGAGTTCCCATGATTTATAAATGCCCCAGCTCTCGATAGAGAGTAGTCTGTGCTCCCTCTGTTTGTCAGGGTGTAATGCCTGCCTAGGGACTGCTCCCTTCTGCCCAGCCTGCACAGCTGCAAGGCACAGTGTCATCTCTAAAAGAGATAAATACACTCATATTAATATTAAATCAAAAGGGGAAGCAGGCAGACGTCCTGTGAACAAAAAATCTGATGAAGAGACGTGTCTTGTCAGATTTTCTCTGGGCGCCCCTCTGGATGGTGGCTTGAGCAGCATTAATGGGCAGAGGTGAAATCAGCCCTCGGTATGGGCAAAGGAACTTGTCTGGTAAGATGCACAAAGGAGGAGGAAGGAATTCACAAAGCAGTTCTTGTGAGACAGAGCAGAGCCTCGCAGCACTGTAAGTCTGGTATGTTTATTTTCTGCACAAACAAGGGCAATTTTAGAAAGACGCAGAGAGGTGGTTTGCCCACTTTATGCAGCAAAAGAGGAAGGAAGTTTCCAAAGGAAGATTCCTTTAAAGGAAGGAACCAAGCCCTTGAGAGATGGGCTGGAATTAGGTGACCTTAAATTCCCTTGTAACCCAAACCATTCTATGATTCCTGAGTTACCAGATTTGCCTCACTCCATGGAGTGGAGTCATTGCTGACTCCCTGATCCAATACATTCAGCCATAGGAACAGTCAGGAGAACTCAAAGGTGGCTTCCAAACTTGACCTGGAAACACCAAAAGACCAATAAAAAACACACCAGGGCATGGTTTTCATTAGTTTTGATATCAGCAGAATTATTCCATCCCAGAAATGCTCAGACACTTGGGAAATTACAGGAGAAGAAGGGGAAAGGGTATTATATGTTTTTTTTTCTTTTTGTCCTCCCATTTCCTTTTTGCTTAATCTCATTCTCTGTGATGTTGTATGCTGGGCTATATTATCTTCCTCACATGGGGAGCAGCCTGAACTGAATCTTGCAGAATGGAAAAGCACCAGAAAAGGCCCCACCAGCACCATCTCTGGAAGGCTCATACATCTCCTGTCTCCCTGTGCCTCACAGAACTGCAGCTCTGGTGGCATCAGCAGCCGCCTCCTGGGGCAGATCCATGCATTGAGTGATTGTTCTCTCCAGCCCAGACTGATGGAAGGCTTCCTGCCTTGGCAAAACGACCAAGCAATCCATATATTTCTGCTCTTTTTATGTCTTGGAAAGTTAAACTGCTCTCTGCCTTGATTATTTGTCTTTGAGTAACTTGTAAAAGGAAAGACAACAACATAAATGGAAGCAATGTGTTGAATTTTAACTCTACTTGGTTTCACAGGTATTATTTCTATTATTATTGTATATTATTAACTCTACTTGGTTCCACAACTATTATTTCTCTATTGTTAGCAAACTCCTTTTTTTTTTCTTTTGTTTTTGTTTGTTTGTTTTGGTGGGGTTTTTTTGTTTGTTTGTTTTGTGTGTGTGTGTTTTTGTTTTGTGGTTTTTTTTGTTTGTTTTGGTTTGGTTTTTTACTTGCCTAGTTTGCCCCATTTCTTGGGTGTGATGGAAGAGGAGGATCCACAAGTACAAAATACATTCTTTTGCATTTCCTTAAAGACTTGCTGGTCCTTGCAGCAGATCAAGGAGAAATGAGCCAGACAATATTTGCTTTTCAGGGCAGATAAGTCATGTGTGCACTCTAAAGCCAAACCTTCCCTTGGCTTTCCCTTAAGCTCTCAGTCATGCAGAGGCTCCAGATGAATTTTCTGCTGGCCAAAGTAGAAAACCCAGCCAGTGGAAGGGCAAACATCTCACAGCAAGTGTTTGCACAGGCTGGTTGACGGATGACAAATACAGTCTCATCAATCTCAAGTGTCCTTCTGCACCATTCCTTGGCCCATGGATGTCTTTGTGCTGTGACTTCCCAGGACATTGGGACGTTTGGCTCTTGGGGAGCACTCTCTATTCACGCCCATCAGTAACTGGACACCAGCACAGGATGATGAGACCACTTTTAATTTCTCTTCTGGTGTCTAAACATCACTGTCTGGAAAGGGCTAAGCAGCAGTGAGCCCAGACCCCCAGAAATGTGGGCGCCCTCATTTTTGTTACCTGCTCTGCATGGCTGGGTGCTGTGACACTGCAGCAAGAGGGAAGAATTCAGCCTCTGTCCCCTGCTCCATCCCTCTCACGGGGATTGCTGTGTGGATTGCAAACAGTGCCTGCGCCAAAAGGTGGTGCTCTGGGTAAATGGTTGTCCCTGTTATGGTTCTGGTTGGGATGCTGTGGAGTGAGCCCTGGCTTTGTGGGTTTGCCCTGTACTTCTGCACCCCGTCAAGTCATTAACTCCAGCAGTGTCAGCAGTCAGCAAATGCCACCAAACGTGTCTGTCTGGGAAGATCCATGGCCATTTTCAGCCCCTTCAGCTCCAAGCACTTTCTTTTCTCCTTTGTAGGTGGTCCCAGTACAGCTTTATATATGTTTTAACAATCCAAGAACATCTGTAAAATGTTTATGCCACTCTTTGAAACAGAGGAAGGGAGAAGCCTTAAAGAGAATGAGTTCTCAACACCATTTCAGGACACACTATAAAGACTTGTTGATATCCTTTCAGGATACCCTGTATTTCATCAGAGGCTCCTGAGCTTTCTTTGGAAAGGCAGATCGACCATCCCACACCAGAACGTATCCCAGCACAGAGGAATATTCCTGAAAACCAGACTTACTCCTGTGCCTGGTGTCAGATTCCAAGTGATGGACAGGAAACTTCCTTTTCCTTTGCTGTAGTGCAGATGCAGGTCACAGCTCTTCAAAGAAATTAAGTCCAAGGCAAAGAACAAAGTTGATCTAGGCAGTGTCCCATTTTACTCTGAGGGCTCACCCTGTGCAAGGCAGATTGATTCCTTGCCCTCTTGGAAGATGTGATTGATGTAAACCAAAAGAATAAACAAGGGAGTTATGCCTAATATGCCTTTCACTGTAGATCACACTTCACCAGAGTGATCACTAAAATAAAGAATAAGCTACCTTTGCCTTAGCTCATGTATTCTCAGTGCAGGGGTGCACTACATAGGTGCAATGGCTGCACAGATTTCCATGAAGATTTTATACAGCTTACTATTCCAAAATAGTGTATTCTGAATTTCCCCTGCCCTGAGCTCTGCATTTCCATTCCAGCAGGACAGGCAGCCCTCAGACCCCACTCCACACCTGTGTGGCTTTCCTGCATTCCCCAGGTGGCCTGGCACATTGCAGAGGCACAGCAGCAAGCAATCCTCTCCCCAGAGTGCCACGGGCTGCACAATCCTTCTCTCAAGAGAAATTAAAGAGGCCTCCATGGGCTTTTGTAAATGGCTGGCTCCCACCAAAATCAGAGGCTTGGGACAGGCCAGAAGATATTTCCTACCTTGTTCTTCTCAACATAGGTACAAAATGAACAAAATGAAATCAGCGGAGTCAGTTTGCTCCTTTTGACCATTCTGAACATAAAGCAGCAAGAGGCAAATGCCAGACTACGTTCAATACAAACTTAAGGGTTTATTCACGCTGAGAGGCATTTTAATGCTCAAAATTTGAGAAAGTAATCTACAGCAAACAGCCACAAAGCATAATGAAATATATAGACCAGGATTACTCAGCAGCTGGAAATTTGACTTTTGTTTATGGAAAAAACATCTTATAGGAATTACCCAAATCCACAGAGTTCACAATTATTATTAATGGCATTAAGCAATACATTCTGTTACACTGTAGATTGTAAAACTGGCCCTTTGCCAACCAGTTACCTACTGGAACACTCATTATAACACAGAATTAATTCAGTTCTTTGGAAAAGTGCTCAGGCAAGTGAGTTTTCAGACAGCAGGATAAAAAAAATAAATGGATTGCATTAAGCAAAATGTTTCTGTTTGTACAAAGCCAGCAATTTTTTTATTCCTTTGGATTCCTACAACTGAAAAGTAAGGGAAAATGTGGTTTAGGGTTCAGCCTAATTTGGGAGGAAGTCCACAAACTGTCAAGAAAAAACATTACATCACAGCAAAGCTCCCAAGCCTTCTTTCTTTCTCTGTTTAAATTGTATTATAGATTTTGTGTTTACAAAAGGAGATTAAAGATAAAGGCAAAAGGCTGTCCTAAAACCCCCAGTCCCACAAAATAAAACCCCATGCTATTTTTCTCTCAAAAATTATGGAGATGGGCTCACAACCCTTAAAGGGAACTGTGGAAGGGCAGGAACTGAGTCCCCACAGAACAGAAGGAGCCAAACCAAGGGCCAGCCCTGTCAGAGCCTCAGGGTGCTGCTGCCCCTGAGCCCATCCCCTCCCCTGATCAGCAGTGCCAGCCTCCAGTTGTTTTCCAGTAAGATCCGACAATCCATTACATGAAATAATAATAATAATAATAATGGCATGATGTGGCCAGCCTGCCCTTTCCAGCTGGGATCACTCTCCATGTAACACCACTGCAGACAAGTGCTGAATCTCCCCAAGGAGAGTTTCAGTACAGCAACGTGGCAGAGTGGCTGAAATTCCCCTCTCAGTGAGTGAATGTCTCAAATGGGGGGCACAAGCTCATGAAGCAGTGATGGCTTCACAGGGACCCTCAGACTCACTGCTTTTTGTCCTTCCCACATCCCTTTGGCTGCCCCTGTCCACCTCGCCCGGTGGGAATCATATTTTCCTGTGTGTTCCTGCAAAGCGCCTCACTCTCTGCTGGCAACTCAATTTGTAATCAAACAGTGACCTTTAGACCACCCGAATCATCAGCACAATCCTATTTACATTAATGTTAAATAATGTTTACAAAAGCAAAAGGAACACTGCGTATAGCATCTCTCTCTTTTTTGTTTTTTCCCCTTTTTCACAAAAGGTTAAATTAGTGTACATGCTACAGAATCTCCACTGTTTTCACTCTATCTGCTGCAGAGCATGAACTTTAGTCTTTGGGTCCAAAGGGGGAAAAATCAATAGCATCATACTGATACACAGGAAACTTTATTAAAGCAGCCATGGGCATCTCCACAACCTTACCCTATCAAGCTGGCTTGCTAATTGGTCTGCAATAGGGTGGCAGCCATGAAAATTGTCCAGGTCTGTCTTGTGAAAATCTGGCTCTATCAGCATCAAGAACACAAACAGCCAGGGAAGTGGGCAAAGGTCACTTCCTCGTTGTAGGGAATAGAAAATGAAGCTTGTTAACATTCTGCTGCTGCTTCTTCTAGGGAGAAGAAAAAAAAAAAACCAACCCACATCAGTGCTGCGGGGAGCTTTCCTCTGGAGGATTGAACAAAGATGATCAAGCTTCTCTCTGCTCACTTCCACTCACCCATCAGGTTTGCACTGACGGGGAAGCCTGAAAAAACCTGCCAGACATGTCATTTCATACCTGCCTGAAGTCTTTAGTTTGGAGTGCTCCTCTTATTTGTCCATCACAACACAGCCTCTCTCCCTTTTTGCACGTCGTCTCCTCTCTTTGCTGAGCCCTGGCTTGTTGCTGTGCTAAACCCAAGGCAAACTTAAAATGGCCTGAGAGACAGCAGAGTATCAGCAAGAGAGAATTAAAATGTTGTAAAGCTTTTGTGCGAAATGCTAATTATAAATGGAAGAGGAGAGATGCAGTCTCAAAAATCACCCCTGCCACCAAGCTCCAATTGAGAAAAATCATTGGCTGGCTTCAGGAGTTTTCTGTTGTGTCTGTGAAGTAAAAAAGTGATTTTAAGGGTGGTGTTGCCTCACTGAGTCTGTGCCAGCAAGAAGCTGAAGGAGATCCCAATGCCCCTGTGTAAGGTGCAACAACTGGTGATTAACCTCAGCTCACATCAGGTGTGTTAGCCACACAAAATCAGCACTGAGATGCTCTCTGTTTTGCACCAGAGTTTCTCCACAGGATTCTCTGATAGAAAAAAACCCCTCTGACATCTCTCTCAACCCATCTGAGAGGCCAGAAGAACAGTAGAAGGTGTTCAAACCTGGTTGTTTTGGTTTTTTTTCCCTTGCAAATCTTTAATTCAGAATGTGGCCCCCAAAATAAATGAATCAGTTTTACCCCTTAATGTTGATGGGGAACTTCACCATAGGGCTGAAGCAGTGAATAAGGGGCTCTCCTTGTCATCAAGAAATTGAGACCTAAGTAGGTTTTTTGACATAAGCAAACCTCCATAAACACAACATTTTTGGGGCCTGACACAACTCAGAAATAAGCCATTAATCCATGTCCTAAAGCTCATCCATTGCAATTTCAGATATATGGAAGTTAAGTATGGTTTACAGCCAGTTTTGATTCCTGTTCAATCTCCTGATCATCTTATCCTAGTGATGGATTCTTGACACTTGGAGGAATTCTTTGAACTGACAGGATCTCTCTCTCAGGAAAGTGATTTAGGACCCTGGATGTTCACACCATTCTCTGTAGACCACATATCCCCGCACAGATCTCAAGGTTAAACTACCTTCAGGACTCACGTGTGGCCATTCTGTATGTAAAGAACTAGTTCATGATCTTAAATCCATCTAACTTCTCATACTTGAATAAGATCCTGAAGGCTAATTGCAAAATTTCTATCTGTATTGTTGTTGTTGTGGTTGCTGTTAAAAAAAAAATAATGTAAAGAATTTTTTGCACAAAACATATGGAGGAATCGTAGAATGACTAATGCCAAAATGGAATGTTTTTATTTTTAATCACAGTTTACTATGAAGATATTTTTAATTTCTCCAGCCAGCTCTCTGGGGATGATATCAGCATTCCCATATTGCAATGGAAGGAAGTTAATTTAGGGATCTGCTATGCAAAATCTTCTGTCCTGGCTCGTCCAAAATATTAAAATCCTAAGGGGTCAGTGAATAAGGAATAAAAAGTCAACCCAAAATGTGGAAAATATGGCTTCAGGATCTGGGTTTGAAAGAAATGGAGGATTTCAGTTTGATGTACTTTTTTTTTCTTAATATGGAGTGGTTGTGTCAAAGTACAAGAGTCTCATCTTCTTGTCCTGTTCACTTTTCCATTAGCCTACCAACACCAATAGATCATCTTGAATTTTCAGAAAAAAGAAGAAAGATGAACTTTCTGTCATCATTTAAAAGAATTAATACTTCTTTCCAAGGGGAAAAGCAGATTTTTTTTAAATTTTTTTTTCAGGTGGAGCTGGAGACACTGGACAGGAAAACAAACTGATTCAGAAGGCCATTGAACTCTGTGAAGAGCTCAAATCTCTTCAAACTAGTAAGGATTTGAAATAGTTTGTTATGGTGCTACCAGAGTCTCCTGAAATGTCTCCTCACATGCAGAAGAACATACTTTAAATACAATATTAAAGATACCCTTGACTAGTAAAGATCCTGTCATAGTATGCTAATCAAATCCAGCTTTGATTTCATGCTTACTTTTCTGCTCATCCCAATTGTAAAGTTAAGCTGTAATTAATACATAAGAGGCTGGTGATTATACAGTATTAGGCTGAACATATACAGTGAACATACAGCATTAGACTGCATTTCAATAGATCAGACGCTGTAAAGAAATAAGATCAACTCATGAGGTCTGGTATTAGCAGGCTGCTAACTTATCTGGGTGAAAATCTTGAGCTCCTGCATTGATCTCGGGTGACATCTTCTGCATCTGTGTGTGTGTCTGCCTGCTTACCTGTGCTCATGCAAACTAAACAAGAGCTCCTTCCCCAGTATTTATTTTTTTTTAATGTGTAGATTCATGGAGTTGTAGAATATTCATAGATTTGGAGGGCACCCACAAACAATATTGAGTCCAACCGCTGGCCCTGCACAGGGCTAGAGAATCCCAGCACATGGCTGAGAGCATCGTCTGAAATATTTCTGAAACTCTGACAGGCTTGGAGTTGTGACTGCTTCCCTGGGCAGCTTGTTCCAGGGCCTGAGCATCCTCTGGGGCTCTGCCACCCAGGGAACCATTAGTATTTATTTGGAAATAGGCCTGACAGGTGACTGCCATGGCAGAGGATGTGTCCTTCCAGCAAGGAGGTGGAAGTTGTTTTTCCATCCCTGCCTGCCTGCTCAGAAGAAGGGGCAGAACACATAAAGGAATGAACCCAGGATTAGCCAGCACCCTACTGGCAAAGGGTGCACGAAAACTGGAGGAGTCTCTCGAGACATCTTGTCAAAGACCTGCTAAGATCTTCTTTGCATCCTCCTGCCAGCAGGAAAAAAAAAAAAAAGAGAGCTTTCTATAGTCTGAAACACTTAAAACTAGAAGAAAGGACGTATGACTCTAAGAAAATCCCTGGGATTCATCATTCAGCTTTATAGCATAGGAAATCACACTAACTGTAATAAATAGTGAATAGCAGAGATGAGGAAAAAGTAGCCCCCTATGATCCTGAGCCCACTTGTGCTTCCTCTGGAGTACATCCGGAGCAATTGCAGTAAAAAGAAACAACAGAGGTCCAGATGCTCAAAGTCAACTTGGCACCATAAAAGTTTAAGGAGTTCATCCTTTGAAGAGCCCTGTGGCTCAAAACATTTTTATTAAAAGAAAAAAAAAAAAAAAAAAAAAAAAGAAAAGAGAGGCAGGGAAAGCAGGGAAAGGAAGGCTCAGTTACAGAGAGAGGTTTATTGTGCATGCAGGGACTGACTGCCTTTGGCTGCAGCACCGCACCAGAGCCCTGCTGCCACTGCTGTGGCATCCCATCTCCCCGCACCGTAACGAGATCGCATGTGAAAGCCTAAATTATGCAAATGAAAAGGCTCCACTAATACTGTTGAAATATTCCTGGAGTGTACACTTGACAACCTCAAAGTACATTTCACACCACTAATGACTTCATCACTAACACAATTGTCATGAGTCAAGCAGTTTCCATAGCAACGCCCTAGTACAGCTGTTTACCCATATAAAGTACTGCACCTACTTAGTTCCATATACAGACAGATCACTAGATTCCTAGGTACTGAAATTGAAATAATTCAATTTTCAGTGTCTCTCTTTATGAAGTGATTCTGCCAGCTATAGGTATTAGCATATCAATGTGACTTTGACAGGGTCTGCTGCAAAAGACATATTTTGCAGGCACTTCATGTCAATTAGAGCCCTAACTGTTTCATGGAATAATCATTCCTGCCAGATTAAGGTCAGGCTGCAAGGTAATTTAATTGGTGCCATTATATCTAGGGGGAAAAATGCTCTAATAAAGTGCACACACTGTAGCTGCCAGTGAGGATGTGCTATGCGACATGAAAGGGATTGCCTTCCTAAAATGTGTGGGCAAACCATTTAGAGAGAAGGAAATAAGATGGAAACAGCTTCAGATGCTTTGTTTCCAACAAAATTCCAGTGTGTTTGACCAAAGGGGAAATTTTATTTTTGCTTAAAGTGGTGCTATTCATAAGGGAGGAAGCGCTGAAGAAAAATAAATAAGAAAACAGAAAGGATCCCCTCACTCTGTGTGCTTCTTATCTCCCGTGGAATGATAAACACTGTAATTAAAAATCTTTAAAAAATCAAAACAAAGTCTGTTTTTCCCAGGGCTGGGATGCAGCAAGCAAAGCAGGAACCTCTCTGGCCTCCCCATGGGGAGCAGAACTGTGGGATTTCTCTTTCCTGCTGCAGAAACTTTGAGCCAACAACTTGTTTCATGAGCAGCACAAGTCCAGTTTCCTATGGAGTCAGGTAGATTGCCCCCTAGATTTCCCCTACCTATCTATAATTCCACTTCCCACACTTTTTCCAGAGGGTCCTTGAAGGTCCAAGGACATCCAGTGAAGGAGTCAGGACATGACTTTGTGTCAATATGGGTTAGGAAAGTCAACTGCTTAGTCGTTGCTATCTGCTTTCTTGTAACCCGAAAGGGACAATAAACCTGATATTTTTTAGTTCTCCAGGTCCTGATTTTCTCAGAATTCTATTTATTTTCCCCAGAAATTTGATTTTCCTTGAAGCACATGTTTTGATTTTCTCTAGTGTCTACATCCAGCCAAAGCTTTCCGTGGACTGGCAGGTGGGTGCAGCAGAGGGCTCTCCAAAATGACAAGTTTATAAGGTAGGCAGGTGATGACAGAATAAGATTTTTCGTTCTGTATCCACATCCCATGATGATTTATCTAATGTCAACAAACAGGGGCTGTCCTGGGCAGGGCCAGAAGTTGAATCTTGATGATTCTAGTGGGTCCCTTCCAACTGAGGATATTCTGGTCTTAGCCACACTTTAAACACCAATATATCAAAAAAATATATCAAAGCCAACTGAAGGATGTATAGTATTCACCAAAGGCTCAAGGCCCATTTTTCAGTCATCCCAACTCTCTCATTTACACAGACTTCATCTGTGAACGACTTAAACTTGAGGATATTCATAGAATATTGTGACAGGGTCAAGAACAGAGAAAAGTTTAGCTTGATTCTTTATAACACAAAGAGTTTACAAGTCTTGGTCAGGATACTGCAATCCAAAGCTTTTATGTAGCAGTATTTTATTTTTTTTTCCAAAATAAAAGGCATATTTCTAAACTGTGATTTCAGACTGGTACATTTTACATCCCTAAAATACTTGTTTTTATGGCTTAGAGTTGTGCCTAAGATGTTGCGCTGTGAAAACTGATTGTGATGAGCTTTAAGCTCAAAAAACAAAGATGAGAATGTGAGAATAAAAGTTTTTTTATTTTCTGACTGACAAAAATATATATATATATATATATATATATATATATATATATATATATGGAAATTCTACCAAAACAGAATAATTTTGCAAAATTGAAGTAATGGAGAAAGATCAGATTCTGAACCCTTTGAATTTCCCTATGAATATTTCAAAACTCTCTATTCATTATTACTATTTCCTTTTTGCATCCATTCAGGCTTACAATGAAACTGTTTAAAAAAGATATAGGAAGGATTTTTTTCTGCTATGAATATTGTATAAACCAACTGATTAAGATCAAGCAAAGGTAGATTATAAATGGAAATGAAAGTTCTTGTCATTATTATTTTCCTTTAAATGTCTGATAGAACATTTTGGTTCGGCATCTGATTCAAATGCATTTGATCAGCCATAAATCACCCATTAAAATCTCCATTAATCCCATTACAGATGTAGTCTGTCTTCCTTCATTTGGTTCACCCTTGGTCCCCAGTGCAGGAATATGGATAATGGGGTGAAAGATGGCTCTGGATTTGAGGGCTGAGCAGCTCAAAAAATTTCAAAGCTCTTAGACCATTTTATTTTAATCAAAGTAAAGAAGTTGATTTATCTACTTATCAAAAAGAAGAGAGTGTAAATAAGTAGAGAAGGAAAATCACGATATCTTCCATGTTTTCCACTTTCCTCTCAACACCATCCAGTCCACACTGTGGACTATGCTTAATATAGTTCTGCACACAAAGTCTAGATGCAAAATCCACGCTAGATAACCAGTCACAGTGTCAAAAATCTGAACCTCTAAGATGCTTTCTGGTAGAAACTTCAGTTCTACACTCAAGAAAATATAAGAACAGTCAAAACTCTGTATGGTTGTTGCTGTATCAGTGTTGTCATCAATCTTTCTGTTGTAACTGAGGAGGGGAGCAAAGACTTGGCCTGTTCTATAGGAAACTTTGATTTGAGCTCATGGGACTGACCTGCAGCTTTTCTCCCACCTGCAAGAAAGAGGGATTCACGTTTGAAGCATCAGACATTGCTTCAAAGGTATTGCAGCAGCGAAACGAGCTGTCTGCTGTGGTCTGGGTGTTGAGCCTCTGCTCTTCTCATGGGCAATTTGCCCACACTTATAATCACTTTCACCACTGGACCATGTTCATATGAGCATGGCCTGTGGAAAACATCCTTCTCTCCACCTCATCTTCATGAGGGGCTCTGTATGCCCGTGCAGATCAGCTGCAGCTCTGCTGAGGCTTTGGCTCCCATTTGCAGTATTACATTTCCATTTTTGCAATATTGCATTTCCACGCTGCCTACAGCTTCCAGGTACACCCATGCACCTGCCTGGGGCTGGAGGAGATGAGCACAGCTCATCAGTGAATTTTTAGACTTGCACATATTTTTGCTCGCAGGGCCACCTGCATCCTGCAGGAGCCCTTGTGCTCTGGGCAGTGGCTGGCCAATGACGTGGGAGGTCACAGTGCACAAACAGATTGATTTTCTGCTTGCTTTATGAAGCGTTACATCTCCTCTTTCCCCCTTTTTCTGTATTTTTCTTCAATAATACCTCCTTCTTCAGCTCCTGTCATAGGAATGGACTTGTTTCCTGTGTCCAAGAAGGCCATGTTCAATGTAAAGATTTAAGGATTATGAAAACATCTAGATCACATAGCTCCTTCTTTCTTTTCTTTTTTAATAATTTTTGAATTACATGGAAAACAGGCAATGGAAAGTTTTCACATTTGTGCAAACATCTTATTTCAAAGGTTGTCAGACAACAAATAAACTAAACAGATGACAAAAGCTGACGAAAACTGGGAAAATATTGCCATAAACAGAATTTATTCAAAAACACATTTCCATCTGGATGAAATCCCCTTTCATTCTTTTCTTCTAATCTTATTTTGAATGAAATAATTTTTTTTAACAAAACTCTCAGCAGAACTGGAGATATCCCCCTGATGCTAAGACCTCACTTGTTGACTGCCATTGGGCTTCTCTTCTCCAGGTGAAGCAAACCAGGTGAGTTTGGCCAGGGATATCTCATCTGCCATGAGAAGACCCTTCAAGGAGCAGGCAACAATATTTTGTCTGTGCTGTGTTTACAGCCTGCAACACCCTTATTTAACCAGCAAAAAAACCCCATTATCAGAAAATGATTCTTTGGATTTTGACTGCTTGCTTACAGCTGCTGCGGTGCTTTAAGTGGAGAAAGAAGCTCAGAACACGTGCAAAGGAAGAATACATTAAGTTATAAATTAAGGGCATAAACCTGGAAAAGGCTTTCATGCCTGATTTATTTTTTATTTTTTACAAAAGGGAGACAACTTGCAAATGTATATCTGTGGAAAGAGGAGGTGGCAGTGAACAAGGACAGTGCATTTCCCAGTAGGAGACGAGTAAGCTGAGGGATAGCTGCAGGATGTCAAGATGTACTCTGCTGTCACAAAGATTTTACACATAGGCTGGACAACCTGTTAAATAAATCAACATGTATCTATCTCTCTCTCTCTTTTTTTTTTTTTCCCCCCCAGATATCTACATGGAAACTCACAGCTGCATTTTAATGTGTGCAGAGTGTTTGTTAACTTGGCATAGCCTTTTCATCATTTCCAACCCAATGCTACCTCTGGGGGGTGAATCATCATTATGTAACACAGCACACATGGTACCATGTGAGGATCCTTGTCCTTGCTGAGGAACGAACAAAAAGAAAATGGAAAACCACAGAGCAATATTAATACAGAGGTACACATGCATCCTAGTTATCATAAACAGGATAGACCGACTGCTGGGTATGTTTTTCTCACCTCTCAAAAACACTTATTGATTTGAGTGGGAAATGTTCTTTCCTAGCTAGTACAGACTCTGGTCTCTGGAGTAATTAAGGGCAAAATTTATTTTTTTTTAATCAGCTTTTGCATTGAGAGGAGGAATTTCAGCTAACTCCAGTAGTCAGAGCAGACTCACAATAACCTGTAGCTCATCCTTGGCTTAACCTCTTATGCACTGTACTGTTCCAGAACACAAAATAAAGTGAATCTTTGAGATCAGAAGTCTGTTGTAAAGCTGAAGAAGATCAGCTTGGTGGTCACAATATAAAAGGAAAGAGTGAGATTATTGCATAGGAATTTATAAACAAAACAGAACAAGACCAAACTGAACAAGTGGTGAACAAGAACTGAACATGAAACTGGCTAAAAGAGAGACAAAGCAACTTTGGCTATTCCTCTGCACTGGTAATGGAAAACATCAAGGGAATGCTTAGTTATGAGCAGAAGTTTCCATTGTTGCTCGAACAAATCCAAGAGTGGGCACCTCTGCTGTCCCTGTGAAATGCAGCCAACAGCAAAATTGTGTTGGAAATCATCTGGCTGGGAGAGGAGGATCAGGGAATATCCCACCTATAACTGAGAGGTTTGTTCTCTTGTAAAGACAGACCCAGGCACCATGAACTGGGCATTGAATTCTTGTGGGAATTAGTAAAGGTAAGAAGATTTTTAGAAAGTTGGGAAAGTAGGCTTTAGAAACAGCAAGAACAGAAAATTTAGGGTTAGCTGCAGCTGTAAAGTCTGAAAGTAGAAAAAGTAACAATGGTATAGCAAGCTAGGAAATTAAAGGATAGTTTGAGTCTGGCTGCTGCTGGTTGTACGTGAGCTTTGCCATCTTCCTATTGTCTCAGCCACGTAATAAGGCTGATGCTGCTAATAAAGCTCAAGGAATGTACCCAAGCAGCCCTGTCCTGTTTGTGGAAAACACCAAAACAAATTCATATTTCAAGAAATAGTGTGATTTACAGTGGAAACCACCAGGACACCACTGCCACAGACAGCTGTGACAGCATTAAAATCCTGCCTCAGAAAGGATCAGTAGATTCTAAGATGGAATCAGTGGAAGATGACAGATTTTGCACTACAGGTGTGAAATGGCTTCATATATCTGAAAACTGTCTCTCCCAGATTTGGGAAGAAAAAGAAGACAAACATCCTACAAAGTCCTGCTCTTAATATTCAAACTTTCTCAGGAACTTTCAGAAGGTTTAATATTTCCAGTAGATGTTTTAGAAACCTTTTGCATTCAACAGCTTGCCCCTGTCTTGCTGTTCAATGTTTTGTTCTGCAGGTGGGCTACCCAAGCTGCTAACAACCAAAGAACAACATAAAGTGCCTAGAGAAAGGAAGAACTGGAAATAGCTAATATGGAATAGCTAATATGGAATCACAGAATGGTTTTGGCTGGAAGGAGCCTCAAAGATCATCCAGTTGCCATGGGATGATGCCACCTTCCACTTGACCAGGTTTCTTCAAGCCCCATCCAATCTGGCCTTGGACACTTTGAGGGATGGGGCAGTCACTACCTCTCTAGGCAATCTAATATAAACATAATTTTTGAAAAATGGTATTGATTTTTTACCAAAACCCTGTATTTGACAGTGTGAAAACAGTGAATGGGCAGAAAAGTACCTTGCTTCTCTGGTTTACTAAGTCAACATGGGATTAAATAGATATTTGCATCTACACTGAATTAAGATTTGAGTGATTGTCATTCAAATTTTGTCTGCTGTTTACAGTCAAATATTCTATCACACAGACCCTTTCTTTAAATATTTGTATCAAAATATCACTATGAATTAATACAAGGCAGGGACTCTGATGGGATTTTTTTCTGTCAAAATTGTCATCCTCCAAGTCCACAACTCACCATGTATACAACAGGGAAAAGGGGGAAAAAAGTACCTGCCAAGTATTCACAATGTATTTTCAGACAGTAGCAGTATCAGTTAGGTTTGAAATAATATCAAAATAGGATATTTCAACTTGTCCAAATACTTCTGCATTGCAATGCTTCATATTTAAAGAAACAGAAGGAAAAAAAAAATTATTTGCCATGTTTCAGTGCATCAGCTGCTGAGTTATGGAGCTCGTAAATTAATTAATATGTCAGACACAAGAGAGCGTGGTGTAATGAGCCTGTGTCATCAACAGAGCTGTTAAATGGCACCAGCCCCAATTCCAAGCCTTGGGAACGCCACTGACTGCTGGCCTCCTCTTGGACATCAAGTCCTTGACTTCAACTCTTCAAGTGAGACCATCCAGCCAGCTCCCCATGCACTGGAGTCATCTGTCAAATCCACGTCTCTCAAGTTTGGAGACCAGGGTTTCATGGGGGATGGAGTCAAATGCTCTGCAGAGCTCCAAGTTGATGAAGTCAGATGCTCTCCCATCATCCCCCAACACTGGGGCCCCAACAGAGCAGCCCTCTGAATGTGCCAGGCACAATCTGCCCTCAGTGGGTCCGTGCTGGCTGTCACCAGTCACCTCCTTATGTTCCACATGCCTTAGCACAGTTTCCACAAAAAAACTGCTCCATGGTCCTGCCAGACACCTGAGACTGACTGTCTGTAGTTCCTTGGGTCTTCTCAACACCCTTGGTCTTTTTTCCTTTTTAATAATGAGGGTTATGTTTTCCCTTCTCCAATCAGTACAGAATTTATCACATCACTTCTACAACTACTCAAATATGATGGGCAGTGTCTTAGTAACTCATTATTCTCCATATCCAGTCTAAACCTACTCCCTGTCAGTTTGAAGCCTTTCCCCTTTGTCCTGTCACACCAGGCCTTTGTAAATAGTTTCTCTTCACCTTCCTTGCAGGTTTCCTTCAGGTGCTGGAAGGCCACATTTAGGTCACCCCAAAGCCATCACTTTTTCAGGTAGAACAATCCCAGTTCCCTCAGCCTTTCCTCACAGCAGAGCTGCTCCATCCCTCTGATCACGTTGGTGCCTCCTCTGGATTCCCTGCAGCAGCTCCAGCTCCTTGTGCTGCTGGAGCCGGGGCTGGGGCAGCTCTGCAGGTGGGCTCTCACCTGAGCCCAGGGGCACAGGGGCAGGATCCCCCTGCCCTGCTGCCCACGCTGGGTGATGCCAACCCAGGATGTCACCCAGCCCGTTTTTGAGCTCCATATCCTCACAGGCAAATCCTTGCTGGGATCCAGATTCAGTGAAATGTATGTAACTGCGTGCATGAGTAACGAGATGACCAAGTTGGATGCATATACTCCAATTCAGAAAAATTACTTAGAATTAAACACAGACAGAGTCCAGAAATAAAGCAATTACAAAAGAGTGTTCTGAGGGTAGGGGGAGCCATGTGGCATCAGACCAGCTTTTACAGGGGGATGTCAGAGCATTTACAGGCAGAAAGAGGGATTTTACCCCAGCTGCAGGTATCTGAACCTCACTGATGCTCTAGAGAGAGTTTCAGAGGTTGAGCCAGGAATTACTCTATTTTTTTTCTTTTAGAAGAAATCGAAAGCATTCTAAATTATCTGAGCATGACCTTAGAGTATAATTATGAAAGTTTAAATTCAAACCTTTTTACAAAAGGTCCATTAATTTTGAGAGGGTATTTTTTAAATACAATTTTCTTAATTTTTTTTATGGTGAGATATTTTTAGCTTGATTTGACTTCATTTTTAAGTTTCTGTACATTAAAAGACAGATAACAATGATCTATTGTATATAAGGTGTGTTGTCTGAATTTCATTTTCCTGTAGGTAGATTAAATCAAACCATTTTTAGAGAGATACCTTAAAGATTCCAAATAACAGGAAATCTGCCATGTTGGCTGATGAAAAGATACAGTATGCTGCAACTGCCACTGGTAGAAAATTTGGTTTAATTTCAATTGTGAATTTCTCTTACTTTTAAATCTTGGGCATTCTTATAAATTGAGTCTTGAAAATTAAAACACCCATTTCTGCCTGTTCTCCTGCAATGTAAGTTCCCCACATGTCACTAGCCACACACACTGCTAAAATCACATGGAAAGGCTTTTTTTCCCCAAAATAGAAATAGATAATACTTGTCCTCCATCTGCTTTCTTTTCCTTACTGCATTTTATTTGAAGAAGCCACAAGAAATTTCATAGCTTTTCTAACAATGCTGAGTAATGATCAGAGATGGATGTTTTTTGAATGGATACATTCATTAGGACAAAAATCCCAACAAACCCATCAAGAAAATATGGCTCCAGAGGGATGTGAGTTATTCATGAAGTGTGGTCAAAATCAACATAAATTTTGTGGCTAAGGGAGCTGAAAGAACATTTGGAAATATACAATATTTTGTATTGACATTTTTGAAGAAGAAATTGCCAATTTTCTTTCCAAGTGTAATTTTGTCTGAAAAGTTGGAAAACATTTCTTTTTAAAACAATCCTATAATTATAACAGTGACAATATTGCATATTTTCCATAATATTTCTTACTGGTATTTTATGAAACCATATTTGTTCAAATATCAATCCTAAATCCCATACTGAGCCAGTCATTGTCTTATATTTCCTACCTTTGGATTAATTTCCACCAGCTTTTCTTTTTAAGTGTTTTCTATCTTATAAATTCAATCCATAGTTTCTGTTGATGGTGCTGGACATTTTGTTTTGTTTATGAACTTGCTCTAATAAATGTTGGATCTCTGGTTAGGCATTTCACTCATTACTGCCCTCATTACTGGTCTACTTAAAACCATTGTGGCATTTTCAGATTTTATTGGTAAAGATTTACCTCATTGATAGAAATGCTGAAGCGAGCTGGATTAAGACCCTAATCCCTTGAAGACTGCATTAGCAGCAACTCAACTCATGGATTTCTACACATTAAAAACTCTGTTTCAAGACCTGTCAGACAGGGAGTTTTAATCCATCTAATGTGTGACCTGTTAATTCAATATAAAGTACCATTTTTTAATCTAAAAGTCATGTGGTACTAAATCAAATTTATTGGTGAAATTCGAGTATATTATGTCAACACCATTTTTTTATTAACCTGCACTATTGTCAGAAAAAATTATGTTTGTTTGACTATACTTACTTCCATACAAACATGTTGACCAGCATCAGTTATATTTTCAGCCTGTAGTTATTTTTTTGACTGAGTCCTGAATTAAATGTTTCTGCAGTTTCATCAGACTGACATCTGACTAATGACTTTAATGAGTCATCTCTTCTGATCTGTTCAAATGCAGGGCTTTCACTAGCAGCCATCCAATCATCAGGAAATATCTTCAACTTTTCAGAAAGTTGTTAAAATCTGGTTTGGACAGCCGCATCTTTTTGGGTCACCATAACACATATACATCTCTGATTATTTAACTTTGTGTTTCCCTCTATAGCAGATGGCCTCCACCCTACTGCTGCTTTATCTGTCAAGTTCATTCTCCTGCTTCACATCACTCACAGGACAGAAATACATGTCTTATTATGAGTTTTTATGCTTTAAACATGTTTTAATATATGATAAAAAACATTTTATGGCATTGCTGTATGCACATTTATAAATGAGCAGCAAACGCGGAGGGTTTTTTCCCCTTATGCATTATATAATTGCACTTTTATATTTTTTCATCCACATTATGATGTTTTGTTTTTATTTTTCAGATGTCCTACAACTTATTTAATGCATATCTGAAACCCATATTTTAGATATTAATAGATTATGAAAAGTATTCCTCAAAATAGGAGACATTCACGTATCCATCAGCAAGATGGAAAATGGTTTTCTTTTCCTTGCTTCCTGATTGGTTCCTTTTGTTAAATTTCATTGCATCTTCATCAAACATGGGCACTTTAAAGGGAATTGTACTTCTTTTCTCACAAATAAAACAGATTTCTCAGGCAGTGGTACCCAACTTGCAATATTTCAGGACCTCTTTATTACCATTCTTCTTCTTCTTCTTCTTCTTCTTCTTCTTCTTCTTCTTCTTCTTCTTCTTCTTCTTCTTCTTCTTCTTCTTCTTCTTCTTCTTATTATTATTATTATTATTATTATTATTATTATTATTATTATTATTATTATTATTATTATTATTATTATTAATCAAAAAACCCTAAATCCCAAATCCTATCTGTAACACAGCAAGGCATTGTAACTCCATGCCAAATTATTTCAATCACTTCACCAACACTTCTCAATAACTTTTTTTAATTTTCTCTTGGTAAGCATGCCAAGAATTTGTGTTTCACCATCACTGCTAGTAAGATTTCTGTACTTGGGGGAAAAAAAATAATGAAAATTGTATTGTGAGAAAACACAGAATATGCTGCCATCAAGGTCACAGCTCACATACTCAAGGGAAAGAAGTTGCCAAGGGCCAATTTGCACATTATTGTTTAAGTTCTTAAGGAAGGGGAGGATTTGGCCCTACATTGCATTTTGTGATCAAACCAGTATGCTCAAGTTTGCATGGGTAGTTTAAGGAAAAAAAAAAATGTGTCTTATTTCTATAAAAGTAATTCTGTAAGGTTAAAGAACCTTTCTAGAGTAAGTCAGGACTTTGAGATTTGGTGAGTTAGAATACACCAGTAAAGGGAAAACACAGAGTGATACAAGTGTTCTAATTTTTGATTCTGGTCTTGGAGCATTATCTGTGCAGCTATCACAACTTTTGTATCCCCTGGTTTTGGAAGTGTTTTGCTCTCTCTTGCTTAGGAGGATTGAAGGGTGATTGTACCTTTTAAATGCTGTCCTTTTTCTTTCCTACCTAGAGTATTTCATCCTCCCAATCCGTGTTTCAGAGGTTTAAAAATAAAAAAAACATCCAGCAGAATATGGTTTCAATTTGAGGTGATGCATGAATTGTATTATTTAAGTAATGAACTGATACTCCTTTGTGTTATGTGTCATAGCGAGTTTTGTTTGCTCACACCGTGGTGAAAAGACGAGCCCCGAAATATCAAAAAACAGAGGGTGACATGGATAATTTGTTGGACACAACAGAAGGAAAACCAGAAGCCAACACCAATGCCCAAGGCAGGTACGGACCAAATCTTGGGAGCTGAACTCTTAACCCAAGCCACCGAGTACAAAAGCACTGATTCCCCTCTAACACCCTGCAAAAGTAATTCTGAACTCAACGCTTTTGCAAAGTTTCAAACCGTTTAATCTCAAGAGCAAGAAACTGCCAGTTTTATCTCTCTGTCATCCTGCAAAGATCTGTTCAAGATGTACACTTATAATAAATATAGAAATAATAAATCTTCTCTCTGAAATACACTTTGTCTAGCGTTTCATTACTGCCTTCAACAACCTTTATATTGCCTTTCACAATGGTGTCTTATCTAGAAAAGAGGTTAAAGTGCCCAGAGCCTGGTTAGAGAAAATGAAGGTAGGAGATATGTTCTTACATGCCTCTTATTTTCATTTCCCCTTTCCTACGGTTATGAGCAAACTTCTCTTCAGTCCATTTCTGTAGATTACTTCCATTTAATCTTTTGTTCCTCTTTACAAGAATACATCTTCAGAGTCAATTCAAGCTCTAATACATGGCAATTACTAAGGAAATAAAATACTATTACCCCACACCTTCAAGGATTTTTGGACATATTCTTCTTGGCTTTTCTATTTCCAATATCTAAAGTGCAGCACTCCTCCAGTGCCCTTGAAGAAGCACTTGTTACATTGCGCATTATTTCTTAGCAGCAGAAGGGATAAAAATATCATCTTCAATTTATGAATCATTCTTATCTTTACTCTTCACCTTTAGTTCTCTTTGTGCTTCCTTCTCTCACAGTCTTCTAAATTATTTCTGGAAAACTAGCGCGCCTAAATTGGAACACTTTATTTTGCTGCTGCTTTTATCAATGTTTTTACCCCTGCCATCTTGAGGAAGTTCAGCCTTACTCTTTTGGCACTCAATAACCTTATACCAGAAATATATTTTTCTTTTTTTTTTTTTTCTCATCCACTGGAGGGTTTTGTATTTATTTTTTAAATTTTTTTTTCCCCTATGCCTTTGCCTTGTCCTAAACACATTTCTGACCTAAGGTACATTGGCCTTTACTAGAAGCTCACAGTTCTTGGCTCTGATTTCCTCAAAAGCTGTATTTCATGGAAATGAAGCCAAAGGAGACCATGCACAAGCAACTCTTATCTACATAAGAAATGATTGCCAGGGATACTTGAAGAAAGAAATAATAGGGTGGCATTTTAATGTGCTCCAAAAAAGGAAAAAATCATTGATATATTAATTTTTCATGTTACTGAACATGAAGAAATGTCCAGGCATCCAGCATGGCCTCAGAGGCAAATTTAAAAGGCAATTGGATATTTTGCAAATGGACACTACTAATTTACTAATATACCCCAGACTTATGTGATAAGGGGATTAATACTGTGAGGTGAATATCAAAATACAGGATGATATGAAATTTACAAACCAAGACAGGAGGTTGACACACTGGATTTCATGAGCTGGGTGGGCAAACAATTTCTTCAAAACACACCTGAAAAACCCCTGCAAGAGTAGATGTGCTGCAGGTCCCTATCCAGCGGCAGATATGAAATGTGCAGGCTGACTTCCCCAAGGAAAGATGTGCACACCAAGACAATGAGAGATCAGCCCCCCAGAGCAGTCACACAGACAAGATAGAATAGCTGGGCACATTTTCAGTAACATTCTCTGTTTTTATAGCATTTTTCCACTTTGGACAGCTCTCCAACGTGCTAACCACAACCACATGGCTGTCAAGTCACAGATATGTGAGCCACAGGAGCCCCCAAAAAGCCCCACCACCTCTATTGTGTTCCCTTGCAGTATGATAAGATTTCTCAGCATGGCCCCAAGCTGTGTTGGCTCCAAACTGAGTTTCAGAAGGACCTTGCAGGAGGCAGGTAAATTACACAACAGTTTTGACTTGAAATTTCTCTTTCCCTGAGCACTTTGCTGCTACCATGCAAAATCAGAGTGATCTTTTAAGTCTAATACATTTATTTCAAAAATTACAACACACTTAAGGCATTTTTGAACTACACAGAGTTTCAGCAGTAGAAGTACATTGTTTCTCTCTACCTTTATTCCAGCACAGTGTCTGCTGAAGCCAGATGTGATAAAGACCCTACACATGGGAAATGGCCTCAAGTTTCACTCAGGTGAGGCATTAGGAAAGATGTCCAGGGCAATGGCGATGCCAACATACCTGGAAGAGTTCAAAATTATGTGAATACACCACTTGAGGACATGGTTAATGGTGAGAATGGTGCTGGGTTGGTGGCTGAACTTGGTGATCTGAGTTCTCTTCCAACCTTAATGATTCTTTGACACCATAGAGCAGGGTGATGGTCAGCAGCCTTACAGCTGCTGACCCTGGTCTGTAAGAGAACTTATAAATCACTACAGATTAACCCTATTCATAAACCCCATTCATTATAAATCAGTACAGATTAACCCTATTCAAAACCCTTTTCAACCCTAAACTAATGATGTGGAGCTCCTGGTGCAGCCTTACAACAGGGTAAGTTTTGGAAGGTTCAGTTCAATGAAGGACAATACAGGAATTCCCATTTTAACACAACAAACTCATTTTTCATACAGTAATTCCCATTTTACATGGAAAATCGGGACACAAAGAGGCCAACAACTGGAAGGTTGACTGTAAGAGGATTTCTGAAAGTCTCTGAGGATCCAAGTTGACCTGGTTTGCCCGTGATCACTCCTAAATGTTGTGGTAACAAATTTCCCCAAGCCTGGGAAAATGAAGAACCAGGAGATGGAAACAGGGTGTCACAACTAATTTTCTCAGTTTTTCAACCTTATTTCTCATTTGGTTTCAAATGTCCATTTTGACAGCTTTTTGGCAGTTTTAGGAAGGGAAGAAATTGAGAATGCTGGAAGAGCAAAGAAACAAGAACAAAAGAAATGAAATTGTGAGCGCTGACTCACATATTTTTAAGACCTAGATCCCTGTTCATTCAAGGCCAGGTTGGGTGGAGCATTGAGCAACCTGATGTGCTGCAAGGGGTCCCTGTCCATGGCAGAGAGCTGGAAAGAATTGAGTGTTAAGATCTATTCCAACCCAAACTGTTCTAGGATACTACAATGCCTGCTGGAAGTTGATTCTCTAACATGCCAAATTAATGGCTTGGAATGTTGCTAGATTTCTGGTGAATATTATAATATTTCTGCTGGTAGAAACAAACATTTCCTGGCTTGTGGATTGGTAAAATGCTCAGAGAAGAAGGAAGCTGGAAAGTTCTCTAGCAAACCACCTTGAGGAACACTTTGTGGCATGACACCACAAGTGTGTCCCTCAGTTTTAACACCTAACTTCTCACAATGTGTTGCCCAGTGCTGCACACATCTATATGTGTGTGTGCACAGCAGATGCAACAAGTATTTGAAGTATTCTTGGAAGAAGACAGCCTCAGAGCTGTTGGATGTCTGCTGTGGAAATGAGATGACCCACTAAGTGCCACCACTGCAGAAGATAGGTCTGGGATAAGAAGCAAGCTGTAAGAATGACGTGACTAAGAAATGAAAAATGTAGATGTTTAAGGATATCAGCTCTGTGTAAGTGGATGGTTGGGATGGGCAGGTTGGAAAATTAAGACTCAGGGCTAGGCATCCTTAAGCTTTGCAGCTATGTGCTGTCAGCACAATTCTCATCCTATCTGGACTCACACAGACAAGAGCCCTGATGGTGGAGTTACTTCTAATTTACACCATCAGGGTGGTGCTTGCAGTCTCCTGCCTGTAAATGACAAAGCTGTCAGCACAGGTTTGTCTGGTGCCATTTCCAGGTGAAGCTACTGAGGACTTTGTGCTAATGAGGAGCGCAGCTGTGTGTTAAAGCAGTTGGGGAAAAATCAGATCATTTTGTTAAAAAAAAAAAAAAAAAAAGAAAAAGGGGTGTGTGTGGAAATAAAAGAAGATAATCAAGGTTTGTGTAACTATGTGCATGTGAGAGAAAGCACTGTGAGAGAAGAGTGAGATGTGCGAGGGGAGACCATTTGCTCAAATCTGATAGCATTACTAATACACAACGACCCTGCCAGCGAGGCACTGCACAGCTGGAATTAATCTGAGAGAATGTGTGCTGCTGCACAGACAGGCACAGAGAACTTTCCCTGTGTGAAGGCAGCGTGAAGCCCTGCCCTGTGGCTTGGAAGCAGTTCATCAGGCCCTGACAGCACCGACATCTTCTTTAGGCCATCGCTTTGGGAAGGGGGGAGGAAAGCTCCCCGCCCTGCTCGGAACAACACCCAAAAGGAGATGTTTGTTTTATTTCGTGGTATTGTGCAGTCCACCACTGTGTCACCCCTCCCTGTTTTTTTTTTTTTTTAATTTTTATTTTTTAATAACCTGGTTATTTTTGCTCTGCTCTGCCCTTATTGCATTGGCTCTGAACCCAGCTGAAAATCTGCCACGGCTTATTTACACCAAGCATCCATTCAGGGCATAAACAGCTGCTCCATTTAGCCAAGCACCTCTGTGCTATCCAGTTTCTCTCCTTGTTATAATAAGGTGCTTTCTTTTAAATCCATGCTGTGAGGAGGCAGTAGTGAAATGTATGCAGAAGATGACTGTTCTCTCTGAAAGAGGGTTTTTGAAAACTCTGTGAGCCCAGGGTCATTATTAATAAACAATTCCCCAGCAAAAGACAACTTTATCCAGAAATGCACTACAACCACAGCTGGTTTTAAGCAGATTCATACATATGTGTGGTTTCTTGCCTCCAAGCCCCTCTTTACTCCAATCTGGACCTGGGAGGTTTCTGATTTGCATCAGTAAGTGATTTACCCCGAAGATTTCAGCTTGCCAGTGTGACCCAGTCTCCCTTTGTCATGTATCAGAGCCCCCTTCCTACAGAAATGTAGCCATGAGGACTTGAGGGAAATAAGAAAAGTGCTTTGAAAGGGAAATAATATGGGTTTAGTGCAGAAAACGAGACAAAATGGGGCTTCTGCAAGGAAAAAATATGAATTTGAGGGGAAAGTTTTGTCTTGTTTTTGGTGAAAGCGAAAGCAGACGTGCTTGTTCATACACACACATAGAGCTTAGCTTGCAAACATTGATTTAATGTTCATTTCACCCCTAATTATCCTCGTAATAGCTATCGAAAGTCTCGCATAGTCACCAAATTGAAAATAACTTCCCGTGCACCACTTCCAGTTACTGCAGGAATTATGGCTTTATTGCCATTATTAACTTTCCTCAGCTATAATGTCTGGCTGGCCTTGAATTGCCCCACTGTAGGGGCCAGTGACACCAGCATAGTTTGTAAAATTATTTTCTTGGATTTTACTTCTCTCCAGCCTGACTCTCCAGCATCACCTCTAAGTATTGTTCATACATTTTACACCACTCCTCTTTCATCTTCTACTTTTTCTTGATTTCTGTAGAATTTCCCTGCCTTTCTTTTAGACTTCCCTCCCTGCCGCTCCCAGGATTTTGTCCTAATCCTTCAATTCCTCAATTTATGGTTAAAGATTTCCCAAGCCTAACATTCCTTCAGATACTGTATATCCAGCACATCCACCTCTAAAAACACTTGCTCCAATTCATTGGATTGGGATCTTGGCAGGGCCATCCCAGACAGAAAAGAGCTGCTAGAAAAGCCAGAGGTTGGCTGCAGGAGCCAGCAGAAGGTCACAGATCTCCACCAGGCACTTCCACAGGTCTCACCACCCCTTCTGTGAGACAACTGAGCCAAGCTGTGGAACTGATGTTTAGCCTAGTGAATAATTTGGGCCTGATGAACACAGGTCTGCCTGTAGTTTAAGCTGTGCTGATGGTGGAGTCAGTGCTAGATTGGCTTTTCTGGCTGAAAAAACCACAGGAAATAAACAAGTGAATGAATTAAAAATCCCTACCCCACCCCGTCCCCCAAATAAACACAGAAAACCCCTGCCAACTTCAAATTCTGTGCCTAATTTCTTGTTTGATTTTGCCAGACTTCAGCTTCTAGGCTTGTTAAATCTTTCTCCCTGCTTTTTAAGAGTTTTGGTAATTTTTTTTTTTTCAGAGGCACTCAGTTAACTCCACATAGTATCTTTGAAAATTTAAACAGTTTGTCTACCCAAGTTTGTGTGTAGGAGGCATTTTTGCCAGCTCTTAAGCTATTGGGTGACTTTCTTCTGTAATTCCAGCATTTCAACGTGCAGTTTTTCACATAGAATCTAAGTATCTGATCTAGATATGGGATCTCTGTTTTACTATAAAAATACATAAATCACGAGGCAAAGGGGGAGGAAGAAGACCTACAACCCCTTTCCCACCAAGGTTTCCCACACCTGCATTGATCACTCATCTTTATGACTCATCCTCATGTTTCCTACTATTTGTCTCATGGCCCATTTGGTCACTTCTGTGATTCCCATACATCGGCAATAAATCCGGGATGAATTTTACCTCACCCCTGACGCAAAAAACCAAGTGGGTTTGGCCTCTTTGATAGCAAGGGGCACACCCTGATAAGGACATTCAGCATTTATTTGGTATCCTCTTCTTTTGCCGCTGATCACAGCTTTAGGTAGCTATTTTCCCCCCTGGCTATACCCACCATATATCTACCACATATTGGACTGTTTATTCTGGTCTAAGTGTGTTTCTGGGCTGGGAACCAGGTTCCTCATCCTGTTACTGAGAACAATATCAAACACTTGATAGTGCAACGCCAAACAAATATTTCTTAATTATGAGAAGATTAAGGAGAACGAGCTGATTCAAAGAACGTTGAATCTCAAGGTCAGACTGCACGGGGCGTCAAGGTCAGGTTGGATGGGACTCTGAGCAACCTGGTCTAGTGTAAGGTGTCCCTGCCCTTGGCAGTGAGTTGGGCTAGATGGCCTTTAAAAAGTCCATTTTAACTGTCCTGGGTTAAGATATGATTTGAGGGTGTTTATTCTCTTTGCCATTTGTTAGAGGTGGGGCATTTATCTTCTGTCCATTGGGCATTTTTCTTTATCTCTCCCACAGCCTATCCTCCCTCTGGAAAATATCTTCTGTCCATGGCCACTGAGTGTCCCTGCAGGGCTGATCCAATCCCAGCATCCCATGGGGAGATGCTCCGCCCAGGGGAGGAGCCAAGCATTCCTGCCTGGATCCAATCTGGGCCTGGCACAGCACAGCAGCCTTTGCCCCCTGCACTGCCAGAGGAGCAGCTTTCTGCTGCCCTGCATGGCCAGAGGGAGCCCAGGCCCATCTGCAGCAGCCCTGGAGCTGCAGAGGAAAACTCCCCCCTTGTGCAGGATCCCTGCTGCAGCAGAGCCACAGCTGGCACTGCAGGAGGGCTGAGCCCCCATGGGATGGGGCTGGGACACCGCCCTGGCACACAGGGGGGCAGGGCATGGTCTGACTCTGTCAGTACTGTTTTGTATTACTGCATTTTATTTGTATCTCTTTTTTTCTCCTAATAAGGAGCTGCTATTCCTGCCCCTATATCTTTGCCTGAGAGCCCCTTAATATCAAAATTATGATAATTCTTAGAGAGGGGGTTTGCATTTTCCATTTCAGGGGAGGTGCTTCCTCAGCAGACACCTCTCTCCCAACCAAGACACCAACCCAAACTTCTTTATAATTTCAATATACAATACAGCCACTATCAGTGTGCACTTGGAGTGTTACTGCAGAGGTGTCAGAGTGTCCTGGCTAGGACTGGTTTTTGTAGGACGGGGAGATTCCAGGACATGATGGACACGTGGCTGCATGGCTGCAGAGCCTCTCCAGAGGAGAGCTACTGCTGTGCACAGCCCTTCATGTTGAGATTCTGAGTAATGGTTCTCTACCCACAAGGGTTTTAAAGGCCATGGGATGGATGAGGAATGATTAATAACAGTAATTTGTAAAGGTTATGTTTGCATATCATCATTTATTTGAAGGCTCCAAATGGCAGCTGATCTCTCTAAATGGGAACTGAAATGGGGAGACTTAAAAGGATTTTAGCCAAAAGTTTCATCATGGACTTGAGGGCTTGTGGGATTTCACTGCCAGTAGCATGACCAAAAGTTCCAGAGATTTTTCCAGCAATCCAAAGCACCATGCATTTCTGGAAGTCCCTTACTGATCCTTTTTTGCTCATAAATAGCACAGCATATCACCACACCCACCAGTCCTCCTGGGAAGACAAGACTGAATTTCAGAGATGCCTGAAGGTTTCTCTTATGCTTTTTTGTGTATTTTGTGCTCCCTTTGCAATGAATACAGAAGAACAACTCCAAACATTTCTTTAAAAGCATTTATATATTTATAAACACATAAGCAAATGACAGAGCTTGTAGAGGGAGGGCTCAGCTCCTGAAATGCGTTTCTACATCAGGTGGATTGTGGTTACTAAGAAGAAGATAAAGGCAATGCACACAATAATTGAAATCAGCAATTCAGGAAAAAGGATGTGATTTAGAACTGGAAGGGGAGAACCTTCAGAACCTTTTTACAGAGGTTTCATTACCTGTTTTGTGTATTCAAAGCTGGGTATTTTGAGGACACTTGACTGCAAATCTACAGCCAGTAAACCCTCCTCTTGAGTTACACATTCATTGCTAGGATAACATTACTGCAGGCACAATATTTCCACTGGATTTACTACAGATATATTTTAGAAAAACAGATCTAGCCTTCCTTTGCATTGTAGTTTTGTTAGGGATGCATTAGTGACTCTAATGACACTGTGCTCATAACAAGCATTGAATAACTGCTTTGAGATAAACCACGCATTCACCACCTAGAAACCAAAGATGCCTTCTGCAAACACACATCTGTTTGCAATGGGTTCTCCCCTCCATTCTGCTTCCCTGAGGTCCCTCTCCCATCGGCGGGTTCATCACCAAAGCACAGAAAGCTGGTTTTGTGGGAAACATATTGATTGAATTTCTTATCTGTGAAATCAAAGTGTATAATGAATCAGTGGCAAGCAGTGCTCCCTGCCAAACAGCATCCCTGCCAAACACGAGAACTGGCCAGAAATCAAATTTCTAGGTGTTACTGTTTGCTAAGCAAAATCATCAGATTGTCTTTATTCCCAGGAGAGTCTATAAAACCCCAGTTTGATTTCTATTTAATAAAAACAAGATGGTGGGGTCAGGGGGAAATAATCCAAATCTCTTAATGTTATTTGGGCTTACTGGCTTTGAATGGAATTGATTTCATATTATGGATTTTCATCTTTGCCCCTCATTTGATACAATACATTAGGAAACAAACACTGGGCACCAATTTATTCATACTGTTAAACATATTTTTAATTGTCAAGTGGTCAAATAATATTTTGTCAGCTAGCTTAAAAAAAGGCTTCTATGTAATTAAATGCAACCAGTTCCATCTTTTTAGATATATAATTTTTTTTTACCATTGGTCTTAGTATTTCCTACCCTGAGCTTCTTACATGCATTAAATGTACACTTTTCTAACCTGACACCACATCAAAAGAGTATAGAAGAAATATTCTCCATATTTTTATCTGTTGGAAACAAAATCTCAAATAGATTGTAGCCTAGAGCCTCAAGACAACTTTCGTAGCTGAATCCCTAAGATTTCAAAGGAGATATTAGAAGGTTGAGGAGCTGGGTCCAGGTGATTTATTCAGTAATAGAGGAAATATATGGTGGGGAAGCAGCTGAACTGCAGAATTGATCTACCTTAGAACTGAATTGTAGAGCTGAACCAATCTACCTTAGATCTGTAACCATTTTCTAACCCAGGGTGATCCTTTTCCTGACTGTTAAATAGGATCAAAATCACAATGGAGAAAAGTATCTTGTTTTTTCCTAAATGAGAAATGATTTGGAAACTTTGATTTGGATGTTTATGAATGGAAAAAGCAAATACCAAGTGTAGTTAATACTTTTTTCAGATCTCTTTTTAGTGCTTAGAAGAAGAGTTTTAAGATGGTCATAGCCAAAGGCAACAGGAGGCTTTGTGTTTCCTGGGTTATCAATGTAATTCTAGATTTGGGCCGTATGCTCTTCTGTCACAAGTTACATAACAGCATGATTAAGGAGCAAGAGAAATAATTTAATTTTAATGATTAATTTAATAATTTTAATTTAATTGAAATAATTTTAATTTTTATTTATTTAATGTATTCCTGCCACCTATTAAACACACAAGGTTGGAAAGGTCAGAAAGGACCCACAAGGACCATGGAGTCCAACTCCTGGCCCTGCACAGACCCCCCAACAATCCCACTTGTGCCTCAGGGTGCTGTCCAAACTCTCCTGGAGCTCTGGCAGCCTTGGGGCTGTGCCCATTCCCTGGAGAGACTGGTCAGTGCCTGACCTTTTCCTGATATCCCACCAAACCCTCCCCTGGCCCAGCTCCAGCCATTCCCTCAGGTTCTGTCACTGCCACCAGAGTGGAACAGGTTGGTGCTGCCCTTCCTCTTCCCCTCATGAGGATGTTGAATAAAGACCCCAATAAATTCTCCCCTCAGTCTCCACTTCTCTTTTAATCAGCCTAATCCCAATAGCAATTTACATCCACTCCAGAACAGAAAGCCTCACCTCCTTCTGGGAATGAAAGTTCATCATAAGCTTCAAAATCCCCATCAGCCTACAAATAGACTTGTACTCTCTTACCTTCTTCCCCATTACACATTGAACAGATGCAGTGCCCTCAGCCACTCCTTGTGTGGCTTCCCTTCCAGACCCTCCACCATCACTGCAGCCCTATAATTTATAAACACATGCATTTTCTCACTAATGCGCTTTGGAAGACACCTGGAAATCTCAGGGCAGTTCTGAAGAACACGGATTTGGAGGCCCTTGTCCTTTTGGGGTACAAAGCCCAGGCACAAATTGCCAGGGATCAGCAATTCCTTACTGGGCTCCTCCAGCAGCGTGGGCTCTCTCCACAGCGCTGGGCTGGACGCAGAGCATGCAGGTGGGTAGCTTGGAGGGAAGGAGGAGCTGCAGCATAAATCCAATCAGCTGGAAACCACAAGGATCTCAGGCACTTCGGGTTCTTTCAGGACTGTTCCATTTCTGCTGTGGCCCCCATAAGCACAGCAAGAAATAGATGTGGTTTAATGGCTGGGCTAAGGGATGCTGAAGGGCTCTGCGTGCTCAACAGGCTGCTCCTCAAACAGCTCATCTCTCTGAACTGCCTGTTAATGGCAGAATTCCTCTTCATCAGCTCAATCCCACAAAATCTTTAGTATGTGCTTAACTTTCTGAACTCTGAGCAGTCCCCCTGCCTTCAGCACAGCTACCCCTGGTGCAAAATTAAGTGTAGACATAAATCATTGCAGGACCGAGCCTGGAGTGTAGCATGGTGAATAGTTTCTCTTCAGGAAAGCATTTATTTCCTGAAGGCACTGTTTCAGCCTAAAGTTTTCACATATTTGGGTTATACTGAGTCAGTTGGGAAGCAGAATTGAAGGACAACTAGAATTGTACAAAACACACATTACTAAATACAATATTTTCAAACTGGGGTGACAGACTCACAAAGGAATTCAGATACCACAACAATGTTTCAAAAAGAAGTGTCAAAGAAATTTGTACTTCTCTATCTTAGCTCAAATGACCAGGGCAATCATCTGGGAAGAAGAAGACTGGAGTTTAAATTTCCTCTTTGCTTGAAAACATGAATGTGAATTTAAGTTCCCAACACCCTGAGGAAATTATATCTTAAACAATGGACTGTGGAATCTGAAAAGGTTGTATAAGGCCAGGTTTGTGAATCCAGTCCTCTTGTGACTTCAATGCCCATTTATAAATGTGAAATACATGTGGAAAATTACTAATTTAAAAGGAGAGAGAGAAAAAAGGAAGAAATAGAGGGGGAAAAATTAAAAAAATTAGAAAGAGAAGAAAACAATTCCATATTGCCAGGATGTTTAAAAGCAAGGTCATGTCACTTCGTCACATCTTGTGCTATGGCTGGAGCAAACAATAAGAAATTTTTCCCAAAGATCCAGCTATGACAGTGGTGACTCCCAAGCAGGACTTCAAGGCACTCCCAGTACCTCAATATTAAATATTTATCATAGTTCCATAAAATTTTACATTCATTGCACTGCTCACTTGTTTTACCTGGACCTCAATGGACAAAGAGAATTCTGTAGTTGCTTCCCCTTTTAAGCACATAAAATAATTTTTTTCATAATAACCCTATTAAGCCATAAGTCTCCCAGCTTCCTATAGATTGTCACTGAGTCATGTTGGTATCAGAGCAGAAACTTCAGCTGAGACTCACTGATGTCAGTCAGAAAAGGCACAGAAAAAATATTACCAGACCCCTGAATTTTTATAATTACTGGAGTTAGCAAGACAGTCCTTACTCAAGTTGCTCATGTTGAATTGTAACTTCCTTTTCTCCTCCAAATGCAGTCAGCATTTGCATGTTGACTGTCAAGGCTTTTTTATCTGTATGGTGTCATGCATATTGCCAGCATGACACAAATAAACGAGCTAATGAATAAATAATGGCAATCAATGGAAACAAACATAAGATTGGCTGACCTCCTCATTGTTCTCACTGAAAGAGATGCCAAAAGTAATCAAGCAGCATAAATTATAAAATATAAGTTCAGCATTAGAAAGTCATTGTTTCAATGTTTTAAGGAAACTGTGGTGTGAATAAGGCAATGTACTGCCTAAAAACATTTACCCAGGTTTGATTTGCTTTCAGCAAATGTCCATTTCTTCTCTCACTGAAAGTAAAAAATAAGTTTCCTGATGCAGAATGGCTTCCAAAATATTTCAAAATGGTTTTTACCAAATGAAGTGTTCATAACTTTTTTTTATTATGGTGAAATTCCCCCCTGTAAGGGGTTGGTGTGTTACTGAAAATCATTTTTTATCTCTTTTGCCAAGTATCTGAAGACTTAAGGCACATAAGCTTGTCAACAGAGACTCTTTGCAAGTGGTGAATAATGAAATAATCCTATGGAAGTAGTTATTCTTGAAATAACATTGAAATTACTGTTTTCAAGAGATGCACTTCTTTTACTATCTGTTTTTAAGTGTTCCAGGTCCTCTTGAACATTTATATCACCCTTTTCTTTTGTCCCTTTCATACAAATACACAGAGAAGCCCTGTTTCCATGTGCAGTGCTTGCCACAAGCCAGCTCTACCTCAGTGACAATGCCACTTCTCACATTTTCCTTATCTTTTTCCTACCACTAATGACCCATTAGTCATATATTTACATGCAAGGAAAAAACCCCACTGAGAACCACAAGAGCAGTGGAAGATTTTTGCAGCAGTCCAGCACAAGGGAACCATGATGCCCAGATTTACCATGACACAGATGCATTAAAAAAACACAACAAGAAGACAAACAAACAAAATTAAAAAAAAAAAAAAAGAAAACAAACCAACAAACAAAAAAGCAGGCCCCAAAATAAAATCTCCAAGAACACAAAGAGCTGTATGAATAAGGTGCTTTGGACCTCCTCTTCACCACTGGGTGCCAAATTTTGTTTTATTAGCTAAAAAAGGCTCTAGCAGACAAAACCCAAAAGACTAAAAAGGCCCATGTTGTAGCCATGTTCTGCAGTGCCATATGATAATTTACAGTCTGTGTATATTGAGATAGTACCACGGGGCATTTTTCTCTAGCAGAATGCATATCTATTGTTAAGTAACTGATGACAAAGGCTGGCACATAATTAAAGGCTGGACTGAGTTCAGAATTTAAAATTCCCCTCGCATTTCAAGCAATTTTCAATGTCCACAACTGTCATCCAACATTGTTTCCAAGTGGCAATTCAGTGGGAGAAAAATAGCGATCCATGTAGGGCTTCACAGTGACACATCTGTTACGTTATTTATCTTAAGTGTGAAGACAGGAATGAACCAACTTCCAGCCTCATGAATCAGAACCGAACATAATAGAAATTAAAGGCAGAAGAGAAAGGGACAGCATCTCTGTGTGAATGTAGGTTAATGGAATATCATGTGAAACTGCTTTTGCCAGAATTACTCTCTCTGATTGCTTCCAAGTCTACTTATCATGATGTAAATCAGGAGGACCTTCATTAAGTGAATTGACTCACTTTGGCCCAAACAGCTGTAAAAGAGATCTAAATGAGGCACAGTATCACTGCAAGGGGTCAGTTGTCTGAAGCCTTTCCATGATTAAAACAGTGGGACAAGCACTCTAACCTTTCAGACCTGAAATATGTTTGTCTTCCAAGGCAGCTGCCCGACACTGTATTTTTTAAAAACATTTCCTGCTTTACACTTCTGTATTTTGGGGCTTGCCCTTCCCACCCCTTGCCAGCAGTCCCCACACACAATTTCATGGAACTTCCAAACATTTCCTGTGGAGAAAAAAACCCAAACTTTCTGAACTCTATTTTGCTTCGGGGCATCTAATCTTGAAAGTTATGTGTGCTGTTAAAAATTGGCTTTCAAATCATGGAACGAGGCCCTTAGGGATACTTTCTTTATCTTATTTTATTTTTTTTTTCCCCTCTTCATAAGAAGTTTCAGAGCTGCAGAGCCTCAAGCCAAAAGAAATAGTTGTACAGGCAAGTTTTCTGCAGAACAAGAGGCATGCTGGGGTGCTTGCTGGAGGCTGTTTTACCCTCCTGCATTCACATGCCTCCCACAAGGATCCACGTTGCAGATATGAAAATGAGCACATGAACTCTTGGGTGAACTTTTACGTTGGCCTCACATCCTCCTCTCATCCTGGCCATTTCACAGAACCATGGAATAATTTGGGTCGGAGGGGATCTCAAATTATCTGGTTCCAATTGCCCAGCCATGGGCAGGGACACCTCCCACTGTCCCAGGTTGGTCAGAGCTCCATCCAGCCTGGCCTGGGGCACTGCCAGGGATCCAGGGGCAGCCACAGCTGCTCTGGGCACCCTGGGCCAGGGCCTGCCCACCCTCATAGGGAAGAATTTCTTCATAAAATCCCATCTAAACCCACTCTCTTTCAGTTTGAAGCCATTCCCCCTTGTTCTGTCACTCCAGGCCCTTGTAAATAATCTCTCTCCATCTTTTTTGCCAACTCCCTTCAGGTGCTGGAAGGGCACAGTCAGGTCACCCTGAGGCTTCTCTTCTCCAGCCTGTGCTGTGGTTATGATTTTCATCTAACCAGGATGGGATTTACTCAGAATGTATTGATATTTTTTGGGAATAAAGTCATTGCAGTTCCTGATGGGGTTTAGCCTGGCAGTTAATGCCACACAGATTCCTGCTGACTTGTTCCCTCTCAGTGGGGTGAGGGAAAGATTTGTGGGGAAAAAAAATCTCCAGTATAATTTGTGTGTTGAGGTAAGGGTCGTTCATGGAGGCAGAGAAGGAAATACTACTACTACTACTACTACTACTACTACTACTAATAGTAGTAGTAATAACAAAAACAACAACATATGCAGAAAAAGTGATGACATTGTTCAACACCTGCCATCTCCTCACTGACACATATTTAGAAAACAGAATTCTTACCCACAAATTACCAGATCACTACTTTATCTTGGTGTTATATGTGATGGAGAGAAGGCTTTGCTTCTGCTTGTGTTAGAATTTTCTTTTCTTTTTTTTCCCACAAAACACACCACTCATATTCTCGTTCCTGTACCTTAGGGCCAAATAGATCACTATTTTTCTCTGGCATGACCGCCTCTGGCATTTAAAATAAAGCCTTGAAATTTTGCTCTGTAGCCCTGAAATGGCAAAATTTATTTGGAACAGATGAATGAATGCTGTCAGATTTCACGTTAAAAACGGCTTTTCAAAGATTCATGCACAAAGGGAAATACTTAAATTAAGTGTTTCACACACCAAACAGGCTGTTAGATAGGAGACTTTTACTTTGGTACTGTTATTATTATTATTATTTATTGTACATTGCAGAGCTGCCCCCAGTAGTGCCTTTGTAATAAAACACAGATTCCCTTTCCCTCTCCTTCCATGACTCTGAGTGATTGCAAACAAAGGCTCTGACCATGCCAAGCTTCACACCCATGGTGAATCTCACACACTGTGTGTTTCCCCTGAAAACCATGACTGTACACAGACCAGGGCTAGATGATGTCACAGCTATGTGCCTGTGCCCACAAAAGCACAATTGTACAGTTGGTGGGAAAGTTTGAGTACTTGCTCGTGTCTTTCTGTACTATCTTTACACAGAATTCACAAACTATTTATTTTCCTGATAGCTAAACCAGAGAAATTCCCTGGTTGGCAGAGTTCTCAGCCTTCAATGATCTGAATACTGGAAGGCAAGCACAGGGGTCAGGTGTGAGATGTTTCTTTGCGTTTCCCCCTCCCAGTAACCCACAGGGACGGAAGATAAACTTTATTTCACACGCTGATGAGCCCTGGCACAACGCAGGTACATTTCTTGCCTCCAGACTGCCAGCTAGCAGCACAACAACTGGGAAAATGCATTTCTTCACCTCCTGGGGTCACACTGTTTGCATGGTGCTCTGCCCTGCATGAGTGAACCAGAGTACAAATATGCCTTTTTTTTCTCCTGTGTGTTGATCTCTCGTTCAGCTTACCTACACAGAAGGTTTTTCAAATGCACTTAAAGGGTATTAACTTGTAGTTTCCTTACAGCTCTCCAGTCAGGCTGCTGAGCAATTAATTGCATACTTTCTTTTCAGAAACTCAAACGGGGACTCCAAGGACTAAATCAACCTAAGGTGCAGAAATTTGTTCTACCACAGCTAATTATCCAATGAAAACTCTCAGCTCAGCAATATATCTGAAAACAGAGTGCTTGGACAGCCAACCTAGCATTTCAGTCTATTTATTATATAAAGCTTCACTATAGCCAACATTGTTAAGAGGTTTTTACGGTATATAACATGAAGTTTTGGTCTTTAATTACTCCTTTAATCTTTGCTGGGCTTGTTCCTGAGAACAAGTTACACTCCTGCTTTTTACAGGATAAACAGCTTCCAGGAATGCATCAGACTGCCACAAGGGTCAGGGAGTGCATTTATTGAATACCACTCTATTTCAGCCTAAATACTGACTGATCTGGTTTTGTTTAGTGGAAGTGTAATTAATATAACTAATTAATGACTGACCACCCAATTTTTTTTTTTTCCAGAGTATTGGTACACTTCCTCATTTGTTTCATGTGGTTCCTCTTCCACCTGGACAGGTCAGCTGTTTGGAGGATTGTTAAATCCCTGTATGCTAATATGAAAATTATGCAAAATAATGCTGAATATATGCTAATATAGGGATTATATATTAAATTTTAAATACATACTGATGCTGCCCATTTGTGTTGTCAGATGGGTGTCTCATAGGACTAAAGCATTTACCTTGTTTTATTACACTTTCAAACCATGGACAGGGGTCCAGGTGATACTTTGATTCCTGTAAAAACTCAAATGAGGTTTTCAAAGATAATGTATTTTCTCTAAAGTCCTGCAATGTGACAGGAAAACAGCTCAGTTCACAATGACATGATGTGTTCCCAAATTCTGATAAACCATGGAGTAGCAACTGTACTTTTTCTGGATACTTTTCAAAACTGGTTTAAGATTCTGGGAAATGGGAGAGTGAGGCCTTGTTGCAATTATAGAGCTTCAAACAAGAAAAGAACTCTTTTATTTACCATATATGCCCAAGTCATCATTAGTAGAAGGCAAACATCAAAAGAAAAAGGGGCATTTAATAATTTTTTTGACATTTGATTCTGAAACAGATACACTGAGTGACAGTTTACATCTTTGCTCCCTCCATCTCAGCTTCCCTTTTCAAGCAAAGGGTGCAAGAATTGTCTTGTGGAAGAGGGTTCTGATCTGAAGAGATACTCCCTTGCAAACTTCTCCTTAGGACTCAAATATTCTCCTCATCCAGGAGAATTTTTCAGGACTACAGAAATGCCAACAACCCTTGAGCACAGTAAATTAGAGAAAACCCCTTGTCTGCAACACAGTTGTTGGGAACTCAGTCACCCATTGGAAGGAAAGAAGGCTTTCTTTGCCAGGAAGTCAATAATTCGTGCGTAAGTTTTGTTTTCTCAAAATCTCTGTTTCATATACATGCAGCGATGGTTGACCTGTATTCATGCATACAAATGAGACTTCATGCATGTAGTTAGCTCTTGGAAAGGTTCTCAGACTCAGCTGTAGCTGGATAAAGATTTGACATTTTGCTGGGGTGCTGACACTTCATCCTGCTTTGAGCAGTGTCTGCCTGGTGTAAAGTCATGGAGCAGCACTGGAAACTCACTTTTGGTCAGCAAAGGCACATGGAGCTCATCAGTTCACCACATTGGATTGGATTAGGATTTAGAGTAGTGCACAGACACCACACTGGTATTCTGGAAGCTGCTGAACTTCAGGGAAAAGAAAGGAAGAGTTGTGAAAAGGTAGTAAGAGGTTCTTACTGCGTTTTCACAACTCTTTATTAGGGGTGTTAGAGGTGGCATATGATGGATCAGTGGGTGGATGGATGGATGGATGGATGGATGGATGGATGGATGGATGGATGGATGGATGGATGGATGGATGGATGGATGAAGGATGGATGAGTGGATGGATGGATGGATGGATGGATGGATGGATGGATGGATGGATGGATGGATGGATGGATGGATGGATGATGGATGGATGGATGGATGGATGGATGGATGGATGGATGGATGGATGGATGGGTGGATGGATGGATGGATGATGGACGATGGATGGATGGATGGATGGATGGATGGATGGATGGATGGATGGATGGATGGATGAAGGATGGATGGATGGATGGATGGATGGATGGATGGATGGATGGATGGATGGATGGATGGATGAACTCAGAAGAATGTTAGTGACACCATTCCATAAGAAGCTGCGGACTTCTACTGAAGGACTATTGATTATGACTAAGAAAATAAGATCGAGAAAATGAGCCGGAGGAAATAAAAGCAGAAATATGAGTCATGGAAGCACATAAAACAAAAATTTATGCCAATAGTTGATAGATTAATTGATTGATTTGATGGCAGTGAAGGCAAAATCTGCTAAACCATGATCACTAGCAGACCACACTTACTGATGCAATGCTTCTGTAGTGGTATTCCTCTGACCACAAATCCACAAGAGTTCTGGAAGCACATGGCAAATAGTCTGTGCAACTGCACAAAGAATAAAACATATTATGTTTATCTCATACAGCTGTACAAGTTGCCTGTGATCAGCTTATTTAAAGCTTATTTAAATTGCTCTGCTCACTGAGCTCATGAATGATTTGTATGTTTGTTCAAATGAATTTTCAACTCCAAGAGTAGCCTTCTCCGCAGAGTGCTCTGAATGCTGGTCATCAATACTTTGTGTAAGTACTTTTATTCTTAGAAATTGTTTGCAACCCAGTATAGATTTTTGAAAATTGATTTATTTATATACATTCACTAAACAGCTTTGACCAACAGTTTCTGAAGTATGAGGCATCCATGAATGGCACCTGCTCACTACAAAAACGTACATTATGTGTCGTGCTTTACCTCAATCATAGGGTACTGTCCCCAGACTGGACAGTTTAAATACAATTAGTAAGTGGATGGCTAAAGACCCACTTTGAATCATGAATGACATATAAATATTCAGAAAAGCTTCTTTTGGGGAACACAAGGGACCTGGAAACAGACTCAGAACAGACTGCGGTCATTCATATACTCATGAATAATGTTACGAGACCTCAGAGGAGCAGGGGAGTATATCCACATACTAATATGTGCCTAACCTAATTTTATTATTCCAAGGGCTCTAATCTAACTCAGAGGGAGATCATTTACATGAAAGAGTCATTAGATAAAGTGCATAAACAGCCTTTGAAAGAGAGATGAACACACAGATCTACCTCTTTCCCAAAGCCGGCATCTGACACAGTAGATTTGAGAGCACTACAGTCAATTGATGTCTCTTTCAGGCTCAAAAAGAAAAAAAAAAAAAATCTCAAATCATTTTCTCATCAGCTTCACCATTTCCACCAAAAAAAAAAGTGCTAAATTTAATGTAGTGTAATCTGGTGTCTGCTGAGCTCCCTGTAGGAGCCACAAGGTCTATTTTTAATCTGTCAAGGTAAACACTAACTCAGACCTCAGGCTTCACATGGAGCCCCATGCTCCAACAAGTGAGACTGCTAGCTCCATTTATAAGGGATGTGCAATATCAGTGGCTTTTCCTCCTTTACCTGCCTCGCAAAGAAAGAAAGGATTCTCCTGTTATAAAACATTACTGTATTTTAGAACACCTGCAGAAAAAGAAAATTAGATACAGGGAACACTGTGGGGTTTTCTTCCTAAAGAACTCATTGATGGAGTTCACGCTTATTCAATATTAGCTGGCAGTTCAGATAATATTTTCAGAGTTGAAATTTTTTGAGTCTGTTCTGAGGGAAGGTACTACTCAGTATGATTGAGCAGGTTCTATCAAAACAAAGTGATACAGTCAGGGATACAGTCAGCATTCAGCTGTCTGCAAATGATGTCTCTGTCTAGATACCTGTGAAAAATGGCAGTGCTCAGAAGCAAATCTTTAAAAATCAGAGTCCTACCAAGTGGAGGCAACTGAGGTCCATAATATGCAGTCATCTGTTGAGTCATTTCCAAAGCTTTTCTTTGTCTCACCAGAGGCAGCTGAGGGTTAAATGTTAATGTTCTTATCAAACTGTGAAATATTAATTAAAAAAAAACCTCAACAAACCAACAACCATCAAACCCAACACACATACAGCACTTTTGGGGCCAAACATCCCAAGGGTTGTGATGATAAGATTATGATAAGGCTATCTAGAAAAGAAATAATCTAAACTAATGAGATTAAGCGGGATGAGATCATCCATTGATGAATTTATCCCACAACTGAGAACAATGAAATGGGATTAATGACAAGGATTTTGATCATAATAAGATGTGGGCTGATGCCTGAGAGAAAGTTCAGTGGTTGCAACAACTGCAGCAAGTCCCACATGTAAAGACAACACAGTAAATCTTAATTGGCAAAACGCCTTCTGGTAAAGAGATGCTTTTGCTATGGTTTTATGGAGAAGTTTTATAGGAGTTAACAGAAAATTGCAACCCTTCTTTCAGTATTATTTCTTTCTGACTGGATCACCTAAAGGAAACGAAAACTACATCCATGACAAAGCTTTTTATAAAGCTAAAGCATCCTCCCAAGTCACCTCATGTGCTACTGGGTAGTGGCCTTTGGACAGACCCTACCCTGGCTTGGTGAGACTGACAAAAATGTCATCACCAGGGAACACTTCCAGGAGAAATTCCTTGGGGAACACCTAAGGGCTGTGTGATGCAGGGAAGTCCACTGTGATCAGGACCATGCTGGTCTCGGGGTGCAATTCATCTGCAATTAATCTGCAATTCATCTCACCTAGACATGAGCTGGTCACCTGGGCTCTCCTTTCACCCAGGAACAGGGTGTGCTGTGGAAGTTCATTTAACCAATACCAGAAGCTTGATTTAGGATGGCATCAGCTGTCTTTGAAAACATCCATCTTCTCTATCACAGAGTGGAATCAGGGACTAGTTCAAGAAGCCAGATGTATTTGTTCAGGTGATAATGGAGGATTCTTCTGTGACTTTCCTCATTTTTTGCCAATATACTAGGTATACTTGATCAATGTGATTAGTGCTGTTAGTGAAACTAGAAGGATACAATGGGAAAAAACCCCACCAAATCTTAGGTTTCTGACTGCAAAATCCGTGAAATGAGACAATCTCACAAAAGCTCCTTATTTGATAAAAATAAAGACACCATTTTGCTCCAGAAAAGGAAGAACAGAACTGAGAAAAAATTATAGCGCTAACAAAGCCTTAATATTATTAGACAGCTGAACTCAGAGAGATCCTGTAACACAATTATCCTATTTAATTGATAGTTAAACACAGATGTCAAAAGATGATGTGGGGAGCACTGTGAAATTATTATAATAATTTTCAGGAAGTTCTTCTACAGGGACTCATTGCTTAGAAGAACATCAACATGTGAAATATAACTACATCCTCTCCAAAGCAGGATTGCAGACTCCCAAAATATTTGGTTTTAATGGAATTCATTCAACAAAAAGTCACACTAACAAGCAGCAATCAGTGAGTGCATACAGCTACATAGACAGAAAAAGGAAAAAAAATCTTGCTTTGAAGTTTTCCACATACAAACTACCTTTTCATATAGAGAGGCCACACAGGCTCTCTTGAACCCAAATGGCAGGTCTGAAACAGCTCATGTACAGAGAACTTTCAGGGAATGTGTTTTACTCTTGTCAATATAATATTTATGTTTATGTTCCTTACATGTACTTAAAAATCTGTATCTTTTTTTATTGGCTTTGCTTGTATTAGACCAAACACAGTTCTTCAAATAATTAACGTCTTTACAGCTCAGAAATCCTGTATACGTCCTTGCTTCTGAATTTCAGCCTAATCATATCTTAAATGACCTTATTAATAATACTAAAGTATTTGCTAACTCTATCATCCATTAACTTTTTATGGTATGTAAACAGTTGGTATTTTACTGAGATGCTCAGAAAACATGTACAGAGGGACTAACTAGGTATGAGAGCAAGGGAGCTATCCTAATTTGTAATTTCCTGTTTTTGCAAATTATACCTTCTCAGCATCTTTATGGCCTTCTTCTACCTTGAAATGTTAATACACTACTTTTCTCTTAACTTATGCACCCTGAATGTTGTAAAAACCACCTAAAAAGTCAATAAAAAATACAGTGGCACTGAGTCAATCAACAGACAGGAGTAATCTCTGCTGAGCAAACAAGCTAAAACACAACTGCACCATGTTGTGATTGATTGAAGAAAATTAAAAGTTTGGGGTTTTTTTCCTCCAGTCTTAGTTACTGCCAGCAGTTTAATTTATAGAGGAGTTACTTTGATGTTATCTCTAGCTCTGTAAAGGAGCTGCCAGTGAAAGAAGTGATGCTGCCTTCGGTTGCATTGGTAGCATGGGTTGCCCATGATTATCCTAAATGCACAACAACAGAACAGATATTGCCACAAAATTACTCCACTGCTATTTATGAGAAAACATGGGTAAGAATGGGGATTTTTTTGTCTGTTTAATTTTTTGTTTCTTTTTTTTTTTTTTTTTTTTTTTTTTTTTTTTGGTTCTGTTTTTGTTTGTTTTGGGGGGGGTTTTTTCTGTGGTTTTTTTTTTTGTGTGTGTTTGGTTTTTCGGTGTGGGGGTTTTTATTCGTTTGCCTTGTGTTTTTAGTGACTTTTTATGTTTGCTTTTGTATTTGATTTTGTTTTTTGGTTGGTTGGGTATTTTCCCCCATGGGGAAGAGTATGACAGCTATGACAAGAGGGGAAGCTTAAATTCATCCCTCCCCACTACAATCCAGGTGACTTCACCCAGACTTCACCTGTTAGCCCAGATCTCCACAACTTTAATAATCTCTTTTGGGGTTTTTTTTGTCTCTGCATTTGTGTAACCACTTCATGGACCCAGTCTAGATTACATCTGACCTGCCAAGCAAATAACTCACAGCAAGCTGTGCTGATTTCAGCCCCTATTGTCAATTCACATTTGAAGGTAGAATTTTACAGGGAAGATAAAATTTTGAAAATAAAGCTCCTCACAGGGCCATCAGAATGGATCATAAGCTGAGAAGAGAAGAAGCCATAATTTCAGTGATGGGGACATCAAAGAGTAGAGATATGAAAATTTCAAGGCCAGTCTGGGTAATTTTTTTTTAAATTTCTTTTGAATTTTGTTACGTATGTCTGGGAATAAAATATCTTCTACAAGAATCCAGAATCCAATT
Organism: Melospiza melodia melodia; assembly: GCF_035770615.1. Classification (NCBI taxonomy): domain Eukaryota; kingdom Metazoa; phylum Chordata; class Aves; order Passeriformes; family Passerellidae; genus Melospiza; species Melospiza melodia. The sequence goes on from NC_086226.1 coordinate 2,903,191, forward strand.
TACCATTTTGGTAAATATGGTAATTTGATTCTAAGCTCATCTTAACACACAGCAGATAAAGAAGCAATCATAAACTATGTCATCATAAATAAAAGCATTATTGAGCTCAGGCAATGAAAACCAATCAATAGAGGACACTCATGCTCAGTGAAAGCAGCTGCTAATGCTCTGTGGTTCCTGGTGGATACTCTGTCATTGTGTTTTAAACCACAAGGAATTCCCTGTGTCATCAGCAATGACCACTTTACTGCTGGTGAATTAGGAAATTAGGAGGGCCAAGGGTGCTGATCTGAAATCCAGGGGCTCATTCATTTAGCCCACCTTACAATGCAGGAGATCACATGGATTTGGACAAGTTCAGAGAAAGAAAATTGGGACCTTCCTGTATCAACATACACATGATACAGAGAGAATGGTGGAACTTGTTTTTCCAAACACAAGAAGGAAATTAAGAGCTGATTATTGGTAAAAAGGAAAAAAAAAAGGAAATTATTGAGCTGATTAGCAGTCACACTTTTATGTCTATTCCTCTGGTTGTTTCATTCAAAAATTGAAACTCCAAGGAAAACTTTTTTAATTTTTCCAGAACTGTTACACTTCTTAACATTACCAAGATTGAGTATACTCTTTTTTTAAAGAGCAAATTTTTTCTATTTAAAAGTAGCTCTATTCATTTTTCATGAGACAAGTTTTTGAACATGAAGTGTTCCAACTTGAAAGTAATAATTTTATCTATATTTTAAAAAGTTATTTCATTCAACTTGAAACCCCATATAGAACCCCCAACCCCCTCAACCCCAGTATCTTTATAGAATGAAATATTTTTAATGAATAAGAAATTTCAGCAAACTGAATAATATATATGACAATTGTGCATTTCTACTATTTGTCCCATGATGAATACTATGCTGACTACTATAAGATGCATTAAATCAGGCTCATTTAGTCCAAAAGTGATCAAACTTCATTTAAACAATGCAATTCCTTTTGAAAGTATTAGGGGGGAGAAGAACAACAAATTCAAATCATTCATTTCTCTCTTGCTTAATGAATTATTGATTTGTGCTTTCCCTTTTGAATGATAGTGCTCTGATGCGATAAACATTGATTTGAATCTTTATACAAATATTGTATATCATCAGCGTGTTATGGCAACAGAATAATACACACTCAAATAGGGCTGAGGGGATGGAAAGCCATGAAAAAACCCACCATGAGCTGACACAGCTGTGTGTGCATATGTGTGAGGGTGCACATGTAAAAACAGCGACTGGAAATGAAAGTAGTAAATAAATAAATGAAAAAAAAGAGTAATAAATAAATAAATGAAAAAAAACCTCTAATAAATAAATAAATGAAAAATAATAATAAATAAATGAAACCCAGGGTGGAGGAGAGGGGGCCATGATTATGATGCAGAATTACGGAAAGTTTACATTTGGGTTAGCGCCGAACAGACAACCTCGGAAATGAAAAATAATTACTTTGTACCACTGGTAATTCCTCTAAGTTGACATTTCCTGCAGTCACGAGTGCAGAGCTGCCACAGGTTTAAAGGGAGAGCTCTCTCACACCCTGCCTGTGTTCAGCAGTTTCGCTTCCTGCTCAGCTATTCACACCAACGGGAGCTACACGGCCAAAAGACAAAAGAAAAGTGCTGAGAGGGGTAAACACACAGATAATCCTGTCCACCAAACAATTTTGCATTTCCTTTATGCACCATTTGTTTCAGACAAAAAAGCTGCTGGGAGATTTACGTCAAAGTGATTTCCACAGCTCAGCTGCTCGAGTCTGGGGAGGTGATTGAAGCGCTGAGCTGCACTTTCCTGGGCACCATTGCATCCCCCTGCCCTGCCCTGCTCTTCCTCAGGAAAGTCAATTTCTACCATCAGCTGGGCGGTTTTTGGCAGCCTGGATGAGGGGAAGGATCCTGTGACTACTGAGGGGTGAAGGGACAAATCTGTTTTCCCTTGTGGAGCAGTGATTCCCCAGCGCTGGTGGTTCCTCCAAAGTGGGAGGGCTGAGATGAAATTCCACCATCCTTTCCCTGAGCTCTCTGCAATGTAGGGAGAATCCCTCTCACATCTGTGGGGGAGACAGATGTGCTTGGGGCACACCAAAGTCCAAAACATTCAGGTTTTTCACTACAAAACCCAAAACGTCCATATCTCCATGGAGAACCCTCATGCAAAAACCCTCAAGTGAGTATGGCTGCACTGGGACAGCGAGTGTTTGTGCTATCATGCACTTTCACAGTGAATTACTCTTGCAGCTAATGATCTATAACTATTACCCGCCAGGGCAGCATTGAGATTTTTTTTCCTACGAGGCCACAAGGGGTGAGATCTGAATCAGCATTCAGGGACTAACCAGATCCAAACATGCAATCCCATCTGAACAGATTGCAACGTGGGAGCAGGGAGACATGCAAGCTGAGCTCCTTCTCCCTGTCACATCACAAGTGTCACACCCACTGTGGGCACTGCCATTTATCCTGCTGCATGACAAGAGCAGGATATGATTCCTGAGGGTAGGAAACAATCTGGCTTTCCTGTGACCACTCTCAAAGGAAACATGGGCAATTTTATTTTAAAATCCTGGCTTAAGGAAGTGTCTGTAGGTAGAAGCTATGATAAGATAAATCAGGCTAGGTAAGGTGTGCAAATAAACACATACAAATTAATCTGTAGACAATATGTATAACTTTTTTTTTCCCCTGTACACATGCTTTTGTGCGTGGTTCTGCTCTTCTAAAGTGTCCCTCAATGGATTCAACAGAATAAGACTCCCCTTAAAATTTTTCATGAGACAGTTCCCAAGGAGTAGGTGGCTAATTCAGAGATGCCTTTCGCTTCTTCTACTCTTGACAGAATCAGGCATCCTATTTCTATCACTCAATAAAAATTAGTTCTCCATTCCCAGAAAATGGTTCTAGTATTAACTGAGAGAATGAAACGCTTTTTTGTGGTTATCAGTAAAAAAACCCCAAACAGTCCATTTAAAATCTATTAGCTAGCACAAGAGGGCTAAAGAAGGCATAATTAATGTATTTTTTTTTCCTTTTCCACATATTTAACAGTGTTTTGGAACACGATCCATAACATACACAGCTCTGATTGTAAGGAGTTAGATCAACATCCTGCCCCAATGCTCTTACATATGGAGTGGGAAAACGAAACTTGAACCTTCAGTTTACAAGTAGCTGGGGAAAAAAATAGATCACAGGGTTGAAAACTTGCAGTTATTGTGGCATTTGCATGACGACAAATTCAAAAATGGCATTGCAGGTTGCGGGCAGTGCTATAAAGCTGGTATTCTACGCTGTGTGTTGCAAGCTCATTTAAAATGTACTCTTCCACGACATGATGAGAACACAAATTATAATTAGGAAAGTAACCCAAGCAGAAAATTAGTCTGCAAGACTAGTCTGAATGTGCTCCTGCAGACAAAGCCATCCTGTGTCCCAACTCCACTGTCTCGGTGTAGGGAGAGATTGATGCAGGAGATAAGGAGAGATGCGTCTTTCCGGGAGGGGGAGGAGAGCAGGAGGCTTTGCAAGAACGATCCGTGGTGTTTCATTTGTGCACACACACACAAAGGGGAGCCCCAGCAGATCCCATCTCTACCCAGGGCTCAGGCTGCCCCAGCTGCTCTGTACCTGGGGTTTTGTTCCCATCAGCCCATTCACAGGCAAAGCCCCGCGTTTATCAGCACAGATAAGGTCTGCTGACCCCATCCTGAACCCACTCGCACAGGTAAATGTACCTGACATTTGTGAGGAACAAAGGGCTAGCTGTAAAGGTGATGATGTGGGAGAAAAACACGGCTCAAAATTACCTTATGAAACAGGAGGACTCACAAGCCCCCTATCCCCCCAACAGAAAAAGAGAAAGTGTCAAAAGTTCTTGCCACTGCTAAGTAATAAACCATATAAATGATTTGAGAAACTTCAACAAGATACGCATCTGAAAACCTTTGCATTTGAAGTTTGCGTTTGCATTTCTCTTCTGTAAATGTTTTGTGGGGTTTAAAAGCCCAGTGGTTCTCTACAAATCAGTTGGTATCTCTGTACTTTTTCTAGACAGACTGGAACAAATCCAGTCTTTGGAAAATTATACCTACCTTTCAGATGTCTCTTCTTGTATGCTAGACACTGCTTTCATTGCACTCCAAGGAAAGGTCCATAATTTTCTATTAAATATTTCTTTGTATTTTCTGTGAGATTGAGTTTTTTGAGGTTGCTACTTCATTTTCAGGACACCCATGACTTCCCTGAACCTTACAAGGCTTAGCAGATTTATTCTCATTTAGAAAAAGACCAAAAAGAAACAAAAAAATTCTCCGAGGCAAGGAGCCAGATCAACAGCTGGCATTAGAAAAGAATTGACAAACTAAACAAACAAGAGGAACAAAACAAGAGGTTGTAAGTGAAAAAAAAAAAAAAAAAACCCAAAAAAAAAACCCCAAAAAAACCCCCAAACTCTCAGGGATGTATTTCCTACCTGCTTTTTGTGAAAGAAAAGTTGCTTGATACTTAGGACACCATTTAAAGACACCGAAACATATTCAATCCAACTCAGATTTAGATTTAAATCCATCACCTTGACTCAGCAAAAAGCCAGATCATCTACAGCAGCTCCTGATGGTTGCTGGGGCTCTGCCACATTTATCTAATCAGTATATTTTCTTTAATCTCATACTCACCAGTCAGTTGGAGAATCTCACTTCAATGGTGGAATGGGGCAGGGACTCAGACTCTGGTTGGTGACAATGATGAGAAATCCAAGCCAGGAAAAGGCTCCAGGAGGGGTTTCTTGGACCTGAATGAAAGAGCAGATTGATTAAGGTTAGCTTTTCCTCTCATTTAAAGGCTATGGTGAATTTAAGTTTACTCATTTCGCATTATTTCATATGTAAATTAAAAAAATTTTGCTCTGCATCCCACATGTCCAAGAGCTTAGGAAAAGGGAATTATGATTTCACATACAATGCATGGTCTGAAACAGGGTGTGTATGAGTTTAGTGTGCATTTGAATCTGATCCTGGTCAGAATATTTCCCAGGAGCAATGTTTAATACAGGTTTCAATAATGTGTTTCTGTTCATTTGGGGGTGATTTAAAACCATGTCTGGAGTAAGCACATGTTTATTAACTGTTGTTCAGGGCACAGATATTTCCTGAACTGGGCTGTAGAAGAAACCAGAACTTTTCAAAACCAAAAGCAAAATTCAAAGTAATTGCTAATATTTGAAAAGCAAAAAACTAAAACATGCCTGAGGTCAAAGCTCCTCCTTTAAACTTCATCATTGGGGTATGTGCTATGAATTTGCAGTGCCCATTTTGAAAACTTTTAGGCATAGTATTTTTTTGCGTATTCAAAATGTGAAAAAACATTTCTATATGGAGAGCACCTTCATAACAATAAAAAATTGGGAAAAGGACACAAATTCCAATTTATTGCTTGTCAGAGCCCTCATGTAGGATTTAGTTTTAATGAAAAGGAAGATATACACAATTATTAAAAACAAAACCAGCAATGATGACGTAAAAGATTTAGGCAACTTTGAGTTTCATTATTTCTTACCATTTCCTGAATTTTCATTCTTCCTCTATATATTTTCAGAGAATCTACTTATGAAAAGTAGCCATATATTATGAGCTAATTAAATTTCAAAACTCCAGTCTGGTGACACTTATGGGATATTTAACACTTTCCCTAACTGTGACAGAATTTATATTCATGGATATCTTTTCAGGAACCTAATTTTAAGTTTAAAAATACTGACTCATAGGCTTCTCGAGATGTGTGAGAAATGTCCTATGGAACATTCATAAGATGACAACAAGAATAAAGGTGTTGGGTTAAAAAAAATTCTTGGAGAAATAAAAACCTATCAGGAAAGGTATTAATCTGCTTGTGTCAAAATGCCCTGAGCAGCCTGAAACCTCCTTAGGTGAGGTTTTTACCCAAAGTGTGTCTTGGTTTGTACAGATTAATTGAGCTGGAACTCACAAAGTCTGACTTAACAAACCTTCCGTTGAGGATGCACTTGCTAGGATGCAGTCAGCAGGAGGGAAACCTGGTTATTATGATTTTGTTATTGAACCAGGCAATATCACTTTGTAAAAGTTTTGGAGCTCCCTGAGTCCAAGAAGCAGGAAAAATATTCCCCATGTAAAGAATTTTATATGTAAGCAATATTCAATGTACCTGGTGCTTGTCATATTGACCTGGATTCAGGTGATAACACAATATCAGGTTTTGTTATGAACCAGAACCCCAAATAAAACTCAGACAAAAATAATTTAAGTACTAATAAGAATGGTTGAAAGTTAAAACAAAAAAGTAAAATATTTATAGAGCAGCCCTTTCAGTTGTGCTTGCAGAGAGCAAGGCAGAATCAAACCTGTTTTTTGCCAAATAGCTGCTTATCATCTAAACTGCTTTGCAGGATTTTAGAAATTACTGGGTTACTCAGTAGATTTCTGAAAGCTTGAGAAATCACACTACAACGTTTTTTGGCAAATTTTCCATCACTTGCTTAGATTGAAGAAATTAGAGATTCTGCTTTCCTGGGCTTTTCAGCACCTCCTCCTTTCAGCCCTCCTACAGATTAAAAATGGCATGATACAGCAAGACTGGCCAGGAGGAAAAACATGCAGAAACATGTCTCAGAGCCTCGGGCTTTCAAACTCCAAAAGACAGGGATGGAAGCTCCAGACTCGAGTGCAGCCATGCCATCAGCCCCAAAAATGTGCGTAATGTCCACCTGAAAATTCTTCCCTTCAATTTGAAACTCCCAAACTGCTCCCCTCTGCCTCCCCCTCGCTGCCCAGCTCCTCCAGCTTTAATTAATGACACAATTATGTACCTCCAACACGATTTTAGAGACCTTGCTCAGGCACTGTGCAGGAGCACATGGAAGAAGACCTCCAGACAAATGAGAACAGTGATTGCTCTTTCCGTGTTAAGCCTTCTGTAAAGAGTATGTGGACACATAGAAGGGTCATTGCAGACTTTTTGAGTGAAATCTGTACTTGCAATAATGGTCTTCAGCAGCTGACATAGGCTGAAGAGGAGTTAGCACAAAAAAGCTCAGATTGATTACTGCCTTTAGAATATACCATTTCCTATCCAGCCTCTCAGGACAGAGCCTCCCTTCCCTTGTCCATGGGCATAATTCAGTAGTTCCAGTGAGTTATCAGTGGCCAAAATAATGTATCTGGATATAATTTAATTGTGTTGCCCTTAATCATTCGCTTTGACCTTAATGATTTGCTTTAGTTTTCAGTACCCCCAAGCTGGTCAGGCAGTCAGATTAGAGGATCAATGGAGGTCTCCTGCAACAAAAATATCCTCTCCTCTCCTCTCCTCTCCTCTCCTCTCCTCTCCTCTCCTCTCCTCTCCTCTCCTCTCCTCTCCTCTCCTCTCCTCTCCTCTCCTCTCCTCTCCTCTCCTCTCCTCTCCTCTCCTCTCCTCTCCTCTCCTCTCCTCTCCTCTCCTCTCCTCTCCTCTCCTCTCCTCTCCTCTCCTCTCCTCTCCTCTCCTCTCCTCTCCTCTCCTCTCCTCTCCTCTCCTCTCCTCTCCTCTCCTCTCCTCTCCTCTCCTCTCCTCTCCTCTCCTCTCCTCTCCTCTCCTCTCCTCTCCTCTCCTCTCCTCTCCTCTCCTCTCCTCTCCTCTCCTCTCCATCCCATCTTGTCCTATCCTGTCCTGTCCTATCCTATCATCAATTGCCAGCCCCAAATTCAGATCAGTGCCTTATCAAAAGCTTCCTGCCTTCCTCTGGAGCTTCTTCTCTCTAAGGACAGTTCTGGGAATGCAGCTTTAAGAGCCAGGCACTGTGAGGGTGGGGGTGAGGTGCCCCAGCCTGATCTGAGAGCTTTTCTTGACATCCATCTGATGTTGTGCCTTATCTCCATCTCCTGTACTGACATATAGATCCTGCTACATCATTTCTGTCCCTGACCACTATCAGTAGACTTCGATTTACTGATTGCCTTATCTTTGCCACAGCCTCATTTTGCTCAATACACCCTGCAAGTTTTCAACCTCTGCTGGTCTCACAAGGGCTTCTCAAGACAATGTGTGCCAATAAAATGTCTGGGAGGGGCTGAAATGTCCCAGAGAGACAGGAAAAGGTTGGTTCTCTGGCCTGTGACACAATGTTATATCAAAGCTGCATTGCTGATAGGTAAATTCCCTTTTGCTTTACTGCGCAGAAACCCCTGACTGAGTAAAGTTAAGCTATTTTTTCTCCAAAGGAGAAGAGGGGAAGCATGTCTGTAAATTGTTTTATTCTGCTTGTTCCTTGGCCATCATTGTTAATCAGACACTTTTAACTGAAAAAAACCCAAAAGAACCATCACTATGGCCTTAAGAACAGAGAGGGGAGGAAGGGAATCTACAAGACCAATCGTGACTGGATTATCACAGATTAGTGCAAACTGAATAACCAAATGCTTTATTTCAGTCTCTTTTACTTCTTTTGCTTGTTTTCTTTTCTTTCTTTCTTTCTTTCTTTCTTTCTTTCTTTCTTTCTTTCTTTCTTTCTTTCTTTCTTTCTTTCTTTCTTTCTTTCTTTCTTTCTTTCTTTCTTTCTTTCTTTCTTTCTTTCTTTCTTTCTTTCTTTCTATCCTCCTTCCTTTCCACCTTTCTTTCTTTCCTTGTCTCTTTCTGTCCCTCTCTCTTTTTTCTCTCTTTCTCTCCTTCTGTCTTTCTGTCCTTCTCACTTTTTTCTCTCTTTCTCTCTTTCTCTCTTTCTCTCTTTCCCTCTTTATTTATCTGATGTTACCTCAGTGTTCAGGTGCGAGAGACAAATAAATAGAAGATCCTTACTGAAACATAAAATGTGAGAGGGAGTAGTGAAAAGAAAGAGAGAAATATCTCTAATCCTGGTTTATACAACACTGGTTTCCAACATGTTGCAAATCTACTTCATGTCCCTTTAAGAACACTCTTAGTTTATAAAAGCCAACAGCATTAAAAATACAGTAATTAACATGTTCATAATGTAAATGCTAATAATTTAACATGTCAAGCATCCTCATCCCCTACTGAATCAATATGAATTATTAAAACCGACTCTTTAAGACCTTTAAAATCAACTCTCAAAGCATGCACTAACAATTACACCGTTGGCATACAGGAGCACCAAGTTACAAATTCATGTGTAAGACTGTCTGACACACTCGTTCTCTTTGATGCAAAAAACCAAAAGCCAAAAAAAAACCTCCCCTCAAAATCTTATGTTTGGAACTGCATAATCTGCATGCATAAGTGAAATTTTGGGTTTTTTTTCTCTGCGATTTTTAAAGTTTCTTAGACATAAACCTTATTGAGAGGTTATAGAGTGATTTTTTCCATTACGAAGTTGTGTGACAATCCAAAATGTTCCTGAATCAATAAGGAACATCAAAATGATTAAAAAATGGTCTAATTAAGTAAAAGTTCCTAGATTTAGACCAGTTTCTCTCAAGATTGTTGGTCATGAAGAAGACATTTACAAATTGATTTTAAATATTATAAATAAAGAGTAGCCCTTAATGGTTATTCCCATGTTTACTGCATAAAAGAAAAGAATAAGCTTTCAGTTTGTTTTTATTTTTCAAACATCTGTGAAATAAAGATGGAATTATTAGACAGATGCATCTCTTACCTCACAGCCTGCTCGAGACACTTTGGAAAAGGCTCACAAAGTCTCCTTTGGGTTTATATATGGAGACACAGCCAAATGCCTGCAGGAGATGGCTGTTTCCTGGTCAGCCCATTGAAAGAAGATGGCAGATATGACCTCTTTTTTCATTTGTTACAGATATACAAAATAAAGTTTTGCAATTGAGCGCAAAACCCATCGCATCAACTGTGGCTTTCAAAAACTTATCCTATCAAATTGTGCAATGCTCGTGTTAACGTCTTGCTCCACTTGAACAATCAGATAATGGACTGGAGGCCAAGAGGCCAGAGGTTGTTCTTCCTTTGGGAGAACGTTCTGTGCCCAGGAATTTCACTGAAAGCTGTTTTTCACAATGCCATGGTACCTTCAGAGCAGAGCACAGCCCCCCTGCTCTCCATAAGCCTGGATTGACTCAGACCACCTGGGAATCCAGCCCTTGTTTCCTATTTCTTGATCCATCTGATTGCAGTTGTGAGTTCTGCCTGGGCAATCCTAAACCCCTCTTTGCTGTGAGAAAGGAGGAAACTGCCTGAGCAATGCTAAACCCCCTCTTTACTGTGAGAAAGGAGGAAACTAATTTCAGAGAGGTTAAAATTTGACAAAGTTTGTGCACTCAGGAATAGTTTGTGAGGGGTTATACATCTGATAGGAGATAAGAGCTCACGTACCTTACCTTCCTGGCATGAGAAAAAGGTCTTAAGTTCCTACCACCCCTCTCCAGCACAAAATAAAAACCAAAACGACTGACTGGCCTGGAGAAGTTCAGTACACTTCATCAGATGCTTCGAGATAAGCACAAATCACAGGCAAACAGGGGATGGAGGATTCCAGATCTGGGTCAGCTGCAGCTAGGGAGGCTTTTCACAGCTGTAGAGAGGAACACAATTTAATATTGAGGAACATGTCTCTCTTCCAGCCCCTTGTGTATAGCAAAAACTTTGCACAAGAGGATGGAGAGCAGGCATGAGAGGTGCGAGCACAGTGCCACGTTTTGTGATCTCTTAAACCATTCCAGCTGCACTTAAATTATTTTTGAGAACTCAGAAGTATCATTATGGCAAGACCTACTCTGAATTCCCATTTCAATTTCCCAGTTTGTTAAGGCTACACAGTAATCAGCTAGATGGGAGCACTTGATGATTTACTAGCTGTTTCTGGAGATATAAACAAGACACACTTCAAAGTTCTGCAAAAGTTGGGAAAGCTGAAACAAAACTCTTTCTGTATTTCCTTAGTTTATCTTCTCAGTACCTGAATGTGAGATAATTCTTTTCTTTTTTTTTAAATCTATAAACCTTTGACTGACATTCCTGAAGAACGAGATACAGAGTCTAAAGCTTCACTTAAATGCAAACAGAGCTGCAGAGATGCAAAGAACAAACAAAGAATTACAATGACATTAACTTTTAGAGGATATTATTTCTTTTGCTCCTTCACACCACAACGCACATAAGGAGCAAGCATTAGGGTACAAGTTTACTGAAGCAGTCAGAGAAAACACAGAAAAGCAAGAAACACTAGGAGGAAAGCTTGGGAATAAAAGTGAATCTCCTCAGCTTTGAGCAGTACCAGGTGGTATGAGCCAACTGGATTTTTGCTTTTCCCACTGAGGGGGATAAGATAATTGTTCCAGAGAGAGGAGTTGAGGCTGGAACCATGAAGAATGGGAAGGGAGGAGAGAGACAAAATAAGGGGGATGTTATAGGGGATGGGGGTGCTCTTTGGAGGGGAAAGCTGATTTGGTGACCGTAGATACAAACAAATAGCATGATCCTTAAGCCACTGCTGGACTGTAATTATGTAATAGAAATAACCATCCTGAAGGAGAAGGAGAGAGCAGAAATCTCTCAATGAAGGTAAAACACAGATACTGGAAAAAAGAATCTGCTGTAATGCATTTCAAATCCTACAAAAATAGGAGACCTTAGAGCCTGCCAGTATAAAACTCATGAATAGTTAGGTGGGAATATGAGATTAAATACTAAATGGTGGTTGAGTGGATTTATTTGCTATTTCTAAGATTCCTGATACTGGGAGTTGTTGTCTATGACTGACCCTCCCAGGAGCTTACACTGCACTAAAGTTGTCTTGCATTTGATGGTTTGCTATGATTTAATTTTACAGATATGTAAATGGGCACAGCAGTATCAGCACATGGCAAAAGGATTATCATCTGGAAAAGCTCTCACTCGTGACAAGGGCAGTGGACAGGACAGAAAACAAGGAAATGTACAACAGAGTTGTGATGAGGTCACTTGATCACGTGTAAACCCAAACGGAGTCCCTTTAACATAAGGAATTATCCTTTAGGGAAAGAAGCATGGGGCAACAGAACATATTGTTCGTTTAAAGTCCATAACTTTCCCCCCCGCAGAGGATCTGGTTTTTAAGATTACGTCTTTCTGTTCCTTAATGATGGTAATTTTCTCATTACCACATGAGGAAATTGGTGATGAAGTACAACCTTAAGCAGGCATGGCTATAATTAAAACAAATACAATATCAAGGAAAGGTATTAACATACACAACAGCTTGGTAATGTTCAAGTTTTGAGCGTTTGCACTGTGCAAAGAAGGAACTAGGGAAAAAGGCTGAAATTTGCCTCATGATTTTCTGTCAGCTTTGAGTGTCTACTGACTTAGCAGAGGCACGGCCAACAGTTTGTCATTTCCACAAAAGAGTTACAGTGAGTGACATTTCTATTAGGGATGCAGACATGGTGAGCTATACCACATCTCCAGTGACAAACTGTCTGCTGAGAAGAAAAATCATGTGGTTGTCATGCATATCTGATCCTATAATTACACATGTACATTTAGACACTGTTGAAAGAAGGGGCGTCTCAGAGAGAGTTGTTCCAGCAGGACTGCACTTGCAAACCTCTGCCCATTTTAGGGTATGAAGATAGATCTTAAAAGATTTGTTAGCAGAATAGTCTGGTGTTCTTGGATAGGGAAATTAAAAATAGAGACAGAAAGGAAATGAAGTCAAAGATCAGCTTGTTTAGAAGATGAGAATAAAGAAAAGGCCAATGTCCTTTGAAGGTGGCCACAGGTCTGAAGTAGATTAACACAAAGGGGCAACTTAGAAATTTGCAAATTTGACTTTCAGCTGGATTAGTTTTGCCTATGGCAGACTTACAATGTCACTTACCTTGAAATTTATTGTCAAGCAAAGGGGACCTGTCACCTCTGAAAATCAACCTGTCTTTATTTCCTTCTTCCTTCAAGACTCTGCACACAAATTTAACTTACATCAGGTGAGTTAACTGACTGCAGATTGCAGACACACTGCAAACTTAAATTGAAGCTGTAAACATCTTCTGATTCTTTTGCTACAGTGAACAAAAAAATCAGAACTTTTATCTCACCTGTAAGCTTTGTGCACAAAATGCTCATTGCTTATTGCATATCAGTGAAGATCTATGTCATAAATACTGTGATGGGGGAACAGAGAAGGAAGAGTAAATTTCAGCAGAGCTGTGTCTCATAATTCTACATTTCCTGAGAAAGCTTTCATTGAACACCATCATCCTCATGAGCTGCGGTGGTCACTCTTCCAATATGTGACATTAAAAGCAGACTTGTTCTCATGTCTGATCCTGTTAGGACTATGAAAAAAGATATGAAGAGGACCTTGCTATCACCCCTCCTGGCTGATGAAAAGGAAAATAGTTTTTATGCCATTTTTGAAATGTGCTGCATGCTGCTGTTACAGAGCTTGGGAGTGAAAGACTGCCAAGGCAGTCACTGCATTTACACACTGGGAAAACGAGGCATGGAGAAACGTCTAAATGTCTGCTGGAGTAGAAAGAGAGGGAACCAATCTGCCTGAGCTTGCCTGGGATTCCTTAGAGCCCTTCCCAAACATTGTGACTTTAGAACTTGTCTATGTGACAAGAAGACTCAAGAAGACTTCCTGGACTCTTTGGTGCATTCCAGTGAAACATAGGAACTCAGGTGCCACATTGAGTTCAGTCCTCAATTCTTGCAGGCAGACAGCTGTGAAGCCCACTCTGGGAGAGTTTTTAGTGCAGATTAGCAATCCTTCAGGACTCATGCATATGTGCTACTCTGAAATTGTCATGACCTTGGTCTTGTCCAAATCCACCACCGTCAGGTCTGTAGCTGCAGATAAAGGTGGAGTAAAGGAAGCCAGGTGAGATCAATCACACTGACTGAGATTAAATCTGGCCCTGGGATGTTCCATGTGTTGGAACCAGCTGATGGCAGAGAAAAGAAGCAGAACACACACACTCAGATGTTTGGGCTGTCACTACATGAAGGATGCTGAGATGCTGAAGGATCCAGGAGAGGAAACCTTCTCTACAACTGTTGGACAGGAGGCTGTAGCCATGTGGGGATGGGTCTGTTCTGCCAGGTAACAGTGACAGCACCAATGGAAATGGCCTCAAGTTATGGCAGGGAAAGTTTCAGAGTATTAGGAGAAATTTCCTGTCAAGCCCTGGAAAAGGCTGTCTGGGGGACTCTTGGAGTCACCACCCCTGGAATTGCTCAAAAGCAGGTGGATGTGGCACCTGGGGACATGGTTTAGTGGGGAGCAGGGTGGTGCTGGATGGTAGAAATGATTCTGTGATTCTTTCCCACACCTTAGTGCCTGGGGACAGGATTCCAGGGAGCAGAAAAAAGCACAGGCTTTTCAATTTTCTAGAGCACCAAGAGGCAGAGCGGCAGCTGAGAACTGGATGAAATGTACCACACTGGCTCTCCTCTGCCTCCTGTGAGCAGACTCCTTTATTCCATATGAAACAAACGTTTTTTTGTGGGAGTAGTCAGCAGGGCAAGGAGACATTAAATGCTTTTTCCTACTTTCCAGCAGCACCATCCCAACAAGGAGGAATCATACCAAAGCCACTCCTCCTGCAAGGAAAATATTTCCTGCATCTCTCATTGCTCATATTTTTTTTCTTTTTCTTTTTTTTTCCTTTTTTTTTTTTTGGGGGGGGGGGGGGGGTTTGGGTTTTTTTTTGTGTTTGTTTTTTTTTTTTGTTTGTTTGTTTGTTTTTTGGTTTTCCAGAGCAGGAGCCTGCACTAAACAATTTGTTGTCTTCTTACCATGGCACAGTTTTATTCATCTATCTTGCTGTTTTCCACGCAAGTTTCCAGGCTGGCCTGTGTTCAGAGGTGTGTCACACCCCTTAACATGAGCCTCACAGCTAGGTAGCAGACAAAATGTAAGAAAACAAAGATATTGCATCTCTGACTGTAACCAGCTCCATCCTGACTCGCCTTCCCTTGCAATTTGACTTTCATCACCAAATCCTCTGCTGAAATATGAGCCCTAAGGACTCAGGGCCTCACACTGTAACAGAAAACAGTGTACTTTTCTTGGAGCCAGCCATGTGTGACCACTCTGGAGTTGCACTGTGTGATTTTTCAGCTGAAAATATTAGGTAGAAGGGTGTCAGTGTATTCAGGATGTGATGATGTCTCCCACAAATAATTTTCAAAACCTTGTTTAATCTTCTCCAAGAAAATTTTTCTTTTCAAAATTAAAAAGAAACAATACCTTTTTTTCCATCTAAACTTTCTACATGATGTTATTTCCATATAAGACATTGGTACAAATGAAATGTGCACAGTGATTGAATAGACTTTGCTAGAACATGGTGATGAGCTAAATTTCCCCAGTTGTCTGCAGTTTTGTAGAAAAGTTTAATTTCATTTTGGTTTTATTAAAGAGAAATAATAATATAAATAGAAATAATAGAAATAATAAATAGAAATAATAATAATAATTAATAGGAAGGGACCTATTTTTGTAGGAAGGGACCCTAAAGACCATCCAGTTTCATCTCCCCCTCCACAAAACTGGAGCACCTTCCACAAATCCAGGTTTTTCCAAGCCCTGTCCAACCTAACCTTGCTCAGAAAAATGTCTCTTTTGCTTTCACCTCTGCATTTAGCTTTCCAAGGTACCAGCATAACACAAGTGCACAGATGATTCCAAGGAGCAAAATCTTTAGGACTTTTAGTGTCCTAAACCAAAGAGCTTAATGGCAGTTTTTAGCCAAAGAACCTATTGAGATTTAAAAGTCCTACCCACATTTTGCTGAATATTTTTTTCCTTACCCCAGCTGCACAGCTGGGAGTCTGGCACCAGCAGGGTTTTATTTTCTGCTCAGCTTCCAGCAAAACTCTTCTCTTGACTATTTTAACAGTTTTGTCTTGGGGGAAGGCCGTGTTGTTTTTGACTCTTGAGGAAGGATGGGCAGCTTTCAGCAGAGAGCCCCAGGGGACGTGTGTTTGGCACCTCTGCTGTATCACAGGCACTGGCTGTGTGGATGCTAATAGGAGGGGTATCTTCCCCCTGCCTGCATCTCCTCTCTCTGAAAGGGCAGACATGCAGCTGTCATCATTAGGCTGCAGAAGAGCTATCAATTAGAGCAACTCGTGAAATCCCTGCAAGCACCTCAAAGAAAGCTAGAACAAGCACATTTCTTCCCATTTGCCATTCTGTTTCCATGTCCACTGACTACAGAGGCTACTGAGGCAAACAGACACATAACTGTCTCCTCACTTCAAGTGAGATCATTCAGTTCAGTAGGCAAAGGAAATAAACAGCTGAGAGAGCGCTGAAGTGGAGGTGTGTTTTTCCTTTGGAAACGCTGTTTAAAATGTGTATGCTGCGGAAGATGTTTATTTACTGCCTTTAGAATAGCTCTTGCACTCAGAGTGAGTTTTATTGTCTCGCTCTCACAGTCCTCAGAGAACAGCAGGGAGTACATACGTTTTTCACACAAGCCTTTTTGAGGAGCCTCCTGAGATTCAGGCCTTTAACAGCTCCTCTCCATCCCTTGGGTGCAGGAGGACATGTACCACCACCTTCCTCTCCCTGAAGTCTTTAAATTTAGTAAATTAAAGAAAGCTCTAAAAAAAAAATGTAGTAATATATCCTCCTTCTGGAAGAACAGTAGACAAGGGGCTTCAGACAGTGGTGTAAGATAGAACATTTAATGCAGACCTTTCACAATGCTGCATCCTCCCGTCCACCTTCCTCAGAGTTTCTTTGGCTTTAAGTGCATGTGGCTTTTCAAACACCTTTGCTGGTACTTTCTGCTCTGGCCTGCACCTTTGTGGGGACCACCAGGACACACCAGAAACACTGTGGTGAATTAAACCCACGGAACTGTGGGGACACGAGTCGTGTAGTCATAGCTGGGGTGCAACAGGGAATCAGGGATGTGCCTCTGAGAACTCCAAATGAGCTTTGCCATCAGTTCCCTCCCTGCTGCTCCAGCTTGTCTTTGAGCAGCACCAGCCCAGCCTGGGACTGGTTTGAGATGACTTGGGACAAGCTGGTCGACTGATTTCTGACTCTTTACAACAAAGTATTTGACTGATTGGTGCAGCAACTCTCCAAGTGGGGATTTTAGATGATCCTCCCAGCTCAGGGAGCCCTGCTGTGCCCAGACCAGTTCACAGACACTACATATGCATGCAGCTTTACATAAGTAAGACACTTGTGAATTGTCAATAGAATCTGTCCCTGCAGATACAGAAATTGTCACACAGTGTAGTGTCCTGCACTTAGCTTGGAGTCACCATGTGCACACTTTCTGATATTCAGCAGCAATGGGTCTGGTGTGATCATGTAGGACCTTTGGTGGCTGGACATAGGGACTGAGGAGAACAGCAGTCTGGTGCCCAAACTGCCCATCAGGGTCATCCGCCCTCTAACTCTTAGTGTCACTCTTAAAAGCACAAGGAGTTTTCCCCTTTTTCTTTTAGAATGTGGCGTGCCACCAAGCACCTTTGTCCAAACGTCAGGTCGCTTTATCCAACATTACCTAGAAGAGTGCAAGTGCCAATTTTTGTGTAGTGCTTTAGAAAGTAGGAAGGAAGTCTGAAGAACTTCAGCCCTTAAGACTCAAGTTATTTTCAAGGTACTGAGGAATTATACATGAATTGCCTGAAGCATCTTGTATGTTCAAGAAGTTCTGTATTATCTCATGGAAAAGCCAAGCACACACACGTGTGTGGGTTTTTCTCTGTGTGTGAGCACAGAATGAGAGATATTAATGATATATCTGAGTAAAAAGAGAAAAAAAAGTAAAAAAATAAAAAGACTCTGTATTTTCTCAGTGCAGTGCTATTATTCCAGCTAAGAACAAGTTCCAGAAGATGAATTCACTGAAAAACTTTTTCTTCCCCCCCTTGGCCTGGAACCTTTCAAGAGTGTTTGGGAAATGCCATGAAGGAATTTGCATGCACAGAACTCTCCAAAAAGTGAAAAATGATGTTTCACACTCCCATGTGAAGAAACCTGGCTATATCTGTGCTAGGGGAGATGGAATATGTAACACATACGTTCCTGCAGGAGAGGAAATTCATTTTAGTTAATGGAGACCTCAAAAATCAGGTGCCAAAGACATTAATCAGCTAAATATCTTTCCATGGTGTTGGTTTTACCCACCAGCCTGTGCTCCTTAATGATTCCATTTAGTGTGTGCAACATTTACCAGCCGGGACAGTATCAGAACTCAGGTTAGAAAACTGCTGCCAATAGAAGGTGCTGGGTCCTGCCATTAAATCAAAGCATTGGTTCCCTTTCTATTACCCTGAGGATGATAAAGGATCCTTTTTTTTTTTTTTTTGACAGGGAAACATACGTAAAATAAATAAACTGTCAGGACTGACTTTCTTTCTTTCACGGCTTGTGTTAATATATGGGAGCAAGATGGAATTAAATGGAAATGTGGCTGAGACACGACACTCTGCTGCTCTGTCAGTCACAGGTAATGTACGGTGTAACATCCCTATGAAAATACCACAGAGCTCAAGATGAATGGGGGATCATTCCAGCATCAGAACCCATGAATTCAAACTGATTATTTTTTTTCTCTCTCCTGTCCACTGGGTTAAGTAATGCATAATACTGAATGCATCCCTTCCTAGACACCAGTGAATCCACAAAATCCCCTTGAATGAGCAAAGACCTCTTTGCTGTTTTGAGTTTAAAGTATTTCTGACTTTACCTTTCTTTTAATTTTTTTTTTCTTAATATTTAATTTGTTGATTTATTTTTTTCCTTTCCTCTTTTTGGGGGAGTGCTAATCCACTGCTTTCCACAAGTCAGCTGATTCTTACCACGGGTGCTGTGAGGACTTTGTATCTCAGCATCACTGCTCTGTCAGATCTGCAGCTGATGAACGGATCCAGCAGTTATTAAGTGGGACTGACAGGCACAAGGATCATTCAAGCCTCATTTCCTGAAGAAACCAGGCTAAAAATTGTTCAGTAATTATCCTTAATTGTCCAGGATGAATCTCCACTATTCAGTGAGGAACATTTTATATGATATTTATGTTTTGGTGCTTTTTTACCTACAAAAATAAAGCCATATTTTATCTGCACCTCATAACTTCCCAGTGGTTCCTCAAAAAAATCTCCTTAGACAGTCATCTTTGGCATTTCTCTATTCAGATTCCTTGAACATGAATACTTAGGGTTCTTTTAAAAGCATGATAATCTTGAACAATAAGAAAATAACTCTTGGATAATTCAGATAACTGTCAGCCTATGGCAATACCAGAACAATTTCCTCAGACAGTTGAAAAAAACGAGTAACTGAGCCTTGTAACAGCCCAAGTGAGAATGGACTTGAATTCACAAAGCCAGCAGAACTTGGAAATGAAATGGAACTGACTTTATCAGTCCTTAAGCTGAAACCATTCATTCAAAAGCCTTGAGTGCCTCATTCTGTTTAACTAGGCCATGAGAAACAAACAAGTTTCTTGCATGTCAACAACTCGGATTTACTGGGATGTAAAGCAGCAAGAGCATCTCTGCTTTTAGGGAGTGTGGTCTGAACAAGTCAGGAAATCATGGAATCATAGAATCACAGAGTGGTTTGGGTTGCACAAGACCTTAAAGACCATCTCATTCCACCCCCTGCCATGGGCAAGGACACCTCCCACTGTCCCAGGTTGCTCCAAACCCTGTCCAACCTGGCCATGCACACTGCCAGGGATCCAGGGGCAGCCACAGCTGCTCTGGGCACCCTGGGCCAGGGCCTGCCCACCCTCACCAGGAGCACTTTCTTCCCAAATCCCATCTATCCCCCTGCCTTCTGGCAATGGGAATCCATTCCCTGTGTGCCGTCCCTCCATCCCCTGTCCAAAGCCCCTCTCCTTGGAGCCCCTTTGGATGTGGAAGAGGAAGATGTTCAAATGTCTCCTCAGAGCCTTCTCAGTCCCAGGATGAACAAGCTAACATAATATTGAATGTAATCCAAGCAGGTTTAGATGCCCAGTTCCCACTGAGAGCCAGTCCCGGTCTCCAGTGACTGCCAGTCATGGATTGCAGGACCAATTGTGAAATTTCTGTGTATATTTGTACATTTAAATGTACTCAAATCACCATTTATGAGGTGGCATTCAGTTGCAGCTAAGAAGTTAAGATAGGCTGCATGTTTCTGTGTATTGCAAATGTTTTTGGTATTTTACATAGTTAAAAGAAAGCAAAACAAAAAAGCACAATACCACCAAGAACAAGGTCTTGGAATTTTACGTTCTAAACAACATGACTTTGCGAATTCTGCTAAAATTTAAAAGATAACAGAATGAAATCTCCCAGTCCTGTAACTTCCATTTAAATTGGAGATGGCTACACATCCAGTGATGGGGAGGAGCAGGAAGGAGGGATGGTTCTTCCTGTGGGTGAAAGGGAAGGCGTGATCCTTCAGTGGGAAGCACTGCTGCATGAGTACACCTCAAATCTGTAAAATGGGTTTCAACAGTGGTCTTTGGGATAAACTGCGATCTTTCTTTAAATTTAGTCCATCTTTTCGCAGACACTGACACATAAATATTTCATTCTACAAAGAGATTGACATTGCATGGCTTGATTGCACTATAAATAGGACCCTAAAAGTGTTTTTCTGGTATTCTGGCAAGCAAATTTAAAGAACTCTAAAGCATTATTTCCTTGGGGAAATACAAGGGGAAAAAGAAGGGTTAAAGATATTTACTAGTGAATAAAGAGAAATCAGAACAGAGTCTTCCAAAGAGGAGGGGCAGCAGCACTTTGCTGGAGTCAAACAGAAATAACCAGGACTGCAAAGACCATGTGGGAAAGATTTAGAGGAAAAAATTATATATATATATGTATATATATATGTATACTTTTAGTTTTGCAAAGGAGAATACATGGCAGGGATTTAATGGGGTGAAATAGCAAGGAATTAGAGAGACATTTCTTTTTCTGAGTTCCTGTTTCATTTGTTCTGTTCATTACAAGGGCCACTGTTTCCAGGAGAGGATTCCCAGCTATGACAAAATTATATTTAATCATGCTCGCTGGATTTCAGCCTAGCTCAAAGGAAGCAAAAGTGCTGAATAGAGAAAATAAATACATATTTTAAGTGTAGCTTTACCATTTCTATATTTCTTTATTTCTAAAAAGATAAGACTCCAACAAGCAACCTATTATTTTCTTTGAAAGACTTGGCTTATGACATTTTCAAATAACTCAAAATTTTCAACATCTGTCTCTAATTAAGTAGCATTTTTCTACCAGGAACAACGATTACAGTGTCTGAAAGTTCTGTTATGTAGATATGATTCATATCTCCCTCCTAAGAAGCTTGTCTTATGTCCTGAAATTTGAGATTTGTAAATCCTTTAGCTAAACATTTATATCTGCTAGGATTGTGCAGGTGCTTAACTTTGCTGTGTTTTGCTGAGGTTGATCTGTAAATGCATAACAGACGTCTAAGTGTTCGACAAGCCTGGGAACTTTTTTGTCAAGGCTTTTCCAGTTTCAGGTAATGTATTGAGTTCTGTCTCCTGTGCTGTACATTTTACACTAAAAAAAAAAAAAAGTCTCATGTGAAAAATTACCTTCCTGCACTGACTGCCAACCGCTTTCCTCAAATGATAAAATAAGCAAAGAAAGATGTTTGATTGAAAACAACAAAAAGTAAAGGAAAGTTGTTCATTTAAATTTTAATTTTAGGTAAGCATTAAGGCCTGCTGGTCTGAATTTGGTAGTTTTTGTCACTTAATAAAAAGTACCTTTTCCTATGTTTTATGTATATATATGTATACACTTTTTATGTACATGTATATATATATCTATATATAGATATATAGATATAAAATAAACACTTTTTATGTATGTATGTATATATACACTCTTTCTATGTATGTAGATGTATGATTTATATATGTAGGCTATATATATATATATATATATATATATATATGAATGTATTTATTTCCTATATTTTTTTATATTGCCACAGAATCACAGAATAAGCTGAATTGGAATTGCACCATAAGAATCATTGAGTCCCACCCCTGGCCCTGCACAGCACCATCCCCAAGAGTCACACCATGTCCCTGAGAGATTTGTCCAAATGTTTCTTGAACTCTGTCAGGTTTGGTGCTGTGCCCAGTGCCCAAACACCCTCTGGGTGAGGAACCTTTCCTGATACCCAACCCAAACCTCCCCTGACACAGCTTCAGGCCGTCCTGTCCCTGTCCCAGAGCAGGGATCAGATCCTGCCCCTCCTCTGCCCTCACAGGGAGCTGGGGCTGCCCTGGGCTCTCCCCTCAGCCTCCTCCTCTGCAGCTGCACAGACCCAGTGCCCTCGCCCCCTCCTTCCCCCCAGGGCTCTTCACCACCCTCATGGCCTCCCTTGGATCCTCCTATAGTTTGATTATTTCTCACGTAGAGAAAGGCACCCAGATCTGCTCACAGTGTTCAGGGTGAGGCAGCCCCGGCCCAGAGCAGGGTGGGACAATCCCCTCCCTTGCCCTGCTGGTGATGCTGGGCCTGATGTCCCCAGGACAGGGATGTCCCTCCTGGCTGCCAGGGCACTGCTGACTCAGGTTCCACTTGCCACTGACCAGGAACCCCAGGTCCCTTTCCATGGCTCTGCTTTCCAGGATCCATTCCCCACTCTGCCTGCACACCCAGGGCTGCCCCAACCCAGGTGCAGAATCCAGCACTTGCCCTTGTTGAACCTCACTTGGATGGTGATATTCCATCTCTGATTTGTTGAGATCTCTCTGCAGGGCCTCTCTGTCCTCAACAGAGTCAACAGCTCCTCCCAGTTTTGTATTGTCTGCCAACTTGCCCAGTATCCCTCCCATTCCTGCCTCCAAATCATTAATGGTGGTGCTGAAGAGCGCAGGGCCAAGGATGGAGCCCTGTGGAATCCCACTAGTGACAGATCCCACCATTAATCCCACCAGATTAATGCCACCCCTTCCACTTCCAACCTTTTCTGTAATTCCATGACTCTGTATTTCTGTGATTCTGTGATATTATGCATCGTGGAAAACAGTATCAACAAACCATGTTTATTTCTGAATACAGTTTTCTGAGGTGAATTTATCTGGAGATTAAGATGAACTCTTTCCTGACAATTCAGTGCTGCTTGCCAGAAATTAGATGGTAAAATGATACATGACAGTCCCATGTCCTTCCCTCACCTAAGACAGTGCATAATCACAGTATACAACCTTGGAAAGGACAGTGTTGGGGTTTAAACGCATATCTGTACTATTTTAATTTAAAAAAAAAGTCAAGTAAGTTATTAGAGTGGTTCAATACAATGGTTTAGTACAGTGCACTGAAAGGATTAAAAACAAAAAGGTAAAAGGCTATTATCTTATTGAAATATACAAAGTCACTGTTAATATAGCCAAGAGTCCTCTATTTAATTCTTAGAGCTGAGTGGGCTTCGTGCACCATTTTTTATCCTGTTTTAGCACATGACAAAAATTACAGCATGGACCTCCAAGTCTGTTAAAATTTATCAAGTATTCCATTTTTCTTTTGGAGCAGACAGGTTTGATGGAGAGATGGGGAAGAAGTTGTGCTCCTCACACCTGCATATCTACCAATACCATATCAACTCATAGGCCTTGGCAGAGGTTCACTGATAAGAAAATACTCTTTCCTTAATTGTGTCTTATGTCCTGATGATTTTCCCTGAACACTCGATGGAAAATGTAAAAACAAAGCTCTCACTGTTTCTCAATGAGATGTCTGCTTCTAAGGTATATTAGGAAAGAATGCATCTTAGCAGCATATTAAAATCAGAGAAAAATAATAATATTTAACATTGCTGAACAAAAATTGCCATGCTCAACCTCCATATGTCTTAATATGACCAAGTGCTTTTTTTTCTGCACCAAAAACATTTGTTATCAGTGTGACATTACCTTGCACAATAAAAATTTGTATTTTCCTTTTTTTTGGACTAAGCTAATGTTAGTTCCCATTCATTGATTTATAGATGGGTTAATCACTTTGGTCTGTCTACAAACAGATGAGCCCTTGATATGGGTGTGTGAAAACGCTGGGTGCACAAAAGTGTTTTTGCAGTAAAGAAATCTATTAAAGTCTGACTAATTTCAGATAACTTCTATGGGGTGTATTAAAATGCTAATAATAAGGAAAAGATGTATCAAAGTATTGTGATGTAAGGAGATTGAATCGTAGTCTGTGAACCTGTGAAAATTTGGGATCTCAGCTGACAGAATTTCCTGTCCCTGGAGCCTGAAGGAATGAGTTAGTGAGTCAGTTTGAATTTGAGGTGGGGTTTTTCTGGTCAAATATTTAAAAACTATCAAAATACCATTTTTGGACACTTACAGAAAGGAAATATTTGAAATTTCACTAACTTATATTTTTGTGTTGAAATTTGACTACTTCTGTAGTTTAAAATAGTATAAGAGAAAGTAAAATTTTTAAGCTGTTAAAACAAAATTCTTCATTTGGGGTGTACTGATGTATTTTTCAGTTCAATTTGCAAAAGTATTTGAGGTTTTGAGTTTTTATCCCTCACTGAATGAAAATGGTGAAAAAAATAGCATTCATGCAGTTTCTCACCACCTCTGTCCATGGCACATTACTGAAGATTAATTCACCTGAAATATTTTTGCTTTGTACAAAACAAAGCTGGTTTTGGGTTTTTTTATTATTTTCATGGAAGGTTTTCTCTTGAATGGGTTTTTTTTTCCCCTCTGGTGTACATTATTTTGCTGCCTTCTCCCTCAAGTCTGATGGATAACAAACACATTCTCCTCCAGGACCGTCAGGAAGGCATGCACTCTGGGTGAACTCAAGTAAAGGATGAGTTAAGGTGAAGAATAATTATTTAATTTGTGGTGTTTTCCAGTTTTATGACCTTGTTGTAACTTTAGGCCTGTCTTTGTCCATGCAATTATTTTCCAAACATATTAGAGAATGGGAGAGAAAAATACACCCCTAGGCATTGTTTTATAATCTAAACAATGATATTATAATACTTAATATGGAGAGTTGCAAAGGAGTAAATCGCCTCCATAGAATGCTAATACTGAAGAGGAAAGACTTAGAAGCATTTCAGAACTGACGACACCCGATGCAGATTCAGAAATGACTTTTATGTCTGTAGCCACTGCTATAAAAGAACTATCTTTTAAACTTTTTCGACATATTCAGCCTCAAACTTTGAAAGTTATCCTTTTGGTTTGAATCAAACTGATCACTTAGGTGAAACTAAGAGACATCGAGGCAACTATCAATCACGAAAATTATCCTCTCCATTAGAAGAATAAGGCTGAAAAGTAGAAACCTGGACTATAAAAGTATTTGATGACATTTTAGGCTCAGTAACTTCCCTGCACTTACTTAAGTGTGACCGTTTCAATGTGACCACGCTCTAATGTGATTATTGCCATTCTCGTGGGTCTGGTGCGCTTGCAAGGAGCCAAAGGGTCTTCAGTGCTCCTCTCTTTTGGCCCCTACCAACTGCTGACCCACATCAAAGGCTTGAGCGTGGCTGCCAAAGGCTCCAGACGTGATAAAGTGTGTGTGGAAAATATGCAAATCATCATCAGGGAGAAATTTCCATTTCTGTGCCAGTAGTTTGCAGCTTAATCCTTTCGTCTTGAAGATTTCATTTCCTTGGAAGAAGAGGGGAAGGAAAGGGAAGGATAATCACTCTCTAGTTCCATTTCTGTTGTTGCAGAGCCTGATACTGAGATCCCATTTCTCAAGCTTTTTTGACTTTGATGAAAGCCTGTGACTTGCTGAACTTGCTCTCACTTTAAGTATAGCTATAGAATTAAGGATTTCCTGACAAAATGATTAATATTTCTGTGTCTTGATTTCTCTTTACGTATGTGTGGGAACCCAATAAACTCACTTATAAAGTGTTTTTTATGCAACTTCTATCTAAAAACACCAAATTTTTTTTTGTCTCACAAACTTCCAGAAGAAATGGCTCAGATGATCTCTGTCTTGCTCCAATAGACACAAAAAGTAATAAAAGTCAATCTAATTAGTATTTCTTGCAGTATTTGATGACAACAGTTCATCTTGAACAGGAAAGAAAAAAATGCTTTATGGCCTTCATGCATTTATTATATTCTTTATCATAATTTGAAAATCTATTGCAACCAAATACTTTATGTTCTGGGTACAAAAAACCTTTAGCTGGAGAGAAAATTGTTCTGTAGCTGGAGAATGGTTCAGTCATTTTAATGACTTAGAAACTGGGGCCAAACTTTTACAGTCACATGGGAAAGCTATGGTAAAGCCAAGAATGTATCTCTTGGTGAAATTGTATGAACCAGACGTTTAAGGAATATACCACAATTTTACAATTTTCCATGGGTGAGCTGCACTGTGGTTATTATTGTTGTGTTCACTTCTAGTCCACACTCAATAAAATGTAATGAAAGTTAGCTTAATGACCTTAATTACTAATTAAGACAAAATAGAGGAACTCACATATATTGGTTTGATGTTTAACCTCTCTGTCTGGGGAAAAGAGCGGAGTCTGCTCCTCCTTTCTTCTACCAGGCACCCCCAAAAGGTGAGCTCCTAACTCTGGTGTTGCCATCACCTCTCAAAGTAGGGAAATAATATCCTGAGGGCTGCTGCCCCACGTGCAAAATAAAATCTAAACTGATATTCCAATAGTGAAGTGTCAAGCGTTTTCAGTAGTCATTCTGGGTCAGTGTTCATTTTTCCCAGGCATGGACATGCTGGCCTTCAGGACTTCCCCTTCCCTCCCCTTACACATACAACACAGAAAACATCAGATATATGATGATTTCATTGAAGAGAATAACATCATAAAAAATAGATGCATGAATTCCAGAGAAGGCAATATTGATAAAAATTAATTGTACAGAGGCCATGTTTTTACCTCCAAGACCTCTTGCTTTGCTCAAAGATCCAAACTCAGTCCATCTGTTTCTCACAGGCTGGTAAACAAGGACAGTGAAAAAGAGGAGTTGTACCATGTTAAGGAAAACAGACTGTCCCAGGCTTATCCTGAGGAAGTGATTTCCCAGTATTTCTGTCTCTCTAGCACCCAGAGATCATTTCCCATGCCATGTCAGATCATCACATCCAGCATGATCAGGTTGTCTTCCCCTCCGCTGTGTGACATCCCTGTAGGGAGACCAAACCACAGCAAATGCTCTGATCTACACTGCCTGATCCCTTCCTCATTGCCTTTTGTCTGCTGGAGTGTCTTCTGCTTATTTATTCATTTATTTCTCTCCTGAGACCTTTCAGAGATTTGTGGTTGATGATGATTTGTTTGGTGCAAAAAACCTTTGCAACAGGGTCCTGGAGTAAATTTTATGTCACCAAGAGAAGGAAAGAATATAATGAAGTCAGTGCTAAAAGAAGCCAAAGGCTTCTTTAGACAAGTTCCATCTTTTTGTTCTATGACTATAGATTGTCAACAGAAAACAGGCATTAAACCAATGAACAAAAAATCCCCAGCATAATGAAGAAAAAAAAAAGCATTTTGAAGAAGAGTTAAAAAATAAAATATGTCCTGAACAATAGTTTTTATAATTTAAACATAAAAGTTAACTCTACTGAAGATTTATTTGAGAGTTTTAACCTTTTAAATAACATTAGGAATGACTGGATTGAACACTATCTCAGAACTAGATAAAATCCATAATGACTTTATTAATATAAGACATAATAACCTCTGCAGCCCAGCTCTAAAATATTGCCCTCACAAGCAATGGCACAACTTTATTTTATGTTTATTTTCTATTCTGGGTGTTAGCAGGCAGTTGTAGACTTGCAAACATCAGAAAGTAGCTGGGTAGGAGGAACAAACTTAAATCAATCCTGGTGCCACTCCCTGTGGCTCCCATTATAGAACAGGGAACTTCCCAAGATGGGCAGAGTTAGGTTCTCTTCAGATCTAAGACACTGAAAGTTCATAAAATCGTGGAATTGTTTGGGTTGAAAGGAATATTAAAGATATTCTCATTCCTAGCCCCTGCCATGGGACACCTTCCATTAGACAAGATTGCTCGAAGAACCATCAGTCCTGGCCTTGGAGGGTTGTTTTTTATCTTCCTCAGTATCAAAGACTCACCCACTGTGAGTGGGTTAAGTGTGAATTTCTCCTGTAAAAGCAAGATACTTCCTGGATGGTTTCTTACTGAAGACCTTTCAGGAAGTTTAAGGTCACAAAAGAATTTTTCTCTTTTAATGTCCTGCTCATCATGTCTCATGGGAGAGTGCATTTCATTAATTTGAACTCCCTATTGTTTTGTCTTGGGTTTGGTGGGAACAGAGTAATTGGAGGTTTGAATGACACAATCTTGCTCCTCATGCAATATGTTAAAAGGTTGATTTTATATCAGTTCAAATACTTTAAACTGCTTCACAAATACGTGCCTTGTCGGAGGGGAACTAAGCGATTCTCAACAAAATTTTCAGCTATAGGTATTGCAAAGCCTCTACAATTCAATATTGAGATTTGGACCAGGCTTCTGTCGAAGACTTCCTTCAGCTCATTTATGAGCAACTTACGAATTTGATCTGCCAATCTTATGGCTTAAGTATGGAGATGTGATGTGACCAAATTCTCACTCTCACATAATTAACAAAAGTCCCTGCCAGAAAGCGAGGATTGCAGTCTGAAATTAAATGTTTTAAGATACTTTGATTTCTGAACTGCTACATGGCTTGCCTTATTGCAGTAGTTGTGTCAAGCAGTTCTTCTCTTTCCCAGATGTCCAAGTATGAGTATATTTCAAACAGCTTGGAATGCAATGGTCTCTTCCCTGTCCTGCTTCTGTTTATATTCTGCAAGAATTTTCACTTAAGGTGTCTCTTTTCTTTGCCTGCTCTGCTTTTGCCAAGTATCAGGGATGCGGAGCAGGTTCCTGATGTGATGTTCTGGCCATATTTAGCCAGGGCAGTGGTTTTGTAAGGCTGGTTTTTGTCCTGTTTTACACTCCCAAGATAGCCTCTGCTTTCAGTGATCACAGTGTTATAATTTGCATCTGCAGTGGTGCTATGTATCCTTTATTCATATATCACAATGCTTCCAGCATTTCTGAGAGCTTACTTGGCCTTCTCCTGTGTGACTGTCGGCTCTAACAGAAGAGTGCATTGACAGCTGGATGTATTTCTTGGTAGATAATAATAATATCTTTCACATATAAGCCAGCTTGGCAGAGGATTTCCATATCTTTTCATGTTTTCTTTAGTTTCCCCCAGATGAGAATCTCATATGCTAGTTTATTTTCATATTTCCAATGTGTAAAGTTGTCTAGATGAGGAAGTAACTTTATACATCTTATTTCATTACATATGACACTGCAGACTCAGTAGCATACATTGAATTCACGCTGAATTCGTGGCTTTTAGTCATGTTGTGGAATTACAGAATGGTTTGGGTTGGGAAGGACCTTAAAGCTCAACCAGTTCCACCCTCTGACATAACCAGGAACACTTTCCAGTAGAGTGGGTTGCTCAGGGTCCCATCCAGCCTGGCCTTGAACATTTCCAGGGAAGTGTTTTCATTCCAAATGAGTCCCCTGATATGTTTTGAGACATCATTTAGGTGAATGAAGTAACTCTTTTATGGAACATATTTATTATTACTTATGTTGACATAACAAGGATTCAAAGACAGTGAATGAGTTTAGAAGACTCTCGCTTTCAAACTCCTAAAACTAATAATAAGCTAAAAACCTTCCTGAGAAGGTATTTGCTATAACAATTCTATTCTTGGGGGTGTCTGAAGTGTTCAATCCCTCATTCGTCAGCCAGTCCCAATCTTGTCTCAATTTTGTTTGTATTAAATTTCAAATGTATTCAGAGAGTCGCTGCTGGGAACAGATGGGGTTGTGATTGTGACCTGCCACAGCTTCTGTCACGCTGCCTCTGTGGGTTATGCACGGATGTAGGTGGATTTACATACATACATAAATGCTGAGCTACAGACAGTGATGAGTGACTCAAAGAGGCTCCCAGACAGGGCTCTGACTGCCTGTTTTCCCGTGGAAACAAGCAGGAACCAACCTGTTGTGGGAGATTCACAGAGGTGTGGCATGGCAATGTTTCCCTGGTAAAGGGAAGGAGGGAAAAGTCATTAAAGTCATGGTCAAAGACTTGGGGGAGGACAAATCAGCAATGTTGGGTGTAGCCTTGCAGCACTCCCACCACAAATGCAGATATGCATTTTCCTCTTGGACCCTCCAGCACTGCTTTTTAGAGGGATGATATCCCATTATTTCCCCCAGACAAAAGAAGATAAAGAGAATAAGAACTAAGACATACCCTGAAGGAGAGCTTTAGAATAGGAAAAATAGAAGTGGATCCTGAACCCGCAGAGCCAAGAGCAGTCCCAAACAAGTCAGGGCACACAAGATGAAAACAAAAGCCTCAACCTGTGGCTGCTTAAATCTGCAAATAAGGTGCACAAGAATGAGCTGTAAAAGGAGATAAGAAAGGAAAAATACAAGTAGGTGTACAGGACTGTCAAATTCAATACTGCATTCTGAAATAAGAAGTCAGAGAATGGTGAAATCAAAGTTGTTTTGAATAAGGACAAGGCTATAGATTTGCTGCACTATTATGGAAAAGTGAAAATCTGTGAACTGATTCCCATCTTAAATAATCAGTTATAGTGAGAATTATCGGAACCTTGGGCCTTTCATGCAAGTGGGACTTGTACAAGAAGGAACATTTAAGCCTTGCAACAGGATACCTTTCTGATCCACTGATGTGTGAGCCATAGCCACTGTACAAGAGATAATGAGGAATAAAGAAAATGTGTTAGGTGTCTGTATCTGAGGCTTTGGAAAATAAAATTTGCATTCATGCTAATTTGTTCTTTTAGAAAGAAATTGTGATATATGGTCACTGAATAAGAGAGGCAAGAACAAAATAATTAGGCAAGAACAAAATAATTAAGATGGCTCAAAAATCAGCAAACGGGTAAAATGCTTGCTCCGGATTGAAAAAAAAATCAAGCAGAAATGAGAATAAAAGGACATGGCATAATTATCTCCTCTTTTACCTATTAAAGGGAACAATGCTAATGTTTTATATGTGAAAACTTTTAGATTTGCTGTAAGACTGATTTTCCACATAAGAACTAAAATTAGAAAATTTGAAATTGAAATATTTCTTCAGGATGGTTCTGATGTTTCCTTCTCTCTGTAAAGGTAAATTTTTGAAGAGTATTTCCACAAAAGGAAAAAAGGAAATTGTGGTTTGGTTTTTGTCCCAACACTGTTTTGAGAAACTCCCTTTCACTCTAAAATAATTAACACTAAGAATTTTGGTCTCGCAGAAAAACCAAAAACCAAGGATCCATTTTCTCAAACAGTTTTCCCGACCAGTAATTTTGTCATTCTGCTTTTCCAGTGCTGTAATATGACAAGAAATGCAGCATGATTTATATTTATAATTATTATGTCCTACTGCTGGGGAAGGAACGGTTCAACTCCCCCAGTTCATAATGTTCCCTGCTTGTGACATGTCCTGTCCCTTGCCTTCTCTACAGCAGTTTTCAATAGGTTATTTTTAGTCTTATTATATTTTGTCTTGCTGCCTGTGCTTTCAAGCTTCCCTCTGACTTTAATTAAAGTGTCCTTAGGCTTGTGCATGTAAAAAGCTAACAAGTTCACCCAGTCAAGATCTCTCCTAATTATAATGCAAAGTAGGAGTTCAAGTGAGGAGAACATCAAACAGTTTTTATGTGACATATGAGAGCTTGACACTGTATTTTGACAGGCCTGTTGCAGAATACACGATGCCACTGAAATACATTTTAAAAGTAATATCCCAGCTTACACATCATCCACAAAACAAGCCCATGGTGCAGAGAGCGAGCTGTACAACATGCTGCACAGAGCAAAAGACAGTGTTTGGCGTGTTATTGATGTGTTATATAAACAGTGCTGAGATCCAAAATGCGACGACTTCTGGGTTTGCTTCTTACGTGTGGTGGCACTCACAGACGTACCAAATCCACGAAACAGTTCTTCAAATGTTGATGCCTGCAATGAAGCTGCTAGATGAGAAATGGCGCACTGGACCTGCCCCATCACACAACAAACACATCCCTGCCACAGCATGAGATAAACTGTGCGGCCTTTCTAGGAAGGAGTACAGGAAAACCACATTTTTGGTAGGTGTGGCATAGACAGAAAGCACAATACAGCCTCATTAGTCTAGGAATCTGTGCACAAAAGCAGATTAATTTCACCACAATCACCATTATAAAATCATAAAGACATTAAGGTTTCAAAAGACCTTTGAGATCAAGTTCACCCACCCAGCATCCAGCTGGTTCACTACCAACCCACATCCTCAAGTGCCACATCTACACATCTCTTCAATCCCCTCAGGGATGGGGACTACACACTGCCCTGTGCAGCGCAGGCTGTGCAAGTGCTTGACATCTTTTACTTTTACAATGAAAAAATTTGCCCCAATATCTGCTCTAAACCTACCCTGGCCCAGCCTGAGGCCGTTCCCTCTGCTCCTGTCCCTGTTCCCTGGAGCACAGCCCGACCTCCCCGGCTGTCCCCTCCTGTCAGGAGCTGTGCAGAGCCACAAGGGCCCCCCTGAGCCTCCTTTGCTCCAGGCTCAGCCCCTTCCCAGCTCCCTCAGCCTCTCCTGGGGCTCCAGCCCCTTCCCAGCTCCGTTCCCTGCCCTGGACACGCTCCAGCCCCTCGGTGTCTCCCTTGTGCTGAGGGCCCAGAGCTGTCCCCAGCACTGGAGCTGCCTCAGCAATGCTGGCACAGGGGACAGGACATGACACTGCCCTGGGCCAGCTGGACACTCTTGTGCTGGGACAACCCAGGGGCCTTCTTGGTCACATGAGTTCCCTTCAGTCCATGATCACAATAATTATTATCATAATAACCTGTAGGTTTTACTCTGCTTAGAGGCTCAGAGCCTGTGAACTGAGCATATTGACTTCATTTTAGGCTGCACTTCATCCACTCTAGGCTGAGACTAATCATGCCAAGGCGTTTCATTTTTCCCACTGGTTGGAAGAGGAGTCAGAGGTGACTAGCTGATATATCAATGTTGCAGACAATAAAACATAGAATTATAGAACAGTTTGGGTTGGAAGAGACCTCAGAGATCATTTCATAATTACAGCATGTAAACTAGTTGTGGAAGAAGACAAGCTGAGAATGGGAGAAAGGAAGAAGGAAGGATGAATATATTTAGTGTGTATTATCAGAGCCAAAGCAGACACATGTTTTTTACTGAGAGCTTTCCTCTTTCCATGGAACGCTTGCTGCTGTTGCTAAAATCTGAATTTTCTTGGAGAAATTATACATTTTGGTTGAGGTCTTGAGATATTGCAAATAAGACTGAGAAACAAACTGAGACGTGTGAAGGAAACTTCAGTCAGAAGCATGAGGGGCTCATTTCCTGACACGAGCTTTAGTCATAGCTCAGCACCATCAGCAGTGTCGTGATCACCCTGCAGTCAGAGCAGACACGACAGGAGCAGGGTGAGTCAAACCCTGTGGGGGTGTGGATGACTGTGCAGGATGCCAGCATGACAAGCACCTTTCCTCTCACCATTCATGGTGCCACTCAGCACCCAGCAGTGACTCCTGCAGCTCCAGGATCAGTATCCCGAGTGAGAAGGGAAAAATGCAAGGGAAAGGATGAGCAGCAATGCACAGAGTAACAGGCAAGAGAAAGAATGAGCTCTACAGCATGAAAAATAATGAGTAGTTTGTTTTATTAGTTTCATAGAGGCAGCCACACATCCTTTTGGTCAGGGGTGACATTTCTGTGAGATTCTCACGGCATCTTATCTGAAATTCCTGCATGCCACTGTCAATACGAGAACAATATTAACAGGAAAATTATTTCACCCACTATACTGAAGTTAAATATTTAAAGCAGCTTAATTTCAGAGCATCTGAACTACCAAGTAGTCAGTTGTCTGAGAAAAATTTAGGCCTGCACAGCAGAAGTGCTATGTACTGCCTCACAACTCAGGCCAAAAGGAGGCAATAACCACCAAATTTTGCTTTCTGCTCAACCC
Organism: Melospiza melodia melodia; assembly: GCF_035770615.1. Lineage (NCBI taxonomy): Eukaryota > Metazoa > Chordata > Aves > Passeriformes > Passerellidae > Melospiza > Melospiza melodia. The sequence goes on from NC_086226.1 coordinate 2,937,189, forward strand.
TGCCTGAGAAAAGCAACGATCTCCTCAGAAGCGAATGGAAACACAAAATATGCTCGGAGGCAAAATAATGTGCAGAGGCCGGAAACATAGTGTCTCATGTCTTAGAACGTCTTAGGCATCCATTTATTAGGGCTGCATTTACCTAAATGTATTTCAGCGTGGATTGTCTTGTAAGGAGGGGATGTCAACAGCGCTGCAGTGATTGTAACAGCCACAGGGCCTCCCTGAATGGCACAGCACAACATACTGTACTTAATGTTGACACTGTTCAGTGAAACAATTATTACAATCAATTTGACTTCTAATGTGACTTCTCTTGTAAATCTCTGGGTCATTAACCTTAACAACATCAATGTACTGTCAGTATCCAATTCCACCAAATTAGTGTCCGAGGTAATAGGAGAAGGAATGTATTAATGTGTTATCGGTGACTAATAAAGACAGCAATCCTCTAATGTGCTATGAAGAACAGCTGAAGCATGCAAGGGAAGAGGAAATACACAAAGTCAGGGCAGCAGACACCTTCGGTGGTGCATGTCAGGTCATCAGATTAGGTGGTAAACAGATTGACCTCTTTGTCATTGAATCAGGAGGAGCAGGGATGGGGATGGTCCATGGTACAAGGTCTGAGGCCAATTTTATGAGGTGCAACGAGGCCAAGTGCTGGGTTCTGATGGGCCACACCACTCCCTGCAGCTCCAGGCTGGGCAGAGGGGCTGGAAAGGCCCTTTGGGAAAGGCCCTGGCGGTGCTGGTGCCAGGGGCTGGACACGAGCCCAGGGTGCCCAGGGGGGCAGGAGGCCAATGGCCCCTGGGCTGTCCCAGCCAGGCTGTGACACAGCCCCAGGGCAGGGCCCGTCCCTGTGCCGGCCCTGCTGAGGCAGCTCCAGTGCTGGGGACAGCTCTGGGCCCTCAGCACAAGGGAGACACCGAGGGGCTGGAGCGGGTCCAGGGCAGGGAACGGAGCTGGGAAGGGGCTGGAGCCCCAGGAGAGGCTGAGGGAGCTGGGCAGGGGCTGAGCCTGGAGCAAAGGAGGCTCAGGGGGGCCCTTGTGGCTCTGCACAGCTCCTGACAGGAGGGGACAGCCGGGGCAGAGTCTGCAGCCAGGGGGACTCTTTACCCAGGCAAGAGGTGAAAAGACAAGAGGATATGGCTTCAAGCGGCACCAGGAGGAGTTCAGATGATTTATTATTATTATTATTGTTATTGTTATTGTTATTGTTATTGTTATTGTTATTATTATTATTGGAAAATGTTGTCAAGCATTGCAAGGGCCTGTCCATGGCAGTGGTGTAGTCCCCATCCCTGAGGGGATTAAAAAGATGTGTGGATGTGGCACTTGGGGACACGGATTAGTGGTGGTCTTGACAGTGCTAGGGGGACAGTTGGGTTTGATGATCTTAGAGGGCTTATCCAAACTTTTTTTTTTTTTCCCCTGTGATTCTGCATTTCTATATGACAAATGAACTGTGCATATCATTTTGGAGTGGTTAAAATAGCTTTTCTTCACAGTTTTATTTCGTGTTCCAGTAGATGAGAAGCTGCACCATACGAAATGATCTGGTTGTACTAGAATGAAATGGATAACTCCTAACTGTGAAAGTATTAGATTTTTTAGCCTCCATCATGAACTATAAGGTAGCTTGCACTTCAGAGAACTGAAGTTACGCTGGGCTGATAAAAATAGACTTTCCATCAGTGCCATCCAATTTCTCTTCCAGCTGGCAGGCTCTAAGTGACCTGTCCCAGTATTGTCTGAGACTGCTCCTTACTGAGACAAGAGGTGTCACAGCCCATCACATCCAGCACCACCAAAGGAGCGCTCACAACCCAGCAGGAAAGGGAACACCGAGGCTCTGGCAGGAGCTGGGAATCCACTGACAGGGAGAAACTCCTCCTTTGAGGGTGGCTCCTGCCAGCTTGCATTAGCAGAGAGTGGTGGCTGAACGTGGCATGACACAGGCACGATTTGGATCCTCTCTAATGCCCTGAAACATCAGCTTTTACCTGTAATTAATGATGGCCAATACATTCCTCTTCCAGGCTGTGCTCAGAGGGTTGATATGCACAATGCTTCAACAGACATCACTCAATAATAATAAAGAAAACCTAAGAAAACACTGTATTCACTCTATATTCCCAAAGTTCTTACGGGCAATAAACCAAAAATATTAATTCAACACCAAAACAGAAATCCTTTCAAAGCAAACATTCAAGGCAGGAGAAAGGGCCATGAAGAACTAATAACAAGTTTAATTAGGAAGGCAATATTTCCTGAACAAAGTAAATTAGACACTTCATTTGGGGATTGGCAGGATCATCAAGTTAATACCTTTTCCTATTAAAAAAAATGCTACAGGATTTTAAATTGTGTCCTATAATTAGGATTCTTGTCTTCAGGCTGAAAAACATCATTCTGTCTTCTGGTAGGGCACTGCCCTGATGCTTAATCTCTATTCTGGAAATCCATACACAAAGGTAAAGAAAAATCAATAGTAATAATAAAATGATTCTTATATTTTGGTAAAGCTGATACTAAATGTATAAAAATACAAACAAATGTCCAAACCAAGTTTTATATTTCTAAGAACTTTTGTCCTGCACTGTTGGTCAAACCCCAAGGTTATTTATTTGCTAAAAATTCCAATTTTCTTCTACCATGGAAACTTGATGAAACGTGTAATTGAAAACTCATAACGAGTGAAATTTTAACCACCTCTATGCTCAAAAAAGAAAAAAAAAGGGAAAGACAAAAAAAGCCTCTGCTGTGACAGCCTGATGCCAAAATAAGTGATGAAATGCATGTGAGGCTTTTTGCTTGCAGTAAAGCTTACAATTAGTCTCATCAAATGTGATTAGTTTAATCTGACCGGTCATCTAAGAGATAGGTGACTACACTGAGATATCTAAATAATCATCTTCTATAACCAGTAGCTTTAGATAAATCCCCTGAGGTGTGCACTGAGAATCAGAAGGGGTTGCAGTTATTGGAGGTGGGTAAAGCTTGGGGAAAAGGACCACATATCTCTCTATATTCTCTGAGGAGGAAAGAACTGAGATACCTACTTCAAAACTGATTAAATCTTTCACTTTAGTATGACTAAAACCAGCTGTGAGAAGAGTCATGCTTCTGGTTAATTACCTAGTGAGGTGGGCCAGTAGCATGCCATAGAGTGCTTTGGTGACAGTCACAGAAAATATGTGTACATAATTTAAAATAATACAGAAAGGGCAGTAAATGATGGTGCACACTTTTTTGTTTCATTGTGCTGCCATGGGTTATAACTTTGATTTTCTCCCTCTCCTGGATGCTGAAGTAGCATCGAGTTTACCTGAGCTTCATCTTTCCTTCCTTTTGGTTTTAATTCTACAAGAACACGGAGTTTGACACTCATGTTGTTTTGCCTTGGGCTCTGTCTGGGAGGGAAATGGAGGCAACAGCTTTGCTATCAGCAGTGTGCAGGCTAAGAATTGGGCTTATTTGGGAGGATCTAATGATGTAGAAAGTTGTGTGTTTTTCTAGGTCATGCTCATGGCATGGACTGGTGTTAACAGGTAAAAGTGATTAGTGCACATTTGGGAGCATGTTACTGCATAAGACACAAAAGTTTTGAACAGGGAGGATGACACTCAGTTTTAAACTACAATGAAGAAAAAGTGAATTCTCAGCATGTGTACAGACTATCATTTTGACTTGTGTTTCTGTCACTTAGAGAAAACAATTCTGTTTTGTTTCACTGAAACTTATGTATGGATTAATTGGTATGCCAAATGTTGTAAGTAATACCCGGTATGTGATAGCAGTTTCCTTTAATATACTAATTTATGATAATAACAGTTTATTGGGTGGCATTGCTTCTTGAGATTCAGCCTCTTTGCACCACTCATCTGCAAGAAGACCTGAAATCATTAGAAACGACCAAATAACACAAACCAGCAGGTTCATGTATGCTAATCTGACATGGCATACCCCAGCACTGTTGCTGAAAGATCTCCCATCATTTATCCCTACCCCGCTGTGCAACCCAGCCAACAACAACCCAAGCGCTGAACTGATTTAATTTTAATCACCTCCCTGAACCTGCCGGGGGAGCGTTTGCACAATGCTTATGTTGGCAGGTGGAAGGAGGTGCCACACGGGAGGGTGAGGACCACTCCCAAATTCCTGCAGTGGCCCCTGCACCAACAGTGGGCACTGCACTCCCACTGCTGCCACGGGGGTTGTGCCTGGAGAAGCAGGCACAGAAATGCAAGGGAGCATTTCTCCCACCCTGAATGTTTGCCGAGATGCAATTTGCTGTCTGCTCAGGAGAGAAGTGGACTCTACCAGCACTGAATCTTGAAGGCCAAGAAGGGCTGCTCCACTGATATAACTTTGTTAGTTAAACACAAATTAGTGGGTTCCATGCAGCAGCAACTGAATACATTTTTTATTGCCTGCATTATGCCAGAGGTCAAACTCAATGAGATAATCCTCTTTTATGGCCTTAAAGTGTATAAAACCAGATAAAATTAATCCAGAGGACACTCTTGTGCCTGTTGATGCCTAGTAAGATATCTACTCCATCTGACTTTTGGTATTTGGGGTCATTTTAATTCACAGGCTTTTATTTTTCTTCCATTATTGGATTTTCTGTCCTTGCAGCTCTCAGCCTTTATGGCTCATAGGCAGAAGTAATGAGTGAGTAATGTGAGCAGCATCCTTCTTTGCTCTCCCTGCCAACCTGGACCCCAGCCACAGCCTCCTTAGTTTTAAGGGGTTTTAATTTTCTATGTCCATGAGGAAAGTCAGAACATTTCCTGGGTGGAATACAAACTACAACACACAGGTCAGGGGCCATCACTCTAATACACAGTTTCTGGAAGAAGGATCCCACATAGGTATTGGGCCCAGCTTTCCTGTTTAGGATTAATACAAAAGCAAGACTTTTCATCTCCATCATGGTCAAAAGTTTGTTTAGAGATAAAATGTATTTTTTGTTAATGTGGACTGAACATGATATTTTATTGTATACTTGCACTTCATCACAGCAGCCTATGAATAGTAATGCTTCTTGACAGGTATTAGTTATTTTTCCTTTCAGCTCTCAGCAGACATGAAAAAGTGCTACTTTTGTTGGTTTGTTGTTTTTGTTGGGTTTTTTTTACAGAAATCAAGGAATAAGTGTCTTGCCTCATAACGCACTTTGAGTCAGTCACAGAGTTGGGAACCAAACATACGTGAACTTGACTCCCTATCTGGATCTGTAATCAAAGCACCAACTGTCAGTAAATTAAAACATTAATACAACAAATGTATGTGAAAAACATACAAGTCTTTGGATAAATGAAGCAAAATCTTTCTGGAAGTTTCCGCGATACATTTTTTAAAATTTATTTTTAATTTTAGATCTTTCCACTAGAAATGCATGACCCATTTCCCAAGGACAAAAAGAAACGTGGACAGTCAAAGAATACCAGCTTGTGGAAATAAATGAGAGGGGAATCTTGGCTCTCAATTACACAGATCCTTTGTCACAGCTCAAGTGTGTTCTTTTGGCCTGAGAATGAGATGGTTTTCTTAGTAAGTCAGGCACTGGCAGAGTTTTTTATCTTCATCATTTTAATGGAGCATGTCCATTATTCGATGAGTTAATTTCAGAAAGGGGGCCAAGTTTGGAAGGATTAAGTGCCAGCTAAAGAAACAAACCTATATTGCTTGGGGAGGGATTGGGGGGGAGGAAATTGATGCAGCTTTCTATGTGTGTGCTCATTTCCAAGTGCCTTCATGAGACATGACGTGACAAAGGCTGTCAAGTGTTTAGCACAATAAATGGAACCACATTTTAAACACAATAAAAACCTAATGAAATCAGCCCCTTTTAAAGCCACCCACCTTTAGCACAGCACATTAGAGACTTTGTAATAGAAAAGCAAAAGGAGAGAATAAAAGGCATTGAAATATATATATATATATATGTATAAAATCCCAAGCATATATACACACATGCAAATACAGGACCATCAGTGAAAATAAAAAAAAAATTTAAAAAAAAACAAAACAAAACAAAACAAAACAAAACAAAACAAAACAAAAACAAAAACAAAAACAAACAAAACAACCCAGCAGATTTGAAGTTATGGCTTAAAAGGCAGTAGTAGAAGAAGATATGTGCTCAAGGGAGGAAATCTCCAGTGTGGAACTAAAGATCAAGGGAAGAAACAGGCAACATCTGATGGTGAGCTCTACCCCTGAAGAAATGTGGAGGGTCAAACTGGTCTTCATCTCCTTGGGAACCAAAGCCCATATTAAATTGGTTTGGTTCCCAAGGTTATGGTTATGAGCTTTTTGTCTGCAATAAGGAGGAAGACTCTCCCCCTGGCCAGTCATTGGGCTGGTCCAGTGTAGCTTAGCAAAGGAAATGGCTGAGGACCAGAGAAAAATAACTTTTTTCTCTATCTTGGAGGATGATTCAGAGATGTTGTCTGCTTTGAGACTGCACAAATACCTTATCTTCCCAAAGAGCCCAATGTACACATGGGATAAGAGGTGACGGTCGCAGGAGAAGCAGCAGGGGAAGGGAGCAGATTAATTTCTGTGGCGCCCACCAACAGGACTGGGGCAATGGGCAGAAACTGTAACACAAGAAAATATTCTTCACTGTAAGGGTCCCAAGCATGGAAACAGGCTGCCCAGAGAAGTTGTGGCAGCTTGTGGCCATACTCAAACCCTATCTGGACATGATCCTGTGCAACCGGCTTGAGATGAGGCTGCTTTACACAGGGACTGAACGATATCCAGAGGCCACTTCCAGCAGCAGCCATTCTGTGATCTGTATCCTTGGAGAGGACTTTTCTGAACAGCAGTGCTTCCTGTTCCTGCCTATTCCACATCCCAGAGAAACAGCATTCCTTATGATCATAATTTTCCCCCAAAATGAGGAACTGGAAATTCCCAAAGGTGTGATGGAATAGAAAGATTAAAAGGCTTCAGTATGTGCTTATGTCCTGGTTGGATCACCTCATCACCAAGTTGAGAGGCTAGAAATGCTGAAACTGAAGACTGGTAAATATATTATTGAGAAGTATTTTTATGTTACTGGTTCAGACAGAAAATAAGACATTTCAATTCTCTGAAAGCAAGTGTTTTCAGATTAAATGTCTATATGTGTGTATATTTAGAAAAAGGTATGATTGATATACTCCTCTGGTCTTACTTTCAGATAAAGGGGAAGGAAAGATTCTGCTGGAAGCAGTACATTTGTCTTTATCTTTTACCAGTAAAAGGTTCCAGAGGGAAACTTATAAACAATTTTGTAGGTTAAAAGGGCTCCAGAGTACATCTAACATAACACTGATGGCCCAGACTGCAGAGCCATAAATGACTTCCCCATTTCTTCCACCCGTCCAAAAAGAAGTGCAGAGAAGTGTGATGCACCTATAAAAGCTTTGAAATGTGTGTGGCTACTGAAAAGAAATATTCCCCCAGAACTGATCATGGAGTTGCATGGTGAAGAAATGGCTTGATACATTCATAGTATAGAATGGAAAAAAGCTGTTTAAAGCTGGTGCCTTCTCTGCACCTCATTCCCAAGGGGTACAAGAAGGCAAAATAAGCCAATGGGTGTAATCTGGCACTCTCCATAATTTCTTTGCAATACTGACTTTGGGGCTCAGAGAGCAGAGAAAAGTCTTTTTCTACTTGAATAACAGAATCATAGAATGGCCCATGTTGGAAAGCATGATCATCTCATTCCACCTCCTGCCCTGGGCAGGGAAACCTTCAACTACTCCAGATTGCCTCATCCAACCTGTTCTTGAGCACTTCCAGAAATGGGACGTCCTCAACTTCCCTAGGCAACCAGGGCCTCATCAAGCCTCACAGTAAAGAATTTTTTCCTATCCATGCCATTGGTGTTGTACCATTTGCAAAAGATATTAGTCAAATAAAATATAAGCTTATCTGACATGCTACATCCTTCTTTAAGATTTTTTTTTATAGTATTCTATTTTTGTGTGGCCTGATGGAAATAGTAGTTAGGTGTCCATAGAAAATTTCAGTACACCAGAAGTTTCCAGACTGACAGGATCCTTCAGTCACATTCCTTTTGGTTTAGTGAAAATGACATTTTCTGTTGTTGTTGAGGTAACTTTAGCTTTATACTTTTCAGAAGAACCAATTTCTTTGAAAAGACTGGATTGAATGTAAATCAGTGTCCTGAAGCAGCCTGCAAATTTTCCAGACATCTAGTCTGACACTTTTAGGTTCCCAGGTGTCATCTCATGGGAAAAAAAATATCAGTAAAAATGCCTGAAGTTTGTAAACAATGGCAAGAAAAACATCCTGACAGGAGGCTGCAATGTGATCTTTTTCTCTTAGTTATTTACTTGCTGAAGAGTGAGGTTTTTTCCCTCCAGTTCCTTCCACTACAGGAGGATCCTGCTCTGTGCACCACAAAAAAAATTCAACATTTGTCTGCACAAAGCAAACAAAGAGAAGCCCATGGGGCTCCTGCCTTTGCAACCTCCCCTGCAAGAGGGACCTGCAGAGACACAGTCCCACATAGCAGAATTTGGTATTTCCCCCGCCATTTCAATGCTGTGGCAGCATTGCACATCAAGGTCTCTAGGTCCCAAAGATGATAGGAGCCTTTCCAAACTGTGGTTAGTGTAAGAAGTCCACCAATGATTTAGTCATAGCCAGGAAGTAAATGTGTCAGGACAGTGACGGGTTCATGCAACACACAGAAGGAAACAAAGTGTAGAGGTTTTCTTAGTGCTGGAGACAGTTGTATGTGTGGCCTTGCTGTTTGTCAGGGGAACCCCAGCACGGGCTGTGCCACATAATTCTACCTTCAGGAGATGTAGAAGGACAACATCCAGCTTGCCTCTTCAGGTGGAAGAAGTATGGATGCAAAGACACAGTCTGATACATCACAAACCATGCTCATTGCAGGTGTGTTGGACTAGATGGTCCTAAAGGGTCCCTTCCAACCCAACCACACTGCAGTTCTATGACTCCATGCTTCTGTGATTCTCTAATTCAATTCTCTGCTTCTTTTCAAAGCCTAACAAGTTTTTCTGAGCTGCTGCACAAGCTATGCCTTCAGCTTGCAGCCACTATCTTTAACTAGCTTTAACAGACCAGGGATTTTGCTTACAAATATTTCAACATAAGGCTTTTCAGTTGTTATGAAATGAGTCAAATGTGACTAGATAGAGCCAGCTGTCATGCAAGCTTCTCCCCATGCTTTTGCCAGGCTGTTGCTGTGTGCGGTACCTATATACCACCATGCAGCATCTTGGCTGTTACAGCTTTCTATAGCAGGGCTGAAGATACGAGCTGGCCCTGAATGTTTTCAGTCTTAAAAAGCTGTATTATAAAGCTCCAAATATAGCAGATGCAAAGCAATTGTCACCTCAAAGAAGGCATGTTGCTCTGGTAAGTCAATGGCGTTACTAACAGCTCTGGGAGAAGTTAGATCTTCCCCTTCTCTGTGTTATCTATCTGTCCAAATCCCTGGGAGACCCTCACCATACAAATTCACAGATAATATTTTAGAGCAACAAATTCAACACTAGAAGTCTGGAGATGTTATAACTTTCATGATCCCAAATTCACAAATGGTGCTGTTTCAGCACTGTAAGTCTGGTCACATTAGGAGTGACAGATTCACAAATAGTGAGATTTATGGATTGCTGCAACAGAGTGAAGTTCAGAAACTGCCATTGTTACATACACTGATGTCAGAATAAATAAACAGAGGTATTACCAGGGAATAAAACTTACCCAGTTGGACTCTTTATGGGAGAGGAGATGAGGACAGCCCACCAGCCATCCCAGGATACAGAAGTGGAGTCTCTTCTAAGCTCCCTTCCCTCTTCAGCTTTATTTACACTGTTGAGTGTGGGAAAAAGATAAAGTTTCAGCTGACATCATTTAATGTTTAGGTGGAGTTTGAGTGTCTTGAGTCATTCATGTAAAGCATGTACAGATTTTACTCCATTAGTGTGTGCAAGGATATAAAAGGCAACATGTATTTTTGAGTTAATGAAACAATGTGGTCACTAGCTAATCCATTCCTTTGGCTTAGTTCCCATTAGTTCCGTTGTTTAAACAGAGCATGACTGCAACACCTCTGTGCCACTCCATCCTTTGTCTCATTCCTTTCTCAGGGAAGTACAAGCTTCCTGTGTTCCTCTTCCTCAAGTTGCAGACAGTTTGTTTCTACTGAACTATTGCCAAAATGGATTTCTCCTTCTTTAGCTTTGTCTTACAGTATTTTTCCACAGAGTGTGAGTTTGGTTAATGGAAACAAATGTGCACATTTTCTGAGGTTAAGGAACTGCATCACCTTGTATCACTTTGGAGAATTTTTACAGACCTGTCATTTGGGGAACCTCACAAAAAAATATGTGGGGTGATTAGCAAAGAACGACCTCCTCTGCCCTAAACCCAGAATTTATTTAATGGAGCTTATTTTTAACTGTTTCTTCTTCTCTGTTATTTTCTGAGACTGTAAAATCAGGTACCATCTATGCTAAAATCCACCAGTTATAGGTGGATTTCAGCATACTAAGCCACCATAGTATACCACCAGTTATAAGTGCTTCATTTTTGGAAAAGGGATTGATAGAAACAAAAATTTTGATTTTTAGGCTGTCACCACTTGTCTCACCATATACAGCATAAAGACTGGTGCGCCAATTCTGTAACCCTGTCATAGAAGGTCACCACAATTTTAAGGCATGATTTTGCCTTTGTTGACGGTTTCCAATCATCCCTTTGTTTTCCATGTGTATAATTTCCAAGAGAATATGCTCTATGATCTGCCTGGCACAGAGGCGAGATTGACTAGTACATAGTTGCCAGGGTCTTCTGCTTTCTCCTGGTTAAAAATGGATGCTCTATTTCCCCTTTTCCAGTCATCAGGTAATTCACCTGACTGTCACAATTTTTCAAAAATGATGAACAGTGTTTTAGCAACTTCCTCTGGCTGCTCTTTCAGGACACACAGATGAATCTCACCAGGTCCCATGGACTTGTGCACTTTCAGGATCCTGAGATGGTTTCAAACCTGATCCTCTCTGAGAGTGGGTTTAGGTTCTTCATTCTCCCAGTCTCTGCATTTGCCCTGTCAGGCTGGAGCACATGCCATTGAAGACTGAGGTATAGAAGTCCTTGGAAACTTTGCCCTTCTCTTGGTCCAAGGCACCCAGGCCTCCTGTTTCCCTTCTGAGAGACCGCACATTACCTCTGATTTTTCTCTTGCTTGCAACACATCCCTAGAAACCCTTCCTGTTTTCCTCAACATCCCTGGACAGACTCAGTCCTAAGTGGGCCTGTGGCTTCCCTAACCTTGTCCCTCACTTTCCCTGACACAATTTCACTGTTTTGATTTGAAAACACAGGCGTCTGCTAAGGATGGCAGGACTCTCTCTTGAAATGGAAAATGTAAAACCTCTCCCTCCAAATTGTTATCATTTTGAAATTAAGGGGGGCTCTCAGGCAAAGATAGGGGAACAGGAATAACAGTTCTTTTTTAGGAGAAAAGAAAATAAAATGAAAATAAATTGCAGCAATATAAAACAGTACTGACAGAGTCAGAATAGGACCTGCCCCCCTGTGTGCCAGGGCAGTGTCCCAGCCCCATCCCATGGGGCTCAGCCCTCCTGCAGTGCCAGCTGTGGCTCTGCTGCAGCAGGGATCCTGCACAAGGGGGGAGTTTTCCTCTGCAGCTCCAGGGCTGCTGCAGATGGGCCTGGGCTCCTCTGGGAGTGCAGGGCAGCACAAAGCTGCTCCTCTGGCAATGCAGGGGGCAAAGGCTGCTGTGATGTCCCAAACCTCAGATTGTATCCAGGTAGGAATGCTTGCCTTCTCCCCTGGGCGGAGCATCTCCCCATGAGTTGATAAAATTTGATCAGCCATGCAGGGACAGTCACTGGCTATGGACAGCAGAGATCTCCTGGAGGGAGGATTGGTTATGGAAGAGATAAAAAATGTGACCCACCTGGTTTTAATAGGTGGCCTAATTAACAGCAGATAACTGTCCCGCTTCTAACAGCTGGTGATAGAATACACACCCCCAGCCACATCTTGCAACCTAAGACATCCTCTCTGGACACTTTTTCTTGTTTCCACTTCCTTTTTTCCCTCCAGCTCCATTTCCTTGGAGGTCTCCAAGGCATTTTTATGCAATTTCCTCAATTTTGGGATGTGTTGCTACTGAGCTTGGAGGAGGGTAACCTTTAAATTCAACCACATTCTTGGACCTCTCTGCCCTCCAGGGTTCATCCCTATGGAATGCTATCCATAGGTCCTTGAAGAGGCCAAAGTCTGCTTTTCTGATGTTCAGGACAGGGAGCTCTCTGCTGCCCTGAGGATAATTTGGGTAAGCTCTTCTTGCTGCCCTGAGGATAATTTGGGTAAATTCAGGACTTCAAGTTCCAGAGCTGCAGTGGTGCAGTTTTTACCAGCGTAGAGCAAAACCTCTTGCTTCCCTCACCTGCCACTTCCCCATGAACCTCTGAAGGCTGATGAAACTTTTGCAGCAGCCTCCTGCTTGATCCTGAAACCCAGAACTACACTTCATACGCTGTTCAGGTGGAGTGGGCCAAATCCCCTGCTGGTGTAAACCAGAGGTAACACTTCACATTACACTGCATTTACATTAACCTCTAGGAGCTTTCCCCAGCAGGAGATGTGGCCCTTTAGCCTTGGCACCTCTTAGAATACACATAGTAAAGAAAATAAAACAACAACAACAAGGAAGTGCACGTAGACTTTCAGATTTCAAATCTTTTCTTACCCCAAACAGAGCACAAAGGAAAAGACAAATGGCAATTTGTTGCAAGCAGGGAACAGCTGATAGATGTGTAGGGTTTATGATCTAGGGTAAGACATTTTCTTTTGCTTTGCCTGGGGAAAATAAAATAAAATAGAACGAGCAAACTAACAGCTCAGCCATTTTCCTCTACACCCAGCTGCCCTCACCTGATTGCATCATGGAAAGACTGGCTCACATGAGGCACTCTGCTCATTCCCAGGTTCAGCTCCCTCACAGGAGGGCAGCTCGAAGATGCTGCTGTTGTTTCCTTTTCCTCCCCTCTGAAGTGCCTCCTTCTGGTGTGTCAGCTTGGTGCTGCTCTTTTTGTGTGTGTGCTCCCTGTTGGATGTCTCTAATGAGATCATTTTGGCTTTGGTTTCAGTTGACTGTGGTGGTCCCCAGACTCAAAGGTCTGAAGAAAAAAATCTAGAATAGATGACTCTTTTTTTTTTTTTTCCCTTTGCTTGTTTTGTTGGGGCCTTTTTATATGTTTTCTTATTTGTTTGTTTGTGGGGGATTTTGTGAGTGTTGGTCTTTGTTGCTGTTGTTTTGAGTGAAAAAAGATTAAGGAAAAAGACAAAAAGAAAATAAATTTATTTTCATATGAAATTGAAAACTGGGCTTAACTGAAGTCTTCAAGAATTTAGCGGGTGGTTTGTTTTAGAAATCAGAGTTGGACTTTTCACTTAATCATTGGAATACCATAATGGAATTTCTTTCCAGCCCATATTTTATACTGCTTTTCTTTCTCATTCTTCCCTTTTCAAGCCACAAAAATCTTTCTTTTTGGAGAAGGATCTGGGGAAATAAATGGTACTCATCCTCTCCAAGGAGTGGTGGGATGTTCCCCCCTTTCCCATTCCCCTGTCCCTTTGGTTCCAGACCTGTTAGTTTCTGTAAGTCAGTACTGACTAAGGTCAGTCTGGTTTGTCCTTGAACATAATATATTGGAGAGTGAATAGAGTCCTTATCCTCATCCCCAGCTGACAATGAGCCCATCCTGGAAGAGGAGGTGGTAATTAGCTGCTCTGCTGGCATCCTCAGAAGAAGAAGAATTAGGGATTGATTGGGGTGTGGAGCCCAAATTGCCCACTTGCCTCTAAAAGAAAGATCTTGTTTCAGGATAATGTGAGAGCTGGTGCTGCTCCCATTCAGGCACTGTGGAGTGAGATGGATCTTGTGTGCCGCAAGCCAGCCGTGGTCCATTGAAGAGGAATTCAATAGGTGATCTTGTCTGGTACAAAGGTTCGTTCCAGCTCATGAATTATGCACGAGGCTCACTCATTCTGATCACCATTTCATGCTGCCCTCTCAGCGTGGCTCAGCCAGCCCTGTCACAGGGCAAGGACGGGCCAGTGTGACAGAATGCAGCTTTTTGTGACCCCAGGCCAAGGATCCTGCCTCTCCCAGCCTCCTGCCCTGCCCAGCAAGTCCCTCCCCATCACCACATCCATTAGGTGCAAATATACTTCAGAGAGCACAGGGTGAAATGGCTGTGGTGCCAGTTTGGCACTTTCCATGAACAACAAAATCACTACAAAAATTACATGTATAATGTCTGGTGATCAAAGGGGGTTTTTTTCCTTAATAAAATTCTGCTTTTTTTTGTTGCACCTAATAAAACTCTTAACGTTTACCCCCAAAATATTCGTAGGTAGTATTTATTTCCTGCCAGCTAGCAATCGTGGCTAGAATGACTATATTGCAGGAAAACAGTACAAACCACAATAGAACATCCAAAAGCTTGGCTTGCTTTAGCCTGTTTTCTGCACAGCAGGCCCTGCCTTTAATATCACATCTTAACAGAGAACAATTTCTCTGGGAAAAGCAATAATCATGCAATTTGCTCACTGTGCCTCTGTATAGTTGCAGGCTCTCAATGGGAAAGGAGGCAAATAATTTGGATTTCTATTTTAATTGGATGTAGCAGTGAAAGAAAGAGACATTGGTGATACCTTCAGATGCGTTCATCTTACATTTGGTTGTGGACCAACTTCCGTCTGCTCAGAGACACATCATGTTAATGATTAAACTTCTCAAATGTGCAGTATGGGAAAGGAGAAAAAAACTGAATTTTCCCTCAAGAATCCTTTGTGAAACCCAGAGGTGAAAGTGGTAAGGCAGGAATGCCAACAAGGCAGCTTAAAAGTCATGCAGGTAATAGAAAACATCTTGTGCCAAAAGGTCTCTCTGATAAGGTAGCTGAGGTGACTGCCTGCATTGATGCTCCAGGTTGATGCTGATTTGGCTGGTGTAGGCTAAACCTTTCACCCTTTTCCTAAAAATTCAACCCCTAGGTGGCTGGCACTGGGCAGTGTCCTTCAGTCACTCAGGATGATTTTTCTCCAACCTTATAAATTCCACTTCCATGCTGACAGCTCACTACCATGCCAGTGATTATATGCTTTCAAGACTATTTGAGCACAGCAAAGAAATAGAAAGATTACAGAAAATCACCCTTGGGAGCACATAGCTGATCAGCACTGCTGGATGTTTGTGCCATAAGTGGCATCTCATTGCCTCCAGCACTGGGGCCATCTGGCTCCTGTGACCACAGAGGGCTATAGACCCTCACAGGGACATTCAGAGATGGAGGAAAAAAACCCATGGAGGCAGAAATATTGGGGAAAGAGTGAGACCAACAGATGTGGTTAAAATAATTACTGTAAAAATTCCCAGGTCCTTATTACATGCTAAAATACTGAGCCCTGCCTTATCATTCACTTTCTCCTTTTACAGTGTGAATTTAGTGCTGTGTGAAGTGGTAGCTCTGGGGAGCCAAGGCCTGTGTCCCTAGGACAGAAGGAAGAAATTGAACAAGCTTCCCTTCACACAAACCTGCAAATATGTTTCATCTCCAGCTGTGCAGCTTGCCCAGGAGCTTTGAGGAGGAGAACCCCTTCCAAGTAAGGCAGCCAGGCAAATCCCACAGCCATTCTGGATCACAGAATAGTTTGGATTGGAAGGGATCCTAAAGCTCATCTCATTCCACCCCTTGCCATAGGCAGGGGCACTTCCCTCTATCCAAGGATGCTCCAAGCCCCATCCAACCTGGCCTTGAACACTTCCAGGGATGGGGCAGCCACAGCTTCTCTGGGCAACCTGTGCCGGGGCCTCCCAAAGAAGAATTCCTGCCCAATATCCCACCTAACACTGCCCCTTGTCAGCATGAAGCCATTCCCCCTCTTCCTGTCAGTCCAAAGTCCCTCCCCTGTAATCCCTGTATATATAGGAAAGTAGGAATAAAACTACCCTGAAGCCTTCTCTTCTTCAGGCTGAATGATCCAAATTCTTTCAGCCTTTCCTCATTGGGAATTGCTTCATTGCTCTGATCCTCTTTGTGGATACACAGACCCTGCAGTGTAGGTGAGCAGCTGAGCACAAGTTAAAGCACAAAATTGTTTAAGTGCAAGGTTAACTGTTTTTCCAAGTCAGGAATAACAAGCTGGCTACATTTCTCACCCCTGGTTCTGATGGGTGGCTGGAGCAGATCCTACAGGGAGGTTTACAAGGACCCTTCCAGACCCTCATGATTTCACTGCACCCTGAGGGCTCGTTTCACACCAGCGTTACTTCCACTGGTGTGAAAACTGCTTATATTTGGGGGTGAAACACGAAGCTGATGCATTTCTTTTTCCAACACGGCTTATCACGGGTTTATTAGGTCCAGCAGCTGCAGGAACTGGGCTGGATGGCATCTCCTGTCATCCTGCAGATGGAGCATTACCATTCTGCTCCCAGTTGCGGCCCACCCGGCCCTGTCAGCCTCAGCCACGGCCTCCCTCCCACACCCCTCTGCCATCTCAGGCTCTCTCTCTGAATCTCTCCCCGGCACTGCCAGGTTTTCCTGCCGGCACTGGAACACTGTGGAATCTGAAACACTGTGGAAAGTGAAACACTGGCTGCTGGGGCCTGAGCAGAGCCCCATGCTGAGCACTGAAGGGCCACATGCAGCTCGGCAGCCGTGGCCTTGGCTCTGGCGCCGGGGAGCGGCGGCGTGGGCCAGGGCTGGCACATGGTTCACATCAAATTCCTGTGTTTTATTTTCCCTGGTTGTTTTATTAATGGCTGCTTCTAAGTAGACTTCCTGAGCTGTATTCACAATGCACTTGCTAGTTTGAACTCCACTGTGTTCACACCTCCAGCTGCTTACTGCATGGATACTGCATTTCCATGCCTTAGCTGTCCCTGGGTCTGATTTTCTGAGCTGACTGGAAGCTCGTATTTATCTTGAATTTCCATCAGAACCACTGAAGAGTTGTATGAACCTAAGAAAGCAGACACCCCAGTGGTGTCACAGTGTCAGTGTTGTTTTAATAGCAACAAAATTAAGATAACATTTTGTTTCTTATCCAATATAATTTTTGAAAAAAGGAAGTTATTTCCCACAGCTTGAATACATCCTGTGTTTTTGTGATACCTTTTGTTTAATTTTTCTGCTTGAGATCAATTAATTTTTCCTTAGATCTTGTCGTAAACTGAGCAGCTGCTTTGCTTTCTAATTGGGATATTGAGTGGAGGTTTTCAGAGCAGTAGGCAGCCTTGGCTAAGGACAGCACTGTGCCCTTTGGACATGAGGCACTGGATTTTAACATTTCTGTACAACTAACACCTCCCTTTAATTAAATTATGGAGAAGACTGAAAAATCAGTCATAATGTGTTAAATCCACGTCTAAGAGAGACGAATTATAGGGTCATAGAGTAATTTGGGTTGGAAGCGACCTTAAAGATGATTCCATTCCAACACCTGGCCATGGGCAGGGACACTTTCCACTAGATCAGGTTGCTCAGGGAATGGCTCTGAGCATTGGATGTTATAGTTACAATACACGGCCCAAATAACATACAGCTCTGAAAATACTGGTGAACTCAGTTATGATTTTGTGATGCCTGACCCCTTTGAACTTTATCGTTTGCAGTCCTTGGAAATCTGATATCTGAGGAGATTCATGTCTGGTACATAGAGCAGTGGCTCCTTGAATTTTGATGAGTAGTCTGCTTGCTTCCAGCCTATAAGTTTGTTTAAAGTAAAAGTAGAACTCTGATTATATATATTTTTTTTAAGTAGTGGAAGGTTCTGTAGCAGTTGGCATGCAGAATTCCAGTGACTGAGAAAGGTAGATGTGTCTATCAGGTTCATGATGCAGAGGGGAAATGCCTGTATAGAAATTTATGTGCTTGCTTGTGACACTTCAGGATCTTTATTCTGAATAATAAATTCCTTAGAACAAAACAGAAAAATTCACAGAAAATAATTACTAACCTTTTTCCTGTTCTAAAGTTATACATTTCAAGTCCAAGCAGAATGGGGGGTTAATTTTCTTCCTTACCACAGAATGTGTAATAACCCAATATTTCCTACACCAAGATCTGCTATCAAAACCTTAAAAAAATACCCATAGCAAAGATCTCCTCTGTCCTGGGCAAGGGATTCCAGTGGTTAATTACCTATACATGCTGCGGGTAGAAACTGACCTTTTTAAATAGTGAAAATGCTGTATGAGTCAAATTTTTAACTGCACTTTCCCATTCATTTGTTACAGAGTCTTTTGAAGAGGAATTGCATGTTAATTTAGTCTTGCGTAAATTTAATGCTTGGGGAAAATAGGAAGTTAATAGCACTGATTTCTTCCAGGTGTACGACGAAAATGGATTTGCAACATTAACTATGCTGCTACTGTGCAGTGTTTTAGAAATATGCTTCATTTACCATTAAAATGAATATTTTAGTGGCAGAGGTGAGCACAAAAGTGTATCTTTTTTTTATGTGCATGGCAGCACATAAAATAGAAGCTTTACACCATCACCTACTATCAATGACTGCTGTTCCACACTGGGCACCTAATGTTAAGAGTCAGACATAATCATCATTATGACGAGAAGGGCTAAGAGCAGTTTTAAAAAATATCTAGGGGAAAATTGTTGTGCAAATAGTCAAAGATCTTAAAAAAAGCAAAAGCAAAACCAAAACAAACACAAAAGCACAGAACAAAATGAAAATCATAATCAATGAAAGTATCTGAAATAACCAACAATTTCTCTGCAAGCAGGAGGGTGAAGAATTTGTAAATTATTCAAGTACCTTGCACTATTCTTTCTGAACTAAAATGTTGCTTAGCTTTTCTGCCATCAGATAGCTGGTTTTATTGTGCATAGAAATGAATCTACACCACATCTCTGCCTAGAATACTACACTTGAATGAGGTCTGATAGCTATGCTAATTGCATCTCAAAAACAAAGGACCTGGCATTCAGACATGGCCACTCCTGTTTCTCCAGTCCACATGAGCAAGTACCTAATAGAATTGGTTAGTAGGTAACATTTTTACACTGAAAATTAATTTTTAAATCAGAGCCCTGTGCATGTTCTTTATTACTTATCCTCTACTGATACTTCTAGTTGAGAAATCAGTTTATTTTGGAAACTACACAGGTGCCATATTAAGAAATGCACAGTCTGAGAAAAGCAGTTTACAAATCCATATGGTCTATTTGGATATTGAATGAACCACTAATTATCCTGCAACATGTCTTACCAGCAGATGCCTAAGGAAAAAAATGTAGGGAAAAAATCTCATTCAGCTTCCTTAGGTACTTTTTGAGCCAGACATAGAATTGACATTAGTTTGTTCAATAGCTATCAATGGACCTGGAAAACACATAAATAATTAGGACCATTTATCTGAAAATAGCTTCTTTTACACATCCATGAATTAATATCTTTGGGCTACAGATAGAAAAGCAGAAATCATATGAAACTGATTAAAGATAGCATAAAATTCTATGATGAATAATTATTTTTGAATATTAAATAGGAGACACCAAATAATAAGATGAGCCCATCAAATCATTGTGATTATGGAAAGTACTCATAACACACTTATGGATAGGACAAGAGATACCTCTTGGAGAAGGAAGCACATAAACAAAATCTCCTGGAGAACACATACAACAGAACTGATCGTGGCCAAGAACATTAAAGATTTCCTAGAAGACAAGGTTTTCTCGGAACTCATTTAGAGAATGTGTTAAACCATGAAATGAACGCCAGCTTTGCTATACATTTCACGAGGAGAGCAGGAAAATGTTCCAGTAGAAATCATCTGAGGCATCTTTGGAACAGCCGTGTCAGTCTATAATTGTGTCAAAGCTGTTAATCCCTGAGCGAAATGGATTGAAGCTTTTCATCTTCCAAAGGCTGATGCTGTTGGTGAGACCTCAGCTGTGTCTACCTAAAACCACCATGGCACATTGGGATGTGCCTGGTATGAGGTGTGATTGTACCTTTGGCACTAACAGGACACTTTAAAAAAGGCAACTAAGGATTCAAAGTCCAAAGTGAAACTTCTGTGATGTGAAAAACTAAAAATTTACCAAAACTGTATTGCCAATGAAGCTCTGCAGATCAGTCTTGTAATAGTTTAAGTAATAAATTGAAGTAAAAAAGAGTAGATCTGTCTGCTAGGACTGAAAATCATGTGAAGGTGAAGAGAAATCAAGGGTGCAATCCCACCTGAGGTTTAGAATTCAAGGTGATCTCATAAAAACTGGTGTAACTGAGGAGAAAGGGCACATTTCAGGACGTTTCAGGCAAAATGTTAGGGAACAGCTGTTTAAAAAAAAAAAAAAAGAAAAAAAAGTTAACCATAAAATTTCACTATGGAGAATGACTGGTCCAACCCTGCAGAAAATACCTGTCACAGCAAATAGCAAGCTGAACAAATTCAACACCATTAGTGGTGATTAAAAAAGATGCTACTTTACTGGGATGCATAAATAGAAGAAATGGGGCTGTCTCATAAGCACTGTTGAAACTTTAACAAATGGACAACTTTGCTCAATTTTGGTCCTTAGGAGGATGGAGGAAGTTTGGAATCAAGTGGAGGCTGGAAGAAATTCAGGATAGGGTAGCAAAAATGATCTGGGGTTTAGAGATTGGAACATCTGGGGAAAATTGAAACAACCAAAGTTATTTAATTTATAAAGAGACCATAACAATTTTCAAACACATAAAAAATACTGTGTTAGGAGGAAGAAGTAAAGCGAAAGCTGTTGTCCTTTTTTCCTAGGTGTGGGATGGGTAATAATGGGCTGAAATTGCAGCAGCATTTTTCATAGTCTAATAGCAGAGCGGGATTTATTATTGTATTCTATTACCTAGGGATGTTGTGAAAGTCTTCAATAAGATGTTAGGAAAACATCTGCATGGATGACATAACAGATGCAGTTCTGTTTAAGGCATGGGAATGGCCTAGACAGTCTTTCTGTGATGCTCCTTTTATTTTTTTACTCTCAACCCTATAATTATAATGGAAATGGAAAATCAGGCATTCTACGAGAGAGAGGAAGTTGACAATTTCAGTGAGTCATTAGATCAAAGATGGATATCCTACATCTTAGAAGCTGAATACGATCCCGGAATTCGTGCATGTTACTTGTCACCCTACTGTATTTTGGGGATGTGATGGGTTTATGGAAGAAAAATAATGCATACATTAATAGGAGAGTCAAGAATGGTGTCAGAAAATACATGGACCTCACAAAGAAAAGGGTTGCTTATAAAAATGCATATTCAAACTCTCTAGAGTCCATAAATGTTACTGAAGTATAATAGCGCAGTGAAACAACCCGTTGCCAAATTCTTAATTGAACTAATAGCTGAAAAAGTGGCAGTAGTGGCAATTAATCATAAAGGTTTTTTTTATACTTTCAGTTTTTTCAAGGGAAACAAGAGTTCCATAAGGTCAAATCTCCAACAAAACTACTTTTGTTGGGGAAATGTAGCAATACCATTTGTCAACATTGAGAATGCTCATTTTGGCTGAAAGTAAATTACCTAGGGATCCAAAGAATGATGAATTTACAGATGGTTGATGTCAGGGCAAGTTGCCAGATTCTTTTCCCTGGCCTTTTCTACAGGAACAAAACAATGTTGAATTGATACCTCGAGCACCTTTTCTCTTCTTTGCTCAATGCATCTAAGAAATAGCAGGCAAATAAAGTAACATATGGTCAATATAACTAAATAATCAGGATATGTGATATACAACTCAGTATGTGCACATTTCCCATTATAAATGCTTTAATAGTCATTTTTAGAAATGGTATGGGGTTTTTTTCCTTGTGTGATTAATTATAAAATAATTATCCTCATGTCTGAGAATGGGAAACAATAATTGGGCCATAAAATCTAAACAAACACAGAAGCTGTTGCCATTTCTTTAAATCACATGTAAAGATATTTAGTGCAGTGGTAAAAGAGATCCTGAACCAGCCATCACAGGTGGTTAAGCTAAGCCAGCAATTATAGCAGCAAATATTACTAAGAGATGTACTGATATAGTAGCCCCTCACGTTTCTATTTTTGGTGGATCTTGCATTAACATAACAAATAAAATAACTGCAATTATAAAAATTTGTAAAAAAAACAAGAAAAAAGAAAAAAGTTCTTTCTCTCCCCTGCATGGTTGTATAAAAACAGTCAGTGAATGAGCAGTCCCTGCTGAGGGACTATCCAGGACTATTTTTTTCTCACCGCACACTCACCCTGTATTTCTCCATGTCAATACATACCAATATTGAATCACAAAATGGTTTGGATTGGAAGGAACCTTAAATACCATCTCGTTCCACCTCCTATCACGCACAAGGACACCTTCCACTATCCCAGGTTGCTCCAGGTCCTGTCCAACCTGTCCTTGGACATTTCCAGGGATGGGGCAGCCACAGCTGCTCTGGGAAACCTGTGCCAGGGCCTCAGCACCTTCTGAGTAATGAGCTTCTTCAGCTTCTTCCTTACATTCTCTATAAGAAAATGTTCCCCAGCCTGGAAATGTTTCACTCACTGACATTGATGAAAATCTTGAAATTGAAACAGAAGTGCAGTGGTTACAAGTGTAGCCCTCTTGTACGAGAACATGGACACAACTAATTAGCTCTCAATGAGAGGCTTATGGTCTTCCCCATTCACAAGACATCCCCAAAACCCTTGGGGCTGACCATATAATTACCTGGTTTGCCTTGACTCTGAACTGTTTCATTTCCCATCTAGATCACAAAAGTCTGTGAAATCATCCTCTAGAAGCCTATATGTAAACATTGATAGGACTCAGTACACAGTAAGAACACTTAAAAATTGCTGGAATGTGAATTATGTCATACGGATGCTCAAAATGTCCTGTTATAAATCAGTCCATTCCAGCCACTGGCATTTTTGGATTAAACATGACTTCAAGTGCAATGTTCCAGTAAGATTTTGGGAAACTAAATCCTTTTTTCTTTTCATACAATGTCTGTTTTCTGCCTTGTGTACTGGGCATGTGTGAGTGCAGATGTGTATATCTGTGTCTTTTTAACAGGAGGCAACAATTTTACTCTCATAGGTAAGAAGGCTTGTTTTCCAAAGATATTTCTAATCTTTACATCCAGTTCCCACTGTGAGGAAAGTCTGCTGCTTCCAAATACAGAACTGGAGGAGAGACATTTTCATTAAACCAAGTCTGTGATTCCCAGAAAGTTTCATCCTATCTCCTTTCTCATATTAGCTCAAGGGAAAAAAAAACCCACCAAAAAAAACCCCAAACAAACAAACAAACAAACAAACACAAACAAACCCCAAACCCCAAAACAAAAATAAACAAAAAAACCCTCCAACAACAACAAAACAAAATTAAAAAAATCTCCTCACACCCAGAAAGGAACCTCACACAGTGTGAGTGAAGATATTTATGCATGGTCAACATCTCTAACGGCCAGGACATTTCATACACTGTGTTTGTAAACTACTTTGAATTTGACCAAGCCAATCACCCAGGAAAACTCTTTCCTAATGAAAAATCAGATAAGACCTCCACAAAGAAATCCTAATTTCCTGATGCTCCCTCTTCTCAGGATAGTGTCAGCAATGTCAGGAGTCGTCTTTTTTTATTAGGTTTGCTTCAAGCCTCTAAGATGTTCAGGGGTCTCTCTGTTAACTCATTTTCCAACCTTCCCAGTGCAACCAACAAATTAATTACAGGCAGAAAGTGGATAGAGGATTAGATATGTGTTATGAAAGTGACTAATTTTCACTGTGTCCTTACTTGGAACAAAAGGGATTGAGGTGAGCTGATTTTCATTAAAAACATCAAGTCCGGCGCAGAGATCAGTTTACTCGTGACAGCAATTATCCATGACCTTCAGAATTAGCCCTGCTCTCATTTTTTCATATTTGGGCCTCATCTTACACCTGGTCTCTTTCCAGTTTCTCCTATTGATCTTGCTAGCACTTGAAACTTATTACAGCTGGTAGCAAAATAATTGTTCTTATTCCCTAGAACATCACAGCCTATTTCTGTGGGCAAGCCTTTGTTATCCTTCTTTTGCTCCAGACATGCAATACTCTGATAATACCACTTCTGCCTTCAAAACCAAACCCAGGTGTCTTTATTGAACCCACTTGACCAAACTCCTTTTCACCTCTAATTTTAATTGAAAAAGCGGTGCCTCAGTGTTCCAAAACCACAATGCAGTTTTCCTCCTAAGCTTACAACAGAACATTTCTTTCTGTTCCCCTGCTCTGAAGGCCCAGTGTCAAGATGACCCAGTAAAGGCCCTGTGAACAATGTGGTTCAGAGGATATTCCACAGTGAATGGGTGGATATGAACTTTTGAGTGGGAGGCGTGTAGCCTAGATAGGCACAGAGCAGCACAGAAAAACAAGCTCTGCTGCTTAGCTCTCCCTTCTCCAGTTTTAATGCCTTGCCCTCAAACCTCAGCCCTCTTATCTGCTTTTACAGCTTCTCACATTGCCCCTGTCTGTTCCACTGAATAAATGATGTCATCCTTGTCTGCTTGAATGTTTACTTCTCTCTGCACTGCCTTTGGCACACAATACTCTTCCAAAAACTAATCCATCCTGAAAGCCATTTTTCTTTTCCTTCCGATCCACCCTCGAGGCCCGCAGTAAAATGCCAACTGCAAGTGGCTGAGCAGATGCTGAGAACGTAAAACCTTCTTTTAAACTATCTGCCTCCCGAAGCCAGCTCTGTAACCTCAAAGGCAGCACCTCAGCTCCCAGTGCAGGCGGGGGAACACCTCGGAAACCTGAGACAGGTCTGGCTGCAGAAGGCAGAGGGGAGAGGTGATTAGTGCTGGCTGCTGAATGAGCAGCTTCCCAACCTGCTCGGGGCTGGTGAGGGTGACTGAGAAAACACCGCAGACTTCACGCCTTGGTTATCTCAGCCGGAGCCTGCGGGACACACCGCCCACCCCGCCCGGATCAAAGCCCACAGCCCCCGTGGAAAGGAGCCAGGGGGATTTTCCTGCACAATGCAAGGAAGCAGCAGCAGCAGCTGTGGCTGGTGCCATGTGTTTGTGCACCAGCTCGCTGGCCGGGCTCTTCCGCCGGCAAAGAGAAGCGACAGAGCTGTGCTTGGGTTTCTCAGAGAACAGGGAACATCCAAGGCTTGGCCGTGCTTTGAAAGGAAAACGTAGGAAAAACTTCCTCTGGCAGTCATCTGCTCAGACAGACGTGAAATAAAACCATCAAAATAACCCACCAGGAGAAACCAGGGGGGGAAAGAATTTATGTGTGAGTGCAGATGGAGCCTGACCAGGCAGGGAGATGTGCTGAAATCCAGTCTTGCAAACCTGGGAGCTTCTAAGAAATCCATTAAATATTTGAGGCAATGTGTTGTCTTAGAAGGGTGTAGCTTGCCAGGGACTGAGGTCACAGGATGACTCCAGTTTTGTCCATGTTTATATTTAATTTATTTTAATTTGTTTATATTAATTTACATAATTTTAATATATTTTTAAATATTAATTTATCTAAATTTGTCTTTTGAAAGAAGGGAGCAGGTGACCAAGATTTCTAGCATTCAATTTCCTCCGTCTTTCTGCCTGCAGCTACTTACTATTTGTAAGTTTGCCACTGCTCTTTGGAGGACTGTGTATTTATACATTGCCTAGTATAATGAGAGTGCCACTAAGTGTTTTGGGAAGGATTAATATAAAGCATATGAGTAATAACATGAGAAATGAAAAAAAAGCTATGACTCTGGAGCAGAGAAACTGCTTCTGTCCTGAGTGCTTGTTCCTTCTTTATGAGCTCTGCTGTATCACACAGAATCTCTGTGTGATTCTGGCCAAGGTTTTCTGTGTGGTCTTCATTTGACAAAGGATAATCTGAAAAAAAAAAAAAAAAAGGCATTTTTTCTTTATCTTCTTACTTACATGTACCAAAAAGCCACCAAGTGAGCCATTGAAATAAAGTATACTACTTACCCTTAATTGAATTTACTGGTTTCAATATAATTGCAGATTCAGCACCATTATTTAATTTCAGGATTTAATGAATGTTGTCAGATCTCCTGAAGGGATACACATGAGGCTGATGAACTGGCTCCTGGTTCACTTGTGCTGTGTAGTCTCAAATTTCATTTAACTATAAAGAAAGGTTTCTTCCTTTGACCTATATAACACATCTCTGAACATCTTTCTGTGTTGCACCTGTAGGAAAAAGGATCCCCTGAGCATGCAGGCCCCTCACACCTTCAGGGTCACTGCCAGTCTCTTATTCCTCCTTGCAGCTTCTGTTCCTCATCACAGAAGCAGAAGAAAACAAGTTCTGCAGGGATTCAATTAGTGCAGTGTCTCCAGGTGTATCTGCCTGATTGGGATGTCATCCAGGTCTGCGGGACTTGGGATGGAAATACAGCACAGCCCCTCTTCCCACAGGGAGGCATTTCCTGATTTATCATTGCAATCATCCAAAGCCTCCCTGCTCCCCCCCGTTATCACACCTGCCCTGACCTGATTCATGGCCTCAGTTTTGGGAGGTGATAAGGGCACCTGATGTATGGAAACTCACAGTATTTCTGCACAGGACAGGCATGGGTGTGCTGCTGGATGTGATAGTAAAGGTAGTTAACAATGATTAATGAGAAAATATTTCGCAGCTATATCATGGGGCCACTCTCCATTTTTTTTAAAGGACACATCATTATCAGTTTAGACATCAAATAAATGTTTGTAAAAACCTTTGTGGAGTTCTGATGATAATTGAAGCTTACTCACTATCATCTCTATGATATGATATGATGATCTCTATCACATTTTCAGTATCTCAGAAAACAGCCATGAACTTTTGTTTCACCTTCCCTTTGAAACCATAAGCATTCCTAATTCTTCCTTCAAAAACAAGAAAGAAAATAAATATTCTCAAAGACCATAAATTATCTCCCCTTGAGTATTAAGTTTTTGTATAACAGTGTTATTAAGAATCTAAACTGCTTATAGAAATGGAATATAAGAACCTAATGAGAGAAAGTTGGGATCAACTGTAGCAAATTAATTACTTTTTTGAAGTAAATTGAGCACAAATTATGGTGTGGAATGAGGGAGCAACCAATTGCTCTTCCTTTGCATCAGGTTACACCAATACTGAAGAGAACTGGTTTAAACAAGAAATTAGAACTAGTAAAAGAGAGGAAGAAATATTGATAAGAGTGGATATGTGGAATAAATATAAGCAAGAGGCAAGGAGTGGGAAAAAAGCGTATTGGAGAACAATGAAACACTAGAATGGTATACATAAGTCACGCTGCTTCTAAGTCCAATTAAATCTTACAGATAAATTGAGGGAAGATATGACTCTAAATCTGCTTGTAAGTTATAAATGTATGTTCATTGAACAAAATCTCCAAGGCAGTGCCAACCTAAATACCCCTTGGTGTGGAGATATTAGTTTAGATCACAACAGTACAACCAGCCTGCATGACTCTGTCCCTTAGGTGAAGTAATTAAATACATAATTACACCGTTTCTGATTTCAGAGCTGGCTCTCTTGATGCATACATAGCCTGCAGTCATTTCACCACGCTCTTTATGCAGATAACTAGATCATGTTGGACATATCTGCTGTCCATTTCACTGGGATTACTTGGAACTGATTGAAAATCAGAACCTTTTAATGAAGAGTTCAGAAATTTAGCAGTCAGAGCTTGCTACCATAGTGAGCCTTTACTATAATGATAAAAGAGGTTAACAAATATCTGCGAGAGCTCCAGGGAAAACAGGGATTTATTTACCCTTCAGTCAGCCTACGAAAACAAGAAGGAGTTTGTGTAGAGCAAGCTCAATTTTGCTGTGTGGCTTCCGTTTCATCACACCCTCCTTGTTACTCAACAAATTGAACCAACTACAAGATAATTCAGAAATAAAGACACCTGCTTTTAATGGGTTCATGTCAACGAGTTAAAAAACATCTGCAGTAACTACTGGTCATAGTTAATGTTCGTAGAATGTCCTGAGTTGAAAATAACTCACAAGGATCAAGTCCAGCCCCAGCCCTGCACAGACCCCCAGCAATCCCACCCTGTGCATCCCTGGCAGCGCTGTCCAAAGGCTCCTGGAGCTCTGGCAGCCTCGGGGCTGTGCCCATCCCTGGGGAGCCTGGGCAGGGCCAGCACCCTCTGGGGAAGAGCCTTTCCCTGAGATCCAAACTAACCCTCCCTGGCACAGCTCCAGCTGTTTCCTGGGGTCCTGTCACTGGTCACTGAGAGATCAGTGCCTGCCCCTCCAATTCCCTTCATGAGGAAACTGCAGACTGTGATGGGGCTTTTCCTCACCCTTCGATTCTCCAGTCTGAATTGCTGCTTTTGCTTAAGAGCATGCCCATTTTCCCTTCAACCATTGTCCAAATGAAATACATCTGGGAATCACAGGAAATTCAAATGTGTGAGGAAGATCAGCAAACTTCTGGAGATAAAAGGAATAAAAATTACTGAGCAGAACCTTACTGTTATCTGCAACATCCTCTCCCTCCTGTTTTAATCATAGCCATGCAATCCAGTACTGCCAGCAATAGTGTGTTGGATGCTATCATCTCACCTTCTTGGAAGCACTGGACAGATGTGCTTTCTGAGGCACTATCTCAGCCCAATCTTATGCACTTTTGCAAAGATTTTTAAAGAACTTTTTTGGATGAAAGGAGTGCTGATTGTCTTTTTCTCCCATCATTAGCTGCCAGTCTGAAAGCACTTTACTGCCTGGGAATTTGTTTAAATTTAAAATTAAACTTTAGCTATGATGCTGAGACTCAAAGCTGATGCTGATGAACTGCTTTGATGCTGCCACTCCATCATTCAAGTATGATACATATTGCCTTTGTACTGTCTTCAAACCATATTCCAGTTGAGCATCAACCCTGTCTGTGACTACAAATAAGGAATTTTTCTTTTCTTGCATCAGGTATTTTTCTATAATTGCATATCTCTCTCTCTTATCAGTGACAAGTCTTTTCTCAGGGAGATGCCTGCCTTGAACATCCCTTGGAAGGATCTTTGTATGTATTTGCAAGCAGAGTGCTGTTAACCATTGTTTTCTCACAGAGACTGCTTTGAGTGTTGGGTTTAGTGTCTCTGACACTCATGATCTATCTCACAGGAGACATAAAAGTGTCATTTTGGGTAAAGTACACTGCAATTTTATTACAGGAAGCTTTCTATGCTAGGTTTTTCTGTTGTTATCAAATAAAAGGAGTTGAACACCCCTCTGCCCATCCCCCTCACCTTGGGCTTGATTTTTTTTTTCTGAAAGTTGCTCTAAAATTATCCAGTAAAACAATGTAATGGAATGAAGGACACTGGACCCATTCAGGAACCTGGAATCTCAGGTGATGTACAATGTCACTGATATACAGGGCCAACTCTCCTGGGACTCTTCTTCACCTTGGTTCGTATTTCTGCTGCTTCTGACCTGGTGCTGCCTCTCTTCTCCAAAGTACAATGTAATGTCACCCACAAGCTCCACTGAGTGTGTCCTGTCACAGCACTATCTCAGTGTTGAGTTTCATAACAAAATAATAAATAAATAAATGAATCTCTTTTTTTTTCAGAAGATCTGATGAGTTTTTACATAATTTTGTGTCTCAACTGACCCTGAGTAAATACAGTTTCTCTTATTATAACTTGAACGTGAGCAGTCCCAGCTGCTCATGCTCTCCAAAGCCTGAAAGAGATGACTTGGAGATCACAGACAGAAGTAGAAAATAGGAATAAACCCAGAAACCACCACAATATGAAACAGCTGAGATGGAACTGCAAAGGAATAGTCTATTTGGTCCTGCACTTCTACTGCTCTTCCTGTGCAGTTGCTTTTTATCCTCCTCTACCAAAGAATCACACATTGCAGTGTCGCTGCATGAGAAACAGCTCCACGCTCCTTGCTTGACCTGGGGTTCCTTTTTCTGCTTTTACAACAGTCAGAAATCAATGCTGTGGCTGGTGGCTGGGTGCTGTGCATTTGGCATCCAGCTGGGTGCTCCTCCCCTCTCTCAGTCCTTCTGATGTATTAAAATCTGGGTGTTTATTCCAAATCATCAGACCATGTCATTCAACAGTGTTTGGCAAGTTTTATTTATTAATTCTTTTTCCCCAACAAAACCCTGCAAGGCAACAGAAAAGTAAAGCGTAAAATACATTTGACTTAATTGGCAGCAGCAGACTGCATGCGTCAGAAGGAATTACCCTCCAATAAAGCAGGATGTGCAGGAAACACAATGTACTAGTTTGATATGGTCTTTCAAAGCTACCACTTCCTGAAACAGAGGCAGAAACTCAGGTTGGCTGAGCCTGCAAGAGGCCCTTGGG
Organism: Melospiza melodia melodia; assembly: GCF_035770615.1. Taxonomy (NCBI): domain Eukaryota; kingdom Metazoa; phylum Chordata; class Aves; order Passeriformes; family Passerellidae; genus Melospiza; species Melospiza melodia. The sequence goes on from NC_086226.1 coordinate 2,967,628, forward strand.
TTGATGTGTGTGCAGCAGCTCTCAGAGGTCCTGTACATACCTCTCCAGGAACCTGGAAAGATGGAATTCAGGATCTCCAGCCTTGTCAGGGTTTTCATCCCCTTTTACACCTTCAGTGTTTGAATCCAAGGCAGATGGAGCAACGTTTATGCTTCCCCTCCTGTGGTTCAGCCTCAATGTCCTCACCCAGTCTATGATCTGTACACTGAAGCAGCAGGGGCAGGCAGACATCATTTCTGGGACACCCTCATCACTGAAGACATAAAGAGATGGCTGATCCAAAACTGCGTAGCTTGCGTGTTCAGAAGGCCACGCAGTGTGAACAGATATGTCTTGAGGACTATTTATAGAAAAGAAATAATTTCGTGGGGGTTTTGGATTTTTTGTTTTTGAGTTAATGAAGGATGGACAGAAACATATGGCTGCAGTAAAGAAGGAACCTGTGCCCTGGTTTAAAGATTCATTTTCACTTTGCTATGTCAGTGACATGGACTCATTTTTCATGGTTAAAAGAAATAAGGAAAGAAGCTGACTTGGAGACAATGCCCTGTCATTAAAGTCTTGATAAGGATGTTCTCTCATACAAGTTGCACATCTCCAGCAAGGAATTCACATTGTTTTGGTAATGTTAGCAAATAGCTCTTCGATGTTTGCAAGGACTACTCATGGCAAACTGAGGCCTGGGGCTAGGAACACTTTGTGAGATTGTTTAAAACAGAAGTCTATTGATCCCTGTTTCCACTCAATAAAATAATTAAATTTCATCTTGGCCGATGGGACTAGGTGTTGGAACTGGAAGCTGGGTTCATTCTTGTAAGAGCAATTAATCATCTACTTAATTTTAAAGTGTTTAAATCATATTGATATCAGGGGGACTAAACCAAAGCTTGAACATACATTCTTGTTTGTATTATGTCCTGAATTTCCATAAGCATGGTAATGAGATTTTGCAAGTTAAGAAGACAGTGGTTCAGATCCCAGAGATCTGTTGTGCCTCTCTATTCCCCCTTTTTTCCATTAAGAAAAGCAAAATCATTCTTGGCTGATGTAATCTGGACCCTCAGGGTCACCATGGCCATCCTGGAGATGACATTCTGGTAAAACACCATTTAAAAATAAAGCAAAGTAAAAAATCTTCATGGTATCCTGAGCAAAAACATAATGACTGGCTCACAGTCAAATTCTTCAATTTTTAATTTTTTTCAGACTTTTATGAAAATCACCAAGATACAAGTTTGGGGAAGTTTGGATCTAAAAAACTGCTCCACTAAAACCATGGGCTCTTTTTTGGGATACTTAGAAAACACAGAGGCTTGTGTGGGATTTTGAAATAGAAGCACTCAATAGCACTGCACAGTATGGATGATATGGACAGTGTTTCTCTTGCCTTCTCTAACAAATGGGGTGCTGTAGTGGTTGTTCCTGGGCACAAGGTTCTCTTCATCCCCATGGGAAGGTAAGGTAATGAGACACCTCACAGGTACAGGTGTTTGGGAGCAGGTGTTCAATCTGCCCAGGAGAATCACAGGATCATGAAATGGTTTGGGTTGGAAGAGATCATAAAGATAATTTCATTCCAAACCCCCTGCCCTGAACAGGGGCACCTTCCACTAAACCAGAAGCTTTGGGATGAACCTAAACATTGTCATGTTATCTCTGCAGTAAATGAGGCTCAATCCATTCCACCAGAGAGGAATGAGTTCTCATCCTTGCAGGCAGGCTTCTGCACAACTGCTGTCTTTACTGTCAGACCTTTGCTGTCATTGGCTGATCCCTGACCAGAATTTTGGGAAACTGCAGCTATCAGTAATTCAAGCAAAGACAGTTTTACTTCTCGCAGCAGCTATCTATTTATCTGCAGTTTAAGGAGAGAGAATTGAGGCCTAATGGTCACTAACTATGCCCTGATGGTAGCTGTTTAATGAGGATAAATGAGGAGTGCTGTGTCAGCTTAGACACTGGCAATAAAGTCCCAGTAAGCAAGCAGGCTGCCTCTTCCATCTTCTGTCTCAAGATCCATTTTTATACTCTCCCCATGACCTAGATCTTCATATCCTCCAGCCTCTCCCTCCTTTCAGTAAACGCCCTTTTGTGTTTCTGAATGCATTTCTTCCCCTTCAAGTGGTGCTGTTTTATTTTTTCCTGTCTTCAAGAAAAATAAGCACTGCCCTCCTTTGCCACTGGCTTCATTACAGCTCTGCCACATTATCATTTGCTTCCCTAAGAGATCTCTCACTTTTCATCCCTTCTCTAATTATGTTCTTGCCATGCTCTGAAAAGGCTCACCACAGATGCTTTTCACGTGCTCTCTTCCTTGCCTCTGCCTTGCAGATGTTTTCGCAGTTCTCCCCTTTAAACTAATTTTGTGCTTGATATGCTTGCTCTCTGAGAATACAAACAAGAAAAATTCATATTGAAAAAATTTATTTTTAAAATATAAATTTGTATTTTATTTAGAGTTAAATTTTATATTTGTATTTATACATTTATATTTTATATTTATTTTAAAAGTTAATATTTATAAAGTTTATAATTTTTTTAATTTATTAACAGGGAGGGCAAGTAGAAGACACCAAGGGCTATCAGGGTGCACACATAATATTGTAGCACGCCAAATCAGAGAGAGGTGATGGGAGTTTTGCTCCCTTTGAGTCAATGACAAAAAATTGTATTAATTTGATTGGAGCTTTATTTGCCAACAATATTTTTGGGACAGTTTGAGAACTACCAGACATGATCATGCATGGGAGTGGGATGGAGCCGGGCCAGAAATTTTTCTGCCTTATGAAAGATTCTCAGGGACAAACAATTTTTATCTGTGATTTTTTGCTGGAGCAGGTAACCTGGAAAAGTACAGAGAGAAAAGGTCCCTGCTCTGTGCTTTGCATCACTGACTGGAGGATGTCCACAAGGGGATAAATCCTGTGAGGAAAACAGGTGCCATATAAGATGCATCTATTTCAGAAGAAGAAGAAAAACTGGGCTTCCTATATGCCTGACTCAGGCAGGACTAAGGCACTCCATGATTTTAGGACAAGGAAATTTTCTTTCTGATTATTTTTGTAGCACAACAGAGTCATGAGAAGCAGATATTGACACCTAATTTAACTTCCTGGTGCATAGAACACTCTTTCATCTTTTTTCCGAGGACTCTCCAGTTCTTTTACCCTCTTCCTTCCACCACAGCTGTAATGAAACTGTGATGAGTTGACTACTTGAGCAGGTGAACCAGTTTCCAAACACTTGAATCTTTAACAAAGGCCCATTTTCTCAATGTGACACTTCTTACAGGCAACAAACAACAGGAGTTTATATTACATCCTTCTACCAGGAGCACTCCAAAGCCACTTTGGGATGAATAGCTTCCACAAAGAGAGTGAAAGCGGATCTTTTTCTCCTGTAAACTGATTTTACACATTTGAAACTGATAGCACAGCTCTGCATAAGCTGAGAATGTGAACCAGCGTGTCTTGCTCTGTGTTACAAAGAAAGTTGGTTGTCATAATGAAATGACTTATGATTGCACTAACATTTTGTCAAAGTCCTCCTACAACCCCTGTGGTGCTTTCACACCAGTTTTTCCTGCAGATCCCAGTAAAAAATCGCACAGACCGTTTGATATGCCACTCTTCATTGTAACTTCAATGCTTGCTATTAGCTCATAACCCCCCATGTTAGTGCACCAGTGATGTGGTTCATGAATTGCTCATAAAAGGCCAAACATTTTTTTTTATTGTTGACATCTATGCTTCCTTTGCTTTCTAGAGCTTGCCAGATGGTGTGTGCTAAAGGGCTTTGAGTAGGGTCCTGTCGCTGAGCCCCTCAAGGTCACTGGAACATTTTTTTTGACTCTGTCAGTAACAGTAGCATGGTTCTAAAATTATGTGAGTGTATTGTGTTACAGAACACCAAATAATGCTGTCATGAGCTCACACAACTTGCACACAAGCTGCAGGCGTCTCCACCAACCAAACTTTCCTTGACACAAAATAAATTTAACATGTGAGAGAGCTCAGGAGCCTGGTGGGGAATGGTACCATGAGAATGAGTGGGACTAAGGTTGAGGTTTGTCTTCTCTCTGCCAGAGGAGGACGAATTTCCACCTTGGAAAGGCTCCCTATCCCAGGCCACACAAACATTCTTCACTATCAAAAGTGAATTAAAATCATACTTTGCCCCAGGGGGCATCATCTCATCCATACCTTGAGGGTAGAGTGTGAAATTCCCTCATAAATTTAAACTCCTATCATATGGAGGATGGCCAAAGAAGGTTTGAGCAGATCTCCACAACTTTCATGAGCAAAGGATGCTCAGAAGAAAGAGGACAATAATCAGAAAACAATGCTGTTTCTCCATCACACTTGATGTTTTCATTATTTACAATTATTTCAGGGCAGAGATTAATAGTGAAAGTATTCTAATTTGGAAAACATTGAACTCTTGCAAACTGAGGCAAAATAACAATATCTCACTGAATAGGTACGGTTAGAAGGGACCACTGGAGGACATCTGATCCAAACCCCTTCTCAAGCAGGATTCCCTGGAGAGTTCCACTAAGGATTGTCCCCAGTGAAGAAGACTCAGATATCATTAAACAAAAAGTGTGTAAAAAAGATTAGACCCTACCAGAGCTCCTTGATTCCCTACACTTTGTTTCTAAGACTTCCTGAGTTTTTTCTCAGAGATGCTGTAATCCACAGGAGCAGAGCTGGAGTAGCTACAGAGGAAAGAGTGGCAGAGGGATCCCAGAGAAGTGTGACCCTCTGACACCCTCCGGGGTGATGGCCAGAGGATCCTCCCTGCCCAGGAGGAGACAGGTGAGGAGTGGGATCTTCTGGTGGTGCCAGCCTGGTGGGGAAAAAATAAGAGCCCAGGGGCAAGAAAGGGTGAACACCTCACAGATGAAGCACCTCATGCCCTTGCCTCACCCAGAGACAGAAATCAACATCCCCAGCATTGTTTCCCAATGCCTCACTACCCCATGGCTGTGAGGTGGCACCACCAAAGCACAGCAGAGTCACGCTGATGGGAGGTAAACCTGAAGAAAGAGCTGGCAGGAGGAGAGAACTGTGCTGAGATACTGCTGCAGCAAACACATATCTTGACAGTTCACAGATGCTTCCTAAGGGGCTTTACCACAGGCTTTTTACTAAAATGTGGTTAGAGTTGGAGACCAGTAGCTTATACATCACAGATTCTGATAAAAAAACTGAGCAAAAATGTCAGCACGTTTGGAAGCTGTCAAAAGCTGGGGCTATGCGTGTCTCATACAGAGAAAGAGAGAGAAAAGAGAAAGAAAATAAACCCCATCACATCTGAGATCTTTGGAGCAGATCTACTACAGTAACATGAAGCAACAGCTGTCAAAACAGCAGCCAGAGGGGCTGTCTTTGCAGTTGGATGAGTTGGTTCCACCAAGGCAGTCCACCCCACAAAGCTCCAGAAGGGAGGAATGAGAGAGGATGCTAACTTATCTACCCTGCCTGGGCATCACTGACTTCTCCAGGAGGTGAGATTTAATTTCCACGGGGTTGCTGAGCTGCTGGTGAAGGTGCTGAGCTCTCTCTGAGGAGGAGAAAGATGAAACCTTGGCATTGCTGTGGATGGAGCTCGTGGATGCTGAGGCTGACAGCCTGCGATGGCAGCAAGACTGCTCTCAGCAGTGACTTGGAAAGGAAACTTAAACCCCCGCGCCGAGCTGTGTCCTGTGCCATTGCCACAGCGTGGGGCCGCGCTGAACGGAAAATACCCCTTGGCCCGCAGCCCTTCCTCTCCTCTCTGCTGCTCAGGGAGGAGAGAGCTGGCTCTCATCACCCCCTGTCGACAGCCCAGCCCTGGGACTGCCTGCCCTGCAGGGATCTGGAGAGGGATGCTCCATCTGGAGTGGAAATCCCACCTGGGTGGCAAGTTCTGCTCCACTGGTGCCCGAGGACACAACTGGGACCAGAGATGTTTCTGTCCTTTCAGTGATAGGCACAGCACTGAGGCCCCCGTGGGGCCCGCGGCACAGTCCATTTTTAACTTTTAAGGATATTCTGGGAGAAATTTAAAAAAAAAAAAAAAAAAAAAAAAAAAGAAAGAAAGAAAGAAAGAAAGAAGGAAAGAAAGAAAATAAAAAAGAACAGAACCAAAGCATGTTTTTATCCATTACCATAAAGAGGGCTTGTGAATGCATGGTATTAGTATCCCAAAAGCTATTAAACTCCCTAGTGATGGGAAACAGATGGAAAATAAGACAAAAGAATTCACAACTCATGTTAGACTGAATTGAATTCCTTTAATTTCACACAATGAATAACATATGAATAGGATTAACTTTTTTTTTTCTTTTTTTTTTTTAGTTAAGTGCTCTATACTGTGCTAACCTGATTTGGTAGCGAAAAGACTGAGCTTTGTTTTAGAAAAAAATGTTTAAAAACCAACATCTAAGATCATGAAGGAGCATGACATTAAAGCATGCCAGATGTATCTAAGCCTCAAAGAACATCAAGTCCATATCCATTTTTAAATGTACAAAAATGCTTCATGAATAAAAACTGTTACAAAAAGAACATTTCAAACAATGTACAAGTTTTTTTCTTGCCTCTATATTCAATAAAATACAAATACATTTTTTTGCTCTAAAATATGTTTACATACAATCAAAGTAGAACATGCAAATTACACTTTAAAAAAGGCTTTTAAAAACCACTTATGAATACAAACTAAAAATTAGCCAGCACGACTTATAGAACAATCTTGTGCCCCATTCGTTTGATTTTTTAATTTTTTGAAATACAGTATATACATATTTAACACTTCATGTGCATTTATTATTTAAGAAATAGCTTAAAAAATAAAGAAAAAGAAAAGTAAAACAAACCAACATGGGATTGAACTGCTTCCCCATGTTGTCCAATTGGCAGCTCTTTTCATGTTTTTATATTTTTTTCTTTTTCTTTTTTTTTCTATGTAGTGTTTTATGCAAACTAGGCAGGCATCTTAAGGAGATCTCCAATATGTGTTCTTTGTTGAAATGTGCTTCTAATTATCTCAGAACTGCTGCACCCCAGTTTTTGGATGATATGGAAAGAAGAGGCATTACAAGGGCAAGATGTTTATTTTTTCAATTCAGAAAACCATCCTGGTTTTGTTTCTTGGATTCCTTTTTCCTTTTATAAAAAAATTTTGGTGTTTTTTTTTTTTGTTTCCCTTTTCCCTGTATTCTTTTACTTGTTCTTCAAAGTCTTCAGGATGCTCATTAGATGTGCTTACGTGCAGTCCTGAATCAGGGCCTGTGAAAATAAGAGTTAGGGAAATCCTTGTGTTTGGAACAATGATTTATGTTTATTTGGTGCTTTATTGTAGTGCTCAGAAGTCCTCGTGATGAACTGGCACCCCATTGCACCAGATGCTACCCAAATAGTCACAATTAGAATATTCTATGTTCCACAACATTTCTGCCAAATGGGCCATGCTGTAGGATACTTGGGTAGCTGATGACTATTTTCACCTCTTTTAAATTTATTTTTTTCCATTTCTTTTTTACAGTTATCCAAAAACATGCAAGGTGCTTCACAGAAAATTTAATATTGAAGGGCTCAAGAAACTGGCAGCATGAAGGTCTTGGAGACACAAGTGGTAATGTTTTTTTTTTTTTTTTTTTTTTTTTCCTCTCTCCCTGAATATTTATCCCCATTTCTGGTTTTACACTGGATTGAGGAATAAAAGACCCACAGAGTGGATGCAAACCCGTGGCCTTATTTCATATGGCTCACAGCCACGTGATACTGTTTTGTGTTTTTATTGAAGCATGCTCAGATGTGTGCTAATCTGTGACACAGTGGAGGTGTTTGAAAGGTTTTTTTGGTCTTAGTAAGCAAAAGGGCTTTCACCCCAGTATTATACAGTATTTGGAAATGTGTGGAGAGAATCCAGAGAGTTCCTCAGTAAATCTTCCTTGTGGTAAGGGAAAAAAAAAACTCAAAAAGCTCATTACTGTAACATTGTTGGGTAATAAACGGCAGGAGTGGGATTTTAGCCTTAAGCCCTAAAACTAAATCCTTTATGATCTGCATGTAGTACATCGCCTTAAAATATTATTCTGTCAGCAACTTGCTTATCATCTTTATAGACTATGCAACATGCAGAACACAAACTCTGAGTGCCATCTAACAGTATTTTCAGTCTGCTGTTTATGACACTAACAAGCCACTCTCCCTGTCAGCCCAGGACCAGCTGCATGAGGGTGTTGTGTGGACAAAGATCCAAAGCTGAACCACAGCACCACGCTCCACCAGCACCTTCTTGCCATGAAAACACAAACCTTGATCTTCTGGGTAGAGCCCATCCCATGCTGAGAGCTTTTAGCTACCAAGTCCTGAGCTTAGTTTCTCTAGGACAAATAGGACCCCTTCATGGTTTTGCTCAACGAAGGGTCTGTGGGGTTGTTCCCTCCGTGTGGATGCTCTCCTTAAACACTGTGCCTCTAGCAGCCTTTTGGATAGCACTTTTTGGAAGGATAAGAGCATTCTTTTCCCAAATCTCAGGAGCTTGAGAAGCAGCAGCCACTCCATTATCCTTCCCTGGGGCAGTTTTATCCCAGTGTGTCCGGAAAGGTCCAGCCCAAATCCAGCCCTTGGGGGCACTCTGACCCTCTGGAAGCCACGATGGGCGTTGGATGGCAGAATTTGTTGCCTTCAGACCTACTTTTCCCTCGCTACACACTGAAATGTCCTTCAACGCTAGGAAGGACATCACTGGAGATAAAACTAAGGATAAGTTTTTTGGCTTAATTTCAGCTACCTGGAATACTAAACTTACGATTTTTTTCTGTCATTTTAAGTGACTGTCACCTACTTTCAAGCCCAAAGGAGATTGGGAATAAAAGATTTATAAGTTAACTAAACCTCAATCCAATGTTTTATAAGGAAGAAGAGAGGAGTTCAATGAGGTTTAGGGTTTTTTTCTGCAGGCCTACAACTTCAGTCAATAACACTGTGCTAATTCAAGAGAGCTGAAAAGCAAAATTGGTTTTAACAGAACGAGCAACCAGCCAATTTATTTCTAAGCTGCATTAATTGGAAAACAAAAAGCACAAATAGGTATGATGAATGATGCAAAACAAATTGGAAACAAAATTCTGCGATCCCTCTTATCAGTTTTAAGGAGTTAGGACCTCAAAATTTGTTCCAGTCTTAAAAAAATAAAAAATAATACATCCCCTCTTCCAGCTCCCCGACGCAATCCTATCCCCATATGCGTTCAGTTTTAATAAGCTAAGGTGCTATCACAGAAGAAAAATCAGTCTCTAAAAAACAACGAGTTGTATGTTTACAGTGTTCCTCTAACACCATAGTCTTGATATGATTTTTGTAAATAAATAACAGAATAGAAACACAATATTTTTTTGTGGGGACTTTTCGTTGAGTTTGTTGTTTTGTTTTTTTGGTGGGGTTTTCTTGTAGTTCTTCTTTTTTTTGCTTTTTTTTTTTTTAGTGTCGTGCTATATGAAGCTTCCTTGGCAATAAACCAATTCAAGATTTCTTGAAAAAGGGAATAGAATTTGGCTTGTCAACCACTAAGAAATTCCAATCCCCCCTCCCTTGGTGGAATCTTCCCTCCCTGTTCCCATTTTAATATCCATCTTGCCATGCTAGGTGTTGAGTGCACCGCAGGATTTAAAAAGAAAGGAAATAAAGTTGAAAGTACCTATTTCAAATTTCAACAATTTACTTTCTTTTTTAAAAGCATTGACACTGCAATGGAACAGTTTTTTGTTCAGTCTTTGTTTTAGTGAAACATTTTAATTGGGCTGTGGATATGGAGCTTGGGTATTTTACCCAAGTTTTATCAATGGCTAATGGACAACTCGAATGAGAAATGTACAATTTGAACTGACCATTTAAAGAGACGATTTGTCACACACAGTTTGCATCCATGCAGACTGAGAGCTTTATAATTACATTATGTACAAAAAAAAAATTATTTTTTAGTTTATTAAGGCAACCACAACTTGGAGAACATGTCCAAAGTGGCATTAATACAATTGCAGTGGTGATACCCTTTGAACATTTTTATTTCTATTTTCAGATAAGAACACTTATTCCTTTTCTTTTTTTTTTTCAGAAATAATTGCCAAGAAAGGATCTATTATCCATAGGGTTTGTTCTATATTTTTTTTTAAACAATCTACTTTATCTATTTTCTTTAAAAGATAATATCAAGGCATTGCTACCCAAAGCAAATTATTAATATTCTGATTTTCCCATTAATTTCACTGGGAATTGCAGATGGCAAAAACTTGGTAGATTTGGGTTCTGGTTTTTATTCTATTTTTTTTTTTGTGTCCTATTTTTTTTCCTTTTATCTTTTTATATTATTTTTTTGGTGATTTTTTTCCATGTTTACTATAACTATTCCCCAGAAGTGTCTTGCTGTTCTCTACTCATATGTACCGAGCATCAAAACAACTTGGCTGATGGATGACCCCTTTTTCACATGCCATTGCCAAGTTGCTTCATATAAACGTGTTATTGTAACCGAATATCCGTGTATACCTTATTTTAAATGCTGTGATATTCCATTGTTTCTTGGGATAGCACTCGGAATTAGTGTGCACGCGTGTAAGGCTCTAATTTTCTATTGCCTATATTGCAGCTAGTTGTAACTAGGCAAGTAAATGAGAAAGAAATATATAGTTCTAGCAGGAGCCAGGCATTTTGGCTTATGCTGTCCCAAAGCCTGGTAGGTATATAAAACTGGAAAAAAAAAATCAAATAGGTTATAACCAATATCACAGTTGAGAAAATTACATTAATTTTTGTTGGGTTTTTTCTTCTTTGTTTCTTTCTTTGTTTCTTTCTTTGTTTCTTTGTTTCTTTTTTTTTTCCTTTTTTTTTTTTTTGCTTTTTTACAGTGATTTATACTATGGTAAAGTTACTCTTAGTTCCACCTGGCCCACCAAACAGAATCAGAGTCGAGCATGCACCCTTAGTGACAATGTTCCGCTATCTGCGAGGATGACTTCCAGCCTCTGGGTACGGTATGAGAACAGCAATGCTGAGATTCAGATTAGTTTTGGAAACTCGGCAGAGTTCATGCTTTTTCCAACTTTGACACACATCCTCCTCCCCTGTATCCCCCACTTTTCCCGCACCTTTCCCCCCTCTTTCCTTGGGGGGGTGGCTTGGGTCAAAGCGATGAAGAGGAAAGATGCGCGCCCCAGCTGGCACAGCTCTCTGCAATGAGTTCTGGCTGCTGAAGGGACAGGTCAGTCTGGTGCTGCCAAAGGGGTGAGGCCGACTGTGCACCTCCTGTCCCCCAGTCCTGGCGTGCTCCACTGTGGGCACCCAACATCTCACGAGGTGCACTGGCCTTAGGGAAGGCCTTCGCTTTCGCTCCCTCTGCCCTTACGGTGCCGCTTCACTTTCACGTCCTCCTCTTCCTCCTGCGGGGACTTGTTTTTCCTTTTTCCGACCCGGGGCGCCCGAGGCAGAGGGAGAGGGAGTGGAGGGGGTGGAGGAGGCAGAGGAGGCGGCAGCGGTGGCGTCTCTCGAGCCATGTGTATGACAGCCTCGATGGTGGCCATGATTGTATCTTGAGTGGCTGCTTGCTCCAACATTAACGGGTTGAGTGTTGGTCTCTGACCTCTTTTGCTCGGAAGGTCAACGCATTTTTCCAGAACGGGCATTTGGTCTCTGGAGTCTTCGTCAAAGGAAAGGGGTTGCTTCCGAGGACGCCCCCTCCTCTTCTTCACGAAGTTATTGCCTGTCTTTGATTGTCTCTGCAGCCGCTTGGCTTTCAGGATCTTGTTCACATGGTCCAGGTTCTTCTTTGTGGACAGGATCTTGGTGTAGTTGCACATCTTGCGCACCTCGCACTGGATTGCTTCGATTTCACGGCGCTTGAACCTTTTCTTCAGCGGTGAGCTGGCTGTTGGGAGACAAGGAGAGAAACAGGGGTGGGTCAAACAACAGTAACTGGAAATTCTTCTTTTTTTTTCTAGCATCATGAAGAGTAGATGGAAATACAACTTTCACACAAGTAGTCTTCAGAGATTGCCTGTTCCCTCTTCTAAAGCAACAAAGCTTTTGCTACAGCAATGTTTTAGCATGAGTTTGCTTCATTCTCATTTTTCTAACCTTTAATTGGAGAGAAGGAAGCTTAGCATAGCTGTCATATTGGTCCAACTTAACTATTAAACCTTCTGTACCTCAAAGATATAATCCTGATGTCTTCAATTCAGCCTTTAATTCTTGTCACGAATGCCAGTTAGTATGAAAAGTGTTTGTTGCTGAAACTAGTGGGCAGAGACAAGACGTGTGGGTCACTTCATCTGTGGCAAATTCATTACCCCTGCCTGGGTTTCTGTACTATCATCTCTTCAGATACTAGCTGAACCTACTCAGTCATATAATTGACTTTAATGCCCCCAAAGTAAGCTTACTCCTGGTTCAGATCACTTACTTTAGATCTGAACCAAGTCCAAAGTAGTTAAGTTTCTTGCCAAGGTCACGTTGTGAGTCATTGTCAGAGCTGGGAAGAGTACCCAGAATTTCTTGGCTCCTTGTCCTTTGCTTAGGACACGAGACCTTGCTTGTTTTGCCTAAATTGTCTCATTGTCCTTTCCTGAACATGGCATCTGTTCAGAGCTCAGGATTTGCACACAGATTAGAAGTAACTACCCCTTTGTGAGGGAAGCAGAATGTATTAATTCTGCTATTGCAATAACTGGTGCTCCCTTTCACTCCTAACGTACCCGTTCTGTGCTGCTGGGAAAGAAATGATGGAACTCAGAATTTCCTTTTTGGTAAAGAATAAAACATCCTACTAAATTAACCTCAGCCCACATCTACTTGCAAACTTAATTTACACCTGACTGTCAAGCAGTCATTTGGGTTTGAAATCCCTGAAGTTTCCCAAGCAGGCAAGATTTTGAGAAAGGTTCATTTGGGGGTTATCTCTGCCTTCATGGCTAACAGGCTAATCTTCCAGCAGTAGTTTAAATAAAGTTGCTATTGTAGCATTTTCTGCAGATAACCAGGAGCTGTCAAGTTGTAGAATCTCCTCTTGCTCTCTATGGGCTGTGACAGATTCAGCATATAAACCTCATTCACTGGCCTCCCCTCTTGGAGAACATAAATTATTGGCTCTTATACCACCATGTTGCTTGGATTCAGCCAAGAGCTTGCATAAACAAACCCAAGTTACAATGTAAGAAGCAGGAGTGAGTCATAAACAAAACACAGACATATGCTCTCTTATAAATAAAGACCTGGGATGGCCAACTTCCCAAAGTCTGGTTTTCATTAATTACAAAACAAAATACATTTTCCATATGTAACCCACTCCCCACACCAAAAAGAAAAATAAAACCCATTTGCAGTTTGTGGTTCACAAAGGACAAAAGAAAAGAGGAATGCAGTCATTTTGGTACCAAAGGAAAAGAGAAAGGAAATGAAATATCCAAGTTGCTCAGGAGAAGCTAATTAGTTGCACAAAATTCCTCCCAAGTAGGTCACCCCTAAAAAACTGTGGATTCAAGATCCCTAAAGGCAAGTGGCAGCAAGCTATTTCCCAGAAATTTGATCAAAAAAGGTTAAGTCCCTGTCACAGAAAATGATTATTCTCATCTGTTCTCACTGGTGATTGACATAAGGAGCCCCAATAACTTCAGCCTTAAGCATTAAAATCCTTTGAGTCCCACCCATATCCTGAGAGTAGCTTCAGGTCAGAAGATCTAAAAAATCAAACATTTGGCATACTCCTCAAGTTCACTGTCCACCTTTTGCCTTTTATTTCTATAGTCAGGGCACATTTTCAAATCCGATATTTTTTTTAATTACAATATTGAGGTGCTTTTTTTTTTTTTTCCTGAAAGTAAAGCTGAAATTTTTCAGTTGGTGATTGACAATGGAAAATTTATCAGAAATGCAGGAAAGCTTGCAAGGTATCACGATGATACCAGGAGATTTGGCTTTACTCTCAATTTTCATTGCAAGAAAGCAAGCCAAGGAACTGGGGAAAAAAAGATTGAAATAAAGCCTTAGCCAAGTCCCTGCGAAGATGTTATGTGTTTACTGAGATTTATCTGCTGCCAGCTGTTTCTGCAGATTGGTGTTACCACTTGAGCGTGGTCAGTGGAGACCTGGTCTGTACAGCTGGCAGAGGATGACCTCAGCTTCTAAACCCTAAAATGGGAACACTGTGCAGTTCAAGATGACCTTGCACATTGTTTTGATGTCCTGATGCTGGGTAAGAACACAGAGCTCCTGTCCATCCTGAAACCCTCGCAGGCACTCAAGAGGTCACTCAGGCTGAGAGTCCTGAGTGGAGCCTGATTCTGAATAGACACGGCCCCAGTGGAGCAAAGGCTGGCACCTGCCTTCTGCCAAACTGCCCAATTCCCCAAAATTAACTGACATGCAGGCAATTGTGGGTAGGCGTCTGCTCCTGCATGTAAATGGATGGCTGAACACCACTTTCAGTGCATTTCTTCATGTTTAGATACTTTCTTTGCCCTTATAAAACTTTGCAAACTCACAAGTCTGTTCATTTTTGTGCTGAAACACATTTTCACATTTTGGAAAAAAAAACCCCTATGTGCTGTTCTGTGCTGGCTTACTGCACTAATTTTTCCTTTGTAAATGCTTTGGGGTGTTTATGGCTTTCTCAGGGAGCTTGTTAGAAGCTACTAATCATTCTTTTTCTTTCTTCCTAGCAACCCTCTGAACTTGCAGGCTCTAAAAATCATCTGAGTTGTTACACAGTCTACCAGTAGCCAGAATGCATGTACTGGGTAAGTACCTGTGCTTTCAGGTCAGGCTTTTAAAATGAGATATTAGGAAACCCAACATAATTTTGATTATTGAATGTCAGGGACATCTGATTCTACGTTTGGTGTAGGAAGACTATGCAGAAAGAGTCTGATGGGCCTGCAGGGGGAAGCTTTGATGAGGTGTGCCTATGATGAAATACCAGGGAGATCTGCCAAAGTAAACTAGCATTGAAGTGAGAGCCATTAGGTGTTATCAACTCATCTGGAAGCTCTTGGTAAGCAACCTTTGATATAAAATATTTTCCTATATTGCCATGTGACATACTGCTCGGCTGAAAGCCAAAGCCATGCATTAATCTTTTCCATTTTATCCAGACAGACCCTGCCCAACCCTGGACCCCGGCTGGTCTGTGTTGGTCTTAGTTTTTTGGATTTTTTTCTGGTCTGCCTCCACAAAGGCAAAATCCAGCTTAAAAGGAAGGGAAAATACAAATGCATGATGCAGCACGAGCTTTTATACTTTTCTCACTCTCTAAATAACCCCAGCTAGCTGCCCCAAAACAAGCAAGAACCAATGTTAGCCTTAAACCACAGCTTCACACATTCCAAACAGGGCACACGGAGGCCTGGTGCTTCTGCCCTCCCCAGGGTCCACAGGTGCAGTGAGGCTCCGTCTCACAGATCAGAAATGGCTGCAGGCCATGCTGGGAAGCCATGCAGGAATGAAATGATGCTGGAAACAGCTTCTGAAGCAAAGAGAGCCACTCCTAACAAAAATACGTATTTCCAAGGGGAGCTAGAGGAGGCTGAAAGACCCATTCCAGCAGTGATGGTGAACAAGGAGGTGAGCCCAGGCAGATCAGACCCTTTGGATGTTTGTCTTTATCCCCATAAGTTTATTCTGGATGACCCTGTTATGTCTGAAGCCCTAAAATCCTTCTTGCTGCCTGTTATTCTCCATCCCTTCAGAGGTGCCTGAGGCCATTTGCAAGAACATGGCACAGAGGAGGCTGCTCAAAGCTGGGGTCAATTTCTTGGCTTGCATTGAATGGAGGAATTTTCAAAGAGCTTCCTATTAATTACAGGAAACCCATAGCACTGTCCTGTTTTCCCATTAACACAGTTTCTTTCAGTTTTCAGCTAAATTATTTCAACATCTGGGCTACAGATAAACCAACAATTTAATTAGACTTCTGAAAATGGAAAGAATGAACTATGCAGTCAAGCATACACTTTCATCTTGTAACGGATCATAAAATATTTGTGTGCTTTCCTTCTCTGCTGCTTTAAAAATCTGTCCTTGGTTTATATATAGGAAAGTACTAAAGACTAAATAGACAATCCTGATTTTTTTAATATAAAAATTTATCTTTACAGAGGCTAATTTGCAGTATGAAACCCTTGTTTTCAGAATTTATTCAAGAAGTGCGAGGGAAATAAAAATAAGTGCGTTGAAAAAGCACTTTCAGCTGAATGATTAAATATGCAATAATTCTGTAAGTCAGTGATACAAATATGTTTCTTTTGAATGTGGCATCAAAAGTTTGACTAGACTATAAAACTCCTAATGCATGTAGGGTAATGAACTATGGATTCCCCAGTCACTGGAAATTAATAAAAAATGGAAGATTAACCTCTCTATCCATGCCCAAGGAAAGGCATGATGATGCCTGAATGACTTGGCTCAATTTCCAAGGGTATAAAGATATCACCTTTCTGATCTGATTCAAAATAGAAGCACAAAATATAAGTTGATAGAAAAGCATGCTATTCTGACTTATTTATTCTGGTATTTTAAATCACTGCTCATTGCCCCAGACAATTTTGCATTTGCAAGACCGAATATTATGCTAAAATCACTGAAGTATGCAGTAAGAAATCTCATCTGCTCCTCAGCAATTCACTGTGTATTCGGTTTGTTCATGCTACAGGGGTGGGAGCATTTAAAAGAAATGAAGAATGGGGCTGAGGAAGGAACCCAGGAGTCTTGCTTCAGAGTGTCCTGCTAGACCCTACAGGCTGGTGCTACTTGCATCCTCATTATTGCACAAGTGCTGGTGTGTGAATAAAATAGATTTGATGTGCCAAGATCTACAATCACGGCAAGAAAGCATTGGAGATGTTACAGCCTGATTATCACATTAGATATTCATATTTGCAGCTACTTTTCCAATCAGGAAGAGAATTGGGTGAACATATGGTACAGCTCCAGAAGGAGGAAGATGGGGAAGAAACAGAGGGGCTGGAGTGAAAACAGCATTACCTGCTTCAGATGTTGCTGATGATGAAGGTAGGAGAGATAATACTGGACTTGGCATTGCAACACTGTCAACAGCTGCTGGTTTCCTTCTGGTCATCACATTACAGGCAGAACTTTCCATTTTACCATGAAGTGAAGTCTGGTCTGCTTTTAAGTGGGGACCTGCAATTCCTGGGGAAACAAAATTTGGATGAGTGTTAGTACTGTAACATTTCTGGGGATATATCTGAAAAAAAAGAGAAGTCAGTTGCTGTCCTTGCTGCATTGATATATTTCCATATTTCCTTGTGGATGTATCTGTAATACAGTCTTGATACCAACAAAGATCATAACTGTCATCAGTTTTTGATAATTTTGCTGGAGGATGTACCATCACTGGTCTCTATAAACAATGGTGAACCAACAAAACATTTTACTTTTAGTACATTAGTGCGTTAGTACTTTTTCTTCTGAAAAGCCACGTACACTCTGATACATGGATAAAGACAGATATCCTTCATAACTCTGTTTACTGGGAATGCCTATGTATCATTTCCTGTGCAGCTCATTCTCCACACATAGTTACATGCTTCTCTGCTATAAACACCCGACTTAGTGGGTGTTTCATCTGAGCAAGGAGCAGGCATCAGGAACAACCTCAATATGCAATTCCCATCTGGAGCACGTTGCATTTATTTTTCAGGAATTCCCTTCCTAATTAAATTTGTCTTGCAGCTCATCAGAAGGGAAGTGAGTTAAGGAAAGAAAGAGTTGTTTGTCATATATCTTTCTACCTACAGTTTACAATGGGGAATAAATGAGTGGTAAAATAATGCCAAAGTTAAATATTCCAGAAAAATAAAAGTTATGCACTATGGCTGGCAAATTCCTCCACTAACAGTATTCCTCAAACTCTTGTGTAGTTTTTAACCATTTTGTTTGCTTGTAAATATGTGAAATTTAAACTCCTGGCATGGAAATTTGAAAACCTGTCCAAGTCTCTGTGATGTTGGGCTTCAACATGATTAGGGCAGATATTCATTTGTCAGAGATAACCCTTCATAAATTCCTTCTTTTTTCAGATCTCAACCTGCACATGAGGCCCAGATAAAATGCACCAGATTTTGGCAACTAAATTATACAATGATTCAAAAAACCACAAAGCAGCTGAGGTTGAAAACTTCTCTTGAGACCACCTTGCCCACGTCACCCTGCTCAAACAGGGTCATCCAGAGAAGGCTGCCCTGGACCACATCTGGCCAAATGAGAATATCTTCAAGGAGGGAGAGTCCACAACTTCTCCCTACAAACTGTTCATCCCCTCAGTAAATCTACACTGTTCAGGAACAACTTGTGTTAATGTTTCAGCTTGTGCCCAATTACTCTTGTCCTGTCACTGGGCAGCATTGAGAATAATCTGGCTCCATCCTCTCCAATCTTTCCCATCAAATATTTGGATGTGTGGAAAAATCCCCCTTAGCCTTCTGTTCTCCAGGCAGAACATCCCATCCTTCTCAATCTTTCCTCATAAGACAGATAATATCCCAGATTCTTTATAATCTCTGTGGCCTCTGACTGGACTCTCTCCCATATGTCCATATTCCTCTGGGATATCAGCCTGCTCTGAGTTCCGAAATTCTCCAGATTTGTGGAGGGTGTTCTCTACCCTGCCACCCTGCTCATTAATTGACATATTAAAAGTTTTTAGTTCCCATATCATGGGGTGCATCTCTACTGTCTAGTCTCTAAGTGGATTTTGTGCTACCCATCAGAGCCCTCTGAGACCAGCCAGTTTTCAGTCCATCACAGAGCACATTTATTCTGCCTGTGTTTCATCATTTTGTCTGTAAGAAGCTGATGGAACTCAGTGGCAGCACTCTTGCTAAAGTCAAGATAAAACCCATCAGACTGGTGAGGCACAATTTCCACTTCACAGATCTGTGATAACTACTCCTGGTCATCTTTTCCTCCTTCATATGTTTGGAAATGCTCTTCACAATTGTTTACTCCATCAAATTCTAGAGATTGAGATGAGACTGAACAGCCTTGTTCCTTCCTTGCTTTTTCTTCTTGACCTCATTGGACTGATATTTTTTCTCTTCTAGTCCTCAAAAACCTCTCCTGATCACCACAATCTTTCAAAAACAACCTAGAGTAGTCTCACAGTGATGCCAGCCAGATCCCTCAGCACCTTTGGGTACATCCTGCCAAATCCCATGGATTTATGCATGCCCAGTTCATTTAACTGTTCCCTAATCAGATATTCCTCCAAGAGCAGGTTTTCTTTCCACAGCAGCATTACAGGCCTGGGATTCTCAAAGGCCAGTCCTACCAGTGGAGATCAAGGCAAAGAGGACAATCAGTCTCCTGCTGATCTTTTTCAGCCAGGGTCCCTGTTTAATTCAGCAAGGGGCCCATATTTTCCATAGGCTATATTTGGCTGCTTTATGTAACTGTCAAAACATTTCTTGTTGATCTTCTGCCCTAGATTCAACTCCAAGTGGGCTTTGCCTTCCTAAGCCCATCCCTGCATGCCTGAACATAGTAGATCTCATTCCCTGGCTCACCTGCTTCCATGACTCTTTTGCTTCCTTTTTGTACCTGGAATTACTCAGGAGCTTCTTGGTCAGTCATGAGACTCTCCTGACATCCTTGCTGAGTTTGATTTGCCACCCTGGTCTGGTTTTGCATGTCTCCACAATGTTCCTGATCCAATATTCCTGATTCCTTGTTCCCTGGGAGTAGAATCCAACCCCCATCTGATCCTCGTCCTGCCAGGGAGTTGCAGAGAGTGAGAAGGTCCCTCCTGAGCCTCTTTTACTCCAGGCTGAGCTCCCCCAGCCCTCTCAGCTGCTCCTGCTGCTCTAGACCCTTTTCCCTTTTGTATCTCTTCCCTGTGCTCAGCTTCTCCATACACAAACCAAAAATTCCTTATATTTGCTATTTGGAGCTGCTATGAACAGTCCCTATGAACTTGGGTTTCTGGCACGTAAAAGGAGAAATATCAGCAGACCTGTGAGTTGTCTCAGAAGCTGTGGAAGAGATCCCTATCAGATTCAGGCACAGAAATGCTACAGTGAGAGGAGTCCAAAAGACAGGGGTACAAATGGGCCAGTTTGGGAGAGGAGTCCTGATGAAAATGTGCACTGATATCAGCTGCTGGATTTAAGGGAGGCAGGAAAGGGCAGAAATAGTCACGAGTGAGACAGTGTTACAGGTCACAGCTTGGTGGGGATAAACAGAGCAGTCTCTGCCTATTAGACCACACATCTTTCCAGAGCCTCAAATCTATCATTAAGCATCTCAAATTGTATCCATTAAACTTCAATCTCTCTCTGCTCGGCTTCTCTAGTGCAAATGAGAACAATAATATACCCCTCATCTCAAGAGCAGTCCTGTGAAAATAAAATTATCAACATTCATGAAACATTCATCTATTCATACCGAGGCTTAGAAATGTGGAATAAATGAGACATGATGTCACGCACTGAATAGCAAGAGGAAAATCCAGCTCCCAAATAGCTGTTCATTAGGTGAGCTCTATACATTGAATAAAGCAGTGTCCCATAGAATAAGTGAGATATTTGACTAGGTAATTACCCTTTGGAGCTCTGTGTATGCACACCTGAGGTCTCACCACTACACAGTGCTTGGGTTTGTGCCTTAACAATATTTATTCATGAGTGTAGTGGGCGCACAAGAAATGTGCACATGTGGGTGCATGTATCAATACACACACACATATATGCACGTGCATATGGTACATAATAATGCTAACAACCTCATAAATTCAACATCTGGTCCTAATTAAACTGAAGGGCCTATATAAAGAGCCATATGAAAACATGCAGCTGTAACCTGTTGACCTCTATTGATAAAAAAAGAAAAAAGTCTGTGAAGCTGTGTTTCAACATATCAAGGGACAATCGCTCATTTTTTCAAAGGTAATCCCCCACAAACCACTTATCCTCTCAAATCTCTACCTGCACACAGTGTTTGCATTAGGGACCTTGATTTATGGATCCCCACTCCTTGGATGGAGAGGCCAACTTCCTGTTGCCGTGGTTACTTAGATCTTGGTTCAAGGTTAAACTACTCCCAAATCAAAATCAGTGGCAGGCACAGCATCTAACAGCCAGGTTATTGACTACCCTAGGATGCTTAAAGGTCAAAGACCAAAGTGCTGCTCACTGCCTTTGGGGTGAGTCAATATTTTCAATATTTTTATTCTGTTTCTTCTGAAGAAGTAGTTGCTGCTCAATTACCACCTATCTGGGTTTAGCAAGGTCATACAAATCATTGAGGAGAGTCCTCCCCCCGCAGAAGAGATACAAATGTAATGAATTACTTCAAAGTCTACATGGCCCAATTGCAGCTCATCACCGGTGAATCATGGGCTCAGACATCTGTCTCTTGTTTTAGGGGCTTGGTTTCCTCAGCCTGTGTCCCTCACATCACTGAAAATCTCTATATTGAGGAAGAAGGGTAATTTATGGATCTGGACCAGTCAATAAAGGAGAGTCATCAGTTTTCTTTCCTGGATACCAGAACACAAACAGAGATTCAGAGGCACTGTTGGGAACACACAGAGGTGCAGCAATTTGCTGACAAGGTTTTGATGCATGCTGCAGTAGTGGAATGTCTGTCCTTCAGTGGGAAGACCTGCTGGTGTGGTATCATCATCTCTCATTGCATTTTTTCCTCTCAATTGGGCTGCTCAGAAGGCCTTGGGTAGGAGAAGGCCCTAGTTCAACCCATCTAAGAATCAGGTGAAAATAAGTAATTTCCAGGGATGTAAGAGTTTAAAATTCACAGGCTCATTCATTGAATCAGTATATATTATCCTTTGGCACTGCCTCAGCAAGAGAGAAGATTCTGTGGGGGCTGGAGCACTTTTGCCATGGAGACAGGCTGAGAAGAAATGAGAGTTTTTCAGACTGAAGAAGGCTGTGGGGAGACCATACGGCCCCTTCCAGTACTTGAAAGGAACCTCAAAAAAAAATCTGAAGAGCGACATTTTTGTGCACCCAGATAGTGATAGGAGAGAGGGAAACTGATTTAAATTCCAAAAGAGGAGTTTTAAATATTACAAAGAAATACTCCACTGTGAGGGTGGGCAGGCCCTGGCCCAGCGTGCCCAGAGCAGCTGTGGCTGCCCCTGGATCCCTGGCAGTGTCCCAGGTCAGGGTGGATGGGGCTTGGAACAACCTGGGATAGTGGAAGATGTCTCTGACCATTGCAGGGGGTTGAGACAAGAGAGTATTTAAAGTCCCTTCCAATCCAAACCATTCCATGATTCTATAATGTAAACTCATGGCTTGATTCAGAACTTATTTATCACCTATCTGTTAATCTTTGTGCATTTCCTCCAACTTAGAACCCTTTGCATCCCATGAGAGACCCATACCTTAACTCCCCTGAGTCCGACTGACAGCACAGACAACACCACATGCACATGCAAGCAAACAAAGGGCAGCAAAGTAGGAAGGAAATCAATCATTATGTACATAATGAGAAAGGGCACGGAGAAAGGACTGCTTCAAAAGCAGAGGTGGACATGAAGGATTTTATCAGGAGCCTGAAACAATGATGGTATGATTATAAAGAAATAATCACCATAATCATGAGTAAAAAGGTGATTCAGGGGAAGCGTGGTTCTAGTTCAGGGCCAACTGGCAGAAAGCTTGTGTAGGAGGGAAGACACTGCTGACTTGAAATTGGCCTTTCCTTAAAGATTTATGGCATTTTTCATTCACTGGCTGAGCAACTTATGAGCTCTAACTGAAATTAATACATTAATTTTAAAGACCTGGTAATTATTGTTATTGTTATTAAGTGCTTACTTTTCAAGCAATGTGGTCCAGCTGCATTGTGCTGGGCTCTGTACAAATGGATTAATTTACTTGCCTTGCTTTACTGTTAAATCATGATCACCCTGCTTATTGCATTCATCTGTTTTCCCTCGTCGTCTATTGCACAGAAAGATTCTTGGACAACGTGCACCTTTTCTCCTTTAATCTGTGCACAGAATCTAGCACAACGTGCACGCAGGCTGGAACTCAAAATGCCAGTCCAAAAGAGGTAATAAATGTTAATTTGCCATTGGAAAATGGAAAAAATCAGCTGATAAAAACTGATCTCAGTGAAGCTTCCGCTAGGGAAGACTTTTCTTCAGAGAGTTCATTGGGTTGGATTCGTACTCCCCACAGATCTCTGGAAATCCACATCTATACTTAAATTGTTTGTGTGTCTGACCATTGCTATTGGAAAACTCTTGCAGATGGTTTTATTTTTTCCCTCCCAGTGTGTTTGCACAATGAACCTTCGCAATGCAGCTGTACAGGAATGCACGTCTAAACATGCAGTTAGTCAGAGCATTTGCATTTTGATAACTCCTCCATTTGGAATAAAGAACCAGAAGAAACCTCATATCTTGGTGAATCTTTTCTTAAGGCTGGTTTTAAATAAATCAGTCAAAAGTTTGGCATTGCATCATATTCCAGAAGGGAGAACTGAATTACTATGTGATAAATGTAGTTAAGGAAAGTAATTATTCTTCTTAAAGTAATATTATTACCTTTCTAACTTATGGAAGTAATTTCCCTGGGTTCTATTTGACGTGTATTATCATTTAAAATAACTGTACTTTCAATGTAAAGCACTGCTTTATGACTTTAAGTCCTTTTATCTTCCTCCCTTTTCCACCACCACATTAAAAACTTCAAATTCCACCTTTTCTAAGAGGGATTTTCTATTTTGCAGAACGCATCCCCCTGAATAAAACTGAGTGCCTGCGGAATAATAATGCAAAAAAATTACTCCCATTGCCAACAGGCAAAAATTTAAGAGATGAAGTCTGCTTTATTTCATTCTTGCTATTTTCCTACTTTTTTTTTCTTTTTTTAATCAGAATAGCTTTAGAGAAAGAAAGAGGGAGACTGAGAAAGCCATCATTAGATAGATCTTCTGATCTTTATCTCCAGTAGCACAGTCAGAAGAGCTAATACTATGATGATAGCTTTGAAATCTCTTAGGAATTGAATAAAAAGAAGTGATAGTGATGAACTCCCAGCTAATAAACACAGAGTGCTTATTTCTGCAGAATGATCAATTTCCAGATGTCCTGAGGCTTGTCTGATACAGTTGATTTACTCATTCTCCCTCACTTCACTAATAAAGCTCAAGTCCTACATCAGATTAGAGAAGAGCTGGATTTCTTAAAGAGGCAGGAGGAGGGCTGGCATCATGGCATACAAATGCTGGGAGACACACTAATCTCTTCTGCCTCCTTCCATAACCACCAAGCTGTCTTAAACAGCTGCCTTCCTCTGCTGAAATCATACACTTTATCCACTTTGGGTTAGTACAGTAATGCAGACAATTAATTTGTTATCTTGTTAGTGGAAATTTAATGCAATGATCTAAAAGAACTCTTACATATTGTGATAAACTTTAGTGCCTCCAGGGCACTTCTCCTCCATAGGACTCATTTCACATCCCATCCATTATGTAAATGAGATGTGGAAATAGTTTAGTTCCCCTAATGTATTTGTACACTGATGGATTGCACAAAGTCAGCCCTACTGAAACTAATGAGGTTAAATGCATCTTGCCATTCCTTTCTACTTGGGTGAATCTCTGTGCCTGTGCTCGAGAAATGCAGCGTGAGTCTTCCTCTCCACTTCTCCACAAAGATAATTGTGTTTCCTGACAGGGAGCACAGGGCAATAGCTGAAGCCTGGCAAGGATCTCCTCAGCCTGCAGAGCAGCTGCTGTGGCTCTGTGCAGATCTGGGGTGATCTGGGGAGGTCTCAGGTCCCCTTCCAGTTTGGGGACAGAAGTCCCAGGGCCACGTGGAGCTGCATGCAATGACATGCAGTATTTGATGATGTCGCAGACATCTTTAATGGAAAATCCTTTCCTTAGGATTTTTCCTCCTGAGAAGCTGAGAGGCCTCAGGAACAAAATGTAAACATTGATTATCTGCTGCTGTAAATGCAACAGGTGCATCTGTGATTGGCCCACGTTGGTTGTTTTTAATTAATGGCCAATCACATTCAGCTGGCTCTGACAGAGTTGAGCTACAAGCCTTTGTTATCATTCTTTATTATTCTATTCTTAGCTACCCTTCTGATGAAATCCCTTCTTCTATTCTTTTAGTATAGTTTTAATGTAATATATATCATAAAATAATAAATCTAGCCTTCTGAAACATGGAGTCAGATCCTTGTCTCTTCCCTCAACCTGAGACCCCTGTGAACACCGTCACAAGTGACTGCATAGTTGTCAGCATTGCTAGTAAAAGGATTAAACCCCAAGAGAATAGGGAAAGAAAGCATTTTCTGGTCATCAGGACAAGTCTCAAGACTCCATTGCTCAGCCATAAAATATAAGTAAGGTGTTCTTCCTAATATCTAAGCTTACCCTGCACTCTGTCAGTGTGAGGCCATTCCACCCTTGTGGATTTTGTGAGGCCATTTAACCCATTTTGTCACTACAAAATCCTTTCCAAAATCCTTCTCCAGCTCTCTTAGAGCCCCTTCAGGCAGTGGAAGGGCCTCTAAGGTATCCCTAATCCTTCTCTTCTCCAGGTGAGCACCCCCAGCTCTCCTAGCCTGCCTCCAGAGAGGAAGAGCTCCAGCCCTCTGAGCACCTTTATGGTCTCCTTTGGGCTTCTCTCCAGTGCTGGGGGCTCCAGGGCTGGGCACATCACTGCAGGTGGGGTCCCATGGCAGGAGAGTCAAGGTGGAGAATCCCCAGCTTCAGCCAGCTGCCCGTGCTCCTGGGGCTGCAGCCCAACAGGATGGTCAGCTGCAACCTGGATTTTAGAAGACCAGTCTCCTGTCTTTTTCATGTTTGTGTTGAATTAGACTTCCTGGAAGATGCAGTCCTGCTCTTCTTTGCCTTTTGGTTTTGCTTTGGGTTTTCTCTTCCCTGCACCGGTACAGGAAGAATCACAGACCTCCTTCCTCCTCCTCATATTGCCAGGGTGAGTCAGGAGACTGAGGAAGAATGGACGGGCAGCCCCCATCACTGGAGATGAAGGTTGTGTGTCTGGAAGCTCAGTCTTTAGTGAATTTGGTGAATTCCAAGATGAACACTTGATGGAGCTTGTGGGAGCAGCTCACAGTCCAGGGCAGCACAAGACAGTCGCACAAGGTGACTGTAAAAGTGCTCCTGCCCTGTCCCCTGCAGCCCCACTGTGCCCTTCAAACAGAGTAGGACTGGGATTCTAAAATATCATGGAAAAAGCCACCAATTTTTTTCTTTTCTTTTTTTTCTCCTTTTTTTTTTTTTTCTCCTTTTTTTTTTTTTTTTTAATGCCAGGAAGTAATGAACACGTGAAATTAGGATTTTTAGTGGAATTTGGATCAAAGTAGAAGAACACAGTAGTTATGTGTGGGTGACAGCAATAAATAAATTTAATGAAAAGAAAACCCGAGGGGTCAAAAGACTAATTCAGAGTCAAAGGCTCTGAGTTCCCAGGCCTTGTGAAGAGAGTTTTAAGGTAAAGGGCTCAGAATCAAAAGATTTCCTGCTCAGAGGCTGAAAATAGAACAAAAAATTGCAATTTACAGTTGTTGGAAACTGACAGAATCAAGAGGGGCAGACAGAGGCTGACAGGGTTGGAGAAATTAAATTTGCTATTAAATCTCAGCAAATGAATCATTTAATACACAGTGATGAAGAACTAAAGTCTCTTACAGAGGAGATAGGAAAAAAATTAAAATCTGTGAATAAGGTGAAATGAAAAAGCATTGTTTGAGGGAGGATGCTTAGGTGGAAAAGTGAGACAAAGGGCTCTTTTTAAAAAAAAACAAAACATGAAAAGCCATTAGGTGCACCGAGGGGAAGAAATGAAAAGATCTCCAGGTAGGAGCAAGGAGCTACCTAGAATAAGCAGTCATTCCAAGATGAGCTGTCACAGTGGATGAGGATTTGCTCACTGGGGAGAAAGAAAACAGAAGACAGGATTTCTTTCTCAAGAACGCAGCTGAGGAAAGACAGATGGGGAAATTTCAGTCCGTAAGTAATGAGAAAAGTCAAGGGTGGTATTTTGAGTTGTTGTTTTTCTAAACAACAGGGATGATCATTTTTAAATGTGGCAGATAGAGCTGATATCCCCTAGGCGAGCAGGGTTGGGAGCAGTTTGTATTTATCACAGATTAAATGGGACACTGGCAGCTCTGGTGGGAGAGTGCTGGCATGAGGCAGAGCTGCAAGAGTCAAGTTGCCAGCGGGGGGAGGACAAATGATGCACAAGGGTTGGGCTGGTGTAATGATGGGAGTCATTTTTCAGGCACATCCATGGTACAAAAGCTGATGAAAACTAAGAGAAGTTATCAGAATAATTAGCAAAAATCTTCCTGGATGAGTTCAGCTGAGACCTTCACTGAGGAAGCACAGTGTTCCTCCAGAAACAGCTTATTTCTCTCTGTGCATGCATTAGCAAAGGAAAATATATGTTTGCTGCATGAATTCAGCTGATATATTTATCTTGCTAGCATAAATGTTGTATTTGCACCACACCAACTTCAGCAGTAGTGATATCTGTATTAGAGAAGTAAACTGTGTCAGGGATGTTGCTTCAACCCCAAAATGCATCTGGTTACCAAAAAGGAGCAGAAGAGAACCCGGGGAGCTCCTCCACTCAGTTCAGTGACATCTGAGCTGATCCCCCAAGGGATCCACACCTTTCCACTCCCTGCAGCTGCAGGGGAAGGCGGCTGGGAAAGCACAAAGGTACCTGGGGACAGGTGGGGTGAGGATGGGCAGAAAGTCACAGGGCTGACAAAAGCATCCAAAGCTGATGATTTATAAGTTGGCATTTTCCCTGCTGGGCAGGGCAGCAGAGCAACTTCATTTTTCTTCTTTATCTGTAATAAGCTGTGCCACAGTTCATACAATCAGAAATACCATAGTATGACACGCATTTGAAGTGAAATCTCAGCACTTAATGGGAGTCTCCATAGACCCTGCAATCTGGAAGAGGTAAAGCTCCACTGTAAATGAGGAGTTTTTATTTTTAGAAGGCCTCATGTTGGCTTTGTTTTAAAATCTGAGTCCATTCATCCCACTTTAATGCTGATTTATCATAAAGTGAGCGTTTTCTTTATCAGCAACAGAGATGAAAAATAATACACACTGAAAGTGCATCTATTGTTCTTCTTCTCTTTTCTTGTCTATTTCAGATCAATAGATAAGGGGTGTTTTCTCACCTTCATGAGGACAACTACAGTAACTGACTTTATTATGAAAACTGAAATCTGTTTAAACAGATGTATAGGTAAGCTTGTGAGTACTACTGACAATTAACTTTAGCAACAAATAAGTTAAACGGCATTTAAAAACTACTAAAATATGCGAAAATTATCAAATACATTACAATGTTTGGCTTTATTTAAATAATTCAATGTTCCTATGAATGGAAAAAAGACAACCAGATAGGAAAATCAGAACTTTCCTTGAGGTTCATAATTTTGCTTTTATCCAGTTGAAAAACCCAGCGACACACTATTGTTCTGATACAAATCTTAGTGTAAAATATTCAGTTTTACATTCTTTTAAGAGGAAAATTCTGAAGGAAATACTTTACCCAGAGTGTTTTTCATTAAAATTCTTGCTGGAGACTGCTTCCTATGGCAGTGGAAGAAGGATGGCAGAGAGACCACGTATAATAAGGTCAGAGAGTTCCTCTGTGGAGCAGACACACAAGGAGGGATGTGACTGATGGAGAAAAGGTTAAAGAGGTGAAGAGTGCAGAGTGGAATGAAATAGGGAAAATAGATGGAAATAGGAGACAAAGAATAGATTGGAAAGAAGTTGGAGGAGGGAAATCACTTATTACAGACATGTGTGAAGAGCAGATTGACAAGAACCAGAAGAAAGAGCATACATGGAAAAGTTTAAATGCTCTTAACCACTGACATTTGGAGCTATGCTATCAACTTTAAGGTTGCACATCTATGCTTGATTCAATCTAAATTTGCACAGAGCTTTTCTTCATGGCTTTGGTGCAAGCCTGTCTTCAGTTTTCACATTTACTGGAGCCAAAACAGAGTATTTTAGGTTCTCCAAGCAGTGAACTGCTCTCCCTATAGCCTTATACTCTTATTTTATAGCACCAGGCAGACAAAATACAGACTGGAGGATATGTTCCCTTTAAGCATCCTCTCTGAGAGAGCATCATGATGAAGCAAAGATTGTGCAAGCAAAGATTTTTATTTTTTTGTTTAAACGATGACTGGTTTCCTGGGGTGGCAGAATTTTATTGTACAAAAGCAAAGATGGAACAGAGACAGAATCTGCTGAAATTCTGGCCCTGACTGAGACTTTGGTCAGGTCACAGCCCTATGGAAAAAACAACGAATGTCAGGAAACTGACAAGCACAAGCTCTGCAAACTTTATGCCTAAAATTAGGTTAACAGTGTACTTTCTTTTTTCAGGACTCTGTGTCCCAGTACAGACTGACACGAGGATAGGTCTCAGTTTCAGAAAATTGTTTGTAAAAGCTGGCCTTGTAAGTTTTGCAGAAAATATAGAATTCTGGAAAGAAGAAACCTAAAGGGACTTTATTTAGCAGTTTGGGTGTAAAAAGGAACTCAGTCCTTGTTTTTTTCATACTGGGACATGTGCCCAGGAAAACAGCTCAATCAAATTCAGTGTTTTGAATTTTCTCTTCATAAACAAATTTATGGATTTGTACTTAACACCCTCCTGACAGTGTTTTCTTTTAATAACAAAGGGAATAGTGGGTTCATCTCACTTTAGGTGGCAGCAACTCATGTTTCTATGTGAGAGCTATGTATTTAAGGCTACAAAGATAAAATTAGTGCAGTCAGAAGAGTGGAGTGGGCGTTTCAGCTGAAAAAGTGGGGCCTGCTTCAGTGCAAGATTATTTATGCTCCAGGCTCCACCAGCTAAGCTTTCACTGACCATAATAAAAGCTGAGAAATCTAACTCAGGCAGCAATCTTATGCTGTGGATACCCACATTTGGGTGAGAGCAACCACCCCTCCCCTGAAGCTCCGCGGCCAAATCCCCACTCGAGTGCAAATTCCTCCCACTCAAAAGGAGAGGCTCAGTTGTGGATGGTGCATCTCTGGGCCAGGAGCCTGAAGCCTGTGCAGGCACCTGGCTGCATTTGAGATGCCCTGAGGTATTTGAAACATCCGAGGGAGGCTGGCAGATATGATAAAGGGCTTGAGACAAGACTTCTGCCCTTGTGCGAGAGCAGCTGGAGGCCAGGCAGGATATTCTGGGCATCTCAAATGACACTTGACAACTATGTGTGGGCAAGTGAATCAAGTCCTGAGCCCTCATTCTTGCTCGTCCCAAAGTCCCTCATGGGTAGGGAAATATCACTGTAAATATCCCCTTGTCACCTGGGAAGGGGCAGCACAAACATGTCCTGTCAACCCTTCCCTGAGCAGGAGGTAAAGTGGCTGTGATGCAAGACATCAAGGTGTATGGGCAGGAAATTTAAACCACAGAAATGTCCTCTGATCCTTTAGGACGGATTTGTTACCCAGGCTGAAAATTAGGATTTTTTTTTCTGCCCCATGGCAAGGGTCTTTGGCTTCACACTATAAAGAAGCAAACATATATTTCTATTTCCATCAATCAGAGCATAAAAATAAAAAATAATAACAATAATGATAATGATAATAAATCTGTCAAATCAGCAATTTAAGATTTCAGGAGGGAGACAAACACAGGAACTTACAAGATCTCCAGCTCTACAATTGCTGTTCTGTACAGAAGAAATCAATGAAACAAATATAGCCTATCCAGCTGATAGAAGAACAAGCCATTCCTAAGCACACAATTTACTTCATCTGTGTTTGAAAACTACCTCAAAGCAAAAAAGGCAATATGTCTCAGAATGATGAGACAACTAACTAAGCTTAACATTTCCTCTGCCCTCTTGTTTATCCATTCTTCATCGTTCATTTAGTTTTGGTAAAATACTCTGGAAGCAAAAGCATCATGATGACCCATGCACATGTATCACTTAAATAGAGCTCGACCTCTCAAGGAAAAAAAAAAAAAAAGCCTCTCATGGCAGCCTAAGTTATGGTTTTGTCTTAAGCTGGGTTTCTCCACAGGAATTTCTCTCCTTCCCACAGACAAAAGAGCCATTTCATCTGGAGCTGTGAATCCTCAGAGATAGAAAAAAATCCCCCATGAAATGCCAAAGATGCATGAGTAAAATATCTTCATTTATGAAGATTAACTGTTTAAACGAAGAAAAAAAGTGTTGAGCAACTGGTGGGCATTTCCAGGGCTTGCTGTGCTATTTCTGTACTGCTGTGCGGCTGTTTCTCATTCCAGGAGTTAAAGGGGGGGAAAAAGTGTCCTCTGTTTTTTTTAAAAGATCTGGAACTACTTGGCATGTGACTTCAGAAGTGTTTAGCACAGACTTTAAAAAACGTCATGGACATTTATCAGCCCAGGCCCAAAACCTACTTGCCTGCCTTGTATCATCAGTCATCATGCTAATGAAAATACTAATGGCATTTCAATTGTGTTTCAAGAGAAATGAGCTGTTTCGACTGAACAGGAATTAGAAAAAAAAAATTGTACAAAGAGTATATCTGTCTCCTTTTTTATTATTATTAATTAGATGAAGCATTTGGCTTCAATGAAGGCTGGGGTTCCAACTGTACAAGTAACACGGACATACAAAATGAGAAATGAACCACATCAGCAGGTAAAGGACGAAAAAGAGTTAAGAATGAAAAAATAGAATAGGAAACAGAAATGCACAAAATGTTTTCAAATCATTCAGTGGTGTCTAATCTAAGTTATTTTAGTATTTCAGATGATCAGCAGACAGGAGAATCTCCAGGGGTCAAATCATGCCAGTTGAGCTAGATGCCTGTGCTTGAGTACAATTCACTGTCCCTGAGTTACCCTCACTGGCTGCTTCAAACCCACACAAACTTCCAGAAATCAACACGTGAGTGGCAGGCAAACAATCTCACCACCACCTAACAGCAAGTCAGCAAGATGTGCAGTCTGGTGACAGAACAAGAGGGAATGCCCTCAAGTTCCATTTAGATTGGATGTTGGGAAAACCTTCTTCATGGAATGGGTTGTCAAGTCCTGGCATCCAGGCACAGCTGCCCAGGGCAGTGATGGTGCCCCATCCCTGGAGGAATTTAAAAGCTGTGTGGATGTGGCACTTGGGGACATGGGCTAGTGTTGGCCGGGGGAACAGCTGCACTCCTGGTCTTGGAGGGCTTTTCCACCTAAATGATTGTGTGATTTTATGTGCCACACTCCTATTCCCCAGCCCAGTTCCCTCACACAGACCCTCTCAGGGTTATTGTAAGGTGGGTGCAGGCAGTGCCCCTCCTCTGGGGCACAGGGGTGGGGACACAGATGGCACAGATGGCACCACCAGGCTGGTCCTGCACTGTCAGGATGGAGCAGGACAGAGGTACCCTGCAGATGAAAGTGTCAGTAGGTGGTGCTGATGGCCCAGGGGTGCAAGCCCAGGTTTCACTACAGCAGAGCACCCAGATCATGTGCTGTATCTGTTCCCTCCCACAGCTCTCATTTTCTCTGGAGATCCTACACATTCATCACATCATCTTCACAGATGGACAATGCCCAGTGCAAATTTTGACTGTTAACTTTTTTCAATTGCCATCTTTACCAGGTTTTTCACTTTCTTTTTTGTAAATCCTCCTGTTCTATTGAAAAGTGGGAGTGACAGCGCAGCTGAGTGGGTGCAAGGCAGGTGACAAAGTTCAACCCACCACAGGTGGGGACAGGAAAGAGGCCTTAGGATGTTTTGTAATGGATGTATGTGGGTGCCTCAGTGTGTCGAGAAGTTGGGACTAGTGTGAGACAGAGGAGGGGCACTTGCTCCCAGGCATGGTTTCTGTATGGCATGGGAAAGCACTAGTGGGTGAGCAGACCTGGCTGCCCAAGTCTGATCCTAGACCAAATACTTTACATTTTGGAAATTTTTAGCAAAAAGATGAAGGGGTAGGAGATGCAATGCTTTGCCTTAAAAAAACAAAAAAAGAAAAAGCCCCAAAAGATTTTAAAAACAGTGAGGGTGGAAAACCACAACAGTTCCTATGTTCTGATCTGCCCTGCCATGAAACCAGAACAAATAGGCTGCGGCAGAGTTTTAAGAGTCGATTATAAAACACCCCATCAGAACATAAACATCCCACATTGACAAAGTAATCTCTGTGGATCTCAGTGGGCCTGACCTGGTGCTGCCCTCTTCCTTGTATAGTCATGAATACAAATGCAAGGTGAATGCTGGCTGCCTTCTGATCGGGTGACATTTTACACCCATGTTACTGATGTCAACAACTGCATGAGGGAGCAGAGAATCAAACTCAGGATAACCACTTGCAAAAAATAGATGAGCAAGCTGAAGGCATGTTTCCAAGCAGCCCAGGCATTTCAGGACTGACACTTTACATGGCTAAGTCAATCCCTTTTGCACTCCCACATTTACTTAGGGAAAAGCCTTGTGCTTTATGTTGTGCCGTAATACATTGTTTGAGCAGGCAGTGCCCTATCTTCTCTGCTCCTGCCATCTCACTTTGTGGGTACTAAATCAGTGAGAAGGAATACCCCAGCAAAACTTCTCAGATATCTCTGAGATCAAAGCGTGCAATCTTTGTCTCCGATATGCAAAGGGAGAAAAATTACGGCTTGTCTCTCATTCTGTTCAAACAGTCCTTTCTCTTTTCACGCAAACAAACAAATAAACAGCAAATGCCCTATTCCCACCTGGCGTTGCTGCAACGTTGTGTTTCAGGCTTTAAAAGCGTAAAAGTCAAACCATTCAAAATGATGGGTCCCGTAGCTAATGTAACACGGTCCCAGGGGTACCTGGTAGTGTATGGTATTGCTGCACATGGTATTAACTTTTATGCCTTTGTCTATATATGCAATGTGGCTCATTTATGGTTGCTCTGGGAACAACTGTGTTTACATAAATTTTAATTTCCTGTCTTTTGTTTGTTCTCTTTATCATCTTTCTAAAACAAAATTTTCCTTGTGAATTTTAGTGCTCAACCAATTACCCGCAGATGGAGGCACAGGAGAATTGACATCCTCTGATTTTTCCATGTGGCCCTGGCAATGCGCCTCCGCTCCGGTTCGGGCCCGTAGGAACGGCAGAGCTCCAGCAGTGACACCAGAGTGCTCCCACCAGAGCAGGCCTGTTCCCACGGGCCGCGGCAATTTTGGTCCTGTGTCTCCTGGGATCTGGCCAAAAACCTTTCTGCTAAGTCGACATGGGCCGTGTTTACTGTATCATAACCCATTTTCCTCATCTGGTTTTCCTTTTAAATGAATGCAGCTCGTGAATGGAGTGAATCTGATAGTTGACTTTACCCATCCACACGCGAGTTACATGCCTTCAGATTTTGGTGTGAAAGCCCTTTGTCACCTGCTCTGATTACTAAAAACTAAAACAAGGTGTTTACAGCTGCTTGAAATGCATCTCTTGTTGAGGCTTGCAAAACTAGTGCCTTGCTCAGAGCAGACCATGTTGTAAAACATCACTATAAATGATTGAAACTGTAGAGATGCCAGTTGCACAGAAACAAAATCCATGATGGTCCAGCTACAGATTAATGCAGTGATCTTCATGAACTTGTAATTAAAATTCAGCGTTGACAGGACCAAGCCCTGCTACTATATTTTAGGGAAACAAGGAATAACAGATAAAGCTAAATTATAATAGGTCGATGCAGGAAATACAAGAAAAATATGGCAGTTCTCAGCAGCTGTGATAGGAATCCTTCCTCTTCTTGAATAATAAAGGCTTTTGCTAATTTTAACCAGAGCTAAATCTGAAAAACCTGCAGTCACATGTGACTCACAGAGCCCCAAGGGAAGGGGAGGTGGGGGGAGATATGTGTGTGTGGATGTCTGTGTGTATAATCTAACAGTGCCCAGAGCTTTTGAGATCCTGGACCACTTCAATCGCACAGGCCAGATTCATTAAAAACCCTGGCTACATTCCAGCAGTTAAAATTGAAGCGGCATATTTATTGCATTTTGCTCAAATAAATCTGAAAATGTGTGAATCATATCCCTCGGAGAGATGGAGGGAAGGAGTAAACAGTCTCAGGCTGGCGCTCGGGAGCGGGGCACGGCGAGGAACAAAGATGCGGGAGGGTCGCGGCCGCAGGATGCTCCAGGGCACGGAGGGTTTGGGAGGCTCAGGGCTCCCTCAGTCG
This sequence comes from Melospiza melodia melodia, assembly GCF_035770615.1. Lineage (NCBI taxonomy): Eukaryota > Metazoa > Chordata > Aves > Passeriformes > Passerellidae > Melospiza > Melospiza melodia. The sequence goes on from NC_086226.1 coordinate 3,002,850, forward strand.
CCATTTTCTGCGACTCAGAGTGCTGGCCTCAGACCCTCTGTTTGGTTTTTTCCTGGTTTTTTATACCCCTGTGTGCGCACACACACACACAGATGCATGCATATATTTTAAGGAGCTCCTCAGCTTATGCAACTCCGCTCTGCGGCCCTCTGTGGTTTTCCAGATGCTGTTCATGACGCTGGCACCTCACCCCACTTGCAGCTGCATTCAGCTGGGATTCAATTACAGCCTGTCTTGCAAAAGCAGATTGGTTTTTCAAAGATAACATATTTTGGGGAGGAATATTTTTTTTCCCTTCCTCCAAAAAAGCCATTTTTATTAGGAAGGGAGAGGCATGGCTTGTAGATTGATTTTGCCAGGTGCTGAAGGGCTCCAGATAGGTCCTTAGCACCCACAGTATTGTTTTACTTCAGCATTTACAGAACATGCAATACCCCGCAGGTTTCAATTCTGTGAGAAAAAAAGTGCTGGCAGAGCAGGCTGCAAGCTGCTCCCACGGGGAAACTATCAGAAACAGCACACAGATAACCATTTTTGTCACCACTAATTTTACCAGCTGTAATCAGCTTAAAATTGGGAAGCCCAAGTATTGATTTTCTTCTTTTCTGTTTTTTCTTTTCTTGAACAGAATTTTTTAGGAAGGAATTTAGTTAGGTGTTGCAAGAGCCGGAGGTGATTGAATAGTCCTCCAAAGTCCAACATGAACCTTGTTCAGGCAATCTGTTCCCAAGATGATGTTGTGCAGAGGGGGGGTCCCATGTCTTGGCAGCAGGGTGGGAGGGAAAGGGCAGGTCTGCAAGGCTGTGGTGTACTCTGGCTTTGGGACTAAGAGAACTCTGAGGAGCACAAGGGGCCAGGATGGCTGTTTTCAGCTTCAAGTCTATGTTTTCAATTCATCACATCCTCCTATTCAATTATTGCACTAATGAATGCAAATGAACAACGTTATTGCTTTCTTCAAGCTTTGGATGGTGCTCAGAGGCTGAACACAGTAAGGGAATGCAGGACAGAGACACCACTGCTTGTAAAGAGCCTTGAGAAATCAAACAGAGCAATTCCATTACATCACTTTTACCCAAGACTATGCAAGCAGCCTGATTTTTGGGAATGCTGAATGTTTGCCCATGTTCTCTGGTAGAATGCTGAGGAGCAGCCAGCAGCAGCAACCTTGGCAACCCAGGGGGATAAAGCATGGAGGTTGGATGAATAATGTTGCACATACAGACACTTTGGCAAGTTGGTCTACTCTCTCGTGCCTCAGTTTCCCCTGTCTGTAACAGGAGCAGAAAACCCCTTGTCCTGGCCACATGGCTGACAGAAATAATTTGCTATATGAAGATGAAATAAAATTGCTTGCTCTAGAGAAGGTATGGTGTCTCTTAAATGAAAATATGTTTGCTGTTTTCTGGATCAGTCAGAGAAACAATAATAGTATTATTTGTTAGATCAGTACAGCCCTTGCTTTCCTCAGCCCTTCTACATGTGTTTTATTTGCATGCCATTAAATCCAAGTGCTTTTTCTCAAAGACTTACTGGAGTCTGTTGCAGAGGGAGCAGCTTTAGCACAAAGGAAGAGAACAGACTTGGAAATAGGGCTGCATGACTTTGATGAAGGAATTTCTTCAAATCACAGCAAAGATGGAATAGCTAAGGCAGGCAGAGCAGCGAGGAGGGCAGTGCAGGCGTGGTGCAGCAGCAAAGGCCCTCAGTGTGTGTCCTCCTCATGCCACTGAGAGGCTGAAGGAGCACTGAGCTTCCACAGGTCTCTCCCTGCCTGTTTGATGTATTCAGCTGCAGAGGGAAAGCTTGCAGGGGCTGTGAAGAAGCCACACTGCATTAAAGGGATGCAGGAGTGGCTTGTGGCTGAGAGCAGCTCAGCACAGCTACCCCAAACCCACCTGGGGAGCTCCTTCTGCCAAAGGGGCACAGGGACAGGGGTGAGAGGTGAGGCCGGGGTTTGCTTTGCTAAATTTCCCTGCTCTGGGTTTGGTTTTGGGAAACAGCATCCGGTGGTGGTTCAGAGTGAGCTCCTGTTTGATCTGAGTCCCAGGGGTTAATGACAGCTTTGCATGTGTCTCATAATGCCATTTGCTAGAGAAGTGCAAAGGGTTTTTTTAATATATATTAACAGATGTGGTTACCCAGAACCCCTGGAGGTGAGAAACATGATCCCTGTCTCTAGTGGGTGAGACTAAGCAATCCCATTGATTTTGTATTATGGTTTCTCTTGAGTTTTAATGGGGAGGCAAACACTGTATCCTAAAGTCAGAGTTTCTGTATTATACCAGTTGTGCTTCTGGGATGAAGACAGAATGTTTAATTCCCTAAATAATCTTTTTTTTTTTTCCCAATTAGAGAATTTGGAGACACAAACAGCAATTGGAGGTCCTCTCCAGAGGTCTTAGGGGAACATCACCATCATAGCAGGGTGACACTGGCACAAAGTAGGATCATAAGGACTGCGGAATAAATGAGGGATTTGAGGACAACACTGAGGGCCTTCAGCATCTCTGAAGTTCATTCAACACAGTAAAAGGAACAGCCATTGATAACTATTTCAATTACCTGATCTTCAAGTATACTAAATAAAATCTACTGAAAAGAGGGAAAAGGGAAGTGGTTTACCCTTCCCACACAGGGCACTTAGAGCCTGCAGGTCTCTATTTCCTCTATCTGTTTTCCCCACCTGCATATTGAGGACTACCTAGCGGGCTGCTGAAAGTGTCTTGGTTGCTACATGTTTTTCGCATTAGAACATGTATCTCAACAGCTTTATTTTGTAAAAATAATATTGAAAAAAATACCCAAAACACAAACAAACAAAACCCTCCCCCCAAAAAGAGAAAAAACTCCAAAACCCAAAGAAATCCCCCCCAAAAAAGCAACAACATCAAAAACAAACCAACCAAAAAACCCCAAAAAACCCCAAAACAAAAAACCCTTCAAACCAAAACACAGGGTATAACTTCTTGCCTGTGTTGACAGGGAGGAATTCAGGATAGGTAAGGAAATGTTGTCTAAATATTAGCCCATCTGACTACTGGAATGTGTTTAATAAAGACATTTTTCACGATAGCATTGTACAGTGTCCACTAAAGCCTTCACTGGATTTCTATTGACTGCAGCATGCTTTGGATTGGTCCAAATACAAAATAAAATAACATAATGTAACGTAATATAATATAATATAATATAATATAATATAATATAATATAATATAATATAATATAATATAATATAATATAATATAATATAATATAATATAATATAATATAATATAATATAAACATCTATTTTGTCAATTTGACAGATGTGTATTTAGCTGAAAGATTCACACTAAATGGAGTAAGAGTTGTGAAGCTAAACCTCCAGGCATGACTTCAAAAATTTGGCCAGAGAAATACATTTATTAAGGCTAAGCAGGACTACAGCGGACACAGTTTAAAAGCAAAAGCATGGGCCTTGAAACCCAGTGCCAGCTCCCTGCTAATTCCCTCTCCCCTCAGCACATATATTTTCCTTTAAGGAAAAACAGGGAGCTTGCAGACCACTTGTGTGGCACGTTATTTGCCTCCTGCAAATAGAAACAGGCATGCGGCAGGCCTCCGAAAAATGCAGTTTGTAACTGTAAGACCAACTGACCCTCAGCACTTTGTGGCCCCCACATGCAAACAATCATCCATTGATTCCCAAGGCATCCAGCTTCAAACCCGCCCTTGTTTTCCAAAGACCTCCAGTTGCAGGAAAGACACTGCCCTGGATAATTCCCCCCGCCCGGGGGCTGCTCGGCATTTCTGCTGCTCGCTTGAAGTGTTATCAAAATAACAACGGCTTGCAAAGCAGAATTATTGAATGTTGGTTTTTCGCTGCCTCCGAGTAGGGGCGATGAACTCTTGGCCGCACAAATGGGCTTTTATTGCCGCCCTTTTGGCATGTCTGCCAGAAGGAATATTGAGGAATATGATATGGGAAATATACAGCACCGGGAGGAGGGATGGAGTAGATCAACCACCACTGCAGTGTTTCCCAGGGCAAATTTCAGTGAATCAAAGGCCATCAAGGAAAGCTGCTTAAGCCTCTGTGCTCTCTATAAGCACATTACTCTATGTTTGCCACAAACAAATCTGCTTTATGGGCTACAGGGAAGACAGGGAGGGACCTTAAAAAATGAGACTGGAAGAGTAAATGCTCTTGAACAATACTTCAGATCTTCTTCACTACAGCAAAAGCCTGCATTTCCATTGCTTCCTTCAATCAAATTGGAATTATTATAAGTCAATCAAACAATGATTGACTTATAATAAGTCATCATTATTTAGATGACTTTAGTATGTCAGTAACTTGAGGGTGTAAGGTACAGAACAGTTGGGCAGCACACAGAACACCTATCCACCAGCCCCTTGGGATGGTCTGTGATCATAGCACAGAATCAGGGAATCATTAGGGTTGGAAAAGCCCTCCAAGTTCACCAACTCCAACCATTAACCAGCACTGCCAATCCCACACCAAGCAATTCTTTTGCTTGGAGGAGGTGATGTAGTTTGTGATGGGCAGGGATGAAGCCTGTGACTGCACTCTCCCAGCCAAGGCAGCAACTCCTCCAGTCTAAGCAGAAAGGATTTGTGTTTTCACTGGTACATTCTGGTAGATTGATATCAACTAATTGGGAGTGCCTGATGGGCATGGTCAGAGCTTGTGACCCAGCTTGGAGATACCTATCTCAGGATGGAGATTCCATGGACTATAATTACTGACCTCTCCACTTGTCCTTGCCCTCTCTCATCCCAGATGAAACAGTCCTTAATCTCCGCTACTGAGTAAGACCCCGATGGAAGACGGTGCATTATTCTCAGTGTGAGTCATCCAGCAACCCAGGGCACTGACCTGGCACGGCCTCTGGGGAAGATGCAGGACCCACTGAATCTCTAACAACACGAGTCACAACCCTCACTCCCTCGTGGCATTTCTTCCAGGTAATTATGGGGCTTCACTTTACCAAGCATGTGACAAATTAAACACACACACACACACAAAGGAAAAAGAAATATAGAAAAGGAAAAAAAAAATAAAAAGGATGAACCTGGGCTTGTGAAGCTTGTGTAGAAGAGCTAACAGGTGGGCCCTGGAGGAGAGCACCTCATAGGCTAGGGAGATATTAATTGCTGCTTAGGGGCCTGAACTTCCTAACTGTTGAATATCTCCCAGTAGATCCAGGGAAGGTTTGTGGCAGAAAATTGTTGCCCTTACTTTCCCCTGGAAGAAGCATTCAACAAGCTCACAAGAATAACAAACAACACAGGCTAAAGCAGAGGAGCTGTGGCTACATGCAAAGCAAGAGCCATGAGGGAATTTCCTTTTTTGTCTGAATCTTACTGTATTAAAAACAACTGGACAAAGATTGCAAGGGAAGTCTGAGTGGTAATCTGAGCATCCTGTTCTGACCAGCATGCAGAAAGACTATGGGAAGAGAGAAGCCACACAGACAAATCCTGCCAGCTACTGCAGCCATAACAGCTTGTAATTTCATTGCAGCATATTTTTCTTAAAAGTGGAAACTTTACAAAATGAGTGATGAGTGCATGTCAGATGTCTTTAAAAAAATTTAAAATACCCCAAAGAAACTAAAAAAAGAGGCAGGATGGAGCCTTCTTCTGTTGGGGATGAGAAAAAAATAACTTACTGCTCCCTGCAAAGACATGAAACAACAAGGTGAATAGAATGGAAACTATTTCATGTTTGTAAATGTTGAGAAAAATTGAGTCATTCCCCAAATTGCTGATATTTGAGAGCTTTAGAATCTTTTGGGGTGTTACAGTATTGTTAGAACACTGGGGTCGTGTCTCCAGATGATATTTCAGGAGAAAGAGAATGACTCAGTGAATGTTTTACTGGGAGGCTGTGGAAGCAATCAGTGCTGAAGTTAATCAACACCAAAGTTTTATGTTTATGGGGTTTTGACAGCCCCAAACATGTGGTGACAGAGAAGGTACGTACACAATGACTTTTGAGCTCAGCAACTCAAAAAATGGATTTTTGCAGATTTTGAGTGATGTATAGGCTGGTCTTGTCCAGTGTGACAGATATGACTCCCTTTAACCAAAACATAGTTTAAAAACTCTTAGAGGAACACCTAACTACTTCCCTCTAGGGACCTTCCCAGGGCTATCCTTATCCTTCAGCCTGGATTTTGTTTCTTAGAGTAAAACCACACTCCAGGACTGACTGGTCTTCGTTTGTCTCCAAAGGGAGCAATTACTGAGACTTTCAGTTCATTTACCACATTTCACATCCCCTTGCTCTTTTGCCCTATAGGAAATAAGGTAGAGAATGCAGGCTGTGACCAGCATTAGACATTGCTAAGGATAAATCAGGTTCCAGTCTACAAAAAAGTAGCTTTGCCCTAAGAACATCTTTCTCACTCCTTATCATTCCTGCAGTCCTTGACTGACTTGTACTGAAGGGTTATTATGCCAAATCTCTGGTACTGGATCTCTGCTCAAGATGCACCTTTTGATGGGTGAATGTCTGTGTAATTACTTGTTGCAGTAATCTTACAGCACCTTTTTTTTTTTCCCCTGAAAGAATCCCATCTCATTCCAGTAGTTAACCTAACAAAATTTGTGTACTTGGTTTATTTTCCAAGTCCAACTTTCAGATGGAGAGGATGATGAAACAGTTGCAACAGATATTCCTCAAAGAATTTGGTTTACAGAAACTGAAATGAAAAATAGTATATATCTTTCTCTTTGTATATAGATATACATATATTTATATAGATATATATACATATGTACCCATTCTTAAAATCATGCATATCCTCAACAATTACTATGAAAATTAAGTAATGTTTTATTTACTTAGACTCCACAGACCATGGCATGTGGGAGGAAAAAACAAGTTATGTCTGAACATTAATATGCGTGTTTCCAACTCAAAGTTTATTTTTCCTTCTCAGAGTGATATTTGCCATTTACTTAAAACCCAAACCATAACAAGGCACACATTGATCTTCCAGTATATTTTCCCTTCAGTGTTCCCTCCACAGTCTCCTCCTTCCTTCAACTGTTTCCCAAGTTCCTAAACTAGATTACATCAGTTCAGGAGCAACAGTCCTGAGTCTTTTCTGCTTTTGGAGAGCAAAGTGACTTAGCACAAAAGTTGGAGAGGGAAGAAGACAAAAAGCCACAACTGAATGTCCAGGGATCCTGCGGTTATGACTTGTCTGCCTGCTAAAAATTCTGTTCCTCATTTTCTAGTGTGTTCCTTGAAAGCACGTCTGCCTGTGTTGGTGCGTCTCGACTGTCCAAGTTTAGGTCAGATATATTAGAAATGGAAAAGCCATATTAGCTCAGCTAGCCCATCCTTCCAGCTGTCCCAGAATAGGTCAATTCATTCATCCTCAAATGACTGGGCTTCCCCAGCTTCCCTGGGGAACACTATTTCAAACTCTGATAGGTTTTCCTTCCACAAGCTTCTCCTGATGTTAGATTAATTTAGTTTTGGATACTGAAGGGGAGGGCCTAAAAACTATCTTCTGATGTGGGAAGGACAGTGTTGTGTGTGCTTAATTCAAAAGAAGAGATTTTTCAAGCTTCTAAGCATCTTCAGAAAAGGGTTTTTAAAGGACCCTGAACTGGCCGAGTGAGGCACCAGTCAATTTAAAAGCTGTTTTTGCATATGGATATCCATAGATGAATAAACATATGTAAATACATACACACGTGCATAATACTAAAATAAAGTTATTAAAAATCTGAGGGGTCCCCTCACTGGTCCTTCTGCCACAGGCTTGAGACTGCCTCCAGGGACGGATGAACGGGTGCTTTAAGGAGGATGGAACATCACCCCTGCTGTAAGTAAATATGCTACACAGCTTCTTTTTATGCAGTGTGGCTTAGCTGCGGAAAGGGCTCTTCTCAGCTGTGATGAGCACCCTTCCAGGCTGTACATACCTGTTAGCCTAGATTGTCTAACCCTGCTCCATTTAATAATAATATTGGTCCAAAGTCCTCCTCAGTCTGCCCGGCACTTGCTGCAGTGACAGCAGACGTGCTCCTGTGGCTGGGAAGATGCTGGAGGAAGCAGGAGCAATGGTCTGGCTCTGGCACAGCCCCACTCAGAGTGACAGCCTTTTAGGGTGGTTTGTGTTGAAGCCAGTTCAGCAGTGCTGCCCACATTACCACTGTTGTTTGTCTTTCTCGGCAGGCACTCGGCGCTGTTACTCCCTTGTCCTGGCTCCAACACGCATTACTCACTGACCTCTTTTCAGTCTCTGTGGCTCTCTGCAACACTGGCTTTGCTGGCTTCAAGAATGAGGGCTCTAATTTCTCTTACTGGCCTTGGCAAAAGAACTGGCAGCTCAGCTCCATTTTTTATCTGACCTTGGTCTTATGTGCTGCCTTCTCCCCAGAAATTTGCCTCTTCCTACCTACCAACTAAGCAGCTAATTTACTCTGTGGCCATAGCAATAATTAATATTTAAAAACAGCTTTTGTCACCAAACAAATGTTATTGTCCTCCAGCAGAGGCAGGGATATAGGAAAGTGTTTGGGCATGAAAGTGCTGCCACTAAGTTTTTAAATTAAGACACTGAGGCTGTGAGTAGGCTGGGAAGGAAGGGGGATTAGAGGGACAACACATTCACAGCATCCCAACATATTTCATGGCACTGAGTCCCTGATTTATCCAGCATGGCTAATGGATCTCCCAGCTGGCCTGGTCAGCAAACACTTGCTGCTAAGGGCAATGCATGCATGTTGGAGATGGCCATGTTGGCTCTTCACCTGCTCAGCAGAAGCCCTAAATTGTCCGGGCTAAGGATGGCTCTGGAACCTTCCCTTTGAAAATTTTCTGGGAAACCAATCAGAGAAAAAAAAGCATAAAAAGCATCCCTGGAAATTTAGTTGAGGTCTTTCTGTCATCCTTTTGTCTTCCAAAGTTTGGTTTTGAGAAAGATCAAGCAGACATGTGTGAACTACAAGGGGAAGGCAGTAAAGAAACATTGTCCCTGGTACTTGCGCAATAGAGGAAAAATAGGTTGTAAGGTGCAAATTAGGTGTTTTTCTGTCCTATTTTTATCCATTAGGGATTCAGTGAAATGTTGTGAGAAACAGCATTCCCTGAAAACCATCAGAGGAAGAAGGCAAATGGTAACTCCCTCCAAACAAGCAGGATTTGAGTTCCTGGAGCTGTGAAGCATTGGAATTTTTTGCTGCCTTCTAGTAAGCAGAGATACCACTCCACTGAGCTGACAACAATGTCACACAGCCTGTGGCTGTGATATTGTTGTGATTTAAATAGATCAGAAATGGGCCACCATGACCGCAGTGAGCAGACAATGGGAGAGGTGTGGGTGTGAGAACAGACAGGTAGATAAATGGGCAGGGAGAAAAAGCCAAAAATAGTACCATCTAATCCCAAACTAGAAATGAAAAAGTCACAAGGGTGGCTTTGCCCTCCTCCACAAGTTCACCCTGAGGAAGTCACCAAGTCTCCCATTTCTCACCACAAATGCAGGGCAGAATCTGCAAGGATAAGCACACAGCAAAGTGATTCTCTGGAAATCATAAAATACTGAAGCCTTTTTTTTTTTTTTTCTTAACCCCAGCCATATGATTTCTGCTGATGGGAGACCTACAAAGAAACAGGCCAGCACCAGAAGAATGCCTGAGGCTGCTGCAGATGGCCAGGTCCCTCAGGATCTCAAAACCAGCCGAACAAACAGGCTGTGGCACTCCAAAAAGTTCACAGCATCTCCATATCCTGAGCCACACTGATCTTAATACCAACCCCTGCTCATCAGAAATGCCCTCAGCACCCCAGGAGCAGCTTAAACCCAACCATATGCAGCTCTCTGTGTGATCTCCCCACAAACAAGTGTTAAGATTACGCTCAGACCCCATGTGTTCAGCAGCCTCCCTGCTCCTACAGATGAACCAACCTCGAAGCTGTTAATTTTACAGATGCTGCTAAGCCAGAATCTGAGTTATGAGAATCTCTAAACATTAGCACAGCTGTATGCTTTTTGCCCAGTCTTTGCAAATATCCCTTCTCTTTTTAATAGACTAGTAGGGGGTTCAGAGCCCAAACTCAAGGCAGGGATCTCAGCAGGATGCCAGACTATTTTGTGTACAAAGGACTTAAATGATACAATATGGATTCCTTATTGGGTTTTGGTTTTTTTGGGTTTTTTTCTTTTTTTTTTTTTTTTTTTTCCCATTTCTTCCACATAATTTCTTTCCAGCCTGTATCCTGTGCTCTGGGTGGCACACAGACTTTCCCAGACACTTTTCCTCTCTCTTGAGCATTTACTTACATGTGTTTAGAATATACTGATAGCTTTTGAGACAGAAAATGTAATCAAAACCAACCATAACCCATAGTTGCAAAAATCAAGTGTCTTTAGCTTAAATATTTGCATCCGCACAAAAAGTTGGGAGAAACAGCTCTTCCACTTTAAAGTCACTGGTGGAGAATTGCCACCTACTACAGCAGAGGGAAAGAGTTACAACATATCTAATATATTATTCCCAGTCCAGCCTGATATGCCTAATTATTTGGATCACAAACAGCTGAAGATATAATGCCAACGATAGACTTTGACTGGGTAGCTGTGAGTTGAAACCACATTGCCGTGTTTCAAAGAGCTTTGAAGCAGTAAGGATTGAAGCACCATAAGCACTTTGTTGCCCTACAGATGATGGGAGGGCGAAGGAAAGGACCTAAGATTACAACCTTGCAGTTGACTTGTTTTCAGAATTTGTAACATATCAGAGACCCTCCTGATTTCAGTAAGGCTTTGCTGATTAAAGGATCAACAGATACATCCAAAGTGCAAGCCAACGGTTCATTAAACAGAAGCTGGGTTCATCCAAACCCTGGATTCAAAGCTGTGCTGCTCTCTCTCCATTTAACAGCAAGCAGAGACTCCTTTTTATTGAGAAAGCAACACAACTTTATGATAGCACTAAACAGATACAACTGTCTTCTTATCTTGTAGAAGAAAGGGTGCCTGCTGAAATAACTACATTATTGGATAGCTACTGTGTTCCCACAGCACAATAAACTCAAAGTTCAGATCAGTGCCATGCCAATAATGAGTCAATAGTGGTCATATAGGAACAGAGATAATCAGGAGAGCAGGCAGACAGATAACGCTAAACTTTTATGGCACTCTTCACTCAGATATAGGGGGAGCTGCAATGACTACAAAGAATCACATTAACAGCTCAAGAAAAGAGTTGGAAGCCCCTAGCTGCTCCAGGGATTTTGCTGAAGCTCTGGAGTGTCCCTGCTCCTGGAGCAAATCACTCTGCCCCTGTGCCTCGGTTTCTCTCCTACAGCAAGGTGCACCAAGGACACGCTTTAATGATGTTTGGCCCCTTCTGTAGGATCTTTCCCCAGGAAAACCCCTGAGGATGGGTCAGGAAAGCTGTGTTGAAATGGTGACACTGATCCCAAACCTCAGATGCAGGGTCTCCCACACTGCCTGATCCCTCTGTGTTACCTGGTTGGGTGCCAAGAAAAGAATCTTTGAGACTTGACCCCACCAATATCTGCAAGCCAGGAGAAAATGGGAGGAAATATTCAATTTTGGCCCATCCCCCAACTCCTTTGCCCATTTCAAAGCCTGTCTGGTGCCTATCTGATCAGCTCACATGTCCCTACGAACTCACAGGAAACCTATTCCTGATATTACAGCCAGAAAAATGGGAAATATGAGTTTAACCCATCCTCACTCTCTGGGGAACCCAAACCTCCCAGCCCCCAGGACAGTCTCAGACACTGGCAATGCTCAAAGGCAGCCTAAGGGTGACCAGCTCAGAAATTTGTAGTGCTGTGGTGAGCAGCCTGCCAACACCACTCATTTATCACCCAGGGAGGACAGACCTGCCTTGGAAACATCCCTTGCTGCCTGTTCCCAGGAGCTGGGGCTCATCAGACTGAGCACATTTTAGTGGAAACACTGATATCTGAGCAAGCCCTTTATCAGTATCAGGAAATGGCCATTACAGCCAGCAGAGTTTAAGGGACAACTCAGCCCAGCCTTAAGTGGATTCTTTTGGATGAATGATGTCACTGCTGCCATCAAAGAACTCTCTGGGCTGATTTGCCAGTGCTTCTGGGTTTGGGTCCACTTGCACAGTGCTGCATGTTGGATATGCTGCAGCCCATCCCCTGTGGCACCAGCAGAAACGTGTAATGCAAATGAATTATCCACAACGCTACACCTTTCATCACCTGAAAGAAATTGTGCACAGCTCTCACCCACGCCAGCTACAAATGTACAGCATGGATGAGACAGTCTCTGCTATCCCCTTCCCCTACCCTGGGCCTGCTGAATGTGTGGTTTGTGCCTCACACCCCCTGTAGGCAGCAGAAAAGACGAGGGCCTGGGATGTGCCACAACAGGACGCAAAAATGTCTTTCTTCTTGAAACGTGCTCGGTGCAGAAAGAGGACCTGATTCTCATCACCACCATGGAGCAGCATCCCTGCAGCCAGGGAGGTGAGATGGAAATGAGCCTGGGAGACAAGGGCTGAATGCTTGATTGATTTATTGCATCAAAATTTAAGCTCTCAAAGCTTTTCCCTTCTTTTTTTTTTTTTTTTTTTTTTTTTTTTTTTTTTTTTTTACCTGCTAAAGGGTAGTCACTCCAGTCTAAAATAATCACAATCATCATAAAAGGAGTCAAGCTGCTTTTCCCCTAAATGAGTTGGGTTTTTTTTTTGGATGCCTCTCTGATAGCAGGAGGATTGAAACAAGGCAGATAAAAGCTGGAGGCTGCAAATAGAGAGGGTAAAGCCACCCACACATTGTAATAACAACCAGTATTTTAAATCTGGCACTACCTTTGGAAACATTTACGGTCTTAAAACATAATTATAAAGACACGGGGGTTGAGAGGGGTGGTGGGAAGAAAGACACACACTGAAAAGAAGAAAAATGAGTGAAACAACTGTTTAATTTCTTGCTGTCGTTAATACCAGAGTATTAAATACAATCTCGCAGATGAATAAAATGACTCTTCTGAGACAAAAACAAAATTCCATTGGACTGGGCCTGGTTTTTGCAAATAGCAATATGTGTATGCAAAGGAATTCCTTGTCCCTGAAAATGTTTACAACTCAGAAATAATTGAAATCAGAAGCCAATCCTTTCCACAAAAGAAAAAGAAGGGGGTTTTTTGGATTTTTTTTTGGTTTTTTTTTTTTTTTTGGTGCATTATTTCTCTTTCCTTTTCCTTCTCCTTTTCTTCCTCTCCATTTCTGGAGGTAAGACTCCCTGTAATTTTAACTCTTTCCAGCTCAGACCATAGCAAAAACAAAAACTGCATTCATGATGTGCCAAGTTTTCCTTCAAACCTTTCAATTATCAATTATCAAACCTTTCTGCCTGGGTCACGGTCACAGAAGACAGGTGGGGCAAATCACTCCATTTTTTGTTATTTTATGTTTTTCATACAGAGACTGAAAAACAGTATAAGGATTTTAGTGAGTCAAACCTTAAAGGGCCTCTGAAAGATGCTTGAGTATCAACATTGCCCAGTTGTTTAAGACACTTCTTAACAGTTCATAATTAGAAATTATTGAAAGGTGTGTAGATAAACAATTGTATAAGAAGAAAAAATGTCCTGGTGACTCCTGTTTTGCCTGCTTTCCACAACACAAGGACTGCACAGACCAAGTTCCTCTAAATTCCCCTACCTGTTCCTTTAGGTTCACCTTCAGTTCAGCCAATATGCTGGGAATGCAGTTGGTATTTAATTTTTCTTTAAACTTCGTTTATTATTTCTATGACTCCATTTTAGTCATATATGCTTGCTATCAGAAACACCAAATAAAGCTTCAGGGGAGTTGGTTTTTTATTTTTAGTTTTGGTTTTTGGTTTGTTTTTTGGTTTGTTTTTTGAGGGTTTTTTTTTAGGGTTTTTGGGGTCTTTCTGTGGTTGTGAGTTTGTTTTGGTGGGTTTTTTTTCTTTTTGTTTTGTTTTTGTTTTTTATTGGAAAGCATTCCATTTACAGATAAAGAAACCTAATGTGTAGAATGGTACTTGTATCAGCAGCAGGGTCTAGATGCTTCAGTTACTAGGCTGTTTTGATATATTCCTAAGAAAACCATGGCCCTTTTTCTTTCTTTAAAGAAATAGAGGAGTTTATGTTAATTTTTATGTAACCTGAAGCTTTCAGTTTTCTCAGTGAGGAGAGGGAGAGCTAGCTGTAGACTATTTCCTCTGCATAAACTTCCCAGGTTCTTGAAATGGAGAAGCAAACATGGGCAGCTGAAGATGTTTTATTCTGTTTTTCCTTCGAAAACACCCATAAGTAAATCAGCTGCGCTCCCTTTGTGTTTTGGAGGATGACATTAGGAGGGGCTGAATTTTCAACCTTGGAGCCACTTTGGAGACCCTTCCCATCAAATTGCTTCTCCAACATCCATATCACCAAAGGCTTTTTACTAAAGATGGAATCACAGAACCATTTAGGCTGGAAAAGATCCCTTAAAATCACTGAGTCCAATCATTAACCCAGCCCTGCCAAGCCCACCCCTGAGCCACGTTCCCTGGGGCCACAGCTACAAGTCACACTTCCAGGAATGGTGACTCCACCACTTCCCTGTTGTCATGCTTGACCTCCCTTTCAATGCAGAAATTGTTCCTAAGATCCAATCTAAACCTTCCCTGGTGAAACTGAGGCTTTGACTTCTCAGAAGAGGAAGTCCTACTCACTGCTCATGTCAGAGAAACAAATCAATGCTCATGCCTGACTTGGCTCTCACACATAACAGGGCAAAGGGATGTTGCCATCACTGGATTCAGCTTCATTAATAAGTGTTTGAGCAGCTTAGTTTTGAATAGTTTTGTATCATATGCTTTTTTTCAGAGTTTGGTAACCTATATGTGGCCTCTTTTTTCATCTGAGAAGATTGCAATGAAACTTTGTGGTCTTTTTCTCGCTACTCTTTTAAACACTACCTCAAATTATAGTAATCATTCAATGGAAACAGCTTGTTTGGAAATACAGAAGGGCACTGGCACTTCTTTCCTCCTGATTTACACAAAGATATTTTTTATTTTGTCCAAAATGGGATCCATTTCTCATTTTCAGTTACCACTGGACCTGAACCTCAGCTGTCCTGACTGCAAACCATCCAGGTGTGGTCCTGACAGGCAGGAAGAAAGCCTGAGTAATAGGGATGGCAGTCCTGTACCTGTGCATGGCTTTGGGCACGGCTCACAGCCCCAAGGAAAGCAGGTAGGGGATGCTGGGGCAGTCAGGGATCTCCTGACAATCTGCTGATACACACAGCTGAAAAAGCCAGAGGGTCCAACAAAGAATCCAAGATGTCAGAGTTACTGTGTCACTTGCAGGGTATTTTAATTAATTAGTAAATTAATTAGTGATCTCAAAACAGTGTCAGCTGGAAAGGGATGTCGTGTAAGCACAAACTAGACCGTGATTTGTTCCAATTCAGTTTGGTTTCAGGGCATATGAGATTTTCCAATAAGATCAGGTCATGCGTGTCTTTGTCCATGAAGATGGAGAGTGGCAGCACAGCAGCAAGGCAGCAATCTCTTGTAAGACCAGTGTGTGACTCTCTCTTGTAGGATTGTACTGAAAACTGCTTATGATGGGGTGAATTTGTACTGAAAAGACACAAAACCAGAGGTCTGTGGATTTGTTTCACTGTATTCAACACTCACTGACTGCCTATGCTGAAATTATTGCATGCAATTGAATGGAGACTGTACCTGCCATCACGTTTATAGTGACATTAACACAGAAAGATTATGTAGCAATTTCAGTCTGTTAAAGAGGCCTGGGACTGGCAAAGATGGTGGCATGGAGATGGCTTCCTGCTCCTGAGAGTGAAATGGTGCTAATGACACCCAAAACAGTGTGGAAAATGTGGGCTGCTGTATGACAGAGGCACCAATAGACACGAGTGACCTTCAGAGGTAATGATTGCAGTGTTTAAGTTTCCCTAGATGCTTGCTCCAAATAACAACAGGCATTAAGACAAGGTCAAAATGGGCTGAATTGCACAAGTACCACATTTAGCATGGAGTCTTGAGGTGTGTGTGCGGCATTTCAGCCAAATCTGGTAAAACCTGGCTCATTTCTGTGTGTAGCCTCTTAGGCCTGCAGAAATCCTTATCTAATGTCCCTTTAGGAAGCATTTGGTGCTGAACGGCCTCTTACTGCCTCCAAAACGTGGTGCTAATTAACGTGAACCAAGTTACAATATGTGCTAAAGATTCCAGCTTTGTTACTTATTTAATGAGCTTTGTGGGATTTGAACATGAGGCTCAAAGTAGCAGGGGAAAGCTCATAATTAGTTTCAATTAGAAGAAGTTCCTACACATTACAACTATTTGATAAACTGCAGAGAACTACTGAACAGATACAAATCACTAGCGTTGTTTCATTTGTTATTATACTTATTTTCTTCTTAATTAGTGCTGATTGGCTTATGATCCTAATTAATGCAAAGAAATTTGGAATGGTATACAATGGTATGGTTTAGAAGATGCCAGAGTGTACAACTGCTGCATTATTGCTAATTGTTATTTACATGAGGACAGGAAGACTAAGCAATGTGCTGCCTAATTAGCATTAAAGATATGCTTTCCATTTCCAAATTAAATGTAGGCAAATGGGATAAAATCATTACAGTTACCAAAAAAAATCCTCATCCTTCTCTCTAAAAGTCAATAGTTGCACTGCCAACAATTAAGAAAAAAAAAAAAAAAAAAAAAAAAAACAAACACAAAAAAACCAATAACCCAAACTAGCCAAGAAGTAAAAGACCTTCCACAAAATGTAGACCCTTAATCCAAAGTGGGCACTGTTAAAACCTTTTCAGCTGCCACTTCAAAATGTTCAGTGCTATATCCATTACAGGGATATATTACAAGCAGCAAGCACTGTGCCAAGCTTAATTAGGGAAGACTGCAGTGATTTTCGCAGCCAGTACAGGTGTACCCAGCCTGCAGAAATTGCTCTGCTTCAGTGGTCACAAAGAGCTGGTGCCTCCAGTTACTCCCTCCAGAACTATGTGGGAAAGAGACCAACACTGAAACACCAAAAAATGCTCAAAACTCCTGAATTATATCCTGGTTTCTCCACTGTCTCACCAGCTAGCCTTCATATTCACCTCAACTCTGCTTCATCTTCCTCACGCACAACGCAAGTCCCTTTGGTCAATCCATTGGCACTGGCAGAGCACTCATCAATACAGATTTACATACCCTTGCCAAGGCCTCTGTAAGAACCAGTGGATTCTTTAATACATAAAGCGCTGTGTCAGTGTCATGGCAATTTATCTCCTTTTTTTTTTTTTTTTTTTATTTTTAATGACTCCATATTGGAAACATGATTAAAAAGTCTCAACATTACGGTTTATGGAAAACTTGTTATGTGAGAAAAGAAAAGCCCAAGGCATTTTAAAGAAAGCTCCAAAGATTTTTTTTCCTTCTTTATATCAGTTTTGACGGGTTTCAAACAACATAATGTGCAGTGGCTGTCGTAGGACTTCTGTTTGCACTGTGATTTCTAAAAAAATATACATTTCATAGCAGATATTTCATAGCTTTAATGCTTTTTTTGTTTGTTTGTTTCTTTCCTTTCCTGCTCTCTTGTATCTCAGTGTCAAGAGAATAGCCAGGAATATCCAATAGGTCTTTTTTATCTCTGATTTCCATGATTTGATGAAAAACTTTATTCTGCACACTTCTCAGCCTCATACACAAACATTTTTCTTGGCCACTGGTCTATGTTTAAGGATGTCATTCACTTCTCAAGGTTTCTGAAGGTTACATTTTTATACATACATAGGCAAACATATATTTGGTCTGTAGTACCACCAGTTTTCTGGTTTTGAAAAAATTTGAAATTTGAAAAAAAAAATCACCCAAAATACCTTAGAGTTGGGAGACTGTAGATATTGGATATTTTCTGACCAAATACTTTTATACATGTACACATCTATGTTATAAACATACAATTGCATGTAACACAGCACTGCCACTGCTTGTCTGAGCTGTCTTGTTCCAATTTGCTTCAGGGCTCAGGGAGTTTGTGCTTCGCTGCCAGCAAGGGGCCTTTCATTTACCAGATCAATGCAGATAGCTCAGCACGGCCCTGCAGTGCTGCTGAATGAAGATGCAGGCTTGTGCATGAAAAATACACAGCTTTTCCTGGAGAAAAATGAGCACTGGAATCTGAGCAACAGATATTTCTGTGACCAGCCCTGCACTGAAGGCTCCAATCCAGAAGCACAGAACAAGTTCACTTGGACTTCTTTTTTACTTACATGAAGTCCTCTTTTAAATTATAAATGTTGCATTTTTCTGTGTTAGGGTTTTAGCCTACCAAACATACCAAAACAGGGCTTGCTGGAATGGGAACTCAGCCCACAGACTTTACTGATGCCACTTGCTTTCCCAAAGCTGAGCTTGTGCTTAAGTTGCTTGCTGAAGCCTGAAGGCCTCTAAAGGGTTTAATTTTTGTCTTGAATGCTGTTCACTTCTTTCACCCTCACTGTAACCCATCCCTTCCCTCCTTCTCTCTATATGAGCAGCTCCACTCTTCCTCCCAAGCCCCCTCAGCACCCTCTGACACCCAGACACAGCCTTGGTGGCACTGCATGTGTGGGTGACACCAGAATCACACACGAATTTGAAGACCCATTTGGAAAATGCCAGTTCTATTCCCTGCTGTACTTTTCCCTGGACCATCATCTCCCCATTTGAACAATGTTTTCCCCAGATGAACCATTCTAAACTGCTACAGAACAACTGCACCATGCTGGGATGCCCCATCCCTGGAAGTGTCCAAGGCCAGGTTGCATGGGGCTTGGAGCAATGTGGCCCAGTGGAAGATGAGCCTGCCCATGTCAGGGGGAAGTGGAATGAAATGATCTTCTGGGTTTCTTCCAACACAAACCACTCTGTGATTCTATGGTCTTACAGCTTTCAGGTTTTATGTCTTCTACACATCCCCTCTGGCTCACCTCTCTGCCTGCAGACTCACATATTTTAACCTCTCTCATCTCGGGGACTCCCCAGGCACATCTGGCTCTTGCTCTTTGTCTTGCAAGCATCCTCAGAAACCTTTCTTTGCTTCACTATGGAGCTGAGGACTGCCAGCCATCCTCTGCCCTGCTGCAGAAATTCACCATGGTTCAGCTCTCGCCCTGCACACCCCTGTGCCCTGACCTCCATTCCCCCACTGAAGCCTCAAGGCCTTGTGAGAAGAGAGCACTGTGAGGGGCATGAAAATGTGAGGGGCCTTGAGGGGAAACCACACAAGGAGCAGCTGAGGTCACTTGTTCTGCTCAGCCTGGAGAAGGGAAAACCGAGGGGAGAAAACTTGTAGCTGCCTACAGCTTCCTCATGAGGGAAAAATGAGGGGCAGCAATAAATTCTTCTCTCTGACCAAGGCCTGGAGCCAAGGGAATGGCTTGAAGCTGAGTCAGGGGAGTTTAGGCTGGGTATAAGGAAAAGGTTTTTTCACCCACAGTCACAGGCTTCAGGGAAGTGGTCACAGCTCCAAGCCTGATGAAATTCTAGACTTTGGCGTGGTTCCACAGGTGATGGGATTCCTGGGGAAGTCCTGTGCAGGTCAGCAGCGGGACTCAATATTCCCTCAAGAATGTGGCACAGGCACAATGGGAGGAGGCAGCAGGACTCCCTGCCTTGCCAGCCTCACAGGTGACATCCAGCAGGTTTCCAATTCCCATTAAATTTTCTTCTTGTTCTGGCTACGGAACAACCAGATTTTATTTATCTCAATGGGTTTTGCCAAGTTAGAAGCCTTTTTATTGTCTGTTTTGAAGCAAAATCTGGCTGAGAGTGAAATTAATGGCTCCTGCATTATTATCAGGAGAATCTGAGAGGCACTGGAGTCCTATACCTGTTAACTTTTGTTCAGTCAATTTACCAACATTAAGAAGAGGAAAACACTCTGTGTTCTTCATTTATCGGCTGGTGGGGGACAAAAAAAGCCTCAGGAACAATGAGGATTAAAGGAGACATTCAAATTTAGAGGACATTTCCTAAACCTTATAAGAAATTTAGATAAGGTCACATAGAGGAACTCCTTGAATATGTATCTTTCAAATCATTTGCACTTCTTCAATTGACAAACTGACAACATTAATAAAAATCAGAGACTGCGAACTAAAATCAGAGCCTGCTTCAAAACTTACACATTTTCAATTCACAGAGCACTGCATGCAGATATCTTGCTGGACTGGATGCCTTAAGCTAAAAATCAGCTTCACATTCTCCCTCCCAGGCTGCTGCAGTTATCATAAAGTTGTTCCCATCCAATGGCTACAAAGCAGCCTCTGTAAAATGAGAATATTGCCATTCCTGTTGCTAGTGGAGATGATCCTGTTACAAGAACAGCATGAAACAGGCACCAATTCTTTGAACTGCTTTCTCAGACCTTGATGTAAGGGTCGAGGAAGGCTGGCTGTTGAACACTGTGGATGTTTGCTCTGTTATGGATTTACTGTCCTTGCTAAAGAGAAGGAGAGATATTTTTCTGACAATATTGCATCCAGTACTTTTCTTGTAATCATTAAGCTCAATTATCTTTTCACTAAAAGAGCCTTGGAGGGGGCCATTTGAATTTGTGCTTAGCAATTTATCTTGGGTAGATTTGTAAATAGATTAAAGCACTACTTATATTTTATCAAACACGGTGAGTTAAAAAAAAAAGACAAAAAACCAAAAAAACAACGAGCATCATGAAGGCACTCTATTTCTCCCTGGTTTTAACTGGGATTTGTTAACCTTGTGTTTAGCAAGCCCTGAGGACTCATTTCACTGCTGTGACCACGTCACATTGGCAACTTCCCACCGCAGGGGGAACAGAGTGAAATCCACCCAACAGGGCACAAGGCAAGGATGGCTCGGTTGGGAACTCTCTGATCACAGAATGACAGAATCATTAAGGTTTGGAAAGGCCTTCCAAGGCTGAGTCCAACCATTAACCCAGCCCTGCCAGGCCCACCAATAAACCATGCAATCTCTGTATATCCGTTGTCTAGGCAAACCCCCAAAATATCCCCTGGAGAAAATATCTCTGATAAAAGCATCAGCCAAAGAATGTCCTGGTTCTAATACATGATTAGAAACAATAAGTAATTTTGGAGGAAGGCAGCCACAATGAAATCATATATACAACACACACATGTGCAGAGGTGATGCTTTTAAGAACTACATAAAAATATGTAGAAATATGCAGAATGCATGCTGCTCTTGACTCCTAATGCACAAAGGCCTTGAGATCTATGGAGGAAAATTCCTACAGCAGAAAAAAGTATCTTTTTATTACCAAAATTATTGATCCAATGAGTGCTTTTTTAAGAACAACACATGGCCATTTTCCTCATCTTTTGCTGGTAACCAAATCTCCCTCCTCCCTCTTACCCTCAATTTTGCTGTTATTGGCTTTAAATTAAGTCAGCAAATGATGGAATTTTTTCACAGTCTAACCAGTAAAATGGTGAGGCATAAAAAGAATGGTGTCAAATCATATCCTCAAAGCTGATTAAAAGTAATCCTGCAGATGCTAAATATGGATTACCACAGCAATTACTGAAAATTCATAACCTTGCTAAAAAGGCATTCTAATGGAGTTCTGCAGCACGCTGCAGTTAAGGGCTGTTTGCTTTTTTAAAAACAATTTGCAGTAAAATGTGTGGAAGTGTGGTCTCATACAAGCTCCATCCAGTTCTGAATCAAAAACTGTTTATGGCTGTTGAGAGCTCTCCTGTGGCATTTGAAACAACCACAAAGAGTGTTTTGGCTATCTCTATCTGCTCTTGGACCAACTTTGACCCACATTATGTCCTCATTATATCTCTTTTACAGTTTAAAAAGGCTTGAAATCTATTTCACTCCTAATTTAAGGCCATTTCATACTATAAGTTGCTCTGGGATAAAGACTCAATGCAATAAGGTCTATATGTTCAAGCCTGTCTATTACACAGACTTTGTTTAAAACACCGTTACACCCAATCACTGGTGATAAACTAATTAACAAGAATCTGGCCATTCTTAAGTCAAAGCCATTAAATAATACATGTGAACATAGTAATTATGAAAAGCTTTCCATATCCACTCTTTAATATAGATTTAGCATTATTTTCAGCAACAGCTAAATCTGTGCTGAGCTTCAGCAAATTTTTATATTGGCAGCTCCACTACAGCTGTCATTTGCAGCAAATATCAGTAGTAAAAGTTGTCTTTTTCCATGGCTGATGACAGGAGAAGGTCATCTCCCAGCATCAGAATTGTGGAAAAAACTCAGAAGTAAGAATATGTGCTCCTCTGTGTTTTGCCAACCTTTCTGGCAATGCAAGTCTGTTGACAACAGCAGAGAACTAGGAACGTAACTAATATAGACTGTTGCTGTCTTCCTGAAATTAATTTTTTCTAGACTGAAATTTTATGCCTTTTTTTTTCCATCAACAAAAATACAGATAAATTTGGATTTCCCTCTATTTTGTCTAAGTGAATTAATTTCCTATAGATTATGTTTTGTAATATATGAGGAGATGTTACAGCTGTAGGCTTTTTTTTCCCCTCACTTAAACAGCAAAAATTAATAAGAACAAGCTACACATGAAGAAAAAACTGCTTAAGTGCAACTTACAGCATTCCTAGATGAGAATGTTATAGAATGCAAGCATGGGGATGAAATAATTTGATCTAAAGTTTGTTTAAGGTTAACACATTCTTCTTCCCAGTGACTTGGAGGCAGATGGGATATATTTGCAAGTTTTGAAATCAGATGCCTCAATTACTTTTCCGTTCCTCGATAAGGGAAATGTTACTCTGCATATGGGGGAATCTGATTACAAATGTTCAAATACTTTTTGCCCTTATCTAGCATCAGACCATGGATGTCATATTGGAACGTGATCCTTCTACTTAGGTCTGATAATATCAAAGCAAACAAGAAAGAAATGTGTTTCATCTGATAAAACCATCTTTCCTGTAACAACAAATTAATTTCACGAATCATATACTTAAGAAATAAAGAAAAGAAAGAAATAAGGAGAGCAAGAGAGAGAGAATCTAAGGAAAGAGTCTAAGTATTTCTTTTCACACTTGCTGCAGTCTACTACTGCCCACTGGCTACAATTATGTGCTCCCAGCTGATCAGGTCGTGGTGGTCCCAGTCCCACCAGCAACCATCATGATAAATAAGTTTTTTTCCTTGCTTCCACCAGCTCAGATTCCCAAGGACTTTGGGCACTAATGAGAACCTGCAACACAGGCTCTGGGGAGAGAAGACCCAAAATTGCCCTGCTTAAGAAAGATTTGTGCTTCTCTCTACTCTCTTCCAAAGGCACTAATCAATTTGAGACCTGAGGACTCACTGTTGCACTGTAGGACTTACATCCTAGTCTCTTCAGTCTCTGCTCAGCCTCCACTAAACAGAAGATGCAAGACTACTGAAGTTAAAAAGTTAACTTAGAATTTTTCCAGACTGCTGACGAATTGCCTCAGAAGACTTATCTTTTCTGCCTGTGCCTGTTGAGGGGAGAGAAAAGGCTTTTAATTATATCTGTACAGGATTATCCCCATTCCTGCAGAAGGGCTCTTGACATTTTTGAAGTCTAGGCATCTTCTGTTGCGCTAGCAGTGGAGTGTGTATGATAGAAACAGAGAGTGTTGCCTTTCCAAGTTGGTAAAATGACCTGTGCTGCTAATGGCTAAGCCCTCAAAGCTTGCTGTTTAGCAGGATCCTGCACAAATACAGATCAATAGCTTCAATTTGATTCTCACCAGTCCATCTGTAAAAACAGTATCATTCATATGTCTGCTGTCAACACAGTCGCTCTCTCTGATCCAAACAATTTGTTGTTTCTATTTGTTTAGAAAGAAAAATCCTCTAAACATTCAGATTAATTTGAAAAAGCTTCTCCTTTTCAACTACTATGTGCTTCATACTACTTCAGCCCTATCTTCTATGCATCAGAGAACGGCTATAACACAGAAATTACATTATTCTTCTCTCACAGGAAAAGAAAAAAAATCATGGAGTGTTTTGAATCTTCCTTTCACTAAAACACTAATCATGACCTTAAACTAAATAGCTGATATATTTTAGTATAAGACACAGATATTTCTTCTAGATGGTAAGAGCACTGTGTACCACGATGGAGATAATGCTGGAATGCTGTTTGGTTTCTAAGGACAAACTAGTACTGGAAAAACAATGGAAGTTTGGATTTGTTGGGAAATATTACATGAATTACTGCAGCCTAAGTAAATGATGACAAAAGATACAGAGGATAACAATCTGCAGGTGTTTGATGGATGCAAACATAGAGGAAGAGATTTTCTTAGGGTCATCCAAAGGGTAAAAGTAGCAGCAATGCTTGATGGCCGAGCTAAATTAATGGTTTTTCTCCACCTCTAATAGCTATGATTCTGTTATATTAAAACAGGAGAAAAGCTACAGGGAAATTCTGAAGCCATTTCTAATCCACACCCTCACTGACAGATTAAATAGTACAGTAGATTGCAATTTCTTCTTCTGTAGTCAAATGTTAATTGGATTCCTTGCAGCTGTCTGTATATCCTGAGTTGGCTGATGAGCACATTAACAATGTGAGCTGATTCAAGAGTAAAATGAAACTTCCTTGAGAAGGATAATGACACACTGGAAGAACAGACTGGTCCTAGTGAAACACAAACCCCACCAGGGCACAGTGGCTCTGCTGCATATTTTGTACCATGTTCAAATGGCTCTGCTGCACTGGCAGGCTCCAAATAATCTACGAACCTCAGCCCCTCCACTAAGGCAGATATACTTAAAGACACCCAGAGAAACTGGAAGTGAATAAATATTTTTTCCATCTTTTGCAAAGAGTCACAGGAGCCAGTCAAGTCACCTGACACTTTTAAGCATTCCTCACATATCTGTAAAATGAAGAAAAGTTATTTCTTTTAGTTTATTTTTGGTAAAACCTCATAATGTACTTGTCTGAAGAGCACTGACATGCAAGCTATCATGCCACTGTCTCAGTGTCACCACTATTAACTCCCAGGCATTTTTTCATCTTCCTGAACCTTTAGCAAAGTGTTTAACTGAAGATGGAGGACTCTGTCCTGTTACCTAAAATTGTCTTGGTTCCTTCAGAGTCAGTTTTGTATCAATTATTGTCAAGGTAAGACTTAAAGTTCAAATTTGAAACAAAACAATCAATTGACTTCTCAGAGACAAAAAACTAGAACACTAAGAATGTGAATCAAATTCAACTTTGGGTTCCTACTTTTAGATTAAATTGTGATCACTGCTTAAACTTGCAATCTACCCACCTGAATCCTAAGGCCAGGATTTTGACATACACCTTTCTACTAAAATCAATGAAACTTCAAAAGTAGTGTTTCACTTGGCTTTGAAAATCCTACCTTTTATTTTAAAACCTGACTGAATATTTATACAACAGAATAAAACAGCATAACTTTTAAAACATCTCCTACTACATCTTCATAAATTAGGGCAGATAGGTGAGCTGGTATCAACTCAAACTCATTCAAACAGAAATCCACTTGCCATATTTCCACTTGCAGTTTATTTGACAGCAGTTTTGTGGGTACTGCCTAGAAATGTCCTTTGAAGGGAACTACTGCAGCAATTACATTATTTTCTGTAAGTCTGATATTTTGTCCTTTTCAAATAATGAAATTAGAGCTCAGGTCTGAAAAACAATCTTGTAATGGAAGGGGAGTGGAATATATGATCTAATAAGTCCTATGATTGCTACTTATGGTATAATTGCCAGTCAAATAGAAACTCTTCTGTGAAATAAAATTTGATCTTTTCTTCACTACATCAAAAAAATTGCTTGAAATGTGACGGCACAAGAGGAGAAAAAAGATATTTTTGCACTTTACTGACGCAGCCTCTATTTGAGCACTGTTCTTGTGATAACCACATAAAGCATTCCTGTTCAAAGGTTCTGTTATTGTCAAGGAGATGAATTATAAAGCAACTTTATATTGTGCAATCTGCAGATTTTATTGACAAAGTTGTCAGGAGCAGAAGAACTGGGAGTCTCTCTGCTTGTCATGGGATAAATAAGAGGATCTACAGAGCTCTCAGCTTCATTCAATTTGTTTAGATACAAGTTGACTGGGAGCATTGATTCGATGCAAGACCAGTTATGGATTTTTAGGTAGGAACATACACAGTGGGGAGTAATAGATGGCTCTAAAGTGAGTGCAAGGCTGAAATTCACTTGGGAGGCTGCAGAGATTGTGCAAGCCCAGCTGTATAAGCATGCTGGATCAAGGGAAGATGGGTCTGATCCTCCCACAGAAGCTTTTTCTCCACCTTCCCCAGCAGCAAAATATTGCTTGACCTCTTCTCCCATGGGGGAGCGTCAAGACAGGTTATATTTGTGTGCTAGGGGGGGGTCTTGATTCATAGCCCCTCATTATTTAAAGCTTAGTTTCCCACCCATACTGCCACAAAAGGAGAAAGTCTCAATTGCTGAGTAATGGAAACACCAAATTCCAGCTAATTTGCTGGTTAAGACGCGCCAGAGCATGAGATTGATACAATATTTTGCCTTCCTATCTTTTAAAATGCACCTACTTGCTGGGAGAGTCCTGCAAAGCCAGTATAGCTAATGTGAATGATCAAATAAGCCCCATGATCCTAGGCTCCTCTCCCACATCATCATAACTTAACCTAGACCTGAAAACTCTTTTTTCTCCAGGTGGGAGAAAAAAGGGTTCAACCTGAGGATTCAACCCATGGGAAGTCCAAGCCCAGTGCGGGTTTCCCTAGACAGGGGAAAACATAAAAATCAGTGGGGATTAAAGGCTTGTGGGGTAGCTGAAGGAGAAGATCAAATTCAAACAGGACATTCAGCATCAGCAGATGTTTTAGAAACACAGAGGAAGCTCCCCTCCACTTCTCTGCCAGCTGAGCCTGAAGAGTATTTCTGCACTGGGCACCTCCAGTGGTGCTGCTGTAAAGATGGATGGAGCTCAGGGCAGGAGATGAAGAAAGAGCAAAGGGAGGGTGGGATTTATCTCATGTTCCAGCCACCCAAAAGTTATATATCTAATCTTAACCAGTCATCTAGTCTGCCCCATAAGGACAGGAAACTGTCATGTTGATTCAAATCTGTGGTTGTATCTCTAAGAGGATCTTCATTGCAAACCAACCCATTTCAGGCTGAAAATCCATTACATTGCAATTTTCACTGAGTTTCAAGCGGGATGGGATTTAATCTGAAATCTCTGGGATAAAGGATTGCTTCCTTAGGCTTTTCAGCCATGTAGGCACCATCTATTACATCAGTTATCAGGTTTTGACATTTCAGAATCTATGCAAGATAGTTCAAACTTGTGTTTTGTTGCTCTGCATACTACTGAAGTAATTAAAATTGGAAAATGCTCTGAAGCCTTTTGCTGGTAATAGCACTTTTAAAATAAAAGCTCTCCTTCTTCTTTGTTGAAACTATTTGGTTTTGCACTGGTATAAATTACTTGTTCAGCACCAGTGTAATTTTTGGTTTAATATAACACTGGAGAGAGAACAATGTATTTAGGAGGATTTTTTTTTCCTTAGAATTTATTTTCTTTCAGTCAGATCTCCAGGTAATTCTGTTTACTTTTCAATTCCCAGCGTTGGTGAGAAACCTGTAATGTTTTGATCTTTCAAATATTCTTCACAAAATGCTCCAAGGTCTTTATCTGACAGATAAATCTGTTCTTCTGTTTTATTATTTGTTCAGGCAGAGTTATTCCAAACTAAGAATTTAAACATTGTGTTCCTCACCACAAGTTTAAGCTGCAAGAGGAAGGCAAAATTCAGTTTTTCCTTACTGGGTGAGCTGTCTCAATAAAAATCTAAAATAGAAAATGAATTAAAAATATATGATCCATTAAATGTAACTTCACTGGCTGTTTTTAAGTATGCTGACAATTTTCCAACATCATTCCATTTTAAATAACAGATCATTAAAACAAAGCCATAAGAATGTTATCAGCTGATTTCTAAAGAACAGTGATTTAGGAGATCTGGCTCCTACTGCTAGATATAATCCAAGTTTGGGAAAGGCACGTAGCATCTCTGAATCTTGCCAGAGTTTCATAGAAGGATGTTGAGGAACTCTAGCCTGGACCAGTGCCTGCCTCCCAGCATCAGCAGCTCTCAGTCACTGGAAATGCTGAAGGACTGCCCTTGACAGATGGAAACAGAGGCAGCAATAAATCAGAGTGCAGGGATGCTCAGATTTTAAGGGTAAGGACCATATGAGTACCTTTGCATCAAGCCAAGAAGTTTGTCTGTGAATATACAATAGCAGGCAGCCTAGATCTGCAGCCTTTCAGAAGTGAAGCATCCACACTGTGGTAATCACAGTCATACTTTCATTATTACCCTGGCTTTCTTCTGTGTTCTTGCCCATATTCAGGTGTCTGGGTCTAGAGCTGAATGCCAATCCTCATCTTCACGTTTGCACCCCATCAAAGAATCAGAGAATCACAGAATGATGGAATGGTTTGTTTTGGAAAGGACCTTAAATATCACCTAGACCCAACCCCTGCCACAGGCAGGGACTCCTTCCACCTATCCCAGGGTGCTCCAAGCCCCATCCAACCTGGACACTTCCAGGCATGGGGCAGCCACAGCTTCTCTGGGCAACCTGTGCCACTCTCAGAGTTAAGAATTTCTTTCTAACATCTACTCTAACCCTGCCCTGGGTTAATTTGAAGCCATTGCCTCTTGTCCTGTCATTCCAGATCCCTGTAAATTGTCTCTCCCCATCTTTATTGCAGGCTCTCTTCAGGTACTGGAAGGCCACAACCAGGTGGCCCCAAAGTCACCTCTTCTCCAGGCTGAACAAGCCCAACTCTCCCAGCTTCATCAGGGTGACATCCCTCATTCTCAGTGCAAATGGTGGCTGTCATTAATCCATCACGCTGCTTTCCATCAGCCTTCCACATAATTCTCAAATTAAACACTTCTGCACTATCTCCAATGGCATTTTCTGCACTCCAGTGAGGTTTCCTCTAATCACCCACAGAGTTATCCCACTGCTTGCCTGGTAGAGCTCTGTTCCTGTAGTGGAACCTACAAACCCTTTCAGTCCCATCAGTGCCTTTCCTGTCAAACTCACTAATACAGGGCCATTGTTCCTGCGCCAACTTTTGCCCTTTATCTTTTGTTTTATAATTACATTACAGAGGGGCTTGGTTCCTGACCAGCCCTTGTTCTAGTGGGCTAATGACAATAATACAAACCCCAGTGTCTACAAACAAGAGTTAATGCTCACAAGTTGTCCCTGGTTGGCAAAACTTCCATGAGAGCTAGACACCAGGCCAGCCCAGCCTTCCCATTACAGACACTGCTGGAGTGGGATGCCAAGTCCTAGGGGCACACACAGAATTTTAAAGATGTGACTTGTGCTTAGTCCTAAATGCAGAAAAATAATTCGGGGTGCAGCCCAGCCACCGGTACAGGAAATCCAGGAGCAACATTCTGAGGTTTTCATTGCAAAAATCCACGGTGCCTTTGAGTTGCAGTGATGACAGGAGCACAGCTCTTGCAAGACAGAGCACATCACTGGAGGGTTTCAATCTCTGTTCCTCTCCCATCTTCCTTTTGCAATAAGGAACTGCAAGTGTATTTGTGGGAGGAAAGGGCTAATTTGGTTAGGGGCATAAGATTGATAAACTCCACCCCTTATGAAAATATCCTGTGATTTTTAATAGCCATTAAACCCCCAAAGGATCTAATTTCTTAGGATTTAACTCAGAGGACTTGTTCTGCTTGTAGTAAATGGCCAAGCACTCAATAGATCTGCATTAGCTTGGTAATGATCCTTCTGGCATTTGAAATTATGGCTAGGCTGATCTGGGGCATATGGCTTAAGCTGCTAAGCCATCGGCTGTTGTCTCTGTTTTTCATTTGACTTGGTAGCTTCCTGAGGTCCTGAATTCATCCTTGAGGATAATGCAAGCTTTTCCTGGCATTGAGTGAGCTGTCACAACTTACCTACGTGATATTTAAGAGGGGTAAGGAAGGATTACTCTAAATGCCTGACTTAACCCAACTAAAGTTTGACCCATCACATGATATTTCAGTCATTTTTGGGTGCATGGTTTAGTTATTTGCACATTGCTGACTGTTTTCTTTGGAAAGTTTCAGATACTGGAAAAGAGCCAACCTTTAGCCCAAGGTTAACATAAACAACATGCAAGGATAGTCCTAGTACCTGTCTAGAAGCAGCCTAGTGACTGGTTTTGCATTGGTTTTGATAGTAATTTAAAAAATTAATTTAAGCAAGTGTTGGCACGAGAAACAAAATTAACAAAATTTTACAAAATTAAACAGTCATCCTCTGCTTTGAAAGAATTATTTTATATTGACTGCACTAAACTGGGGCGCAGGAAAGCGGGTCTGGCCTCTGCTAAAATGGTTGATATCATATAGTTGTTGCCGAGAGGGAGCAAAGTGTAATTCCCTTTACAGCTCTAACATTCAGGTTTTTCCTCCTAGGCAGTGACATGATGCTCCAGAGAACTAATGGCACTTGAGCCACAGGGCTCCAGTTTAGAGCCTGCACTGAATCCTGTACAGCATCACATCACATTAATGGGCTGCAGCAGCAGCACCTTGCACCTTTCTCTCACTAGCAGGGGTGTTACTGGGCTGCTCAGAGGCTGAGCAGATAAGCAGCAAGGTGTGCTGTCAGTCAGGAGTTGGGGCCTCCTGTGCATCCTCCAGAATCCCCCAGCTCCAGCACGTTGTCCCTCTCCAGGCCATCCCACAGGGCAGCTGCTGGGCTGGGTCGGTGCCTCCAGATCAGCCACTTTCTGCTCACCACAGCAGTGATCACATCAGCAGAGGTGTGTTATTAATCACACTGTGGGCCAAAGAAATCCTGGTGAGGAAAGGGAAATATTCCCAGGGTCACTCCTGTAAATGATGGCACCTTTCTTCTCTCCTGGGAAAGGCACAGCCTGGCTGTGCATCCCACAGGCTGCACAGCCTCCCCCTGGCAGAGCAGCCCTGCTCAGCAGATCATGGCAGATCACACCCTAACTTCACCAGTGACACAGCCTGCACACTCATGCAGATGTTGTTTGCAGAACCCTGGAGATGATGCCAGCCAGACACTTGGCACCAAGACCTGGCCTTGAGCTTTTGAGGCTCATTCCTAACATTCATTATTTTCATATTTAATAAGAAAACTGACGCGGCACATCAGGGAGATTGGTCAGTTCAGCTAGCATGGAAACTAGCAGTGCAGAAAAATGAATAGCCTGGCAGTAAAATGCCTGCAACGCCCACACACTCCCTGGAAGAAACGTAGGGCTATTCATCTGAATTTATCTCATGGTCCCTGGGTATCAGAGCAGTGGTTGAAAGTGGCTGGAACCTTTTGCACTGCTTGTGGCTCCATCTGGGCTCTCTGTGGTGAACAGTGAGAGTGCTTAATGCAGAGTTGTCCCAAGTCTTATAATCCAACAGGCAGATCTCAGAAAATTTTCAAAAAAAAACACTTGTGGGACACAGGGTGTTTCCCTGGTGCAGACCCTCTGGACATCAGTTTCCAAGTGACAGCTTCAAAGGGGGCCAAAGGAGGTGACTGCTTTCAGAAAGTCATTTAGATATAGTGTGTCCTGGAAGTCTTTCTTTACAAATACTATTTTCCACAGTCACCATCAGTCACTTTCTAGTAGCAACAACAAGAAGAACCTTTGAAATTTTAAAATAAGAAAAGACTCACTAACAGTGGATCCTTTCTCTTGGACTGCTACTTGCACACAAGCCCCAGTTTCAGAAAATAAGAAACTCTCAGGTTCATCTTTCATTTCCCTGTATGTTTTTTTTGGTTTTTTTTCGCTCTCTACACCTCTTGGGCCATCAGTAAATAAAATGGGCCATCACACACTGCCCCTGAAAACAAATGGAATGGCTTGTTTTACTAGGATTAAAATTCCTACCTGAAACATGATCACCTAATCTGTGTCTTGCTGACTGAGAACCATCCCTGGCTCTCGCTGCCCACTGAGTCATTCTTGGGTGTGATTTGGAGAGAGCTGCCAGCCACAAGCCAAAACACACCTGAGACAGGCCAACATCAGCTCAGGACAATCACCTCCTGTCCCCTTTCCAGCACAGATGGGTAGGTCTGTGGGTCTGCAGCTCAATTCATCTGTTCAACACCATTAAGACCAGTGGGTACTGAAGAGATTTGCACTTGTGTTCATGGAAATAAAATTTTCCTCCAACTCTTAGGGTGATGAGTCACCCTCTCAAAGTTGCTTCCTCCCTCCAGTGACTGTAGGAGGAGCTCAGATCACAAGTTTCCACAGGTTGGCTGGCTTTTGTGTGGCTGGAATTTGGTGAAAATCCCATGCTAAAGGATAAAGGGCTTCCTCCATTTTTTAATCTGAATGATATTAAAACCAACCTCTACTTTGCAGGGAATGAAGTTCTACTTAGAACATATGCAGTTCACTTCTTTCCTGTGAAGTCGCCATATGGCAGGGGAGTGATGGGAAGAAGAAAAATATTGACAGTGATGATATATCTTATTACAGAGCATACGGACCAAATTTTCCTCTCAGTTACACTAGTGAAAATCTGGAGTGAACAGCCTTGTCTTGATAGGAGAATCAGATCAGTCAGTGGATATACAAAGCCAATTATGAGAATGAAACAAAAGCAAACTTGGGAAACATTATGGTATAGTAAAGAAGACATGTGGTAGGATGCCAGAAGACAGGAAGTCATTGAGCCCAGCACGCTTACTCTTCCTTTGAAAAAATCATCCCATCTACAGTAACCACAAGTGGTCAGGATCTTGTTTTATGCCTGAACTTGGCAAACTGAATTAAAGCTGCCCAAAAACATCTGTTCTGGGTTCCAAACATTTATACAGCCTTTTGTTAGAGCACCAAAGATGGCATCACATCAATGGAAGGGAAGCCCTGCAGAAGAAAGCAGCTCAAGGATGCTGTAGGGAAAAGTCCAAGATTAACAGAAGACCTGCAATGTTTTACATATCAATAGCCATCACTTATTTCTTGCTGAACATCCAGCTGATTAAAACTTCAAGCTGTGTTTGACAGACAAAACCAGAAACTGGTCCAAGGCGGGAGACCATGGGTGCACTCCTATTCCATTCTATTTAGAATTTAGTATTCTGTTCAAAATTATTTAGAAATAAATAGTGGGCAACTTAACAGTGAAAGATGCAGCAATAGTCCTGTTTCTCTACTACGTTAAAGAGACATAAAGGCAAATACATAGCTGAGAAGACTTCTAGAAATATAATGTATATTTAGCAAATAATAGCTGAGTTATTTGAAAATTAGTTTTGCAACCAGCTAACAAAAGGACTGTTTGGTTTTTAGGAACTTTTCCAGACTGTGTAAGACAATCAGAAATGCACAGATTTTTTGGACCTAAATGGCAGGATGATACCATTTATGTAAACTGGAAGAGGTAAACAGTGCATGAAACTCAGCCAGACAAATTGAAAAAACTGAAAACTGAAGTCAAATTACCACCTGCAATTCAGCACACAAAAGAGTTAAACAGCAATTTGATAAATAAACTATGTATTATTTTTTTTTTGGAGGCCTCTGAAGACTGAATTCTTGCAAATGAGTTCAAAGACAAACTATAGCCAACTCAATGTCCACAGTTGCTTTGGAGCCAGCATGGAACATTTGGCCAGAAAAAAACCAGTGCCAACTACCCAGTGCAAAGCCTATACTTTATTTTGCAAAAGCAAAAAGCTGTGATTTATACCCCTGAAAGGAAGAAGTTAAAAAAAAAAAAAAAAAAAGGATTTAACAGTACATTCTGTGTAGGTTTATTATTTTGCCAACAGTTTGTGGGTTGGATGATGAGGGACGTTCCTGAAGATTACACATCACCATTTTTTTTAAACAAACAAAACAGCAGGCAAGATGAAAATTCCCCTAAAGCAGAGGCAGTCCTTGTGAAAGTTCAAGGCTTTTGTGGCTCTCCCTCAGCTCCTTTATAAAAAAAAAAAGAAATTCATCAACGAAGAGCATTAATCAGCTGTGGCTCACAGGCAGCATTTTTTGCTTCCAGTTGCGGACAATTAGAGGGACGGTGTCAACTGGTCATTAATTAGGTTGTGTAAAGCTCTGTGGATACACATTGCTTTTTTGTGACACTGAAAAATTCTCATGAAGAATGGGACTGTAACATGTAGACATGTCCTGGCTTCTTCTCCTTTCAAACCAGTTTACTAGTTCAGAGGAAAAGGTGTTGAATAAATGGGCACTGGAAGTAAGGAGTGTGGTTCCACTGACAAAACCAACAGACAATTGAAAATCAAGTGGAGTCAATGGTGTATTGTTAATTCATGTGTTCAAACCTGGTAGCATGGCTCAGGGAAGGGTATCTTGGTCTCTAAAAATATTAACTGATGAAATTTAAAATTAAGATTTACGACACTATTGCCATCACAAGCTTGTCCAACAGGACTTCTGGATTTCTAAACTATCAAAACCACCTTAGTGCTGGTCGTTAGTAGGTGATCCATAAATCTTTTCATGATAGAGACTCAAGATATCATTCGAATTCTGGCCAGATGTTATGGTTAAAAATGGGATATTGTTTCTCGGACAGAAATCTTCTTCACGGTCATGACTTCCCTAGCCGCCAAAGGCCTGTTCTAAGGCTGCAAATTCAAAGTCCTAATAAATATGTTATCATTGTGCAATAAAATAGCTGTGCCAAAAAGACAAAAAACAAAACAAAGCAAAAAAAAGCAGCAGCATATGAAATCCCAAGGGATGTCATTCCTTAGCCTGAAAAATATTGCTTCTTGATGAGAAAAAAGGCAGTCATAAGCTGCACATTGTTAGATTATTCTTCTGGGTTTCTTGGCAGTCAGTCCGGAAAAACTATTTCTTCAGTATAAATATATATATAATCTTTGTTAGAACAACATAAATTAGGGAAGCAAAAAAACCCCAACACATTAATTCCAGATATCTGTTGTAGTGCTAGGCATAGTCTTCCAAACCCTAAAATGTGTGTTGGACTTAAGAACTCCACTACACAATTGCCACTCTCTTCCTGAGATGTGGCTGCCCATTTATAAATAAATTTTGTTTGTAAACTTCATCTCCTTTGGCAATACCAAGTGCTGAAAGCATTCAGGAAACATAAAGGTACTTTTCTCAAGGTTTAACTCAATACAAATGAAGATGCATCCTTATTAAAATCTCAGCCCTGCTCACAGTTTTTCTCTGCTGAGCCTCATATTTCATAAATCATTGCTATAACTCTCAAGTTGGTTTCCATGAGGACTCTCTTCTTTAATGTTTTTTGTTCCTAAAAAAATGGTAACATTTCAGCTTCTGCTTCCTGGGGAAGGATTTTGCAAAAGTATTATAAAGACAGAAAATACCCCATGAGCTTCCAAAGTGTAGGTAGCAAGAGTATTTATTATTATGCTGGGAGAAAAACAAAAGGGATATAAAAAGTTATTCACAAGGACAAAAACCAATCTGTTGTTATTCAGTGGAAGGAGGAAAAAATGCCTTCCATGGACACATCATGCAATTTTTTTATTTTTACATATTTTCTCTTCCATATTCTTTGGGTGGAATATCAGATGAGATAAATGCAGTACAGCAATTACTAGGTTCATCTGAAAGATGGTAATTAAATAAAATAGAAAAGAGTAGCACACCAAGATGACATATACTTATAGAAATGCATGTGGCTGACCAGTCCTCATGACAACTGGATTTTTCTTATTTGTGTGAATTTCATCAACTGCATCTTCTGCCTTCATTTCCTTTCTTCATTTTTTTTCCTATTCCATTTTGTATTGTTTTCTGGGATCTTTTAAACCAATATTATGCCCCACTGACAAATTTTCCTATAGGAATGTGATAGCCATCAAGAGAACAATATCATTCGGATGAAATAAGACTCCCAAAGGAGTCCCTTAAGAGCTAGAAATCCTATAAACTTCCTACTGAAAGGTAACCCAACTTGTGATTTTGTCTTTTAAGGTAAAATATTGGGGATGCTTTATAGATTTGAAGCATTTTTCATTATGGGAAAGAAAGGATCACTGTCTTCTTAGGCTATCAATATATATTTGTGAGGCAGCAATAATTCTTCCAGTGAATTTCATGCTCCCATTGAAATGTCTTCACTTTTTTTGAGCAAAGCAAGAATTTCAGAATGATATGATGTGGATGAGATCTAAAAATAAAGTCTCTTGGCAATTGTGTTAAAATAAGTATTGCTACTAGCTTGATGTAAATAGGAGGAGAACCATTTCCTAAAAATTACTTCTACTGCCTCTGGGCATAATCACCCAGGTGGAGAAATGGTACCTGCTCTTCTTTAAGTCATTTATCTTTCTGTAGGGGAAAAAAAATCTCTGGAGAGCACATCCTTATCTGTAGGGAAGAGGTCAGTGCTGCTCTATACCTGTCTT
The DNA here is from genome assembly GCF_035770615.1 of Melospiza melodia melodia. Taxonomy (NCBI): domain Eukaryota; kingdom Metazoa; phylum Chordata; class Aves; order Passeriformes; family Passerellidae; genus Melospiza; species Melospiza melodia. The sequence goes on from NC_086226.1 coordinate 3,039,350, forward strand.
TGGTATGCCTGCATAGCTATTTGGTTGATGGTGCAATTATTATAAGTAAGAATGATGACACTCATGGACAATGATGCATTAAAGCCTGTTGCAATTAGCTGCTTCTCTCTCTGACACCAAACTTCTGGCACTAGACCTCTCTGCACCTTGGTTTATCCACCTGTGAAATGAGGGGAAAGATACTGACCTCTCTTGTAAAACTAGTCTGAGATTTACTGCTGAAAGGCACCTACCTACAAATTAGGCAGAATATTTAATAGCATATGTAACAAGAGCACAAACTCCAGTGGCTTGTAAATTCTCACCTGGGAGACGCACTCTTGTGACATTCACTCCTGTCTGAACTCGACTAAAAGTGGTCATTTTACCTGAGACTGCCAGAGTTTAAAATTTCGCTTGGTTTTCCGGACATCTCTTATTCCCTGAATTAGTCACTGCCCCAGGGGCAAATGTAAATTCTACTTTGAGAATGCCACAAGACAAAAGGATGATAATCACAGAATCATAGAGTGACTTTGGTTGGAAGGGACCTTAAAGACCATCCAGTGCCACCCCCTGCCATGTCAGAGACAGCTTCCACTGTGTCCCAGGCTGCTCCAAGCCCCATCCAACCTGACCTTGGACATTTCCAGGGATCCAGGGGCAGCCACAGCTTCTCTGGGATAATTACAGAAAGTACAAGGCTTTCTAGCTACAAAAAGATGTTGGAAAAATGAGTATCCTTCCGTGTGAAGGGTCATTACAAAAGGGTCCTTTATTGGGTCTGGCTTAGTGGACACAACACTGCCAGGACAAATGCATGAGGGCCAGCCAGCAATGCTGGAATTCCTCTCACACACTGTCAGGAGCAAAAAAATCTGTCAAAACCATGTTACACGCAAGAAAAGAGGTGTCCTTGGCGCAGGAGATCCACTGGTAGGATCACTCCAGCCATCTGGATGGCCCTCCAGCCACCTCCTCCTGAGGCCATTTCTTCCTGATGACAGTGGAGTGACAGCGTCCCCGGGGTGTTCAGTGACATCACCTGCAGTTATGCAGTTTATTGCAGATGCTCACCCTCCTGTCTTTACCCTGTAGCCTTTACCTGTGTTTCAATATAGCAGTGGAGGCAGAGTGCTCGGTGAGTAAGTTTTTAATGTTTTTTCATTAAGAATTTACATATAGGTGGAATATGACTGGGAACCTAATGAGCTACTTTGTAATTTGATGAAACAGTGTGACCTGCCAAGGGACTTAGCCCAAGGAGTTTTGTGTGCTAATCTGATGCTAAGCACAAGGAGGACTTCAGGGATATCAGCTTCTCCTGGGTGTCTTGCCCACTGTTGCAACTGCACGGCTATAATTAACATCAATCATGCCAGAGAAATGGAAGACCAAAAGCTACCTGGGGGACTACAGTGCTGAGAATGAGAACCTGTGCTAGCCAACACTGTAACTGGGGAGTAATTAGGTCCTCTGCAAATCCTAGTCGGAGTCTCACATCTCCAGCTGGCACATCTTGCTTAAACATTGAGTATGAGCTGACTGAGGACTCCACTAGAGATGGTTTAACACCGAGAGTTAATAAAAAGAAGAGAGCTGCCAGCACTTTGGACAGCATTCTTGGAGTGAGAATTAATCCCTCTTCCCTGTAATATTTTAACTAGTGTGAATACATCAATACCATCCACATTTTAAGTATCCTGCTTCATGATTCATGATGAATCAGAGGATGCAGCCGCCCTGTGCTCTGCTCAGGTAGGGTGTGAAAGTGAAGCAGAAAGTGCCATCAAGTCATAACAGAACACTTGGTTTGTAAACCCCACTTCATTCCCTATGTTTCAAAGCCTTGCCAGTATTAATTAATTAAAGCCTTGCCACAGCTCTACGAGTTGAGCAAGGGCTTTTATCTCATTCTATCAGCCAGTGAACGTGGAGACCCTGGAGGCCACACTGAGACTGTCTGCTTTAGGCACTCAATTTATTCATTGCAACATCTAAAATAAAAGAGGTGCTTGGCTCCAGCAGGATGATTCAGATCTCTCAGGGCAGGTGCCTATGCAAACCACACTGGCAAGGCAGTGACAGATGCCTCTGAAGTAGGACCCAAGTGATGTTCACACGTTTCTCCATCAACAGAACAGAGAGCTGCAGGCCCTTCATGGGATGATTTAATGTGGTTACATGCAGCCACTCCAGGCATAAGCACTAGGAAGTATTATTCTCACAAGTGTGGCTGGGTAATTGCTTTATTCAAGGCTCAACAGTGAGCAAACCTGCTTATGTGGGAATCAAAATATAAATTCCCCTCTGAAGGGCAAGCACCTGGGTTGTGGGATAAGTGGGAGGAAGCACAAGATAGGAATGATTTGAGCACTTATCCTGAAAATAGAAACGTAGAGATCCAGGCTGTCCAGACCAAGGGGGTCTGGCCCCAGCACTTCCCATTGCCCCAGCTGTTCCAGGAGACAGGTAAGGCTGGAGTGGAGGCACTAAGGTCAACCACTCAACAAACAGCAGTGCAGGATGCAGAAACTAGAGAGATCACCCCAGAAAACAGGGAGGTCTTTTGCTTGTAAAGTTTCTATTGCAGACCTCCGTCAGATAAATGGCACAAATTGAGTGAGCAGGGGAACAGGCCTTCCCTGTGACCTAGACTTAGGAACGCCCCTTAGGAATGCCTAGGTGCTTCCACACTGCCAGACTGACACATCTGGCATGTCTCCCGTATCCTGGTACCCAGGCCCCCCACACGCTGCAGTTATTAGCTGGCCATTAGGGAGGATTTTATCCATCTGAGAGGAAAGCTGGGCATGGCAAAGCCGACCTGTGTGCTGCAGGTTCTGCTCCAGGCACAGCCTGGACAAGCACCACACAGCTTTGTCTCTTTACCTGGTGCAATATCGCAGTGCTAGCCTCAAACCCCAATAACCCTCCTGTCACTCCCCAGAGCACACAGGAAGCACATGGCTGCAGAAAAAAAAGAAACATTTTGGCATCTGTACTAGGAAACAAACAAACAAAACACAAACACAAACCGCCAAACCTAAAAACCCAGAAATACTTAGAATTTTGCACCAGGTCTACAGGGAGATGTTGTCCAGTGGAGATCAGGATCAAGTGTTGTGCAGAGGGGATGATCTGCCAGCTCCAGCTGTTAGCAGCTCTCAGCTGTGTGAACCCAAACCAGCCTGCATCAAGCAGTTCAGAGACACAGACTGTCTTTCTGCTATGGACCACATAAAGAGTATGAACATGCTCCAAATTTCTCCTGCTGGAGTGTTTTGTGCTAGCTCGATATCACCTGAAAGTTTGGTCAAACCGTGGCTTAATGAGGTGGGCTCTTTTCCACACCTTATGAGATGTTAGCAGCCTCTTACCCACTTTGTGAGTCAGTCACAGGCTGTCAGTCACTGAACACAAACAAAACCACATGCTTTTGTATTTTAAGTTCCTCTCAGGTCTGAAACACACTGTCCAGATTTACATGCAACACTCGGTTTCTCTGGGAGGTAGGTTCCTCTTCAGATGAGACAGACTAAGCCATTCCCTGGGACTTAGACACTTCTAGTTCATTCTCACAGGGACTTAAGTTGACTCGTGAATGGTCTAAATCACATTCACTGACTTCTTCAAGCTATGCAGTATCTCAGGAACAGAGCTGAGAAAACGACTCATGAGTTCTGAACCTGGGTTTGAGCCTGATTTATTACCATTTTTACCTGCTAGGGGTTTCTTTGATCTCAGCAAGACTCTTCACTGATTAGCAGCAGAGAAGGAGAATTTGGGTTAATGCATGCTCTACCCACTCTTTAACATAAGAGTGGCTCCTATTAGCTCTTTAGCAGTTTGTCTTTTTGTGCAAGAACTTGCACAGCTGACTTGGCTAAACTTTTAATGGGCGCGCTTCTCATGTGGGAGGAAATGTTAAGCACTGCTTATTGTTACTTAGAATTACACACCCAAATGCCATAACTCCATCCAGAGTTCCCAGGCTGAGCTACTATATCACAAATAAGATCTTCCTCACTGCCTAAAGTAATGTCATGATGCAGTGTAGGAGCCAAGGAATGCTGGGTTTGCAAAACACACACATTGCTTCAGATTGCAATGAATTCATTTAAGAGGAGATCAGGCAGCAAACCATTAATTTCAGTGCAATATATTTCCCTGCTCCTCTTATTTACCGAGATGTTGTCTCAGCAGATCAAATCAATGAAATTACAGCAGTGCACTGACAGCAGCTGATATCTGCCTAGTATCTTGGGGAGGCATCCCTTTATCAACTGCTTCCAGCTTTTTGCCTGACACATCTCCGCTGTTTTGTCTGCTCTGCTGGAAATAGGAAAGTTAAAGTTTTCCAGCGTAACTGGCTGAGTCAGGAGCCCCTGTGGGCAGCCAAGCACAGGCACAGATATTGGCTGCCCTGTGAGCAGCAAACCCGGCCCCACCGTGCCAGAGGAGGTGTGCTGCTCTCCCCGGGTGCACTTCTGGAGGCCACGTGTAGGGCGTACACAACTCCACCCTCGGCTGAGGTGGGAAAGTTGTTCAAAGTGGTTTTGAGGTTTTGTTGAGAAGCAAAACAGGAAATCTGCATGAATTTGGAGTTTAACTAATTTTTTTAAAAAACTTGTTGCTCTCCTAAACTTTTTTAAAAATAAAAATTAAGTAAATATCTGGATGACAAAGTTTCTGCAACTAACCTCGTCCCTAGTTTTTACTGGTGCAGCTGAGACTTCAGGCAGCAAAACACCCTATAGTAGCCCAGGGATTTTTTTTTTTCCCTTTCCTTTTTTTAGCAAACCAAGCAACTCAAAGGCTGTGTCAACTTACTTAAGTGCTCTTTATGCCAACTAATCATAGCTGGCACAAAAAACAATGCTGACTATTGCTCCCTTTCCTGCCTACAGTGGAGGTGGGGAAGGCCAGAGTCACAGAGCTGTAATGGCAAGACTGTGCCATCTGGAGAAATTCTGTATCCTCAGCTCAGCTGCTTGCGACTGAATCCCCTCAAAAAAATCGGTGAAGAGGATAACACCAGAGGGGCATAAAGGACCAGAATAAGCCTTCCTGAGCTAACAGGCTGACCCACATACCCAGTACAACTACCACAGCTGAGGGCATCTGGTGCCCCTGTCCTTTCCTTCCTCAGCTTTCCCTCTGGTAACTATGAAAACCACAAGAGCTAGTTTAATAGCCTGCAGTAGTGTGGGCCCTTCCCAGCCCAGGGAAAGCTATGGGGAAACCACCAAGTTTCCCCATGAGATGGGGATGGGAATGTTATTCCTACTGACCTCAATGTAGGACCAAATAACAATAAAAACCCCATCAGCATCACCACAAGCCACTGAGCTTTCTGGTACATTGCTGATTCACATTCTGTGACACTCTTTGCTGAGCAAACTCTACCCAGGTGTCTCCACCAGTGTGTTTTCTGTTCTGTGTAAGGCTGAGATTGGGTCAGATTCTCTGAGGAGATAGTCTGTTGTCATTCACAAGCAACTGCACTAAGTCAAGTGAGTTACTTGGTGTAACTCAAATTGGCTGAGCTGTATTTTGCAGTTCCCAACAAGCTCCCCACAGTTTTCTCCCAGTTCCTTTGAGCTGCCTCTGTGTGCTGCATAAGGCACAGGCAACGCTTTCGCCGCCGCTCCAGCATCACTCTGACGTCAGCGCTTTGATTTGATTTTCTGTCACTGTTCTTACAGATTAAATTTCAACCAGTGACCCACAGCTTGATAGCTCATTAGCAAATCCCTTGGAGCCATCCAGTCCTGCCCTTGCTTGACAGTTAACTCTGCACTGCACATAGTCCTGAAGCCTCCTGAAGGCTGCACTGCACCAGGAGAGAGCTCGGTCAGACTCAGTGCAGCTGCAAAAGCCTATGGGGATCTATGCCCAGGTGCATGTTTTCAATGACAAATCAGTAATGATTCTTATTATGAGTCCTTGGGTCTCTTCAAGTCATTGAGGTTGTGTAAAAACCCCTCTGTGGACAGTGAAAGCTTTTCTTTCCCATCCCTCCCCACAGCCCTTTATCTACAGGGGAATTATTCTGACTTCCTTCTTGTTGAGACCTTAAAACAGGACATTCTTTCTCCTTTTGTTGTTCAACATCATCATTGCAATCATGCAGACTGAGCCCTTTCAAAACTCCTGGAAGGCAGTGGGAATGGAGAAGCAGCCTCAGATCATGTCCTGGAGGTCAGACCCCAGCTCAGTTTTGCAGCTGGGCAGGTCAGGATGCAGGCTGCTCTGACTGCATCAGGATCCCTCCCACTGGCAGATGCCTTATGTCAGTGATTTGATTGATATGATTTGTCAGTGATTTGATTGATTTGATTTGTCAGTGATTTGATTGATCAGATTTTCCTATGCCCAGCTTTGAGTCACACTGATCAGCAGGTTTGTAGCAAAGGTGCAGCCATGGTTCTGTTTTACCTCCTCCATGCATCCATGGACCTCTTGCCTTGCACCTACACTATCAGTGCCAAGAAATAGCATTGTGTACAGTCCAGAGCTAAAGCAAACAGGCTTCCCTCTCACTCTTCTTAAACTGCTACTTACACAAGTACCCAGACTGGCACCATCAAAGTCTCAACAGACCCACTCCCTCCAAGCTAAGAAAATCTTATAAGTGTTGAACCAAAGCTATTTTCAGCACCTGGCAGGTTGCACACAGACAGAACAACCCTGGCATGCCCAGTATCCCTCTCTGGTGTGCCACTGAAGCTGTGGATGGAACTTTCCAGCCCCACGCTGTCCCTTTGCCTCAGTGGATACTCCACTCCTGAAGTTCAGCCTCCCCAGTTCCAGTGGGGAGATTTATGCTGGGCCGAGATGAGAATCTGGCCGTGGTTCTTTATCGCCTTTTAAAGCCAAGAGCCCAGCAGAGGCCAATTGTGTCTGACGTGAAGCAGCTGCACACCCAACGTGGAATCTGCACAACTTCATAAACTAGCAGTGGTCTGAATAAAAACTTCAAACAAGGCGTTCTGGCATTGGCCAGAGAGAGTGAAGATAAATAGCTGGGGGATGCCAAGTTGTGAAGGAAGAACTGCTTGACTGCTGGACAGAGAGCAAAGTTAAGAAGCAGAAATTAGGCAGGGTGCTGGGAGGCTTGCAACACTCCCAAAAAGCAAAAGGGTCACAGAATTTAATTTGATTAATTCATCTCTGGTCTAAAGGACTTGGTACTGAGCCTCAGGCAGAGCAATAAACATACAATCATTAAGAGAGGAACTAAAAGTTAGGTGATAAATAGTCCTGCTTCCTCTCCCACTCCAGCTTCCCTCCTGTTTCTTCTCTCCTTGGTCAGCGCAGACATTGGAAGCAACACAGTAAATCAAGAGGTAGCCTTAAAACAACAACAACAAAGACAAAACTCATTATATTTAAATTGCCTTAGTCAAAACACTTTCAAGGAAAGCTCAGCTTCACTTTCCCCATCAGCAGCACGCCCCTGTAGGACACACCATAGGCAGAGAGGACCAATAGTGGTGCTGGCTTGCTCTCCTCTCCACAGGACTGACAGAAAACTGAGTGGAAAACAAGAACTTTTATCCTAAAGGGGCAAACAATGCTTCTGGAAGTTGTTTCAGTAGTTTGGGCTTGCTTGGTTTGTTTGGTTTCTTAAACATTCAGGGCCCTAAACAGCTGTTTTGATGAATGTAACTGTATTTACAAATAAATAAATAAAGGGTTTTGGTTTTTTTTAAAGCTCTGGTGGTAACTTTTATGGGCCAGATGGCACACTCACCCTGTAGCTGTACAGAACTGGTCCCTCATCACAGGACATGGTGGGAGGGAAAAAACCCTACTAAAACTGGGGCTTGGAAAAGTTTTTCAGCTGCTGGAGGCTATGTAGGAGCGTGGGGTGTGTGAGGAAACCCCAGCAGAGGCAGAGCTGGGGAAAGGGAGGGTGACTGACACCCCACACATCCTCAGTCAGTGAAGTTCTTACCTGGCTCTTCTCCCATCCACTGCAAGCACTGCCATGGGTCAAATGCTGCATTCTCTTGGCACTGGTGAGTATCAGAGCTCACTGAGGCACTGTGTGGCAGGAAACTGCTTCTATCCCCTTCACCCACTCAAACACTGAGGTTAACTGCAATTAGGAGATTTTTTTTCTGCAGTTAAATGAGAAAACTAAGATATGGAAGATGGACCTGAAAATCCTAGACCATACACCAGTCTGTCTCTGAATTTATGCACTCAGTGCCCTACAAAACGCAGGTCCTGTTGAGTCGGATCTTTGCTATTGAAGAAAGCCAGGTGAGTTATTTATGTGGTTTTCTGGATATCTATTCAACTTCCTGCATCACCCAATATTGACTTCTCTCTTGTTTCAGTGTGCAAAGGTTCATCCACAGGTATACATGCAAGACCCAGCCAGAAACAGGCATTCATTTTATGTTTTTGAGCAGGTCAGGTGAGAGAATGTTCATCACACATGATGTTTACAGAAACACAGAAGCATTAAAGCTGGAGAAGGCCTCTAAGATCACCAGGTCCAACAATTCCCCCAGCACTGACAAGGCCCATCACTAAATCACCACTATTGCATGTTTATAGACACTTCCAGGGATAATGACTCCACCACTTCAGTGGGCAGCCTGTTCCAATCCTTAAAAATATTTTCAGTGAAGAAGCCTTCCATAATATCCAATCTAAACATCCTGTGAAGCAACTTGAGGCCATTTCCCCTTTTCCTATTGTTTGTTACCTGAGAGGAGAACGATCCCCCTGGCCGTTCCCTCCTGTCAGGAGCTGTGCAGAGCCACAGGATCCCCCCTGAGCCTCCTTTGCTCCAAGCTGAGGCCCCTTTCCAGCTCCCTCAGCCCCTCCTCATCAGACTTGTGGTCCTGACACTTCTCCAGGTCTGTTGCCTTTCTCTGGACATGCCCTAGCACCTCAACACCCTTCTTGCCATAAGGGACCCAAAACAGTGGATCAAACTGCATGGTCCTACTGTTTCCATTCTCACTGAAATAGTGAATTCACTGGAGAATAATGAACCAACATTGTGATTCAAGGCTATGTAAAATGATAAATTATTTGTGGAAAGTATTATCATATGAAAAATCAGCAAAGTTTAATTAATAAGGCAAATGGCTAACACTATTTACCTACATCTGCCATATACATTTAGAACAAATATGCTTATCCACTACTGAGATACTGATCCCTTCTCAGTATAAAACTCTGACTGGTCAGGGCTAAAGCTGATACTGATTCCTTCAAGAGTGAAACCAGCGCTGTACAAAACAAATGAGGAGGAAAGGTCAAGCTAGAAATTCAGGTCAGAAGAAATTCAGCTAAGTAGCACTGCTGGACACTGAGGGGGGAAAGCCTGGGAGTCTTGTAGGTAAGTTAAGCATTAATTTATAAAACGTGTTTCTCATGCTAGTTATCCAGCATTCAGAGACTGATGATTACTGCTTTCCTAATAACTGCATATGATTAACTTTATATTCCTGTAAATATACTGTGCGTGGTGTCTGTGCTGTATCTGATAAAACCAATGCACTTCCTGATCTTTGAGCCATTGTACCCAACACGCAAGCAAGGCAACCTCTGTTCATATAATCATTGTTAAAAAAAAAAAAAAAACAACAAGGAGGCATAAATAGTGTGACAGTAAAGTAGCACAGACCTTGATTAGTCTCACTACCAAGAAAATCAGAAATGTAGCTCTGCATACAGCAACTCTCAACCTCTGCTTTACCCCCAGCTACATCCTGGCCTGCAGCGATTGTAACTAGGACATAATCTGACAGGTTGTACATGCAAATTGCCATTTTATCCATGCATCTTAAAAGGTTAAATGTGCTTTTCCTCATTATTCCACCTAAGGAAAAAAGTAAGGGACAAACAATCTTCCTTTTTTTTTTTTTTCTGTGGGATGAGCTGTGGCACTGAGGCTGCTCATCAGCAATGGAAGTCTCTTCTCCAGCATCAGGAAACAGGCAGACACATGACGAGGAGATGTGGAGTTTGCCACGAGGGCCCCTTTATAACATCTCTACTCTCAGGGTCCCCAGCCCAGCTGCAGCACCAATCTGTGACCTCTCCCTGGCTCCCTCGCCTGGGCCTTCAGTAACTCCTGAAAGGCAGATGAAAGGCTCAGCCATGCAGCTGTGCGCAGTGCCTCGGGTCACACAGTGCCACGGGGACTCCAAGGCTGCTCTGCAAGTGTGTTGGGGTGTACCTCTGACTGTGGGAGGGAAGGAGTCAGCTGAACCAGTGCTTGGGGCTTGACAGATCAGTCCAGGATGTGCCCCAAGTGTCTGTGGCAAGGCAGGATCAGAAACACTTTATGCTGCATTCCTGCCTGTAGGCCAGGCTAATGCCACTGGAATAGCCTTCAGCTAAAGAGAAAAGCACTGTTAAATTAGTTTTGATTAATTAGTCTTTCTAAATGCAGTAGGGTTGGATGGGAGCAAGAAATTTAGCAAAAATAACAATTTCAGAAAAAGGCACCAGGATGCAACAGTACATGAGGAGTGGTTGGGAAGAGTTGTTATTACGGAAGGAAGGAGGAGCACCAGTTTCTCCAGAAGAATGGTGTGGAACAGGCCACTGGGAAATTAGCCATATGCATTAACACTGCAGATTTAGCCCAAAGTGGTCCCAAAAGATGTACATTGGCTCAAAGCTCATGAGAGCTCCACTAAAGAATGGCCAGTGATAGTCCAGGCTGGTGCAGGACAAGAAATGGACTTTTGTTGTGACCAACCGAAGTAACTGGTGACACTCCCTTAATGGGTCTGTTCACTTTGGGCACAGATTTCCACATCAGATCACAGAATCATGGAATAGTTTGGTTGGAAGGGACCTTGGATCTATTTCCAAACCTCCTGGGCTGAGCTGGGACACCTTCCACTAGCAATAGTACTGAAACTTCAACCAAGTCCATGAACAATTCCAGGAATGAGACATCCATAATTTCTCAGGGAAACCTGTGCCAGGCACCTCCCTTGAGCCAGCTTCTCCAAAAGATATGAAGGACAACTCTTCCCTTTATGGCCTATACCTTTCTAGATAGTAAAATCATACCTAGGCTTAAAGATTGTACAACAGGACTGTTTTCTACCATAAGCAGGACCATTATTTATCACCAAGGAGCACCAAACTTCTCAGAAATGGTTAAGCACTGTCGCAACAGAGACAAAGACATAAATTAACAACAACACAATGGTACCTGCAGCTGCACACCACACTGAAACAAACTGCAGTGCCTGAATCACCAAAAAACCCATAAATGGTTCTCTCATCCCTCTCATCACAGATATATCCACTGAGTGTGGATAGATTTTGCTACATATTTTATCTCCAGAAGAATGCAATGAAGTTGCAAATGGCACCACTGAGCACACCAAAATGCCACTGCAGTAGAGATAACACTGAAATTGTGATATAAATCTATTTTCAGCTTTCATCAGAATATTCAGAATGTCTCCTCTTATCTCTGTTATGTATTATTTTTAACTTGTGAAACATGACAAATACTGAAAGGAAAGAGCAATCAGGCTATGGATGTTGCCTCCTGGGATGGACATATATGTCCTCATAGGGCTTTTTTTTTTCTTTCTTTTTTCTTATATTTGTCTGATTAGTCAATCTCCTCAGGGAAATGCAAGGTGAGATAGGAGCAAGAAGGTGAAGGTTATCATGGAAGAGAGCAATCCTCCCTCTGTGGGAACTGGTTAAATAGTTATGGCTAGACTCAAGTGCAGACCTCTGCTGGGAATCCCAGTGAAGGTCAAAGGCAGAGAGGAAAAAAGCTGCTCTGAGATCTTGGGCATTCATAAGCAGACAGATGTTTCTAGGCTTTAATGAGCAGTCTTGGCTCCAGGCCTTTCTTGGCAGAGCTGTTTAGTTTTAGTATTTTTCCTTGTAGTGCAAGGTATGGCTCTGGTTATCTGGCTCTGCTTAGCTAACTGCTGATGATTTTTCCATCTAAATAATAGCATGACAATGAAGAAATTGATTAATAATCTGAGAGGTGATGGATTAGGTCATGGGGAATGCTGTGCGGCTGTAAGCATGAAGAGCAAAAAATAAATAAAAATACCAATTTCAGTTTAAACAAGAGCTAGTTTAAAAAATTTAAACTGCAAATCTTATGGCGCTCCCATGACAAGTTCTAGCCCTCCATCTTATACTTTTATTGTCATGGGGAATAAAATGAAGGAAAATAACATGAAATCGACTTTTTCTTTACTAGTTCCATCTTCAAATCAGCCTGGTGGGGATCATGCTCCTACTTTGGAAACTAATTTGAGTTCAACACTGTTGGGAATTTTGACAGTTTGCTATGCCTTAGTGAAATATATTGAAAATTTAGCAGATTTAGCAAACATCTTCTGTTCAAAGAGCAAAAAGGCTACAAATGCAAAGGCTGTTAACAAACTGTGAAAAAATGTGAACTTCCATTAAAAAAAAAAAAAAAGAAAAAAAAAAGCTTGTTAAACACTTTGAAGGCTTTTAATCCTATGTGCCAGGACCCAGCTTCCTGAATGAAATAGCCACTGCAGCACTTGGTGGAGAATATCTTTGTTCCTTGTCAGGCATGTTGCAACTCTGATGTTCAGAGACTTATTTAAATCTCTTTTCCTATATTTTTGGATGTATCATTTTTTGATGTCACAACTGGTCTAATATAATATGTTATCATGAATGGGAATGTTTTCTGGGGGTAATCTGTCATTTCAGACCATTTTTCAATGCTGTATTTCATATTCTGGTCTTGGTGAAGGAATTGGAAATGCTTAGGTGGCTTAAGCATGATCTGTCTTTGGAACTTGATCAGTTACAAGTCAGTAAAAAACTTGAGATCCTGACATTGGCAAGTTGTACAAATTCTTTACTCTTGTGTTCTCAGTTAATTTTCTTTTAATTTTGAAGGCTATCAGCTACTTTTCTTTGAAGGTCGTTTTTTAGCACATCAGAATCTCATCCACCACTGGTTGGTTCAGAAAAGCTCACCCCTTTCCAGAGCTAAGTGTGAAATCTGCTTTGTGATAAATATCTGATGGTGCGGAAGCACTGGGCTTGCTCCCGAGCTAAATTCATTTGTAATGCACCAAAACACCTGCCTCTGTGTCATCACAAAAGCAGCTCCCTATTGTAAAGTACAATTCACTCTCACAGGCAAGATTCAGATTCCCTTTTTCCCCACTCTGCAGGAGAGGAACAGATGTCCTTAGCAGCTGAAAGGAGCTTCCTCCCTCTTCATCCACCCAGCTTATATTTCCAAGTCATGAGACCTAAAACTCTTCAGAGTCCATTGGAGAGGGTTTGTTTCCATGACACCAGTCCCTTCCCACAGCCCTCAATGCTCAGGATATTTATTTTACATGACACCTGTGGACTGGAAGTGACAGATTTACATTAGCACTGTACTCAGGATCTCTAAATATTCAGCCCAGCCATTACCACGGTGGATGCCTCTGGACCAGCAGTAGAACACATTAATGGGACACAGACACAGCTTCACACCTTCCCACCTGTCCGGTCCACCCCATCAACAAATGGGTTTTGGTCACTTTAAGGGCCAGAGCAGACACTCTGCTCTTTTCCCAAATGCTGGACAGTGTCTTTGATCCTGTGATGTTAGACACTGATTAGAGGGATGACCACCTTGCAAACAGGAATTACAATTGCTGCTGTTGCAGAATGCAATGGTAAGATTTCAGGAAGAAGTGCAACAAGAGAGATAAGTCAAGGCAGGACAAGTATCTGTAAAAGTGCTGTGTAACAACTCAAAGACTTGTAAAACTTTGGGCTTAAGATGTGTCCAACTTTCTTGTTGATCTCCTTTAAGTTTGAATGAAGAATGACAGTCAGTTACAAAAGACTGAAAAGTCATCATCTTATAAATGTATTTGCTGTAAATGGTGAGTCTCTCTTTGTTCAGCATTGAAATTCAAGTGCAGCAAATATTCAAAGTAAAATAGAATAAAACAAAGCTTACCTGAAGAGGCTGAAGAATCAAAAGTACTTCTGTCCTTCCTATTTGTCTTGAAGGGCTGAATGTCCTTTTCCCTGTAAGTTCCAAAGCCTTCAAAGCTTCTTCTTTTATTCCCACTTGCATCATTGTCCCGCTTCTCACTTGAGGAATTTATTTCACCAAACATGTCCAGGGACTCTGACCTTCCATTACTCTCAGTATTACCAGAGTATCTCTTTGTGCAAGAGTCAATGGGATCACCGCTTGAGTCGCTTTTATCTTTATTCTGTGACCACTGCTGGGCATCAGAAAGTGATAGCGTAGACAGCGTATCCACTTCAAAGTTACTCTTTGAGCCTTTGTGCCCGGTTTCACAATGCTGGTGCTTCTGCTTCTCCTTGTGCTTGCTCTTCTCGTTGAGCAAGGACAGGTCTTTGTCTGAGCCACTCAGCCTCTCGTTGATGGCGTGGCTGGAGAAGCCAGTGGACTTGCTAGCAAAGAGACCGCTCAGATCCTCGTGAGTCCCCAGTATCCGCTCGTCCTTATGCTTGTGCTTGTGTTTGTGTTTCCTCTTGTGAAGTCGGCCACTTGAAAGGCTTGTTCCTCCAACCTTCGGAGGGGCCAGGGAGGACTGCATGTCTCCAAGGCCCATTCCCACAGGGGTTTGCAGGTGCACTCCGTGTTTTGCTTTGTGTTTGGCAGTGGTGGACATCTTCATGTGAGAGCTTGCATGGAATTGGGGTGGGGGCACGGTAGGTCTCATAAATGGGGAAGCCGCTCCAAGCGTGTGAGACAGGTACAAAGGAGCTGGGTACTGACCGTAGTAACCAAGATTCATCATAGGCATTGATGTGTAAGGCATTCCATAGGGTGCATAGTAACTCCCACTGGGAATAGGGTAACCGAACCCTTGTAAAAAAGGCACCTTTGTCATGGTGTCATTGGTTTTGGCAGGTCTACCACGCTTCTTCTTAGACTTCATATCAGAGGTCCTGCGAAGATAGAGCAATGGGTCGTACTGGATATATGGCACAGGGTAGTAGTGATCAAAATTAATCCTGAAGATGCTGGGATATGGATTTTCATGATAAAATGTATAACTTCTATGGGAAATCCTGAACACTTGAAACTTATTGATGAGTTCCTCAAGGTCTGCCAGAAACTGGAGGTCATCTCTGTTCTGCAGGCTTTTCCTTTTCCTCTTGTGCTTTGGCTTTTTAATACTTTCGTGAGAGAGAAAGTTATCCACAATGAGATGCTTCTGCCGGTGACCATGCCTGTTCTTTGTGCTGGTGTCAGATGGGATAGCCTCTGGATTGTCCAGGGTGCAGAAATCAAAGGAGTATCTCCGGCGGGATTCTGAGCTTTTCTCGGCTTGGTCAGAGGTACTGTTGTTGTCTGTACCTATCCCACTGTCACTCGGGATGGTCTCCTCACTGTGAGACTCGCTCACTGGCGACAGCGTGACTTCTTTCAGAGAACCTATTTCACAGAGGTGAGAAGGAGAATTAGCCATTAGCCTGGGCGGAGACAGCTTCCAAGTTCCACTGTGCATTCCTTTCTGGGTTTTTGTAGGAAGAGCACTGATAGGTTGAAGATTTGGCATAGTTTTTAACTCTGAAAAATTAGTTTCAGTGCTTGCAGGGCTGAGGTTGCCGTTGATCCCCACTAATTGCGTTGAAAGCGGATGAATAGCTGCTGGTGACGATGCCACAAGTGACTGCAGGTTGGAAGGCACTGCTGGGTTTTCTGGCTGGCTGGAAACAGGCCTTGAGTGCTTGATGGCTGTCTTAGGTTCTTCTGGCTGAGCCTGCAGCTCTGCCCTTGGCTTTCTGCCCCGTTTTTTACCAATGTAGATAGTCCCCCTCTTGCTGACATTGATCTGCTTCCCTAGCCTGGCATCAATGGTGGTCGGCCCAGCACTAGATGGTGGCTGGACTTTTGCTTTCAGAGCTATGCTGCTGGAGCAGGAGGACAAGATCTGATTGAGAATGTTCTTCCTCTTGAGGGTTTTCATTTTATTAATGGTCTTGATGGTCTTCTTATCCAAGACCCCAAGTTTCCCGACTTTTTTGTGAAATTTGAGTTCACTGATGGATTTGTCCTCTCCTGGAACCATCTGGGCAAACTTGGCCAGATTCCTTCTCCTCTTCCTTTTCTTTGTTCCTGGAAATTCACGATTGATTGGGCTCACTGGGCTGGTGGAGGTCCCCTCGTGGATGGTTTCAACAGTGAGCAAAGGCTGTTTCTTTGGTCGTCCTCTTTTTTTCTTGACAGGTGTGATCACAGTAAGACTGTCTGTATTGGTGTACAGAGGGCTGGATGGTGTGATGGGATAGGCTGAAGGAGGCTCCACCATCAGCTTCTCAGACGTCGTCAGGGAGGTCTCCCGAATAATAGGTTTAGGTTTGCTGCAGGTCCACCGACGCTTAGCTGCATGTTTGGGGTGCTGGATGTCAGGTAACTTGCCAGCTGTGGAAAGATTGGTGGGGAGGAGAGTGGATGTCACAGGTAGAGGTTTTCTGGGTCGGGCAGCGCTGTTGGGGGACACTTTGTCTGTGAACACACCGCTGTCAATTGCTACTAAGGGGGACTCATTTTCAATCACTTTCCCTGGCTTTGTGGCTCGAAGATCTTTTTTACTCCCCTCTGGTTGAGAGCTGGTCCTGTTTGCCATTTCACTGCTCAAAGCAAGCACGGAAGGCAGGCTTTTCTCCTGGATAGTTTTCTCTATGGAGGATTTAATGGATTGCCTCTTTTTCCTTTTGTGGCCAGACGCATCTGTTGTCGGAGACTTTATTGGGATAGTAATTCGCACGTGATTGGTGTCACTTTCACAAGTGACGGCAGAAACGGGATTCTGCTTCGAGGGTGACATATCCAACATGCTGTCCATCGTGTAAGACTCCTTTTTCCCTTCCATGCTGTCATGGGATTTGCTGTCAAACGCTTTCTGAGCACTCTTTACCCACTCCATATCTGTGGTTTGCATGGTTTGGCTCATCAAGTCCTTCTTGCTGGACTTCTTCTTCATACTTCCAGCGGGCTGATCGGGGGCCTCCAGCTGCACAGCTCCCTCTTGATCTCCAAGAGGCAAAAGCCCATTGCACTCGGAGGCACTGCTGGGCTGGGTGGCCGTGCTGATGCTGTTGGGTGATGGGACTGTGCTGCAAATTGCCAGCTCCTTACTACTGACCGACAGCTGCCCCCACGAGCTGCTGCTGCTGCTGCTGCTGCTGCAGGACTTCTTGGCCTGGGACTTGCTGTAGGAAACTCCTGGCTCCAGAGCAGAGACCTTGGTGGCACTAATTGCTTCTCTGCTGGGCTCTGTGTTGATGAAGCAGCTCTGAGAAGCAGGTCCAGTGTCGGAGCTTGCTGACCAGTCAAGGTGGTGCTGGTTGCTACTTTTCTGCTGGTGTTTTGATTTTAAGGTGTCACTGGTGAAGTCTTGTTGGAGGCCTGGATCATAGTGCAGAGCAGAATGTTTTTGTGGCCTGTCATAAACCTGGAAGGGAGCAGAAAATAAACAGGAAAAAATAAAATTAGTTTAGCAGCCCATTCATAACCACTGGTTGCAGCTCTTTATTTATGCAGTGAATAACAACAATGACTTTGTAAGAGTTAGAAACCTTTATAAAATCTTCTTATACTTGAGCCAAATTTGCATTTAGATTTCATGCACAGTAAACAAGTTTTGTTTGGTTTCCCTACTCTAAAAACAGTGGAACTATTTCTATAAATGCAAAATTACTAAGGGAACATAGTCTATTGATTTTTAATTTAAAACACAAGTGAAATATCCCCTTTCAATGGATGAATGGT
The DNA here is from genome assembly GCF_035770615.1 of Melospiza melodia melodia. Classification (NCBI taxonomy): domain Eukaryota; kingdom Metazoa; phylum Chordata; class Aves; order Passeriformes; family Passerellidae; genus Melospiza; species Melospiza melodia. The sequence continues at coordinate 3,057,105 of NC_086226.1, forward strand.
GCAACTCAACCTCCTGGTGAGAATGCCTTTTTCCTGAAAAATAATCACTCACAGAACTTGAGGCTCAACAGCAGCAATTAAACTCATTATTGTAAACAGGAAAACTGCAAAATTATCTTGGAAGTTGTAACAAACAAGAGGAAAACGCATGGGTCCACTTCCCTGAGAAGACAGATTCTGCAAAGATTTACTTGAATTTCCACATGGAAGCCATCCCTGCATACTTAGTGCTTAAAATCATATGCATAGCGTCAAGTGTGTGAGGCACACTTGGCAGGTTCAAGATTTGCATTACTCCCTTTCCATTTTAAAACTCTGCTATTTGCAATGTTGGTGAGAGATATTTTCAACATGATTTCTACTCTGACAGGAGCTCTTCAAGCCACAGAGGTTACAGCAAGGGCAGAATTATGCTGAAGTCTCTTACAGAGCAAAAGAAACTCTACTGTTTTTCTCTTGGTGGGCCTTCAGCTAAAAAAAAAATGTTTACTTCAGCTGTAACTTTTTCCTTTTAAAGAAAAAGTATCTATCTATTTGTTTTTTTACTTTCTTTGGTTGATCTGTTTTGGGGTTTTTTCTTGACTTTGCAGCTTTATTTTGTAAAGCTCTGAGTCAGACCATACAACTGCTTTTGCACAAACTACTGACACTGTTGGGAATGTCAAATAAATGGTGAGACTGAAAATAAAAACAAAACCAAGGAAAGAAAAGTAGATAATAAATACAGTGTGTCTTGTGTTCCTTACAAACACCCTGTTACAATTAAACTTCTCTCAGTAGCCCATTAGATCCCCCTTTGGGGTGTTTGCAACACAAATTTTGGGGCAAGCAGGCAAAAGGGAATAAGAGGCCTCTGAGCTGGGAAAATTAGGCATTCCTAGTTCTGAGCAACTTCAGAGAAGTTTGAAAAGACAGCCCCAAGCCCCTGGCACATTATTTAGTGGCCACTAAACATGCACATTATTGACAAATTGATGCTGAGCTATCTTTCATGCCCATATAAATATAGACATGTGGCTTTTTTGGAATAGACAATAATGATGAAGTTGTTCTGGTCCATTGTCTGAGCAGCAATCAGGGAGTCTTAAATCCTGTGGATAGTTCAGCTGTCACACACATGGACCAGCCATGCTCAGGGAAAACAGAGATTTCCAGGAATTGTGGAGTGAGAGAGCGAAAGCATGCAGCTGTGGTGGAGCTGCAGATGTCGTGGGTGAGCGACACCCGGTTTCCTCAGCCTGAGAAAAGAGCTGAAAAGAGCCATTCCTTGGGGAATGAATCCTTCTCCTCCTCTTCCTCACAGTGGCCTCCCACACACGAGCCCTGCAGCACACAGAGGACACAACCCACACTGATGCCCTCCTTCAGAACAGGGGGCCCATCCACTTCCATATCTTGAGATGGGTCCAGGGAGGGGACACCAGCAGCACCAGCACTGGAGTTTTACAGCTTGTTTTATTTTAATTATTTTAAACTGATCCCAGAGCTCCTGAGACCCATTTTGCCTGGGCCACTGGGGCTTCTCCCACTAGGCTGGGTGTCCTGGCACAAGGAGGTGGGCAGGCCATGCCCTGGTGATGTCCCAGGGCGAGATGGCTGTGCTTCACTCCAGCCTCACAGAAAACCTCATCTCCCCAAGGTACTGCAACTCATGATGGGAAGAAGTCCTGGAAATGCTGGGCTGAGGCCCCTCTCGGGCCCCAGCACCCACACTGAGGCAAGGCCAGGCTGTTCCTGAACAGATCCCTGCAGCCAAGCCAGCTTCTTACACCCACGTTACTTCCAAGTGCTGAGCTGTGAAACTAAATGACCTGAAACATTTCATTTGGAAGAGAAAAAAAAAAAAAAAGAAACAAAAATAAGAAGGAAGGTTACAGCAGGGAACAAAAAAACATCGCACTCTGGCAACATCCTATTCCCTCCATATCTATCACAGACATGGAGATCCATGGCCTAGAAGGAGCAATAATCTCTGATCTGTATTTTAAGGCAGTTAATAAGGGCTCAGAATGGAGAGGCCAACTATAGATCAGCAATGAATGCTGATATATGGGCTTGGCTCCTCCAGCCCCATTTCTTTGGCCTGTACATTACACAGTGATGATGCAACTCCCAGCACATCCCCAGTGATAGCCCTGTCATTGCTCCAGCAGCACAGGCCACCACCACATCGATCTTAAAATTCATGAGGAAGATATGCCTATCTCATCAAAGGTGCCAGCTCTGGAGGCATTTAATCACGCAGATAAGCACTCCAATTTCAACAGGCCTTCAAAAAATGACCGGTCTGCAGGATCAGGGGACTCCATTTCCTACGCTGGATGTCAGAACTATATATCTGCCCAAGCACATTACAGTCTGCTGGGTTTCCTCATGAAACTTCTTCCAGCGAAATGTTTATTGGCTCTGCCTTGCCAGACACATCCACACCACCCAAAAATAATTCCTCTGCAGCACAGTGACTAGAGACAGTTTTGCTGCAGCAGGTTGGGTTTCAGGGGCTGAAATGGGTATGTGGGGACTGTTTACCTAAAAGCACTACTAAATTAGTTGAAAGTAATGTGGCCAAGCGTATTTTATATCCCATGTATCCATCTGTGTTGCTGTTTGATCCCATTGGTCCTAATGCTTAGGCCTCAATTCTCCCTGCTGTGTGAGCACCATCCCAAAAAGCCAACAAGGCCTAGCTCAGCCACGCCAAGACTCTGCTAAGCAGACAGAGATGTCAGACCTGTCAGGATGGTAAGGGAATCTTAAGAAACTGATATCTTGATACCTTTCACCCAAATTCTTTACTTTATTTGTCAGTAAGTATGTAATATACTCCAGCTCCATGGGGCTGTTGGCTCAAATAGAGTTCCTGTGGCAGCCAGCCGAGGCCAGCATAAAGAATAGTGAGCTTTTTTTTCATGAAAACAGAAGGATTTATCTTTATTTACTTTTTAGTTTATGAGACCCTAAAAATGCTTCAAACTTCAGTGCTGGCCTCTGCTTGTCATTTGCCCTTTCATTAAATGGGATTTTCTTCCACAGCCAACTTTTCTGCACTCAGAGTCTGCTCCTTCTTCTTTTGGGGAAGTAGAAGTGTAAATTAACTCATGTAATTTTACTACAACTCAGCATAGTTGGTCAATATGTCCCTTCATATACAGTTTACTGTATATGGATGTTTTTAGTAGGTCAAATAATCCCAACTTTCCTTTAAAGAAAGCAAAATACAACAAAAAGAAGATGATAGCTTTTGTAACTGCAGAAAGGCTTGAGCAACCTGATCCAGCACATGTCTAAACCTTAGACTATAAGAATAAGACTACAATCCTCTTATTAGTAGAATAAGATTAGCATCCTCTTATTAGTGGAGTACGATTTGCATGACAAACTGGTGAGTTTCAGGCCTCAGCTTGGGCAGTGGTGGGCAGACTGAGAGCAGGACAGATCTCATCCACTGTCCACAGAGAAGAGGTTTTATGCTGTGTGTTCTATGCTGTCCCTCCAGTCCTGTGCAGCCCTGCACCTGCAGATGTGATTAGTCCACAAAACAGTTTTATTCTGGTATGCAGTCCTTGCAGCTGAGGAGATGATGCTGAACCAGTCCCAGGAGGGGCAGCACCCTGCTCTGCAGGGAGTACCCAGCAGCAGAATCCATCCCCCAGGGACTCTTTGAGGATGCTTCAGTCTGCACACTCATTCTCACATGCTGCTTCCAATCCAAATGCAAAGACTGGGGGCAAATGACAACAACAAAATCAATGGTCTGGTAATACAGCAACAATGATTATAAAAAAAAATCCAAATTAAAAAAATAAAATATAAAAAATATGATAAAAATATACATTTAGAAAACCCAACACCTGAAAAAAAAAAATCTGTGTGCTTAAAGGGATGTTTCCCTCCTACTCCAAATGCACCTTTTTTAGGAGGTAACACACATAAAGCTTGTCAAGAATCTGGCTTGCAAATCAAAGTTAATACTACAACGCCCCCTCTTTAAATCATTCGCAGATCCATCTGTGTAATGGCTCCTCAAGTGTAATTCCCTATTAAGAGGCTTTATCTGGAGAGATAAGCAGCTGGTTCCCATGTCACTAATTGCTGTCTGCTGTGATTTTAAAACATCTGCACCATTGTGCTCTTCATTTTCATATTCTAATCACCCTGAAACTTGAAAAAGGTACATCATTGATTGTTTCTGTGGGTTAATTAGTACACAGTCTCCTTGTAGAGACAATTTAAAGGCAGTCAGAACCTCAATCAGCAAGTTTGTTTTAAAAATTAATAACATCAGGAGCGTCTGTGGGGATTGGCATCCACAGTGACACATCAGTGTGCTCGGAGGACATGCCATCCTTTGTTATCTTCTTCACAGGGATGGAAACAAAATTGAAAAAAAAAAAGAAAAAGAAAAAAGAAAAGAAGAGGAGGAAAGTCTTCCCTAAAAGCATTATGTCACTTACAACAGGCTATTGGTGAGTCCTCTCTTTTATCTCAGGGCCACCCCTGCCTCACCAGCAAGAGCAAATCTGAACAAATCAAAACATCACATAAAACCTCTGTGTGGTCTAGGAACTTGCAAGCATTTTTTGGTGTCAATTTTGCCACTTAGGAGCTGGTATCTCATTGGAAATCCATGGGGTGAACCTGTGATCTACGGGGGCACTTGCTCTGCTTTGCCTCCTGAGCTGGAAAGGTGCTGGATCCCCTGGCGCTGTCTCCTAACCAGGCAGAGGAGGGTTTTACCTCAGGCACAGCAGTTTGCTGTGGCACAGATGCTTCATGCAGAAGACAGGACCATCCCCGTACCCAGCCAGCTCAGAGGGAAGGCAGGCCTGAATTCAGAGCTGCTTAACTTGGGTTTATACCCAAAAGTACTCCAGACAATCCTGGTAACAGAGCTTTGGAGTCTAGCAAACTGTCAGCCTGAGATGCTCCAGGCTGAATGAATAAATCTGCAGGCACTGACTGAAAATGTAGTTGGCATTCTGAAAAATCATTCTCTGTTCTTGTCCTGAGTTCCTAAAAACTGGAGAAGCTCCAAATTATTTGTTCCCCTTGAAAAAGCTTTCTCTTTAGTTTCTGCTTCCTAGACATGCATGAACACATGTTGCTAGAGAAGAAAAAACCCTTTGAAAGAAAGAAAAAACTGAGATTTCTAGCTCCAACACATGAATAAATAATCCTGGCTCAGCTCATACTTTTGCTCAAAATTGAGCATTTCCCCTTGTGTCCCAATGGGACAGCTGTAAACTGCTCACTTGCAGGCTCTAATCAGAGCTACAGGTTGGAGGTATTTCATGTCTTTTGGTGAGTGCACTGAGCTTTCCCAGGGCAGAATTACTCTGTAAATAAAAGATGCCAAGTGGAGGAGACAGCAGGCTCAGGCAAATATAACTCTGGCCTGATGACTTACAGGTTGAGCAGTCATGGACATGAGGTGTCAGGAGCCTGTGATCAAGTCAAGTTAGTTCATAACTTCGAGTCTCTGAAATGGTATTGGGAAATTCTTCAGGTCCTCAGTAACTCCAGCCATGGATGAGGGATATAAACCAGAAAAGGACACTTTCTGAAACCACAAACAGTGGAGTCTGCTGAGGAACTCCACTGAATCTAGCTCAAAACTGATGTAAGGGATTTAATTAAAAGTGATACACCTATAGAAAACATATCAGCAACAGTAACAAAAAATTAATTGCCATGTTTCCAAAATAGGGCATTTTCCAGATTACAGTCCTGAATTTGTCACTCACGGAGTTTACTCCTTCTGCAGCTCCCAGGGTCTCAAAGAGCACAAAGCCCAAACAGCCATCACACTCAGGAGTGTGGATTACAGAATCAGAGAACAGTTTGGGTTAGAAGGGATCTTGAAGATAATCTAGTTCCAACCCCTGAACATTCATTTGACGTACAAAGAGAGGCAGGAATTAATGCAAAAATGCCCAGGAGAGCACAACACAGCATGGGGTGGGAGTGGGTTAATTAAAAGCCAAGCAGCAACTCTTTGTGTCCATTCACCAAACAAAACATCCCAGACCGTGGAGTGTGTTTGTGTGATTGTGTCAATACAGAGAAGCTGAAGTTCAGGCTTTGGCATCATGATTGCTTTGAGAATACCTTGTCTAAAGCACTTATTCAAGGAAGAGACAAATCAATGCAGAGATTACTGAACAGTACAAAGATGCTCACATGGTTGCGAATTGTAATTTTTCATGCATTCCTGGTAAAGCGTCTTGATTTTCTAAGTAATTCAGAAATTCCAAAGTTATTCCAAATTCATTATGCTACCAGCTTTAAACTGAATAATTTGCACACTGTTTCAATCTGCTGCTGCTTTGCAGACACTTCTATTTTCCACATGGAGGGATTGAGGATTTTATTTTGTCAAATTGCAGCAACATGTTGAATTTATAAAGGTAGGATTTGGCGCTGCAGGCTGTTCTGCTCCTTACTGGTGGAATAGACCCATCTCTACACATATTTTCTCTATCAAATGTTTAAACAACCCTGTGCTTTTCAGAGCTTTGTATTAAGCACCGAGTCTGGGAAAACTCTAAACAATGGGATTTTTCTGTCATCTCTAACAAAGAACCCATCATCGCCAACACAACAATGCAGTTTAAATATCGTATTTAACCACAACACTGTTTGCCACCTCGGTTTAGGCAGCTGGGAGAGAACAACTGGGCACCAGCTAAGGTGGATACAACAGGACTCATACAATTTTCCCCATTCAGCTGCTGAGATCACCCTGGTTTGTCCTTGTTTGGCCTCAAGCCAGTGCAAGGATTTTTAGGCAGGTGTTTCAGACATCACATCCACAAAGCCAGGGCTTGCAGAGCAAGGCACCTTTGCTGAGCTGAGTGCTTTCATTTGTTCAAAACCCTTGCAAATGAACTTAACTGCCTGCAGGAGTGATATTAAGGCTTTATTATTCGTATATAAAACATACTTCCATCCCTTCAGGAATGGTTAATTCTGTGGAGTTCAGCCTGCTCTCACCAGTGTGTCGCTATGATGTTGCTTGTCCAATTTTCTACCTCATCTTGCTCTTCCACTTTGTAATTTCAAACTGTACAGGACAATGCACATGTGTACAGTGGCTCAGCCGAAATAAAACAGCAGAAGGATCCCAGGACAGACTGGGACCTGCAGAAATTGGAGCAGTAAGGGTACTAATCTCTGAAAGACTTGTGGTGTTTTCTAGGATGTTAATCCCAGAACCCCAAAATGGCAGAATGGGGTGAGTTGGAAGGGACCCAAAAGGATCAAACTCCTGCCCCTGTACAGGACACCCCAACAATCCCTCCCTGTGCCTGGGAGCATTGTAGAAACTCTTGTTGAGGTCTGTCAGGTTTGGTGCTGTGACCACTCCCTGGGGAGCTGTTCCAGTTCCCAGCCACCTCTGGGTGAAGAGCCTTTCCTGATGTCCAACCTAAACCTCCCCTGACTCAGCCTCAGGCCATTCCCTCCGGTCCTGTCACTAGTCACAGAGCAGAGATCAGAGATCCTGCCCTTCCTCTTCCCTTTATGAGGAAGCTGTAACTGCCCTGGGGTCTGACCTGTGTCTCCTCCAGCCAAACAGACCAACTGACCTCAGCTGATCCCCATGTGGCTTCCCCTCAAGGCCCTTCACCATCTCAGCATGTCTGAGATTGCTAAACTGGAAATAAGGATGTGAACAGCTGTGCACTTTAAATTTCTGCTGTAATTTTTAAAAGCCTGCAGCTCTTAATTTGCATTGAAAGGTTTATTTTATCCTTCATTTAATATAGGAATTTCAGCATTACCTTGAATACTCTTTTTTTTTTTTTTTTTTTTTTTTTTTTTCTTTTTTTTTTTTTTTTTTTTTTTTTTCTGAGGGATGGGAGAAATATAAATGGCTTTTCCATCGAGGACAGTGATTCTTTCCACTAGAGTTAAATAATTTGATTATAAATTGAGTCCTTAAATGTCAAGGAGATGCTGAATTCACCTGAAAACAGGCATTTGGGGAAGCTCATAAAAGCTGTGAGCTGCAGTCAGTTAGCTCATCATTCTTGTAGCATGCACTTCATTTAGCAGTTACTGACCGCCAGATTAATTCTTCCAAAGCATCCTGATTGCAGCTAAGGTCTAGCATGAAGCACTAAATGTGCAACAGCATTGGCAAAAAGTCCAGAAATCTGCCAGAACATCTATCAGGAACAGCTGGGTTATAAACCCTTTGAAAATTTGCAGGACAGGTCAAATACTCAGTGTCTCCTGACTTCCCTGAATGAAGATCTGAGTCCTGTTCCATGGATTCAGTGAGAGCATCACTTGTGCCTTCAGCAAATTCACTGTGAAAAGATGAACTCCACCGACCTGAACCAAAACGTGGGAGGTTCCTTCCCTTTGCAAAGTCTGCCTAGGGAGGTCATGGGTGGTGAATTTCTGGCTCTGTTGGGCACACACCAAAGAGCCACTGCTCTTTGTGCAGAGCCAGTGGGTGCTGTGGGGTGTACACATCCAGAGGCAGGATGTGCTCTGGACCTTCCCAAAAACCTGGTCTCAGATCAGACTGCAAAGTGGGATTCTGCTTTGTTTTCACCAGTGAAATCCTGCCTTTCTGACAGAAGGGAATAGGAACACTCTCATCTTCCCTTGCAGGGCTTATAACAGTCCAAGCAGACATGAAGTGGAACCTATTCCATTTGCAAAAGGCACAGAATGAGTGAGGCTTCAGGAGACTTATGCTCCAGTTTCCCCATAACATGTGACTATTTTTCATCATTGTTACCTTATAAAATGTGGTCCCTCTCCCCTTTTCCCTAGACACCCAGGAAGTGATGGCTGGGGAAATTTACTTGCACACCTTGAAGAGGCCAAAGCAGGGCAGACATCTCTGTTTCTGCACTAGAGATGATGCCCCTGTGACTCAGTTGTTGAAGACTTTTTGCTTCGATCAGGGGATTTTAAATCCATAGGAACTTCAAGGAATGATGGAAGACAGGTTTGGAGAAGGATGCTCACGGGGACTCCTGGGTCATGGACATGTGGGAATAAAAATGCTCAGCTGCAAGTCCTCTTTCAAGACCATAGAAGGGGTGATTTTGGGCAGCTGCAAAATCACAAGCTGCCCTGGCTGAATCTGACTGCTCTCCTAAAGGAATCAATTTTGCCATCCTCTGGATCTGGCTCCCTGCAGATAACTCTGCCATACAGATGTTTTTGCAGGTTCCTCACCACACCCGTGGCCAAGTCTTTCCCAGTAGAGGAAATTTAACCAGGCTTGTAATAAGGTACTGGAGAAAAAAAAAAAAAAAAAAAACAAAAACAAAATGGTGACATAAAATGTCTCTCTGGTGGTGCTAGTGGGTGTGATGGTGATAGGTACTGCATTTTTGGGACATTGCTGTGCTTTTCCTGAATGGCACCTATCTCTGCTTTGATGTTCATCCCTCATCTCTCCTTCCTCCCCTCCCTCCCCAACTATGACAAAATCACCTTTACTAATAAACCTCCAGTTCAAATAGCAGGTTTTATTTAGTGTGCTATAAAAACAGTAATTTCTCAGATCATAAAAAGGGCTCAACTGGACTGCATCATTTTGCTGAAGTGAGTTTTCTGGTGGAGTGATTCTCTCTTCTAAATGCCACAGTCCCCCACTACCAGTATTTATGTACCAAAATAAAATGCAATTTTCTGTATTTTATTAAGTGTGAATCTCCGGTGCAAATCCATTTGGGAGATGATCCCAAGATTTAATTGTCCTTTGCTTTTATACTTTTAAGATATTTTCAAGATTTTTCACAGTATCACCAGGCTAAATACAGTTTTATTAAGGTACAACAGCATCACTTTAAGGCTCTGACCAAGTTTAGGTTTGTCTTCTACACATATAAATCCACAGCAGCACAGAGCATAAAAAGAAAGAGCAGGGAGCTGTGATCTAGAAAGGAAGATTGCAAAACACCCTGAGCACAGCTCAGTGCTTAAATGACCTCCAAACCCTCTCTAGTTTCTCACCCAACAAATCAGGTGTAAAATGGAGCCCTGAGTCTCACACCCACCAGGCTAAAATGACCTCCTATGAAGTGTTTTAATATAAATATAAAGTGTTTTAATATAAAACACTGTGAAGTGTTTTAATATAAATTAAAACCTATGAAGTGTTTTAATATAAATTCAGGCCTGGGATTAGCATCCAGAGCAGAACTGGCATCAGGAGAGCATCTGGGTAAAAAGTGGCCTATCCCATGCTGAGAATCTGCTCTGGAGAAACCCTTACAGCCCTGGACCTGTGCACAAATGCATGATTTCTGTGCACACATCCACTTGGGACTGGCATCAGACCAGGCAGAGCCATGGTGTGCTTCCACCAGCACCTCAGAGCTTTGCCCTTTTAATTGCCTTTGTTCTAGTAACTCACTTAGCCACATTTCTTTTCTCTATACATGTTGATGAAGCAAAACTATTCCCAGCCCTGCTATTGCTTCCTGCTAAATGCTGACTGCGTGCTTGACTTGAGTCAGTCTATAAAAACACTGGCACTGAAGGTACAGCCTCCAATCCAAGGAGCTTGGCAAACAGGGTAAATCACAAGCAGCAGGACTCATTTTAGATATCAAAGTGCACTTGCCCATTGTTAAGGGAGGGAAGCTCTGCCTCTTTTTTACAAAATTTACTTATTTTGGAGGATTGGAATTGGAAGAGTTTGGCAGAATGTGTTTCCAAGAGTTGGTTGAGGAGAGAGGGAGACTGGCCAGAGCAGAGGTGAATCTGGTGTTAGAAGTGTCTGAGGTACACATGAAAGGGAATAAAAATACATGGGGACAGCAGGGCCACAGAAGGTCCTTAGTTTAGCAGAGACACTGCTAAACTGACATGACAAACATGGCTCAAACTTTAGGAGGGTGTGTAAATAATCATGAGAGCACCTTATCACAGAAATCAATGGGTTGTCTAGACCTGGGAGTTTCTTTTTAAAACTAGGCTGGGTGTTTTCCTGACAGCTATTGGACTTGGAACAGGAATACATTTAGGCAAATCCCCTGGTATGAGTCATGCAGGAGGTTTGACTAAGTGGTTCTTTCTAGTCTTAAAAATCTGTGACTATATAACCTCTCTAAATCCTCCAGTGTTTTGTCCAACCTGGTGTTAAGCAATTCCAGCAATGTATCTTCAGCCTCTTCTTCTGGGAGTCTATATCCCAGCACAATAAATCTCACTGTTCAGAGTCTCTTCTCCCTTCCCCTGGAACCATTTCCATCCCTAGACATACCTCAGTTCTGGATTCATCCCAACAGTTCCTCCTCATCCTTGGACCAAAAAGAATATTTCACATTTTTAAACAATTCATTTTGCTTGCCATATCCCCTGCTGCTGTAAAGCACTGTGTCCCACGGGTAAGACAGAGCTGATTTACTAGGAATGGCCTTTTTTGTCCTGGCAAACCCAGTGAGATGTGGTTCCCCCTGGAATAAAAGATGGGCAGTGTTGTACCACACTTCATACTGCAATGATGAGAGGTGCCAAAATCCACCAGTTCAACACTCTCAGGCCACCAGTCTGGCACAGGGAAAGTCACTGTGATTTCTGCTGCCATTCCTCTAACGTGGCTGAGCATGGGCTTTTGAGAGGCAAATCTGTGTGAAATATTCCTCCAGACTGACTCTGTCCTGGCCAGATAGCTGAGATTTGGCTCTGAGCTTTTAAAAGGAGGCACTGAGGATCACCTGATCTGGATTCAAGCCTCAAAGATGTCTCTAAAACACTGCAAAACCAAAACATGCTGGGTGCGAAGAGTGAAGAACCCTGGAGTCAGTTTTAGACATTGGCCACATTTTTTCCTCTTTTTCTTTGTTTTTTTAATTTTTTTTTCATTTTCTCCCCCCCCCCCCCCCGCCCCCCCCAGTTTTAAAAATAGAAGAACATATTGAATTGGTCTTTTCTGGTTTAAATTTCTCTGCTCTTCTGTATGCTGCATCACAGTCTCAAAACATGAGCCCAAATGCAGAACTCTGAACAGTTGGAGACCTCTGCCTCAATCCAAATGTCACAGTTGGTGTTCTGAAGGGTGTTTTGGGGAGATTTTTTGGGTGTGCGGGGAGGAAAAAAGAGCAAAAGCTAAATCCCAAACCACTGTACAAAAGGGATACATATGTTGAAGTCACTGTTGCAAAAACTACTCAGTGACTGTTTTAAAGATCCTTATTTAAAAATCTATTTTATTCTAAGTATTTACCAGATACTCAGTAGTTATTATTTTTTCCCCTCTGTGTTTTTCCCCCTTTGTTTTGCTTTCCACCAGACAATACACACAGTTCTGCGTAGTCCCCCTTTAAGAATTTCTCTCAAGGATACACAGATATCTATTTTCTGGTACCAGACACAACAACCTTGTGAAATCAGGGCAGATTCATCACCCATCCTGCACACGACCTTATCAGCAGTTGCTATGGGTGGCCCCTGTGGAATACTGTGGAAAGGGCAAAGCTGGGAAATGTGCACTTTAAAGTGCCAGAGAATTTAGTTCAGTGTGCAGCACTTGTAATTTCTGCTGCTGCAGACTGCTCAGCGTGTTATGGATATCTGAGAATTCTCTTTTTCCCTGACTAGAGGTCATGATATTTATTACAGTAAATTTTTTTGCCCCCCTCCCCCCTTTTTTTTTTCCTTCTGGAATGGGTAAGGTATAATTGAAGGTGTCAGCTTTCTTGCATTTATAATATCTCCAGAGATGAAGAGAGAAGTGAAATAGAGCTTCCTGCCACTCCTTTCCCCACATGTAACATATTTTGCATTTACTTACACTGACAAAGGGAATATTTAAAGATAAGGCAATGTTGTGCTAGGTTTTGGTACAGGAGGTATTACAAAAACAAAATTGACAGGAAAACACTCAGGTAGATGGACTGCAGCAGCAGATAATAAAAATTGAGGTTCTAGTTTCCTCATCATCTATATTCCCATCTGGTGGCATCTACTACTAAATATATCCAGAAAATGATTTTTTTTCCTATTGATTTGAATGCCATTCTCTATACAGAGCCATGGAACTACATTTTGTAAAAATATTACTTCAGTGAGTAAAATCAGCGTTCTAGTATATTCATGCAGAGCAGAGCGCTACAAACCAATGAGAAAACGAGTAACTGAAGTTTATTACATCTCAGCATCATTCACACCAAGCAAAAATACCTGGTTAGTATCTAAAGTCAATCTTAAATGAATCTCAAAGCACTTCATGAAAGAAGCAGCAGTCATTATCCCCCTACAGATGGAAATACCAAGGCTCAGTGATTTGCCCTAGGTATTTCATGTTCCTTGACGAGTGCAAAAGGGAGAATTTAGTGAGTATTCCTCATACTCATTCTTGCTGATGACCATGAAGATTCCCATGACCAAGGCCACAAGTTCACATTTCCAAGGCATTCTGCAATCTAGACGAACGTGCCTTTGAGTAAATGAAAATCTGTCTGGAGTGCAAACAAACTGATGCCTTGCTGTATGAGCCTGAACGTGCCATCTAAAGTGCCTATTACAGGCACAGCTGGAATCCCTGTTTGCCAGAGGAGGAATAGCATGGATCTGTGTTTCAGCACAGCAGCACCTTTTCACGGCCTGTCAGCTGGGATTCCAGCGAGTCTCATACCTACAGGACTGCGATTTCTGTGCTGCAAACCCACGAGAGTGTTCTTTTCAGAGGGTTTTAGCTTTGTGGAGATAATGAAATGGATTATCCATGCACCTGCTGCTGCAGCATACCTGCAGTTCTCCACCTGCCGCGGTGCGTGCGTGTGAATGAGCGTGTTGGTGAGCATCTTATTTTAAAGAGTGGGTTTTAGTCTCACAGAATGAGACCTGGGGAAGATCCCTAGTCACCCACCCTTCAGGTAATTACACCAGGAAAAGCTACCAGGTATATCATCTTCTCACCAAGCAGAAGATACTGTGGCAGGCAAAAAGTGACCTTGTGTTTCTCGTGCTCAAACTCCCAGCAATGTACAGCAACTTAAATTACAGCATGGGCAACATAATTAGGTTTTCTTCCCTTGCAGACTTGTTGTGCATCTCCTGTCTGAAAAGGAGGGGTCACTTCAGACAGAGGCTTCAGCTCAGCAGGGCTGCCTGCTCCTCACCAGGGCTTTGCTCCAAGCAAGATAGAGGAAAGGCCTCAATTAAAGCAAAGACTTCATGCTTTTGGGGCTCCTTTCCTCCAGAAACACAGTATTAACTCAGGAACCACAGAAAATGAATCCTAAAGTTGGAGGAAAAATAATAAATTCAGGTTGGTGTTCAAATCTTTCATCCCCATGACAGAGTTTGGTGTGACGGTGTAGTTTGGAGCACCTGGGCAGGCGTGGAATGAATGCTTGACTGTGGCCAGGTTTGGAATGGCTCTTGTTAAAATGCTGCAGGAATTGGCTGTCGCAGACAACTTTTATGAAAAATCCTTTCCTTAGGATCTTTTCCTCCTGAGAAGCTGAGAGGCCTCAGGAACAAAATGTAAACATTGATTATCTGCTGCTGTGGAATGCAACAGGTGCATCTGGGATTGGTCTCATGTTGGATGTTTGTAATTAATGTCCAATACCAACCCAGCTGGCTCGGCTCTCTATCCGAGCCACAAACCTTTGTTATTCATTCCTTTCTATTCTTAGTTTAGCTAGCCTTCTGATGGAACCTTTTCTTCTATTCTTTTGGTAAGGTTTTAATGTAATATATATCATAAGATAATAAATCAGCCTTCTGAACATGGAGTCAGATCCTTGTCTCTTCCCTCAACCTAAGACCCCTGTGAACATGGTCACAATTGCCCCTCCAGCCCCATCTGTAGAAAAGCTTGGTGCAGCTCACCAGCTGGAGCAGAGAATTATCAGAGCGTGGCTCTGCCACCAAACTGTCACCAACACCTGGTCTGGGAGCTTGGTGTCCCTCTGTGGCCCCTGAGGCCTCCGGAGAGGACAGCAGGCATGCTAACTCACCCTGCTGGCTGTCCAGGTCACCTGAGAAGATGATTTAGGCACCCAAACTAGACATCCGATGGGAGGTAGCGTGCACGCAGCCTAACTGAGCTCAGTGACTCGTAATAGACTTTTAATCCCTTTGCTGCGGCTCTTTGTCAGACTCAAATGGGCTGAACTACGCCCTTAAAAAAGTCTTTAGGAAGCAATTCTTGAACAATAAAATGTTCTGAGGCCCAACCTGTTTATGGAAAAGGATTGAAGTTTTCAAATTTTTTTTTTGGCCTAGAGATCCTTGAAGTTTTTTCAAAACACATTTTGATTAAAATTGTAATTTATTATGGGGTTGTCTAATGTCATCTCTCCTACTTGAAGCAGAGAATTTTTCATTCCTCACCATCAACTCATAATATCACAAAGTCTTAATATGAATTCGTCTTCTGGTTTTCTTTTCTTGAGAAAAACCATGGAAGAGCAGAGATAATACTGGATACAGCTCAGTCTCTGTGCCTTTCCTCAGTGCTACTTGACAAGGAAGTATTTTAAAAACTAATCCAAGGAACAAAGTTATGCACACAATTGAATTTAAACCCAGTCTTTTTTTGCAGGATGTCACATTTCCTTGCAGCCCCCCTGAAAATGCCTCATTGTGCAAACATGCATTTGGAAACAGAACAAATCTGTTACCAGGATTCGAGCTGGTCATGCCGCTGAGATGACCACACTTCTGCCTTCTTATTCAAACCTTTGCTCTGTGTTTTGAGGTTTGCTCATCAGTAAAATCTCTAGTTAAGGACATTCTGTCAACCACAGGGTAGAAGAGCTGACCACAGGAAGAATGCAACTCAAACATGAGCAGCAGCACCGTGTGACTCTGGGCACCTTTCCCTTCTGCTTCTTCAGTAGGTTATGTCCCACAAGAGCATCTCTGACCTATTTGTGGTGCTTCCAGAGAGGCCTCATCCCATCACCACACCTTTAATGAGTAGTTCATTACTCTGTCCTCTAAGACCAGTGCAAATGAGGGCTGAGAGATAGAAAGGCTTTGCTCTGCTGAGATTAAATGTGGTTTGAGGTATTGTCTGCTGCAGACATATTTTCGACTCTTGATCCCTCTTCCCCAGGCTTTTTGGGGGAAAAAACCAATTTATCACTATGAAAAGTTCTAGGAAGAGCACAGATGTCTGGGCATGGGGAGCAGGAGCCTCCCCACACATGTGGTCAATGGATTTAGACCACGCTGATGCTGGACCAAGTCTTGGCCCCTGCTTGGGCATCCTTTAGAGGACCAACACGCCCTCTTCTTTCTTTCCATCACCAATTTGTCATTTTTCTCACTTCTTTCTATTTTACCAGGAAAAATTCTCAGGACTGTGGTAGTCAACATGGTCTAACTGGTCTAGGGTTTTGGAGATCATTTTTGTGTTCTTGTATCTGCTTCTGACTCCAGCATTCCCAGGTCTTCAATGAGTCCAGGCAGAGTTTTCCTCAGTTATTAGGCAATGCTGAACCACAAATTTGGCACTGGCCAAAGTATTAGCATTATATAAGTTGTGATTTTAGGAGAGAAGATATTTCAGAAGATGTGTTTTCCCACTGTGGTGGAGATCCTGCTGAAGTGAGGGTATCTGCACAATTCCCTCAAAGGAAAACAGACTTGAAAACATTAAAAGAACAAAAACTTCGGATGAAACTCATTAAATTTGGACAATCTTAGCTCACCATCTCCTCTGAAGACCCTCTCTAACTACTAGAAACCAAAAAGAACACATTTCCCATGAAGTGAGGGGATCAGGTCACTAGTTTAAGCTCCAGTGATCTGATTTCCAGCCCTGTTAGGGCAGCAACCTCAGCACACAGATGGGAATCTCTCCCCCTCTGTCAGGTTAGGTAAGCAGTGGGCAAGATGCAAAGTTCACCTGAAATGTGTGCAATCCAGCTTGTTTGTTGGGCAAGCAGCAAGAGCTAATGCAACAGTGCCTTTTTTGCTAGTGAGCCTGAAGAAAAGAGCTAAATTTTTTCACTTCCAACCGATTTACCCTGATAGTAAAGACTTGAAGTGTGGCTCACTCAGGAGAGCAAGGCTTAACGCAGGTGTGGGTGAGGGAGCTTCAGAGGCACCACAGCAGCACAAAACCCTTTCTGCAGCTCGCAGGAAGGGTCAGAGGTGCCTGTTTGGATTTTCTGCCCACGCTGGAGTAACACGAGTGGCAAACAAAGCCAGGCTGCTTTCTAACAATCCAGCCTCAGGAGCAGCAATGGTTTGGGGAATATCAGTGCTGAGCTTTGGTGCAACTCAAATAAAAACACCAAGGTTACTAGGGATACGGGGAGAGACTCATGGAGCAATTAAATAACCAACAGACACACACACCCACACACACAGCCCTCATTTATTCAAAACCCTGACAGTTGTTTATGGAGAAGTAGGTGTTGACGGTTCACTTGTCTTGGATGGATTTCTCCCGGAATAAACACCAGGGCTTTCAAAGTGCCAGATCCCATTTTCTTGTAAAAGAAGTTAAAAAAAAAAAAGAAAAAAGAAAGAAAGAAAAACCTTCAAAATCTCCCACAAACACTATGTACAGCATGGGTATCATTACTGCTGTGGTTCTGCAGAGAGGAGACTCCATGTATGGGAAAAGATTGAGCTACAAGAGTGTTTTGGAAAATGAAGAGTTATTTCGCAATAGGCCGTGACATCTCCCTTGGAGAAAACTTGCCCAGATTCTGCAGATTGCTTTGCAGATGGAAAAGGGACAATGTCTGATTGCAATACACTCTCAGATAAAGTCAATTTTGGCTTGATCTAGAAATTTTCCCTCCCCAGGAGGCCTAGACTGAACTCTGAAGGCATCTATCCTTCTTTAAGCTAATCTTTACATTCAAGTGCAAGTGCAATCAATAACATCAGTGCAATCTCCATAGCAAAACTGAGCCCACTGGATGCCAAAAGGCTGAGCAAAATCCTTCTTCTCAGTCCCAGGTCTGTGATATCAACATCTAAAGAGACAGCTGACTCTTCACAATGCAAATAGGAGAAAAGGGATGAAATGAAAGGAAGTTCACACTTAATATTAGAACCTGCTGACAGCAAGATGTATTAAGTTATAGGGCAGCCCACAAATGCAACAGGAAACCCACTTTTTGAACAGTTAAGACTAAAAAAATTATTTGAGTATGGAGAAAGAGCCACAGAGAGCAATTGTGTAATGATAGGAAGAGACACATAAAGGTTATCGACCTATATCTTTCCCATTCTTACCTCCCATGTTTCAACAGAATTCCCAGAGAATTTTATTTTAATCCCATTGCAGAGTTTTACTGCATATAGTGGAAACACAGCTACTTTGACACAGGTTTAAGAAATCTCTCGTGGTCAGAATGGCCAAAACTGAGGATGCTGAGCCAGGGGATTTTCAGTAACTGCTCTGAGCTGTGCTTCAGTGCGTGCATGAGTTCACATTTACAGTCTCAACAAGAGGTAAGTGCTCATAGGAGTCTCATTCCTGAACTTCCTTGCATTAGAAATGTAGGCACATTACTCCAGGATATTATATATGTTTGCATTATCATGCCTGTAGCAAGAATCAAAAATTGGCAGAATCACAGACTGGTTTGGGTTGGAAGGGACATTAAAGCTCATCTATTGCCAACAGCCTGCCATGGGCAGGGACACCTTCCACTAGACCAGGTTGCTCAGAGCCCCATCCAACCTGGCCTTGAACACTGCCAGGGATGGGACTTCCATGTGATTCTTCTCTCCTTAGTCTCTTATTTAACTTCAAGTGCTTTTAAAATCACTCCTATCCATGGATAATTTTTTGTGACATGTGCACTGACAAACCACCTGAAAATACTTTTTTTTGAAGGTAAAATTAAAAACCATCACAGGGTAAAATTTAATTCTGGGGTCTGAAAGCACTTTGCAGGGATGCTGCTGAGTTTGCCACACTCCCTGGCTCACCAGTGAGAGCAATCAAGCAAATAACCCAGCTCACACACACGCTTAAACAATCCTTACACACTTGCTGTCTGCATTCTCCAGGGGACCTTTAGAGGCTGTTTTGTACACAGTGCAGCATGAGCTTTCAGTGGTGTGAAATAAAAAGGTTAGTGCCACGGCAAAAGTTCCAAACACAGAGAATACTGCTCAGGATGCATAAATAATTAAACAGTGTGCATTTAAAACATGAACCATTAAAACAGGCTTTGTGAGGGGAAAAAAATAAAAAACAAAACTAAAACTAAAACTGTAGGATGCAAATTAATCTTTCATAAGGCAAACCTTCAGATGCTTGCTTCTTCATGGGCACTTCACAGTGCTCTTTTTCCTTTTGAACCCAGCATTCGTACAAAAAAGCGTTTTGACAATCCCACTAGGATGCTCATCCTCTGTGTTCAGAGGGAGATTTATAAAGATCACAAGGCAGGATTGTGAATATAATGATCCCAGGGATTAGCCTTTCTTCCAGCTATGGTAGGGCAGTCCTCTGGATCTATCTGAAATCAGAGAAGGGGCTCTTGACTGCCAGCCAGCGTGCAGCTTTCTTCTCACTGCCATTGTCCCCTCCCCACCTACTCTCATGTGCTTGCAATACTTTAAATGCTTAAAAGTTTAAAACAGTTGCATGCTAGCTATCACCCTCCCTGTCAAGGGAAATTGAAGGAATTTCCATTAAAAATAAGAGAACTGTTGCTCTCTGCCAGAGTGGATCTACTACTGGCAAGCCCTGTTTAAGTATTGATAAAGGAGCTTATTTAACCTACTGGAAAATCAAGCCCAAAGGATAAGGAAAAGCTTATTCAGAGGAAAGAAGACTTTGTGATTAAGACACTGGATAGGTATTTAGAAAACCTCTTGTTTCCTCTTATTCTCTTGTACCCTCTTTGACTTTGAGCAGGGAACATTATTGTTACCCGCCAAAATGCCAGAAGAGACCATGTCCTACTTAGGCATTTAGAAATGGGTTTAAGAGGAGCAGGGCTCACTCCCTAGTCAAGATGCCTGATCCAGGAACACAGTCAATGGTCATCCAAAGACATTTCAGTGTTTGGTAAGAGAGAAAAAGAGACTTATGATGATGATTAGGTCAATGTAAAATCTAATTTGAGCTCTGGATGCCCATGGACTATAGCTGGACTACAAGGATAACATCTGTTCTCCAAAGATAAAACTTTGCAGAATGTTGTCCCAAATTCTGTGTTTTTCTGTCTGGAAAGGACATAAATAATAATCCTTCCTCTCTCTTGCTGCATACCTCTGTTTTTGTTTTAGCCTGTAAACTCTGAGGAGCAAGATCTGCCTCTCACAGTGCCCACCACAACAGGGATCAGGTTTAGTCCAGGCCTTTTCAGACTGAATACAGCAGAGAGACACACAATTAACTGAATTAAATGCTTTAACCCCTTACAACCAAGGGCTAAAGAAAAGGCAATAACAATATAAAAGTAGCTGAAGTAGTATCACTTGTGTAAGAAGAGAAAGCCAGCATGAAAGAGGAACCATGCATTACCTATCATTATTTCCCCAAATTTTTATGCATGTGAACTTTTAAGTAATCACTCTGGTTTACAGAACATTAAAATGAGTATCTATAATAAATGACTTTAAACTCTGTCATAAAACCATTACACATAAGCAAACTCAAGAACCTGAAAGGTCTCACAGCTTGATGAGTTTATGAGTGTGGCCTCAACTCAGTCCATTTCTGCAAGCAGATTAATGGTACAGGCTTTAATTACACACTCACATACTGCTCTTTTCTGCAAGGCCCCAGCTTCACCAAGTGCCAGGGAGAGGTTCTAATTCCTGTAACTTTATAGCACATTAATCACGGGTGATGAGGCCATGAATCAGTTATGCAAGCCATCCCAAATACATACTGATGAAATCTGCAAGCCACCACCACCCATATTCTGATTATCGACCTCTGTTAGAGATAAACTATTTTGGGATTGTTTTAAACAGTTCTAAGGACGTATAGAGTTTTCTGAGTAGCACAGGAGTGTCTGATCCACCACTCCCATAATATCACATGCCTCAGTTTCCATGTGGTTGTTTATTGAGGGTCTCAATGAGGAAAAATGTGATGGTCTAACATTGAATGCCTTCAAGTAGTGGCCTAGGGCAACATTCTGTATGGCAAAAACCCTGCCAAAATACCTTTAAACACACTTTATAAACACTTTGTAGTCAACCTTTATGTGGTGTTACAAAACCCCTTTGTTTTTAATTTAAAAAAGATATGCTCTGTCAGAGTGTAATATGGTTGAAAAAAATCTCCTTTGTACAAGGCAGAATGTTACTCATTGCAATGTACAAATGAGATGGTCAAGATATGAAGTTTCATTTGTTTGTTTGTTTTCTTTTTTTGTTTGGAACTGGGTACAAGGATGTCTCCCTAGGAACAGTAGATGAAGTGGATGAGAAGGCAAAGAGAGATTTACTGTATTTAATTTCTATTCGTCATACAGAGACGTGTACAGGTTGTTCCAACTATTAGTGTTATCCTTTTTTGGTAGTGGCTTGAAATCTACCCCTCACCAAGTCATAAATATTACATTTGGAGAGACCTTTCAGGCCATTCAAGTCACCCTTTTGCAAGAGGTACAATGGTCCCTACTAAATATTCACAAGCATAATTCAATTTTGTCATGAGAAGGGTCATTTGCCTCCTAATTTCCATGGAAATAATGCAACGGACCACTAGGTCTTCACCACAACACATACATTATTTCCCACTATGCTCCAATATATGGACACATAAATTGTCCTTGCCTGTTTAGTTCACTGCCAAAGTAATCCCAGCCACGAGTATGTTGTCCAATAAACCCCACAGCTGACACAAAGTCTCAAACAAAAAAAATCTCTCCCTGTGTCTTAAAGTGAAATTTCAAAGTGAACCAGAGAGCCAACAGCAGCTTTTCTTCAAAGAGTGCTGATAGTTAAAATAATTTCCCCTCAAAATTTCTGTTTCTCTAGGATTTTAGAGGCGAAGGAAATAAGAAACAATAGCTTTGATGTAATTAATCTCAGAGAAAGAAATTAGATCAGGGTTCATATTTTACAGTGATTTACATCTTGTGCAACCCCATTACATTTAATGGGACTACTGAAGGTCTATGTCAACATGGAATGTGACTCTTCAGGCTCAAGTGCTGTGATTCATGGACTGGGTTACAGTGGGAGCTGTTTTTAGGATAAGACTTTATCTCCCAGGACTACTGACAGAGATTTTGGTTTTATTTGGAGGGGGGAGGGTGCTTTGTTTTCTCTTTGTTTGAGGAATATTCAAGGGGTTTAGACAGTTCATCAGATGCCCATATTTCACATCTTTTGCTGTGATACTTATTCTAATGGGAGTGCCTGGGCTCTTGGCATGCATATTGCCATGTTTTTTGATGGCATAACTCTGTATTGTGGATCATATAGAACATAAAACATTCAGAAGGGAGCAGTACTGCCTGAAAGTGGAAACTATAGACCAAGGCCAAGAGAGGCAATATTTTATAAATACCTATGGTGTTGTTCCCCCTCTTAACTTCTATTTGCTTTCTTCCTTTTATTTATTTTTTTAAATCCTACAAGGGCCTGAAATGAGCATATATGGAGTTATATTTCTTTCTTTCCTGTAAAGATGTATAATATGGAGTTACTACTGCAGATGAACCAGGGTTGCTACACAGCTTTTGACATTGTTGAAACAATAGACTGCAGGCATAAATCCAAAACACTACTGAATGAAATAATTTTGGTGCCTTTTGCCATTAACCAGGAGGGTTGTAATAGTATAACGAATATTTAACATTTCTCTTCTATTTTTATTAGAGTTTGTAGCACCTTATAAAGTACAAGAAGCACTTACTGCTTTGTTCCATATATAAATTTCCTGTCTTGGAGTGTAAACTGCTAGACATCATTTAGAAACCATTCTTAAAATGGAAGAGCACTCCGGCAATACTTCAGATTAAATATATAAATAATTCTATGGGATGTTTAGTAACTGCAATTTCAAAGGAGGACTACAAGCACATTTCCCACCTGAAATGTAGTGCACAAGGCCCACTCCCACTCAGGAGATTCCACAGGAAAGGAAGAAAAAATAAACCTATAAAGTCACTTGTATTTCATTCAGAAACTAATGTGTACAGGAAACAGATATTTAACTCTCCACTAGTGTATTCTGTAGGGATTGGTGGATTTACAGTGGAATATTCCAAGGGAAACTACATTCAAGGCACGCTGGCACAGAAGCGTTTTCTATTTGATACTACCCTGGCAGCTGCTGTGCCGTGTCCTTTCTCTAGGTGTACACACTATGCAGGAGTGGGAAGAAATCTAATCTGGGAAACTCTAAATTAAGGCTTGCCTACACTTTGTGCTTCGCCTAGGCTCTTAAACTTGTTTTTGATCAGTTATAACTATTGTCATGCGAAATGTTACTTCATAGAAGTTTATTTGTATTGTGAACTTGCAGTTCTTTGACCAGAATAGGATTTGAAGGTTGAACTCAATGATCTTGGGGTTTTTTTCCAACCTAAATGATCCTGTAACATACAGACAAGTATTACCATTCTGGTGTACCACTACAGAAGACTGTGGGTATCCCCTCACATATGGTACCTGAGTGCTGATTCATAGCAGAAGTCTGATACTAAAGTCTTTATGGAAAGACTGTTTTCCTCCCTCAAAGTGGATACTTGCCCATTAAAGTCAGGCAAAAGGACCCCCCAACACAACAGAGTGGCTTGAAGCTTTTACTTGGTTCTTTTGATCATGTCACACCATTTATCCACCACCTCCCCAAATACGCGCCAAAAGATCTCCAAGGCTCAGTTTGGATCTCCTGCCCTCTGACTGGTGTAGCACCAGAGCCTGCTGCCACTCTGCAGTTTGCTCCACTCTTCCCTCATTAATGGTTTCCCTTTCTCCCTGCTGGCACCTCCCAGTGCGAGCAGAGAACCCCTGGCAGCCCCGGGAGCTCTGCAGAGCGCGGAGGGTGAAGAGAGGAGATGCGAGCTTAGAAGTGGGGTTTGATCTACCCCACAAACACTGACCACACTGCGAAACAAGCAGCTGCAGGAGGAGACAAAGAAGGTCTGAGAACGGAAACCAGCGTATTCTGAAAGCTGGGAGCGGTTAAACACGGTGAAGAGCCACAGCAGCTGACGGGGAGGGAGCTGGGAGCGGGAGGAGGGAGCGCTCCGTCACATGCGCTCGGCAGATCATCATTTTTCAATACTCACATTAAGAACAAGAAAACCACAAAGTTTCATAACTTGTCATTTAGCTTAAGTAGGGGGGAGGGGGGGGGAAGGGGGAGATGAAAGAAAAAATAAAAATAAAAAAAAACAAACCCTAAGGTTAAAAGAGGAATAATAAAAACATCTCTGAACCACAGAGGATTGCAAGGTGACCTTCAGACGAAATCTGGGGTGAGCAACCCAGCTCTTGCCTTCAGATGTCATTCATTTCCTAACTCACTCTTTGCAAAGGAAGGACAAAAGGAGCTTCTTGAGTCATCTGCAGGAAGATGAACAGAACAAGGACCTTCTGTTTGTACTTCTGCGTTCCTCTTTTTAAAATAATAACAGAGAATAGTATGATCTGAAGTGGCTGCCTGGAGCATTTTTGTCTTTCTGTTTTTAGTGCACGTCTCTCTGTTCTGACTGAAGGATCCATGCAAATAAGTGGAGGGTTTGCACCGAAGGGACTGCATGGGGAAAACAGCCAAATTGATTGCACACCCATCAGTTCACACACAAGCACTGCCAAGTGCCTGGAGTACACAATCCAAAAAAGACAGCAGCACATTGTGTACCCTTGCACTGGTTTAACTTCTCTCACTTCTTTTAGTAATTACTCCTATTTAAGATACAAATCTGATTTTTCACGTAACCTTCCCTTGCCCTTTTGTAACAGTTTTAGTTCCTCGATCTCAGGAAGCTCCTAAGTGTTAAGGTCTCTGATGGTATTTAGGTGTGGAAATGGAGGTGCTCTTGGAAATTATGAAAATGATGACACATTTGCAATCAAATGATGACATCATTTGGTTTGTGTCAACCTTCCTGTGAGGGGATGATGCTGAAATCTCATTCAGACCTCCCAAATTCCAGTTCCTTCTTTTGAAAACTGCTGTCATATTGAAAAATGTATGTATAATAAAAAATAAACTGTCATGTCTCAGGGTATAAGCCAAACACTGTGCACAGACAGTGGATAAAAGTTATTTTTCTTATGATCAAATTATGTTTATTATTATTGTCTACTATGTGCTCTCTTGCACACTGCTTTGAAGCATCTGGTGTTGTCTACAGTCAGTAATTGGAAACATGAAATAAGACAATTACAAGATTTTGACTGGTGTAACAGTTCCTATGATCTAATGTTTAATAAACCTCAGGAGTTAAAAACAGCAGCTCATTTTCTAAGTATTGATATCTAGGAAGCTTTCCTGAGTGAATCAAGGCCAGTTCTTATGACATTCAAGCTCTCATCATCAATAACACAAAAGGATTTAGCTCCTCACATGCTTATAATAAACCTTAACTTTCTGAG
Source organism: Melospiza melodia melodia (assembly GCF_035770615.1). Taxonomy (NCBI): domain Eukaryota; kingdom Metazoa; phylum Chordata; class Aves; order Passeriformes; family Passerellidae; genus Melospiza; species Melospiza melodia. Next base: position 3,082,587 of record NC_086226.1, read on the forward strand.
TATGAACCCATTCATTTAGGGGTGAAATAGAATTCTCTGACACTGCCCCAGCTCTGTCTCCCAGGTGCAGCAGAGGCCCTGGACATAAGGCAGTCAGGTGAGAATTCTGGGACACTGTTAAGGATCTCCAAGACTATGGAAAATGTTCTGCATCTGCCGAGATGTCTCTGCAGTTCACAGACAGATGCAAATCATGGGACAAAGGCAATTATTACCTTTTAGAGAGGTTCCCCAAAGTAAGGATGATGCTCCTGAGTCAGAGAAGCAGTGAGCAATGAGGGAGCATCTCAAGGGGTGAGGAAGTCTCAGTGTGATATACACCTCCATGAGGATGTTGGTACCTCCAACACCTCCAGCCTCAGGGACCTGGCAATGCTGGGTTTGGGGTTGAACTCAATTATCTTAAGGGTCAACCTAAACAATCCAGTGATTCTATGATTCAAAGACATCAACTTCTTTAACTGCCCCTTGAATGTATTTATTTTTTCACGTCCTCAAGCCATCTAATGCATACCATCAGCCTTTCCCGATTTTCCTTTTAGTTGAAAGAAGGGTATAACCTCAGTGACTGGAAACACGAATGATCCCAGTTAAAAAGCAAACAAAAAACCAAAAAATCAAGACCTTTCAGGGGGAAAAAAAAGGCAACAAACAAACCTTTAAATTTTAGCCTTTTCAGTACTTTCAGAGATTTCTGCACTGCCCACAATCTATCAGACCACAGTGAGATCTGGCAAAGTGGAAAAAAAAGGCCTTTTTAGAACAAAAGTTTCACAGGTCATCCTAAGAGCTATAGCTGTTTATTTCCTGCTGGAGAGACTCCCTAGGCATTCTGTGTACCTGTGGTGCCAGAGAAGCCCCTGTTGGCATCAGCAGGAGTGTGTCACACAGCAGAGAGAGAGCTGCACTAAGGGGTCTCTTCTTAATGGGACAGTGCATTTTTACAAGCTGAAAGCATGCCTGAGCTCCAAAAGTGCAAAGTTTCCTCTGCATCCACAGCTGAGGTCAGTGTACAGAGAACTTCCCCCAGGCAGGCTTTGCACAGAAAACCCTTCAGCACAGCAGGTTAACACGCACCTCAAGCACCCTGTTAACCTGGCACCCTGGGAGTGCTGCTGCAGCAGGCAGAAGGCTCACCAGGGGCCGGGACAGCACGCATACCACTGTGCCAGAAATAGCTGGATGTGGCAAGAGTGTCACGTCCCCCTGACTGGAAGGGTCGGGTTTCTCTGCGGTGCGGGAATGGCTGAACAGCCTGTGGAACAATATCATGGGAACATACAAATTGCATGGGTGAGGAGGAATCAAAAAAGAGCTGCCTGATGATGACAGTCCTGATCCTTCTGGTGCCGTCTGGTTGCACCATCCCTGCTCTGCACATCCGGCTGAGCATGCACTGTGCTGGAGGCAGCATGCTGCTGCCTTTGGTGGTGCAGAGACCCAAACTGGGCGAGGCGTCTGCAGCCACATGTGTCCACACAGTCACACGTGTCCACACAGCCCCTCTGCTTCACAGAGCTGCTGAAACACAGATTAACCCAAAACACTGAGACATGCCAGGCTGTGACGGCGTTCACAGGGGTTCTTGGATGAGGGAAGAGACGAGGATCTGACTCCATGTTTCAGAAGGCTTGATTTATTATTTTATGATATATATTACATAAAAACTGCACTAAAAGAATAGAAGAAAGGTTTTCATCAGAAGGCTGGCTAAGAACAGAATAGCAAAGAATGATAACAAAGGCTCGGCTCTCTGTCCAAGCCAGCTGACTGTGATTGGCCATTAATTAGAAACAACCACATGGGCCAATCACAGAGGCACCTGTTGCATTCACAGCAGCAGATAATCAATGTTTACATTTGTTCCTGAGGTCTCTCAGCTTCTCAGGAGGAAAAATCCTAAGGAAAGGATTTTCCATAAAAGATATCTGCGATGCCAGGCAGGCTTGCTGTGCCATTGTGGACAGCAGCTGCCATTGTGGACACTTAGGAGTAACTATGCAGGAAGAAAACAGAGCAGGAAAACAGACCTGGCTGGTAACAGGGACAACTGGCAGGCACCTAGACTTGCTGTATGGTCATAGCTGACTTCTCTGCAATTATTTTAAGAGTTATAAAGTCCCTCTGCCTTGGGAATCCTCTGTATACTCACTGATGTACTGCAAAGATTCCTAGCTAATATGTGGTCCAAGATCAGCGAGCACCAACTGCTGAAGCCTTCTTGCATTGCAGGCATGGCTGGGGCATCCAGGACACATCTCCTCCCTGTGCTCCACAAAAAGAGAGCAGAGCTCCCTGTGCTGTGGAGCCTGCCAGAGGCACTCCCTCCTTGCCCTGATAAGGGAGGGTGTTTAGGATGGTTGAGCACCACAGTTGCTCTCCTCAGATGTGGGCTGGGCATAGCTCCGAGCACACCTCCGGCATGATGACAGGTTCATCATCTTGAGTGACAGGGCTAGACTTGAGGAATTTGGATACACTACACAGGAATCCACTATTAGCAGGATACACAAGAGGCACAGGTCTAAACCAAGTAACACCAAGTGATGAAGTGAATTTGGAGCGGTGCCAGGAGGGCTACAGGACAGGAAGAAATGAAAGATGAAAGTGTTTTTAACACTGTCTCCACATGCTTAACAAGGATTTTCCCAAGAGTCTTTGCTTTAAAAATGCTCTGTGATATATAGCATTCTTTCCAGAGGTCCCTTTATCATCTGATTAACAGAAAGAACCAAATTGCTATGGCAGTTGGATTAATCCTTCCTAAATGGTTCATTTCTGCTTTTATTATTAAGATGTAAAGCATGGTAATTCCACGAAAATCTGTGAGACTGCTGGGACTTCATTCCAGAGCAACAACAGCATTTGGTCCACCCTTACCTACATCTGTGTCTCCAAAGAAATGAGGAGGATGTTCTTAGGTCCTTCTTTCAAAACACAAATGCTTCAGCAACACAGGAAAACAACTTATCCATCAACTGACTCATAAAGGATGCAAGGCAAGTGCTACCACAAAACAGAACTCTGCCCTGTAAATTAAGGGCTGCTGTTCCACCACCCCTAGGTGTCCCACAGAGGGACACACCTTTCCTCAGGCATCACAAAATGAGAGGGTGGGATGTGAACAAACCACCTTAGGCCTCCTTGATAGACAATGAGGAGCAGCAGGTACCCCAGAGGACAATTTGCATCACACTCTAACAGGCATCCAGGGCAGGTCAAATGGATTGCTCCCTGGAGGTAACTATTTCTTACTGTTGACTAAAAAGGGAGCCCAGGGTGACCAGTTCAAACTTAGGCATCTAACTTCAAACATCTAAAGCTGTGTGAAGTGAATCATGCATGTAGAGGCACTAGTAGGTCATCTATCTTTTATATGTCATAGAGTTTTAATTTTTACCCTGCTCCTCTTTTGTTCAGCCCAATAATTTTCATCTAAAACATTTCCTCCACAGAGGTTTTCAATCTTGAAGACATAGGAAGATAAAGAGTTCTTCACTTCCACTGCCCCCTTCTTTCAGTGATTAACCACTATCACTGGAAAAAACACTACTGGTTCCCATTTTCCCTTGGTAAATATTTTGTTTCCCTTTTCTATTTTGAAGAGTTTGCTGTATTTTCTCTCTGGAAGTGCAGATGCAGTTTCAGATTGCCAAGTCTGAAGGCCGAGTGGTCCCTTTTCCCTTTCATAATTTGAGACCTTTGGACAAACTTCCACCCACCTAGCAGAAGCATTGCTTCATCTCTATGTTTAACTAGGACATGCCTCAATAAAACCAATGTCTTTGCATGCCCCAGCTTTCCAGGGACCTGAAAGAAGACTACAAATATTAATAAATTTTTGTCTCCGCGTCTTTAGAAATAAATATTGCCACAAACCCTCCAGAAGCAGAGAAATAAGGGGGCAGAGAAAGCAAGTAACTGACTCAGGTCTGGAGAGAAAGTGGGAGCAGATGTCATCTTACCTGAATTATTACAATATATTTTAAGGACTGGATTTCAGTTAACACTTTGACACCTCTAGTCACACCTTATTTCTTTTCTACTGCAAGAGGACATGAATGTATTGGAGACTTTATTTTTTTCATTGATGGATTTCCAATATCTAAGAAGCACCTTTTTGTTCTCTTTATATTACTTCCAAAAGAAAAGGTATCTGATGTGGGCTCCATAACATTGAAATATATATTTTAGCATAAATTAATATATATTGCCAACAAGTTTCAATCATCATCTGAAATAGTTTTGGATTGAGTTCACTTAAATTTACCTCGGAATCAGTAGCCACACCAAATTTCAAACAAATTCATGCATTTGAATATAGAAACTGGACAGTGAGGAGGGCAGTTAATGAAATCACTAAACAACAAAAACATAAAAACCCCAACCAAACCAAAACAAACAAACCCCCAAAACCCCCCAAAAAAAACAACAAAAAACCAAAAAAAAACCAAAAAAAGAGTTGTCTGAACACTAAACATGGTAGAAATAGCCATTTGGCACAAGTGCTAATTCTCTTTATTCAATTGCCATTATTTGTAGTATCATGGATGGGAAGCCTATTGCACATTGCACTGCACAATAACAGAAAGGACAGTCCAGGTTTTTATTTTCATGATCTCCATCTAACACAGCCAAAGTGAAAGAATATAGTTGGAAACATCTCCATATAGAAAGCCCCCACAGCTATATATAGATACCAGATAAAGCTAATCATATCATGATGATAATGTTTCTGTGATCAGTTTCCAAATGCACCTAGTCACAGCAAGGTTCCTGCCAATTTTAAGCTATTTCGCAATGGACACAAACAAGAGATATCCCAAAGTGTAAAAATCGCTCCTCATCTTAGGTCCTGTTTTCTCTGCCTTACAGAACTCTCCTCAACTCATATTTATTGCAATGTGTGTACATCGTTTTCAAACTGAATATTCCTCTTGAAGAACTTGGTCTATTAACACATTTTTTTTATCATTGTGCCTGTCTAGAGCAGAATATAGTGTTATAAATGGTCCCCACCCATCATTTGGATAATACATTGATTTGAGAACTCAGATCAGAGTCATATCCTACCAAATACTACTACCACTACTACTTGCAATTGCATTATTATTATTATTATTATTATTATTATTATTATTATTATTATTATTATTATTATCATCATCATCATCATCATCATCATCATCATTATCATCATCATCATCACTATTATTATTAGCATTAGTATTAGTATTGCATTTTTGTTTATATGTACTTTAGCACATTTAGCTCTTAAGGAACTGGCTTAAATGGATGATGAAGTTCTCAAGCACCTGCAAGCAGAGCTGGAATCTCACTGGGTTTGCTTTTATAACAACCTGACCCTCAAACCCACTGCAAAACAATTTTATCCAAACTGTCCAACCAAAACATAGATTTAGAAACGTCCACATACTTTCCCAGAGTATTTAGTGCTTTGGAAGGTCATAATAAAAGTACTAGTTTTATTATTCCACAGTTTCAGCAGATGGTCTGAACTATTAAGAGTCAATTTGAGCCTATTAAAAATGTCATCTATTCTATTTCCAGACAATATCGCAGCGGTTCAACCTCATTACCTATCTGTCACTATAAAGAGCAGATAAACCTTCATCCATCACATACAATGACTTTTTGCCCAGAATTCTGGATCTTTTCTTTTTTTTTCCTTCGCTAAATCATTCCTCTCCTCTCAGTTCCACAGCAATGTGGGCATCCATTCCCTATTCCCCCCTACAAATATATATATATATTTTTTATTTTTTAAATATATTTATACATATTTTAAAGATCTATTTATATATTTATATATAAAAATAGAAATACATAAAAATAGAAATACATAAATATATAAATATATAAAATATAAATACATAAATATATAAATATATAAATATATAAATATATAAATTTATAAATATATAAATTTATAAATAGCACTTATATAGATATATTTTTATATATTTATATATATATATTTATATGCTAGAAGAATATTTAGTCTTCATTTAGCATACTTTCCAAAGAATCTCAAAGGACATCACAAAGTACAATTGTATCTTTACACCCATCACTCCAATGAGACTTCTGAGGTATGGGGTCATTTGTCTCCACAAATGGAAAAAAAGAAAAGGTCTCTGAAGGTAAATAAAGAAATCAGTGCTGACACAGCACGAGCTTCCCTTTTGCAATCATACAGACTCCCAGAGTTTCCAGAAGCACTGTCTGCTCTTTTTTCTTGAGCAGTTGTTGCTCTGGTTCCTTAAATCAATCATTCTTTAAAATATTTCCCAATACTTACATCCCATTTTTGCCTTGGTTTAAAGCTAGTTTTCCTTGGAAAAGATGAATATTATTTCTACAATTCCTGACTTAAAATCTATGCAAGAAAATCTTTAGAACATATATTTTATTTTATTCAAGAAATGAATGGTGCTTTACACTGCATATTGATTAGCAATGTCATTAATAACTTATCCCCAAATTTTTAAAAAAGCAACCTGATCTTTGGAGACCCTGTTTTGAAGATTAAGATCCATATAAACACTCACATCTCTCTTTTACGTCTTTTATAAAATTAGCCACAAGCTAAGTAATTGCAATTTGAAGGATTTAAAACTTTCAGGGATATTCAGAGACATCAATTTTATCAATTATGTTTCTACAATGTTTAATTATGGCCAACTTGTTGAAACAAAGGATCATTGACAGCCATGACTACCATATTTGTTCATGTTTATGGATACATGAGAAATAATTACTGAAGGCAGAGCAATCCAGTATGTTACGCTGTGCCTACAGCTGTGATATACTTTATTGTGTGATATACTTTATTTACTGAGAGGGGGGAAAGGAAAATTTTTTACTGCCATAACTCAATCACATTAGGAGAAAAAAAGATGTGGTGCATATTATCTATCTATTTTGATATGACAACATAGAAAAAGACACTTCACAAAAAAAAAAAAAAAAAGTGATGCTTTGAGCTCATTAAAGAGATATATTTTCTGATATGTAATACAACTGACACTTTGGGGGAATATGAGTTTTTTCCCATCACAGAGAATATCTGAAACATGAGAAGCATCAATCAATACCTGCAGTTCCTTGAGAGGCAGCATTAAACAAGAGAAAAGATCTCTTCCTTGTTCTGCTATGAGTGTCCACACTAAAGCTCCTGTTCCAGCCAAGGCAATTAATGATTAATGAAAACAGACAAAACTGTTTTAGAGAAAAGAGGGAACCCATGAAACTGAGCATTCTACGATGGCTTCATTACAAAGAAGAAGCCCGAGCACCAACTTCAGGGGGAAAGAGAAGTACAAAGCCTTTTCCTGCATCTTTGGGCTTCCACCAAGGAAGTTGCTGAACCTTTTTCCTGCGGTGCTTCGTGGACTACATGGGAGGAAAGGCCTTCACCAGGTAGAAACCTGTGGCAAAATTGTCCATCTATGGAGCTCTGTGGCTCTTCTCATGTCTGAGTCACCTGGGTGTGAGCTGATTTTGGGCTGGATCCCTGGAGCCACTCCCTGGGGCCGTGGTTTCAGCCACCCCATCATCAGCATCCCTGACACGCAGTGCGGCTGGGCCTGTGCCACGCACTGCAGGACGCGTCTCCCAGACTGACAGCTGCTCCTGCTGCTTGCAAGATCTTGAGAGTTGCAACTGTTTAACTAATATTTACTCTATTTCAGCTCATGGGCTGGATTTTGTCTTTTGTAGCCAGCTGGAGGGGCACTTTTCTAGTGGAAAGCGCAGGAGAAATTTGGTCTGGCTTGGCCAGAATCCCGCCTGTGGTCCCCTGAGGAGAAGACGTTGCCATGGCAGCTTTGCTGTTCCTTCAACTGGTGCAATAGCTGCTGCTGCCACATTAAGCCAGCTCTGCTGGTCTGTGAAGGTGAGCTGCCTCTCTGGGTAATTGCAATCCTACCTGCTTCCCCACGTGCCTCTGCTGCTTGCCCCTCCATCTGCCAAAGGTACACAGATATTGTGTTATCCTTGCTGCAGGAGGTGACCTGCCGTGGCTGTCATGCTGCTCATCCCTCCAGGTTTTAGCAGCCAGCTCTGTTGTGTCCTGGGCTGCAGCTTTTGCTGAGGGACTCCATTGAGGGACTCCACTCAGCTTTTGCTGAGGAGCTGCCCCATTAAGGCCCTCACCAGCAAAGGGAGAGCGATGTCAATTAATTTCAGTTCTGATCTCTGCAGAGTCATTCACCCTCTCCTGGGTTGTTTTGAGCCTTTTCCTGTGCCTATGCTGCATATGAAGGTGCTACAAAAAAACCCAGCTGATGAAAAAAAAAAAAAACAACCAGCTGATCCATCCTGCGCTGCTCAGGGTGGATGCAGCCTGAGCATGAGGCTCTCAAGCCTTTCATTTGGAGAACTGAGCAAGGTTGTCCCCTTTGCAAACAAAGGGCTGTCCCCTTGCAAACCTCACCTCTCACACAGGGCTGGATCGCACAGATGAGCCAGGGTTGAAGCTCTTTGTCTCTCAAATCCACATCTCACACCCCACTGGAGAAAGCCCTGAGGCCAGTGATGACTCTGAGCAGCAGACATTCACCCGTCTAGCCTGCTGAAACTGTGCCAGATTAAATCAATGGGATCCTAAGCATTTAAACAGGAATTACTCCTGCTCAACCAGCTAAAAATGTCCTTTATTAGGCAACTGCCTCGCTTGCACCCCTCTGCTTGAGCTATAAACAAAGCACATCGAGCTGGAGGCTGCACAGTGGAGGGAGAAGCCTGCTCAAGGTTCAGCCCTTGCAGGAGAAGAAAGGAAGGGGTGTGCTTTATTGCACACGGGTTCTGCAGTTCTGGAAATTATACAGCTACCCTGCCCATATCACAGGGCAGGTCTGAGAAATGAACACACGGTTAAGAGCTTTGAGAGCTCTGTGCTAAAAAGAGATGCAGCAATGTTGCTGTGATTTAATTCATGCATGCGTGCACTTCAACCCAGACTAATTCCCCAGGGTTAAAATGAAATGGAGTTTAAGTCTAACAAGGGTAGAAACTCGTAACCAATTCCTGTGCTTCTCAAAGAGAATATCAAATGACATGAAATCCTTAATTGCCCTGAATGAGACACAGACATCTGAAATGGAGTTACTATCTAAAAAAAAAAAAAAAAAAACTCTTGAATTAATTCTTTACCTTCCTTCCACCACCCTTAGAAAATGAAACTTCTTCAGGCATAAAAATAGACTAAGATTTACTAAAACCAAGTGCAGATTTAAGCACCTACTTTAAAGGGCAAGCTGCTTGCACAACTGATATGATATTATGAAACTTTAGACATTTCTTTCACAACTGACAAGGAACTGAATGCATTAGACAGGCCTGTTTCACATCTGAAGCCACAAAGGCTCCCAAGTCCGTACGCCTCTGGATTTTTCTCTGAACTCCATTGTTTGTGGTTAAAACACCAAAAAGGGTCTGACCCATTTTAAAAGAAGGAAATCATATTTCTTAGTCTGCAAATGATACTCACTGCTAGCAGAAAAACAACCGAAGCTTAATCCTCCTGAAGAAAGGAAATGTCCCAGGTCAAAGTCATAGCACATAATCCCCCCCAGAAAGTAAGGGAAAAATAAAATACACCAGGGCCAGGCTGGTCATGCAGAACCACACAGCATCAGCAAAGTTTACAAATCACTCTGTCAAACACAGCTGATTTTCATCTAACAAAGCAGTGATGTTTTTGGTGGAAGGTTAGCATTACTTTATTGGCAGAGCAGAATTGTACCTTTATTCTGAAATATCACTTCATGGTGAGAAGTGTTGCACACAGTAATGAAAAACAATAATCTGTCTTCAAAGTCCTTTTGAAAGGTCTAGCTCATTCCAGTTCCTCGGGGCAAAGCAGGACAAAGTGAAGTGGAATTGTTTCCATTTCACAGATGGGAGAGATGAGGCAACAAAGAAGAGGATTAAAGTGGGGGAGGGTTGGTGCGATGCTGTTTTGGGATGTTCAGATTGCAGTCTCAGGCAACCATCTTTTTACATTTACATTCCACTACAGGGTAAACATTTCTGTGCTTTTCACCAATGAAGTACATGAGATCACTACATCTGCAACTCATTGTGCAGCCTGAGTGCACCAATTGGCCTGAACATCAGTGAAGTAAGCCCACAAGTTTGGATGAATCTCTGGCCCCTCGCCAAGCATGCAGAGATCTTGTTTCTTAGAATAATTACTGAATTAGACTCTTTACAGGGAGAAGAGGAAATAGCAGGAGCCAATTTTTTTGCCAAGTCTTAGCACGAGAACTCAGGACATCCTGGGTTTCTTGCCTGCTCAGATCGCTGAGTTTCCTCTATGCTCCAGCAAATCCCAGTGTAAATGGATTTAGCAACAGGGAAGGCACAAACCAAAGCAGGGAGTTTGATCCCACTGCTGAAGGGAAGAGAGACAAAGACTCTGAACATGACTACTACAGACAATCTAGCACTGAACTTGTGGACTGCTCATTTTCCCTTGGAATCTCCAGCTAATCACTTTCCCTTTTCCTGACTCTCTGCAATGAGCTTCTCTCCAAGGCACTGACCCTGTTATTACTGACTACCAAGTTTAACACTCATTATCATGGTAAGTCTCATTGTTTAAAGCAGCCTTTGCCTAATGGTTTTCACATACACTTTACACCTGGCTTAATTCAACAGTTCCAGTGCCAAAAACAGTGAAAAGGACATGCCTTGCTTGCAAAGCGTGCGCATTTTCTATAGTGCCCATGCTTGTAAGATGTAGGGCAGTGCCCACCAGGACCCCAGGTTGTGTGGGCCAAGCTGAGGCTGAGAGAACACTGAAATGAGTCTTTCTGTGAATCTCTGATCCAAAAAGGAAGTGAGAGAGACTTCATCTATCCTTACCACCTGAAGATTTCACACCACAACAACCCTGCATCATAGAATCATAAAGTCACAGAATGGTTTGGGTTGGGAGGAATCCTAAAGATCACCCAGCTCTACCCCCTGCCATAGACAGGGACACCTTCCACTGTCCCATATTGCTTCAAACCCCATCCAACCTGGCCTTGGACACTTCAAGGGATGGGGCAGCCACAGCTGCTCTGGGCAAACCGTGTGAGTTCCTCACCACTCTCACATCCAAGAATTTTTTCCTTGTATCTAATCTAAACCTATTTTCTGTCAATGTGAAGCCATTCCCCCTTGTCCTGTCAGTCCAGACTCCTGTAAATTGTCCCTCTCCTTTCTTGTGAGCTCCTTCAGGCACTGGAAGGCTGCAGTTGGGTCACCCCAAAACTGCCTCTCCTCAGGCTGAACAGTCCCAATTCTCTCAGCAGAGCTGCTCCATCCCTTTGATCACGTTGGTGCCTCTGGATTCCCTGCAGCAGCTCCAGCTCCTTGTGCTGCTGGAGCCAGGGCTGGGGCAGCTCTGCAGGTGGGCTCTCACCTGAGCCCAGGGGCACAGGGGCAGAATAACCTCATTCAAGTCTATTAAAGTTCAAATAAATCACATATCCTTCCAAAATCTCCTACGATGCCCCAAGACAGCCTGCCTCCAGGAACCATATTGGTTTAATCTGTTAAACCTTTGCCTCTTTATTGTAAATTGTGTTGATTTTAACTTCTGGTCAGTGGGTTTGTTCTGTTTTTCTCATTGTGGTGGTTACTTTCTATGGGTGATTTTTTTAATATAGAACTCCAGAACTTGCATTTTAATGTGTGTCACTATGATCTGGCAGGGTAATCTGTTTCAGTGTCTGTCGTCATGAACAACCAATTTGTCCAGAGAAGGAATTACAAAAAGGATGTGAAATCATGACAGTCCGGGTAATTTCCTTTCCAACTATAACTCTGTTGACATTAACTACAGCATTAGCAGCTATGAATAAGGTTTGTCATGTACAGTCCATGAAAAGAAGAAAACAAATGGAAAAGTTAAATATTTACTCTCTGACAGCTTATTTTTTTGCAAGTGTGTTTTTTAACTAAAGTTATCCAAAGCCTTCCAAAACCATTTTGCCAAGGGAACTGCTATTTGCAGGATCAGGAGATTATGTTTGCTTAAGCACATCTGTGGAGCCAAAAGAAAATAAATAAAAAAAAATTAAAAAAAACTTCTTTCACCCATTCCTTATCCATTATTTTATTAACCACAATTGTAAGGTTAGAAAAATACCCAGTCCATTAGCCCCTAGGGCATGAGACACGGGATTCCAAAGCCCATTTTGTACTCAGTTCTGCTGAATTTCAACACCTACTGATACTGTGTGGCATCACACAAAGTTGGCTGGACTGTGAGGTTTTCAAATGGCAGCTTGGTCAAATCATGGTTTTGGTTATTAACAAATCCCATACCCAAGGGTCAGCTCAGACTTTCCACTACATGCTCAAGGTGACTGAATGATAAACAAACCACCAGTGGGAAATTTGGGTGCTGGCATATGCTGTCTGGTCAGCTTTTAGAAAGAGGAAGTGAGAAGATGTATGGTTGATTTGCCCAAGTAGTTTTAAAATAAAAGAAAAATATTTGAAATAAGAAAAAAACTGCAGCTCCTCTGTCTTCACTTTCTTATGCAGATACCTATAATCAGACTTTTATTTGTACAGAGAGATGCCAAAATAAACAGGCCTTTCTCTCAGGAGCATCCATTAACTTCAGTTTGGGTACTCGGTGTGCTAAGCTTCTCTCTAAGAAAGTTTACTTTTCAGTGCCTAAAAAGGATTGAAGTGACTGGCTAAAAAACAATCATCCTGATTTGGGCATTTCTGGCAAGGCAAAAGCATGAGGATAATGGGATGTCTGAAATTGATTCATTTCCTGACAGGATCAAATTCCAGACTGATTTACTCTAAGTGGCCAAAGCATAGAGAAAGGAACTAATGTGGGACTGTTTGCTGTGGGTAGCACAAGAAAACATGTAATTAAACTGAGGTGGGGAGAATATAGATGAGATATTTAAGGAAACAAGTAAAAGGTAAGGAGAGTTGCATGACGGTGCAGGATGCTGAAGGACTCAGCATTGCTGGACCTGCACAGGAGCAAATCAGACAAATGGGTTTGGGGTAGAGCTGGCCCTGCCTCATGGAGGGTGGGTTCAGTGACCTCCTGAGCCTGGTGTGGCAAGAATTCTGTCATGAACAGCTCCAGAGAGAAAGCATCTTGAGGTGAGAAGCACCAGACTCATGCTTCACTTCTGAGGTGGCTTTACCTCTGGTATTACTGTGACTTCTTCATGAGTGAGGATGGGATGTATTGGACCTGTTTTGGAAAACTCTGTCTGGAGGAGAGGAGAGGAGAGGAGAGGAGAGGAGAGGAGAGGAGAGGAGAGGAGAGGAGAGGAGAGGAGAGGAGAGGAGAGGAGAGGAGAGGAGAGGAGAGGAGAGGAGAGGAGAGGAGAGGAGAGGAGAGGAGAGGAGAGGAGAGGAGAGGAGAGGAGAGGAGAGGAGAGGAGAGGAGAGGAGAGGAGAGGAGAGGAGAGGAGAGGAGAGGAGAGGAGAGGAGAGGAGAGGGAGAAATCTCTTCCCTCCACTGTGTGTAAACTACTTAATAGAGACAATGAAAGACGAATAAGCATAACTTTCTCTGTATACTTATATGGCATCTTGTCATACCAAGACCTCAAAGCACTTTTAGTTAAATCCAGGAATTGAAGGGGATGCCATTGATCTGCTTCATTTATTAAATACAAATGAAGCTAAAAAGGTGAGGTGTTTTGTCCACAGGTTGTAATGGCAGAGCAGGAGCAAAGGTGTAAGTAAAACCTTGGGGCCAAATTCTATCTAAAATCAGGTTCTTCCTCCTCCAAAAGCATTGGAAACAGGACACTGGTAATCCAGGGAAATTTGATTCCCAGCATTCTGCTGTAACATGACAGAGGATCCTATAGCCTCACGGTCTTCAAACACCCTTTGAATCTCTTTCTTCTCTATCACACTGCTGTTTGTGCCCATTTCAGCACTGAACCACCCAAAGAAAAAGTCAGAATAAAGCGAAGATCTCTGGATAGAGAAACATTTCTGTCACACACATGGGAAAACACTCACAGAACACCACAGTGGTCATGGTGCTGCGTACGAACTGCAGGACACATTGGCTATTCTGGACACCAGGTGTCTGGGACATAATGACCTCTTAATTAATGGCTAAAAAATGACCACTAACAATTAAGCTGTCAGAAGACAGAAGAAAGAATAATGGTAAGCACAATTCCCTGTTTACCACAGGGGCACCTCCCATTTCTTAGCCCTGTGCTCAGTCCTTAAACACCTTTCTTGTCCATAGTCTGTGTACATATGTCTTGTTTCCTTGAATCAAAGAGAAATATAGTTTCAGTCCAAAAGAAGCCTTCCTCAGACTGGGAAATTAGGAAATTAGAAATATCTCTTTCTGCCTTCAGCTTGGGGAGCACAACAGGAAGAAAAGCCTGCCTGAAATTTTAACAACAGCTGTGGAAATACTCGCATATGAGTTCTAGACCCTTGCTTTTTTCAGCTATAGCAAGGTTTCCCTGCTGGGAAACCCCTGGGCCTGTCCATCTGCCATACAGTATGGTGAATACTATGACAATGGTACTTTAACAATAACTGTGCTCTTTTGAACCTCCCCATTCAAGTCCCTCCATTGATTACTCAGAAGAATGCAGACTCTTGTGTTATTTGATCGGCACATATACTCTGAGCATTTAATCCCCTCAAATATTTTTCAATAACTTCCTTTAATTACAAGGAAAACACGTCGAGGGATGCATGCATTGAAGAGCTTCCCGTCATGTCTCTCTCTCTCTCTCTCTCTCTTTTTTTTTTTTTTTTCTGTTTAATGAAGAATTTGAATCACTTTTCAACTTCTTAATCCTATAATCCTGGAAGGAATTTGCTCTCTTCCAAACCCTGGGGGTGGTAGGCTTATGCTTAGTACAGTACACCCTGGAGATCTTGCAGCAGGGTCTTTCCAGAGGAGTCCCAGACACCTGCATTCCTCAGCTGTGTGGTCACCATGTAACTCAACCTCACCAAAAACACCTAATGTCAGTGGTTCAAGGATCAACTTTTTCATGGGAAGTGCAGGGATAACGTGGCACAGTAGACTCGGAATGTGCAGAGAATCAAGCTTTGCCAGAAGGAATGGCGTGCTTGGTGCCAAGCAGGACGGTTTTAACAACACCTTTT
This sequence comes from Melospiza melodia melodia, assembly GCF_035770615.1. Classification (NCBI taxonomy): domain Eukaryota; kingdom Metazoa; phylum Chordata; class Aves; order Passeriformes; family Passerellidae; genus Melospiza; species Melospiza melodia. Next base: position 3,097,743 of record NC_086226.1, read on the forward strand.
TTCCCTTCAATGAACCCATTCTTCTGGAAAAAAAAAAGAAAAAGTCAGGGGAAAGGTGACCTTGCTAATGCTACAGCCTTGCACCTTGTTGCCTCCCATTCCCAGGGAATGATTGATAAATTTGTAGGACTGTTCTTGTTGGGAGGCCTGGATCCAGACTGTGTTGGCTGCACAGTCTTTGCACTGAAGGGCACAGGATGCATTTTCAGTATGGGACACTCTCCCCTGTGAGCACGGTGAGCTCACTGCACAACAGCTTCAGACTTGTCTGCTTTTGTTTCTAGAGAAGCCTTCATTGTCACAGCAAGACAGCTCTTTTTGCAAAGAACCCAAAGTCCGTGCCTTTCCTCCTCCTGGCATTGCTGTAGAACCGAGGAACTCTAATAAATGCACTCCAAAGTACAGATTTTCCACCTTGTCTTTCCAGGCTGTTGGTTCTCAAGGGGTGGCCTCTGGATCTTTAGGGACCCGTAAAATGGGGAAAAATGGTGCATGGAACAGCTGTAAAAGAGTAAAACCACAGTAACAACCCAAACCGTTCCCTCGTAATTCCGTGTGCGCCAGCAAGCAGACAGGGTGAAAAAAGGGCTGTAAATACACTTTCAAAGTTTTGCAGCGTTTTTAGCTGTTTGTAAATCAAACACCTTGGGGCTCCGTTGACCAGAGCGAGTCTTGGCTTACTCTCCAAACATCTGAGCATTCTTTCATTACAAGCAGTAGCAAAGCACTGTGAAAAGGCATCTGTTATTCACTCCTCTCCCATTCTAGGTCACGCTCCTCAGTTCTCTTTCTTTTTCTCATGCTTGTTAGTTCAAGTAACCATTGTTTTGTCAGTGGTTAGTTATCTAATCCCATTACACATAGCCGTCGTCATTGTGTTTTGTGCTAAAGTAACAACACTGAGAAACGGGTTGGGAAACCTGAACAGCCCAAAGTGCATCTATCTCTGTCTCAGCTGAGATAAGATGCCATCAGATGCCTCAGCTGAAGGGTGTTTGGGTGAAGAGGAGCACACAGGACACCTTGATGTTCACGTGGGCACAGCACAGACACAATGCACACAGCAAGGACGTGTGGGGAATGAGGGTGTTGCTTGCACATCACCTCCCTCCATTCGAGGGAACTAAAACTTGCAGGCAAATTCAATGCTGGATCAGCCCGAAAGCCTGGCCTGTTTTCAAAGGTTTGCACATTTTAGTGCAGCTCCAATGATCAGTTTTATGATCTGACAATTGACAAACCTGCTAACACGTTAATCACAGCTCAGCTGGCAGAGGATGATGAAAAATTATGTCATAATGTGATGTATGACTGCTGCTTTCCATTGCTGTGATAGACTCCAGCACCTATTTCATACCCAAACAGGCCATCTCATGTGTCCCCTTCTGTGGGGGCAATGAGTTCCCTGCTTGCCTGGCTGAAACATCATGTAATAGGCAGGAGCATGAACGAGACACCTGTCATTGATGCAAAGGAACTGTCTTCTCTTTTCCAAAACTCTTGAGCTATTTCACCATCAACTTTCATTAAGGGAACAGAACCCTCCTATCTTCAGAGGACTGCTGACAAAAAAAGCTGAGTGAAGGAACGCACCTCCAGGAATATTTTTCAGCATACATGGCAAGCTGTGTGTACATGACAGCAGCAGATGGGTTGCACACTGATGTCCTCTTTAGGAGAAAAGTCTCATTAGAGCAGACAGGACTGACAGTTCCTATCCAGACTTGGCATGCACGTGGTGCCACCCTCACCTCCAGCTTGGAGAGGAGCTGGGCAGTTTTAATGAACAAAACCCATTAAACCCCCAGGTTTGCAGAGGGGTGAGCCAAGTCACACGGAAGTTGTCACTTGCTGCAGGTCACACGTCAATTCCAGACTGGATCTAATGACAGAATCCAGGAAAAGAACTGAAGGAACAGAGTATTTTTGTGGGGATGAAATCTACATAAAATACCTCAGGAAGTGCATTTCCTCATGTTCTTGGAGGAAAAAAAAAAAAAAAACAAGTCCAATTCTTTTTATCTTCTCGCTTATGTTTCCTCTCTTTCATCCTTCTTTTCCTCTCCATCTGTCTCAATGTACACATTTCAAAAAGAAAATTTTTTTTTTTTTTTTTTTTTTTTTTTTTTTTCAGAATTCCACTCTATAGTTTTGGAGCCAAAATTGTTGGATTAATTTAATCCCAGTGTGGGGCCATTTATTTTGGAAACACTCTACTGGTTTTCTGCACAGATTTTGTGGAGAAAATACAAAAAACTTAGATAAAAATCACCGGTTCTCACTAGGAAAGCATATACCCATGCCTTTCTAGCACTCTCACTGCCTTTGCCCTTGTAACAGTTGTATTATCATCTGTGACCCCAACACTTACATGCACTTCAAAGCCCTGTAAGGACTATTATTCCCTCTCAAAAAGTAGAAGAAAGTGAAATTCACTACAACAGGGAACTGGCAAGCTTGTGGTGGGACAAAATAAACACTCTGGAGAGAGAGCCCCGGGGAGATGGCTCACCTCCAGCAGCATGGACCAAAGGCTTTTCTGCAGAATGGGGGATTTTTTTTATTTTTTTTTGCTCAAAGAGCTGCACCCAGCAAAGATAACCTGAGAAGGTTGCTAAATAATAACAATACTACTTTTAATAATAATTTTAAACAATTCATATAAACACTTTTTTGTCAAAGACAAAATCCAGGCCCACAGCAAAACCTCCTCTCAGCCCGAGCCTTTTCTCTTCAGGGGCAGCAGAGCCACCATGAGCAGAGGAGCAAAGCCCAAGGGTGCTGGCAGGGCAGAGCAGTCAGTGTGTCACTGTGATAATCTGCTTAAAGGAGGAGGCCAGGGCACCATTAAATAGCCTGGCCTGAAGTCCTGGTGGAGCAGCTGGAAGATCTGGGGCTCTCTCCACACTAAACTGCGGCTCATGTATTACTGCTTTACAAATGTACCTGGGAGTGAGCTCAGCCCCAAGCCCTGACCCTCACCATTCTCTGTCACCAGAGACATCAACCTCCTCGGCTCAAGCCACTGTTCCAAAGGTGACACCTACTTTTTTTATCATGTTTGAGAAGCCACCAAACTAAACAAGCACATGTTGTCACACATTTTTTTCCTCTGGCAGACACAAAACCATGCACGGCAAAATCTCCTAAAAAAAAAAAAAATCACTGCAAAAAAGCCATTCATAGGAAAAAGGCCAAAACAACAAAAATCCAAACCAAAACCGGGAGAGTAGACCTTTTTAGAACAGACTTTTCTATAATTTTGTTTTGACATTGTCGGGGAGGATGCTTTGAGTTTCCAAACATTTTTTAGCAGTTCAGCAGGTTGAAGAGCAACCAACTGGAAGTCATGCAGCAGATGGCCACTGGGATCCTCAAAAGATAGGAAGACCTCACTTGGTTTGTATGAGACCCACAGGACAGAGACACTTTAAACCTGGAAATCCATCTGGGACTAGATGTCCACATGGTTCAGGCAGGTAATGGCTGGGTAATAATCTTTAATAACTTCCTTTGCCCTCCTTGCTTTCTCCTGAATTTGAATGGCTTTCTTCATTCATTGGCACCAGCTATTTTTGGTTTTTTGAGAAGGTGAAATTGAATTTCTTGCTGAAGTTCATTCAAATACCCTCACTTCCACCTGGATTTTCTTGTGCTTTTGTTCAGTTTAATCAAAATGTGCCTGGATGCCTTAAAACCAGCCTCTTAAACCAGCCCATGTACTCACAACTCTTGCAGCATGCAAGAGGTCTGTATTTCAAATGCCAATTATTCATCAATTAGAATGGATAAATTTAAAGGCTTCCTGCAAAAATGCTGTTTTTATGGAGATAAAGAGAAAAACCATCTAATGAAAAAACTGTCCTTGAAAGGAAGCAATATTTTTTTCTAACAAAAAAAATATTTTTGCTAATAAGACAAATTAAGTTGGCCTCAAAGACCTCACTCTGGCTTTGGATTTTTTGCAAATGGTTTCTGGGGGGTATTTATGTTTGTTTTGTTTTGTTCTCCTTTCCAACTGACCGAAGTAGCTACAAGATAAATAAAGTGCTAAGTTTCAGGGGGCTGGAATTTGGGAAGGAGCAGAAAATTTTCTTAAGCAGTGGTAGTGGCATTCACCTTTAACGTTTGGATGCCAAGCTGTCAGCCAGCAGCTTCAACACCACCCTTATCTCTCCTCTTTTCTATTTATACATTACACAAAGCTATTTTTTTCCTGGGTTTAATTGCACATCAAAGGAGCAACTGAATGGATCTGTTTCGGAGGTTGCTGATAGCAACACCGGGGAATCCTGCAAATGGAGGTCTAAAATTTCAGTTCTTTCCAGTGCTGTATTAGATAATATGGGGAAAGCCAGTGAAACACTCAGCGAAAGCACCTTGGCTGTGTTTCTATAATTTGCAAGTTCAAGCTGGACATTGAGAAGATTAAACAACTAATTATTATATTAACTTGCTCCCTCTAACCACAGGTTTCCTGCCAAAGGAGACACCAATGGCAATGATTATTTCAGTTTTTCAGAGGTAGTGGCAGATCTCTGAAAACATTCAGGTGTCTCAGAGTCCATGAACACATCCTTTAAAATGGACTATAGCCTCTTATTCATTCAGGGATGTAAAAAAAAAAAAAAAATGGAATCTCCCAGTTCCCTTTAGGCCAAATATATTTGCCTTGGCAAATATGGATTTTGAAGGACTGCCCCAGGATTACAGGAACACAAAAATCACAACACTAAAATTGATTATATTTGACACAGTATCAGACTGAGGGTTTCACTGACTTGTTAAGCAAATAGAAATGCCTGCACCTCTATGTTCCCATTGTAAAAGAGATGTGAACACCATAAAGTACTTCAGCTGGCTTAAAACCACTTTCCCATCACCGAGTTTGTCTCCTCTAAGCTTTATGCTCAAGAAAGGTAAACAAGCACAGTTGAACAGCCTTTTTTGACATGTTGACTTGATTATTTCTGTCTACTTCCCCAAGCTTTCCAGCTCATACTGACTTAGCTTCCCTCAGATGAAACCTCTGGCAAAACTGCCTCTTGTGTTTCAAGATCCTTAAAACTCACTCCTTTGTCTGTCTCAATGTCAATTATTGCTTATTTATGAAAGGAAAGGAAAAGCAAACCACACCGGCCCAGACACACGAAATAATGAATAGACAAAGTTCCACATTCATAAATAAAACAGCATACTTCATATAGCTCTTACATAATCTAAAGGGGTTGTTTTGTTTTAAATCTGGCACAGTTTTAGTATGTCTTTTTGTTCTACTACTCTTGTGCTACTTTTAAATCACCGATTGACAAGTGAATCTTCGGCGACGGCAACTGCAGCTTTTATTGACTTTTTTGAAAATATTGAGCTATCTCAGAATTACTGAAGTGAACAGCACTTGTGAATATAAACCAAAACAATAGGTGACTGGTGCACATTGTGCAAGAATTTATTTAATTTTCAACCCGATAGAGACTGATGGCAAAACTAGACACACTTTAATGCTGTTGCAAAACATTTTTCCTCCCTGGAATGGACATAATCCACCTCTAGGCTTGATTCCACCACACACACACACACACACAAGTATAATTTACCACAGCAATTTATAATGGCGCATAAATTTGTAATCAAGCTGGTTTCCTTAAGCTGTTTCTGTTCACTTGAGGAAACATGACTTTCTAAAGGGCACAGCCATACAAGGAGGTGGACATGGGTTTTGGGGTGAGGTAGAAGAGCTGGAAGACAGCTCAGTCTTGACTGCCAGTGGCTCCTCATGCCACACAGCTTGGGCCAGTCCCATGAGGAATGCCCCCAAAGGGCTCGAGAGAACATATACCTGTTTGCAGACATAGCAAACTAATTACAGGGAGGCAAACCTCAACGGAAATAATAATAATAAGAATTAAAATGTTCCAAACAGTAGTCATCTGGGAATCTCAATTAGCTCCACAAACAGTAATTAATTTAGCTTCTTAGCTCTCTGCAAGATAGAGAATTAGTAATCTTCCCATTTTATGGATGGGGATATGCACATGCAGACGTGTCAATGAGGCTTCAGCTGGATTTAGACAGCACAGCTTCTTGCAACCTGCTCTCTACCTTGTGCTCTCTCCTGTCATATCAGCTGTTATTCTCCCTTTCTTTTTGAGCAAAATTTTATTCTGCTGGTTTGGGCCAAGGGCAAAACCACTCCAAAGTCTCCAAGGCCCTAACACAAGCAAAGTCTGCTGTGGTCACCATGAGGGTTGCATTAAATACCCTGTGCTCTGATAGAAAACACATCCAGTGGGACCCTGCTGGATTTTATTTGGTAACCCAACAGTGAAGTTTCCCTAATGAGGCTGATGACAAATTTGGCTTTATTTCTTTTACAAAATGTTGCTAAAACCCAGGAGATGATCCCATAAAAAAAAAAAAAATCAGATTAAACACCAGGAGAGAGACCTGCCTTTAACCTCAAATGAAGGGCAGGAATTGTTGGTGCTCTGAGGGCAGCTCTCCAACACAGTGAGATAATAGATCCTTCCCTAAAATAAACACCAAGCCAGCCATACCAACAGAGCAGCCTCTAGTTTTATAATCCCTTTGCTAGTTTAAATCTCCAGATGAGTTATTATATTGCAACACATACACAATAAGTATGTCATGACCCTACAACAGTACTCTGTAAGAATACAGAGGACTAGGAAAAATAAAGAAAAAGGTTAGTGGCTTTTCAGTCTTAAGTGAACTTGATTTGTCTGCATTCTGAAAAAGGAAATATTTTAGTACTTTTGAAATCTCAACAAGTATTTGATTTTTTTAGACCTTTTTGCTCTCTAAAATTACCTGGAAGGAGGTTGTAGCCAGGTGGGGGATGATCTCCCAAGCAACAAGCAATAGGACAAGAAGAAATGGCCTCAAGCTGTGCTAGGGGAAGTCCAGGTTGGACATCAGGAAAAATTTCTCCACAGAAAGGGTTTCTAAACATTGGAAGGGGCTGCCCAGGGAGGTGGTGGAGTCACTAACCCTGGAGGTCAAGCAATGGTTGGGAGTGAGACTTCAGTTAGTTGACATGGTGGTACTCAATCAAAGGTTGGACTTGATGATATTGGAGGTCTTTTCCAATAGAATTAGCAATTCTATGATTCTGTTGTGTGATCTTTTATAGTTGAGGGTGAACTGGATATGGTATGGACTTAATGACTTCTGAGTTACAGGCTGCTCCACAAACATTCACATATAAACTATCTTCGCATGCAAGGCTGTCCTGCAGGTGAGACAGGAGGTAGGAGATGCTCTCATGCATTTTTAACTATTTCTCAAAGTAGGTTTGTGCCTTGGAAAAGTTATTTTTCATTGTGTCTCAGTTTCGCACTAAGACTTGCAGCTGGTGTCCATGGCAGCTGTGCTGCTGTGAATACAGAGGGGACAAGAAATTTTAATCCTGGGCTGTGTAAGGGGAGATTTCAGCCTCAGTCACGTTTTGCAGTTTTTGTTGACTGCAGCTTTTTTAAACTGCCAGGCAATTGGGCATGAGGTCCAGTGCAGTGACACTGCTGGAAAAAGGAACCACATCCCAGGGTGTTCATCTCCTGGAGCCAAAGTCTGCCTTAATTTTCTCAGTTTAGGGTTACTAAACATTTCCCCACAAAGTCCCTTTGCCACATTTCTCTGACACGAGCCAGCAGCTTGTCTGTTTTGTGTCTATTTGTGGCTGATATGAACTGTGACACGTCCAGGGGATCTTTTACAATTCCTGGTGACAAGGAGGGCTGTGAGCAGCAAAGTGTGTCACATATATTAGTCAGCTGCAGAGCTGAAACTGATAGCAGGGTATGAATAGAGCTGATAGCCTCATCTCTAGCTGATACTTCATGTGGCAGATCATGTTTCTGGGGACTCCTTTGCTTGCCCCAGGGATGGATAGAAAAAAGTCCTGCTGTATCCTGGTGAAAATGTGCTCATGGTGCTCAGATCAGGCTCAGATTGGATATTAGGAAAGATGGCAGCAAGGCTGGTGTGTGCAAATGTACCACCAGTAGGGTTCTGGAGATGGCAATAGCTGCTGTGGGAGGGTAAAGGAGGAAAAGACATTACTCACCCTGGAGGTCAAGCCACCTCTTGGCACCTCTTGAAGGAGGATAGAGGAAATGTCATCCCACCCTCCCCAGTCTGAACCTGACTGCAAAGGGAATTAAAACAGCATTTTAAATCCCTGGAAGACATTGCAGCACTTTACATTCAAGTCACCAGTCAGGAAGATGCATTCCTTTAATGCCCATGATTAGGGTTCTTCCTCAATTAGCAGAAAGAGAATCACAGCTCTTGTGCAAAGTGACCCAATAATTTCCACAGACTTGACAGCAAACACTGATGAAAAACTCCAACTAACTTTCCAGGGAGTCTCACTGTGACTGTGCACATGTATTTGTGCGCCTTTGTCACAAGGAGAGGCACAACGTCCCCCTTTCCATCCCTGAGATAAAAGCAATCAGCTTCAGAGCCACCACCACCATCCAGTACCAGCAGCCCACTCCCTGAGAAGCTCCTTGGCTTCTTGGGAGGGATTTTTGCTTTCTCAACCCAGTGCCAGGAGGAGAATGAGAGGATGATCTCTGCATCTACAAAGTGGTTGGGAACAACAGCAGCATCTCTTGCTGCCCAGAAACTTTTCACCATTTTAGGATACTCTGCCCCATCTGGCAGGGGCAGAGGGAAGAGGATTATCCTGTGCTCTGAGAGGGGCCCGAGGAAAAGAGAAAACACCAGGGGAGAAAAGACAGAAAAGCTCTGCAAATGAGGAGTCAGCACAAACAAAGTGTATCAGCCCAGGCAAGAAGCTGAAGCATGACTGCACTAAACAAATCACAGTGGAATCAGCAACTGGCAAAGTAATTGGCGTTATTACAGCTGATGGAAAATTTCTGATGCCGCCCATGTTCGCTTTCGAAACACAGCTCAGACATTTAATTGGCTCAGCTCACATCTAGATGATTGCTCTTTTTGTCCTTCTGGAGTGTATCAAGCCTGTAGCTGCAGACAGAAACTTTTGGATGTGCCTGCCTGGCTCTGTCTATCAGCTGTGAGATGGGGAATGAAGTTTTGCACAAACCAAGGAAGGCAAGGGAAATATGGAGAAGAATGGGGCTCACCTAAATTCAATCTTTTTGTTACCCTAGTTCTTTTTAAGTTCACTCTGGCACTGCCAGGTAGTTCTGTGCTTGTAGCACCTAAGATACTGTGAGTTAAAAGCAGGGGTAAAAACTGCATGTGTTGATGTCAGCAAAGGGTGGGATTGGTGCTTTAGTCGCATAATAGGTAAAGTTGTTCTCTCTGTCACATAGAAATGTTCCTGTGAGCTCCCTCTGGCTTATCAATCACACCATTTCATGGAATCACAGGACAGATTTTGTTGAAAGGGACCTTCAAAACCATCTCATTTCTACCCTTCTGCCATGGGCAGGGGCACCTTCCACTAGATCAGGCAGGTCAGAGCACCGTCCACCCTGGCCTTGGACAGTGCCAGGGATGGCAGGAAAATGCCAATAATGGCTGAGTGTCTGCACTCAGAAAGCTCTTCTCCCTCAGCTTGCTGGACTCTCTTGCCAAACTGTCCTCATGCTGTGAAACACTGTCCAGAAAACCAAATCTTCCCTGCGGGTCAGCCCTGCATGGACAGGGAAATTTCAGCCAGAGGCATCCTAGTTTTCCCCAGTGTTTCATAAGTTTTCCCCAGTGTTTCATAAAAGCCTCACAAAATCATGAACCTGTAGGCAGCAGCCAGCATCTAAAGATATATGAAACTGGGGAGTGGTGCTTTTTTTAAATGTTAATTTGCAAAAGCAGCTTGGCTTGGTGCTGAGTCACAGATTCCTCCACTCCCTAGGCCTAATCTTGGCCAATGGATCTGCCCATTAGAGGACAACCAAGTCTAGGAATATCTTGGCCAGAAAAATATGTCTGTAGTGTGGACAGGGCTGTGGAGGAAGGATGCAATTGCCCACTTCCCTTCTTTTCTCTGGGAGTGTGTTGAGAGCTGCATGACCACAGGCTGCCTTTGTGGACAGTGCCAGGGGGACAGTGGCTCTGCAGCCCTGTGGGAGGATGGTTCCTCATTTACCAGGGAATTATTTCTGAGTTCTCCCTGGAAGCAGAGGGAATATTTCTGAACTCACTTGGTTGATCCACCAAGGATATAACCCATTTAGCTCTTTTCCAAGGAGGAGGAAGACCAGAGAGGCTCATTTGTGTGACGGTGTTCACAGGGGTTCTTGGATGAGGGAAGAGACGAGGATCTGACTCCATGTTTCATAAGCCTTGATTTATTACTTTATTATATATATTACATTAAAACTATACTAAAAGAATAGAAGGAAGGATTTCCCCAGAAGGCTAGCTAAGAATAGAATAGCAAAGAATGATAACAAAGGTTTGTGACTTGGCTCTCTGTCTGAGTCATCTGACTGTGATTGGCCATTAATTAGAAACAACCAACATGAGCCAATCACAGAATCCACCTATTGTATTCCACAGCAGCAGATAACCATTGTTTACATTTTGTTCCTGAGGCCTCTCAGCTTCTCAGGAGGAAAACTCTTCAGGAAAGGATTTTCCATAAAAGATGTCTGAGACACCTTTGTCACATCTCCTCTCATTGTAAATCAAAAGCAGTGCCATGCTAGGAGACTCCCAATGCCAAAGGGAGAGGACATTTGGAAGCATGGTTCCCAGAGATTTTGGGAGCTGCTTGACACCAGTTTTCCTGTTTTTCTTGAAAAGGAAAGAACCCTTACTTCAAAATGATGTGGCATGTGATAACAAAGAACGAGCCAGAGGATTTGAAGGGACACAATGGCTCTTCAACAGCAAATGTGGTTGTACCAAGGTGTGGCTCCTCAAAGCCTGCAGTAAGGCCACCTGTAATACAGCAAACCAATTTGGGAATGCCATGGGTTCCCAATTCAAAGCCCATGGCATTCCCAAATGGGTGTGTGAGGTGAAACTCAAGACGTCCCAAAGAAGGATGTCATTAGGACTAAATCCTTGCCCCAGGACTTTCAGGAAGCACAGAAGCACAGAGTTGAGGAATTGGACAATTTTAAGCAAGGTGCTTAATTGTGCTTCTCCTCCTGCCAAAAAATTGGCTAATTATGTGACCTACTGCCACAATTAGATTTTGCAGGGACTTCCAGTTTTGCCCCATAGCTTTGGGTGGATGCTGCTGACAGACACCAACACAGGAGCTGGTGAGTCCTACAGAGAGAGCCTCAGCAGAAGAATGAACCCAAACTGCTCTAGAAGCAGATTTGAGACCAGGAGAAAACAAACAGGAAGCACAGAGGAGGTCAGCTGTTTGTTTCTCCATGCCAAACAGGACTTAGAGAAAATCCCACTAGAAAGGGCTGACTGACAATGGCCAGTGACAAAAATGGAAGGAAAACACAGGCAGTCTCATGTTATTTGCTTTATCTACCAAATGGAATATTTTTTCCTCTAGTTACTGCTTCAGAATTCCTGACTCTGAAGAAGAGTCTGGAGATGAGAAATCCAGCACCACAGGAAGCCAAATGAGAGATGGCCATTGTCTTCATCAAAGTTTGGTGCAAGCCTTTTGTTCACATCCTGTGTGACACTCTCTACTCATGGGGAAATCTCCCAGTGGGAGATGCAATGTACTCCTGGGATTTAGAAATTCAAGGTCTGTTCTGCCCTGTGGCCACAACTGAATCACCTCACTCAGGTTGTTTTCTCCCCTGTTTTCTGAAACAGGAGTAAAGTTATGCTCTTCTTACTGAGACACTGAAAGTTATGTGTGAAAAGCATGGCTTCAAAACAAAGTATTGTCAATTAAAGCAAAATGAAGGTGTACAAAAAAAAAAAAAAAAAAAAAACCCAAAAACAAGGTAATGTGTATGCCATTAAAATCCTGACACCAGATGCCAGAAGTGGGTTGAATTTGCTGAGGTACTCCTGCTGTTCCTTTTCAGCAGGCATGGGGAAATACTGCTTTGCAGATAAACATTGTAATGTTGTGAATGTCCAGAATTTAATGAAGTCCATTATAACAGATGAAAATGAAGCTTTCATTAGTTTATGAATGCCTTATTCATTTTAGTTTTGGGCTTGGTTTTGTTGTTTTTTTTGTTTTTTTTAATTGAGAAAGAATGTTTTTCCTAAGCAAGTGCCAAGTGAGAGGGTAAACATCTCCTGCTCTTACACCTTCATCTCCTCCTCAGGGCTGTCCCTCCTGCAAGGAAAAGGCTCTCATCACATCAGCCTTGCCCACAGCCCTGCTGCAAACCTCTCCCAGCGAGATGCACCCAAGCCCAGCAACAGCTGGCCACAGCTGGCTGTGCCAATGGGCCCTGCAGAGCCTTTTCCTCTCCTGCCTGCCTCTGCAGGGCTTTTAACTCCCATCTTCACCTTTTATTGTCACACATGCTTGGGGACAAGAGCAATAATATATTTGCTTTATGGCGCTCTGGCCGTGACAGGGATTTTATGGACTGCCACAATATAATCTTCATAACTGTTACTGCCATGGTGCTGATTAAAGGGGTCACACTGGCACGGGGGAATCTGTAATGTCTTTATTTGTTCACAGGAAGGATACACCAGGAGTTCAAGTTTCTCTCTTCAGCTTTGGACTCTTGGTGCTTTGATCCTGATCACCTTTGAGAATAAAAGGGGAATTTAGCTCTTAAATGTGGTTTTGTCACTGGTGTCTCAGTTAACACCATCCATAAAAGGAGCATTTTCTTTGTTACGCAGGACAAGGCTGAGACCACAGACTTGAAATAGGAGTAGAATGATAAAAACTGTATCTTTTTAGCTAAAAAGGGACAATCATTAACCATGTAAATAAATGAGTGACTATCAAGTTCTAGTAACACAGTCCATTCTGCTGCTCATTCATGAAGAGGAGCAAAGAAAAAATGTTTCAAGGCTTCAGAAAGGTTTTTTTTTTACTTTTTTTGGTTGGATAATTACACATCCTGGTATATCAGCACTACAGACACCTGCTGACAGTATGATTGCAAAACAGGACATTCTTGAGGCTGCAAGAAAACAGGCACAAAAAAGAGAATCCTGTTATCAAGAAAAATATCTGAAGACTGTGGGTCTGAGTGTGTGTTTTTTTTCTCTGACTTCTAAAAGCGTCACATCCTCAAATTCAAACAAGCAGATGGCTGCCAGAAACACTCTGAAACCAGCAAGCTGCTTGCCTTGGACACATTATTTTGGTATCTTGCCCCCTTGACTCTCTCATGGATTTTTTATTTAATTTGGGTTTGATCCAAGGTGATTGGAGAGGATTTTAAAGTCATTGATGACCTCTGAACTTCAAGGATGGCATTTTGGGCCATTTTGTCTTAAAGAAGAGATGAGGGAAGAAATGGCCATACATTCACCATCCAGTGGGAGCAAAAAAATACAATAATATAACTTGTGGTTTCAGTCACAGCTGAAGTAAGCTGCTGAGGCTGTACAGAGAAGAAGTGATAGTGGTAGAGGCAGAAATGTTTTGAAAGCTTGCAATCATGGCATTAACTCTTCTTGCTGGCACTACTCATCTACAGATGATGACAACTTCAGCCCTGCCTCCATGTTCTTCCAGGGAAGCAACCCTAAATCACACCTGCTCCTGGCTGAGTGTCTGAGTTTCAGTTTCTTGCCTCAGAAAGAGTGCAGAAATGTAATCTTTGATATGAAGTCGGGTCTCAGGAATTGCCAGTAGATAAAGAGCCTTGCATTCATTTTCCCTGCAACTCTGACTGCTCCTCAATCCTGACCTTGGTTGCTCCCAGTAAGAGATAATACAAATCTCATTCCTCATGTAGACTTCCCAAGATGTTGTCTTGAGCTTCATCTCACAGGTGCTAAATGGCTTTTCATGCAGGAGATAAGCTGGAACTCTCTGATGAAGGATAAGGCTGATGAATTTGCTCCTGGTGGGCCAGGGGACGATGTGGGTAAAGGTGACCCGGGAGGGAGAGCTGAGCTGGTAGCACAGCGGGTCAGGATGACACTGAGCCATGATCAGGCCACCACCTCAAGGAGAGGAGCAAGGCACTGCAGAGGGTACAGTTTCTTCTGTTGCCCTCTTTCTAAGTTGTGTTAAAGTTTTCCTTTTTCCTCCCTCACCCTGTCAGGGTTTCTCATGGACTCCTTCCAGCCATCTGTAGCTTGTGCTTCTACACTTCCACCAACGTCCTGCACATTTACCCAGCTAGGCGACATGGTGTGACCATTCCCTCTCAAATTTCCTACTTCACCCACTTATCCTGACCAAGATTATGCTTTGCTCATATCTGGGTTTCTTATTTCCCATCATTCTTATTGAAGGACAGGCCCTTATTAAAAAAATGGGAGCATCATCTAATGCAGCTGCTGCTCAAACATGAGGGGCCAGAACTACAGCATTCCTTTATGAAGACATCAGTGACAACTAATTCTGGTGCCACATAGATAAAATACTGGTTTAATTTATCCAGATCTAGTAAAATCTGAAAAGAGCTTATAAGAAATCATGCCTATACCTCAGTTAATGAAATTCTGGGCTGCTTCTGGGAAGGCTGACAATTGTAAAGCCAGTCTGCCAAACTTTCATTCACAGTTTCATTGCAAAGTCATTACAGATATGACAAAACCTGCCAAACTCACAGAGGTGTGTGTGAACACACATGTGAGAATGGGGAGCACCCATTTTCTCTCTCCCAAGGCAACCTGGCAGCTCAGAGGGGAGAGGAGAACAAGGAACAGATGCTCTTGGTGCTGCCAGCAATACTCAATGTTGCAGGACCTTTTTTTCCCCACCTGAGAACCTGACTCTGAAATCACCTCTTCAAGAAAACCGTAGGAGCTTTCACTACTGATGTTGATCCCAGTGCAGGGAGAGGGCTCAGGACAGCCATCCATGGACATCTCATCCTTCCCAAAGCACCACAGAATGGTCTGAGTGGAAAGGGACATAAAGATCATTTATTCCAGCCCCCCAACACAGGCAGGCTCACCTCCCACTAGAACAGGGTGCTCTAAGCCTTCTCCAACCTGAGAGCACTTCCAGGGATCCAGGGGCAGCCACAGCTTCTCTGAGCACCCTGTGCCAGGGCCTCACCACCCTCAAAGCCAAGAATTCCTTCGCAATATCCCAAAATCTGTGCCTGCCCCCTGGCAGTGGGAGCCATTCCCTGTGTGCTGTCCCTCCATGCCTTGTCCAAAGTCCCTCTCCAGCCCTCATGGAGCCCCTTTAGGCACAGTAAAGGGTTCTAAGATCCAGGACACTGATTTTTTTGGCCAGCCAGGCTGTTGGCTGTGCCCTTAGAGATGAACACTAGCATTGATGCAAGTTGTTTTCACCGGTGCTCTTTGCATCTGGTTTGCTGCACCGAGAAACCACAGAAGGTTGAAATAAAAATATATGCACCCTATCTGCTGGTCAGCTGTGCCCTGATCCCCCTGCGTTTATATTTGTGTTCGTTGTGACACAGGGAATGAGGGTGAGCATCAAACATTATTCCCTGGGGAATAGCGATTTTCAAGCGGTTACTCTGCAGGTAGAACGCAGGGTGCTGGCAAGTGATGCCTGCAAAATTTGATGCCTTGATTTCTGTTGTGTAGATCAATATTAATAGCAATATTATATTTCCAGAGCTGGCAGAACTATTGATTATTTGGCATGTAGCAGTTCATTTATACTTGAGAGCAAACTGGGACGCTGAAACAACAAATGTGCAGCTGTTAACAAGCAACACAGGACATTGAGTTTCAGTGACACAACTGGGATATCACTTCCTTTGTCTAAAATGGAACATCTTTAACATGTCAAAAGTATAATTTACTTATCTGACTTACTGCCATACCTGGGGAAAATACCTTTTCCCCCTGAAACCTGCAGATTAAGGTCACATTTCCAAATATGTGTTAATGCAATCAATAATTTCATCCCCACTGTGACCAAACACTTGAGGTATCCTTGAAGGGAAAATGTTTTGTTTTATATGTTTAAACAAGTATTAAATTAGATCGCCTTGTGCATGAGAAGATTTCAATGAAAGAAAAGATAATGAAGCATTATACTGTGGTTGCAGGAGCTGAGCCAGAGTTATTTCTTTTCAATGAGGTTTTTAACTCAGTGGGAAAAAAAAATAAATACCTGTATTTATATATGTGTGTAAATATATTTTGATAGGGTGAACTCAAAATAAAACTTTCTATATCAAACAAAGGGTTTACCTAATAATATATACATAATGCTGTATCCTTCCATGAGCTTCTTTATTATGTATAAGTCTATAATTGTCTCCTAGGGACACATTTAACTATCAAACTGTTGAAAGCAAATTATACAGAACACCTATCTTATAGCTGAAACTTATTGAAAGGATCCCCCTCATGGTAAGGGAGAAAAATAATTAAAAATAATGGGTGACATTCCTTGTTGCAAGAAAGAGCACCTCAATAACTTAATAATATTTTTACATGGGCTTGAAGAGGCTGGGGAGGTGACTAGTAAATATGCAGGAAATGCACTATACATTGCCTTTTGGGGGGTACTATAGCCTTTCCTCTGCCATCAGCATGTCAAACCCCGCAGGCTTAGCTGCCTTAGCAACTGTCCACAATTTGGGCAGGTCAGGATCAAGGGAGGCTGAACCAGCTCCTGCTGGTGGCTCCCCTCTCCCAGTGCTGACAAACGGAGTTTGGAGTGAAGGAGTCCAATTTCCCAGCTGGGCCTGAGCCTCTCCAGCCAGTAGCAATTAAATGTGCCCAGAAATATCCCCAGGCGTGGAGGCCAACTGGCACAGAGGGGTTTGTACCTCTGCTCACAGCCCTGTCTTGACTTTCCTAGCCCAGGAGCTAAATGCAAACAGCTCACAGGGATGAACCCTGATCCATGCTTAAGGATGATTTAGGAGCTTGCTAGTTGGACCAAAAGTGTGCTGAGAACTGGTTTAGTACTTTGAGTGTACCCAGTGACATTCCCATGAATGTCCGCAGATACTGTTTAACTTGCTTAAGTTATTGTTATGACATATTTCTTTTCCAGATCAAGAGTACTTCTTTCCAGCCGGAAAAAGGGAATTGTATGGCTGTAAATTTGGTTATGACAATAATCCTTCTGCTGGTTCGTGAAATCACTCTTACTCAATAGGACGCGTGTTTACTGCTGTCTGCAATCTAAGAATCCTTGCAAGGAACCAGATGTGGTGTGTTTAAAGGGAAAAAAATGGTCATGAGTGGACAGATGAACTTCATAAACAAATCACTGTCCTCCTTATCCCACTGCACATCACTGACATCTGCCTTATACTGCTTTTTCAAAGTTTGCTACTTTAAATTTCTTACCCCTAGAAAAGCATCCCAGCCCAAGTACTTGCCATGTGCTCTAACTGTGCTGCATTGGTGTGCTGGTTTTGTCTGGGGCAGGGGCATTTTCTTCCCAGGGGCTGTCACAGGGCTGTGTTTGGGTTTGTGCTGAGCACAGGGTGGGTGACACAGAGCTGTTTCTGTCATTGCTGAGCAGGGCCTGCACAGAGCCAAGGCCTTTGCTGCTTTTTGCACTGCCAGCCTGGGGAGGGCATGGGGGTGATCGAGAGTTTGGGAGGTGACACGGCCAGGACAGGTGACCCCAAGTGACCAAAGGGATGCTCCAGACCGTGTGACATCGTGCTCAGTGTGCAAAGGGAGGGAAGGAGGAGGAAGGGGAAATGTTCGGAGTGATGGTGATTGTTTTCCCAAGCCACTGTTACATGTGGTGGGTTCTGGCTCTCTGGAGGTGACTGAACTCCCACCTGCCCATGGCAAGCAGGGAATTAATTCCCCTTTTTGCTCTGCTGGTGTGCAAGGCTTTTATTTTCCCTATTAAGGTGTCTTTATCTCAACTGATGAGTTTTCCAGCTTTTACCCTTCCAGCTCTCTCCCTGATCCTGCTGGTGAATCTGAGTGAATGAGGGACTATGAGGGGCCTGTTGGGGTTAAACCATGAAAACTGGGATACTATTAGATGTCCCACAGCAACTTTCTGTCCTGACCTGCAAGAAGAAGAGCAATTCTGTTTTCATGGATTTCTCTGAGCCACAAGAAGACAAATGCAAGCTCTTTTACTTTGAGGAGAATTGATTTTATCAAGCCAGGGCCATCTGGCAGAAGGCAGAGCAGGATTAATGCAATCCCAAAACAAGAGGGAAGATCTTGGTGCTATGTCACCCAAATCTTGTCAGCCTCCTACACCCCACAGGGACTCAAGGCAGAGCAGGGAGGCAGAGGAAATTGTTCATGCCTACATTCTCTCCACCACACACACCCCAAAGCCTTCCCAGTGACAAAGTTTCAAAGCTGCCATCACAAACCCTTATAGCAACTGTTCAGAGTAGCACAGCCCTTTGAATGGTTTAGCTCATGATGCTTCTAACAATCACCTGTGCAGCAAAATACTTAGTTTCTGCAGACAGAGCTTGGAAGGGAGCTCCCAGCTCCTGTGGGCTGGCTGTATCTCAGCAGTGGCACTTCCTCTGTGGGCAGAACCAAGGCTGCTACCCACCTTTTGCAGCTTTTTGCCTGTTTTTCCCAAGGAAAAGAAGGTGCAGACCTGTGCCAGGAGTTGGTGCCACATCCCAGCTCCCCTTTGGACGCCTTTGTGGCCCTGGAAGAGGCAGCTAAAAAGCTCCATGTGGGCTCACAGCCTGGATGTTTCACAGTGGCTTCCTGGCTGGGGAAGCAGTAATGCCAGGAGGATGGCAGATTCCTTCATGCCAGTAGATCCTAATGCCTTGTGATCCTGTCATCCCGTGCAAAAGGCAGGAGGAGTGGGAAGCCCAGCAGGCACCTGATTGAAGAGGCTGGGGGAGATGAGATGAGAGGAGACAGTGTCCTGCTGTGAGCTTCTCCCACCTCCATAACCTCCTTATTTTCAAAGAGTTTCCACTCCTCTGTGGCAGCTATTGTTCCCCATGCCTGGTGCATCATCATCCCTGCTACACTGATGGTTTGGGATTCTCACACTGCCAGCCCTTCCTCCTCCCGACACTGAAATGAGCATCTTGCTTGGCTTCTGGAGGAAAAAAAATGAGTGTAACTTGGGCACCCCTGTGCTAGCAATGTACAGGATGATGCTGCATAGCCCATAACCAGCATGGTCTGCCTGGGCATATAATCATGCTCAGAAAGGCCCAAAGGCATTCCACACCCGCCTGTCTGCCCCTTTTCCTTCCAAAAGTCACCACAGCACCTGGGTCAGGCTTTGGCACTACTGCTGTTGATGTGTAGAGTCAGCAGTGAAAAAGGGATTTTTTCTGTTTGATTTTAAGGAGGCTGCAGATTCCTCTTGGCCATTAAGATGAAAAGGGGGCTAATTCGAAGCTGGAGCCAAGTTTGAGGAGTATTTCTGCACAGGCAGGTAAGAGAAAGTAAAAGTCATTCTTTGCTCTGGTTGGCCCTGTAAAATGAGAAATACTATCAGGGCTGTGCATTTTTTGAAACCTGAATTATTTCTTTTTTCCTTGGTAGGGTTGAAATAGATTCAAGCACCACTGTTATTATCTCTAAAATGACAGAGACATTTTCATGTGAGTTTCCCTTCACAGTCTGATATCCATATTCACCATGTGCATTCCTTTGATTCGGGAACTGCAGCTCCCCTGTGGTCCAAGGACTCGAGGTTCATTTTGTGTTGTTCTTTCTGCCAAAATGTGGTTATTACAGATGGAAAAAAATCACAAGGTCACCCACAGCCTTGATAGAAACAGGAGGGTAGGAGAATATTAGGAAGAAACTATTAGCTCTAATATCCAGCTGCATTTGGCAAACCTGAGCATATTTGGATTGTCTGTACCAGCATTTCACTCCCCTGCTTCCAAATGATTCACCCTGGCTCCAGTGATTAACCACCTGAATACACCCAAGAAGGATATTCACAGAAAAGATCTCATGATGAAAATGCTATTCCTGGCCTTCTTTCCATCACATCATAATCTGTCCACTAATATGGCTTGAGATCTCAGCTGATCAAAAGGTCATAAGATGCTACTGCTAAGTATCACTCTGTCTCTGCTCAGCCAAAGGCATTTTTACTCCATTCAACAGGCAGAGGAATGTAATAGCAAAGCCTTCAAATCTGTTTGTATAATAGATGAAGTCTTCTCTTTATGGCATTATTCATCCTTCAGGGAATGACACCTGATAAATAAACCTCTAGTTCCCAGTGAATTTAAATAAAACAAAGGCAAATCATATATCCCTGTGCACTGTAAATATACAACTGCACATAACATAAGAATTCCCAGTCGTCCACCATCTCTTTGCTAAAAAAGCTATAAAATGCTGACCATCCTCAGATTCTGCCAAAATCAAGGGAGCCTAAATCTCTGAGTAAATTACAAAAAGCATGGTAATAACAGAGGAAGGACTTAAAGATACATAACTCATTCAGTTTAATGGAATGATAAAACTTGCACCTTTTTGTCTTTGTGCTAGTAAAAACCAGAAAGGTAAGAAAGGGGGGTTAGCAGCACATCAACAGCAATAATGGAGTGAAAATAGGGGGAAATCTAATAAATGGGTCAACATGTTTCCCAGGGAATAACACCGGGGGGGCTGGGACGGATAAAATACTGAACCACATCCTACTCAACACCATGACTTGGCCCAGCTGGTCACCGTTGCACTGGAGGCAACTGGTCCATGTGATGCCAGTCATTGCCTCCAGGAGCAACTGCAGCCACTTCTGTGGCCACCCTGCTTCCAGTTCTCTGTCAATCCTGCTTCCAGTTCTCTGGCCAGCCTCCTGCTCCCAGTTCTCTGGCCATCCTGCTTCCAGTTCTCTCAGCACAGGCAGGAATCCCTGCCCAGAACTGCAGGGACACAGGGCACCACTGCCAAGAGCCACCTGCCACCTGAAGCCTGGGTCTGCAGAGGCATCCCCTGTGAGCAGCACCATTGGGAAACTGCTTTGTGTTTCCAGCACACCTGGAGTGTTGTCACAAACAAATTAAAGCCCTCAGCATTTCCCAGATTATCCGCCCACCCTCTGGCTTTCCAGAGCCTCTAGACCAGGACCAACAGACAGCTTGTTTAAGTGCACCTGGCAGTCGTTTTGCTCCTCTCCATGCTTTCAAAGCTGAGAGCCATCAAAGATTAGGAGGAAAAATCATGACTGTTTTTCCCTAAGAAGCAGAACTGGTAATAGGCTTCAGGAAAAATCCTTCTAAATGCAAGTGATAAGTGTAGACTGCGTGAAGGCTGACAGGTCTGATTATAATTATCACTGCGAGGGGACTGGCACTAACCTCCCTTCTGGAAGGCAGTGACAATTCCTGGAAGGGAACATGCAAGGGAATTATCATAAACAAAATCGTTGCAAGTAGAGTTGTCTTTCTCTGGGAAACTAAACAAGATCCAGATTTGGGGGTGAAAGAAAAAAACCAAAACCCAAGCCTTAAGAATTTATTAAAGTTAATCTTGATAGAAAATGACAATCATGCATTTAAGTTTTTCTGACTTCAGAATGATGGGAGCAAAAGAATCAAGTGGGACACGTGAAGTGTAAGATGAAGTCATGCATGCAAGAGGTGTTTGGAAATAAAGAATATATTCTAAAAGTACACTTGAAGAACATAAAATGTATTTAAACATGGAGTCCCAAGGAGGCTGTTGGTTCAGACTGAGCTAAATATTCAAAACTAAGAAAAAAATCCAAGCCACCTTGCACAAACCTTTCCCCCTTCCTCACATCCTAGCAAGAAGAAAGCCAAACAAAACCAATAAAAATCTCTTCTGATTGCTTCTATCCATATACATCCTTCCTTTGCATCTACAGGTTAACTGAAATACAACAGCATCAGCTTTCAGCAGGGTTGTGAGGCAGATAGGATAGGGAGTATTCCCTCAAGATCACCCTGTCCTGACCTTTCTGCTTTCTTTGATGGCATTCCATTTTTCTTGGTCTGCATTTTCTTTTTTTTTGGCATTTTTTGACTCCATTTCCATTGAAACCTTGGAAACAGAGAAGCTTGGGCAATCTGGACTGAAAGTACCACAGCTTTTTCTTTTGGAAAACAGGGAAACAGATATTATCTTAATAGGGGCTGTGGCTGCACAGGAGATGAAGAGAAGAGCCTCAGAGTCAAAAGCAGTTCTAAGAGTTTCATTCTCATTATACCTCAATGGAGTGGAGCAAATAAATTGTGCAAGGAGACATATGGAAGCTCAGTACACAAATGGCCTATTTAAGGCTCTTACTTCCTAATTAGGTCCTGGTGTCAGGAGGTTGGGAACAATTATTCACACATAGATCATTTGGATATGATACAAACTGTTCTAAAACCCAAACCATCATAATGGCCTGCATTAAAAGAAACCCAAATTAACGTTTTAGACTCATTTGCTTGGTGCTTGGACTACCAGTTTCTGTGATACACATAGCTAAATAGCTAAATTTCGTGTCCAACATTGCAAAATTGTGTTTGGAAAGAGAAAAGGATAAAACAAAAACCATCACAGCCATATCCCCTTGTTCTTACCTTGTTCACAGATTTCGTCACTGGACTCTGCACAGGGAACCCACACTCTCTTCCCAAATTCTTCATCTGACTCTGTGATGTTTCCCAAAGCAAAGAGAAAGAAAGAAAACCTTGATTGTGGGGGTGACTGTGTAGAAAATGGTCACAAACATCCAGAGTCTTGCTTTGCCCTTTTGATTTCCCCACACGTTTCAGTATGACCACCACCACCACTTGCCATCTGGGCAGTGCTGGGGTCCCCCCTTGGTCCAGCAGTGTTCTGTAAGGCCCCCCAAGCTTCCCCTCACCCCACACAGATGTGTAAATTTCCCCTCCCAAGTGTCCCTTGTGAGCATGTTGGCACGACAGAGCCTCCCCCATCAGCCGTGGGGCACACAATGAGCCCTGGAGTCAGGGAGGGATGCTGTGGATTCCTCTGACAACCTTGGGAAGAGGGCAGGGAAGTGTCACAAGAAGCCAACCCGCCTGGTTTGTATAAGAGTTAAAGCAGGGAGCTGAAGCCAAGGATTACCACATTGCAAAACCATTTAAAACAGAGTAAGTGCTTGTGATTCTACAGCGTGACCACAGCAAACCTTCTCTGCTCTGTGCTTTGGTACTTCTGGTAAGAAAATGAGGTCTTCCTCTCCTTCCTCCCCTCCCTCCTCCTCTCCTCTTTGTCCACCTCTCCAGCCCTTCACACAAAGGTGAAATATTTCACATTTTCACCTGTGGTGATGCAGATCAGACTGTTTGCTTTGCCTTTCTTTGCTTTTCACTGATTTTGCCAAAGGCATCCTTTTAAGCATCAGTCTGTGCAAAGATAATAGGTGACACAATTCCCTGTAACTGGAATCAGCAACAAATCAGCCATCTGCCACTCCAGGGGTCTGAGATTAACCCAGCCACTGGACCGTGACTGCAGAGCATTTGCACATTTAGATTACAGAAATGTGAAGTTACAGGTCCAAAAAAAAAAAAAAAAAAAAGACATGGAGTGGGGAAGGTGTGGAGAGAAGGAGTGGAAGAGCCCTTTAGACTGACCCTTCCAGGCAGAAGTCAACCCATAACAACTCCAAGTAGACAATGTTTCTCATTATAAAATGCTAAAAGGATGAAGGATTTGAAGGAAGCAACTTGAGACACATTAGACATCATGCTTCTGGAGAAAATATCCAAAACCACTTATTTTAGGCAGGGAGAAATGAAGACAAAAACACTACATCTGCCTTGTCAAGGCCTTCCCTCCTTGGGAAGTATGACCAAGCTGCCCAGATGGCTGACTTGACCACTTGGAAAGAACAAGATTAGCAATTTTTGCTCCAAGATGGACAAGATGCATTCCACAAGCTCCCCTATGGTCAAGATTTCAAGAAATGAAAGAGGTCTGCCTACTGAAATAACAAGGTTTGTGAAGATCTCTTAATTTGCTGCTCCCAGTTCTCCTTGAATAACAAACACCATTTTGCTGCTGTGCACACATGGATGCTGTCACTCCACATTAATACTTGCCCATGTCTTTGGGAGCCTCTCCATAAATCTGTTGGGAATTGTTATTTCATAACTGAAGTATTTGAACACTGAAGAAGCTTAAATCAGCAGTCAACACAAGCTGGCTCCAGATCTAAAGGCATGAGCAGTGGTCTGTGCAGTGCATGGCGGGTCAGGATGAGAACCAGGGTCTCCCCAGGTCGTGTTGATAGGCTTCACCCACCACTCTCTCCTGCACAGATCCCTGAGATTCCCATCCTCAGAGATCTCAGGTTAAAAAGAGGAATTTCTGCCCAGAGGAACAGCCAGAAGTGTCAGCAAGAACATCTGGAAAATTCTGGAACATCTCACCTACAAGGAAGGACTGAAGCATTGTAATAGTTCAGTCTGGAGGAGAGAGGATTCCAGGGAGATGCTGAGCATCTGCCCACATCTGAAATGGCTCCAGGAGAGCTGGAGAGGAACTTGGCACGAGGACATGAAGGGTCAGGACAAGGGGGAATGGCTTCACACTGCCAGAGGGCAGGGACAGGTGGGATTTTGGGAAGGAATTCTCGGCTGGGAGGTTGGGGAGGTCCTGGTAAAGTTTTTTCCAGAGAAGCTGTGGCTGCTGCTGGATCCCTGGAAGGCTGGATAGGGCTTGGAGCAGCCTGGTGTAGTAGGAGGTGTCCCTGCCCATGGCAGGGGGTGGAACTGCATCAGCTTTAAGGTTCATTCCAAACCTTAAACCATGCAAGGATTGTGTGATTCTGTGAAATTCATGCAAGGCTGCATGGCGTGTGCCCTGGGTGGGGAAGGTATTTCAACCAGCTTAACTCATGGCATCCAAAGGGACAACTGAAAACCAGACAGCATGCACACTTGTTTACAGAAAACCCATGTGTTTTATGCATGTACTTTATTCAGAGAAAACTGGTAGGATTGGGTGGAAGGTACAAGAACACACTCCAGGTTCTTTGGCCACCCCTCTTGTGGATATTTCCATGGTGAAGAAACCAAGGTTTCCTGGGCCAAGCACCGCACACCCTGCAGTCACAACAAAGGCAAAGAGCAAGAAGGAATGGCAGCACCTTCTCTGCACAAGCCCAAGTTGAACTGCAGCAAATACAGGGTACAGAGCACAGCTGAGAGGTGAGGAAGAGCAAGGGAGCAGCTGCTCTGTTCCTCCTACTCCATACAAAATCTGCTGGCATCAAGTTAGAAATGAGTGCCACTCCCAGCAGTGATAATTTGGGACAGAGAATTTGATGCTCCGCAGAGGAAGGACTATTGATCTGTGAGGAGCTGTGAGAAGAGGCTGAGGGGAGCATGCTAGACAACACCTTTAAGTCTGCCTGAACTCCCCCCTGTTTATCACAGCATCTCCAAAAGCCTTTCCTGGGCAGGGGTAGGTGCTCCCAAACCAGGCCTGCGTGTCTGAGACCAAAGGTGAGGTTTGAAGTGGTTTGAATGTGTACTAGGGCATGGTTTTCAGGTGAGAAAGAGATCACAGGGATCATCCCATGCCTGAGACTACAAAATGGGCCAAGCTAACAACCCAATAATCCACAAGCTTCTGAGATGCAGCAAGCTAATGAGGCTCTGCCCGTGCTTTGGAAAGGTCTCCTTGAACTTGACCTGCTGACTATGTGAGGGCTAAAACTGCTGTTCTAACAGGACCTAGACCTGTTTTCAAAACCAGACACTGGGGTTTTCCCTTTTTCCAGTCCCTACTTTCTGTAATGACAACCTAAAACTTTAAATATAAATTCCAGAACGATCCGAAAAGCAACATCTGTGCAGCAGGAAGGGGGGGAGTAATATTTTTGGATTTAACTTCATATACTGAACTACTACAAAGTTATAATTTTTTAAATTATAAAAAAAAAATTAAAAATTAAAATTAAAAAAAGAATTTTTTAAAATTTAAAAATTCAAATTAAAAAAAAGAAAAAAAATTTAAAAAGGAAAAATCAAAACCCTATTAAAAGGAGGTGGTTTGGAGTTTTTGTTACCTGTGAATGGAAAAGAAAGGGGATGAGCAAAAAAACCTTCCCTTTCAGACAGAAATCACCACACAACTCCATCAACCAGCATCACAAAACGATGCAGTTTCAGCCTTACATGTTTGTTTGTTTGTTTGTTTGTTTTATCCAGGCAGGTTTTTGCAGGAAAGGGGCTTTTTCTGCAGCCCAAACAGCGCCGCTGCATCAACCAGGATCTGAGCTGAGCCGCCTGGAAGTTACTTCATCTCCCAGCAAATGAGAAACGGAGGGAAACACCGACGCAGGCGACGCTGCACCTTGCAGCAGAGACTCCTGTGTCCTACAAGTCACCTTGCATCGAGATACAGTGAGGAGGAGGAGGAGGAGGATGACAGCGACTAGCAGGGGAAGGGCAACAGGAAAACAGTAAGAAAACTCCCTGAGAGTCTTCTTTTCCTCCTTAAGGGGGGGAAAAATATTAAAAAAATTAAAAAAAAAAAATTAAATCACACCCTGATAGAGAGATGGAAGGAGGGGATGAGACCCTTTACACTCCAAGTCGCCAGCAAAGATGCTCTCCCTTTCCCAGAGCTCCTAAACATCACTGGGGGTGGTGGTGGGGGAGAAAAGGGTCACATTAAAAAGGCGAAGGGGAGGCAGGGGAGGAGGGAGGACCCTCCTGAGCCCGGCCATTCTCAGCCATTCTCATTCCCGACACGTTTTCGCTGCTCTCCAGCGCAGCCCAGCCTCGCAGTATTAGCGTGGCGCAGAGTGCCATTTTCGAGCGCCGCAGCTCCTTCTTGGCACCGGTTCAGCTTTTTGTCTCGCCTCCTCCTCCTCCTCCTCCAGCGAGCGCCCAGCGGAGGGAGGCGGAAAGAAAGGAGGGGAATAAAGCCCTGATGCTTCTCTGCCGGGCTCTCCGCAGCACCCCAGCCCTGCCCGAGCCGCCCCATGCCTTCCCAGCCCACACAAATCTCCTCGGCAGCCTCCTGCCCCCTTTTCATCGCTCTCCCTTCTTTACACCCCTAAGCGTGGCAACCTTCCACGCTGCCCTTCTCCTCCATCCCCATCCCTCCCAGCTCCTTCCCTCGCACGATGATCCATCCCATCCATCCAGGAGGGATGGATCACCGTGCACGCTTGCCCATGCTGCCCTGGCATCGCCCCGGAGCGGCGCCGGGTCCAGCTCGCTGTGCTGGCACTCACACAGAGGTGTGGCAGGGCAGGAGATGCTCTGCATCCCTCAGAGCACAACCCTGAGCTGGGCAGGGAGTCCCTGCTCCTCCTCCTATCCAGGCAGGAAAGCAGAGGCCGGACTACAAGGGAGAGACGCGCTGAATTTTTTTAAGCAGCCCAAACACGGCACTGAGTGCGTCCACCAGCAACTTCTCAGCCTGCTGTGCTGGCAACCAGCGGCGGGTTCCAGCCTGGCACCAGCTTTGGTTTGTTTTTCTCTCCTCTTAAACGCCATCCTCCCAAATATTTATTCCTTTTTTTTTTTTTTTTTCCTCCTAAGATTTTGGTTTTTGTTTTGTGTTTTTTTTCCACCCCTATTTCCTTCTTAGCTTTTCCATAGAGACAGGCCTTGTCCACAGCTTACCGCCTTCCCTCTGGTGACAGGACCTGAGGGGCAGCATGAAGCACGTCAGGGAAGGTGCAGGATGGATATTGGGAGGTGGGTTTCTTCCCCAGAGGATGGTCAGGCACCCCAGGGCACTCGAGGCACCAATGCTGCCAGAGCATTTGGACAACACTCTGAGGTGCATGGTGGATTCTTGGAGCTGGACTCTATAACCCTTGGGAGTCACCACCAACTCTGATTCCATTATTCTGGGAATTCTATTCCATAATTCCTCCCATTCCCAGCCCCAAATCCAAAGCAGCCCGT
The DNA here is from genome assembly GCF_035770615.1 of Melospiza melodia melodia. NCBI lineage: Eukaryota > Metazoa > Chordata > Aves > Passeriformes > Passerellidae > Melospiza > Melospiza melodia. The sequence goes on from NC_086226.1 coordinate 3,125,570, forward strand.
GTGGAAGGGGCACCGAAGGAAGCAATACATGATGTAATACTCAATGGACCAAGAACAGGGAAAAAAAAAAAAAAAAACAACTCTCATATGTACACACAAGAAGAATATTCTCTTCTCTGACGAGGAGGAGATGCCCTAAAATTGCACAGCACAGCCAGTGGGCTGCCAGGATGTGCTAACCCCAGCCCCCTCCTCAAAGGAGGGAGGAGTCAATTTTTGTTGGAAGGCAGAGAATGAGGCAAAATGCATGTTCTCCATGGAAAGGACCTGGGAGAGCCAGCTTCCATCCAGTGATGTGACTTGACTCCTATTAAACCAGAGCTTCAGACACTGACATATGCATGGCAGAGATAAAGTGCTATCAAATACACCTTGTCTGGTGCCTGGAGGAAAGAGATTTAGAGGAAAAAAATATAATAATGCTGATTCTGGGGATGGCTTGGGAAGGACATGGAGGGAGGAGGAGAGATGTGCTGAGGATTTTATCATGGAGGCTATGGGTGTATTATTCTGTCTAGAGACCCAGGGTAGGGGACAGCCCCATAAACAGCCACTGGTGTCCCTGGAGTTTTCATGGGACTGCCTGGATGGCTTTGTCCAGGGAGAAACATCAGGACTCCTTAGTAAACACAGGACCCAGAGGATGCTGAAGCAGATGGGCATTCCCTCCTGGAGGCAAATCCCTCAGGAGACCCAGAAGAAGTGCCAAAAAGAAGGCTGGCTCTTGCTGAGCATGCTCAGGGAATAGCAAAAC